>NC_060891.1:10659378-12029378 GCF_014805685.1 Silurus meridionalis | reverse complement strand
CTGAACATAGATTAAGCACAAGCTGGGCCAACAATGATAGAATTTAATAAATCCTTGTGGTGCCGCTGACAAGGTGACAAGCTGGTGGATGGTTTGTGTGATTTATGAATGGAAATTATAGTAAGAGAGATAACTGATTAAAAAGGCCACCTTGGGCCACTGTTAGAGACAATAGGACTTTTTTGGGGAGGAAATTTATTCTACTAATTTTGAAGGGAAAATGATAAGCGTTCTGTTTGATATATCTAGTTGTGGATGTAATGTAAGTTTATCGTAATGTGTTTACACAATGGTCAGATATATGGTATGAATGTAAAATGTAACTGAATGATAAACAGAGTTTTTTTAGGTAACAGCAAAATGCATAAGGGAGCATCTAACCATCCTAACACACACATTTAGCCATTTTTCATGTAATATATCAAATTAGGGCTTATACTTTTCACTAAATAATAGTAAATGCATGGTATATGACTCTCTCTCTCTCTCTCTCTCTCTCTCTCTCTCTCTCTCTCTCTCTATTCATCTTTCAGTATCTCTGCTCTAGTTGTGGGTTGTAAATGTTTAAGAAGGCAGGAAGAGGGATCGGGGAGCTCTAAATGACTGAGGCACAAAAGGGCCTCTGTGTGTGTTGAGGAGGTCACATCTGCCCAATCTCTCCCTCCCCACTCTGCAAACACACACACACACACACACACACACACACACACACACACACACACACACACACACACACACAGCAGCAGCAGCAGTGATTTTTGAACCGGGCCTTCACCTCACAGCCATGTATCTGTGCTACACTCAGGCTGTGAGAAATGCATAGAGCATGACATTTCACTGCGTGTCCATTACCGAGCCTGTCAGTCTTGCTCTGCTCAGCCCCGTCCTCCAATCTGACTTTATAAAACACTGCATTTATTCTGAATGAACCTTAAAATAATACCAAATTTTAAAATCTGGCTTAGCTTGCAGCTGTGTTTTGATGCAGTGGAGTGGGAGAATTCCTGTATGTAAAAATAATAATAAAAGGTTTTTTTTTGTTTTTTTTGATGGGTAATGTTTAGTCTTGAAACACATCATATAAAAGCAGCACAACAATTAAAGATGAGCTGGGGGCTGATGCGGGAGCATTTACAGATTCCATTTGCTGGTCTTACAGCTGCTCATGATGCACGTTTGGATAGAGGCATTTTCTGAACGTGCTTGAAGGTGAACCTGCAGGTTAAAAGACAACAACAGGCAGATGTATTTGTTGGTTGCTTCTTCCACCTGTTGTCCTTGAAGAAAACCCTGGACCATGCTTTAGTAATTAACTCCTCTATCGACTGGGTAAACAGTGATTAAATATATTTACCTCTAATGATCCTAGGAGCATGGAGAGCTACTGTAAAAATCATTAGTAATGTACAGTGGAGTGTTTTGTTACTGTCTGCATGAAGACTCAATACTGTCTGTGGCCATCGCTGTGGACTTCCTGACTGTGAAAATGAGCTCAAGGTCATCCACTGAGTGTAGACTTACACTATTTGATTTGAAACAGTCCCAGGAGTCTTAAGAATGCAGTATAAAAAATTCGGTTGACTTTGTATAGATTAGCAATAAATAATGGGTGCTTTAACATTCCAAAATAACTCTGAAGCATATCCTTAGTTACAAATATAAACAAACTCGAGTTTAGTCTAAGACTTTTGTAATGACATTATATAAAGTGGTTTCTTAAGTAATAGGATAGTATATAAAGCAGTAAATAAAATAATAAAATAGATTACATAAATCTTTGTTGTAACCTTCTCTCTTATTTAAAACTGCATTGATTTGGCTATTTGAAATATATAGATTTCTATGGAAATCAAGTGTTAGGTTGTGCTAAACATCTGGGATGTTGCTATATATTTTTTTATTTTTCAGCCTGAATGAAGTTTCTTACATGTTTATTTACTGTGCTTTATTGAAAAATGCATGCTTGGAAATAAATACTTAGTTTTTTTTCTCCTGACAAAATAATGAGAAAAAGTGTCATATCATCATACATAAAAGCAGTTATCATCATACATACATTTTGCCATAATACGTAATATACGTAATAATAATTTCAAAAGTTTGGCCAACTCAAGTAAACTTAGACATTAATTTCCCATTTTTAAATGTTTCTTTCAACATGCCTCCATAGGCTCATTCTTCACCAGAAGGTAATTACAAAGGTGGCATTTGGGAAATTTTCCATTTGACCTTGTTTACAACTAAAGATAATACTGCCCAAATCAGTGACCGTTAAACTGAATGCCAAAAACCGGCTCACTGGAAAGAGAATAGCCTTTCAAGAGGCGACAAAGAACGGGTCGAAGCAGGTCACAGAGTATGATACTTCCTATTCAAGGCTTAATTGCGGCTAGAGACACAGAGAGGCCCCTGTGTGCTTCATAGAGAGGTCTTAATGTGCAAGAGAGGTGATTTATGATGGGCAAAATGAGCTTACGGAGAGACACTAAAATCATACTACAAATAAGATCGTCTTTTTTGTTCGAGTTCTCATTGTGAATGTAAGTCTACGCTCAGTAAGTTAGCAGGAATAGCAATACCTTTAAATCAAATCTAAATAAAACTACACTCCATAAATTTGGGAGTAATTTAATTATAAGTAATAAGGAAATAGATTAGCAAGGAATGGGTAGCACCTTCAGCCAATGAAGCCATGGACAGCTGCATGAGTTTCATCTTCCCCAAGGCCTTTCTTTTTGAGCCAGTCAGTGTACATGCTGTTCATGCTCTGCAACAATGCTCTCTTTTCTTTTGGGTATACTGTAAATACAATGATAAGAGCTTTTGAAACCACTGCATGTGTTGACACACAAAAACAGTATGTTCATGTGTTCATGTAGATGTGTCCAAACTTGAAGGCAGATAGCAGCATGACAGCACGTACACACTCCCCAACAAACAGAAAATGTTATTCAAATGTTCAGTGAATGTTCTAAGGTTAATGGTCTGGTCCATGCATCTTTGCTTATCAATTTAGTCTTTTTGTCAACAATAAAACCCTTTTGACCACTGATATACCAAATCTGAAAAGCCCATTTTGTAACCTTTCAAAAAAAATTTATTCTGATGAAAGATTGTCATCATTTCCAAGAATGTAAAAGGATGTTTTATGTTGTACTTCATGTTACAGACTGCCAAGGAACTTTCCTCAAAAAGGCACTTTGTAAAGTCCACTCTCACACAGAGACAAACCCTGACAAGCCCACCAAGGTGCTGAATGCTCACAACTGCAGCATTTTAAAGATGTAGTTCAGCAGCATCAATGTGCTGCAGGCTGATATGAAGATCTCACTGAAGATAAAACTGGCTCTTCCGTTTAACACAGCTGATGAAATGCTTTATTTGGTGCTATAATTGCTTAAGACGGTGACTGGGTAATATCGTGGTGTACCTTTTTTTTAAGATATTATGCATTCTCAAGAGTGCATCAAAGCTGTGACCCAATAAAAGAACAAGCCTACAGGCTTCAATGGCATATATAAATGCACTATAGTTGAACTCAATGCCTCCAGAAGAAACAGTGATGACTGGAATACCGTCTGGAACACAGACACTAGATAAAAGGTACACATTGGCTTTCGAGGGTGAATGTGGGTTGTATCAGGATACAAGAGCCCTCATGACGACTCCACTACTCTGACAGTCTGTAATGCAATGAAGTACAACAAAGTTTACATATTTAACCATGGTTTTACGACTTCATTAATGACTGCCAATCACCTTGGTCACGCAGGTTGACAAAACTGTCCAGAGGATTGGTGAATATATAGCAGTGACCTTTTACAGACTATTATCATGGTGTCTCAGTCATGGAGTCATGATTTTGCGATGGCTACTCAGCAAGAAAACAAGCCCTCAGCAAAATAGGAAACCACACTGGCAATCATACTGTAGAACTATGGTTACATAAGTAAACTTCTATTCTTTGTTGCAGTTTCATTGTCTGGTTTCTTTCATGCCACTGCAGCAGCTATTTACAGTCCACACAGCTGCAGCATAAAAATAAACAAAATGGCAAAAAATTATAGAAAGGTCAATAGTCAGAAAAACAGGGCAAATGCTCAGCATGTGTGTCTAAAATTTTCTAATTTTCTTGTAGACTGCAAACTTTTGGGAAACAAGCAGAAGCTACCAATGTTGCCAAAGTCTACTTATACAAGCTGGGCCTTAATCTGTGTTTTGTTTTCTTACACTATTTTTTTATTGCCCTTTGAGAGAAGTTGGACACTAAGGAAGGAGAAAAGGATTTGTACCGATTGGCCAGGCAGAGGGAAAGATGTGCTACAAGTTAGAGCAAGGATGGAGATGGAAACGTGTTGACTAGTGAGTAGAGTGTGTTGAGAAGATGGAGGGAGTATTTTGAGCAGCTGATGAATGAGGAAAATGAGAGAGAAAGAAGGGTGGATGATGTGGAGATGGTGAAGCAGGAAGTGGTTAGGATTAGTAAGGAGGAAGTGAAAGCAGCTATAAGGAGGATTAGGAGCGGAGAGTGGTTGGGACTGAAGCGTGGAGATGTTTAGAAGAGATGGCAGTGAAGTTTTAATAAGATTGTTTAACAAGATTCTGGAAGGTGAGAGGATGCCTGAGGAATGGGGAAGCAGTGTGCTGGTACCGGTTTTTAGGATTAAGGAAAATGTACAGACCTGCAGTAACTACAGGGGAATAAAGTTGATCAGTCACACCATAAAGTTATGGGAAAGAGTAGTGGAAGCCAGGCTGAGATAAGAGATGACCATCTGTGAGCAACAGCATGGTTTCATGCAAGTAAGAACACTAAAAACGCAATCTTGCTTTGAGAAAGTTGATGAAGTATAGAGAAGGTCAGAAGAAGTTGCATTGTGTGAAAGTGGATTTAGAGAAAGCATACGACAGGGTGCCAAGAGAAGAGTTGTGGTATTGTATGAGGAAGTCAGGTGTTGCAGAGAAGTACAGTATGTGAGGGTGGTGCAGGACATATATGAGAACAGTGTGACAGCAGTGAAGTGTGCAGTAGGAATGACAGACTGGTGTTGGTGGGACTGCATCAAGGACCAGCTCTGAGCCCTTATCTGTTTGCAGTGGGGATGGACAGGTTGATGGACAACGTCAGACAGGAGTCTCCATTGACTATTATGTTTGCAGATAATATTGTGATTTGTGGTGAGAGTAGGGAGCAGGTTACATGAGACAGAGTACATGTGTGTAAATGAGAGGGAGGACAGTGGAGTGGTGTGGTTACATGGAGAAAAGGTGGTGAAGGTGGAAGAGTTTAGGTACCTGGGGTCAACGGTGCAAAGTAATGGAGAGTGTGTTAGAGAAGTGAAGAAAAAGTGCAGGCAGGATGGAGTGGGTGGAAAAAAAGTGGCAGGACTGATTTGTGATAGAAAGGTATCTGCGAGAGTGAAAGGGAAAGTTTATAGGACTGTGGTGAGACCTGCGATGTTGTATGGATTAGTGACAGTGGCACTGAGTAAAAGACAGGAGGTGGAGCTGGAGGTAGCAGAGCTGAAGATGCTGAGATTTTCATTGAGAGTGACGAGGACGGATAGGACAGGATAAGAAATTTGTTTATTAGAGGGACCGTGCATGTAGGATGTTTTGGGGACAAAGCGAGAAAGGGCTAGATTGAGATGGTTTGGACATGTGCAGAGGAGGTATGCTGAGGATGGAGCCGCCAGGAAGAAGGATAAGAGGAAGGCAAAGGAGTTGGTTTATGGATGTGGTTAGGGAAGACATGCAAGTAGTTGGTTTGAAAGAGGACAGAGTAGTATGGAGATGGATGATCCGCTGTGGCGACCCCTAATGGGAGCAGACGAAATAAGAAGAAGAAGAAGAGGAGGAAGAAGAAGAAGAAGAAGAAGAAGAAGAAGAAGAAGAAGAAGAAGAACATGATAGTCCACACTCACATGGTTTTGTGCTGTATTTGTATCCTTAAATGGGTCTTTTTGCAAGCATAACTGGGTCAGCAGAGTTTTAAGCAGTTCAGTGTGCTACTGAGACAGCACTTCTGACCTCAATCAATATCAGTTTTCATCTCTAGGTCAGCTTTCTTCAACTTTTTTTA
Organism: Silurus meridionalis; assembly: GCF_014805685.1. Lineage (NCBI taxonomy): Eukaryota > Metazoa > Chordata > Actinopteri > Siluriformes > Siluridae > Silurus > Silurus meridionalis. The sequence continues at coordinate 12,023,296 of NC_060891.1, read as the reverse complement.
AGCTTGACATTTCAGTTACATGATGCTAATTGGATTTCTGCATCATCAGTATGTGAAGTGAGTGAAACCTGAACACTAGTTGAATTCCTGTCCTGTGGTTGTAATCCAAGATTATTAGAAAATAAACATGATATTTGATATAAAATTATATAAAAATAAATGATATTTAAAGTCATTTTGACAGAAAATAACATGCAATAAAGTAAATTATAATGGAAAAAATATTATTATTATTATTATTATTTGTTGTTGTTGTTGTCTTCATTGTTTGGTTGTTTGGTTTGCCCTTTTGCAACCTCCCCTGCCAAAAAAAAACCACAAACATTTTGCTCTATTAATAATTAAAAGGAAGTTATGGAATAATTTGTATATAGCAATAGGAAAGTTTACAAAAAGAAGTAAGACAGACAGAATTATGGCAAAAAGGTGAAAGAAAAAAGAGGAACTGCTTCAGTATCAACGAGTAAGTAATAGCATTTCCAGATAGGATTTTTGGAAGATTTCCAAAGTATGGTGCCACCAGACTAAAGGAGCAGCCATCTTAAATTAAAATCTACAGCCCATGTGTATAGTGAAAGTGTAAATAAGCAGAACATTACAGCTTGCTTACCTGGATCCAGTTATTTACAGCTTTGTCAATGAGAAGCTTTGCACATGTATTACTGTATTTCAAACTGCAAGAAACTAAATCTAAAAATTTAGATGAGGAACATCATTGATGCTGTAGCAGTTGTTTGACTTCTACACACTTACTCTACTCTTAGCCCTTTGAATTAACACAACTCAGGGTGAATCTTATCATATTGAGTGTTCAAGAAATAAGTCATATCCCAGGCTAAAAATTATGTTTCTGGATCCCTACATAAAGTGGTTTAGATAAGAAACACAGAAAGGGTGATGCTTGATCTTAGTTCAGCACTCCAGGCTGTCTCTACTTAAAACACCTTTGTTAAGTGAAAGCTGAAATAATAACAGTCCTCAACACAGGGATCTGCTGACCATCCAAAATAACCAATTATTTTGGCTTCTCTACAACAGAGGACAGTATGGTTACATTGTGCCAGGGATTAAGGAGAAAAAAAAAATTCAATCACACTTGTTTTTAAGTAACGCACCTTTCCTCTTTTCTAAAGGAGGATAATTGCATTTTATCTGGGCTTTTTGTGTGCCTTGAATGTGTTGTCATGGTGGGGGCTGGCTCGGAGTGCAGCCCTGCCTGTGCCGTTTGTAATTTAAGGCCTGTGCTTATCTGTGCCATCACCCTGGATTGTAATTCAAGGAGCAGCAGTGTTGGAGGGCCCTCTTTTTTATGCATTCCCCATTATTAGAACCGAGGGGAGATAGCTTTTAGTGCCAAATAGGGTCTGTCTGGATGGGGCTTGTCCAAGTGTTTTACAAATGAATGTGTAGAATGGGAGTGAGGGAGGGAGTGAAGAAGGCAGGCGGCTGGCTGGCCAGGAGAGGTTGTGATTCACACATTAGGGACACCCCCACCCCCAACTTCACCCAACTCTAGCCAATGATGGACACAGAGTGAGAGCCCTGGCTGCTTCTCCCTGCTGGTAATTACTGCTATTAAAGCTAATCTTGCTACTATTCAGACCTGGTTTTGTTTTGGGATTTAGCTTCTCAATGCTTGGAGAGTTTCTCTTTTCAGTCCGGTGCACAAAAGAGACATTTCTTCGAGTTGGTAATTATCTGCTATATCCTCTCCACCAGGAGCAAGTGGTAAAAAAAAAAAAATACCCATCCTCTTCTGGAGATAGTGGGGGCTGTGTTTTCTCTTTTCATAGTACATATGATATATAATTAGAATATATTATATTATATTATATTATATTATATTATATTATATTATATTATATTATATTATATTATATTATATGGTGTGCTTATTAGCATGGTGGCATTGCAGGACTGTAATTTACAGACAGTAATTGGGTGTCTATATTTATGGCGTGTAATCTGCTATTAATCATATTGATGTTTAAGTAAATGTACCGCAAAAATTCTCATTTCTTCCATTTCCATTGACAAATCTATGATCTTTGGGCTTGTCATGTTACACATCAAATAACAGTTTCAGGACTGATTTACCCTACATAGACAAATGTGGCATGATCTTGCTAATTTTTTTTCTAGGAAATGTGCTAACAAAACATAATGTTAAAAACATAAACAGAAAAATCACGGTACATTTCCCTAATGACTGCAGTGTCATCATATGCCAGATAGTTATCCGCACTGTAAATATGCTAGATATTTATCTGCACTTTTGCACGACTGCTACATTTTGCACTTCTGGTAGATGCCAAACTGCATTTCGTTGCTGTGTACCTGTACAATGCAATGACAATAAAGTTGTATCTATCTATCTATCTATCTATCTATCTATCTATCTATCTATCTATCTATCTATCTATCTATCTATCTATCTATCTATCTATCTATCTATCTATCTATCTATCATTAATTAGGTCTCTGTATTCTTTTGTTTTTTTACGTCCATAAATAAATGTACATTTTTTTTAACTTAATATTGGTGTCAAATGTTTAACAAAGTCTGCCGTACAATATTAATAATCATATTATTAAAATATTGTTTTGCTGATTCATAATTTCTCGAAGTCATTTGACAGAGCAGGACAAACTGTCCTTATTGTGAAAATGACAAAATGCAGGTCGAGGATTAGCGCTCAGGGTATTAACATAATCAAAGCGGAACCTGACGTCAAAATATGCTTTTGTTTGTGTGACAGACATTCCTGGATCACAGTGAGTCCCCTTGTGTTACTGGTTCACCGAATGGCCTTTTCAAACTCTAGCTTCCATCCAGATGGCTTCTCACTTCCTAGTCTCTGACCTGCTGTGCTGGGACATCTCCTGATTGGCCAGTCATGCTGTCTCACATATGATTGACAGGTGCCTTTTCCAAACAGCTGGTTTTATGGCACTTACTGTCCCATGCCTGCTGTGTTGTGGCATCTCCTGATTGGCCAGGCATACAGCCTTACATATGATTGACAGGTGCCTTTTTCAAGCAGCTGGTTTTGTAGCACTTACTTTCTATTCTTGATGTATGGCCTCTTGGCTTATGATTCAGGTATCATTAGAGCCTGATGTATGAGTAGGAAAACATTCTTGCCTCCAGCAAGACCAACCAAGTGGCTATAGGAACACTGTGGAGCAGGTGCTTTCAATTAATAGCTTAAGTCTCACTTTGACCCAAGTTTCATTTTCATGCTGCTGCGGTAGGCAGAGTTCTGAGACTGCCCAGAATGGAATGCCTAGATTAATCGTGCTCAAGCACTGGACCGAAGGAATGCCACCTGTGTTTGAGAGCTGATGATCATGGGTTGAGTGGCTGGAAACCTTTGAAGTGTGTACAATGGCATCTTCCAGGTCCAGACGGTGAGCGAGGCAGCAGGTATGTGAGTCAGCAGGGTGCCGTGTAGAAGTGGGTTGTATCAAAACGCAGCAGGTGCAGTAGATGAGAAAGCAGAGGGTTTGGCAGCAAGTAAGTGGGACAGCTGAGTGAGCAAGGTGCTGTGGAGAGGGTTCATAGATTCGACAGCTGTGTGCTGTGAACAGAGCAGACAAATTCGCAAGAGACATAAGCCATCGTTGGTGCTTCACACAAGTTCCATATTCCTCAATATTACTGTCCCGAAAACTATTACAAACCATCTGGAACTTTAATCTCACTGACATATCCGCTGCTGATCTCGGTTTCTTCACACTCCAGTCTGGACATCACAATGATCATGCTCATTCACTTGCTGAGTACCTGTTTCCTGTTTCTATCACATTGCATTTGTGTATTCATATGGCTCTCTTATTTTACTTATTTGCAAAGATTTGCCTATTATTCCCCATGGCACAATGTGTAAAATGTTGTGCTCTTTTTCTCGACTTTGTTTGCCTGATCAATTGACCTAAACTTGTTTGCTGATTGCCTGCCAAGCTGCAGTTGTTAGTAAAGGATGCCCAATACCCAACTGCTCCAACTTAATGACAGCCATTCTTCAAATATTCTGAATGTGCTTGGACAAAGTAACTTAAAAGTAATTAAATAGAGCTCTGAGTAAAAATAAGCATTTCACAACTATGGTGGATTACAATGTTCATCATTTATTCATTCAAAACCCTTGGACAAACACAGCCCTTCTGCTAATGGTGAGCTATATTTGATGAGCTGCATTTGATCCCAGACTATTACACTGTGTGGTCAGAGTTATGGTAGCACCCTGCTGTGATGGCCAGAGTGAGCTCTTTTTTGGCCATCTGGCACAAAAAGGCAGGGCATAAAGTTTTAGAGCTCGTTAGCGCCTGAATCCCACAGAGCTCATACTGCCTGCCACAAATTGAAAGAAAGCTGAGGGACACCTCTTCCCACTTTTACATGTAAATGAAACTGCTAGCACAAGCTGGCAGCATATGCAAACAGTGTTCTATACCATATTGATGAAGATTTTGTTAGGGAGAGACCGTATGTGTTCGTGTGCAACATAAAATGGATTCTTGGATGATAGCCTTCTATAATAAACCCAATCCCAGGTGAACATTTAACTCTTAAGGAGGACTTTTTGAATGTGTCTCCAAAAGCTGTCATCTTCCAGCTGTGGCCTCAACAGCATGCAGACCATGTTTCATTAGATCAGCTCTGGTGTGTAGGGTTACATATGAAAAGCTTATTGAAGATGACTTTAAGCACAGGTTTGGGTTTGTCTTTGTGGGTCTAAGCTGCATTAATCATAATCCACATGTTCAAGTCATGAGGGCTTGTTGTGTCTCTTGCCCGTTTGCATTGACAGACTGTCCTCCAAGCAGATTTATAAGACCTGATCTTATTACTATGCCATCTGGGGAAGGCCATACATGACAAGGAAATTTATAAAGTGACATTTCAGGCCTAAATATGCTGATACTTTGAAAAAGTTTGAAAACCTGCATATTTGTCAAAGATTGTTATGTTTTTCAAAGTAAATTTGCATTCAGAGGAGATCAAATAAAGATCATGCTTCATGCACTTCACTACAAAGTGATTAGAGACATTACTCAAAATGTATTATTTTGCCATTTGAGCATAAATCAACATCTCTTGCTCCCTCTGTCAACCTTTGCATTTAGTTCTTATGTACCCCGTCCAACAAACAGGCTAAAAAACAAGTTAATGAATCCAGACACTTTGTAGTCAGAAAATGGACCAATTAGCAAAGTGAGAGTGATTGAAGGTTTTCATTAAAAGTAAGTGAGTAAATAAATAAATAAATAAATGCATGGTGTCAAGCAGCAGGTTAGATTGGGGCCAGTGTGGTACAGGGGCTCAGTCTTTAGATGGTAGCCTGTCGGTACTGATAAAAGCTACTTGCCTGTCATCGCTGATGCTTACCTCCAGTCAGCCAGGCTGTCAGGATGTCACAGGCAATCTGGGTAAAGTGCCAGAGGCAGGAGAGCCAATGAGGAAGAGGGACAATGGAGAAGTACAAGTTCAGATCCAATTTATAGATGATGGAAAGAATGCTCTATAAAAAGGCCTCAAAGGGGCCATGACAGCATTTTGTGTTGTTATTTATTGTGAAAGGGATGTTTTATGATTTGGGCGTGTCTTTTTAAAGAAAGAATCAGATGGCACTCCATTGTTTATTTGCCACATGCAGGAATCGGTTAATGATGTACTGGCCCTTCTGTTCATCTCTCCTGCCTCCAAAATGTCATATTGATGTTGAAGATCTAGTACTTTAAATTCACTTGTCTTCGAGATGCATATTTTAAGGAGAAAGTGAGGTCATTCATTTTTACAATTGCTTACTGCTGTATGTGATAAATGCATTCATTTTGCCTTGATTCATTCATAAAGTGGCACATTTATGCCATAGCCCATGTCTCCATTTCCTGCAGAAGAATCATATCACTGGAACAAATAACCATTTGGTAGCACATATTTAGCAATTATTGGTAAGTTTCAAAGCCAAGTTTTGGATATGCGCAGTGCCAGATGGCCACTGATGGCATCATTTTTACAGCCAAGTGTAATATATTAAATGTTTTCATTTTGCCATTCAAATTTAATGACATGCTCACATGCATAGAAAGAAAATCCTGAAGCTGCTTTTTTTTTATGATTGAACAAATGATAGTCTAATACATACACATGCATGCAAATGACCTTTGATAAACTGCTTGACATATAAATACCAATGAAGAAAAATATCAATATAATATATAGAATCTGTCACTATTTATTCTATATTTACTAACAGTGCCAAGCAAAAGCAAGCAATCATATTTGGCATTTAAATAGTATATACAATATGTCTATGAATGAATTATGTTTAAAGGATGGTTATTGTTATAAAGCCTTTATGTATGTATCATTCATTTATCGTCACTAACTGCTTTATCCATGTCTGGGGTGCAATGGATCTTATTCAAGGGACACTGGGCTTAAGGCAGGAATACATTTTGCATTGGATGCTAATCCATCACATGTAATTCAATTTGTTGTAAGAACAGCAAAATAATTTTGAGAGATAGTTAGCCCTATTTTACATTAAAAAATGTTACCTAACAGACATTTATCTTTATGTAGCAGTGCACATTTCAAAGAAAAAAGACACATGGCTAGGCCACCATCATTGGACTAAATGTCGTTAGTCTTAGTTCACATTAATGAATTCGACAGTGACATCCGCAGATTATTCAAAGTCAGATCGGAGTTGAGCAGAGTGAAATATAGCTCTGCCTAGCTCAAGCACTAAGAGAGCTTTCAAGTGACATCTCTGTGGCACATCGGTCAGACTGTGCAGCTGTGTTAATCTTACACACCCAAACGAAAGTCTTTTAAATGTAATATCACGTTGCTGCCTCTAATAGTCTGCGCCTGTGAATAGACAACAGATCTCCATGAGATTTGGAATTAGCAGAGGTCAAATTCAACACCTCTTATATCTAAGGACAACAGCATCCAGACCAGGATGGAGTCTGAAATAATAATTACACCTCTTAATACAGCACACCATTCCATGCCATCTGTTTTTTAACCTTCTTTGCTGACCAGTTTATTCCAATCTAAACCTTCATATATGGACCATGACACTGTGAGGCCACACTTGACCTTATCCCCAAGATCCGTCTGTAAGCACTCAGCACAAATCACAGGCGTACTTCTATTTCACCAGGAAATGGATGAAACTTGTTTGTTTGGGTTGCAGTCACACAATAGCAGCTCCTTGCTGCCCTTCACATGGACTTTGTATCAGATTTCATGCTGTAGACCAGACTGGTTTTAAAAGTTCAGAGTTCAGTTTGCAGGTTGAGCTGGTTTGCATCTAAAACTGCACTAATTTCTATTTAACTGTTTGAATGCATAATCAATGTTAGCACCAGGGACAGAAATAATGCATTACTCTTGTTTTATTTTTATACAAAATATTTTATAAATACAGTATTTTAAAGAACACGTGTTAAGGTGTAAAAAAAAGGGAATAACACAATTCTTTTCCTTCAGGACATCTAGGTTAGGGTAGAAATGGTATAAGGAGAAGGATCCCAAAGGAAACAATAAAAGAATCCAACAAAATTGGACAAGCATGAGGTTTTTTCTTTTGGTGGCAATATAAGTGAGCTATCAGATATGAAGTTTAATGAAAACAGTCCAGTTTTGCATTAATAGTTGAGACCAATTATGAATTAAAATGATGTAGCTGAGATTTAGAAAGTTTAGAAAGTACTTATTTCCATTTTCCATCAATAATTTCAAGGTGCAGAGAGATAGGGTTAAAAAAAATGCAAATAAAAATCACATCCGCTCCTAACATCCAAATATGTATATTTGAAACATGAAGCATATAGACGCTTTGCATTATACCTCCATTTTATGTGTAGCATCTGAAAAATTTGCTTTTTTTTAACTCTATGGTCTAAGAGGAATTGAATCAGAAAAAAAACAATTTTAATAAATTAATTTTAGTAAGACATTTGTACAGTAGTTACCTAAACTAATACTGACATGTATCCCGACTTCTAGCCCTGGGGAAAGTCATAGGAAATTGTAATAGCTTAGAAATGTACTGTTTCCTGTGCGTTTATACACTGAATACATATATTCAAAGTGTGCCCGAGCTACATTGCATTATAAACAGACTTATTAACTTCATTGTTTTTGTGTGCACCACATGCTTATGCTTATAAATATGCAGGTGTGATTTATTCACTTAATGTTCACTGTGAGCTCTGAGCTTTTGCAGAGAGAGAGAGGGAGAGAGATCTAGGTGAACCCTTGCCTCCCACATACCATAACCATATGCAGCCTTGAGATGAGATGACTGTGCTTGCACCCTGACTTCAAACGCAAAATCTGCAGCTGAGAACTTCATCTGTGACCGACCCTGCCGGAGTTAACCTTGCCACGGCTTGCCTACATTATTTGACGTTCCCTCTGCCCTCCATCTCTCAGCCTTAAAGCACCCACTGTCTCCATGGACGCACCTTTGAAGTCGGCAGATTGGGATTTAAGTTATTCAGGGTGAATGGCTTAAAACAAAAGTGGCATTCTTCATTCACAGCTCATTCCCCACCGTGCCTCCCGAATGAACCTGCTGCAAACAGCCAGGATCCTTCCCATTGCTGTCCAATTAACTCTGCCACCAAGCCGTGCTAGCAAATCACCCAGCCAGATTAAAAGATCAGCCCAAATTAATGTAGACATCGCAGAGCAGGCCTGCACTGCTTCCTCTTCGGGAAGTCTTTTTGAAGATTGAAACCTAGAGAACAGAGAGCGGACCATGAAAAAAGTGTATTATTCTTAAAACATGACAGGATGATTGGCTTTCAACAAGATCAACAATTTAGCACAACTTAAAATAGGGATTCAAAAGGGGGCTTTTTAGTGTGAGTGCACAGTGGGCTTATATTTTGTTCATCTCAGTACAGCTTATTTATTATCAAGTGACTCTGTGTGTGTTTCTACATTTTCATGTGTGCCTCCGCATTCATGTGTGCCTATGTGTTGGAGGTCACATATGATTGACAGGCAGAACAGATGGTGAATGAAGACCATGATGCAGATTCCAACTGGGGGAATTCCTGCTTTTGTTTTTCCATTATCTCCTGTAAAGCAAGTGGATGAAGGTTTCTCTTGCTGTGCTGGACACTGACCTCTCCTGTTGTCCATGCACATTCTGTCCGAAAGCATGTTAATCATTACCTTTGTCTGGATGAAATTCTTCACATACTAATGCATCCTTTTTTGTTTCAAGATTTCCAGCTTTGAAAATGACATACTGTAACTGTACATAAACATATGTATAGAACAATTGGACAATTACTAATTGCACACACTAATGATGCTTTTGTATCATGGCTGTCTTCTAAGCAGTAACATCTGAAATATGGCCCAAGCATTTAGAGTGAAACTCAGTGATGGAATAAAAAGCATGAACAGCATGAGGCCACAGCTCTTTCTCCTGAATGTGTCTCTCCCTGTCTCTTCTCCTGGTGAAGCAGCACATCATTAGCAGCTCTTTGTGCACATCACCTCTTTCCTTCTCATTTGTCTCAGGCTATCTTGACACGGTTCTGACACCCATGACATGTTTGAGTTTGGGGGCTGTTTTTTTTTTTTTATCTTTTTTTCTCCCCATCTTTGTTTCTCTGCTGTTTCAGCACAAACTGACAGTCGGAGGTCTTTGCCCCATGCTTTAATAGGTGCTCCTTCTTTTCTTCTCTCTCTCTCTCTCTCTCTCTCTCTCTGTGTATATATATATATATATATATATATATATATATATATATATATATATATATATATATACACACACACATATTTATATACTCAATACTTGTGACTTTTCATTTGGAACCGGACTAAAAGTAACTCGCAAAAAAATCTGATAGTTTGCGAGAACCCGCGAGTGGCTCTAAGGTCCGGAGTAACATTAGTAACACAGAGTTTGTACTAATAAATTACATGAAAATGTTTGAAAAATTGTTTTATTATTGTATTATACATTTAAAGTATTAAATAAAACATTTATGACAAGTAATTCACAATTATTGTTGAGTATTGTTACAGTACAGTACATGTACAATTCCCCATGAAAAAGGAACCATCAAAAGGAGAGAGTCAAAAACTTTACATTCACACTTTCTGTATGCCGTGAACCTATTTAGTAAATAACACTATTATTTTTAGCTAGATGTTTCATTTGACTTTGGAAAAATATACTAAACTCACTCGCTCTCTCACTCGCTCACTCACCCACCCACTCTCTTCTTTAGTATCGTCGTGGACCTGAAGTCAATCCTGGGGGAACACTGGCCAAGAGGCCAGACTATACCATGATGCCAGTCAATCACAAGACACCATGCACACAAAATCACTTGGATATTTTGTGTCAATCAATCAATCAACAATCTATCTATCTGTCTGTCTGATTTTTGTAGGAGTTAAAACGGGACCTAGTAAACCATTGAACATGCATAGAACCTGTGTATACACACTGTGGGTCTGCATAGATTGCAACCCCATATTCAAGATTTATTCAGGTCAACCTAGAGCCTTGAAGTAGCAACGCTACCCACTGTACCCACATGCCACTTAAAAGAGCAAAATATTGACATATCAGTATTTTTTTATATTAATTGCAATGAAAAGCTAGATATAAAGTTATGATTTATAACTTTTATAAGTATTTCTAAACACTTCTTCCCATTCCAGTCTGAAGTTTTCCATACACTCCATATAGAATTTTCTTACAAGTACAACTTGTTTTGTTGGAAAACCATAGCCTGTCCAAGGTGCCAAAAATGTGCAAAGCTGTCATCACAACTGCTTTTTAAGAGCTTAAAACATGAGCAGTTTTATTTTGCCTTAATCTGCTTAATAAATGCAGGGACTTGCAGGATAATAAAATGCCATCATTATTTTAAGGCACAGACTATTGACCTAATATTGGATGACTGGACTGTAATAGTTTTGTGCCATGTATATGCTATTCTCTTAAAATGAATGGTGTCTCAGTCTCATCCACATAATTATTTAATGGTGTACATTTGAATGGAATAATATTTTTGAAGTGCAAATGAAGCAGGGTCACGCCCCTGTGGTTTTGAATGGTTTATCTGGTTGTGGACATGATTACAGGAGGCCGGTATTAATCCAGTCTACTTCAGAGAGTCTTAAAGTGAACCATGCATGGTCTGAAAGTGATGTATGGTCTTTAAAAAGCTCCACCTGCAGAAGGCCTAACAAAAACACGAACTGCAGTGTCTTAACACGGACGTCTCCTGTTTCGGGACAGCTGCAGCCCACACAAGCGCATACAAAGAGTTATGGGGCATGTTGGCGTCAAACTCAAATACCTTCAGATCTTTTGGTTTAATGTTCCTGAATTTATCATAAACCATGATAGTTGCTCTCTAACAATTTTGTGATCTACAATATTTAAAAATAGTATATTAGTGAGGAGTTTTGAAATATGAAGCCAATTATGTTATAGTTAATAATTAGTATATATAGTAATAGTAAACGTTATTTTATTTTGTACTTTACTGTACCGTTCTTAATAGTTGTCTCAAGGCAGCTTTGGCTGTGGTTGTGGAGTTGTATAGTGTTTCATTACTCCATGTGCTGTACTGTGTATCTAATGCAGCGTGTCTGTAATTAGAGAGAGCAATTCGAGCGTCTGCGTTCCTCCAGCCTGTTTTGCTTAGATGGCCATTCGGAGCAAGCATGCTAAGAGATGTTTTCCTTGGCCTGCTACCGAGAAAATGCACTGGCCGGCGACCCCTCGTCTTGGCGCGGATTGGGGAGGTAGAAAAAAACCAAGTTGACTCTGACAAATGCGAGCGATTGGACATGCTCTATAAATCATCACCCACATCCTTCTAGACTGCAGGGAAAATGAGATGAGGGGGTAAGGGCGGAACCTGTGCGTGTGTGTGTATGTGTGTAATAGTAGGAGATTGGGTAGATGAAGTGTGATTGTGCATCTGGAAAAAGAGTCCAACTTCCAACGTGCAGAGGTACAGTATGAGTGGAGAAGGATGGAGAGAAAGAATTAAGGACAGAGGTGCTGCTTATGACAGAAAACGAGATTAATTAGGATGATGTAGGTGACGGAGAGTTTGGTCTGGTTATGGGATTGTGTGCACAAGAAAACAACGGAGAATATATAGAGATTGCATAGAGATGGGGAGTGTGTGTGTGCGTGTGTGTGAGTGTGTGCGCGTGTGTGGCTGGTTATGTGTGTGCTTGGTTCTGAATGAGTGTATGCGGCTGGTTTATGTGTGTGTGCGTGTATGTGTGTGTGTAAAGAGCGCTATTCATTGCAGGCAGCTGGAAGTACTCAGCGCTGCTGCACAGAGCAAGAACAGTACCAGTCCAGACTCTACTTTCCCCTCACTGAGTGCTGCCTCAGTCAAAGCCCCTATAGAGAGAGAAGCCTGCGTCTCACCAGTGGCGTAGCCTCTAAACTAGAACAACACAAAGGCCAGCAGGAGCACACAGCAGCCCCTCTCAGGAAATAGTGCTTGTTTTGACTGTACGCTGCCGTACTAAGAATAAAACCGGAGCAGGCCACTGTTAGTTCAGACATACAATATTCTCCCTGATGTGATATGCTTTTAACTCAGCCATATTTTGGGATTTTGAGATGAAAGAGGATTTACATATCAATTACCAGGCAACACATGCTCTATATTTCCAAGTCCTATTTCGACCAGAAACCTGTTTCCTTTTTAAGTTGAGATGTTTTACCCAAGTAAACTCCAAAGCATAAAGATACAAATGCTACTTAAATATGAACCAAATAAAAATATGTTGGAATAGGGAGGGACAGCATTTTTTTAAAGCAATATTTAAAATGTTACTATGCACAGCTGGGTTTGGTTGAAGGGGTATTCAAGCAACTGGCAAAAAAAAAAAAAAAACATCCTGCTGAAAAACCACATGTTTCAAACGTCAACCTAGGACAAGAAAGAACAGGTGCTGGAACCCAGCCTGGACGCTCAGAGTTATTGAATACTTCTTCTTGTTGTAACTTTAAGACTTTTCTCTTTGGCCCACTGCCTTTCAGTTTAACTGTCTCTGGTGATGGTCATGGACACCTTGTCTTATAGTGGAAAAAAATAATCCATTGGTCTCCTCTCTTTCTCAACTAAATAAAATCAGCAAATCAAGGTACCGTTTTTCAGCAGGTCATTTGAGTGGATTTTGTTTTCATTGAACAAACAGGGCCTCTAGCTTGAGGGCAAAGAAAGGACAATCGGAAAGAAAGAAAGAGAGACAGACAGACAGCGAGTGATATCATCCACATAAATATGTTACCAATTACAGCAGCTTTGCATTTCCATCTGACCTCTGACAGCATAGCTTCAGCCCTGAGTATACTTTATCAATATCATGAGTTTACATGCTGATTGACTATTTGATCAAATGTCTGTGAAAAATCTGATCAAAATGAGATTAAATCAGGACATATGAGTGATTTAGAACCTAATGCTCTAATGCATTGCGATTCATAATTAATTTACAATTCAAAATTTACTACTGAATAAATTACAGATGTTTCTAAAAGGAATTCAAAAGAGGGGCACAACATGACCTGGCAAACTTACTCTCTCAAATGACTACCAGCAGATGTCCACAAAATGTTATTTTGACTTGTGTACTTTTGTCCAAAAATCAGTAATGAATTAAACTATTGAGATATTTTGTAAGATAAAAACATTAGTAGAAGTAAAACATTTCAAACTTAAAAACCTTTCATTCATAAATGATTTCGTTTTTTAGAGCAAGACACTAAAATTAACCAATCACTGTATTGTCCCTGTTCAGTAGCTGCTGTCAAGATTCCTGACTCTAAAGCAGATGTTACAAAGTTTGCATATACCTGTCAATGTTCTTAGATATATGTTAATTGTGTAACAAGATTCTCTTGTCACATTCCCACCCTCAATTCCACATTCCACTTCCACAACTTTTTTTTTTCTAAAAATATCAACAAATTTGGAATTTAACGATCCTTCTGACTGCAGAATGCATTTAATTTAAATGAATGAAAGATTTGGTAAAGATGAACAATTACTAACACTATTCTGATATATTAGTGACTGGGACTTTACATGCAAACTTTAAGGATATCAGGTAATTAACTGCCTAAACATTAATAATTCCAACAAAAAGATTTGAAGAATTCACATGAATTCGCAATATGAACATGTTTAACTGTAATGCAGTGTAGGAATGAGGTTAGGAAGTTTATGTTCTTCAAATTGGAATAGAAATTGTACACATCAGTTTCATTGGCCTGTGGCAAAATGGCACCCAGACAAAGAAGTGTCACAGATCTACTACTCCCATCCTGAATACAGCACCAAGATACTCAAATGAGGAACTCATCTAGCATACACTTTGCATATTTAAAAGATATAAATGGAGCATTGCATTATTATATGTTATTTGACCCAAACCATATGGAATGAAACACTACAGTAAATTCATCCTGTATGTGCTTCATCCATCAGTAGCTGTCACTATGCTTAACTTACTTCTAAAATAAAGGAGTGTTCGAATGGCTTTAATTGTACAAATAGCTGTCTTCAAACCTTTCAACTAGTAAGTGTTTATTAGTTATTAATGCAACTTTTCTTTCTAAAAATTTTATTTTGTGAGAGGAAAAATTAGAATGCCAGGATACAAATAAATACAGTGGAACCCGGTTATCTCGCCCTCGGTTACCTCGACAACCATATTAAGTCGACGTTTTTGAAGTGGAACCGCCAAATCCCAAATCCCAAATCCGCGATGCGCTTTGGGAAGAAAAGAGCAGCCGTTGAGAGAGTGCCGGTGGGAAGACACGTACCGGGATACGCATGCGCGATAACAACGACCGCCGTGAACCAACATATACCAACAATAACGGACAGTGAGAGTGTGGAAGTTTAAATAGGAGCTGGTGATGATGATAAACGAGCACCATATGTGCGCGATTAAAGCCGAGAGCTTCAGAGAAAGCGGCCGAGAAAACACCTGACACGCTGAAGGGGGCCGAAGGGGGCGTGGCAGGTGGATTCCTGACAGATAAACATGTACTGTATGTATTTTTATAGCATGCCTTCATCAAACAAATCGCAGCAACGCTGTTGTGTAAAAAAACATTCAAAAACACGTGCATGCACATTCTCATTTATTAACGCACATCATGTACATAAAGAAATTTCAAGCACGTTAATATATTGCCGCCATTTTGATTTTCGTTTATCTCGAACATCGGTTACCTCGATGCTTTTTGGCGACCCCCTAGGACATCGACATAACCGGGTTCCACTGTATTAACCTCTATTTTTATTTTTTTGAGAGGGGGAGGGTAATGTATAGTGTTAAAGAAAGCAAATAAATCTAAGGCTTCCTGTGAGACACCATTGTATCATGTGTATTTGAGAGTACTCATTTGAAGTATAAATTTATTATTTTTTTGTTTTATCTAAAATAAAAATTTTCTAATTTATCAGTCAATCTGAATATAACAATGCAGTTGCTTTGAATGAGTGAAATATTTGGGAAAGATTTGAAACTTTCTAAAACGTTTTTTACATAACTAAGTAACTAAGACTTTTTTTTTTACATAATACATACACATTTTCTAAATATTAAATTAAATAAAAGTGTAGATGAGGGGTAAATGTATGTTTAAAATGAAATAGAGATTTTACACATATATATTCAGATTTGAATGTAATTATTTGTATAAAAGGGATAATCTTAAAAGTATAATAATCAGCTTGATATTACCATGATGTTATAAAATGCTACTGCTATGAGAGCACTGAGTTTAAAGCAGGGCACAAGAGAGTGATCTAATCATTGCAGTGTAATAGAGAATGTTACATAACAAATTCCTGCATTCTGAGCCCGTTCAATGGCTCTTTTCATAGTGCATAGAACCAGACATAGTCTCACCCTACTGCCAGCCATATTTACACATATCATGTTTAAACATGTTTATATTTAAGACAACCTATTGTAAAAACCCTTGATAAAGTGTTCACATAGTCTACAACACTAACCAACACAAAAGTCTACAACACTAAACAAGACAGAAAAGTTGAGTAAAGTTTAATCTACTTGTATAGTATGTATGTATAGTTGATATCTCCAGTTTGATTGTGATAAAAAAAAGTGTTATGTAGAAATGAAATTATTTTGCAGAATGCATAGTGGCACAATGGGTAACGTTGTTGCCTCAAAGCTCCAGGGTCCCTTAATCTCAGTCTTTCTGAAGTATACAAAATATTTCTGAAAATATTCCTCCTAAGACCACATAGGTTTACTTTGGATTTACTAGTTTCTTCACACCGCCCAAAAGCATGTAGTAGATTGTTGTGGTGTTCTGGGATTGACTTTCAGGGTGGATTCCCACTTATACCTATTGTGCTATAGACTTTGGATCCACCTCAGTCCTGACCAGGATTCTAATTATTTCTTGAATTAATATATGCTGTTGTATTCAATTCTGGAGACCAAATAGTCCAATATCTTCTATACAAAACCATACAATTATGCCATGAGCACTAATATGTTTAATATTTACCATAAATTACCATTAGATTACCTATATATTATCATTTTGACTCTTTCTGACTCTTGGCTTTAGTCCACAAAAACGCCATTTTTGATCAAGTAAAATGTGTCATTTTAAAAACATTCTCCAGCTTCAGATACAGTTTACCATTTTCTACTCTGTGTGGATGGATGGACATTTAGAAAAAATGAACATGTTTACAATTTGTCCTAGTGCCAGTTCTGCATGTAATGCTGCATAATCAAACTCTGCACGCTCTGTGCTGTTACCTTTTGAGTCTTTTGTCACCTTACTTATTTATATCTGCTTTCATGCATTACATGAAAACTTAGCATTTCTATAGGTAACATTTATAACATTTTGATTTTGCTCAGTTTAACCGTTTTTTCTGTTTTCCCTGCATTTCTAGCATGGATGAAAAACATTTAATATGCAATGCTAAACACAACTATAGATGAAAAAGAAAACATTTTTTATGGAGTCCATTAAGCTGTGTACATGGCCTGAGTGTGTGGTCATTAGTGTTTTATGGACGTCAAGATTCCCACATCTAAAGACTACTCAAGTCCCTATGGGTATTGCTTTAACAATTGAAATTGAATGAATGAATAAATGAACAAATAAATAAATAATTAAATAAATAAATAAATAGTACATTGGATTCATTGCTTTTGTGCCAACTGCTGTCCCTTGGTTTGAATAATAACAGGATCATTCTGTCTCTTTCTTCCCTAATGACAACTAACAGGCAATTTACCAACCAGACAGAAGTTCGCCTTCATCACTTCTTTCTAAAATAAATTCAGAGCATTTGAAAGAAAAAAAAAGATTCCTTAGATCTACTCCTGTGCTCCTGTGTAATACAGGAACAGTTACTTTTAAGAGGAATTCTCAGCTTGGGAATAGGACAGCTATTAGATAGATATATTTATTTTTTGCAAATGTTCCACATGTAGCAAATATATTACCAGTTGTCTGTTATTACAAAGGCTGAACATTGTCCTGTCCTAAAGTATTTTTTCTCTGGACTGCAACCAAAACCTTTGATGTTTTTTCTCATCGTCCTGTTTCACTATCACCTCCATTCATTCTCCTCTGTCAGATATTTTTCCTCAGAGAGCAGTTTCATTGGAAACACCTGTGTGAACACTTTGTACATACTTACTTTTATCCTCAACTTCCTATCTAATGTTTCAAGAAAATAATTAACATCTAATTCCTAAATGTAAACTTTGAATTCAGTTATTTTGTGATTCTTTAACAGTGTATCAGCAGATATATAAATATATGTTTATAAATGTCCTATTGATATTTTATATACAGTGCAAGTTGTTATCAGGCTGATATTTCTTGTTTTAGAAATTTTATTCATTTGTGCCTCAATATAAATTACAATTACATTATTACTATGTAATATAATAAAGCACATGAAATTGCTTTCCTGGTATCGGTCACAGTGCTTAGAGAAACAATGTTCCTTTTCCAAAGTCATTCACACTCTGTTTAAATGTTCACATGTTGTTTTGATCCCTTTCCGACTAACCACCCTCTGAGGGCTAACGCAGCTATGTGTGTGTGTGTGTGCGCACGAGTGTAATGTGTAATCGTAGCGAGGAAAGCCGTGCTCTGAAGGACATGGATCTTAGCCAGCACATGTCTTACATGCTCCACATCATAAAGACGCAAGAAGCCGTGGCCCCACAGCCTCTCCCATCTGCCATGAGGCTCCAAACCCCTCATGCAAACCAAGATCCTGCCACCACCCCTAGTTTACCACAAGCCTGGGTCATTCTACAGCCTAATTACACTTTTCCACACTCGGTTCGTGTATGTCACTTCTTAACATAATGAGAGATTTCTGACTTTTGCTGTGATCCCAGACGCCATATGTTTCTCTTAGTGACTAAACCATTTCCTGCTCAAAGGTGACTACTAGTCATGAGAACTACAGGTTTGTCTTTACACATAATTGGAGACTTCCTCCAGCTGTCACATTCAGGTAAACACCTTTGCCCTCTTTCCTGATTACCTCTTTTCCACATGTCTCGAGATATTTTATAGTTTGCTCGAGTTTTGAATTCATGTTTTCAAGTTTGAACTATTAATGACGAGAGGCTGACATGTCCAGAATCTGAAAACCTGAAAGTAAATCCAAGTGTTACATTCATCATGCTCATGTCTGCATTTGGGTTTGTGTGGAGAGTAATGGTGTAAAACCTGTCAGGAGTTGCTAATGTGCTATTATATGATAAGGATCAGCACTGATCCAAAGGCCCTTCCTTTGCTTTCATCAGCAAACAGGCAGTACATGAGTAATGGGGGGTTATTCAGGATGAGCCAACTGAGTCATGAGCGTTTGCCATGCTCAGGCTGGCCTGACCACAATTAGCATGCCGATGTAGTTCACCTCAATCCATCAATCTCAGCTAAACTCCATACGTTAACAATATGCTTAATATCGTTGCTGTTTCGGAGTTCATAATTCGTATTAATGCTTATAATTGAGGACATGGCCAAAGATATTGTGACACTCTTAATATTTATCTTCCCATCTACAAGCAGCTATTGCACTCATCCTGAGCAATCGCAGTGACTCACTTGGGATAGGAAGAAGAGCCGAGACGTCACCTCTCCTCCTAATTAATCTTCAGGCATAGTCTATTGACATGTCCAGTGCTTGATTAAATAATCACCTAAGCGCAGTATAAGCCGCTGTGATTGAGTCGTAATCCAGAGTGAGATGGAGATGTGGTCAGCATCAGCCTCCCAGGCTTGATGAGCTCATTGTTTCTGCCTCAGAGACTCAGCCTGACACAGAAGGGTTTTTTTCTTTTAACTACAGCGGCATATTCCTTTATTCTCCTCCTGTCATTGGGGTCACCCTGGTGTTCATCCTGTGAGCCGAGCGCACACCCTTTGACCCAGTGACAGGTACAAGTGGGAGTTTGGTGAGGAAAAAGGAAGCACCCAGAGCTGCACTACATCTCACTGATGTGCCCTCTGAGTTGCTACCTGTCTTCTCCCTCTCACATGCACGCACACACACACACACACACACACACACACACACACACACACACACACACACACACACACCCCTGGGAGGAAGATAAATCTCTCCCAGGAAGGAGTAAATGTCATCTCAGGAAGTAAGTGTGAGTGGGTTTGCTCCCAGACTCAGCTCATGAAGGAAATAAGGGCAATGGGTTCATTTAGGTACGAATTATACTATAAACGCACAGGTTGTAACAGCTATGTAAAAGACACAAGTCTATCTACAGTGCATAAACAAGTACAAGTTTGCTGATCAGTCATTTCTGTTTAAGGGTTAAGTGATAACCACTGTTATTTTGTTCACAGCTGCAGGAGATATAATTATAATGCAAAATCCTAATTTCTATTCTAGCCGATCATTCCTTTGGCTGCTCAACATTAAGTTGTGGCCAGTGGCACAGCCTCAGGAGATGGATGGACTTGGAGTGGACCATCAGTTGATTTTTGGGAAATGAGTTTGGGGGTCCTCATCCATCAAATCTTCCAGAGAAGTTTTGACAGCCAGAGGTCAGCTCAGTGTGGCAAGAGTGAACAAGATGGATGTTATTAATTTGGGTAATGAAGAGTTAACTATCTTGGGGAAAGCGTCTCTCCGCGTCAAAGAAAGTCTTATTTAATTCGTCTCATCTAATGGAAGACACCAGAACGCAAGGCGTGATTGACAACAGGCCCCCAGACGTAATTCCTGCAGACGCTTTGCTTAAGTTCCATCCCTTGTTAATCTCAGCTATAATGAATCGCAAAAACTAAGGTTAAACTGCCAGTGTGAATTCATTATCGCTAATAGATTAGTTCATAAGATAATTTACAGTGGGTTTTTTCATTAGCGCTAAATGTCTTTGATTTAACATGGATTTCTTTGGCCTTTCTAGACCATCAATCTTGGCAGCAGTGGTCATTGTCCCTCTCAGTGTGACCTCTTCACTTTATTACTTGGCTGAAGAATGAATATGGCCAGTGCCTGATGACCTGACTGATTATTCTGTTTTTCAGCACAAGTACAGGACTCCATTTACCTGCTCTCTGAGAATAATGGGCAAGGAATGTTATCTGTCAAATTTATCCTTGACCCAGCGCATTTCGAATGACAGAATTTATAGCTGCTCAAAGATAACACTCTTTGCTGATCAGAAAGGTAGCCAGGGCACACTTAATACTCTGACAACAAAAGACTTCCATATTATAGGAGAATGGAAATTAGCATTTTAATATAATTGCTTTGTATAAATATTCTGGGTGTGTTTAGAGACTGTTTGATAAGGCTTTCTGATGATATGAATGGTAAATTTTACATGAAATAACTGACATCTCAGACTGACTGTCATTTTCTAGAGCTGAAACGTATGGCGTTCAAGCATAGTACTTATGACCATAGTATTAGAAGTAGTCTGTTATTCATTCTTTAACCCTGTAGAACCTTATAATACTGCAAAGTGATGATAGGGCTGCATTTATCTCACTTTACCTTGAATCTGAACGTTACAAGTTAAATGATTACATGCTCAGTCCCATGTGTGATACAAAAATGTTATGCATTGGAGCCGATTGAATGCTTGATTAGTGAAGATGACAGTTTATAGGTTAAAGATAAGTTTCTTTAACTTAGTCAACCTAGACAAACATGTCATATAGAATTTCTTTTGTGTTTTCAGCAACACTTGAAAATACAATTATTTTTCATATTACATTATTAACCATTTTTCTGTAAAAACAACAACCTGCCATTAGGAAGCACATTTTATTTTGTTGACCTGTTTGTATTTTTTAAATGACCATAGTGGCTAATACACATATGAAGCATTATGTGATTATGTTGCTCTTAATATTCTTTAATATGCCTCAGATGTACACATAAAAGGAAGCAATATTTTCAGGTCAGTCACTTCATTATATAAATTTGTTTTTCAGCGTACCTGAGAGGGACAATGTAATTACACATGGCATAATTAAACTTGCACATTAAAGTCATCAGATTGGATCAAATTTCCCAAAGTGACACAACAACTAACGACACAATAAGCAGTGCTGAAACTAATTATTAGAAGACATTGTTAAATGCTTATTACCACAGAACACAGTGATTATTTGTCTGAAATGGAGTTTAAATCTTAAGAGTATGAATATGGAATGTCCATGTGACTCCCGGGAACTTGGTTCTCTTAAACGCCTCTCTCTGCAACATCTCACGTTCCAATATGTGAGAAGTCTAGAGGTGAACTGAATGAAAATGTGCATATTTATTCTGCCCAGATGTTTATTGGTATGTTTTGCCCCCTCTTTTAAACAGCTTTTTCAGAGCCAGTGAAACGTCATTACTCTATTAAGCAGAGCTGTGGCCACATTGAACAAATTTACTGTGAAAACACGCTCACTTTTAAACAATTTCCTCTATCCAGACTCAGAATGATCAAACATGGTAAAGCAGATCTTCTTTTGCCTCTCATCAAAAAGGTGGCTGCTCTACAAAAAGTCTCATGTGTTTCCATTTGTGGAAGAAGACGCTATTGAAGATCTGTCTTGTTAAAATGAACCATTTTATCTACTCAACTGGCTTTTTTTTAATTGAGATGTAAGAGTATTGAGAACTACATTTTGTCTTGCGTGTCATTTTTTTACTTAGACTATTTTTGAGATGGGCTTTTGAGTGCGACATCATTTATTCTGATGTTATTACAAATGTACTTGACTTATTTGAGATTATGTATTTAATTAATAAATAAAATCCTAGGATATTCTGTTATTTCACTTTATGCAGGGGTCCAACATTTTATTATGTCACTTACATGCACATGCAGTATTGTAGGTGATTTACCAAATGAATATTCCTTACAACATCTTTCCAGTCTAGTTGGGTTATGGTGTAGTGTGATATGGTATAAGTGTTATAAAGTGGTGTGTAACAGCCTGACACCAAGCAGCCAGGTTTATACTTAACACATGATTTGATGATGCTAGCACTTACAGAAGTGGCAACATGATCAGAATTTTCACTATATTCTCACTGCATAACTTATCTACTGCAGTAGGTGTCTATATTTAACTGGACTGAACTAGCACAGCATCACATTCACATTTTACTGACTTTTTTTTTACACAAGCACATGGACACTTTAATAACAATTACATCACACTGAGTTATTTTAATCTGTACTTCTGTCATGCATATCCATCCATCCCTTCTGTAATTTATGTACAGTATGTATATACAGCTATATACTTTTTTGCTAGTGTGTGTGTGTGTGTGTGTGTGTGTGTGTGTGTGTGTATATATATATATATATATATATATATATATATATATATATATATATATATATACTTTCATGCTTATTTTCTAAATTTTTACGTTATAATAAAATAACGTTACTTTACTCTTTTTTTTTTCATCTTATATTGTATTTCTTTCAAGTTTACATGTTTGGACAGTCATAAAAAGCATTTCACTATATGTCATACTCTGAAATTTTATTTGTATTGTACAAAAATGATCACCTAGATGGTACATTAGAGCTGAAGCATCCCAGTCAAAGCTTTCCAAAGTTTATGAGTTTTTGTTTAAAAACATTGCCAAGATCTGCGGTCATTACAGCAGTCATTGTAGTCATTGGGCTGTGTCACAAATTGAAATTTCTTAATTTGCATTTGTCTTTCCTAAACTAGAAAATCCAGAAGGCTGGCATTCACAAAATACCTTTCCATAGGTTGGTCAGTGGTTAGTGAGAAATAGGAAAATATTGTGCTCATGTTAGTACATAATAATAATATAAAATAGTGCATAAGTATGCCATTTAAGACAGAGCACTAGTTTGTCTGCAAGGTAGATCAATAATATGTCTTTATCATGAACAGCTATATAAGTGCAGCTATATAATCAGCATAATAAAACAGACTAATGTAGGACATATATTAAACATGGAAGCAGAACACATAAACAATCAAAACACAATCATACTAAAGATAACATAATCAAAGGAACAAAGGACCATACCTGACACTCGGAACAAGGTTACAAAAAAGAAGCATGAACAAAAACCATGGAGACACAAGCAAGCGACACGAAGAGCAGCCAATTGTGAGCTACAGTATATACAAGTGTTAATTAACAGACAATGAGATTCAAGTGTGCAAACTTGTGACATAGCCCCTTGAGGTGCAATGGCTGATGGGAAATGTAGGTCATGACCATAGTCCTGATACATGGTTTGCCTGGTTATTGCTTCAAGTAATATTTTAAAATATTTTTTTAACTAATTTGTAAAATGATTAAATTAAGCAAAAGCCTATTTGTAAATCAAGCTAACCAATGTGGGAACCAAAGTCCATGACCTAATTTTAAGGGTCACAGAAGGTGCATCAGCAGTATAGGCAATACAGTCCATCTAAAAACCAAAAAACCCCACCAACTATATCTACTTTATGATGACGCTTAGTAATAATTCTATCAAGAAAATTCAAAGAAATTACATCAAAGGATATTGAGAATAGAAAAACTGTGATTCTGTAATTTTGTGTCCCAAAGATTATTATTAACCTAACTCTACTCTAACTTTAACCCAAATTTGTATGTAAGATAAAGGTCAAATATATTTAAAACATGAACTTAAGTGCATGTTTTGGATAAAAAATAAATACATTTATAAAAAATACATACATATTACCCTATTTTTAAATGGCTCAGTCTAAATGGTCTTAAATTGAACACAGAACTGCAATGAACATTGATAGATGATAACATAATTCCAATAACATGGCCTTTAATGTTACAAAAGATAAATGGAATCAGATGTTAGCTTGAGGGTTTAAATCATGCATGTAGTGTTGCACAGTAGGACAGTGCTCATAATCTAGAAAGCTTTAAAATGCAGGGCATGCCTAAAAGTGTAACTAAACACATCCATAGCTGTGGCATGAAACTGTCCTCTTTTGACTTGGAAGTGATAAGCTGCTTTCTTTCACCCTCACCACAGACTGTTTTTTTCTAGATGAATTTGATTAACCATGAATTCTGAAGTTGATGTCCATGCACTCTACTGTGCAAAGTAGCTGTGAAAGTCACTCAGAGGTTTTAGTTTTCTTCTCCCATACCTTGTAGGCACATTGAAATCAGCAGAACGCTCGGTCGTACTCAATGCTTTAGTGTGTGTTAGAGGAAGTTAACCCGTAGCCATGCAATCCATCAACATTTGTCCCAGTCTCTCTAGACTAAACACGCTCTCATTACCCAGGTCCTTGGGCCCCGAGGGCAATCTCAATGCATGTTTATTGGCCCAAGACACACGGTAGACACAAATACTTAGAAGGTTGTGTGTACAATGAATGAAAATGTTCCTAAATGCCACAGCGAAATCGAGGTGAACCGAGAGATGTAGCAAAATGATAACGGGACGCATGTCACTGTGAGAGTTTTTAAGCTTGAAAAAGCAGTGTGACCACAGCCTATGTTTCACCTTTGTGGGTGAACGAGTGACCAGAACCCTGAACAGAAGTCCCAGCATGTGTTTTCTCAACAAATTCCATGAGCTGGAAGGCAGTTTCACAGCTGTTGCTGCTTCAGTTCCTGTGATTCTTTTTGCTTTAATTTTTTCACCACTTTGCTGTGGTGGCTTTAGCTTTGGCTTTCTCACTAAATTGGTCATTTAAGGTTCCAGCCACGAAAGAGGCATGGTAAATAGTGCTCTGCCCTGGGGGCTGGAAAAAAAGCTGGGAACAGAGGATCTGCCCAGCTCTGATCCAGATTGAGGGCTGCTTAATGGCATTTTAGAGAAGTGTCAACAGTCAGCTGGTTCATGCCTGGCAAGATGCCTGTTTCAAGACACTGCTAAGTAGAGCTGCATTTGCATTGGCTGGAAAATATGAAACAACAATGATCTCTTCCCATCATCCTTTCTCTCACTCAAACTGTTTATGCCCTGGTGTATGACTTGGGATTAAGGACAATATTATGTTGAAGGAAACAGTGTCATTGTCATCTTAGCAAAAAACAAAAAAGCATTAATATTCAGAGGAACTTAATTATGGAGATTTAAACTGAATCTTGATTTTGGCCTAACTGAAAGGAATCCTTGCTATATTTATCTATATATTTCAAATCATAGATAAAACTACTCAGAATGATGTCGTTGACTCATTACCATCTTGTAGTGTCTTCTAAGAGATTAGAAGTAGTGTTATTTTTAGTCTGACAGGTGGTGTTTGCGAGAGAGATTACAGGCTCTGTATGATGTTTACCCACATTAAAAAAAAAGCTAGCATTAACTAGCATATCACTTTATCTTCCTAGGGTGTCTTAGAGAATATTAGCCACACTGTTCAGACACCATATAGATTCCAGGGATGAATATTTCACCTATAGCATAGAACCAGAGTATTTGAATACAGATGAGCGAGTTGTAGCATTAAAAACATCCTTTAAAATCTGGAAAAGCTTTGTCCTATAAAGATAAAGCATTCAGGAGTGTTTAACGGGAGTGAGAACTTCATTTGTGTCTGTAAGTACCCCCAAAACAACTCCCTTTCCCCCTTTTTGTTGACCCATCAGATAGCATGCAGAATAGACCCACCTGTCTCGAAGCTATGTGGAGGAGATGAATTGTGTTTGCAAGATCAGATAGCCCCCAGTTTGCCTTTTGTATTGATCTTTGCTTCACTGCTCCTGTGAAGGAAAAGCAGTTGCTTTGGGGAGATTTAGATAAGCAAACAAAGATTTTATTCCACATGCGAATCGCATTTTAATGATACACATAGCTCAGCATGGTTTTAAGGGTCTGTCTTTTGAGTACAGGTGCAAGCATTAAGCAAGAATGAATGGATTTAAATACATATTTAACATGTATCTGGTTTAGTAAATGTTTTTAGTGAAGGTTGTTGTGCTGTTACATCATCCCTAATTATTTTTCCTGGTCATGAGGAAGGGTAAGTGAGAAACTATTCCAAAACTTATGATCGAATGTAAAGACAAAAGGCCAGCCGCATTAGTGCCTTATCTGTTTACAGACTTATACATTCCTTGCTAGTGTGTTCGTGTGTATGTGGGTCTGTGTATTAGGCGTGGGGCAGAGGGCGTCTCAGGTTTCTCTGCACAGAGGGACCCTCCATTTTCAGTTTGACTCCCACCTCTGCAGCAGCTGACACTCACACCTCATTCACAACCCTTAACGAGCCATGCTAATGAGCAGCACATCATTAAGCCGCTCTATTCAGCCCTCTGTGTGTGTGTGTGTGTGTGTGTGTGTGTGTGTGTGTGTGTGTGCGCACATGCATGATGATGCAACCCAGACTAAATTGCAGCAAGACTGTACATACAACCAGAACCCCAATCTCCCCAAGCACCCACCCCCCAAAACACACACATTTGTCCTCTCTTTCTTCCCGCAAGGGACAGAGACAGGCTTCTTGCTCTCTCCTCTGTAATAGGTAGGTTCTGGATAAAAGGTTGTTTTTTTTATTGCTCTGAAGAAACGACCGGGGTGATTGTAAAAGGTATGACAGTCTAATATAAAAACAAGTGAACACACATATGGGGTTTAAGAGCTGTATAAACCCTGTACACAGCTATGACATGCCTGTTAAATACTTACAAAGTCCATAGCAAATCAGGCTTGTGGTATAAATTGGTTTGAAAGCATAGCAAGAATCAGCATACCTCATCCCAAGCTACAGAGGAAAAGAGAAAATGTACAGGTCTCACACAGGGACAGCTAATAGCAGCAAGCACCAGGTTTTGGGGGGTTGAAGGTGTCAGTGGCAAAGGGGCTAGTGATTGCCCTCTAGGGGACAAAATCAAAGCTCATATGGCGTCATTTCCAGTAGCATCTCTGAACAACAAAGTGGAAACAGACACAATCTAAGTGCTGGCTCTAAATACCACAATTAAAAACTATAAACAGGGCAGATTAAAAAAACAAACTATGCACATCCAAAAATGTATCACTGAGAACAGTTATCCAGGCAGTTAGTCAACTGGCATAGATTATATATTTGGAGACGTTCTTTATTCTTTGGCTGTTACACTTGATTTGAGTGTTCCTTTCCTTACCGTTTACATGACACACTCAACCATACTAAAGAGGATTGGTGTGAATCATGGTGGATATCTTTGATAACAAATTAAGGAAATCTGGAATGCACTAATATATGAAATAGAAGTAAGCATGGCAGATTTACTGACATATAAATAATCATGGGGTAAAAAAAAAAGAAAAAGAAAAACCATTACAAAGTCAAGCACTGCTAGTGTGTGTTCTCTAACAGTGAGTGAGTTCATGCAAAGCAACACGCATGCTTGTGCACACAGGAGCAGTGTCCAAGCGCCACCTTCAGTATCCTATTGAGAGAGTGTATGGAATAAAACCTGATGAGGTTGGGGGAGGGGCTAAACATTGCTTCCATCCACATTGACAGATTTCAGTTCTGTTGAAGATATAGAACTGGGATTATTATTATTTACTTGTTTTTGCTTAATGTCTTTACAGTATGTCCTGATATCTTATATCATGACTCTGAATTTAGGGTTGCCAGATTAAACTCTTTTTTGGATCAAATACTAATCAATTTCGATCTATTTATAAAAACAATCCAATTAAATGCTTTATTTATAACAAAAAAACAATTAAAAAACAATAAATGATTTCGTGCTATATCTATTACAGGTCTGGGCAGGTTTTCCTCTAGACTGGTTTGAATAGAGATTGCACATCGAGTAAGGTGGGAGTACAATCTGGTAACCCTGTGCTTGGCAGCGTCCAGGCGTCTGCGGGATGCGCCAAAGGGTTAAGGAGACGCAGTGGGTGCGCTGGGCGGAGCTGAGTGATTGCGATTGGAGCGCTCGTGGTGACATCATAGTCAGGAGAAACGCAAAAAACTAGTTAAGAAGGCGGTTTGTAACTCTGAGAAGAGTGGATGAGCGTGTGGAAAGGCAGCGATCAGACGCGCACAGGTGAAATCTTGAGTACAGAAGTCTCTGGCCGTGGGAGAGACGCGGTGCTGCGAGGGGGAGAACAGAAGCATGGTACAGCAGACGGAGAACTGCGAGACGGAGAGCTTGTCTAGAGAGGCGACCGACTCCGACGAGAGCGAGTTTATGGCGTGCAGCCCGGTGCCCGGCTCCGAGATGAACCCGGACTGGTGCCGGACGGCCACCGGCCACATCAAGCGGCCCATGAACGCGTTTATGGTGTGGTCTAAAATCGAGCGGCGAAAGATCATGGAGCAGTCGCCGGACATGCACAACGCCGAGATCTCCAAGCGCCTGGGCAAACGCTGGAAAATGTTAAAGGACAGCGAGAAGATCCCGTTCATCCGCGAAGCAGAGCGCTTGCGCCTGAAGCACATGGCAGACTACCCCGACTACAAGTACCGGCCGAAGAAAAAACCAAAGCTGGACACAAACTCGTCCAAGTCGGCGCTGTCTCCCGAGAAGTCTTGCGCAAAGATGCCGAAGAGCGCCACCAAGAAGTGTCCCAAACTGAAAGCGAGCAAGTCTGGAAGCAAGTACGCGGACGACTACGCGTACAAGAGTGCCAAAGTGGCCAAAATAGTCAAGCATGAGTTCACGGATGACGACGACGACGACGATGAGGACGACGACGAGGACGAGAGGCCGCGAGCGCGCTTAAAGGACCTGGACGACGAGGAGCGGGCGCGCGCGTACGGCGCGGCCAAGGTACCCGCGAGTCCCACGCTGAGCGCGAGCGCGGACCCGGAGACCGCCAGCATGTACGAAGACGCGACGCGGAGCGCGGTGCCGCACGGCGCGCGCCTCTACTACAACTTCAAAAACATCACCAAGCAGAGCGCGCCGTGCGCTTCCTCCTTCTCCTCGTCCTCTTCCTTATCCTCCTCTCCAGCGTCGGCGCGCTCCGTTTCCACGTCGTCCAGCTCGAGCGAGGATTCGGACGACCTCCTGTTCGACTTCAGCCTCAATTTAGCCGCAACGTCGCAGTGCTCCGAATCGGGCGGCCTCGCTTCGAACCTCTCCCTCTCCCTAGTGGATAAAGACTTGGACTCGTTCAGTGAAGGCAGCCTCGGCTCGCACTTTGAGTTTCCTGACTACTGCACACCCGAGCTGAGTGAAATGATCGCCGGCGACTGGCTCGAGAAAAACTTTTCCGACCTGGTGTTCACGTACTAGAACCGTAATAAACGTACGACCGACGGGATCGATGATGATAAATGATGAAATTTCACGTGTCCTGCACACGCTTGTTTTGTTGTGATCCTCCATCACCCTTGTGGTGTTAGTCTGCTTAGCAGTATTGGAGGAGAGAGAGAGAGAGGGGTTGGAGGAGTAGATGCGTATGAAGAACGGTACTGTAGAAGAGAGAGAAAGAGGAGAAGAAGTACTTTTCAGACTTTATTTCTGGCAGCATGACAGGGTTTTAAGGATTTTCTTTCTGTAGGTCTACACTATATTGATCGACTACAGTCGGGCCGCATATGCGGAACACACAAAAAATAATATCTGAGAACTTCTATGCATCTTTAACCCTCTTTATAACTGCAGGGAGATGAACTCAATGAGACTGTGGACTGACTCGAAGCGAATCTGTGAACTTTTTTTGTGTCACCGTTCATTCAGGACACAAGCAAACAAACAAAACACACGGTCCTTTTTCTGTTCTTTCTAAAGGTCTTGTTTTATTCCGTTTTTATACCCGATTCTCGTTTACTTACCGGTGTGAACCTTAAAGCAGCCTATTTGAATCCTCTCTGGAGTCGCAGGTGGCAGAGGACCAGTTTTGATACATAAACAGACCTCATGTTTTTAAAAGAAAGCAAACTATTTTCAGGCGTATTTTTGTACAGTGCAAAAAAACAAAAAGAAATGAAAAAACAAAAAACAACAAAGGGAATGTTCAATGCGCGCTCAGTGAGTTTCAGGCACTTCTTTCCCACATCAGTTTGTCTGAGCATGCAGAAAGCGAGTCCTAGATCAAGTTAGGCTCGACGCAGCAATGCCTTGTGATTTGAAGCTTTTTTTTTTTGTTTTTTTTGGTTTTTTTTTTGTTGTTTTTGTTTTTTGTACAGTTGTAGATCAGATTCGTCCAGTATTTGTAGAACATAATGGCATTTGTGAGGGAGAGAAAGGGGGAGAGAGTGAAAGAGATGTACCTCCATGCTGGTACTAGTTTCCAGATTGTATATGTACTGTAAAATAGTAAAAGTTAGGAGTTTATGTATATCATACTCGTGATATGTGGATGGGTCCCAAATCGCAGGTGTGAAACTGGATTTTGTTTTAAATGATAATAATAATTATTATTATTTCTTATGGCACATACTGTTTCCCCTTCATATTTTGTTTCGTTTTTTTGTTTGTGCAATATATTTACATGTAAATGCAGACCATCTACATTTATGTTGTAGCAAATGGTGGCCAGGCAGACATGTGGGCTGTGAACGATATGATCTGTCACCAAGCTGAAGTCTGTCTTTACAGTGATAAGGAAAGTAATCAGCTGGAACTGATGGGAAAAGAAATTGAAAATGACCACATGACATGATGCATTATTGTGGAGAAAAGAATAATAATACAAATAAAATCAGTACCCCTCTAAAACATCTGATTTACTACAAAAAAATCTATAGAAATTGACCCTGTTGTTAAAAAAAAAAAAAAAAAAAAAAAATTGGCAGGTATTGATTGTAGGTGAGCTGGCTGAAAAAATGGCAAGCAAGCAAAAAATACAAACAAACAGCAAAACAGTACATTCCATATCCTTGTTTCATATGATGGAACGTTTTATGTTCAACGTAAGACTGCCTTCTTTTTTAAATGCAACCACAGACCTGTATTTTTTTGGTTTCTTGCACTTAAGCAGATTTTGTTTATTTGATGTGGGTCTTACATAAAGTCTGTGTTTTGAATATGTGTTGGGGGGGATGTGAAATACCCGGAGAAGTGGTGACGCATTGAGCAGCAGTTGCCTCACATTCCAAGTGTGAATCTCTTTGACTCATGTTTTAATAAATAAATATCTACATCATAAACCATGCTTCTAGTTTCTCAATAAGGATATCAGCTAGAAGAAGTGGTGAAGGAGTGTGTGTGAAAGACATATTACTAAAGTACTCTTAGACAGATGAATACACAACACAAAAATACATAATAACTGACATGCCAGTTAACCAGTAATATAATATTTGAAGCAATGTTTGGGTGTAAGTAGTTTATGATTCGTTTTTAAGCACTTTTCTAAAAGAACGTTATCTCATCTGTCATGTTTTGAATTAAGCTCGCATTGCCACTTGTCTCAAGGCAAGAGTGGCTCCTTTAAGAAATCAAATATTGCGCCGTTTGAAAGCTGTGCTCTGTGATTGGTGGACTCTGGTGGTCTGTTAGAGTGAAGAGTTGAGACACAGCATGGGTGCCCCACAAAGTCCACCCCCCCCCAAACACACACACACATCTCACACACTCAGTAGGCCTACTTTGACTGGAGTTCTTGCTTAAGAAACACACCTATCTATCTATCTATCTATCTATCTATCTATCTATCTATCTATCTATCTATCTATCTATCTATCTATCTATCTATCTATCTATCTATCTATCATT
Organism: Silurus meridionalis; assembly: GCF_014805685.1. Classification (NCBI taxonomy): domain Eukaryota; kingdom Metazoa; phylum Chordata; class Actinopteri; order Siluriformes; family Siluridae; genus Silurus; species Silurus meridionalis. Next base: position 11,991,100 of record NC_060891.1, on the reverse strand, counting down.
TAGATATGTCATATGGTTAAAATTAGCTATGCATATGTCTGTTCGCTGAGAGTGAAAGAGAAAGACAATCCCTTTTTCGTGTGTCAGACAGCGGTCACTGAGAGAACACACATGCATGACATCATCTGTCTGCATTAACACGCAATATATTTCACATGCATGGATGTGCAATATATGTTTGCCTTTGTCGTTTAGTCAGTATGAGAATCTGTAATAAAACATTTATCTAGCTATTACTTTACTTGACCTGCTGGTCAAAATTACTAATGGATTCGGGAGGCTATTCCCTACTGAACGTGCGCATTGATTTTGTGCTCCTCTGAAAAATCTGCTCAGGGCTAATGCTGCAGCAACGTGGCAAAATGAAATTAGTGACCCGTTGCAGTTCCTCTCCGTTTCCTCTTTTAAATAAATCGAAATTCAAAAAAATGCTCGGGTGACTTGGAGCTAGATAGTATCTATACCAAACACAGTTGGGGAAAACAGGAGTGACAAAGGAAATGTAATTTCTCATCGTTCATGAAGAAAAAAAGCTGGATGTCTGGGCCAAATGTCGTATGTGACATCTACATAAAGCACTCTGTCAGTGAGCTGACAGTGCAGAAGCATTTTCAGATCTGCGAGACGTTTAAACGGAGAACAACCCTTAGCTTAAGGGAAAGCATGAAATTCATCATCCAATCTCTCGATCTCTTTTCCATTCTTTAGCCTCCTCTAGCAAAAGTCAGTCATTTTAATTTGAATCATTTTGCAGATCAGTCTGAATGCTATCAAAATGCTCTAACTAACCCAGACCATTTCGGAGGCACTGCTTCTGTCTCTGGGGGTGGGGTGTCAACAGTATATACACTACTGTATCAAAAGGCTGATGACACTCCCCTGCCTCGAGACCTCCCTGCAAATCGTAACCAACTGATGGTAAGCGAATCAGTTAGATACTGAATAATTGACAGCAGTGGGCCTCCGTACACTTTCAGATGAATTCAATGAACAATGATTACAAACCTCCTGCCTGGACTTAGTGTGTTTCTGTCATTTGTGGACTATTCTTGCTATTTCATGCTAATCAACAGATCACTGAGAATTATATGTATTATATTATATGCCTTTAAATGCAAAAGGTCCAGGCTACTTTTTTTTTTTTTTTTAACAGACTATTACAGAATTACTCAGATACTAAAACCTTCTTGCAATTTACTTATCAGAGGAAGTGTAAATGGTACGTTTAGTATTTACTTATTACTCTTCATTGACATTTTCTGCTATGTGTACCAAAACACCAAATGAATTATTCAAAGATTTCCATATTTAGCAGACGTCTTTATTTTAAAAGATAATACATACAGTATGTACACACTATATTGTATATGTTGTGCCTAGTGTCTCAGCATGTGCTTCAAACTTCTTGTTGTGTAACCAGGCAGCATCTAGTGCATATTTGTTTGTGTATGTGTGATGATACACATTTTTACATCTTGGTGGGACTTGGTGGGTAATGAGAAGTAGCAAGGAATAAACATTTGATTCATTAATTGTTTTAAATGGAAATAAAAATGGCAGATTTTGTCTAAAAACATAAAAGTTTTCCTTTTAGGTACCGAAATTAGGGATAGAGTTAGTTAATTGAAGCTCTTTACAAGGATAGTAATACATGTGTGTGTTAGTGTGTGTTAATCTGCATATTTTGATGTTTGCCCATACTGATGCCAGTTTTCCTAGTAAAACATTTCCCTGCTAACTTCCCCTTAGTGTCGTTGCCTGAGCCCCAGGCTGTGCTCTGTGTTAATGGTTTTGCATGTGTTGGCCTTTCGACAGACGCTTAAGACATTGTCTGCTCCATCTGGCCTGCTGATATTCCCCATGCCCTTGCGGGGCCTTTCCCCTGCCCCAACACCTCACCAAATGAAGGGATGTGCATTCGATATCAACCACATGCAGGATATATTTGAAACTGAGAGACTCAGAGATCTGAAAGAAAAGCTGTCGATTTACGATAATCAAAACCTCTGACTATCTATGCTTGGAGGATTCTCAGAATTCATTTAGTAAATCATTTTAAATGTTGACATTGAAAAAATAAAGAGAACTGCAAACATTCTGAGCAGATGTTTCATTTGCTCGACAGGGCAGGAGGTGTTTTTTTTTTCTTTCTTCACGAGTGGCCAATATGTGCAACACATTGTCAGAAGCAAAACACAGCAGAAATATTGTAGAAAAGATTCTCTGTTTCTCTTGGATACTTCACGCAGACAATCTTGATACAATTTAAGGTAATGTAATACAATTTCGAAGAAAAACAATGAGTGTTTCCTGTATTTATGGCCGCTTGCATGAGTCTGGTGAAATCTGGGTATTTTTATTTGTTTTTGCAAAATTGCAAAACAGACCTGTTTGTAATGAATCTTACTGCACAATTGCAGGAATAGAATTTTAATTTAATGTGTAAAGCAAAATGTAACATCAAGGGCTTCTATTTAGTGGGTTTTGATGCATGGCCTCTATAAAATTCACACAGTGCCTAAATTATTGGGGTTTATTGGTCTAGAGGTGGAAATAAACATTGAATGTCTTACCGAGAGCAGTATTAGTGCTCACTGCTCGCCTTGTTTTCTTTATCTACTAGGTGCAGTCTGTTTGGACTGCTGCCCAGATGCATGGATTTAGGTATGTAATTCTTCCTGCAATCCTTCTTTTCCATGTTTTGATTTGGTTCCCTTGAGAGAGAGAGAGAGAGAGAGAGAGAGAGAGAGAGAGAGAGCCATGTTAACTCCAAAAGTAGAGTGATTGCCACTCACAACCTCTCACTCCCAATTTCATCTCATCTTATTCCGTCTTGGCTATTTCTGTTTCTATGCATTTACAGTCAAGCAGAAATGGATGAAAAACTCCCCCATTGCTCTACCCCCACTTTTATAATCTGCCAATTATCAGACAAGCAATGAAGGTAGCAAACCTTTTGGAGAGTCCTAGATGAAAAGATAGTTTCTCCCAAGCTCTGCGCAAGCAGTTAAGGACAATAGCTTAAGGGTATGCTGTTTTCAGCAGACCAGCAGCGGACACTTGGCCATTCAAATGTGGCTGTAATCTAATACTGCTCCGGGGCCCTGGCCTGGCTTCTCCTTTTCTTGTGCTCTATAGGGGCCCTCTCCAATGCACTCTGCCCGGTGACCATTGTAATCCTCAATGTCCCCTGCTTTCTCCCTCAATTCATATGTTACCCCGGTTACACCATTAGGACAACCCTTCACCGTTTGCATCAGCACGGGGTCTAATTTGAAAGTCTCTGCAGCTTGAGTAAATAATTAGCACACCAACTCCCCAATCCTCCACCCCTTCAAGCCTTTTTGGAGAAGCGTGGGTGACTGGGATTTTTTTTTTTTTTAATTTTCATAATGAATTCAGTGGTGCCACGAATTGGGTTAGTGCACCTTCTGCCATAACGGCATCTTTTTCAGGGTTAATGTAGAACACACACACTTATGCACACACACATACATATGCAGTGTTTTTTCTTTTTCTTGATGGGTCTTGCATAAACAGTATAGCATTTCAGACAAATTGAGTGAGATTTGCTGTCATTTGATAAACAAGTGATGCTATAAATTTTGCAATAACTGCTTTGTGATAATGAACCGGGATATATGTTCCAATAACCAATAAATTATCCTTTAATAGAAAAGTCTATTGTTTGTTTTAGTATGAAAGGAAAAGTAGCTTCTTTCACACCCTGTACAATCTATTCATCTGAATCATAGAGATTAGTTCTAGGTGACTCAACAGCTATGCTGTTACCCTGATCACTGACTAAAAACTATATTTAACCTAACAGCATTTTATAAATGCTAAAAAGTCTGACTGTTATGATATCATGGCCTTTAGTTATTGGCCTGCTTTCTGGGTCGCTTTAAAGCATGCTGAGTGAACGTATAATTTGTTAAGTAGCTCCTCAAACATGGTAATGATTTCGCTACACTTACACAGATGTGCCTCAACAAGAACAGCGGTTGCCAAAAATGCCATTAACTGTGTGTACCGCCAGGTCTAATGTTATGAAAGAAAGCCATGATATTGAGAACGCTCATAATTGTATTCTGCATAATTTTGGCTTGCTGAACCCCAATTTTTCAGCAAGTAAATCAAATAAAAAAGCAGTCACTTTGAAAGTGATTGCTTATATATTAATACAGTTTATGCCCACATGGCAAAATTTGTATTCAGTAGAAATAAATGTAGTTGTAATGTAGTTTAGTTTGAATAAATAAATGCACAAACTAAATAGTTTTTTTTTATATATATATAATTAACCATCTGCACCAGTAGCACTAACCACTTAAATGGACCCATGAAAAACAAGAACTCTGAAAACTCTTTTATTTTCTAAAGTCACAGGACTAAAACCCAGATCCAGTTTGAAACTAGGCTCCTTCCTTTAATGGAATTGAGATCAAAGCCACAAGGCTAAACCTCCACTGCTGTACAATCAATTCCAACACAAATATGCTGATACCATGGCCTGCACAGGTGTGAATGTTCTCCCAAGGGTCAAACTTTACATTCCATACAGTATAGAATGCGTCAGGGTCTTGTGCTGTGGTCCGCTAGGGAGGGGAAAATCAGGACGATTTGATAAAAAAAAAAGATTTACCTATATTGTATGTGAAAAGAGCTGGGACCAGCTGCAGTAAGCTAAAAGCTGTGGCTCTTAAGACACTAAAGTGGACTGTTTCTATATAGGACACAGTAAATAGACTGGTTACATCAGTAGAAAGTTGCCATTTTCCATGTCAAGCTTTAGACCACTGCAAAGTGACTATGATTTAGAGTTTTCTCTAGTAATTGATTGATTCCAGATTCTTCTCTAACTCGTTGTTATGGCATTATAAGCTTTTACACCTCTAATTTGTGGCAGCAGGGACCATCTGATAGTTATACTGTGTGCTGAGTGGAAGAACAGATCTGTGAAAAAGAGGATGTTACTTGTTTATTTTCATGCCCACTCAATATTATCAAAATAGAATCTATAGCAAACTAAGCATTTATACTCATATATAAGAATGCTTTACAAATAGTGTTAATAGCTTATTTTTCAATTAACAAAATGGAAAGTAAATGAACAGAAGAGAATCCAAATCAAATCAATATTTTGTTTGTCCAGCCATTGCCTACAATTCAGCATCAATTATACTTGTAATCAAATAAGTATACTTGTACACAGTTTTTGAAGGAACTCGACAGGAAGGTCTTTCCACACATCTGACCAAATCCTTCTTTCTCTTCATTTAATCCTACAATGATGTTCAGATCAGTGCTCGATGGGGGCTAAATCATTACCTCTGGGACTCCTTGTTCTTTTCCACACTGAAGATAGTTCTTAAAGACACTAGCAGTATGTTTTGGGGAGAGCGGGAGAGAGTGATAGATAGATAGATAGATAGATAGATAGATAGATAGATAGATAGATAGATAGATAGATAGATAGATAGATAGATAGATAGATAGAGATAGATAGATAGATAGATAGATAGATAGATAGATAGTGTTTTATTCACTTCTATAATAAAAAAGATTAATACAAAAATTTCTCTTTATTATGATCTTCTACTGAAACCAAAAACCAAAGCCTCAATAAAAGAAATAAAGTGTATAGACAATAAAATATAGACAATGTATAAAAAGACCCAGAGAAGTGCTGCTCCAGGGGCTTTAAGTAAGTTGAGTTCTTCAAAATGCAGCCTATATTCCTTTTAGAATGATATGACCTTCTAATGATCAAATGCACAGCCCCTACCAGTGCTTACTGTATTATAAAAGTCAAAATGATCAGCTTTAAAATGAGCTGTATATAATACCCATGTCATTTTTCAGGTGGTATGCATGTAAATAATGTGAAGGCAATCCGATTTCTGTGATTTATACACACATCACAGGCATATGTCAGGAAATCGTATCCTTTTGAATAATAATTTAGACAAAGCAACAAACTGAACAAACTGGAAAAAAAGCTTCTAAGGGTAGCTTCTGCCCCCTTAACACTGCTATGAATTTAAAAAAAAATCCTCATTTGTGTTATCTCTTTTTAAGGTACATGTAGGGTTCAGTTTGAGTCAGAAAGCCACTCTTTTACAGGAAATGAAAACATGCCTTGGATTCTTGTGCTAATAATCCAATTATTCTTGCTTTCAGTATAGGGGCTATACTTTTCTCATCCTTTAAGCACTGACCTCAACCATGTTATTGGTTTGCTTTTACAGCAATCTGGACAGACTTAATTTTAGTGGCAGTTAATGATACTGCTGCATTGCTACACTGACAGCTTCTGTGCACTAAACACAGCTCCACTTCATAGACACAGAACTCTGGATCTGATTTATTTATCAAAGTATGTTTTGGTAATGAAATGATCCAAGCTTTAGTTCAGGATCCTCCTGACATAGTAATCTACCTGATGGCAATGAAGATTCCAGTATTTAAAATGGGTCACAAAACATTGCTAAATGGCAGTTTTTTGTCAAACCTGAAAAGGTCATTAGTATAAAAGAGTAAAAAATGTAAAAAAGTAATGGATAACTTTTCAGCATGGTACAAAAAAAAGGCCCAAATGCTGGATTATACATCTAGTCTCTATTTTACTCATTCAGTACTTTTGTTTTATGGTAAATATTCACACTGTTTTTTTTTAAGTTATTCCTTAATAAAACAAAAAAAAAAAAGAGAATGATGTTATTTTTTCACACAGCAATTCAAAATCAAAGCTAATTGATAATAATTAATTAATAAAGTTCATTAAATAAAGATATATTTTTTTATTAGTTAAAACTTAAAAAAAAATGTCCACTAAAAATTCTAAAAACTCATTGATTACCTAAATAGTTTAACAAATATAGAAACAAAGATCAGTTCAATTTCCTGATGAAAACAAAAAAAATTACTTAATCCCAAGAATTAATACTATGTCAAACATTATTTTTTAATAAACTTCATATTGTACAGAATTAATAAAGTATTAACTGGGGCCCGATCTAATATAACTCATATTGACAAATTTAACGTGCATATATTCTTACAGTATACAGTAGATAATGTTTTTGCCAAGATCCTGCCTATTTTGTGTTTATAAATAGTAAATTGATGAACACTTACATGCTACATTGCTCATGACCCTTTACTTCTGTAAACTGTGTGTGTGTGTGTGTGTGTGTGTGTGTGTGTGTGTGTGTGTGTGTGTGTGTGTGTGTGTGTAAATGTGTGTGGGTTTTTTTTGCATTTGTGTTGTGTGTCTTGGTTATTTATGGCTATAGTAAAATCTTACTGGATTACAGCATTCCCCCAATTCTGAGTTACTTACATTGTAAACCATGCAACTCATTCTTACAGTTAATGGGCAGTGCTGTGTGATACAAGCCCATATATTTTGGAGTGACCATAAAATCCATAAAATTACTGGTCAATAACAACAAGCTTAGGGTTGAGTTTTCACTTAAAGCTCTTTTTTTTAACAATTTATTCTATGACAGATGATTTATGCTAAAGTGGGATGATGATTGAAATAGCTCTAGAGTGACTCCTTTTATTGCTGAGACAAATAGCCTTTATATGAACCATCCATGAAGAAATGAATGGTTTGATGAATCCATTGATTAAACACTGAACAAATGCATGAGTGCTCGAAGGCCTTCGCCCTCACTAACACTGTCACTTTCATCCTTTCTCAGATTTACTGAACATAAATGCACTGATCCTCATCCCACCCCTTCCTGATCTCTCTTGACCTGACACATAATATGTTTTTGGCTTAATTGTTTTCTATATTTATGTTAGGCAAAGCCATTTTGAGAGTAATAAGAAGGAAACGCATGGTGATGTAAATCTCTTTCCCTATATATTAATTTACATTACCAATCTAGACAGTACAGGTTATTTCAATTAACAGTTAAGACCTAATGACCCTACTTCTCATGTAAAGCATAGCAGTCAGGAAAAGAATTTAGGTATACAAGGAGGACAGTCATTTCACTGTACAGAGGCTTTCCATAGAAGAAGAAAAAAAAACCTGGGTCCCACACAGAATGCTAATCACATGAGAATGTAGTGACTGCCACTGTGGCTCTGCAGTGGCTCTCTTATTACAACAAGAATCCCATTCGGCCGGTCATCAGACAATCAGACCGGATTAATCAGGCTGGATCTCAATTACAGTGGAGGTAATTTTCATGGCATGGCACTGAGAACCCGTGGGGGAGAGAAAGGGAGCAGGTTAACTAAGCTCCGGAATAGCAAGGTGGATTTAGTGCGCCTGTAGGAAGATAAACCTTTTTGAAACAGCAGTTATTTCACATCTTACTCTCGTTTTCCACCAGCATGCATGTTAGTGGGTGCAGGTACTGCAGGAGAGGATTCAATGCACCTTTCAACCATATTTCCACTGTGTCCCAGCCAAGCCAAGCGAGTTTTACACAGCGTTTAAGCTGACTATCACCTAGAGGAACCTAGTTTTCACACAAATCCATTTTCTTTGGACTAAAATCGACAGCTTTTCAACCTTTCCAACCAGTGCTGAGCTCTTGATTTATGGTGGACAGGGGAAACTGACCGTTAAAGCCATGTAAATTTTCTTGCGAATGGGAAGAGGCTGCAGGCTGATGGTGGACCACCCACTCAGAGTCCTCCTCCTGTCCATTCCCTGGCCCACGAATAGGAGAGGCTTTCATACAGAGGTCAGGGACATTAAAAAGTCTCAGGAAGCCCTTAGTGGTCTCTCCTTCTGGTTATGCATTACAAGGCACCAGAATCTCTCCCTATCAGGAAGCAACACAATGAGAAAATAGAGATCTGTTTGAACCCGGTTCCTCAGGAGAGAAAGCATTGCCAGATCTGTCCATCCATTCATCCAGCATGTATGTAGAAGTGAAATCTGTCATGCTAGCTATGTCATTAAGGAAGTCATTTCACTGACATTAGTCAGTTCAGTCTTGTGTGGTGAAAATAGTTCAGGTTGTTCGCCTCTCTGCTCCTCATCCTGCGTTTCCCACTAGTCTTATGTCATAGTGTTATGGTTCATTGCCAAACTCGGCTGGAGTCCTGTGGGTTTTGGCACCTTTTTCTCGATTTCTGCCGCACCTCCCTCAGTCTTCTTCACCTATCTGCTAAGACAACCACACACTCCCTGCTGAGGTAGCTAAGCCAGGCTTCAGCTGCTTCCTGCTGATTCCCCTGCCAATATCGCGAAGTTTCTCAGTAACTCCGAGCATACAAGCATCTACTCACTGCTACAAAGCTTCTTTTACATTTAAAGTTTCCTAAATGCTTGTAACATAGCATAATTGCACATATAGTATTGAAGTAATACAAGAGTCAATTTGACTAAACACAAATTCTAAAATGAGATCACACATATGTTGCAGCATTTGCAATGGTATTGTTGTTTTTTTCTGTTTTCTGCATCCTGTTATACATACCCGAAGAGGTCATACTATGATTGACTTTTTCTTTTTTGCTGTGTTGGCTTTCAGGTCTCCTCTGAGACTGTCCTTCTGGTTTAAATGTTATGATTACAATTATGGTTTCATACAAGAGAGCAAAGCATCATCATCCTGTTTAACTAAATTTCTTTTATTTTCCCTATTATTTCTCCCTCAAGCTCTTTCTGTCACACAATGAGAACTCTAATGGCTACGGTGGTCTTTTGCGTTTGAATATCTACTACTCCAGTACCTTTCTCTTTCATTCTGTAGTATGTGATTGAAATATATAGACTATGCTCTAGTGTCTCGGTGGAGCTATTGTGTCGATAGCTTTGCATCTCATCATTATCATCTTCGCTCTGCAGAATGCTATGGGAACATCTTTTATAAAGCACATCCAATTTCCCTCCTCGCACTCTAACAAAAACATGCATAAAGAGGCGATAATGGGAGGTAGCACATAGTTTCTGTGGTTCCATTTTTATTTTACCGTTACATGCTACTGCTGCAGAACAGGGAGCCATTTCTGATGGATTCGAAGGACTGCACTGTCGGGTATCATTGTAAACATCAGTTTGCTCGGGAGGGGAAAGTGAAAGGGAGAAGGGCGTGGCTTCAGGGCGAGGAGCGAAATTGCAAACCTAAGGTTTCTGATTCGTCCTGTTATTATTTTTGACATCAGTCATTTACAATAGCTGTGAAGGTGGCAATGGAAAATGTGATATTGATTGTATGCCCCGCAGGCTTTTCACACCCCTCAGTTCTCTGCTGTGTCTCTTTTTCTTCTACTCTCTCTCTCTCTCTCTCTCTCTCTCTCTCTCTCTCTCTCTCTCCATATTGTTTTCTCGTCCCTCTGCTCTCTTGCTTCTATTTCTTTAAGACACCATGAAATGGCCTACTTGATTAATGATGGATGGTTTGCTGCTGTAGGCCATCTATACCAAACACTGAGCTGGAAATACACAAATTGGACCACTAGAATGGGCGTTCAGAACGTGTTAACCCAGATTTTAACTCACTGAAATCAAGACATGGTTAATGCACCGTTGTTCAGGCTAGCATCATTAAACCACAGGAACTGATTGAGAGAGTTAGCCAATTGGGAAAAATACACCTGTACCATAAACATTAACGTGTGATGTCTGGAGACTACCTGAGACACTGCCTGGTTTGTTTGCACAGGTCCACTGTTTATGGATCGTGAGGGCATTGACACAGGCAGAAGAAGCTCATTTCCAGGGTCGAGGTGAAGAAAATAAACCAAAGAGTGAAAGGTAATGCATGCTTTCCCAAACAGCATGGAGGCTGACAGACCAAAAGCAAACACGTAAAACGAGACCTCTTCAAAGAGAACAGAGCAAATTGTATCTCCCTCAGGGTGAAGAGTCAATGTGTGTGTGTGTGCATGTGTGCGCGCGCGCGCGCGCGAAGAAGTGTGTCTGTTTGTGAATCTGTCTGCACTATGATTAAAGCAGGAGAGAGGACCTAATAATCAACACACATTCACTGTTCTTCTTTCTCAAATTAAAGTATGACCCTCACTCTTTGCCTTTTCTCCATACAAACAACTGATTGGCCAGTTAAGAGACATCCTCATCAAAAGTTTCATATAATCACTCCTTTTTTTTTGGTTTTGTTTTGCCCATGACTAATCATTATAGCATGCAAGCTGATCAGCAGCTAGTCTTTGTGAGAAGAATGTAACATATTTTTCCCTTTTGCTAGCTTTTTCACCGAACTGCCCTCTTTGTAGCGCAAGTCAGCATAAAGCAAAAGATAAAGCCATGCTGATAGACATGAACATGATAAATATATGAGTCTTGACAAGTGCAGAAGAGAATGTCATTTACATGTGCAGTAGGCGACTTGCACAAGAGTCTAGAATTTAATTAGATATATTTTCTTTCAGTCATTTCTATCTGCAACAAAGAGTGGAATAATTGCCTTCTCTTGTTTAGGTGAGATGTTTTCCCATGTAGCAGCATAAAAAAACAGCTTTTATTTCTGCTATTTTTAAAGCAAACTTGTGGTCACATTTAATAGAGCTTGAACCGATGTCACACATATACACACACACACACACACACACACACACACACACTCTCCTACCTGTGTAATTAAGCTGCAAACTGTCATCGCATTAGTGTGCGTTCGAGAATCGGGCATAATGAGAAGGAGATTATAAGCTTTGTGTGCCAGTTTGCTGGTAAATGCGTGGCGTGCTGGAGGGATTTGGACTGAAAGCTCGTGCTCTCTGGTTACAATAACTGTTGCATTAAAGCCTTTATTCACAGGGGTTACAAAAACAAAGCACAGACAAGTTAGGATAAATGGCAAAACAAGAGACAGTCCTCCAGAAGTGGTCTCTGAGGTTCTCTCGAGGTGAACAGAAAAAGCATATTCTATTTTTATGAATTTTGCTTACAACTGTACACAGAATAAATAGTACCGCTGATGATTTTCAAAATGAATGAACATGCATTAACATGGAGTAAGTTTCCTTGGGTTTCCTTCCTTCACTCCTATGATGATGTATTCTTATAAAAAAAAAAAAAGAAGAAAGCTCTGCTGCAGAGCCCCTATCGAGACAGGGCCCAGGAGGTTCATAAAAAATGCACAGAAGATAGGCTATGAGTTTAGAGGAAGATAGCATCACTGGTTTTATTGGCCTTTTCTAGATAAGCACAATAGCACCATAAAACAGTATGGGGCCCAGGAACATCACTTGAAAATAAAGCTCCCTCCCTCTAAAGTAAAAAAAAGGAAGACTGAGTAGTGGCAGACAATGAGAGATGTAAGTGTGTGATGCTTTTGATCAGCTGAGGTTGAATGTTCAAGGGCCAAACTTGCAAACCTACAGTGGCTGCTCTTAAAGGCAGTTGGATTCCCTATGTGCTCCTCTCCTCCATTTGGGTGTATCATGGCTTTATGGGACTTCCCTTCCCCCTTCAACCGTGTTTTCACCAATTGCTTTTCCATGGGACGCTGTGGTTTGGAGAGAATCAGCCCAGGAGAGCAACTCCCAGTGTGTCTTATTTAAAAGAGGATTACATATTAACCTCCAGAGGGCCATAGAGAAAGAGAGACACGTTTGTTTGCATATAAGCTTAAACAACAGAAAAAGAGAGCCCACTGGCTAATTTGCATAATAAGCAAAGGGCTTTCTGATATAGAATTAGAGCTGCTTTAGGGGGGTGGGGGTTGGGGGATAAGTTTGAATTATGCCAGTAAACGTGGGCTGTTTTTAGCGATCGGTTTGTGAGATCATTTGTTTTGGATATACACAGTTGTTTTACCACAGATATTTGTATCTTTTTAATTATATCATCAGCTGTGTTTACTGGTATTGTAATGGTAGTTTCCTTTTAAGAGCGCATTTCAGTAAGCAGATAAATCAGACTTGCTTTTGTCCAAACAAGACACAGTTACCACTATCGGTCATATGTGTGGCTTTAGAATAGATGCATAATTTAACTCTTAGCTGTTTAAGACAATAAAGGTTGTGAGTTCAAGTCTCAATTGTCCTGTAAAGCAAAAGACTTTGCATTCATCAGATTCTGCCAGTAGCCAACATAAAAAAAGAGAAAAATACCCTGAACATTTGGCTTGACAAAATTCTGATTAATGTGCTGACGTCTCATTTTAATACATTCTTTATAAAAATCTTTCAGCTGCCTGTGGTACAATTCAGCCTTAAAATCAGAACTGAAAAAGCAAGAACATTTTTATGAACCTCTATACTCGACTTTTCTCCAGCTCTCCTTTCTGTCAGGGCACAGAGGGAGGATCAAGTCACATGTTAGGTGACCTCTGACCTCTGGCTGCACAGCTGGGGATGGTGTTCGCATTCCTACTCTGCTAGGCATGAATCCATTAACCCATGCAACTGCAACAAGGCAGGTAATTGTTAATTCAACCAATTCCTTTAATCAACCTTTCCTTCCAGCTCAGAAAATCCCTTCATTTCCTTTAGAATTCCTAGATATCATTATACAGTCATAGAGCAACAGCATTAGGCTTTCTTTTTCAGTCCAGCTGTGTAATGGACCATTCCGGAACAAACTGGGAGCAAACTGGTTCCACTCTGCCTGAGTTTCTTTTTTTTGATACAGCATGCACGGTGAATTTAGAAGATAGATGGTTACCCAATGTCTCAGAAAATGTCTCACAGGTGCTATTATATGGGATGATAGGATTTTAATGGCTTTGACGATAAAAACACGTGGCGACACCTATCCCACTTTCCTTTTCAAGCTCGAACTATGGGACTCAATTCTCTGCAAGAAATTCCACTATTGGTCTTTCACAAGCTATACTTGAAAGAGCTTGTGCTTTATATTAACTGGTCTACTTGAAGTAATAGCAATGCAAGCTATGGTTCAGCCACACAAGGCTGAGATATACTTTGAGCTCGGTCTGACATCTCCTTGGTGTTGAGTCATGGAGCTCTGTTCCCTTCCCCCAGTGTGCTGCCCTCTACAGCCTTGCTCCTTACTGAGTAAAACTCCTTCTTGATAAGTGAATGGGTTCATAGCTGGGAGGTTATGGATACCAGTGGCTGTTAGAGGTTGCAGTGTCAAGGATCCCTCTGTGTCTGCCAAGCCTTTCATCTACTGACAAATAGGAGGCCTCTGTTTTTGTCTGCTGTGGGATATATGTAAATACCCATGTCAGAGGGGATTTTGGCAAGATATTTTCCTTCTTGCTCAAAATGGGATATATGAAAAAGGCTGAACTGGACAGGCAGAAAGCCTTGGCAGTTGTGTATAATGATACATACCAGCTTATCTTAGTGGAACGTTATTATTCCTTAATCCCTTGTGTACATTAGGACTTTTTTTAGACACTCGAGCCAGACTACATTAGTCCATCGCCTTGCTGATTGAGCCCAGTATTATTCTTTTCCAAAATAGATGCTTCTTATATAGACCCTGCAGTCTTTCACAGACAGAAAAAAGCAGCGCCAGCAAATCCTTGTCTGTCTTTGTCTGAATGGGGCCCTCACATTACTTGAGTTTTTGAATAGAGTTTGACCAGAGCACTCACCAAGTTATAATTCATAAGTGGCAACTTTGACATTAGCACTGGCACTGCGGCATTATGGGAATGCAAATGCAGCTTCACCTGTGACAAATATGACCTGCTGCGATCACTCATCAGTGCATCAGGTAATTAGGTCTTCCTTACTGAAAGCAGACCATCTATCCCTAACCTGTAGCAGGCCAGGCCAGGGGAGATGGATTACAGGTGCTTCCTGTGGTCGGAAATGGCTGATTAAAGAGGTTAGCCCTGTCTTTCTCCGTCCGTCCTGTTCTTTTTCTCTCTCTTTTTGCCATTTCTTTACCTCCAACTCCCTTTTTTAAAATAGTAAACACTCTCTGAAGCTGATGCTGTGAGCCTGAAAACTATTGCATGCTCCAGTAGCAGCAAAGGAATTCCCCACCCTACATTCTCAGCTGCGTTTAGATAAATAAAGAGGCAGTGAGTGAGGGGCTTTCACCAACAAACCTGTTTAAGAGACAGCTGACAAGAGTGTCGCCAGCCAAGGGTGTTGGTTACATTGGTTACATACTCACTCTGCCTCCACACCAAACATGCCATTCTCACCCATCCCACACACACACACAGACATACACAGGCGTACATATATATACATATACACACACGAGTAAAAAATGTGGACGCACTTGGTTTAATTTACAATCCTATAGGCATTTTTTATGGTCTTTTTTTAAAAAGATAATATAAATAATAAGGTCAAAGCATATTTTTAAAACTCAAAATATCTAAATAAAATGTGGAAAAATATCCAAAGAAACAAGCTTGTTATATTTCTCAGACTTCTTGTTATGTGATGATGAAAAAGAGTTTAAACTTATGATGAAATTTCATTGCTTTGGTAAGTGTAAAATACTTGTTTCAAATGTCAAATTTCTTGTGTAGTTGGAAAAAATGCTTTAAATAAACAACTATATATGTCATAGATCAAGACAATTTCAAAGTTTGAACAGGTAAACAAATTACATTTACCTTAATACAATAATCTTATTTTTGTTTGTTGTTCAACTATATGGCTATTTGATTACATTCAAAATATTTGTATTTTGCTGCCATTTTTATTATGCAGCAATAGAATAACTAGTTTTCATTCAGAATGTAGGAAAAGTGTATATGATTCTAATTTGTCAGTGTAACTAGTACAATAGCTTGTAATGTGTAAATAAATAATATTTTTTAAAACAGTTAGTGCATTATTTATTTTGTGGTCACCTTTAGCTGTATTTAATTAATTATATATCTTCTGCACCATAAATTATGTAGCTACAGTATTATACACTATATGGACAAAAGTTTGTGGACACCTGACCATAAGATTCTTATGTGCTTTTTGAACATTAGATTTCTCATTTCTCTGACTGCTGGAAAATAGATAGAATACATGAAGCTGACTGAGAATCCAAATCTGTCATCAAAGTTACTTTGAATATTGCTTTAACACTTATTAGCCTACATGAACTATGAGCTTTGATGTCTTGCAAATGTCCAATGCCTTGCCAAAAAAAAGGTGTAGGAGACACAGCACACACACGCACACACACACACACACACACACACACACACACACACACACACACACACACACACACTTAATTTACAATCTTAAATGATGTAAGCATTATTTTGGCTGGAGTTTGGGTCCTGTTAGTGTTGGATAATAATATAAGTGATATATATACAGTGAAAAGATAATAATTTATTTTCAAATTACATGTATGACAAACCTTGCTCAATTCTATGCACATTTGTTAAGCTATGGGAAATATATTATAGCAACAAATGCAGATATTTGGCTTTAATTATTGCTCAGACAAATACAATGGTAAATGTCATCTGGCATTCCTAACTTTAGTCCATGCCTGCACTTATGTACTGTCCATTTAAGAGTTGATAAAAATATTTAACCATGGTCACATCATATACAGTATCTCACAAAAGTGAGTACACCCCTCACATTTCAGCAATAATTTTACTCTATCTTCACAGGGAACAATACTATAGAA
This sequence comes from Silurus meridionalis, assembly GCF_014805685.1. Taxonomy (NCBI): domain Eukaryota; kingdom Metazoa; phylum Chordata; class Actinopteri; order Siluriformes; family Siluridae; genus Silurus; species Silurus meridionalis. Next base: position 11,974,578 of record NC_060891.1, on the reverse strand, counting down.
AATAAACTTGGATATATTTTAGAGTAGTCAATGTGAGGCTTGTATAGCAGTGCAGATTTACTGTCCTCTAAAAATAACTCAACATGCAGCCATTGTTGTCACAATAGCTGGCAACAAAAGTGAATACACCCTAAGTGAACATGTCAAAACTGTGTCAATATTTTGTGTGAGCACCATTGTTATCTAGAACTGCCTTAATCCTCCTGGGCATGGAATTCACCACACTTGCACACTCCTCCGCTTGAGGATGCCCCAAAGATGCTTAATAGGGTTCAGGTCTGAAGACATACTTGGCTAGTCCATCACATTCACCTTCACCATCAGTAGAAGTTGTCATCTTGGTGGTGTTTTTGGGATTGTTTTTATGTTGGAAAATTGCAGTCTGGCTTAGTTTCTGAAGGGACACGTCATGTTCTGCTTCAGAATGTCACAGTAAATGTTAGAATCCATGTTTCCCTCAATGAACTGCAGCTCCCCAGTACCAGCAGCACTCATGCAGCCCAGACCATGATGCTACCACCACCATGCTTAACTGTAGGCAAGACACAATTTTCTTGGTTCTCCCCACAGTGCATCACCACACATGCTGGACACCATCTGAGCTAAACAAGTTTATCTTAGTCTCATCAGACTACAGGACATGGTTCCAGTAATTCATGCTCTTGGACAGGTTGTCTTCAGCAAACTGTTTTTGGGCTTTCTTGTGAGCCAGCTTAAGAAGAGGCTTCCTTCTGGGATGATCTGCATGCAAACCGACTTCTTGTTTTTTTTAAGCCAGCTTCTGCACCTAATGCACAGCACGAGAACTCAACGTCTTTGATCAACCCTTGTGAGGCCTGTTCCGATTGGAACTCATCTTGGAAAACCTTTTTATGATCCTGGCCACTGTACTGTAACTCAGTTTCAGGGTGTTACTGATCTTGTTATAGCCTACGCCATCTTTGTGGAGAGCAAAAATTCTAATTATAATATCCTCAGAAAGTTCTCTGCCATGAGGTGCCATGTTGAACATCCAGTGGTCAGTATGAGAGAAATATACTTAAAGCACCAAATTGTAACTGCTAATACAAGATACACAAATTTGTATGGTCCTGTCAAACAGACAAAAACATGAACATGATGAATAGGACACGAGGCTTTGCACAGTTACATGAAGCTGTTATCACTTAGGGTGATATAATAATGGCTGTATGTTGAGTTATTTTCAGAGGACAGTAAATCTGTACTTCTATACTAGCTTCACACTGGCTACTCTAAAATATATCCAAGTTTAATATCTATTGTATTGTCCCTTGCATATACTAAAATGGGCACCTGACCTTACGGTTCATATGTGTTTTTTTTACATCTCATTACACATTTAGTCCTCATTTGCTGTTACAATAACCTCCACACTTCTAGGAAGAGGTTACACTAGATATTGTAGTGTGGTTGTGGAAAATTGTGGTACAAGGGCATTAGTAAATTTAGGTACTGATGTAGGGTGAGGAGGCCTGGGGTGCAGTCAGCATTCCAATCTATCCAAAATGTGTTCTGTAGGGTTGAGGTCAGGGCTCTAAAGCAGGGCACTCATGATCCACTCCAACCCAAACCATATCTTCTTGCTCATGATCAAACAGGTTTTGGTCTAGTTCAAGTAAAGGAAATGTTTTAATTATACTGCATCCAAAAAAATACTATACTAACTGTGTGCCTAAAACTTTGTGGTAACAATTTGGCAAATAAATATTTTGTCTGGAAAAGTCTGGGGTCTCAATACATTTTGTCCATATAGTGCATGTTCCACAACACTACTAGCACTTGCTAGAATGAACACAGGGTTGTTGAACCAGCATCCTTTACTGTCCCTCATAGTACAGTGGGATATAGCAGGGTTAAAACACAAATGCCTTAACTGTTTCTCAGCCTAGCATACAACTACAGAAGCAGAAAACAAGGTGGTAGGAGTGGGCACTCTCTGGTATTTGCCCGTATTCCTGCGTGTCAACCCGGGTGATACTATCTGCTCTGATTCCCTTAGAAATGTTAGAGAGTATGAGATGATATTGATACACTGAAACAAGAAGAAGCTGTGATATGCCAGCTATGCCAGGGGAAGAATCAGGAGTGAAGGGAGGGGTGAATAAGAATCCTGTCCAGGATGTGACTGAGCATGTCGGCTTATAGTGGAAAAAAAGCATGAAAATCTCAGACAAGATACTGAAGCATCTATCCGTGTAAGGAACATTTAAAAATAATCGCAAGATAATTGCACTTCAATAATTTCACTCTGCAGAATACTTTTGAAATAAATTAACAACAAAAAAATAAAAAGCTTCTGTGGAAGCTTCCCAATAAAATCAGATGTCAAGGGCTGCCAGCAAAGTGAAACACCTTGGTCAAAGTTAGAGCCTTTGCTCTAGGGAATAACTGATGGCAATTTGCAGCAATAGAATCATTGCACCCATAAGCAGCCATGACTTAATGATAAATTAGTACCCCCCTGGTTAGACTAGGGGGTGGAATGGGGGAGAGTGTTGAATCGGGAGATTTTCTTCTTGCAGTGCCCTTATTTTTTCTGTAGTGACCTCTGGAAGGCTGCCAAGTATGCCAGAACTAAGAGTTGTGTGGGAGGAGTTGGAATGCTGCACTTTTTCTCCCTCTCACTCTACCTCATTGCTTCTTTTTCCCTTTTGCTTTTGAGTTTGTAGCATTAACGCTGCCCTCTGCAGGAAGTGTCCCTCTTAAATGATGATGAAGGCACTTATAAAGCAGGAATTTCCAGGCAGTTGTCAGTCTGTCTCTCTTTCGATCTTTCAGCTATGTTCATAGAAGCAGCCAAATGGACGCATTTGTAAATATAACCGTGTTCATAATATGACATAAATAGTGTGTGATGATTTAGTAAAGTCATTAAAGGTGGATAGAAGGTCAGAGGCACACCTGGCCCTTTGCTTGAAACACTCGGCAAAAACTAGAACAGCTCAGGCTTAGAAATCAGCTGTGTTGAACAACTTTGGTGCAATGAAAAAGAGGGCAAAAGATCCATTTATTCAAAAAAGATTCTAATTTAATAGACCAGTGTTGTGTGATATTCTGTACGTGTCTGTCACAATTGGTGGTCTTGCAATTCTCTTTCCCCTGTGCTTGTTCACCCCATGGCTCTGTGTGTGTGTGTGTGTGTGTGTGTGTGTGTGTGTGTGTGTGTGTGTGTGTGTGTGTGTCCTTCACAGAGACAGTGGCTCGGTGAAGCCGGAGTGTGTGGTGCAGTGGGATCCCTAAGCTCATGCTCAGCGTTAAATGGCCTGGAGCACAAATATAATGCCAGGAACAAGCCCTGAGGCTTGAACTCACTACATGCACTCAAGGCCACGCATATGGTCTTCATAGGTGTGTGTGTGTGTGTGTGTGTGTGCGTGTGTGTGTGTGTGTGTGTGTGTGTATATGTGTATGTTTAAGTTAGTCCTTGAGAATGTGACAGTTCATGCTTCAAGGCTGGTTGGCTTACAGGACATGTCTGCTACACTGCTTAGTAATACCCATAGGCTTCCCTCTGTTAATTGACTAATTATTCTCTTAATTTGACAGACTCAGTGTTTTTTTTTTCTTTCTCTGCCTGTCGGTGCAGTAGCCCACTAATGGTACCTTCTTCATTATCTTTTTCAGCTCTTTTAGAAACATAAATGTTCTCATGCAGAAATTAGGCCAGTATTAATGGATTTACCATCTGATAACATGTGTTTTCATTTTATAAGACTGTAATGAAATCTGAAAACTGAAAACTGCACTGGGGAAAAAGGTTTCACTTTGCTGCACATATTTTGTGTTTTTCTGTTCCCACCTGCAATATTTAGAGCATCAAATCCTGTGATAATCAACTCCCCAGTTGCAGTGTGTGTATATGTGTGTGTCTGTGCATGTGTTTGTGTGTGTGTGTCATGGGTGACTGCCAGGTCTATCATCCATCTGTCTAGAAAGGCCTGGAATGAGCAGCCCAGGAAGCATCCTAACACTGCACACACCCTTTAAACCCCACCCCCATCTACGCCCACACCCACCACCTCATTTACTACCGCAGCTGAATATCTGTCTCTTCACACCCTATTCTCTCTGTACTCTGTGTTCTCACACATGCTTACAATCTAAAGATTGTAACATTGCATCATGAAGAAATTTACAGTACACACACAGTATCTATACCATTAGTCTCATAGGGTTTTTTTGGTTTTTTGCAATATATTTTAGTAACAGGAACTATGTTTAAGTGTTTGCCATATTTATGCCATATTTTAGGCTGTGATGCTCCTACTATGATTCTCCCATGCAGTAAAAGTTAGTCAGTTGGAATTAACAATTGATTACAATACAAAGTTTTTCAGTCCTGCTGTTATTTAAATTCAGGTCCAACCACAAATAAGGTAAGCTTATTATATTATCTTACTGAGCTTAGCAAGCCATGTTAATCATTTAACACCTCAATCACCTATTAAAGCTCAATAGAATAGCAGTGTTTCCAAGAGAAGTCTTGGCTACTGCTAACCAATTCTGTTTTTAACAAAGAAGGGTTTCCCCAAAAGAATTAGGTTTTGCTGAACAAGAAAGAATTCAGGAGAACATTGTTTAGGTGTGTTTCTGCAGTGAGAACATGGTGTTTGAAGGATGATGATATATATACTCACCATAAATACATTTATATTCACTTTCTTTCAGTGGTGGATGAAGTACACAAAACATGTACTTGATTTAAGGATAAAGTGCTTACTTTCACTTGAGAAAAACTACAAAAGTATTTGCCTTCAAATGTATTTAAGTATCCAAAGTACTATGATTTATTATGGCAATAATGTCCTATTATTATTTTTGCCACAAGACTGTTTGCTTATTACACAATCTATTAATAGAATGATTTTAATGAGTCAAAAACTGATATCTATTAAAATGATCATGAGCCCAAAACCTTCTTTTCAACTATAAAAAAAAAAAAACAATTGCACAAATAAGGCCACTGGTGTTGTGGCGAGTTAGAATCAGGATTTTCTCCCATCATTTATTATTCTCAAAATGTTCTGCTTGCTGTTGAACTCAAGCTGAACTGTAAGTTTGTGCTAAGTAGATACCGAGCGCCAATCAAAACAGGTTCAAAACAGAGCACATGCTCTACCCTGATTGGTGGATTGCTGCGTACTTGACTAGTTAAGTTTTTATCCATTAATAAGTAAAAAGAAACGATTGATTTTACATTTCAATGTAAATAAATATTTGAATTTAAAATATAGTGAAGTTATAGTCTCCCCAATTGAAAATGCCTCAGTACAGTACAGATACGCAAAAAAAGCTACTTAAGTAGTAACAAATTACAATTACTTTGTTACTGTCCACCACTGCTTTCTTTTTTCCCCTCCGTGAGCAATGAAAAAATGTGTACGTGACTAAAAGCAGAGCAATGCAGGAGCAAGCAGTGTTGGATTTAAACCTGTCAGTTGTATGAAACAGCCTCACTGTAATCTTTCAGAACATGTGATAAGTAAAATGAGCTCAAGTTTTCTTCACATAGTTTTCATCTAGTGGTCAGTTGGCTTAAGCTAATTTTTTGGCACCCAGATTGTGTAAATCTAGAGAAGGGGGAATATAAAGAGCATGCATGATATAAATTATTTAAAATGACATTGTTTAGTCATATTTGGGATTAATTTGGCTAGTTGTGTGCACTGTATAAGAGATCAAAACTAGTCAAAACTAGTTCCTGGTACACTTTGTCATGACCAAAGCATAATCAGGTGAAACAATCTTCATGGTTATTGAATTCTGTAAATGAATTTTAAAAGCATTATAGGGAAGCATCAGTAAATGCTACAGGCTGAAACAATGGCAATTTTATTTTGGCAAAGAGGAAAAAAAAGTAAATAAATTTGAAATTACCAACACAGGTAGGAACGTGTTTTGAGGAGTCAAATTTAACCCAGCCCCTAGGGTTGCACAAGCCAGTGCACTCTTAGAGCCGATCCCAAGCCTGGATGAATGGGGAGGGTTGCGTTGGGAAGGGCATTCAGTGTGAAACATGTGCCAAATCAAATATGCGGATCACAAACCAGAATTTCATACAGGATTGGTCGAGGCCCGGGTTACCAAAGACATCTCCAGAGACAGCAGGAAAAGGAAAAGTGTAGGAAAGTGGAGGTTAGGGTTGGTACTTTAAATGTTGGTACTATGACTGGCAATAGGAGAGAAGTAGCTGATATGATGGAGAGGGGAAAGGTAGATATGTTGTGTGTTTAGGAGACCAAGTGGATAAGGGAGTAAGGCTAGGAACATTGGAGGGCGGTTTAAACTGTTCTATCATGGTGTGGATGGAAAGAGAAATGTTGTAGGGGTGATTCTGAAGGAAGAGTACAGTATGAGTGTAGTGGAGGTGAAGAGAGTTTCTGATAGGGTTATAAACGTGAAGCTGGAAGTTGAAAGGGTGATGATAAATGTCATTACTGCTGTGGGCTGTGAGATACTACGTTCTATGTAGGAGATGCAACCTGAAGGAGATTTGAGACTGTAAGGTGTTTGCAGGGGACAGTGTAGCTAGAGAGCATCGGATGCTGGTCTGTACAATAGCTTTGGAAGTGAAGAAGAAGAAGCGAAGGAGTGTGAGGATTGAAAGAAGTGTTAAAGACGATATAAATAAAAAATATAAAGGAAGACAAAGAGACGTGGTGGTTGAATGAGGAAGTAAAGGAAAGCATATTTAGAAAGAGGTTGGCAAAACAGGATTGGGATCAGCAGAGAGATGAGAAAAGTAGACAGGAGTACAAGAAGATGCGGCAGCAGGTGAAGAGGGATGTAGCAAAAGCCAAAGAAAAGGCATATGATGAGCTGTATGAGAAGTTGGACACCAAGATAGGAGAAAAGGATATATACCTTTTGGCCAGGCAGAGGGACAGAGCTGGGAAGGATGTGCTGCAAGTTAGAGCAATAAAGGATGGAGATGGAAATGTGTTGACTAGTGAGGAGAGTGTGTTGAGAACGTGGTGGGATCAGCTGATGAACAAGGAAAATGAGAGAGAGAAAAGGTTGGATGATGTGGAGATGGTGAAGCAGGAAGTGGATAGGATTAGTTAGGTCAGAAGTGAGAGAAACGATTAAGACGATGAAGAGTGAAGAGTCGGTTGGACCAGATGACATACTGGTAGAGGCGTGGAGATGTTTAGGTGAAATGGCAGTGAAGTTTTTAACAAGAATGTTTAACAATATTTTGAAAGGTGAGAGGATGCCTGAGGAATGAAGAAGGAGTGTGCTGGTACCGGTTTTTAAGAATAAGGGAGATGTGCAGACCTGCAGTAACTACAGGGGAATAAAAATGATCAGTCACACCATAAAGTTATGGGAAAGAGTAGTGGAATCCAGGCTGAGGGAAGAGGTGACCATCTGTGGCGAACAGTATGGTTTCATGCCAAGGAAGAGCACTACGCACGCAAGATTTGCTTTGAGAATGTGGATGGAGAAGTATAGAGAAGGTCAGAAGGAGTTGCATTGTGTGTTTGTGGATTTGGAGAACGCATACGACAGGGTGCCGAGAGAGGAGTTGTGGTATTGTATAAGGAAGTCAGGTATGTCAGAGAAGTATGTGAGGGTGGTGCAGGACATGGATGAGGACAGTGTGACAGCAGTGAAGTGTGCAGTAGGAACAACAGACTGGTTTAAGGTGAAGATGGGCTTGCATCAAGGGTCAGCTCTGAGCCCTTTCCAGTGGTCTCTGTGGACTATGATGTTTGCGGATAATATTGTGATTTGTGGTAAGAGTAGGGAGCAGGTTGAGAAGAGCCCGGAGAGGTGGAAGTACACGCTGGAGAGAAGGGGAATAAAAGTAAGTAAGAGTAAGACAGAGTACTTGTGTGTGAATGGGAGGGAGGGCAGTGAAGTGGTGCGGTTGCAGGGAGAAGAGGTGGAGAAGGTGGAGGAGTTCAGGTACCTGGGTGCAAAGTAATGGAGAGTGTGTTAGAGAAGTAAAGAAAAGAGTGCAGGCAGGGTGGAGTGGGTGAAGAAGAGTGGCAGGAGTGATTTGTAATAGAAGGGTATCTGCAAGAGTGAAAGTTTATAGGACTGTGGTGAGACCCGCGATGTTGTATGGTTTAAACAGAGTGGCATTGACTAAAAAACAGGAGATGGAGCAGGAGGTGGCAGAGCGGAATATGTTAAGATTTTGATTGGAATTGATAAGGATGGACAGGTTTAGAAACAAGTTTATTACAGGGGCCGTGCATGTAGGACATTTTGGAGACAGTGTGAGGGAGGCTAGATTGAGATGGTTTGGACATGTGCAGAGGAGGGACATGGGGTATATCGTAAGGAGAATGCTAAGGATGGAGCCGCCAGAAAGGAGGAAAAGAGGAAGGCCAAGGAGGAGGTTTATGGATGTGGTGAGAAAGACATGCAGGTAGTTGGTTTGAAAGAGGAAATTGTAGAGGACAGGGGGGTATGGAGACGGACGATCCGCTGTGGCGACCCCTAATGGGAGAAGCCAAAAGAAGAAGTGTTGTTGGTTCAAATTTGTTGAATGTGGCATAAACTGTATGTGTCCTAACATTAACTAAATTATGCCAAAGAAAATATTTGAGAAAAACATTTCTTAATAATTCTTCAAGACTGACTTCTCATTCATTCTCATCAGTGCGACTGCAAATGGTTTGCATGTAAAGTAAGGTTCACTAAAAACAGTATTTGACTTCTCCATGAACTCAGAAACCCCCAAACACTCTTCCAGCTGAGCTCAGTACCTGAAGCAAGAGCGTAGCCCTCGGCAATGTCAACCGCATTCTCACCACCTCAAGCCTAAATTAGTTCATTGGTTTCCTCCTTGCACAGAAACGGTGCTCTTGCACTGTAGTTTCAAGGATTTAGAGGTCTTCAAACATTTGCTGCGTAATTATAGATTGCATGTGTGAAGATTTGAAAGTTGGGTGTGGGCTGATGAGAAGTGAGTAAACTGCAGAGCTTTCCGGAAGATAACTCAGCAGGGCTTCCAGTCGCATTGACTGTGCAAAATAAGCCAAGTAAGGATGACATCATCTTTTTAGTTGTCCTGGGAGTCCTGCTCAGTCAACCCACACAAGCAAACATACACACTAGCACACAGGATGCAATGTACAGTAGAGATTTTATAGAGAAACAGTAGAGAAGATTTGGGGAAAATGGAAAATTGGCAGTTATGTTGACATTTGATCCTCTTTGGTCACTTTTATGTTTAAGAATTCATTAGCTGCTTTAATAATTATGGCAATAATAAAATGTAATTTACTCATAAGTAAGTCTAAATCATGTGCATGTGTTTGTGTGTGTGTGTGTGTGTGTGTGTGTGTGTGTGTGTGTGTGTGTGTGTGTGAGACACAACAAAGGAAGAGAGAGTAAGAAATATATCTTGGGTTTAAGAAGTTTTCTGCTGACTGATCGCAATGCGCCAGGCCAGATCTGGGATTCACCAGGTCACAGCCTTTCACTGCGAGAGGCCCCAGCTCAAAGGTAACTGGCCAGAGAGAGAAAAGAGCTCTTGTTCTCCTGCTCACAAAAGCTAGAGCTGGACATTCCTAAATAATCGATCGCTTCACTCGCCATTTGTTTGCATCTCTCTTAACTGCACCTAGATAACAGCTTCTTTTTATCCTAAGGATTTCTGTGTTCCTGCCAGAATACAAAATGTTTAGATGTTTTGCTCACACAGTTTTTAAAGTACTGTTTTTAGCTTAAAAACCAAACACATGCACATCACGTCTGTAATCATTCTATCAAACAATCTGGGAACTTTAATTAATACACAGTGAAGCGTGCCCTTTAGTGGTCTCAAGCAGCCTTTACAGATGGAAAGGTTAATCCTGCATTTATTGCTGGCAGCAGTCAAACAGATACTTTTAAGATTTCACACCAGGGCCTATTGATCGCAGTGTGCTACTGGCCACAGACCTGACATGACATCCTGTACTACAGAGACCATCAAGGTGCTATTGATGTCACCCTGAACCCTCATTCATGAGAAGCAACCGGAGTTCCTTGAGCTTTATTGATGTTACTGCGCTAAATGCTTCTCACCCTGACATGTTATTTGTATCCACCATAGCCATCGGTCTGGAGGAAAAAGTCTAAGGAAATTTTCTCTGATGGATTCAAACTTCTAACATTTAGACTAATGGCACATACTGTAATGCAATTTAGCTCCTTTTGGACAAAGGGGTTTAGAAGCTGAGATTTGGCCAATAAGTTTTTTCTTCTCTTCTTTTCCTTCTCCTCACCTTGCTTTCCATTTTCTGAAATGGAGTGCCTGGTGTTTATCTAGTCTATTAATCTCACTAAGTATTTTGTGGAAAGGAAACAATAACCCTGGACATCGCCTTTTTCCTTAGATGCAGGCCTTTGATAGGAAATCTATACACACAGAGAAGCCAATTTCTCCTGCTCGGATAGTGTAAGACTAGAAAGAGTAGCCAGCAGAAACACTTGAAAGTGGGGAAAAAAGCCCTAGGGGGAAGGACCCACAGAACAGGAAAATGGTTTATTGGTGTTACTTGTACTTTTTAAAGCCGATCAAGGATGAGCTTCCTATAAAAAAAAAAAAAGGTCTAGATATTCTAAGTAAAATAAGAATCATGGTAACTGCCTTGGTGCCAAATATGCCTTCCACAGAGCTATGAGAGTGTTAAAGAGAAAGTGTTTTAGGATGAATGCTATAAACAGGATAGGTACAGGCATTTTTATGCTAATATTGATCTAGGATATGTGTTTGCCTCACCCATGGCCCCGTTCGAGTTGTTTTGTCCTGCGTAAAGATTCCTGATGTATTTCAGGCTTAGCTGCCTGCAATTAATTCTGCGCCTTCAGGTCTTCTCAGGCTTTGTATCTAAGGTCAAGCAGGGTCAGGGCAGAGTTTCCCTCCCCTCTGTCAGTGTGTCTGTGTTTCCCACTAAGCACTTGTAGGTTTGTGTGGAAACCACAGCACATGAGGCTAAATCTAGTAAGCAGCTGGTGCTGTTCACTCTGTGTTTACTTTCATGCGCTAAATCTACTGCTGCCCGTCATGACATTGCTCCAGTTTTTTCTTTTTTTTTTTTTTGACTAAGTCTCCTAAACAAGAGCCCCTTTATAAAAACCAGACCAGCTCTCTGTGCTAACTCCAGTGATTTCTTTTTTGGTATCCTCTCATGTCCTTTCACCTCAACTCAACATCTCAAATTCAAGCATTAACTCAAGAAGAAAAAGCAAGTTTTTCTGACCTCTATACAGCTGTAGAGCAACACACATGCACAAACACATGATTGGCAGTGCTACCAGCTCTGCATATGGGAGCTGTTTGTTCGCTGCTGTGTCAGCATGGCTCGCTGTGCCCCTGAGCTAAGTCTAAACACAGCACTTTGTGGCCTAGAAGCCATCTGTCGGAAGACAGAAATCTGACAAGCCATCCAAAAGCCAGTAAACAGTGGTGGCTGTTAAGATGCCCTGTGCTCCACTGTCATGTAAATTACAGCAGTGAGTAATGCCCAATCCTAATCCCACACCACAGTTGAGGAACACACAACATATAATCCAGGCAGGCAACTCTTTCTATGACCAGAAAAACAGCCCCATAGAGTATGTGAACTTAGAGTTCAGTCAAATGTTTATGTGCATTTCTTGTTTGCAAATCAACTGGAACAGTGCATGCATGCGTGTGTGTGTGTGTGTGTGTGTGTGTGTGTGTGTTGAGGGGGGCAGTAAAATTTCACATTTTACTTTAATTACAGGATCTGGAATCAAAATAGCAGACGATTAATGATTCATGTAATGCATACCCCATGTAATGCCTATAATCTCATTTCCTGTCCATTTTTTTGCTGCCTCAAATTTACATGAACTAAAGTGAGGCTTTTCGGAAATGTCATTACCTCATTGCTCATTAGAAGCTGAATTTCATCCACTGGTGAGTAGAACTCGGGGGCACCGTCATCCTCCAATCTCATACTTGATTGCGGAGATTTACATGGGGGTAATTATGGGCCTCTGCCTCCCAACCTCCTAAAAGATCAATTCCACATTTAGATAATACGTGTGTGAACAAGGCACCATACGGCTCTTAATAGGTCACCGAAATGTGTGTAATAGCCTCTTCCCATGTCCAGCACTCCAGTCCCCGGGGAGGACTGACTACCATCTGCAGCTTGTGAATAGGACAGAAAGGGATAAATCATTAAATAAAATAATATTTCTAAAACAATATTGGCAGCGCTTTATTGGCAGATGGAGATGTGATCAATGTTGCACAAAATGAATCATGATTGATTTCGGTCTGTATCTGTTCATTTTGTCAAAAGGCCAAAAGGTAATCCTTGAATTGGCAAAACATAATGCTGAGGAAGCAATTATCCATATGGATAATTCGCACTCGGCCCTCTCACCCCTGCCCTCTTCGAGAAAAATAGAATACACCTAGTGGGCTATATATTGCAGGCTTTTTTTCCAGTTAGCTGCCAGTGTCTTCAGGCTTTAAGTACATCCTTATTACATTTCTACCTTTTAGTGGCTGGCTTTTACACAGATATTTTAAGAAAAAAGATTCTTCTGGAATGTTTGTCTGATCGACTACTGACCAGTTCTTTCAATCTCATATTTTTGAAATCTCTGTGCACTTTCTTGATATGAGGTCTCAGTGAGTAGGTGGATAGAAGTTCTTATGATTTCATTTTATAGACTCTACAAACAGGCCAGAGAGTGTAAAACACATTGGTAAAGCCAGAGGCTGAAGATTTCTGACTGCCCCACCGCAGACAAAGTCCCTGGCCAGACAAGGGGCAGGGTTAAGGGGCAGACATCCCAGCCAAGAACACTGTCTCATCACACAGATGCAGGGTCTAGAAAAATAGGGTTCAGAGGGGCACTCGCATCCATGATAAGAGAGCAGAGGGTTGCTGATTCGGAGTTATTCTCACGTAAACAATAGCTCTCTACTCCCTGGAGATTCAATTGATTTACGAACTCACACAGAGATTTGTGGTGTGACAGTAAATCATGCCTCCAATCCTACATGGCTGCTGCTCAATAGATGAAAGCAATACAAAAAAATTTAGTGAGGGAAGAAATAATCAGCCATTTCTCTTTTTTTTTCTTTTTTTCACAAAGCTTCACCTTACATTTCTCCACCTCAGGCATGCAATTAACTGCTTTCTTTTTTCTTAATGCTGGGTCTGATATTTCACAGCCGAAGCGTATTTCACAGTTTTTCCTCTCTCTATTTTCAGACAATTTAATCACCTTTTTTTTGATGACTCTAACATATGATTTTCTATAGGAGTTCAGATTTAGCTTTGACCATAAATAAATGTTAAAGCAATTAGACATTCTGGAAAGTGCAGTCAATGTTTAGCCCACATTGCCTCCACAACTCTACAATTTGTAGCTCGAAAAAAAAGCTGATTATAGTTAAGTTTGACATGGTAATCATATTATTCTATGCATTTCTTCCCACTGAGGCTCCAGACATACACACACAGAGACACACCTCACAAAAACAGGCAGGTATTAGCATGAGAAAGAGTTCACACAGACAGCACTGCACATTACGCATTCAAGGAGTTAATATGAAATTCAGCTGCTGTCACTCTAGCTGGTCCATAATCTAGCAGCAGTGTCTCAAAGTGATCTTCCCAACAATTGAGGGCGCAACATATGTCGAAGAGGAAATAAGGCACTCATTAAAATATACATCAAATGTAAGGAAAAGTGGCAATATCAAAGATGTCAGCAGGTGCCTGAGGAGCAGCATGGAGTGGTCTGTGTTAATGAGACAAAGCTATTTATTTTTTTTTACTTCATTTAGAGAAGAAAAATGTGCACCAGTAATAAATAAAAATAGTATATATTTTTTCTCAGACTTCAAACCTTGTCATGTGGAAAATGGTACCCATTATGCTGTTAGCCACGCATATTATTCTGAGTGTGAATAATAATACATCTCTTTTTCCCCTGCCACTGCTATCTCAATGTGAGTTTACTGCTAATAAAAAGATGGTTCTGCTAAAAAGAAAAAAAAAGATTATGGGTGCCATTATGCCATAAGTAGATGGCATTGTTGTGCATGTAAACAAGAATCAAAGAAGTGTAAATAATGCATTAAAGCTGAAACTTTATAATACCATCACATTTGTTTTTAATTTATTAGTATTCAATTAATGTAATATTTGCTCCATTCCTAAGAAACAGGTGGAAGCAGATGTTTGAGCCTCGTAGCTCCAGGGTTTGTGTCTGTGTGGAGTTTCGCTTGTTCACCTCATGACTGAAAGAGTAAACCATCATAGTTAGTATGGCAAAAAAAAATAACTTGGGGCACTCTAATGACATCAGATTGCACAATGCAAAGTTTCATTTATTCAAATTAAGCAGACAAGGAAAAAAAAAAAAAAAACAATAGACGCAAAGGTTTAATATTTTTCAATAACAGCAGGTCATAAATTGTTTATCTCTCTCTTGCCCCTGCAGATTGCAAGCAATGACAAATTTTAAACACATTGCAATTTTTTTAATTTAATGTAATATTTGTTATTACATACATTACAGCAGCTGTCACTAGCCTTGTTTTCTTTTAAGTTAATAGGATAAAAATTGTCATGTTACAGAGAAACACAAACGTATGGAAGACTCTCCCCCCCCCGAAACCTTTCATAAACAGCTACTTACAAACAGCATTCATCATAACAATAATTACATTTCATTTGCTGCATTTTGCAGCCGCCTTAATTCCAAGCCACTTGCATTCACCTCATTTATATAACTGAGCAGATATGAGAGTTAAAGGTCTTGCAAACAGCCACAGGAGTGGTAGCTTGGTGTGACTGGGATTTTAACTCACAGTCTTTGGAATTAAAGTCCTATGCCTTAACCACTAAGCTACCACCTCACCAATATCACACACTATAATTAAACACTATAATTAGTCAAACAACACATAAAAAAAGGTTTATGTTTAGCTTTCAATTCGATGAATGTCATGCATGTCCCTGTGATTGAACTGTTACTAATGAAATAATAGAGTACTAGAACGAGCGCATATACATAATCCTGTGGTAAAAATTTATTTATTTGAACTTTTATAGAAAATTAAGCACCTTCTGACCAATCAGAGTTAATAACAGCACTGTGTGTTAATTACCATTTAACAAACAGACACATTTATTTATTTATTTATTTATTTATTTATTTATTTATTTATTTATTTATTTATTTATTTATTTATATTTTAGATATTTAAACTCTTCTTGAATATAGTCATAAACGTAAAGCTGGTGTACTCCGAATCCAGGTTCAATGCAATATGTACATCTTATATAATTATATAATATTTATAAAATTATATAATATTTATACTTATATAATTTATTTGTATATTAACTTTCTTTTTCAGCATGTGCCAAAGTGTCCAAGCAAGGGCAAAGTCATATGTCTTTAGTTTGCTCCGTCTCTGTTTTGTGCATGCTAGCGATTTTAGACCTCGATTACTTTTGACTCTCTTGAGTGTTGAGTGGCTTAAAGGTGTTCAGTCCCAGGAGCTGAAAGTAGTGTTGAAGCCGACCATGCCGCATGGATGATCCCTTTGACCAAGAACTTGCAAGACCCAAGGTCTGCTCTGCTGTTTTTCCCCCTCAGAAGCAACCTTTGCATTCTCAGCAGATATACAACATATACAGTTTATTAGTGCATTTTTTTAGTAGGCACAATTGGAGTTTGAGTTACAGTGTAAGCATTTTCTAGCAATGTAGACTACTGGGGCCATGCAAGCCATTTCATATGGAAATAACAAAATCCCTGGAATCACCGTCATTTACCAAGTGGGAGAACACATTTATGGTCCATGCTTTATTACTTTTTATAGGGCCCCTTACCAGAATGTGTAGTACGCATGTACACCTGTACAGTATTTTTATTTTTTTTCTTTAGTTTACTTTGTAGAGAACACAATCCCTGGGAAATCAGGAAAACTGGAAGGTGGCATTTTACAGACTTTTAAAAATAGACCTCTTATATAAAAATAGGATAGCAATAAAAATAAATAATGGAGTAATACAGCAGTAAAATAAGCAATAGTGCAAAATCTTATAATGATAATACATTCTCTACTGTCACACAATGCTGCTGGTGTGGAACTGTATATTTCTTTACAAAAATGTATCTTTGACATGAAAACATGTATTTAATTAATGTAATGCTCATAATTACCTTTTAGAGTAAAGCTTTAAAGATACATAATATACAATTTTAAAGGTAAAGATCTAAACTAAAAGTGCGAAGGAGGGACAAAAATCTATGTGTGTAAGTGTGTTAGTTTGCATGTACAGGGAGGTTGGAAAAAAATCACTGATGTATCTCCTTGGACTAGTGTCCTAATGCTCATTATGAAGATTAGCCTAATGGCTATGTCAGTATTGATCACAGTAAAGGGATTTGAAGAAACAAAGCTCTGCTCTGCTGCATTGCTACACCTGCTTTCACCAGCAGCCCACTGATCACCTGCTTAATTTCTCTCTCTCTCTCTCTCTCTCTCTCTCTCTCTCTCTCTCTCTCTCTCTCTCACTCACTCTCTCTCTCTCTCTTTGGTGTTTGTTTTATTTCTATCCCCAAAGCCTTGTCCTGCTCCAATACAGCAGCTCCATCTTTATTCTTCCCACTTCTTTCCTTTACGCCACAAGCATGAATCTAAAACAAGTCCAACACTTCACTACATGCACATTTTTGTGTTCTGTATGTTTTTTACATCTCTTTAGTTTAATATATAGAGATTATACTGCATTTGAAACATTGTACGGTTGCCTTATGCTAACATTTAAGATTTACACATATGGTCTCAAAAAGCAAAAAAAGTGTCCTTCAACAGCATGATTTATTTTCTTGCAATCAGTCTGCATACAATGTCTATTACAAGACATAAACACAACCTGTCATGGTAAGTTGGAAGTGAGTTGGATTGTAACAGGTTAGAGAGAAACTGCTCAGCCTGACTTGTCTTTTCCAGTCTAACTATACCGTATGACTATTATATGTGCTTCAGTGTTAAGCACAGCATACTGATTTTTACTCTTTTTTTACCGGACTCAGTTAACATTCAATTACTATCATGAGTTGAAATTTTCTATTATATATATATATATATATATATATATATATATATATATATATATATATATATATATATATATATATATATATAATGCACACAACAAATGTTGAGTAAGTAAATAGAGTCTTTTCTTTTCAGTGATGGGTTTTATAAAAATATGCTGATATGCTAAAAAAAATTATGACATTTATTTAATTTAACCACTTAAATAGGTTTCATATGACTGAACGACTCCAGGTTACGTATGTAAGGGAATGAGACGCTGCATCAACAATGCTTTAGAAACCCTTTGTGAATGATTCCTGAATCACATGTGCAATCCATCCAATAGAAAGTGTGGCGTCACTGGTGGGGTGATGTCACAACCCGGCAGCTATAAAAAGTGCATGGAGTGAAGCCGGCACTATCTTCTTTAAGAGAGAATGAAACACAACAGGGATGCTGGCAGTGTGGCATCGAGACGCAGCGTTTTGTTCCCTCAGGTAACCAGGGTTACATACATAACCTGAAGATGTTCCCTTTCAGGAACTCGAGCTAAGTCAACAATGCTTTGGGAATGAGAGTCCAATACCGGCAGACTGACCAATCCCTGCCTAGTGAGTTTTTTTCCTTGCCACAGTCGCTATGGCTTGCTCATCAGGGGTAAATACAGATCGCTCTCCTTAACTGTTGAATTCTGTAAAACTGCTTTGAGACAATGCCTGTTGTGAGAAGCGTTATACAACTCTGGGCAGGGGTGAACTATTGCACCCACTGCTTGAGAGAGGAGATCCTCCTAATCCTCCTCAGAAGGATCTCCCAGGATGGTGCTCGAGAAAGGTCACCAGTTCTGTGAACCATGGTCTGCCCGGCCAGTGTGGGGCCACCAGGATTGCATAATGTCCCTCCAGGTCCCCAGAACATCCTATGTCAAGACTTTTTGTCTGAAGCGCTCTTATTGAAGATGACAGTCCTCAGATCTCCCAGGACTTCAGCCCAGAGCATCGCACAGGATCCCCCACAGGAATAGACTACCCTGTTAACGGAGTCGCCGAGCAGGCCAGTGGGCATTAGAGGGGCATCAAGCAGTACGGATCAATCCCTTTTAGAAAGACACAAATGCCTCTCTGTGGCCATAATCTGGCCAGTGGCCATAGTGTTCTCCTTGGTGGCCTTAAGAACTAAATCTGCCATACGGCAGAGCTCCTGGACCTCCTTGCTGCCCGAGATGTCTCCCACATCCAGCTCTCGCAGCAGGTCAGCCTAATACGCCTGCAGCACCACCATGGTGTGCAGGCATGCAGCAGCTTGACAGGCTGAGGCCAGCACCAACGTGCTATGCAGGGGTTTTGTGGGCAATGTCGTAGTCTTAAGGGATGATGCCATGCCAGGGGAGAGATAGCTGGCCAGCGTCTACTCCACCTGGGGTATTGACTCATAACCGTGTTTTTTCAGCCCCGTGGCGTTGGAATACAACACTGCCTTGGGGCTAAAGAGGTGGAAGGTGGGCCGAATACAGCTTTGCCCAGGACCTTGTTGTGCAGGTCGGGAAAGGACGGCAGACCCCGAAGTGGAGGTTGTGAAGCAGGCTGCAGAAAGCATTAGTCAAGCTTGCTGGATGAAAGTGCTTTTTTGCTCATCAGCCAGCCAAGATGGGTCTAATTTAGCAACAGCTCGAGCCACAACCTCAAAGAAAGGAACACACAGTTGGTAGGTGTGCTTAGTCTTTTTGGTAGCCTTCATTCGGACAAACAATTGACATAGAAAACACACAGAGCGCTTCATGAACAAACAGAAGCTAGCGCCGACTTCACTCCATGCACTTTTTATAGCTTCCTGGTTGTGACGTCACCCTGCCAGTGACGCCAAACTTTCCATTGGATGGATTATACACGTGATTTAAAGCATGGACAATGCAGACGCAGCTCGAGTTCCCTTAGGGAACTAAGGAGACTGGTAGCTCAGTGTTTTTTGGACATTGGACCGTGGAGTGAAAGGTTTTGAGATCAAATCCTAGCACTGCACAGTTGCTGCTTCCAGGCCCTTAAGCAAGGCCTTTAACCCGCAACTGTTCACTTCTATAAGTGAGATAATTGTAAGTTGCTTGAGACCCAAACCTGTACCAGCATGACAAAGTCCATAAAATTTTGGTTTACATAGGTTTGAGTGAAAAATCATAAGTGGCCTATTATAGAGCTCTGACTTCAGCCCTAGGGAACACCTTTCAAATGAATTCGAACTCTGACTGCACCCCAGGCCTCCTCACCTTAATTAGTGCCTGACTTTACTAACACGCTTGTGGATGAATGACTACAAATCACCACAAGCACACTCCGCAATCTAGTGAATATTTTTTCACAGAAGAGTGGAGGTTATTATACAAAAGTTATGGGAGTAAATGTCTAATGGGGTGTTCAAAAAGCACATACAAACATTATGGTCAGCTGTTCTCAATCATTTGTTTACATACTTCAAATAAGTTGCATTAAAATATTTGTTTATTTTCAAATCTCAGGATTAAACCCAGAACCCTTCCAATGTTAGGTGATGGCATTATTCACTGCACTGTTTTACCATAAATTAGTTTAGTAACTTCATTTTAATGTCTTACTCAATCTGAATCAAGCACACTCACAATATGTAATTAAAACTGGCAACTTTATGCATTATTATACAAAAAATTTTTTACATCACATTATGTCAACCTCATATAGCATTCCCTGTTTCAGTGCAGTTCTATGACCAGACATTATTATTATTCCATAAACATTACAATTTTTAACCATTCTCTTTTTTCAAATACAATTTGGAGAGTGCAGGGAATTCATGTCCATATTTGAGCCTATGTGGCATTTCCTTTGATCAGGTCCGAGGATCACCAGAGCGTTACCTTCACCTTTGTGCTATTCCCAGACCATGCTTTATGAACCGCTGTCTCAGAATTGTGTTAATGGGAGGAAATGAGGGGCTTTGTGAGGCCTGACGTTGCCTGGGTGTACCTAGTGAGACTGTTCATTAACTCAGTAGTTACTCAGTGTTACCAAATCTCAGTGGCAATGTTTGCCCATGGATGTTCACGTGTCACATTCTGTACCTATGCCTCAGGTGTAAGTACATGTGACTTACCCTTTATCTTTTTTATGTGTATATTATGCTGTCTAAGGGGAAGACTTGAAAAAAATATATAAGATACATAAAATCAAGTTGATTTGATTGAGTAACATGGCTGTATACTCTAATTAGCCACAAAATTAAAACCTCTGACAGTTGAAGGTGAATTGCTTATCTGGTTACAGTGGCACCTGTCAAAGCATAGGATATATTAAGCAACACATTTCGCAAGGCAATATTTAGTACTTAAAGTTGAACTGTTGCAAGCAGAAGAAATGTAAGAATCTGAGCAACTTTTGAAAATTCCGATGGTATTTTATAGGTTATTCCCAGTATTCCCAGTACCTTGTCACAGGTGCTCAAGGCTTATGGCTGCAGAATGTTGGAGAAGGTTAACCCATCTGGTCCACAGAAAGTGTAAACAAATTTCCTGGATAGGATAGAAAGCTGTCAGAACATAGAGTTAATCACAGCTTGACGTGTATAGGGCTGCTTAGCTACAGACTTTCCAAAATGCTAAATACTGTCAAACATGCCAGCAATTGGAATGTGAACATCAGAATTGGATTAATAAACATCAGAAAAAGGTGGTCTGATCTGTGTAACTTGCATGTGTACAAGTGCAATGCTTTGGGCAATGTTCTGCTGAGAAACCTTGGATCCTAGTATTTATAGGCTCATGGTTACACATGGATAAATAAGGCTAGCCTATTTGATCTAATTCCACAGAAGATGCACTGTAGCACAAATTGCTGACTAATGCTGGCCAAGACAGAAAGCCAAGAGTCAAAACATACAATGCATGGCAGCTTTCCTTAATATCATGTAAAGGTTACTCCTAGTAAATCTTTGGCATGTTTCTTTTACACATACTGTACCAGCTATGTAAACATTGTTGCAGACCAAGTTCACCCCATCATGGCAACCCTATTCCATAATGCTAGTGGCCTCCTTCAGCAGGATAGCACACTGCAAAAACTTTCCTAAACAGGAACCGAACAGGATCTCAGGATGTGTATTCACTGAAATTGAGTTTTTAACCCATGACCAATAGTATTATTGCTTATTTGAATGCATGAATGCTGTTAATTCAGGATGCACTCTATTTATTTCCACATACGCAAAAAGCTCTTCATGAGAACATAAACCTTTAAAAAATGATTTATTATTTCCTCTGTGTGGCACAAAGGTGGAGATGCAACTGCTTTAGAGCTTTTAAGGCACATCTGAAGCAAAGAATCATTGATTTTCTGCCGGTCTTCTCTGGTGTCTGTCATGAAAATTGAGCGATTCACTGGAAGCCAGAGGGATGGTTAGAAGAAGAAGGGAATTTTCTTTGAGTTCTACAATTTTATGCAGACTTTGGTTTTCGTGTTTGTCCCTCATGTGGTATTAATTGGTTGAGCAGCGTAGCTGCTTTTTTCCACAAGTGATATTTAGGCCTTTTTGGCTCTATGGCTAATCTATGCATGGCTGGAAGCCACTGTGGCTAAAGGAGGGAGTGACCCATGTAGTAAATGGGATTAAAAGGTGAACAGCTCCAGACAAATCAACACTGTAACAGTTCTTACTCACTGCTTTTTCTCAGTGAACCTATAACTTAGCCTAAACTTTGCAAATAGATTTAGACAACTAGAGAGGGTGAAGCAAGTTATTGTTGCCTAATTCCATAATTCGCTTGTCTTGCAATCACAGAGTTAAGTGTCAATAACAATAGCACATTTTCCATATGTATTTAAGCCCTGTTTATTCTGAATGCCTTATTTACTATTTAATAAAGAGATTCTTCTTCTTCTAAATATGATTTCTGAGTAAATCAACAGTTCAGAAAGCCTGAAGTCTCCATGCAATGGCCATAGGGTGTTAGACTTTGCTGGTTCATCTCCACTAGGCTGCACATGTTAATTAAACCATGGGGGCAGAGGCAGGTGGGCGACATCAGCTTTAAGCAATGCCCCGCTCCCCTCCTCCTGTTCGCCCTCTGAGACCACCTCAGGCTGTGGGAATTTCCTTTAGTTACACTCTGCTTGCCAGGTAAACAAGGTTGAATGAGATAGGAACCAGGGAGCAAATAAAACACACCAGAGGAAGTGAATAGATTTCACACTTGCTCTGTTATCACCGCACTTCTCTAACGAGCCCAAGCCAAAACTCTGGGAACTGCTCAGGATCTCTCAGGCTCAGTGAGCTGAGAATGCCCAGGAATGAGTGTGTAATGCTATTAAGTGTAGACAGATATAAATAACAGTAGTGGAGACTTTTTTTTTGTTTTGTTTGTTTGTTTATTTTGCCCTCCATGGTAATACACCTACTTCAAATCTGGACTGCAACTTAGACAGATGTGATCAGGGTCCATGACTCTGTAGAAGAAGCTTTTCTGCATGGCTTCTTTTTTCAGTGTGACTACAACCAGACAAAATGAACCTGCATCCAGTATCTTTTTTACCACTGATATTTCTGGCAGGATAAATAGGCAAGCAAGTAAATGTAACTATAATAAATGTATATTGTGTTTTTGACAGACTCATGTCATGATTTTACTCCTCAGCACTAGAGGTCCCCGTCAACAGAAACCTAACCCACTTCTGGCTTACCTAGCTTACCTGAATTATTCTCAATTAGAGACTCTCACTCATGTTCTTTTATCAGTTTGTCAGTTTCTAAAGCCTTTCTACTATATTCTGAGCCACATTTTGTCTTGGACTGTTCATGATGTTTGCTGTTTTTCTAGATTTTAATTTGTTCAATGCGTGTTAGCTTTTTTTTTTTTTTTTTTTAACTGAGCCTGTTTTTTCTATTATTATGATTTGTTCTCATGTTGTGTTCATTAAACTCTGCACTTGATCCATACACTTCCTTTGTGTGATGGTTACAATGTCAAATTGAAAAAGGAGACAGAAGTGCAGAAGAGAAGGGAAACCAAATTTATGGCCTGTTGACAGTGTGCAGGTTTATTCCAAAGCAGAAAATCTATGTGAATCGATCATCAAGTGTCGAGACTAAGCATTGGATTTTCTCACTGTTCTTCCTGCTCCACTGCCTCTATTACTACTGCATCAAGGGACCCTTGATCACGGCTACAACCAATGTGTTAATTATGGTGCCTTTACTTTCCTATATTGTTGTGACCTCCTCTTGGCCCCCATCTCTAAACCACCTATCCATCGGTGGGCCTCGAAAATGAACACTAGGCTCAAGATGGAGTGAAGCTTTGTTTGTTTACCTCAGTAGTGATTTCTTCATGTCTGCTTTGCTTTTTTCTCTTTTGTTGATCAAGTGCCACATTGATGATAAACAATTGATTGCTTTTCTGGGATGCATTAGCCTTTCTAATACCCCCCACATCAATGCGTCATGTGTTATGTATTGATAGATTGATTTATTGATTGGCGTTAATACGAATTTGAACACACCAGAGGGAAAGGGCTGAGACAGAAATTACCACTGTTGATTTGAGACTAGACCTGTATGAAGCATTAAATAAGCACTCCAGTGTGTATGCTTCATTTCCTATGGGAGTATTTAACTGAGCACCTCTTGCTTTAGTTCCCTCTAAGCAGCAGTGGACAATGTTTAAAAAATTCTGCCTGAAGTAAGAATGTTGCTACGGTATATTTATTTTCACTTGAGGTAAAATTTTATAAAGAATTTATTGAAGCTCTAAATACTGAGGGAAAAACACCCTCTTTGTTTCTTAAACAGATTGTCTGAACATAACAAATTTTCTGTTAATGTCACCACTCAGCAGAAAGAATAATCAAAGAAAAGCCTTCATTGGGCATTAGTGCCAATAATATACCCGGCAATTTTTGTTAACAAACTGTATAAGCATTGTGTTAACACATTATATAAATTAAAAGGACTTTTTAAAACTGGAGCTTGAGGACCACATGCTCGTACTGTATGCATTTGTAAGCCAGATTGTTTTATTTCTTAATAACTTGAATAATGAAATCTGATTGTAAGCAGACAGTCATCAAATCTTTGCAAGCATTAAAAATCTTTGCAAGCATAAATTTACTAATCAATACCTTGTAAATCTAGCACCACATTTACATTAACTAGTGCAAACCTGTCTGCAAGGAAAATAAAATGATGGTAGTTAGGTATCTGGGCAGTGGTTGGTCTGTAGCTAATGGTAGCTTATCAGAGCTTATTATTATAGAATGAATGCTAGCTAATTTTTGTTAATTCCCTGTTGAGTCATTAGGGCATAGCCTTAATAGCACTCCGCCATCTATACAGGTTGTTTAACATAGCATTTAGAGACTTTTGTTCGTAGGAGACCTGCTTAGTAAATATCACAAAAATATTCAGATTTGACTTTTTTTTAATAACAATTATGGGTTAACAGCTACAGACTATTATACCTATTTTGAATACTTGCACTGCATCTAAAATTGCATTCATAATTATTTTGTCAAATTAGTTCCTCCAACTGTGAATATTTTGCCATGCTATTTTGTATGTGGCTGGGACATAGCCTTGATTACTTTATTAAAATGCATTGATTTTGCAACTTCCAAGTGCAGACCACTTCCATTTAACTGTGGTGCTCATACACATGCAAATGCATGACAAATTAAAGGGAAAAACCCAATGTAAATTTGCAAGGTGTCGGACAACCTCAAGCCATCCAAACAGCTTCAGTGTGCCTTGGCATAGATTCTACATGTCTCTGGAAATGTACTTTGGAAAAAAGAACATCATTCTTATGAAAGACAATCCCACAGTTGATGTTTTGATAATGGTGGGAGGAGGATATAAGCTATCTCACACATTGCTCCAAAAATCCCCCATTGGTGTTGATCTGTGTGGAGATCTGGAGATTTTGAAGTTTATAGCATGTGATTTGCATCAGTTCAATACTCATCAGACTTTTGTTGAGTTCTTGTGCCTTGTGGATAATGACATTGGAAGATGGATGAGACCACTCGGTATTTTTTCACCATTGCTTTTAAGACTGTTTTCTTAAGTCCCTGAGTAACCCCTCTGATTTTTTTCTTTCTTTTTTTTTTTTGCTTTATGCTAGAAAAAGAACACCTGATAATCATTAAATCTTCCACAAAAACATGCCATGTTAGAAAACTCAAGGATCCGAGCTGAAAAGGGGTTTTAAGACCTTGTAGTAAAGAAGTGGTCATGTTTAAATGACTTTTTGTGTGAATGGAGCTCTTTAAAGAGATGTTTGAAAGAGCACAAAGCATGCACAACTTGAATAAAAATACTGCTACTGTAGTAATCGTTCCATTATAGTAAAAGTTTTCAAAATAACAAGTAAAATTAAATACGTTTTCTGATGAAAAACTGTAGATACCTGAATAGATAAGTTGACTTAAGTAAATGTTAATTAATTTCCTACTTTCACTTATATACAACATTTCTAGGTTCCCTGGTGGTCTTGTGGTTAGGATGCGGCGCTCTCACCGCTGCGGCCCGGGTTTGATCCCGGGTCAGGGAACCAACCCCGGCCATTAGGGGTGCACAAGCCTTAGTGCCGGTCCCAAGCCCGGATAAATGGGGAGGGTTGCGTTAGGAAGGGCATCCAGCGTAAAAACATGTGCCAAATCAAACATGCAGATGATCCGCTGTGGCGACCCCTAATGGGAGAAGCCGAAAGAAAGTTTTTACTTATATACAACATTTCTCCATTGTGCCAAGATGTGCCAATTTTCTGACGTAAGACGTTTTGCAAAAAAGGTTATGTCAAACCATTGTTTTGACATTGGTTTAATATTTCACTTGCCAAATAAAAGACTGGTCATTGACTCACAATTTTAGGTTAGGCAGGGGCATTTATTTTTAAGCCCCTGCATCTGAATGGCTATTACCATTTGGTTATTGGCTTAACATGACTAATGCATAAACCACAGTATAGTTATATTACTATATGCAAATAGACAGTAATGGCTCTTTAAACAAAACATTCCTATTGGTATAAGATGTGCAAATGCCAAGCTTAAATTCACATTTGTGCACACTTGGGCTATTTTGGATTATGGCAAAGTATTTCTGCACAATGCCCAGAGTCGTTCCTGGGTCAAATCCCCATAGGAAGTTATGCAAAAAGTGCAGCAACATGAAGTCTGCAGTGCCAAGCGCATTAAAGCTTTTCACAGCGGAGCTGCAAAGCAGACACTGTTACAGACGTCGCCGGGAGCCCTGGATTTGCCAGCCTTGCCTCTAACCCTTCTCAAAACAAGCTTCAGTGGAGTGAGGTGTGGCAAAAGCTGACACTTTACACAAATGTTTAATGACGCCATACGACATGCAGCTATATCATAAATAACTTTACAACAGATAGTTAAATCTGACTAATTTTAGAGTTGTGGCTGCTGAGATGTTTTACTGCAATGTGCAGTGAACAGTAGGTATTTCTTTCCTGAATTCACCAGACTTGTTTAATCAAAATGTAAATGCCTGGAAGATATAAAATCTAGACTTCTGTATGTTGTGCATGAGAATTGTGCACAACATACAAGTGCTTTAAAAAGGCAGAGGGAATATTCAGATTTGCATGACTTTGAGTAGCTTGCTACAGGAAACTGGTACAAATACAGTTGGGAAGCATCTAGTTTTAAAAATGTATCTTCACATTATGCTCTAAATGACATTTAAGTAGTGACATGGCTGGTGCAGGCATAACTCTCAAGAATAATTAATGTTTCTTAGGTATAGGTCCATCTCTTTACTGTCACAGTGCATAACTTTCCTCCAACTTGGTTTATGATTTTTAGTCACATCTATGATTGTAAACATGCTGCAGAATTGTTTAGTGCACACGCTTCAATTAGTGTTTGAGCACTTTGTTAAAGGTGAACTTATGAAAACCGTTCTGCCATACAAAATAAACAGTAAGGAAACTAGATACTCTAGGTTTACATTAGTTAACAAATATACATTTTTGATCAATGACATTTTCTATGCCTCTCCAGAGTAACTAAATCCTGGCTCTGTGCTCACAAACTACATTTCCTATCAACCACTGTACCTCACAGGACTATGTCACATGTCAGTTTGGACACCTGATTCATGTAAATGGTAATTAGCACTTGTATTTAGGCCTTTCGAATGTCCATGGTATCAATGTCACTCATATTCAGGTTTTGCTCTTTCTCCATGTGTTTAGTTATTGAGTCATATTTTGTGTGCATTTAAAAATAAACTTTCTGCACTTGCATCTGCTTCCTGCATATTACATAACATTTTGCTACTGGCATTGTCATAGCTTTAATCTATTGTCCAACCCATAATTAACTATCTTACCTTCAGTTAAATTCAGTAACACAGTAGTAAAGTGTTGAAGAGATCATTGGACAGCTGATTTACTGCATTTTTGTGCTTTTGCCCATTTGCCTTTTTTTGCTTGTGGCTTCACTCCAGTCAGCTTGTGGACATGGAACATGGACATACAGTACTAACAGTCATAAATCCTTCCTCTATAAGGCCACCGGCGCCATGGCTAGAGATCAGCATTTGTCCTTACACTGTGCTTTTTTTATAAGAAAATTTTTATAGGAAAATTCTTTCTGGAAGATTTTGCTTGTGTTTACACCAGGGACCTCATTTATCAACGTTGAGTAAAATATTCTCAAATCTGCATAGAAAATTTAAATTGGGATTCATCATGTGGGTGCACATAGGTCATGCACTCAGGTGTAAGTACTGAAACTAGTAAATATGAGTTGTTTGTAGCCACTGCGTTTGTCACATCATAGCACATTTAATACAGATATACTTT
Source organism: Silurus meridionalis (assembly GCF_014805685.1). NCBI lineage: Eukaryota > Metazoa > Chordata > Actinopteri > Siluriformes > Siluridae > Silurus > Silurus meridionalis. The sequence goes on along the minus strand of NC_060891.1, from coordinate 11,946,655 downwards.
ATTTAGCTGTGCAATATTATTTTTTGTACAATATCTTCTTCTTTTTTCGGCTTCTCCCATTAGGGGTCGCAACATCGGATCATCCCTCTCCATATTACTCTCTCCTCTACATCTGCCTCTTTCAAACCTGAATGTCTTCCCTTACCATGTCCATAAACCTACTCTGTGGTCTTCCGCTTTTCCTCCTGCCTGGCGGCTCTATCCTCTGCATTCTTCTACCGATATACCCGTGTCCCTCTTCTGCACATGTCCAAACCATCTCAATCACGCCTCCCTCACCTTGTCTCCAAAACGTCGTACCTGCATAGTCACTCTAATAAACTCATTTCTAATCCTGTCCATCCTAATCACTCCCAATGACAATTGCAGCATCTTCAGCTCTGCTACCTCCAGCTCCATCTCCTGTCTTTTACTCAATGACACTTTCTCTAAACCATACAACATCGCAGGTCTCACCACAGTCTTATAAACTTTCCCTTTCACTCTTGCAGATACCCTTCTATCATATCACTCCTGCCACTCTTCTCCACCCACTCCACCCTGCCCTCACTCTTTTCTTCTCTTCGCTAACACACTCCCATTACTTTGCACTGTTGACCCCAGGTACCTGAACTCCTCCACCTTCACCACCTCTTCTCCCTGCAACCGCATCGCTCCACTGCCCTCCCTCTCATTCATACACATGTACTCTGTCTTACTCCTACTGACTTTAGTTCCCCTTCTCTCCAGCACGTACCTCCACCTCTTCAGGCTTTTCTCAACCTGATTTTTTTGTAGAATATATTTCTGTAATTATTAAATTAACAAATTTACATGTTGAATATGAATTGTTAGTCACCTGCTCAATAACGTAATAGTTGATACAGCAAAATCAAATATATCTAATGAATAGATTAGATTAATAATATATGAATATAACTGATTTAATTTTCTTATAGTGCTAAAACTGAATTTTTTTGGTGTCTGTTGTGTGTTGATCTAAATAGACTGTGCCTAGCTGTGTAACATACACTCTGTGGCACAATCCTATTCAATGCTGGTTAGGAAATACCTGCCTTATTTTTAAATGCATTCTGAAGTGAAGTGCTGGAAGCCCTGGAACTTGCACAGGTATTTCATTTGTGAACCTTGTTTCCTTCTCCAGCTTGGGTTTTTTTTTTGGGGGGGGAAACCAACTGAGAAACCACTCAGAGTTTACAGCTCAGAAATTGATCCAGTCCCAAAAACGTGATTTCTTTTGAAATTATACAATGCATGACCTCCTCCAAACAATGCAAGATAGGCCTAAGTCACATTCAGTCACATGTTAACTCTGTCCAATTAAGTGTAAACATAAATGTGTTTGTATTTAACAGTAATTACAATTTCAATGGAAGAAAAAAATCAATATTGAATTCCACAATTTTCTGCAGTACAAATTCATGATTACACAAACAAGTTATGCATTTCAGCTGTGGCTTTATTTTCCACCTGGGTGCTTTGTATACACATGGTCAAAGTTTTGTGTAAATATATTAATGCACATTTTACAAAAGTATCTCATGCTCTGTATTAATAATTAAGAGGTGTCCTGCTTGTTCTTGCTTGTGCCACATGTCTCCAACTGAAAGGCCATAACCCATCATGACCAGCCTATTCTATAATGTCTGTATATAAGATCTGGGTAGATTTTTGTAGTTGTATTTAAATTGACACTTTACATGCAATACTGTATGTTTACAAATTTTTTTACATATTTTTATTTCAGATGCAGAAGAACATTTTGACTCTGATGTTACTAAATTTACAAATTTATGTTTACAAAATTTTTGTGTTTATTGGTTTGTGTCCATCGACCTTCCAAAATTCTAACAGCGCATCATGTGTATCTATAGTATTGTACATCATATAGCCATTTATAGGTTGAGGCCGGGAGCTGTATCTTGTTGTCTAACCAGAGACAGTGTACCAAAATATTTATTCATCATGGATTTTATGTTTAATTCTGTATAATATTTTAATCTGAATGAAAACCTGGCATTTCACTAACCTATATACACTTCTATAATGAGCAAAAGCATATAGATGTGCAGCCAAATAATGTAGAACTATGCCTATCTGTGGTTAACATGACTATAATGGTAAGTAATGGGTGTTTGTAAGTAAAAAATAATTTATGTGTGGTTCAGCGGCATCATGCAGCAGCGACTAATTAAATATTTTCTTTAAATACTCACACTCATCTTGATTGAAAATATTTTGAAAAAATTTACATCAAAACATCTTTACATGTTCATAAATACATACAGAAGAATAAACCATACTTAATACACAAGTTTATGCTTCCTCTTGGTTTTGTTTAATACCAGGTTTGATCAGTTTGTAGCTGCAAACTGTTGGCTTTCCCCATTTCTCATGTCTAACTGGATGTTGTCCTTTAAGTTACACACAGTTTTGCTGCTGGTATAAACAGAATGTACACTAAGGGGTTTTAAATAGACTGTGAATTTAGTACCAAATGAAACAGGCAGAAAGTTGTATTTGGCCTGTGGGGTGTTAGTTTGAACCCTGTGGTTAAACCATATAGGAGAGGGAACCCACTGAATCATTTACAACAAGCGCATTTTATTTGGCAACATAGTTACAAATAAAATGCTCTATATAATCCAGCCAACTGATCTTATTAATTAGGGACTGTCATTGTCATATAGACTAACTAAAGAACTTGAGACTCATCTAGAAAGGTAATTTCTACACATTCAAGTTAATGGCACATCAACTGCCATGATAGAATTGTTATGCTAATACAATATATATCATTTTTTTCATCTGATCATTATTATCATCATAATGGTAAGTGTCATCATGCTGGAGGTGCACATGTCCATTCAAATGACTTGAAGAGGTGCAGGGAAAGTGTGATGAAATCAGTCAGGGCTGTTCGGTCGTTAATTGCATGCATTATGGTTCATTACTGCAGTTTAACGCTTGTCTTTGGAGTAGCTTGGGGGGGGCAGGATGACTGAGAAGCGCTCAGGGCTCAGTCAATTCTATGAATCAGGACATAGCTGAATCACCATGGCACAATGCTAAGGGATTCACTCACTCTCTTACACACACACACACATACACACACATGCACACACAAGCACAGTCTCAGGGTTATACATTCTCCTTTTCATTGTGTCACTCTTGGCCTCTACCACTTTTTAGTCACCTGTACCTCTCTTTGACTCCTGCAATGCACAGGGACCTGGGTGTATCCTCAGAAGTCTAGGTTTCACTCACCTCAAAAGGTGTCTGCTTCCTATACTGTAAGCTCTATTAAAACATGTATGGCCAGAATCCTCAGCACAGATGAGCATTCGTTCTTTCAGTATTTCTCTTTGTGTCTGTCCTCGCTCCTGAGTCTAGCCCAAAATGGAAATAATGCAAGAAAGTAATAAAAGTTGTATGTTGGCACCACTTTAATTAAATATTAAAGATACTCATTTTTTTTCCAAGAGAAGTGATGCCTGTGGATATTGTTTTCATATTACAGAGAAGGGGGAAATTCATGAGGCTTAATTTGGACTCAAAGCTTTCATAATCCTCTTTTTACATTCATAGATGATATCACTTGCCTGGGTGAGAAAAGCAGGGTAATTTGTGAAATAAATAAATAAATAAATAAATAAATAAATAAATAAATAAAGTCATTAATAAAAGACAGTAAAATGCAATAACACAAAATAAATAAAAAAAACACTTCAGGGTAAATTGACTCTGTATCATGTAGTTATTTAAAGAAAAAACATGAAATTATTATTAATAAAACAAAATTAAAGTAATAATAATTTGCATGATCATTTGTACCTAATGCAAGCATCTATTTCATAGCAGATAAAATGCATACTTTAATTTTTTTCTTCTACTGCAGTGTGTGTGTGTCTGTGTGTGTGTGTGTGTGTGTGTGTGTGTGTGTGTGTGTGTGTGTGTGTGCGCCTGTGTGTGTTTGGGAACAAGAGAGAAATCAAGCAATTTGACTTTTCAAATATACAGCATCTTCGGAAATAAAAACACAGCAAGACAACACTCCCTCATACACAGGATGGATGTTTTTTTCATCTTTGAACACAACCCCCCCTGAGCTGTCTGTATGCTCCCTGGTTGTGTGTATGTATAACGGTGCTGTTCTGCTGCCTGTATAGCAGCGCTGCTGAGGGCTGAGTTGCGGCTGGAAGGGGGCTGCAGGCTTTAATTGAATTGTAAATGGGAAAAGGGTGCAGAGCAGACGGCAGATGGGAGGCAGGGGCAGGTGCTCGAGTGGGCTGAGGAAGGAAAGAGAAGGAGGGAAGGGGTGGAATGGCAAAAAGGCCTGTTGCATGGAGATGACCAGTGCTCTCCCAGTCCCCCATGGAGCCGGTACATTCTACAGATGAGAAAGGCACTGGAGCAAGGCCAAGGACTCACTCTTTTACTTTCTTTTTTTTTTTCTTTTTCTCTCCCTGCTGCTGCAAGCATTCTATCAATCTGGCCTCTGTGGCCCTGCACATAAACAGCCTGCCTGGAATGAAATGATGCATGTTTCAGCATCTATTTCAAAAGCATTCATAATGTCAGTTTTTATTTAATTCGGCATTGCAACATCATCTCAATTAAAAACTGTAACTGGACTGAGAGTAAAGAATAATCACGATAGCTTATTTTTGCCAACTTTGTTTCTTTCAACTTAACAGAGTTCATGCTTTGATTGAAAGCAGAATTGTGTCATGTTCAAATAAAAATGTTTTCTCCTCCACCCTGAAACGAGGCAAAATAAGACTGTTAAATGTTTGCACTGTTGTTGTGAGGGAAGCTCATTAAGAAAAGGCGAAGTTCAAACAGACCCCAGAAGGAGCCCGTTGAACCCGAACAGAGTCAGAGAAGGAGAACGCAAGGGAGGAGGGAAGGTTAGGCGTGAGAGAGTTCTCCTGGGGGAAATCAGAGTTCTGTCAGCAAGGAAGATGATCCCAGTCTGCCCTCATCAGGTTGAGACGGCTCAGAGAGACACACTCAGCTTTCTTTCTTTCTTTCAGTTGAACGTTTGTCTGTGGAGCCGGGCCATGTCTTAGATATCAGATTCTGAATTCCCCAGCTCAGTTCTCTAGTTCATGTTCATTTCTGGAAGTAAAAACATCCACTTGGGACTTGCCAGAATATTTAAAATCTTTAAATGTTTATTAAAAAAATCCAAAAAACTTCATAAACTGGAAAAAAATGCTGATCATTAACTACAATATATTTTCTACAGAAACAATAGAATTTAGGATTAGATATTAGATTATATATATATACACAGTATAAAATATAAAGTAAATTATTATATATATTAAATTTCAATTAAAAAAACAGTTATACTCATTAAACCACTGGTTTATTCCTGGAAGAGATCATTTCCATTCAGATGAAAATATGTCACTGTAGGTTAAACCTGGAGACAATTTTAAAAAAATGAGCTGCTGCTACTGTTATCAGACCATTTAACATCACCAAGCTTACCAATCAATCATTACCTTCCAGCTCGTGACCATTCAGCTACCAAGAACAGCAATGATAGTAATGATTTTCTGTTAACGCTTCACTGAAATGCTGTGGACATCAATCATTATTTTTGTTTAAAATTTTTGTTTAACCATTCCCAACCATAATTCATAGCTCATTTATTCATCCATCTCCAGTAACAATTTATCCAGGTCAGGGTCATAGTGGATCTGAAGCTTATCCTTGAAACCCTGAGCACACACACACACACACACACACACACACACACACACACACACACACACACACACACACGCGTAAAAAGGAAGAGACAAAAGGAAACTGGAGAACCCAAATAAAACCCACATGGGCAGGGAGAACAGAAAAGCATCCCTACACACAGAAGCCAAATCTCAGGCTCAAATTAGGAAATCTGTATCAGTGCAACAACACTACCCACCTGCTCAATGCATATGCACTGCATTTGGTCCTAAACCATAATTATATAAAACCTAACTAGGTTTCTGCCACAGATACTGAAAGTAACATTTGCATGCATGTCAGCTTTAGGCCAGGTCATCAATATTCTTTCTTAACAGGGGGGTGGGTTTTAAATCAGTTTTGAAATTGATCTGTTAAGCAGATCAATGTCACTATCTGCGCAGATTGATACAGGACTGGCTCTGTTGTACATGTCTGGTGCAGATGCAGCACTACATTTGGCCTGAATCCAGTGTAGTGCACATATGTTGTCTGTGTAGTGTCACTCCTAGCTCAATCTGAACCTAGCACTTGCACTGTTGTTCCAAATATGTCATCTCTCTCTCTCTCTCTCTCTCTCTCTCTCTCTCTCAATCTCACTTGCTCTCATACACACACATACATTCACCACCATTTGCTCAGGAGCCCCGGATTCATATTGCACTTATTAACCGCAGCGGCTGTCGTTGCCAAATAATTAACCTGGCTTAGTCTCATGTTTGAGGGCTGATATTTGTGCACCTGTATTGGGGAATAACAGCGACAGACAAGCTCATCTGGCTACCGGAGAGCCATTTCACAGGGAGGGATTTGAAGCTCACACTGGAGAGAGTCTGATCTCACCAATGTGCCTGTAACCTTTTCCACTAATGAAAAAAGAAGCGCTAATAAAACACAATAAGCTGGAGAAGTCCTCTCCAAGCAATACAAGCAGAGTATTATTAGCCATGCAGAAGGAAAAAAGGCAACATTACTGATATCAGTCCTCAGTCCTCATCCTGACTTAATGGATGAGGGAATAGTCTAATATTACTACTGGAGTAGTAGACTTCTGCCAGATGACCCAGCACTAGGGGACACTATATAGGGACTTTAGGTCAGTACACCCTGGTCATTCACATTAGACATTTTATGTAGTCCTGTTGCAGCACAACAACTCTATTGCACACAGAGACCATTTATAAATGTGATTAATTTTTTTCATTAAATCTACTTTTTATCCTATATGCATTAAAACTGATTAACCAGTCTTTTAAACTAATCCTTTTCGAAGATCAGAAAAGTGGACTTACACACCAGGTCTTAAACACTGCAATTTATTAAACAATTTAAAAGGTTTTTTTAGTGCACAAATAGTAAAATATAATTCTCCAGTGAACTAAAATATATTTTTTGAATTTGTATTTGAGTAATAGTACACAGCTACTGGCCTTTTGAATATACTTCAGTTTTAAAAGTAAAATTACTGATCTAATAATGTATTTTGATGTTCCATTCTCCTGCACATCATACATTTTTAAGGAGAACATTTTCTATTGTTACAGACATACAGTAAGAGAAGACTTACTCCACTCCAACTCTCTTAAGAACTGCGTTTTTACATTTGTGGTCTCATGACATTTAACTCAATTTATGTAGCAAAGAACGTTTTTTTTTAAATATTGTGGAGTAAAAAGTTATATATTAAGCAATAAAATGTCATGGATTAATAGTTTCTTAAAATACAGCTACTCAGATAAAATGCAAATACCTGAAAAATATACTCAGGTGCATTAACAAAGTGAAAACACTTTCTGTCCATCACTGTTGATTTTAAACATTTGTCACTGTATAGACCACTGTGTGGACACTTGACCATAATATTTGTATGTGCCCTTTGAACATCCCATTCCACATTTAATCCTTATTTGCTGTTATTAAAATCTCCACTCTTCTGGGAAGATGCTCTGTTAGATTTTGAGTGTGGTTTTGGAAATTTGTTCCCATTCAGCCACAAGAGTGTTAGTAAAGTCAGGTAATGATGTAGGGTGCGAAGGCCTAGGGTGCAGTCAGAGTTCTAACCCATGAAAACCATAACTTCATGGAACTGGCTTGTGGATTTGTGCACAGAAGCATGGTCATGCTGGAACAGGTTTGGGTCCTCTAGTTCAAGTGAAGGGAAAACTTAATGCTACTGCATCCAAAGACATGCAATACAAATGTGTGATTTCAACTTTGTGGTAATTGTATTGCCATTGATTATTTGGAAGTTGTGTTTAGGGGAAAGACATGTGGACCATATAGGAAAGATGATAAACAGTTATGCAAGCAAACAAAATAAAATCTGTACAAAATGAATCTGGCTTGCTCTGAGCACAGTAAATGAACTATAGCGCTACTATATAAATCCACATTCTTTCACTGGGAAACACTGATTTGGTTTGTAAATGCAGTATAAAGACATTATGATGTACGGTTATTTGTTGTGGGTAAAATGAAGCTGTCGAAATGTTAGCTTGTAGCCTGAGTAAATAAGAGCAGCAGTGTTGTCATATCATCGCACTATAAAAAGCAGCATTGCTGATGGTCACATAGCAGATGCTAATTAAATCACAAATGTCACTCTTGTGAATTATATGACACTCTTAAAATGTTTCAGTGATTATGAAACAGTCAGGAATGCTTTAAAAAATGAATGGCATGTAGAGTTTAATTTAACATGTATGTATTTAAATATGTATTAAATATGTGTATTTGTGTGTGTATTCCTTTTCTGTCTCTCTCTTAATGTCATTCTCTTAAAGTTGCATTTTTAAGCTTTTCTGCAGATCAGCATGTATACATTTTATGCTCATTTATGTCAGCTGTGGCTTCTATCAATATATCAGCTTATTGAAAGTGGCCAAGAATAAATGATTATAGCCTCTAGCACCTGTGTAATCATGACAGATAGATAAACACATAGAGAAAAAGAGAGAGACAGAGATATAGAGAGACATTGAGAAAGAAAGAAAGACAAAAATAAAAATGTGCTTTCTTGAAATTTGGGAGTAATGAAAAAGAGAAATTATATTGCTATTATATCATTTTAATGTCTTACTATCAGTCTTTATTGTAGAAATATGTTGATTAAAATTCAGTGGACATATTCTATTATCTCTAATAAGGAATGATATAAGCATGGAACACTGAAGATTAAACATGTCTCAATATTTTTTTATATTCTATCAAAGTTCTGTGAATGAAAAGCTTATAAATGTTGCACTCAGCTTTAGTAAGCTGAAACCCACTATTGAAATCTTTCATCAAAAATTTAGTTTTTTTCCAAAGTAAGCAGTATGAAAAATCCAAATTTACCAGTCCACTGTGGAGACCAGCTATTGATACCAAAAAAGGCTGAAGAACTCAAAATGTGGTCAACAATATGAGCATTTTTTACAGATACAAATAACAAGACCATCCCCGACCAGAAAGAAAGATTCACTGGGGTTCAGGAAATATCTGCAGTATGTGTCCATCTAGTCCTTCACAATTCCAACTCTTTCATAGCTTCTTTCACATCATTTCTTGACAATGAGAATGTGATCAATTCCCCTTTTGAATTCATTGCCGAGCTGTTCGTGACTTGAAATGCTCCGATCATTTCAAAAAAAGAAACTGCATTACAAAACACGGACGTTTTTATAGATTTTTTGGCACTGTTGCTCAACTTCTTTAACGACTGTTTATCTGAGCATCAAGTTGATTTGTTGGGGCTACAACGAAAGCTGCAAAACTTCTCAGGTACTTCACTCTCCTCCGAGCTGATCGATACTCCTGTCTGCCGGAGTCTGACTGCCGACACTCATCTCCAAGGCTTTTCATTTTGAACTGCTGTTGAAACACTTTTCTATCTCATATTGATTTTAACGTGTCAAAACCCGAGCCCCCGCTGTCCAGAATGTTCCGGGACATCAGTCTGCTGTGAGGCTGTGGTATGCCTCAGAGCTGAGCTCGCGGCCCATTTAAGTTGGCTCGGTATTTTTCAAGGCCAGCATGTTCTTGATATTGGCGGAAGTTTTTGGAGTAGAGCAGACTGCATGAATGAAGCAACACACCTCCAACACTACAGACAAGCACAAAGGCACACATGCACACAGCCCTTTTAAAGTTACAATAAGTTGTGATGTTATGGATACATAGTACATTAGGATTAGCTGTATATGGAAATTAAAATTAACTGGCAACCTATGCTGTCATTTGTTTTATCCAAAGTTAGATGTCAGCAAAACAGATACTATACAACAGGGGGCAGACTGTGGTTCAGAAATGGATATAACTTTGTACAGCCGTGGCTGTACAAGTTTTGAGAGAAAATATAAATTTTTACAAGGTCTGCTTCCTCAGTTTTTATGATGGCAATTTGTATATTATTTAGAATGTAGAGTGAAGAAGAGTGATCAGATGAACGTCCCTCTTTGCTATGAAAATACCCCCAAAAACATTTTCACTGCATTTCTGCAGAATTAGCTGCAAGAAACTCAGGAATTCATGGGCAAGGATATCGCTGCTCGAAAGACTGAACATAAATCAACTATTTATCAGATCATCAAGAACTTTAAGGAGAGAGATTTGATTGTTGCCAAGAAGGCTTCAGGGCACCCAAAATTGTCCAGCAATTCCAGGACCATCTCCTAACGTTGATTCAGGTTTTGGATCGGGGCACCACCAGTGCAGAGCTTGCTCAAGCATGGCAGCAGGCAGGTGTGAGTGCATCTGCATACACAGTGAGGTAAAGACTTTTGGAGGATGGCCTGGTGTCAAGAAGGGCAGCAGAGAAGCCACTTCTCTTTAGGAAAAACATCAGGGACAGGGGCAGATATTCTGCCAAAGGTAAAGGGATTGGACTGCTGAGGAGGAAGTCATTTTCAATGAAATCCTCTTTCCGATTGTTTGAGGCATCTGGAAAAAGCTTGTCTGGAGTTGAAAAGGTGAGTGCTACCATCAGTCCTGTGTCATGCCAACATCATGAATCATAAAACATAAACATAAACATATATCTGTCAGGGTTGCTTCTTAGCCAAGGAGTCGGCTCATACACAATTTTGCCTAAGAACACAACTATGAATAAAGTTTTGACACAGCTTGAGTTCCTGAGAGGGAATATCTCTAGGTTACGTATGTAACCCTAGTTCCCTGAGGGAATGAGATGCTGCATCAACAGGCCATACTCCCTGCATCCCTGCACTTACCTTCTCTTTTCCAGAAGCTAATTTCGCTACCATCGCTCAGCCATTTTGTCTGGTGGGAGTGCGTTTTCCTTACTATCGGTGACGTCACCGGATATCCGGCACAGCTGGGAGAGTTTCATGTAGTAAGGACTTAGTTGTCATGCCTGGTTGGTGGCCTGATTGTGTGAATTGGGTTTTAAGGGTGGTTTGGTTTCTCCTTTCAGTGTGGATTGAGGAATCCAGCCATTATCAGGTTAAAATCATCCCACTTCCTTGTTTTGAGTTTCTTGGCACATCGTGACCTGGTTAAACCGGTAAGTTGTTTAACTGTCAGGTATTAATATCTGATGTCAAAAGATGTAAATTTTGTGCTTATTTTTCTGTATTTAGGAAGTGAGGAACTGAGCGCCATTGTAGTGGGCTGTCTTAACAGGCTGTCTTACCCGGGTGTCTTCGTACTGGGCTGTTTTATCGGGCTGTCTTCTTGCTGGGCTACCTTTTGGCTGCTTTGCTTGGCTGTCTAGCTGTTTGGTTGCTTTGCTGCCTGGCTGTCTTGTGGTCTGCGGGTTGCTAAAGCGCGGACGGCGCGACAAATTGCATCGGCGTGCATGCTATCTACGTGCCGAGCATCAGCGTGGGACGCATGTCCAGGCCCTACCGTGCTATAGCTAACGGCTTACTGGATTAGACAAAGAGCTAAATGCTAGCACTTTTGTGAACTGTGTGCTTTATTTATATACATGTATATGTGTTAGTATGTCTGTTTCATACATATATCTACATATATCATGCTGCTATACATATATCTCTGTTTATTTGAGGAGTTTGAAGACCTGGATGCTACTCAACAGCTAGCGGAATGCTAAGAGGTCATGTGCTTATTTTATGAGGTGTATTAAATGGAATTGACTGTTTTTATTATTCCTGTTGTACTTTTTCTGCTTTTTGTCCTTGTTATTGTCCTTTTGTGATTGTTTAGTGTGTGTGTGTGTGTGTGTGTGTGTGTGTGTGTGTGTGTGTGTGTGTGGGTAAATGGATTTCACAATACTGTGGTTTGCTTCTTCTCCAGGTGTCTGGGAGACCAGATCTAGTGTGAGGGACAAGTTCCTTTCTGTTTGGTGGTGGTTTACTTTGGTGTGCAGTGGTCGACAGGTGGGGTTGTGGTGTCGTATGAGTGCACGTGTGTTTGCTGTGGATAGGAGATCATTAGCGTAAGGTCCCCAGCCCTGGAGTCCAAGCATTCTTGTGTGGTTTATGATGTATGGTTTGATGTAATTTTAAGAGTTCTTAATAAACTGTGTGTATTATACCTCTGTCTCATGTCCTGACACCCACAAACCTGGGTGCCTTGTGCATTTCTTTATAAAGGGTTATCCCCGGTAACTGAGCCCCCGGGGTGACGTAGTCGGTTTCTACTAGTAACATTCTTAAATCTAGTTCTTACATTTTATTGTCAGTCTTATGTCCTAAATTTCTCGATTTTTGGGAACAATTTGGACACGCCGGTGCCACAATAAGTTTATGACAGTCAGTAGACACTCTAATCCAGAGTGACATACAGTTATTTTATGTCTACAGCTGAGCAGTAAGGGGTTGAGTCTTGATTATGTGCCCAGCTGTTATGATATTTGAACTCACAACCTTCGAAACAGGAGCCCAACAGCTTTATCACTGAGCTACCACTGCATGCACTAAAATGCTTAAAGATTCTAATGATAGCAAATGCACAGATTCAATGCATATAAAAGAGAGTGTGAAGGTGATAGCTGGTTGCAACAAGTTGTTTTTGCTTTTAACATGACAGTTTTTGCATTACATTTTTTTTTTTTCATATAATTTTTCCCCATTTAGATAAAAATGCAGTTTTAATGAATATTAAATGTTTCATTCCTTTCTTAACATACTTGGGGGGTGTTGGTCTTTCAATTTCAATATTTGATTGCCATTTGTTGGTGGAATTTTAACTGTGAAGCTGATTCTCTGTGCTGGTGATTTTAAGAGCTACACTGACACATATGCGCTTAAATGGCTGCTTTTAATTTAATTCAGCCCCATTGGAAAGTAGCTTTGCACTTGTTTTTCCATTAGCTTTAGCATTTTTACAGTTTGCTCACATGCAGCAAAGAATCGGTTTTCTCATCCCTTTGGGAGAAAGGCGGTGGAGATTTTTAGGAGGGTGCTTAATACATGTAGGTATAAAAAGCACTTTGATTCACATGGGGACACTTTCATTACTTCGCCTTTGTGCTTAATACTCCCACTCAAAGTTTGGAATTACCTGTCATATTTTATTCAGCACTCATTATTTTAGCTAATAAAAGCTTATAATGTGTAACTCTTAATGATCTACAGCAAACAGAAAAGGTCCTTCCATGTAATGTCTAATATTTCAAAATATTTTCATCTGTTATATTGTATGTGTATCTATACCTATATCTGTTGAAATCTGCTTTATGATTTAATCTTTATTTTTTAATATGAAGAACTTTGAATATTTGCTACATCATTAATCGGTCATTTTCAATGAAATTCCATAAATAATTGATACCTACTAAAAGTACAAAAGATGTACCCTAAATGGTACTAACTGAGTGACAAAGGAACATTCAGATGAGTACTTGTTTCTGAGTTTGTACTGTAGTTCTCTTCTTTGTAGCAGTGCTTAAACATATTATATTAGCTTCCAGACCCTCAGCCGAGTATGTTTTGCTTTTCCCTCATGCCTTTATGCTCTCTCAGTATCGCACTCAACACCTCCCCATAAGTGAGCACAAGCTTACCACTTATTACTGTCATATTCCAATGCAGTTTCACCTTTTATTCATCGAAAAAAAAGGCAGGGAGAAACAGAGAAACGTGTAATTATTTTCACTCGCCCTCCCCAACATCAAAGACATCACGGGTGATTACAGGGAGTACAGGCTCTTTGAAGATGCAGCGGGTATACCAGTTTACAGAGTCCTCTGCTTAGAGCTGTCACTCATCCTACACACACACACATACACACATAATGCATGTCTTCTTGCAGTTGACTTGAATAGGCCATAAATGTCACAGTCTCACCTTTTTTAGTCTTCTTGTTGGATTTAGGTGTCTCTATTTATATTTATGATTTTTATTATTGCAGTTTTTTAAGTTGCTTTGGAGCATTTCTCAAATCTTTCTTAATATTTGCAAACCAGTAAGTGCATTCTCAAAACAATGTGTACAAACAGCACACAATGCATTGAAGTTCTTGCAAAAGCCTGTAATTTTCTAAAAATCCTTAGTTCATCACTCAAAAGTAAGTATTCATGTCAATGAACATGTCAGTCCCATCAGAATGAAAAGTCCCTTTGTTATTGTTTACAAACAAGATCATCAAAATGTTTAGGCATTTTGTCAGTATGACGCTGCACAGTTTCAGGATTTCCTGATATAAACTAGGGTTTGGATTATGATTAAAAATGCACAAAATTTGAATTTCTTCTGTATGGTATATATGAATAGCACAATTTCATTTATTTAATTGCATATTTGATTTATATTGATTGTAAGAGAGCAGACAGGATTCATACTTTTTCTGTATTATTCAAGTGTTTGTTTGGTTCTTAGTTGTTCATCGATTTTCAGAAATTATAATTCTGTGTTTTGCTCTGTCTGTATACACTTTCCAATTGAAAGTTCACAAGATTCACCTTTGACCTGTTTTAAAGAACTAGTTAATTATTGGTCGATCTGATGCCATACACTCGCCCACATTAGTGTCATTCAAGATTCACCTGCACAATTCATCAATTTAAGTCACATTTACAAAAAAAGTTTAATGGAAATTTTAGATGACAGATGATAACTGTTTTTATGATGTGCACAAGTGACTAAATGAAAGTTCATGTAGACCTGTCTCATGGGATATGATTATGATTTGAAAGAGAGAGAGAAAGAGAGAGAGAAATAAAAAGACAGGAAAGGAAGAAAGACATGTAAAGGAGAGAAAAGGCTGGATCTAAACAGCCATGTTATTTGGTCTTCTCCCTTGAAGAGATATCCTTTTAATTTATCTACACAAACTCTTCTACCAAGGGCCTCATTTCTCCCCACTTTGTACACTCTACACTTGTGTAATCTTTAAAATTGAAGAATAATTTGAAAGCAGTATGTGTATATGTGTGCCTGGCACAGCAATCTGTTCCAAAGAAGATTTAGAGACCTAGAATCCAGTTTTACATTCATGAGGTAAGAGGAAAGTTCAGCTAAGGAACATTTTAATTTTCTATATCCACCACTTTTGGCATTTTGCCTCTTAACTCCTGACTGCCATTCATAACAAAATCTATCTTGATGTTGGAAATTATGTATGTATATGATATCCTTTCAGTGTCATACATAGATGGCTCTTGTTGAGCCCCATCCAGTCAAGCGTGCTGTCTGCTCTCATAATGAATGAATGTGCTTTAGCCAAGAAGTTATTAGGCTATAATAACTTAGCTCTTTATATTTCCATACAGTATTACACTACTCTTTCCATCCTCATCTGGTCTCATGTTGGCTCAGGTATTCCTGTCAGGTGGAGCAACAGCTTTTTTGCTGCCAGCATTAAAGTGTGGGGTCCAGCGTGAAAGAGAGAAGATAGAAGCAGGTCTAGCCTATATGAGTCACATAGCAACACAGAGTTTGGAGCACAAAACATCGAATATCGAGAACCTAAACTGTAAGTAAAGACAGACAGAGAGAGAGAAAAAGAAAAAAAATTTACATTGTCATTCTGAATGCATAGTCATCATGGTCAAACAAGATGGTGACCAAGGACAATAAAGTCTCACAGGGCCTGGAGGAAAGGCTGGAGCTTTATCATTTTCTCCCTTAGACACAGAAAAATGTCTTTACATCAGTTTACGTAGACTCAGCACAGTTAGGAGAAGGGTGTCTTTGCTGATTCAACATTCTAGGAGTCAAACAGTGCATCAAATGGAGCACCCAAGCCTAGACCTTTAAAACAAGCAAACTTCTTTTTTAATTAATATGAGTGTGATTAAGGTTGGGCAGGTCATAGCAAAAAAAAAAACTGAGAGCATAGTTTCCCCTTCAGGAACTCGAGCTGCATCAGAAACACTTTGGGAATGTCGCCGCATTGTCAATGCTCTGAATCATGGTGACAGGCGACGTCACAAACAGGAAGCTTTAAAGCACATGGAGTGAAACTAGCACCAGATTCTGTTGTTCAGAAAGTGTTTTGTGTGTGTTTGTCTGGTTAAGCTAGGAGAGTTTTCCTTCTTTTCATGATGAAAGCAACCAAAAAGATGAAGCATCGCTTCCGTCCCTGCGTTCCTCCTTACCCACGCTAAGCATGCTAAGTTGGTTTTCGAGGGATAGTGCTCACATGACAGTGCAAATGCTCCCACTCCTTGTGGGTCTGGCCCCACTTTAGCCGAGTCAAAGCAGCGTTCAGGGACCTGGGGTACACAAGTGGACCTCGGTTGGAGATGGGCTCATCCCTTTCACCTCCCTCACCTGCCCGGTCCAGTGGCAGGTACTTACCTTTGTAAGTAGAGTGCTTAGCTCCGCCTCTCTTCCTCTGGTAGGCGGGTCTGGAGGTCTTCAAGCCCATTTAGACTACCCCTCAGGCTGTCCTCTTCGAGGAGCTCTTAAAAATCTAAAAAAAATCAATTGGCCGGCCGATCAGCAGAAGGCTTGTCCACTTAGTAAGCTAGACCTGCACATCCTGAAGCCCGTGTCACTGCCTCCATGCTGGGGCTTCCCTTTCTTCCAAGACCTGAACACCGAGGTGTCCAAGTCGTGGGCTGGGCCTTATTTCTTTCCACCCCTTCAGTCCCAGGGTGTCACTATACTCCTATATAGTTGGACTAAGAAAGTGTGCCTATGGGGCGATGTCCGGGATCAAGGAGATGCTGCCTAGCTATCTCTCCTCTGGGCGATGCATCATACCTCAAAGCCCCAGCACTGCCCACCAAGCCCCTGAGAATCCCGTCGGCACTGTTGGGCAAGGCCTATGCCTCAGTGTGTCAGGCCACAGGCTGCCTGCACACAATGGCTGCGCTGCAGGCCTATCAGGCCGATCTGCTGTGGGAGCTAGACGTGGGAGATATCTCGGGTGTCGAGCTCTGTTGTGCCTTGAGGGCTAAAGGGTCTTATAAGGCCATTTGGCTTACACTGTTGGACCCCACTGGTGCTGACCAGCCTGTTTGGCAACGCTATTATTGCAGTCATCGACAGGTTTCAGGAGGCAAAGAAGCAGTCGGCGGCATTCTAGCGTTTCCTCTCATGTCACCCCCATGGGGCTGCTCAGTGGGTGCAGCCCCACCACAACCCGCCCCTCCCGGCATCGTGAGGTGCAAACCGAAAGCATCACAATGCGCACTCACCCCAAAAGAGACCCAGTGCAACTTTCAAGGCCAAAGACGCAGGAGATGACAGATCTGAGGACTTCAATCGTCAATCAAGGCGATTCAGCCAAAAGGTACTGATCTAGGACCACCTGGGGATCCGGTTAAGAAGGGGTACTAAGAACCTCACTATATGGTGCCTGCCCCACCCGGGTGTCCTCAGGGAGATAGCTTGTTAACCCTGCCACTCTCAGGGCTTCAGGGCAAGGCCAGCTCCAGCAAACACCCTCCTCGCTTTCCACCTGGCACCATTGCGGATGTGGGGGGTTTGCCGCCTCTCAGGAGGCCCCTAGAGCTGCTCCAGGGCATTTCTCCAGCCCTAGGTATGCCAGAAGTCAGGCTTGAGACCTTACGAGACTATCTGGTGGTCTGGCAAGCTCTGCCAGATGTGTCTCGGTGGGTCATGCGCACTGTAGATAGAGGCCATATAATTCAGTTTGGGTCTCGCCTGTCCCGGGTCAACGGGGTTTCCCCCACCCTGGTGGGGCCTGAGAATGGAACAGGAAGTGAACACTCTCTTGAGCAAGGATGCCATCAAGGTGGTCCCTCCAGCTTTCGGTACTTAATAGTTCACAAAAACGATGGTGGGTTGTGTCCTATTCTGGACCTGCATCAGCTGAACTGCTCGCTTTTGAGACTCAGGTTCAAGATAAGATAAGATAAGATAAGATCATCTGTGTCCTATTTGTGTTGAGTCCATTAACGCAGCCGTCAAGAGAGTTAGGGAAGTCCAGTCACTCACTGTAAAGCAGTTTCAGAGACTGCTAGGTTCGATGGCAGCTGTGTCCAATGTAGTTCCACTTGGCCTCCTGCATATGAGACCCCTTCAGTGGTGGCTCAAAACTAGGGTTTTTTCCTGAGAAGGCAATTTACTCTGTATGATATAGGTCACACAGCAAACTCTATGTGTGTAGAGATCCTGGGTTCTTGACTCAGGGCCCCATGCTGGGAGTTCCTGTGCATCGCAAAAAGCTTATGACAGACACCACTCTCACGGGTGAGGAGCGGTCATGAGTGGCCGCTCCACTCAAGGTCTCTGTGGGAGGTCCTATCAAAAGTGCCACATAAACTGCCTCGAGATGCTGGTCATGCTTTAAACTCTGAGCCATTTTTCCCAGACTTGAGAGGCCACTATGTGTTGGTCCATACAGAAAAGACTCTGGTGGTTTCCTATATCAACCACCAGGTGGGTCTGCGATCTCACCTCCTGTCCAAGCTGGCATCTCACCTCCTGTCCAACCTGTCCAAGCTGCCAAGCTGGCATGGCAGATCCTCCTAAGGGCCCAAGAGGAAGTTGCTCTCCTTGAAAGAAGCGTATATACCAGGCCGCTTAAACCAGGGAGCAGATGCCCTCTCGAGGCAAAGGCAGAGGCCTGTGGAATGGCGACTCCACCCCGAGGTGGTGGAGCAAATCCTAGAGCAATTTCACAGAGCTCAGGTAGACCTGTTTGCATTTTAAGATACATCGCACTGCCCCCTCTGGATTTCCCTAACACCCCCAGCCCCTCTAGGGCTGGATGCCAAAGTAAAGGAGTTTCAAAGGCAGCACCTGTATGCCTTGCCCCTTGTCTCGCTGCTTCCGGAGTTCTGGAGAGAGTTATCTGGAGCCGAGTTTGTCTCCTCGCGGTGGCCAGGTAGGCATGGTTGTCTGTCCTGGTAGCCCTTCTCAAAGACCCTACCTGGGAGCTATCTCTCAAAAGGGATCTTCTATCTGAGGCAGGGGATACAATAATACACCCCCCGCTCAGAGCTCTGCGCCATCCAGAGGCTGAGGCCTCTGGTATAACCTAGAGTTCCTGCATGGGCCATTGTCTTGGAGGCCCTTTTGGAGCCTTCCTTTAAGCCTCTGACCTAGGTACCTGTGAGGTTCCTCACAGTTAAGACTGTGTTCCTCTTGGCCATCACCTCTCTAAAGAGACTGGGAGATATTCAGGCCCTCTCTGTGGCCCTTTCTTTCCTCAAGTTCACAGCCTTGGCCAGTGCCTTCCTCTACACTAGATCAGAATATGTTCCTAAAGTACACTCAGTCATCCCACAACCTGTTATAATCCAGGCATTCTCTTCTCCTCCCTTTCAGGCCCCAGACCAGGAAAAGCTTAAGCAACTGTGTCCAGTTATAACACATACATATATGTCCACAGAACAGAACTGTGGAGGAAGTCAGAGCAACTGTTTGTTTGCTACAGCTCTCCGAGGAGAGGTCTCCCTGTGAATAAGCAGGCACTCAGCAGATGGATTGTGGATGTTAATTCTTCCTCTTATGAGTCCTCTGGTCTCCCAGCTCCTTTCGGGGTCAGAGCGCACTCCACTCAAAGTTTGGCGGCCTTTAAGGCCTTGCCTTCTGGAGTTTCTCACCAGGACATTTGCAACACTGCGGGCTGGTCCACCCCGCTGACCTTTAAGTTCTATAGCCTCAAACTCAGTTCCACTCCTGGCCCCTCTGTCCTTCGTCCTAGCTGTGCCCGTCCACACTAGGCACGGATTGGTCAGTCTGGATTTATCGGACTCTGGTTCCCATTTCTGATGCAGCTCGAGTTCCCGAAGGGGAACGTCTGCAGGTTACATATGTTCCAAGGGAACGAGACTCTGCGTCTTTATGCCACACTGCCTGCATCTCTGCAGCGCTTCCTTCCCTTTTCAGAAGCTGCTGTTGGTTTCACTCCATGTAATTTTAAGCTTCCTAGTCGTAATGTCACCCCACCGGTGACACCACGCTTTTCATTGGACTGATTATACATGTGATTAAAAGCGTTTCTAATGCAGCGTCTTGTTCCCTCTGGGAACCATGGTTCTTCCCCAAAGGTATACATTAGTATAAAATGTCTCAGGATGCAGCAACATTAAATATTCCATTCACTTGAACTATCTGCATGAATATATCGTTTACATGGGATGGATTGAAAGATCCATTCCAGATGAGTGACATGCTATAGAGCTCTGACCTCAACCATATTGAACACCTTCAAAATGAATTGGAATGCTGACTGTACCCCAGACCTCCTCACCCTACATCAGTACCTGATTTTACTAACACCCATGTGGCTGAATTAGCACAAATCTCCATGAGCTCACAAATCGAGAGAGACATTTTCCCAGAAGAGTGGTGTTCACATCACACAGGACCTGTGGTCACATCAACACCCTGGTGAAGAAGGACCGGCAGCGTCTGTACCATCTGAGACGCTTAAGGGACTTTAAACTACCCTCTCAGGTGCTAAAGACTTTCTACACCTGCACCATTGAGAGTGTTCTGACAGGTAGCATAACTTCCTGGTTCGGGAACAGCACCATGCAGAACAGAAGAGCCCTCCAGAGGGTGGTGCGTTCAGCTGAACGTACCATCCACACTAAGCTCCCTAACCTGCAGGACATCTACAGCACGCAGTGCTGGATCAGAGCTAGGAAGATTGTGAAGGACCTCAGCCATCCCAACAATGGACTCTTTTCTTTGTTGCATTCAGGGAAATGCACCTGCTCCCTGAAAGCGAACACAGGGAGAATGAGGAGGAGCTTTTTCCCGCAGGCCATTCGGAATTTAAACTAGGAAACACCCAGGATCTTAAAAACTGGCCCACTATCTTCTTCATCAGACCTTCTTTCCCTGCACATATCTCACTTTTCGTGCTACGACACTTTAGACACTGGACTCGCACAGCACAGTGCACTTTAAATTTTATATTTTTATACCACACCATACCGCACACGGACACTTATGGACACTTTACAACACACTATACCACACACAGACACTTTATGGACAATCAAAAACCATGCTTAAATTGTTTACTGTTTAACTGATCACTGTCATAAGCATTTTTTTTGTATATATATATATATATATATATATATATATATATATATATATATATATATATATATATAGTGTGAGGAAAATAAGTATTTGAACACCCTGCTATTTTGCAAGTTCTCCTACTTAGAAATCATAGAGGGGTCTGAAATTGTCATCGTAGGTGCATGTTCACTGTGAGAGACATAATCTAAAAAAAAAATACAAAAATCTCGATATATGATTTTTAAACTATTTATTTGTATGATACAGCTGCAAATAAGTATTTGAACACCTGTCTATCAGCTAGAATTCTGACCCTCAAAGACCTGTTAGTCTGCCTTTAAAATGTCCACCTCCACTACGTTTATTATACTAAATTAGATGCACTTGTTTGAGGTCATTAGCTGCATAAAGACACCTGTCCACCACATACAATCAGTAAGAATCCAACTACTAACATGGCCAAGACCAAAGAGCTGTCCAAAGACACTAGAGACAGAATTGTACACCTCCAGAAGGCTGGAAAGGGCTACAGGGAAATTGCCAAGCAGCTTGGTGAAAAAAGGTCCACTCTTGGAGCAGTCATTAGAAAATGGAAGAAGCTAAACATGACTGTCAATCTCCCTCGGACTGGGGCTCCATGCAAGATCTCACCTTGTGGGGTCTCAATGATCCTAAGGAAGGTGAGAAATCAGCCCAGAACTACACAGGAGGAGCTGGTCAATGACCTGAAAAGAGCTGGGACCACCGATTCCAAGGTTACTGTTGGTAATACACTAAGACGTCATGGTTTTAAATCATGCATGGCATGGAAAGTTCCCCTGCTTAAACCAGCACATGTCCAGGCACGTCTTAAGTTTGCCCATGACCATTTGGATGATACAGAGGAGTCATGGGAGAAAGTCATGTGGTCAGATGAGACCAAAATAGAACTTTTGGGTCATAATTCCACTAAACGTGTTTGGAGGAAGAAGAATAAGTACCAATAAGTACCATCCCAAGAACACCATCTCTACTGTGAAGCATGGGGGTGGTAGCATCATGCTTTCGGGGTGTTTTTCTGCACATAGGCCGGGGCGACTGCACTGTATTAAGGAGAGGATGACCGGGGCCATGTATTGCGAGATTTTGGGGAACAACCTCCTTCCCTCAGTTAGAGCATTGAAGATGGGTCGAGGCTGGGTCTTCCAAAATGACAATGACCCGAAGCACACAGCCAGGATAACCAAGGAGTGGCTCTGTAAGAAGCATATCAAGGTTCTGGCGTGGCCTAGCCAGTCTCAGACCTAAACCCAATAGAGAATCTTTGGAGGAGCTCAAACTCCGTGTTTCTCAGCGACAGGCCAGAAACCTGACTGATCTAGAGAAGATCTGTGTGGAGGTGGGCCAAAATCCCTCCTGCAGTGTGTGCAAACCTGGTGAAAACTACAGGAAACGTTTGACCTCTGTAATTGCAAACAAAGGCTACTGTACCAAATATTAACATTGACTTTCTCAGGTGTTCAAATACTTATTTGCAGCTGTATCATACAAATAAATAGTTAAAAATCATACATTGTGATTTCTGGATTTTTTTTTTAGATTATGTTTCTCACAGTGGACATGCACCTACAATGACAATTTCAGACCCCTCCATGATTTCTAAGTGGGAGAACTTGCAAAATAGCAGGGTGTTCAAATACTTATTTTCCTCACTGTGTATATATATATATATATATATATATATATATATATATATATATATATATATATATATATATATATATATATATATATAAATTCTTGTTTTTATACTTTATTTATCTGCCTTCTTTTTCCTTGTTTTATTTTTTTTTCACCCCATTTTATTCCCTCATGCCGGACAGTCAAAAAAAAGCATTTCACTGCATGTCTTACCCTGTATGTATGTGTATGTGACAAATAAAATTTGATTTGATTTGATTTTTTGAGTGGTTATTATAAAAGCAAATGGGACTAAATCTGGAATGAGATGTTCAAGAAGCACATAAAAATCTTTTGTCCATATAATGTAAAGTCTAGTTCAGTTTCAAGTTGTTGAACAAGTAAATGTAAATAAATTTTAAAGATGGATACTTGTGAAATATACCCTAAATACAGCAGTATATTACAATATTAACATATACTGACAGTATAAATTATAATCAGTAAAGTGTGTTTTCTGTATGTAACAAACCATTTTTAAAACAAAAGTTTTAACTTTATATACAAAACTTTTGTTTTAAAAATAGTTTAACCATTTAAAGAATAAGAATAATATAGAATTTGCAATATAATAAAATAAAATTGCATTGAAATTGAACAAAATAGAATTTACAATAAATAATACAAATGAAATGATAGAATATACACATGTAGCAACATTTACATTATAAGGATCCAGAAACACAGTGATTTATTATGGGTTTATCAAATAAAGTGCAGCTGTGCAAAAAAAAAAAAAAAAAACGTTGAGGTAGTGGATGTTGTGCATTTGATTCTAGGTTCTAGCCCTTGGTGTTTTACTGGTTGAGGGTCCAAATTGCCTGTGGGAAGAATCTCCTCCTGTTGGCCTACAGGGAGCAGAAGTGTTTTTTTTGACTGCAAAAGAGCTAAGAGTCCACTGTTTGGATGGCTGAGGTTCTTCACTATATTCCTGCCTATGCTGTATATATTTAGTGTAGCCTTTTACTCAAAGCAACTCCAAATGATATACTAAGAAACATATAAACTTCAATGAAGTTAAATATTGTCCAACTACTCTGTCAAAACTGGCTAGCCAAGGCTAGCCTCTCTCTCTCTCTCTCTCTCTCTCTCTCTCTCTCTCTCTCTCTTAAGTTAAAAACATCATACAGGATCTCCTTGACCACTACCTGCAGGGGGTATTACACCTGAGTGTTTTGTTTACACAGGCCACTTTTAATAAAAGACTCTGAGAATGTATGACCATTTTCTCCTCCTTGTGAGTCTCTGTTAGAGTATGGAGATACAGTGAAGCCCTGCAGTCTCTGCTTATTAATCCAGATAGGAAATCAGAAGTCCAAGAGGATCATGTC
The DNA here is from genome assembly GCF_014805685.1 of Silurus meridionalis. Classification (NCBI taxonomy): domain Eukaryota; kingdom Metazoa; phylum Chordata; class Actinopteri; order Siluriformes; family Siluridae; genus Silurus; species Silurus meridionalis. The sequence continues at coordinate 11,922,498 of NC_060891.1, read as the reverse complement.
AGCTGCAGTGTTATGGAGAGGACAACTTTTAAGAATGATGCTGAATTAGGAATGACAATGAATATATGTGTTTGAGATTTATATATTTTTGCTTGAATGTTACTTATCAAAACAAAAAGGGAAATGAATGTTTGATTAGTGTCAGGATACTAAGACCGAATTGTATAATTTACTGTAGATGGTGGATTAATGGGATGTGGAACTCTCTCTCTCTCTCTCTCTCTCTCTCTCTCTCTTTCTCTGTCTCTTTCTTTTAGAGGCTAAAGTGACCTGATTAAACACCAGTAAGAAAAGGGTTAAGGAAGCCATGTGGGAGCCTGGGTTATCACTAATTGACAGCTGCTGGCCCTGAGGGCTTTTTCTTCTAACCTGGAGACCTCAGCGTAATAGAAGGGCAGCACTCCTTTAGCTCCATGTGCAAAGTGGCTGTGAGTGGAGTCCAGCTCGCTGTGGCTCGCCTCTTCTGTGGGAATATTTAAAGGGGATAGAGAGAGTTGCAATGTCTAGCTGTAACATACAATTAGAAACACAGAGATTCATGGGTATTCTATAGAGTGGAGGACCTTAGCCTTCCAGTGCTTACTGTTCTAAAAATATTACAAAAATACTGTCAGTTTATCTCTGTTTTTCATTTTTTGCAAGTTTAAAAAGACTTATGTGATTTTCTTTATGCCTAGCAGGCTGTGCTGAAGTTCACCAGTATCAGTGCTTTGCAGTTCTGACCTTGGATCTGGCAAGATCAGCTTGAGTGAGGAGCAGTATTTAGTCCAGCATCACTTTTTGACAGTTTGATGCAACAAAAATAGGGCATGTTGAAAATCATCTTTTTGGGCTTTGTAAACACACTCAGAAATACAGAATGTCATTTAAGGCCAATATTAAACACATACAGTATATGTGTAGTGCATAGTACTTTTTTATCCTGTTCTCCCTGTCTATGACGAGTTTTCTATTCTACCAGAATACATTAGAGGAGACAACACTAACATTTCTGTTGCTATTGTTGATAAAATTACACAAAAAAATCTTGAAAAAAAATACATTTAAATCAGATAAGCACAATAATTAAATTATTCATTGTTTTTGTTTCTTGTTAGTATACTACAGTTGGCAATAAAGTTCAAATACAAAAAAAAACTAGATCTGCTCATTCATATTTATTTTCTATCCCCATGTGTTTTAAGGGTAACGTTAAAGTGATCTTAAAGTGATAGCATTTAAACCCCCTACTGCAAGATTCCAAAAACTAATAACTTTTGAAAAGTAAATCATCATTTTTTTTTTATCCTTAACATGAATCATTCAGAAAATCATCTTATCCAAATATGAATAACTTTCTCTACATACATTTTGATGTAATTTAACAACTCAAGTTTCCAACTCTGAATAGAGCCTGGAGTTTTGAGGATTAGTGCATTTAACCTTCCATTTTATCATAGGAAGCTTTAAAAAAATACTTTTTTCCTACTAAACATTTTACAAGCTTTAGCATTATATCAGTGCAATTGACAGTCACCTTGTTAGTATTCTCAGGCTAGCATGTTTGTGATACGTGATTTTGGTTACTGTTTTCTACTTAATAGAAAATATTGTATAAAACTTAATAAAACTTAAAATTCTTCATCGATATTTTAACATTTTGGTGTCTATTGCGTACACATAAAAATAAACCTGTACATACTGAAACAAGTGAACTGTGTAGAAAAACTCATTTTGAGAATGCTTGCTTTTGTATGTAAAAAAAAAGGACAATGTTCATGTGAGATTTTAAAACTAATAAGTGTTTATGCGTGTGCTTTGGAGAAGCAGGGCAATGTGTAATATGCGCTTATTGCTCCAAATGATTGCAGAAATCTTACTGCGCTTTTGCTACAATCCTCACAGAAATTCCCCGTCATTTAGTATTCTATTAATATTATGAATTACATCACCCTGTTTCGGAAGAAAAATATATTGATTCCTGTATGGCTAAAAAGATGGCTTCTGAGCATTTAAAATCCATAACTCCTGAAGAAGAAGAAAAAAACAGCAGAAGACAATTGCAACTGTGTCATCTCTACTTCATGTATTTCAAATGAGTAATTATTTTTACAGGAAACATAAATTGAATTACATTAGTGAATCAGCCAGGCTATGATAAGGCTTCTCCTCGATTCTAATTATCTTTATATTACTGTAATTATTCAGAAGTGTGTAAAACTGATTATTTCCCTAGCATAAGCCCCACTGAGGGGTGATCCTCTTTCAGCCTGGGTCAGAACCTGTCATATGTGCTTTTTCTCACCATGCTTTAATAAGGACCCTGATATTTGCCAGGCAACTGATACGTATGCGCACCTACAGTTGTAAGTGCATCTTTTGTTCAGGAATTGTGGAAGACCTTAAGGCCTTTGTCCTGCACTTTCACCTTGGATTCGTCCAATTTTATTTATAATTGTATGGCAAGTGCATAGAGCAGTTTAATTCTTGCAAATATGTGTCTGACAAATCACTACAGCATTCAATGAAATCACTTTATCATGAACTTATGCATGGACTGTACTAACGTATAAAATAGAGACCAGGAAAAGTTAAAAAATACCTGTAAATGAACTTTGCAGGTCATGAAACAAATGTTGTGTAGGAAATAATGCAAACAAGATTTTTATTGAATATATTTTAGATATACTAAAATGTTTAACACTAGGTGTTACAATTTAGGGGAAGCTAAAGTCTCATTGTCCTGAGCAGCTATTTAATTATTTTTATTTGCTATTAATAAAACCTACTGCATAAACACCTATATATTTCAACCTATAACCAATATTAAATACAGTCCCTATATATAACAACAGTCCTGTTTTGGGGTTTTCGTCACAGGTCTCACAATGTTTCTTTCAATATCTTGTGTTGTTTTCTTTGGCTGAGCTATTCGTTGTCTGTTGCTTAGCACTTTTTCAGGACATTCCAAATTGTTGCACTGGCTATGCCTAAACTTTGTGCAATGATTGATTTTCCCTCTTTTCTCAGCTTCATATTGATTTTTCCCCATACACAGATCTTTTATCTTCATATTGTCTGTTTAGCATTGCGGTTTCACCACATTCAGGTGAAAGTGAATGTTAAACTAATAGTAAATGTTCAGAAATATTTATTGTTTAAACAAGAAATTTAGCAGGACCCAGTTAAGTAACGAGAAACACCTGTCCGTCACATGTTCCAAAATTTTAACTCGACAAAAAAAAAAAATTGTTTTTCTGATAGAACATTTGCTGTGATTTATATTGTTTTACACATTTAAATATGCAGTAAATACTAACAATAAAATAAAAGCTGAAATCTTTAAAAACTCTACTTTTATTCATCTTTTTATCTCAAACATAAATGTTTCAATGAATTGGCCTTGGGTTGAATAAAAAAAAAGAAAAAAAAAAGAATGAAAAACAAGTTTGTTGTAAGTCATTTCAGCCTGAAAACACTTTTAGAAGAACGCACTTTAATCTGAGGCTAAATGGTAAATGGTAACCTGAAGCTAGCATGCTAAATATATAATATTCATACATATAATGATGTGACATTACAGAAATGTTAAAAGAAAAACAGAAAATATCATGATCTCTAGTTCAGTGATTTTCCTCTCATCTGTATCTCATGAATGCCCTGTCAATGACCAGGCACTGTGTCAAATACATTTTAATGTAATGTTATACTTTGTATGACTTATCTCAGAAATAGTCAAATCTTGGAATTATGCTATTTCACCATTTAGTCTTTAGTGCTGATTTATAACTAATTTAAACATGAAACAATAGACTTTGTTTACTGTTGATGCTGTGAGTAGACATCATTGTTTGATGTCAGTTGCTAAACTTAAGGAAGGAAACTCTTTCTTCTGAACAGAAAATTTGAATTGCAAAATAATTGTCATAGTTTTTTCTATTCAAATTATGGATTATGAGTTACAAGCTTAGTTATATCCTGCACTAGCACAAAGAATAGCACCTGTTATAAGCTTTACCAGCTGAATATAATATCAGAATACATTAATGTCAGCCAAGACAAAGAATCTGAGGTTATCATGAGAACAGTTGAAGACTGTAGGGGATCGGAAAGATCCAACAGGGTGAGCCAAATGTGTCTCTCAGTGGAAACAAGGGTGGCCATGGACCGGCCAATGGCCTTAACTGTCTCTTTGGTAGCCTAGCAGAGCTCACGGACTTGTTGACCACCCGAGACATCTCTCACGTTTAGCTCCTACAGCAGATCGGCCTGATAGGCCTGCAGCACAGCCACGGTGTGCAGACAGCCTGTGGCCTGACCCACTGAGGCATAGGCCTTGCTCACCAGCACAGAGGTGGTTCTCATGGGCTTGGTGGGTAGCGCTGGGGCTTTGAGAGACGACACATTACCCGGGGAGAGATAGCTAGCTAGCGTCTCTTTAATTCAGGGCATCGCCTGATAACCACACTGTCTCAGTCCAACTATATTTGAATATAGTGACACCATGGGACTGGTGTCACTATTTGGAAGAAAGGCAAGCAAAAGGGATGAGCCCGTCTCTACAAGGTCCACTTGTGAGCCCCAGGTCCTTAAACACCACTTTGCCTCGGCAAAAGCAGGGCCAGAACCATGAGGAGTGGGAGCACCCTCCTCAAAAAGTGCTCTCCGTGAGCGGAGCCTTCGCACTGTCATGCGAGCGCAATCTGCACAGTTGGTTTCCTCGAAATCTGACCTAGCATGTTCCGCTTCAAGACAAGCGACAATCCGTCACACTCTTTGAGACCTCAAAACTATGCACTTCTAGTAATTCCTATAATAGCAAAGTCCACTAAAGGCAGAAGAGCATTCTCACATTTGGCTTCTAAACTTTGGAATAGCGTTCCTGACAGTGTTCAGCTCAGACACACTCTCCCAGTTTAAGTGTAGATTAAAGACGTATCTTTTTAGCAAGGCCTACACATATCATATATCATAAACTTGTGCTCCAGTACATCTGATCAAATGCATTATTATCTTGTGCTTGTTAATGTTGTGAACAACAACTATGCTAATTCCGCTCCACTGCTTTTCTTTCAGTTGTGTCCCACCTCATTAAGATTATGGACGTTCCAAGAGTAAATGCCGACCCCGCAAACATCCCGAACCATCTAGACACGTACCATTTGGATCCCACTTCATGGAGAGTTTGGCATTGGACCTCTTGAAAGAGTTGGTGTTGAATCTATGATGATCACACATGTGAGCTATTTGTGTGTTGCTTAGTAGCTCCTGGTTCCACAATGTCAACTGACTGTAAAAGACTGTAGAAAGAACATTACTTATAATCACACACACACTCCGGTATTTATGGTAATTCTTACTCTCCAGTGTTTTGTATTGGTATAAGATTTATAATCACACTCTTTATATCACCCAAATGAGGATGGGTTCCCCTTTTGAGTCTGGTTCCTCTCAAGGTTTTTTCCTCTTTCATCTAGGGAGTTTTTCCTTGCCACAGTCACCCCAGGCTTGCTCATCAGGGATAAATACACATAATTCACTTTAATTCTTCTCTAAAGCTGCTTTGTGAGTGTCCATTGTGAAAAGTGCTATAGAAATAAACTTGAACTTGAACAAGTATACAGGTGAATTATGACATCACACACTTCAAAATTATGATTACTATTAACAGAATTGCTAAGTAATAGAGCAGGAGCAGTCATCACAAAATGCAATTATGTAATTGGCCATTGTGTTAATTTGTCTCAGTGGTCTATTGTAATTGTAATGTAGATCAGGTTGAAATACTTATAGAATTTTTCCTTTCCCTTCTGCTGCAGGTGTGGAAAAGTCAACTATTCTGTCAATTTAATAACTTTTTAGTAAATATCATTTAATTACCCCAACCCCCAATCCTTTCATCTTTGCTTTCTTTATATAGTGTCATTGTGTTAATTAGGGTGGTCAGAATCCCCATAACCCCACACTCCCGTTTGCACCTTTGTCATACTCCCAATTCAGCAAGATTCATAGGTTCTCTAATCTCTTGCAATTGTGGCATTGCCATTTTTATATTGAACTTCATTGAAAATATAAAACATACAGACCCTGTCATTAGTTTGGAAACACCTAGTCTTTTGTCATTTTTGAAAGGCACATACATATCCCTTTTGTTAAATTGTAAACATATATGATGCCACACTTTATTTTCATTGAAAAAAACTTCCCAATATTGTATTGTTGTATGGTGAAGTTGTCTCCAGTCCAGACAAAATAACATGGTAGTGAAGTATGGAAAGTTAGCCATGTTGGTTCAATATTCCTTTTACAAAGAATAAGTCTCCAACCTTCCCTACTCCAAAACAACCCCAGATCATTAAAGTTCCACCTCAGTGTTTTACTGTGAGTGTGAAGCAAGATGTTACCAGACTCAACTGTTGCATAAGCTCTTCTGTTAGAGCACAAAAATGTCAAATTTTAACTCATATATCCACAGAAAGTTTCTCTCAGTCATTCACTGTCCAATTCTTGTGTTTTTTTTTTATTTGCATATAAACAAAAGGTTGCACACATGCACTTTATGTGGCGAGGACACTTACTAGTCATTGGCCATGTGTTTTCTGTTTTTCTGTGATTGTTGTGGTATGTAGCACCAGGGTTCAGGAGGAACGTTGTTTCATTTCACTGTGTACTGCGTCAACTATATATGGTTACAATGACAATAAAAGCTTCTTGACTTGATATGACTTGAAAAGGAACATGCATGTGTCTCAAAATGATAAAAGACTAGATGTTTCCAAACTTTGACAGGCACTGTAGCATATACTTCGAATCATTGAACATATGCCATCATTAGGCTCAGTAAACATACATACATCAGATACATGTACTCTCAGTACATGTATCTGATGTATGTATGTTTACTGAGCCTAATGATGGCATATGTTTAAAACACTTTATATCTGATGATTTAACGTAACGAAACCCAAAGTAAATGAGGAATCCCCATTCATTTTAAATGATACCTTTTGCTGTTTTCTACAAAATTTGGTTTTAAGAAATGCTAAGAGTTCGTTGTTGAAGGTTTTCTTTTACAGTAATTAGTATTAGAGCAAAACTATTTCAATTGTTGCACGTACTATTTTTTCCCTACATGTCTTTTCTGTCAGTAAATTATTGCTGAAACCACACTGTACAAAGCGTTTTATTTGGCAGGAATTCTACAGCGAGTAAGCGTTTCCAGGGTCAACAGATTCTGGTCGAGTTTTAAGACACATGGAAGGTCACCCTAATCACAAACTCAGTGGGAATTGCTCTTTGATCATCTTGCTGTAGCTAATCCAGAAGACTTGATTGCAGTTGTTCATGGCCAAACCCATCATTCTAATGCATTTTGTACACCAGATGAAAACAGCCCTGTTTTCTAACCTTCGCTTCATTTCTGAACCAGTTAAATTGATTTTGACTCAAAGCGAACTGACATCAGGTAGCATGAAAACAGAACAATGATTATTGTATAACTAAAGTCGCTCTCTCTGCACTGAACTTATAATGCACATTTTTTCTTCAGCATTGTCAGATGGGTTGATTGATTTATATAATGTTTTTGAGGCCTCTCAGAACTGGGAAACAACTCAACAGCATTTCAAACATTGAGCGTTTTTCATGTTCCTTTGAATGTAATGTAAAAAAAAAAAAAGATGTTGGTGTGCTCCCTTGAACATGGCTTTTGTACAGTGTGTACAGGGGCAAAACTGGTCAAATTGAAATTCTCTCACTCTAGCAGTTGCAAGGTGAATCACAATAGCATTTAAACCATAAGTCGTGTACACAAAGCGCAGCATATGAAGGTTGTTCCTTCAAAAGCATTGCTTTATCGTGGGAAAGTGTTGAAGCTGTATTAACCTGACTGGTTTCTGAATGATGGATATCGATTGAAATAATTTTACCACTTTGTATTGTTTTGGCTTGCATAAATGGAGCATAGCTGACATATCTAACTAATGTCCCTGTGAATAGCAACAGGTTTTTCAATAAAATTAGATCTATTTATTTGTTTGTTTGTTTTCTTGCATATAATGTTTTCTGACAGAAAAGCATATCATTTTACTGCAACTAAATACTGCTTACCAGTTAGTTCTTCCTGAGAACAAAAATGAGATGAAAAGTCATACTACGCCATTGTTGTTAGTCTCACTTCAATAATTGTACCATCTCAGTCTATGCCATTAGCACCCTGAATATACCTCAACCACTAAACAAAACAAAGTGAAATAGATTGAGATAAAATATTACCCCTTCATACTACATGTTTGTCGTTTCAACCCAGAACAAGCATGTCAAGGTGTTCCATCTATCAGACATCTCTTGGCCAGGAAAAGCATCTGTTCTCACTTCAGCACAGACGCAGATACCACCCGACTGAGGGCTAGAGAGGCCTGCAAGAAAGAGCTATAATCACACATGCACAGTCAGATGATTTTATATAGTCAGGCACATGTCACAGTAAGTATTGATGTGAGTGTTTGTGACAAGGTTAAAGTCCTAATCATACTAAATTTGAGCAAAACTTGGATCAAAGAATTACACAGACAGAGTCATTATGTCATGTCTGCTCCTTCAGCTTCAAGAGACCCAAATTACCCAGAACACACCACAACAAAGAAACATGCCAGCCCAAACATCCCCATCTTAATGAACTTCCAATTATTGTTTTAATTAGTTCATTTGTAATAAATGTCTTAATTAGTTAAGTCCAGTGTACCAGTGTACACTATATCATGAACAATGGTAAGGACCCTGGCATGTTTACACACACACACACACACACACACACACACACACACACACACACACACACACACACACATATATATACAGGGAGTGCAGAATTATTAGGCAAATGAGTATTTTGACCACATCATCCTCGTTATGCATGTTGTCTTACTCCAAGCTGTATAGGCTGGAAAGCCTACTACCAATTAAGCATATTAGGTGATGTGCATCTCTGTAATGAGAAGGGGTGTGGTCTAATGACATCAACACCCTATATCAGGTGTGCATAATTATTAGGCAACTTCCTTTCCTTTGGCAAAATGGGTCAAAAGAAGGACTTGACAGGCTCAGAAAATGCAAAAATAGTGAGATATATTGCAGAGGGATGCAGCAGTCTTAAAATAGCCAAGCTTCTGAAGCGTGATCATCGAACAATCAAGCGTTTCATTCAAAATAGTCAACAGGGTCGCAAGAAGCGTGTGGAAAAACCAAGGCGCAAAATAACTGCCCGTGAACTGAGAAAAGTCAAGCGTGCAGCTGCCAAGATGCCACTTGCCACCAGTTTGGCCATATTTCAGAGCTGCAACATCACTGGAGTGCCCAAAAGCACAAGGTGTGCAATACTCAGAGACATGGCCAAGGTAAGAAAGGCAGAAAGTCGACCACCACTGAACAAGACACACAAGCTGAAACGTCAAGACTGGGCCAAGAAATATCTCAAGACTGATTTTTCTAAGGTTTTATGGACTGATGAAATGAGAGTGAGTCTTGATGGGCCAGATGGATGGGCCCGTGGCTGGATTGGTAAAGGGCAGAGAGCTCCAGTCCGACTCAGACGCCAGCAAGGTGGAGGTGGAGTACTGGTTTGGGCTGGTATCATCAAAGATGAGCTTGTGGGGCCTTTTCGGGTTGAGGATGGAGTCAAGCTGAACTCCCAGTCCTACTGCCAGTTTCTGGAAGACACCTTCTTCAAGCAGTGGTACAGGAAGAAGTCTGCATCCTTCAAGAAAAACATGATTTTCATGCAGGACAATGCTCCATCACACACGCCCAAGTACTCCACAGCGTGGCTGGCAAGAAAGGGTATAAAAGAAGAAAATCTAATGATATGGCCTCCTTGTTCACCTGATCTGAACCCCATTGAGAACCTGTGGTCCATCATCAAATGTGCGATTTACAAGGAGGAAAACAGTACACCTCTCTGAACAGTGTCTGGGAGGCTGTGGTTGCTGCTGCACGCAATGTTGATGGTGAACAGATCAAAACACTGACAGAATCCATGGATGGCAGGCTTTTGAGTGTCCTTGCAAAGAAAGGTGGCTATATTGGTCACTGATTTGTTTTGTTTGGTTTTGAATGTCAGAAATGTATATTTGTGAATGTTGAGATGTTATATTGGTTTCACTGGTAAAAATAAATAATTGAAATGGGTATGAATTTGTTTTTGTTGTTGCCTAATAATTATGCACAGTAATAGTCACCTGCACACACAGATATCCCCTAAAATAGCTAAAACTAAAACTACTTCCAAAAATATTCAGCTTTGATATTAATGAGTTTTTTGTGTTCATTGAGAACATGGTTGTTGTTCAAATTAAATCCTCAAATAAAATTAATCCTCAAAAATACAACTTGCCTAATAATTCTGCACTCCCTGTATATATATATATATATATATATATGTATATTATACACGTGCTGTACATATACTTACATATTTATTTGCACTTGTCAATTTGCAATATAATAAAACATATACATTCAGAATACATTTAGTTGTTGTGTGTACCTTTACTATGCAATGACAAAGCTCTATTTACTCTATCTATCTATCTATCTATCTATCTATCTATCTATCTATCTATCTATCTATCTATCTATCTATCTACACATTGGGACACTACTAACTTCTAATTTCCCATCCAATCACTGTAGAAAATCAAACATATAAAATATTTAAGTTTTAAATGTCATATACATTTATTCACTTAATTGCCTGCATTTCTGTCATAGTACTTCATGCAAATAAACTTCTAAATAATTTGAAATCTACAACAATAACAAGCTTAAATTTGTTGATGTAAGTTGAATTTGGCTAAGACTTCATCTTATTCTTCATTTTATTTCAAGCTGAAAGGCTTCATAAAATATAACATCATTTCCAGTAAGGAAACATAGAAAGCAGTGATATTCCCTGGGTTTTATTGTGCATTGTGCAATTTTTTTAGGGAGCAAACATTCCAGTACTCTGAATACTGAAGTATGGAGCTGATTGAGATGCACATTTGTCATGTTTAAAGTAACTAGCCTGCTAATCACACACACACCTGAACACCACACAAATTTCACCTCCATGAAATATTTATCAATGTCTATTTACCGGAACCTTCCAAACGTCTATTTACCTAAAGCCTTGCTTTATCTTCCTTACAGTTGACTGTCCTTGTATCCTTGTCATGTAATTTTTGGATTTCAATGATGTTAATGTTAGTTTTTTCACCTTACCCTGTTTTGTGAACATATTTGGTAAATATTGTCTCTAACTCCATCTTCTGACACATTACTACTCTGAATTATATTATTTTCCAGTCATACACCCCAAAGTGTTTTATTTCTATATAGCCACAACAATTTGTCAACATTATATTAGTTTTATTTTTGTACCAAAGAATGACATAACCTTACAACAGCTAGAAATAATTGTTCTCTCAGCGGCCATGCTTTTTCCTTCTTTCTTAAGGAAAAAACTATCGGATAAACCACAAAGCCACAAAGGGTCTGACACTGGAAACTGTGTCCAAAAATGTCTTCACAGAAAGCTTCACCATATCAAGAACGATGTATGTTTTTAATCCATTTTATGGATCATTTGTTATACCATTCCCTTAGTAAAATGTTACGCAAAACCCGAAACAATTTATTAGAATAAACACAATATTAATTAAAAATAGTTTGCAACTGTAAAACTTTAATGTTAGATTCTTGCTCATATAGAAAATTTATCAACACCTTCTAGAAAATCAGAGTCTAAGAAATTTAAACACGTATAGTCGTTTTCTGAATACTGGCACAATCCATTATGAAGAGGAATGTATATGAGAATTTACAGTAGACGTTACTTCCAGTCTGCTGTTCAATCCAATATGAGTAATGATTTAAACCTGACCTATGCCAGCCAGATACTGCTTAATCTGCCTCCTGAAATGAATGCGGAGTATGAAAAACATAGATTAAAACCTTTAACTATAGCAGCAATTAATGACTAATTAGAAACCAGCCCGAAAGGGGGGTTAAATAGGATGGACTTGAATGGTGTCTGGCCATCCTGTTAACATTACTACTGAAAGATCCTTGAATTCACCATTGCCTTGGCCCAGGATATTAACTACAAGAATTGCTGATTGCTTATTTTTATTTGTTCTTTTGCTTGGCTTAGTACCAACAGGGATAAGTGAGAGAAGAGCAGCACATTTGCTCTCCTCAGAAAGCCAGATAAGGAGTCAAACTGAGAAGGAGAGAGAGAAGGAGAGAGCAATCAGCTGTATCAGCAACAGAATCCTGTAGCCCTGGCTGAGTTTCAGCGCCTAGGAGCAGCATGGATAGAGGCAGTTACTGACCTTCTGACCCCTGCCTGAGTAAGGTATGGGATTGGATTAATTCAGTACTGGATCTGTGCCAGAGTCTACCCATAACAAATATGGCTCTGGATAACATATCTTTTAATTACTAGCTACTGCACCTCAGTCGGATTCCTCCAAGCCAGACGCCAGCGCCTAGAGGGGTCATTGCTCCTCCTGACTTCATACATCAAATAAAGGATAATGTGATTGCAGGCCAGGTACAGCTGCGGGTAATACAAGGCTATGAATTCCCTAGCAGCACTGTTTGTCTCCTGCTTTATTGTGTCAAGGATGGAAAGTGTCTACACTCTGTCAGCATTATTCAGTGCTTTGAGAGGGCTGGAGAATTATCTTGCTGCTCTCAATCTAAATTCCAGGTAATCCAAGGTAAAGCTTGTCATGAGGCACGATAACAGCTTAATGTATATTAGAAAGCAGATAGATAGTTAAATTAAATAGTTCAGTAGAAAATGGAAAAGAAGAAAGGTTAGAGTAAGGCTTAGATAAACATTCAATAAATATCCTAGTCTATGTAAGGACAGGAAACACACACACATACACACCCATATCACACATACACAGTGTGTGTGTGTGTGTGTGTATATATATACAGTATATATATATATATATATATATATATATATATATATATATATATATATATATATATGTTGTTCTAAAACTTGGTTATACCTTTCAGCATTGATGGTGCCTTTCCAGATGTGTAAGTCCAGATGACACGGCGCCCCAGTTTTCCTAAAGTTTTCCAAAAAGAACACAGAACAGTTTTCCACTTTGCCACAGTCCATTTTCAATGAGCCTTGGCCCAGAGAAAACGCCTGTGCTTCTGGATCATGTTTAGATATGGCTTCTTTTTTGACCTATAGAGTTTTAGCCGGCAACGGCGAATGGCACTGTGGATTGTGTTCACTGACAATGTTTTCTGGAAGTATTCCTGAGCCCATGTTGTGATTTCCATTACAGTAGCATTCCTGTATGTGATGCAGTGCCACCTAAGGGCCCAAAGATCACGGGCTTCCAGTATGGTTTTCGCACAGAGATTGTTCCAGAATCTCTGAATCTTTGAATGATATTATGCACTGTAGATGATGATAACTTTAAACTCTTTGCAATTTTTCTCTGAGAAACTCCTTTCTGATATTGCTCCACTATTTTCCGCCGCAGCATTGGGGGAATTGGTGATCCTCTGACCATCTTGACTTCTGAGAGACACTGCCACTCTGAGAGGCTCTCTTTATACCCAACCATGTTGCTAATTGACCTAATAAGTTGCAATTTGGTCCTCCAGCTGTTTCTTATATGTACATTTAACTTTTCCGGCCTCTTATTGCTACCTGTCCCAACTTTTTTGGAATGTGTAGCTCTCATAAAATCCAATATTTGGCAAGACATTTCAGAATGTCTCACTTTCAACATTTGATATGTTATCTATAATCTATTGTGAATAAAATATAAGTTTATGAGATTTGTAAATTATTGCATTCCTTTTTTATTCACAATTTGTACAGTGTCCCAACTTTTTTGGATTCGGGTTTGTACTCTATTCAATACAGGCATTGTCCTCTTATATATTTATTTCTATTTGAATAAAAATGGTCACGCGTTAATAGAATTAATGGAGTTAAAATTAATTTGCGTTATCACGTTAATAACACGTTCATTTTGACAACCCTAATTTATATGTGTTACCTAATGAATGTATCCAGGCTGAACATTCATTATATAGAACACAAGCAGAGAAAAGATGATGATGATCAGGTGATCAGGAATGTGTCTGTTCTCAGTCATGTTTACATCACTGACTGTCTCATCCATGTTAACCCTATACTTCTTGTTGACTTCTGCCTGCTCACTGTGAGCTTCGTAAACTAGCATATATTTGTGGTGCGTGAGAGCCAGGAAATGACAAGAAACAGGTTAATGTGTTAAAAACGGCATGCAGTGAGAAGAAAAATATTGGCATTTCACTAAATAGATTAAAACTGAAGTAACAAGCCTGTTCTGAAAATGTAAGAAGTAGAAAGTACAGATATTTGTGTTAAAATGTAATGACTAAAAGTAAAAAGATAAAAATAAATATTGATGTAAAGTATTTATACCAGAAAAATCTACTTAAGTATATATATATATTTTTCTATTCCCAAAAGCACAATGGCCTCGATAATTCTCAAATGGAAGAAGTGTGGCACAACCAGGACTCTTCCAAGACCTGGGGTCAGAGCACAGGGTCAGCCATGATACAGAACCGATGGAGCACAGAGGGTTAGGGACTTTGTATAAGGCCCCCAAAATTGGCAGTTTGGCTATACTGAAGCTTGGAACCCCTAACCTTTCAATCAGTAACCCAAAGACTTAACCATTGAGCTAAGGGTCTTAGTAAAGGAGAATCAAGAACCTGATGGTCACTCTGACTGAGCTCCATAGAGCCTGTGTGGAGATTGGACAAAATTCAAGAATGACAACCATCATGAATTGGGGAAAGAACAGAGATATCCTCATGACCTTAGTCTGGGCCGAAAATTCACCTTCCTACATGACAATAACCCTAAGCACACAGACAAGACAACACACAACAGGCTTAGGGACAACTCTGTGAATGTCCTACAGTGGCCCAGCCAGAGCCATGACTTAAACCCTATTGAACACCTCTGGAGAGACCTGAAAATGGCTGTCTACCTACAATCTTTAGCCACCCTGACCCAGCTTAAAAAAAGATTCAAGGCTGTGATTATTGCCAAAAATCATAAGTCTTACTAAGTGCTGAGTAATGGGTCTGAATACTTATGTATATGTGGAAGCTAGGCTAAGAGAAATGTGACTATCTGTAAGCAATAGTTTGGTTTCATGCTGAGGAAGAGCACTACAAACGCAATATTTGCTATGAGAATGTTTAATGAGAAGTATGGAAAAGGTCAGAAGGAGGTGCTTTGTGTGTTTATGGATTTAGAGAAAGTGTACGACAGGGTGCCGAGAGAGGAGTTGTGGTATTGTATGAGGAAATCAGGTGTGTCAGAGAAGTATGTGAGGGTGGTGCAGAACATGTATGAGGACAGTGTGACAGCAGTGAAGTGTGCAGTAGGAAGGACAGACTGGTTCAAGGTGTAGGTTAGACTGCAGGTAGTTGGTTTGAAAAAGGCAGAGGTAGAGGACAGGGTGGTATGGAGACAGATAATCTGCTGTAGCGACCCCTAATGGGAGCAACTGAAAGAAGAAGAAAGAGAAGATTTTTCACGACGCCCTTTCTTTACTCAGATATAAAAAAAATGATCTCCACTGAAAAAATATTTAATCACTTGACATTTGTTTTACTGATGCGCCAAGTCTCAGCACCAAAATCCGGCACACATATGGCAATTAACCCTCTGGGCTCAACAAACACGGCAGCGTGTTTTGTGGCATTTTTTTTCTCATACACCAAAACCAACTTAAATTACTTTTTTTATCGTACAGACAAGAGCAATACATCATTCAAATCTGCAAAGTAATTTTGTAAAATAAAGAAAACAGACAGGGTGCACTCTTTGCCGTCTCTGCCTCTGTCATCTCTCCTCACAGACATTTGAATAAAACAACCTAAATACTTGACATAATAAATATACAGTGCATCCGAAAAGTATTCACAGAGCTTCACTTTTTACACATTCTGTTATGTTACAGCATTATTCCAAAATGTTATATTCAAATATATATATATTCAAAATTGTCAAATATTCAAAATATTCAAAATTGTTGCGCGTTTATTAAAAATAAAAAACGGTAAAATAAAGAAAACTAATGTACATGTACATAAGTATTCACAGCCTTTGCCATTACATTCAAAATCTTAGCTCAGGTGCATCCTGTTTCTACTGATCCACCATTGAGATGTTTCTAAAACTTGATTGGGTTCCACCTGTGGTAAATTCAGTTGATTGGACATGATTTGGAAAGGCACACACCTGTCTATATAAGGTCTCAGAGTTAACAGTAAATGTCAGTGCACAAACCAAGCCATAAAGGCTTTTATAAAAGCACAGATCTGGGAAAGGGTGCAAAAAAAAATTGTGCAGCATTGAATGTCCCAATGAGCACAGTGGCTTCCATCATCTGTAAATGGAAGACATTTGAAACCACCAGGACTCTTACTAGAGCAGTCAGAGGAGAAGCACTATTGTCAGGGTGGTGACCAAGAACCTGGTGGTCACTTTGAAAGAGCTCGAGTGTTTCTCTTTGGACAGAGGAGAACCTTACAGAAAAACAGTGGTAGCATCATGTAGTGGGAAGGTTTTAGCGGCAGGAACTGGGAGACTAAGATCGAGGGAAAGATGAATGCAGCAATGTACAGAGACATCCTTAATGTAAACCTGTTCCAGAGTGCTCTGAACCTCAGACTGGGGAGACGGTTCTTCTTCCAACAGGACAATGTCCCTAGGCACACAACCAAGATAACAAAGGAGTGGTTATGGGAAAAATCTGTGAATGTCCTTGAGTAGCCCAGCCAGAGCCAAGACTTGGACAGATCTGAAAATGTCTGTGCACCGACGCTCCCCATTCAATTTGGGGGAGCTTTAAAGGTTCTGCAAAGAAGAATGGGAGAAACTGCCAAAAAATAGGTGTACCAAGCTTGTAGCATCATACTCAAAAAGACATGAGGCTGTAATTGGTGCCAAAGTATATAACAAATATGTATATAACACATAACAAAATTAGACAACAAAGTTAGAAGAGGTACAGTTTCTCCAGTATGACCTCATTAAGCATCCATGTGGAAACAAGGCAAAGTTTGGTGTTTGGTGTTAAAAATGTGCAATTGTGTTGCGCCCAACTCATTACAATCATGCAAATAATCGTGAATAAATATTTTAATCGATTGACAGCCCTAATATATATAAATATATACACACATATTCCAAATTTAGTCCCCAATTGCTGTTATAATGACCTAAACTCTTTTAGGAGGCTGGTCCACCAGATTTTGGAGTGTGGTTATGGAGATTTGTGTTCATTCAGACACAAGAGTGTTAGTAAAGCTACTGATGTAGGGCGAGGCCTGGGTATAGTCGGTGTTCCGAATAAGAAGAACCAAATATGAATGGACAAGTCAGGTGTGTGTGTTGGTGTGTGTGTGTGTGTGTGTGTGTGTGTGTGAGTGAGAGAGTGAGAGAGACCACTAATTAAAATGCAGGCTGAGATTTTTCTGTATTAGCTCAAGGTTCACAGATATCATTGTACAGTACATAATATCTATTTGATAGTAAGAAACCTGCTGTTATTCTAAAGTTATGGATGATTTCAATTCTTTTGATTATTGCTTTAATTTGATTATTGAACCTTAAATCTTGAACCTTAAATCTAAACACTTTGGTGTTCCCATAGGTTTTATCAGCCATTATGTTAAGCTTTATTTTTGCTATGTCATAAACTTACCGTATTTTTCGGACTATAAGCCACTACTTTTTTCCCACGTTTTGAACCCAGCGGCTTAAACAATGAAGCGGCTTATTTATGAATTTTTCCTGGGTTTTTCCCGTTTTCACAAACTTCAAGACAAAAAACTGAACCCCATGACATTAGACCAATGAAATCTCCGAACGGAAACAAAAAAACGCACTTCACCTGTTCTGAGCTGCACGGCATCGGGAGAAAAAACTTTTTTCTTAAACACACGACGATGCCAAAAAATAAATTCTCGAGAGAAATAGTTGTGAAAGGAAGGAGGAAGACAGTGAACAATGACTTTCTTGGTCGGCTACTGTTTAGATACAAGCCGTTGTAACGCGTTGGGTCTGGGTGAAGGGAGAGCTCGCTAACTCCAGTTGCACCAGAAATCATATAAGCAGAGACAAGTTTCCAAAACTCGTGCTTTTTTATCATTCTTGGCAACAGCATTACGGGTTAGTCAAAGAAACTTAGAACTGAGCTTCAGAAAATAATGAAATATTCCTCGGCCTCCACAAATGCAGTAATAGCGGAAAAATGCGGCGCCAGGCTATTCCCAAAATACCGCTATGCTCCTAAAGAAAGCACCACATATTTCACCCATTACACTGTTTAACAGACATTGTCTTACATTAAAGCCTGTGTAAAGTTCATTAGTTTCAGTGTAGACAGGTGCGCCTTATTTATGTTTAAAATACAAATTTGTCAAATTCAGTGGGTGCGGCTTATATATGGGTGCGCGTAATAGTCCGGAAATTACGATATGTACTGTAGCGAATTAGCTTTGATACAAACATCTAAGTTTGTGTAAAAAAAAAAAACATTTAATAAAATGCTAACTATTTCTTGTTATGCAAATATACTTGCTAAGTAAAATGGCCTAATTTGCACTGCTTTATCTTTAGGTTGCATTAACATAACATATGTTTAACGTATTGGTGAGAAAAAGCAAGAGAGGTATGTGAGGAGAAGCAAGAGCGAGAACAGATGTAATCCAAAATCGTATTGGCGTTAAACACATTCAGCATTCTGTTATGTTTATTATGATTCTGCTTCAAGCTTTGCTCGTACACTTCACTTCCACTTTGCATTAGCATAAAACCTTGCTTAGTGAAAGGTTTTTGTCCTCCGTGTTCTCCTTTCATCCTGTCCTGATTACGAGGTCTGCAAATAAAAACATACTCAGAATTGCAACGCTGCTTATGGTAGAATCGGATAATAAGGCAATTATATACATACCAGCATGTGTGCATTATTAAGGAGGAAGGAGTTAGCATGATGATGTTATGGGAACAAGCGCAGACAGAAGGAGGGGATTTTACACTGCCTTATGAAAAAACGCTTTTTACATTTCATGCCAAATAATGAAATCCAAAACAGTTCGCAGAGATAAAAATGAAACCTGAGATGGTCATGGAACGCATTTTAAACATTGCTCTAAAGCCTGCCTCAAGGAATGGCAATTATAAAAAAAATCTTGCTCCTTCCATGCTGATAAGGCCAGGGATCTAGACCTAATGTGACATAGCAGGTAGTCTGTAAAGAATAACCAGATTTATCTCTGGTATACATGTGCTTTCACACATGCAGATTCACACATACGCTGGGTAAGTATAATCACACACCCAGTAGGATATGTATAATACATTTTTCCTTCAGTATTTTTTCCTGGTCATAATCAATAACTCAGAGAGGATTTAGCGATGTGAGGCTGCATGCCCTGAGATAATGGTTGTAAGATATATAGCAGAAGCAACAGCGGAGCTGTTACTCTTGCACAGTAAGAGTTGTATAGATCAATCAGCCTGCAGTGAAGTTAACTACATGGAGGTGACCTGAGTTTGCTGAGCAGCAAACACACAAACACACAGTGCCAGTCAGCAGAACAGGTGTGTATCTGACACCGTGCTTGAGCACCTGTCAATACGGATCAAACTCCCACTCAGGAGATGGCTCGGATTCTCCAGTGTAATGATACTGTTTAATTATTTTGACTCACTAAGTGGAATAGTTGTCTCAGCAATTGCTTTATGTAAGCATACAAAATGACATTTAAAACGACCTCTTCAACATTGACAAAGTTAACAGCGAAGTAGAAAATACAACAATGACAGCTGTAAGCAGAGATGTCTGTTGACATGGAGCTGTATTCAGAGTCCAGTGGAGGGGAGTGTATTGGGGATTTTATACAGAAATTAAAGTTGGGTAAAGTGTGCACATTAATAAAACTTTAATTCTGAAAGTTGCACTATGACATTTAAAACTAATATTACATCTTTAATTTGTCATTTATATTTGGAATAGTCTTTTGTTTGTAAGTTTGTAAATTGCCCCTTGCTTATACAGCATATGACTATCAAAATAAAATGCTTTCTTGAGTCTGCAATTTCTGTCCATGAAAGCAATAAAATCTAGCAGTCTAATTAAGCATTATCATTAACAATGCATCATAAAGAATTTGGTTAGACTTAATATCAGCATGGTTGCGCTTTGGTGGTTTGCGAAAGTGATATTTCTTATATATAACATTTTTATAAAAAAGTTATTAATATAGAGTAAACGACATTTCAGACACCATATGGCCAAATGGTTTCTTTATTTTTGCTTCCCTAGCTGAAATAGATCCCCGCATTGATCTGTGCATTTCCATTAAAGGTGCTTTCATCTTCAACTGATGAGCTTAATGTTAAGTAAAAAGTTCTATTTTTGAAAATGATCTTTTGCTATGTCCGCTGATGATCTTGCAAACACCACTGAAGTAAATGTTTCGGACTACGGAAGTGGAATTTGATATTGTGAGCACAGATGAGTGGAGTGATAGAAACAGTGAAACACCACTGTGTGCTTATAATAAATATAAACAGTCTTGGAATCATGCTTGCCTGATCAAATTAGTAAACTGAAACTAAATGTATTCAAGAAGTATCTGGCAATCACTGAGGCATGAGCTACTATATGCCCATAATTTATGTAATCGGAGTGCTCCAAAAATTTACTTAAGCTCCTGAGTAACCCAACACTGAAAACATACAGTATAACTTCCCTCTGTAAATATTGATGTAACTTTTGAGCTCTTTATAGTAAGTTCTTCTTAAATAAGTCTTTTAGAACTGGGAGGAAATGATTTCTTTCATTTTTTTCATTTTGTTTCATTTTTCAAAGCGTGATCAAAGATAACCATTCTTCAGGTGGTAGCTGTATTTGTATCAGCTGTTTTTGTGCAAACGAGTGTGATACAGTTTGTATTGATTTATTTTAGTCCATAGAAATAAAAATAAATAAAAAACATTAACGAAGAAACTCTGAAAATCATTTTGACTCTTTGGTGACCTAGTCCATGCCTGAAAAAAAAAAGTTTGTTGATAAATGTGTGTGGGGTGTGTTGGTGTAACCCAAATCATTGAAGTCTGAATATTTATCTGCCACAGATCACTGTCAGTTCCAAGCTTCAGATTTCCTGCATTTCTATGCTCTTCAAGTTCGAGTTTCACATTTATTACCAGCGGTGACCTTTTGCTATGAAATGCAACATTAGTCTTCTACTCTGCTGCATGTCCAACATGGACATAGACTAATGTGATGTTTGACCTGCACACTGACCCTTTGCTGGCCAGTGCAATGAGCTCCACATGCCTCAAGCTGCTTTGTCCTTTCCAGTCCAAGCTACGACAAACATTGTGATGCATGTAGCTAGGTACCACTACAGTCCAGGGATTTAGCTCTGTAATATAAACAAGCTTAAGGTACTATTGAGGATAGTGAATTGTAATTTAATAGTAGTTTTACCAGCTGTGTTTTGGTTATATTTCTCACAAACAAATCTTTCAATGAACGGAATTAAGTTGAAAGATATAGAAATCTCCCAGATGAATGTGTCAAGTAGTACATAAAATATGTATATATTGTGTAAAATGTGAGCCTCAGGTGAAGAGAAACATATTGCTACTCTGTTGTCTCACAGAGTGCAGTTCGTGGACTGAAAAAAGGTTGACTGTAGAGGCATTCCCCTGGGGCTTTGAACTCCTACAGTACATTTATTCCGCTACTTGTTAAATCTACTAGTTAAATCATAATGTAGAATAATAAACACACACACACACACACACACACACACACACACACACACACACACACATATTTATGTAATATATGTATAATAATTTATGTATATATATATATATATATATATATATATATATATATATATATATATATATATATATTGCTTTTTATTCCCCTGGTCTGTGTTGCACTTTTTTTTTTTTTCTTCTTATTTTCTTTGCCTATCAAAGGTTAAAATTAGTTACAGTGTTTCTGACTAAATCACAAAAAGAGAGAAAGAGATTAGGCAAGCAGGAAGTAAAGATGAATCACTTTTACTCAACATAACAGTTTGGAAATACAAAAATACTCAGAAGTTCAGAAAAGCCTAGATTTTGTCACTAGTCTGCAAATTCCATAGTAAATCAGTTAGCTTCAGATAAAGGCTGAATAGTTCACCAATATACTTTACACTATATGGAAAAAAGTGGCACACCAGACTTTTCTAACCATATGTGGTTCTTCCCCAAACTGTTACCACAAAGTTGGAGGCACACAATTGTATAGGATGCATTTGGATGTAGTAACATACAATTTTCCCTTCAATTGAACTAGAATACACAAACCTGCTCATACATGATAATGCCCCTATGCACAAAGCCAGCTCCATGAACATATGGTATGTATGGGTTGGAGTGGAAGATCTTGAGTGGCCTGCTATAGACTTCTAACCTCAATTCTTTTGAACACCTTTGGAATGAAATGGAACACTGTCTAAAGGTCTCTTCAGCCTACAAGAGTACTTGACTTTACAAATACCCTTGTGGCTAAATGACCACAAATCGCAACAACAATCTAGTGGAACATTTTTCAATAAGAGTGGCGGTCATTATAGCAGCAAATGGGGACCAAATATGGAATGTGATATTTTAAAAACACATACAAATCTTTTGATCAGGTGTTCAAAACATTTTGTCCATTTAATGCCCATTTCTTGATGATTCAAAGCAATATAAAAACTTAAAAGTGAATAAAATCCTAGAGAAAAGCCCAGCATTGGCCTAATTATATAAATTAATAACTCATTTATATGAATACTCTCGGAAAATGTATTCACTTATCACAAACTTTATATCAGCTTGTGGTTGTGCTTCAACACATATTTTGTAACAAATAAAAACAATGACATCATGCTTATTAACACGTTTAATTTCTGATTTCTCACACATCAAGCAATGCTTTAATTATTTTCATTTCAAACACTGGTGTATGGCTCAGTTAATGATGTGCAATTTGCCCAGTTGGTAAAGTATGACTTATTCATCTGTTTCTAAATATTAACTCCTTACTTTCTGATGTGTTTTTCCTTACTGGATGCTTTACTGTCAGTGCCTATGCCCTTTCTAGAAACTGTTATTAAATTAGACTTTTTTTCTCTCGCTCTCACTCATGTTTGTTTATTCTCTCATTGTTTAAACTTTCTTTCGGCTTCTCCCATTAAGGGTCGACACAGCGGATCATCCGTATTCGTGATCCGCATTTTCGATTTGGCACGTTTTTACGCTGGATGCCCTTCCTAACACAACCCTCCTGGCTTGTGCAACCCTAATGGCTGGGTTCGGTTCCCTGACCGGGAATCGAACCCGGGCCGCGGAGGTGAGAGCGCAGAATCCTAATGTTTATTTGTTTTTTTACCAAATGTCCCTCACTTGAGTATATGCTGTCTCACATTTGTCATTGACTTCTTTCATGCCTGATTAGGCGTTAAGACATTTGCAACGACTACGAGGGTATCTAATATATAACATAATATATATAAAAGAATATAAATTTCCCACTAATTTTAAATGCAGGCACAACACTAAGTAATTCCCATTATGAGATTTTATATAACATCATATTATAAAGCATTTTCTTCTGATTTACACTGAAAATGTATGTAACCTCTTACAATACTATTTCTATACATTCTGGAAAAAAAGGAAAGTGGAAAAAGCCAACTGTGATTGACAGGTTCAAACTCATTGCCATATTACCATCTTCATTTTGGTCACTGTCAGATGCTGTTAATGTCCACTCGTCAAGCAGCAGACTAATAAAGAACTCTGATTTGTACTATTGAACAGGCCAGCCATTATTACTTGATTGCTTTCAGCTGAATGACTTAAAAAGTAATTAATTACAGGGGGGCAGATCGTAATGAAGGCTAAGGTGCACAGGGGCCTAACAGATTTGATGTGATAATAGCAAGCCTGGAACAGAAATTTCCTGGGTCTTCTTTTTAGTAGCATTTGAACAAATACAATAGCAAAGTCTTTCAGGACATCTGCAAGGATGAAATGATAAAGAAATTCAAAACAGGAACATTTACGAGGCAGGCTAAGTGAAAAGCTGTTGAAATAATTGTAGCCTGCTACTGGAACCATCACAATGCCAAACAGCTTTCTCAGTATAACAGGCTATCTATTGAAGTAACTGAAGGAAATCTTAGTCTCCTTAATTATACACCCTGTATTTTAGATGACTTCAAAGCTTTGTTAGAAACATACTGCACTGATTTCAGCTTTAAGGTAAAAAAAAAAAAAGTGTTAGGTTTGGTATTTTCGCCCTCTGGTGCTGCTTCTATCTTGTATTGGGGGCTGAAACAGATGGGATGATGGCTCAGTTTAAAACACTAGTTTTCAAAACCAAAATTCTACCATCTACATGCTCCAGAAGTAAATAGCATGGTAAAGAAATTTCCTTTAAAAGTAGCGGAGGCAATTCATGTATTTAGAAATGTTTACACAAAAAAAAAAATGGATTCAAACGTTTAGGAACAGATAAATAATTTATTAAATCCAACTTAAACAGTAAATTGAAGCAGTATGAGTTGTGTTGATTGTAAAAGGCTACTTTTTTATTACCATATGAGCTTCTCTGCTTCAATATGGCACAGATCAGACCTGATCCACTTTTATATGTGGTACTTTTTGGATATACAGTATGTTCAAATATTCCTGGCTAGGTGACATGAATAATAATGGGCAGATTCATATAACTTTATCCAAAGCACTTTAATGCACACTCACTAAAGACTTACTAGGATCATATTTACTGTAAACTTACAGATTAATGCAGTTATCTAATCGGCCAGTCATTTAACAACGGTGCAAAGCATATAACTGTATAAAACTGTATAAAATGCAATTAAATCTGCAGTAGGCTGAGGCTCCACAAAACTGGGCAGTTGAAGACAGGTAAAAAAAAACTTAGCATTAATGCTGAGGCACACAGATGGTACAGTCAGAATTTGGCACCAACAGCATGACTTCATGGATATGCTGGTGGAGGTAGTCTAATGATGTGGGGACTTTTTTCTTTGCACACTATGTGCTGTTAATGGGTATTATGGCCATTTTCTATTGGCTACTTTCAGCATGATAATCCGCTATGCCACAAAGCAAAATTTGACTCAAGCTGGTATAATGAACATCACAATGCATTGGTTTTCAGAGTTCCTGAAATTGAATCCAATAGTAATTTCTTTAGGATGTGGTGAAATGAGAGCTATCAGTTCAACATGGAGTAGAATCGCAAAAATATGTTTTCTAATATCTTGTGGAGACCAGGTCATGTAGGGCTGTTCAGAGCTGTTTCCGAGCAAAAAGAGATCCAACACAATATTATTATAGTGTTTCTATTAAAGAGTTCAGCAAGGATTACTATATACTATTAGAACCTCCTGAAATCAAGACGTGTAGTAAAACAATTGTTTAGGAAATCAATCTGCATTTTGTATAGCATTTCAGTGGTAAATTGTATTCACAATGCATACAGTAGTTACACATTTACAAGTTACAAATCAGTAACCTGCATTTACAAACCATTAGGATACAATCCAAATTGTGTAAATCAGCAAGTCATGTGGATTCGGCTTTATACAGTGTAAATGAATACCAACCTTTTAAAGACATTTAAATATCCTGTATCTTACAAGCAATGCAACTCCACCAAGTTGTGTTCAGTAGTTCAGAACTCACTGGAGATCCATGGCATTATGGCTTTCTGGAAAGTTTATCATTCCTCTGCTTCTGTTTTTCAACAGGTCAAGTCTCTCACAGGCAACTCAAAATGCCCCACTCATACAGTTTTGCTTAGCTCCCTCAGGCAGTTAGGAAGTATTGATTTGAAGCCAGAGTAGCTTTGTTTAGTTCCATTTTAACTGACCCTTGCCAAACCACAAAGCCAGAGTGTAGTGTATCTCTGTGGAGAGAGAAAGAACAGAATATTACATGGCATACTGATCCAAGACCCATCATCATTTTCAACACACTTTTCATGTTATTTATGGCTACAAGACTGCGAGTGTGTATTACAGTAGGCAAACTGTTCGTTATTTGGAGTTAGAATCTAGCGCGAATAGACAGTTTTGTTTTTCTTTAATGAAAATTAAAGTGCACTTTTTAAGCATTTTGAATTCTTATTGGAATGCTACAGTAGATTAATTGCAAAAGTTAGAATGTTTGTTAGCATATTAGGGTCTTTGATTAATGACAATCTGATTCACAGTTAAGAGTGTAAACCATGTGACTGCAAGCAATTTTGGCATGTGATTGACAGATTATGATTCCATTGTAAATTTCATACAAGTCATGTTCCAAGTTACTGACAGAGACTTGAGTTCACATGTTTTATTTCATTAAACATGCTGTTCTTTATGAGATTCCCAACAGTTCACTTTCTCAGTATCACTGCAAATTTAGCTTTTGCATCCAGCTCTTTTGACATAAATGCTTGCCATTGGCAGGTGCCAGAAGAGGAGCCAGACTGCGCATGCATGACTTTGGCTCCGATCACAGCATTTCACCTTTAAACACTGGTGGAGATAGTCTTTCAGGGGGAGGGGGAAATGTCTTAGATCAGCGTTTTTTTGTTTTTTTGAGTGGCACAGAACATTTCCTCTGCCTGGTTCAGGTTGCTGAGCAGCAGCGGCTCCTTGTCTCTTCCGCATAAAACTAAGTAAGGGTCTGATCAGCAGCACCGGATCTTAAAAGGAAATGGATTTTCCTGCTTAGACCTAATATAGATAGTTTAGTGTTCTCTTTGACCCTGCTACATAAAATACGTATGGGTCTGTGGCTTACTACAGCTGGATGAAATCAAAGCCGGATTTAGTCTTTTGAGATTGGGATTTCTGCAGAATCTGGAGGCCTCCATCAAAACTGTCTGGCACTACTGCAAATTAAGTCACGTTAAAACACGCAGGAAGAATTGATGAGCAGATAATTATAGGGTTTACCATAGCAGGACACTAGATGGCAGACAGAAGGTGTGGCTGTGGAAAAAAAATACTATATACAGACAGCTGTAGCTGTGTGGATCACTGAGCAATTTTCATTATGCTCTTACAAATGTTTGCGTACTATGAAAATAAATTCATGGCTTTGTCTCGGGACTATGGCTATTTGTATCGGGAAAAAAAAAACCCATCCTTACAGAATCCTAGCACAAGAGTTTGGGTCATAACTTGAATTTCTGGGTTTGGCAGTTTACAGACAGCTGACAAATGCAAATTAAAATGTTTTAATCCTTAGAATATGTACAGAGTCACAATGTTATTACGAGTGGCACAGGGCAGATATATTGTGTTGATAGCATAGCTAAGTGTTATTTGAATAAATCTACTGGAAGCGTTTCATCTTTGAAAGTAGATAAATAGAGAAATCGACAACAGTGTGCCAATTCTCACATCGGGGAGAGAAGATATATAATAATAATAATAATAATAATAATAATAATAATAATAATTGACTTTAAAAAGAATTTCACTTTTATTTTACTTCATTAATTAACAAAAAAAACTTTAACTAATTACATCAGAAATAAAATCAGTGATTTCTAAATATAATCTATTTTAAATGCAGTGAATAAACATAATGTGAATGGAAACATTTTTTGTTCAAGAGTCTTGTAAATGGTATTTGTTACAACAAAAGGATGTGGGAGGGGGAAAAAAACTGAAACATGAATACATGTATATAAACAAGCATACATGTAAAAATATAAAAGAAAAAAATTAAAAGCATGACTGAAAATGAGCATCAAAATAAAGACCTTTCTTCTTCATCTCTTCTCCCATTAGGGGTCGCCACAGTGGATCATCGGTCTCCACCCCCCTGTCCTCTACATCTGCCTCTGTCATACCAACTACCTGCATGTCTTCCCTCACCACATCCATGAACCTCCTCCTTGGTCTTCCTCATTTCCTCCTTCCTGGTGGCTCCATCCTCAGCATTCTCCGACTGATATACCCCATGTCCCTCCTCTGCACATGTCCAAACCATCTCAATCTCACCTCCCTCACCTTTCAAACCTATTTAAATAAATCAAAGAAACAATATATTAAAGAAAAAAAAAATGCTTTTAGCAGATATCAAGAGTGTCAACCTTAACATTTACCCTGAAAAACAGCTGCCAGATGGTATAAAGATGTAACAGCACTATCATTTTTTTGAGTGGTGAATTTTCTCCGATGGCAAATAATGCATTACTACCATTACAAACTGTAATGGTAGAAATTACTATTGTGGTTTTAGCAGAACCAGATTCTCATCTGGAGCTGCAACAGTAGGTTCAATGATCAATCTAAAGCTTCATTATCATCATCTTCAAACTTTACTAGAACTTTGTAATAGAGAGGACCTTACTTAATTGTGACTTTCTTTGTGCTTGTGCTAGTTTTCAGTCATTTGAATGTGATCGCAGCTTTTAACCCAGCTGGAGACAAGATGAACATTTGATAATACTTTTTGCACACTAAAGATTTGAATGGAAATTTTAAATCAAGCATATCATTCCCTGCTGATATTTATTCATTAGCTCTGACTGATTTGCTTAAGTCGTTAAGGTTCTGTAGACCTTATTCTAACACAAGCATGAGACTTTTGATCAAAGAATTTTGATCAAGGATGAGGCTTGTGAGTGCATGCACTGTGCTCTAGCAGAGCTGAGGTCATTTATACTCATAACAAAGTGGCCAAACATGTAGATCTAAGGAGAGAGAAAGAAAGAGACAGAAAGATACAGAAAGAATGAAAGCACCTGTTTCTTTTCGCTCTCACACTGGGTTTGGGAACTCAGAGGTCCACCATGCTGGGCAAGTTTGAGGCCTTTTTGCAGAACACAGCACTAGTAACAGTTGTTAATTACCACTATTCACAGCTTTAGTGCAGGCTTGTAATTTACAGAAGGGTTCATAGGGTGCATGAGATAGATTTAGACTCCATGGTGTGAAAACTGAGCGATCTAATGTGCTCATGCAGCATGCAGATTATTTATGGAAGTTCTGCAAGTGCTCTGGTAAAAAATTAGGGATTTTTATATAATTCCTTATATCATTTAGAGATTCTTTATACAAATTTATAGATTCTTTATATTTTGGCTCAATATATGCTTGTTCATCTCTACACTGAACATAGTTCTGCTGTCTCAGGCCAATCAGAAGCCTCTCTGAAGGTATTACATTAAGGATAAATATCTCCCTGTATTTCTCAGCATTGAGGACACCATTAATCTTGATCAAATCCCAAACTCCATTTGCAAAATGAAGCCCCAGACTTCAAAGAAATCTGCTGTTGCCTTCCAATAATTAGTTTTACCACTTTCCAGTTTTGAATATTTAAAATATTTAAAGTCCAGAGCACTTGCACCCCAGTTCCTATGTTACTGTGCATAATTAGCCACTTAGTCTTGTTTCCACATTGAAGGTATGCATTTTTGCTTTCATAAAGAACACTTCTGACCAGGCTTCTCCGGTGTACCTGGGTCCCACTCGTTTCTGCTAACACTTTGCTGATGGCACTCCTGGACATCTAATATGGAAGGGAAGTAAGCGTGATGTGTTTTTTTATCTGTTGCATTAAGTTTCCTTAGTCAACCACTATGTATATGGCTCTTAACATTGCCCATTTCTTCGTGCTTCTTTAAAATAGCTTGCAACCCTGGTCTGCTTTTTGAGAGACTTTTCTGATGCAGTAGAACTACCATGTGTCTTGTTGCTGTTTTTAGTCTTGCCATAGTGTATGACCTGTGACCTAAAACTGTCTTCCCCAACCTCACCTTAGTAGCAAAGTTTGGCTGTTTCTCACACAGTTTCTAGTCTCCTACAGAGCTGTTTCTGTTTCACTAAATGACTGTGTTTCAACCAACATGTGAAATTGATGACCATTAGCTCACTTGGAGAATGATTTAATCATACACTTGACTCTGCTCCTACAAAATCCCTGACTTTGTACAAGTGTACAAAGTGTGTAAGTGTAAGAATTAAAAGCCAGTGGGTAGTCACCCTGAATATTAATTTGATATAGATTTTTCTTCTGTTTGCACACTTTGCATTTTGTACATTTCAAATATATTTTTGAAAGCATTATTATTTTACAGCATTTCTTCACACCTGCCTAAACTAACTTTTGCACAGTGCTGTATATACATGCACTAAACAAAATACCCTGTCCGATGTAGTGTCAGAGTCCTGTTAATGGCTGACAGCAGTGGAATCTGATGTGGTCTACTACTGGTGTATGCTACCAACCTCAAGGTTTACCATATTGTGCATTCTGAGATGCTTTTCTGCTCACAACAGTAGTAAAAGAGGCTTATTTGTGTGATCACTTCATATCAGCTCAAACTAATTATAAGAAGATCTGATTATTTTACATATTCCTGTATATACATATTCATGTATGTACATATTCATAAACAACAAAGCCTACCTCAAGTCAGTCTGTTAAATCTTACCAACATGCTGTTTCTTCTTGCATAACTGTTGCTGACTGGAGGTTTTTTGTTTTTCAATCCATTCTGTATAAACATTACGGACTGTATTGTGTCAAAATTATAGGAGATCATCAGTTTATAAATTACTTCAACAAACCTTTCTAGCACCACAAACCTGCTACATTCAATATCAAAACTTATCTCATTTAGATGTTTTTGATGTGAGCATTAACTAAAGCTCAAAACCTGTATCTGTATGATTCTTAGCATTGCACTACTGCCAAATAAATGGCTGATTTAGGATTTAACACTATAAAGAATCATCCCGCATTTTCCGAATTTGAAATAAAATGCTTGTCATTTGTAAATTTGCATAATTCTTTAAGGAATCAATCAGGTCACTTTTCCAGTAAGAGCTGATAACGTTCTAAGGTGGAAGATAAGCTTGAGGCTGACTTGTGGCAAGGAGCATTAATGTAAGCTTCTAACCTCTGAACACATGCTGTCTGTTACAACTGAGAAATAAGTGGTTCAAACACTGGGCAAACTAACGCAATGTCCTGTGTTCTGCAGCCAAATTAGATTAAAAACGACTCCAGTCCACTGCAAATGATAAAAGAGGCGGGTAACTGTGTTAGGGCCAAGAGAGGCAACGTCCTGTGGTCTAGAGATGGATCTACAGAAGCATGCAATTTTTCAGTCTTGCCTCTTTCCTAAGTCTTTCCTCCTTTCACATGCTAATAATTGGGTATGTCTTGTTTAATATACATTCACACACACTTGGACACCAATATACACATAGTACAGACTAGATCTCTGTCCCACCACCCCACCCTGGATTTCTGAAGCTGACATTCCTGGCAGGCAGAGGACTTTGAAGTGGGCAGTAGGAGCTGGCTCGACTTACAGGGCCAAGCTCTGAGAAAGAGGATCTGTCTGGCTGCGGAGGGCAATGCTAGCTCAGGGGTTAATCACAAGCACAGCACACTACTAGCTCTGTCCCCTCTGCACAAGACGCTCTATATTTTGGGGTTAAGAAATCCAGCACACCCCAGGACTTTGAAGTTGAGTGGCAGCTATGAATTGGACTAGGAGATGAGAAGGTTTTTTTTGCTCGCTGGCTCTGTGTGGATAAACATACAAAGGGTCATAGGGTGTGTGTTTGTGTGTGTATGTGTGTGTGTGTGTGTGTGTGTGTGTGTGTGTGTGTGTGTGTGTGTGTGTGTTAGAAATGAAATGAGTAACTGCTCTCCAAGGCCATGGAATACCCCTTCCCATTAAAACCCTTTCTGCTCTCATCTTACCTATTAGAGAGGATTACTCCCTTAATCACTTTTCACTGCCACAGATACTTTCACTCTACTTCAAACTATGTGTTAATGTTTCACAAGAAGCTTGAGGGCAATACTGCAATCTACAATCTGGGATTTTCTCTGGGTATTCTTGTTTTTTTCCCAGTTCAGAGAGATGTGTTGTAGTGTGTTTTTTTTATTTTCAAATTGTCCATGGTGTGCAATTGTGCCCTGCAGTGAGTTGCCATCCCATTATGGTGCCCCTAGTCTTGTGCCTTCAGCCCCCTGGTATTGGCTCCAGGATCCACCATGAGCCTAAAAAGTATAAATGGTGTAGAATATGGAAGGATGGTGACCTCACAGACTAAAAAGATTCAATTTATTACCACTGAAAGGCATCACCACTGCTTCTATATGTGTCACGTATATGTATAGCCAAACTTAGCAGTGGTGGACGAAGTACACAAACCATGTAGTTAAATTAAATTAGAGATACAGTAGGTAAAATATTACTCCAGTAAAAGTAAAAGTGCTCCTTTAAACTTTCATTTGAGTAAAACTACAAAAGTATTTGCCTTTAAATATACTTAAGTATCCAAACTACTATGATTTATTATGACTATAATGTTCCTATTATCATTTTTATCATAAGACTCTTTGCCTGATGTGAAAAGACTCAAATGTTACTCTTAACACACCAATCTATTAATACAATGATAATGAGTCAAACACTGATTGATATCTATTAAAATGATGAACCCAAAACCTTCTTTTCAACTACTTAAAAAAAAATGACTTCATTTATTCCTCTCAAAATGTTCTGCTTGTGTTAAACTGATGCTGAATTGTATGTTGGTGATAAGTAGATACTACCAACCGCCAATCAAAACCAGTTCAAAGCAGAGCATGCACTCTACCCTGATTGTTGATTTGCTGCATGTTTGACCAGTTAAGTTTTTATCCACTCATAAATAAAAAGAAACGACTGATTTTGTAAAATGTAACTGAGTAGAAAGTAAGATTTTTGACTTTGAAATGTAGTGAAGTTAAAGTAAAAGTCTCCCCAAATAGAAATTCTTCAGTAAATTACAGATACACAAAAAAGCTACTTAAATACAGTAACATATTACATTTACTTCTTTACTGTCCACCAATTGAAAATAGAGAATGCCGAGTTTACACTGGGTGCCAGTTTGATTACCAGCATCATCAACCATCAACCTCTGTCTCATCACCTGAGGTAAAAGTCACTGTATATCTAATCACAAACCACAAACATAAGCCATTAAAAAAATGTAAAATGTTTCCGCTGTTATTTGTACAGAGTCTATAAGTTTTTGCTTTAATGATGTTAGGGTGCAGGAGTTTCATTGGGTATTCTAACAGCTTATATATAATGACAAACTTAATATGATTTTTGCAAGTGACATAAATCAAGGTTAGAAAGCCTTTAGGCTGTTTTTCCTAATTCAGCCACAGCAACATCCAGAGTCACCTTACCTATAAAATTTTTTTCATGATGTTCTTTGCTACATTGTAACCACCGGAATCCCAAGTCAAACAAAACAGCTCATGTGGAGAAGAGTCACATATAAGAAGCACAGTTGCCTAATGCCAATCTCCAGATGACGCTGTGTTATTATTCTAAAATTATGAAACCATTAGTGCTGTGCAGCCAGCATGGCCATGCTGCATGTTCACATTTAAATGCCTTTTATTTTAACTCTACGCTTGAATAAGAGCGAGGGGGGGAGTTTTGCGTTTTGCTAATAACACTATGAAAAGAGAATGAAATGTGGTGCAACAACTGATAAGAGTGTGCAATGTTGCTAGTGAAAAACACATTTAGGAATAAATTACAAATTTCATGCTTCTGCCCAGTTCTTTATCAGTCGTCACACAGAGACTGTCAGTCAGACAGGGGAAATGACATCGATATTCATGAAGGTTTTCACTTCAATCTAGCGAATCTATTTGTTATATAGTGCGCCGTTTTTCTAATTATGTTCCCAAGTTAACTTAAATCATAGCACTTTTTTTTTTATATTTGATGGAGTTCCACTCATAGACATTGCTTTAATAATAATAATAATAATAATAATGATAATATGTGCCAGATATAGTGAATGATATCATGCATTGAATAGACAGATATTGTATTTTATGCATATTCCAGGTTTTTCTAGCCCTTATAATAAATAAAAGTATATGATAGTTTTATGGTATTTTAACTGCCTTCTATGTTTTATAGTAAATTGACTCACTGGCTCTCTCACCCATAAGCATGTCCACAGTTTTCTTTTAAGTTGAGAAAAGTAATGCTGTGCGTGAGCTGTACCCACATTGGCTGAAATATGGGGAGATAAATGTTCTCATGTCATTGTACAAGTCACATTTGTAATATTAATCATAAAGTGAACATGCCAAGGCAGCTCACATACTGTAGTCACTGGCCTGTAAGGCGCTGAAAAACTTCGGTGCTGGCAGCTGTTTGAGCATCGTCTCCAGCAGCTCGAACTCAGCCAAGACAAAGATTCACAGCCTGAGCTCAATGTAGCTAGTTGCTTGGTGTCTCCCTCAGGAATGACAGAACAATGAGGACCTGGATATATGGGTGTGTCTAAACCACAGCAGGAGTGTAATATATCCCATTGTGAAAAATCTAGTGGATGAAATCCAGCCACTAACAGCAATATAAGGCATTGATAAGTAATAAGTATATACTCAGTGCCAGTGGCCTGATGGTGTTCTGTTAAGCACAGCTTCTGAAATTACTTATTAACCATTTATCAGGGTGGTAAAGTAACACTTTCTTTCTCAATGAGAACATTTATGCAGATGTTGAAATTTTACATGTCTAGGTCTTTTTCCACAATGAGGATTATATTAGCACTACTTATACAGAATGACATTTTAGCCTGACCCTGTGCCAGTCTTAAGCCAGCAGGTCTCCATTAGGAAAATTGATCTTAAGTCAGAATGACTAATTTTAGATTCTTTGCAATTTTAGGCCCGATCTAATCTGTTTTCTTGGTTTCTGGTCTGAGGAATGAAGCAGTTAAAGGCCAGGTCAGGAAGGCCAGGTCTCTTCTTAGGCTTGGCCAGCTGCATGTTCCTTTGACAAATGAGCTTCGTGAGCAGTGTCCCACTCTAAGTGCATTAGCAGACATGAGCCTGCGATTCACATTAAGTTTGTGTGTTCAATTCTTTTAGCTTGTTTGGCTGCCATGATATATATGATGGCCTTAAATGCAGGCTGTGCTCCAGAGCACGTAGTCAAAGCGTTAAACTGCCTGCAGCCTGACGTTCCTGCAGGAGCAATTTTTTTTCTTTGTTCACCAAAGGCTATTTGGAAAAGCCACGCATATGCGTATATTCATATAACTGCAATTTAGCCCGGGCAGCATGTGTTTGTTGTGTGATTGCACTAATTTGCATGAGCTCTGTTCAAGCAAGTAAATGCTTAGCTAAGATTTGTAGTTGCCCTTAAACATCTGAGAAATGGTCATGCCTTGGCTTGTATGAGCAGAACATATGTTGGAGAAGGAGCAATAGGAAATGCTGGGAGAGCATGTTTAACCAGAGTGCTTACTGCTGAAGATTCGCTCCCTATGAGACATAGCATTTAAGGCAAGCCTAGTACAAATTGATAGGTTTGTATTGTACATTGTACTGAAAAGAATGTCACTTGTGACTGTGGAGTGTAACTATCTGTGGAAGTCTTTTTGCAAATGAAACTTATCTATATTTCAATAATTAAAGGCATGAAATGTGTGGTTATGGTTGTGGTCAATTAACACAATTTTTGAGTAAAAAGTATGTCTCCCAAATGAAAGTAACTCATTTAGTCCACTAATAGCTAATTCTAATGTGGCAGATGTGTTCAAGTGTCTCTGACTATGAATGAGGGAACAGTGCAAATAAATATAACAGCCATTGGGTGCACAGGATGCTGAAACACTTCACCTCACACACTTCCTTCTGTTGGTTTTTAGGAACTTTGCTTCCATTTTGTCCTGTTCATACTGAAATAAACCTAGTATAGAAGTGAAAACACAAACTTTTAAATTCTTTTTATACATCCTATTACTATAAGCCGCTACTTTTTTCCCACGTTTTGAACCCCGTGGCTTAAACAAGGAAGCGGCTTATTTATGAATTTTTCCTGGGGTTTTCCCGGTTTCACAAACTTCAAGCCAAAAAAACTGAACCCCATAACATTAGACCAATGAAATTTCCGAACGGAAACGAAAAAACGCACTTCACCTGTGTTCTGAGCTGCACGGCTTTGGAAGAAAAAACGTCCACCGATGGAGATTTTTAAACGCACGGCGATGAAAAAAAAAAACTCCTGAGAGAAATAGTTGTGAAAGGAAGGAGGAAGACAGTGAACAATGACTTTCTTGGTAGCTCACTAACTCCAGTTGCAACAGAAATCATATAAGCACAGACAGGTTTCAAAACTCGTGCTTTTTTTTTTCTTGGCAACACATACACAACAATACGGGTTAGTTAAAGAAACTTAGAAATGAGCATCAGAAAATAATAAGGACATATTCCTCGGTCTCCACACATGCAGTAATAGCGGAAAAATGCGGCCCCAGGCTATTCCCAAAATACCGCTATGCTCCTAAAGGAGCCAAAACATATTTCACCCGTTACACCGTGTAACAGACACTGTCTTTAGTTAAAGCCTGTGTAAAGTTCATTTGTTTCAATGTAGCTTATAGACAGGTGCGGCTTATTTATGTTTAAAATAAAAATCTTTGTCAAATTAACAGGTGCGGCTTATATATGGGTGCGCTTTATAGTCCGGAAATTACGGTATATAATCCTGTATAGCACTGTAAATTCCAGTGGAAAGATTCTCTCAAATTAGGCTTATTCATTTATTATTAAACTTTTTAAAAGGTAAATTTACCTACTTATAACTAGTAATTAATACTGGAGTGGTTAATAACAGACTGAAATAGAAGTGTGCTGTTTCTCACTTATCCTGCTAGTAGGCTGTATGGAAATGCACCTGAGGTCTATATGTGACACTGACAAAGGTACATGTGCCTGCACAGCTAATAAGACCATCAGCTTAGTGAGGGCCGAAATAATTTCTAGGCCAGAAATAGTCCATAGCAGTTGTTTTCTAAGCAGTTTCTTTCAATTATATCACAATAAGTAGTCAGTATGCATTTTTAAACATTACATACTGCATCTGATCTGTGATGAACTGACCAGGCTATATTT
The DNA here is from genome assembly GCF_014805685.1 of Silurus meridionalis. Lineage (NCBI taxonomy): Eukaryota > Metazoa > Chordata > Actinopteri > Siluriformes > Siluridae > Silurus > Silurus meridionalis. The sequence continues at coordinate 11,885,375 of NC_060891.1, read as the reverse complement.
CCACCACACACCCTGTGATTGCAGGACATCCTAACAGACAGTGACCCTGATCAGAAATATAGTGGTTAGTGAAGATGAATCAATGAATTGTACTGCACCTGATATGAGCAGGATTTCCAACAGTACTGACTGATTTTAGTATGACAACGAGTGAGTGAAAGGTTTTCTGCAGGAACATGACAGGATGTACTTTAACTTGGAGCCCGGAGGAAGTCCTTCTTTGAAAGAGCAGTGACAAAACTCACAGCCAGTGGGACAATGTCATCAACTGTGTCCTGGGCAGTGCAGCTCAGAAAGGAAAGCTGCTCTCCTTTGGAATAACACGAGTAAGTGACACGTTACCTCCCCCCAGTTTTCACACTCTAACACGTTTGTGCGCACGCACATCAGAGTCGTCCAAGGTTTAAAAAAAATGGCTTTCATTTCCTTGGACAGTCTGGTGTGTCCACTCCTCCAGATTCTTTCTACACTTCCATTTCATGGTGCATGATTATTTCTCTCTCTCAGGTACAGGGGGAGAGTTAATGTCTGAGGAAACTGATGTCCCTATCAGATGCGCCCTTCTCCTCTCCCCCAAGCTCCTCTCCTCCCCCATATAGCCTGTCAGCCCATATACTGCTGCATTCATATCCAAATAAGAAGCTCTCAAGTCTTCTTCTTGGCTCACTGCCTTACACACTGGCTCATACACACAAGAGCTCTCCCCACCCATAATTTTGCCGAGCAAGCAATGAAGAGCCGCTAAGCATATGTCATCAGGCCATGCGTTCCGACCCTTATTTACATGTACTCAATGAAAAGCCAACCACTTAAACCTGGCTGGAACTGTGTTTAAACCTGGCACTGAGATGCAGCTTCATTGCACAGCTGCCACCTGCTTGCCACAACCAGCCAGTAGCCAGCCGATGAAGTCATTCACTGCAAGAGATAAGAGCAGATCTTACAATTTCAATTACACTATTTGTTGTTTTAATTAAAATGTTTTAATTGTAAAGATTTTAAATAAGCATGCAGTTTTTACAGTCCATTTATAGACACTGTCAAGGGATGTTCAAGGGGTTGTTGCTTACAAATATGTTGAAGGATTATCATGACTGGTAGAAACATCCACCCATTTAGTATACTTCTTTAACTGAGGGCACAGAGTGCCAACCTATCACAGGTCAAAATCGCATACACACGTGCACACACACACACACACACACACACACACACACAGAGCGGACATTTTGTGAAAGCCAATCAGCAAAGAATAATCCGTTAAAAAAGAAAGATTATTAGGTTAAAAGCAAGATTCTGAATTGCGGCATTATAAAACATGGACCAATTCAAAGGGATGAATATTTTTCAAGCCATTGTACACACGTTTTTCAAATTAATGTTATCTTTCAGATTATCCACATGCTCAATTCGTAGGACTGTTTAAACCTGAATGCAGAATAAGCATTCAGCTCTGCCTATGTGTGGACTGTATGTCTACATGAAAATTCTTTGCCTCACAACAAGTTTGTTTCTACACCAGGCACTCCGAGGCATGTGCATCTTTTGTGCCACATGGGACAGCTGCTGTTCTCACTACCTGAGTCCTAAATGACACACTCATTCATAATTAATATCCATATCACTTTATTGCTGCGTAAGCCTTTCCCATCCAGTTTATTTCGTACTACAGCCACTTAATATCCAGATGCTCTTTTCTTTTCTGTCTTGATGATGGAGTGCTGTTCTCCTGCAATAGTGATTAAGTGCATCTTGGATTGTGTTGCATTCAGCCCTGCTGGGACTTTGGCAAGAGTGTTGTCTTAAACTTTTCCTTATCAAGCGACACAGGATGTATATTGTATTTCCTTTTGAAATATGACTTTAAGTTAGTCTTATCATCCTATTCATTGCACAACTTTGGCCTGAGACATCGTTTGACTTGAGAGACACTCCACTGAGATGATCCTTTACACCACCCTGGCTTAAGCATTTGAGCCATCGTTGGATAACAAGCGCAATGAAATGGTTAATCAAGCCAGAAAAACTTCACTGGCCCTAATATGGCCATGCTAGTGAAAAAGAGAGAGAGCATCCTCAATGCACCTGCAACAGCTGGGAGCACTTACACACAACTCCTATAGAGTGGCCTATACTGTTGATGATGTTGCTGATAAGGCCAGTGTTATTTTAGGAGTGCTCTTGTATGCACTTCTGTCATCACTCCGGCACTGTCATTAGGTTGGGAGCCAGTGCCGTATAAAAGCCCCAGAGGCTTGCTTGGTTCATACCGTGTCAACACATAATGCAGTGTGAGAACTGCAAAAATGCCTGGACATCTCAGAAACGATAATTACAACATCCAGCCATGCACTACTGTGAATATGAGAAGGAAATATGGGTCAGGTTGATGTACTATCAGTATCTGGTCTTTTCAAACCTGTGGTGATTTGTTTGATGTATAGGGTTTATTGTCCTAGGCATTATGGGAAAAAGAGAAAACAAAATAAATGATCACACAAAATGTCAAAGGTCTGTGGTTACATTTTTTTCTTTCTTATAACCAATAAAATTCACCATGGCAGTACCATAAATCAGTTTTTTTCATGCCAATTTTATTATACAAAAATGAATATGGATAAAAAAAAAAAAAAGATGGAATTGATTAAACAGTGTCGGAAACTTGAGCACACATTGCTGATTTATGATTTTTTTCTTTCCATCACTAGTTTTGTTGATGTATATGGATAAACTGTACGTCTTTTCTGTGCATGACTATTCTCAGAAAGTGTGCACACGTGCTGTTGAATTATTGAGTGTTAAATCTGCATCAAACGATTAAAAAAAATAATAATTCTGGAATCTGTGTGAGAGAAAAGGATTTGCATAAATATGTATAAATCATGTGTACATTCTCCTCACATGGCCAGTTCTGGTATTACAAGTTGAGGTCAGATGTATAGGCATGCAAAAGTGATTGTGGTGATTGTGGTGTCTGTGTGTTTTGTGTGTCCAAACATCTCAGCTCTTCTGTGTCATTCTCACTGATTTAGCAAATCAGTAATGCTTGTCTGAGAATTAATTAAATGGATCAGTGCTGGCAGATTCTTTAGGCAGCTGCTGCAGTTACAAGCGAGACAGAGAGTGGCAGAGAGAGAGGGAGAAAGAGATAGATAGAAAAAAAGAGAGAGAGGCCTTGTGCATCCGACAGCCCACACGGCAATCCTGCCTAATCACCCACAATCTATTTCAAAGTCAACTTGATTGGACTTCTATCTGGAGAATAATGGAGAATTAAGCAGCAGCCAGACAGTAACCGCCCGTATTTGCATACTCGTACATGCCAGATGAGCTCGTTTGCCCCTCAGAGAGCCCTGAGAGGTGAATGCTAACTCTTGCACCGATGCTAATGTTTTTTGCTTTCTAAGCCTTATTAGATAAGTAATGGTGTAGAGCGTAATTCGTAAGAACACAACCTCCTCCTCCCCCAACCCCACCCCAACCCATCCCACACACACACACACACACACACACACACACAGACATTCTTACAATTTAATCTATTGTTCGATATGCTTGTTATAATAAATGATAAATATCATAAAGCCTAATGGCACTTTACCTGATAACCAAAGAAATGAGGCTGTCATCTGATGGATGAATAGGAATATTCAAAAAAGCGGCATCAATATTGCATCTTTCCAGAGACTGAGCAGAAGAGCAAGAGATTAGAATTAGTGATGTTCTTTTAATTCACGTTCTTCTAATGTCACATTTGTGGATGAGCAGAAACAGCTGCAGGAGGAGAGGAGAATCATGTCAGGCTCCACTAAAGCATACAGCAGGTCTGAACCCACTGGCCTCTCCTTCATGGCCACATACACTCACATATACTCACACATACACACATAGACGAAGGCTGGTTGAGTGCTGACAAGTGTGGACTGCAGTGTTCATGTAACCCTGACCCAGACAAACACAAGGCATCACCATGTACACAACATTTTATGGACAGACATATCCCCCACCTCTCATATTCTCTCTGATCTTCATACATTGGGCACTCCAAATACATCATTCCTTTTACCTTGCTCTCGGCAAAATGCGGCCGAAAAGTCATTCCGCTTTTATCAAGTTGTCATTTCACTCTGTTTTTTTTTGGGCTGCCAGATTTCAGATTTAAGCTGCCACTCCAAGCGCTGGCCACATGAGAACACCAGTGTACAACAGCCTGAGGAGGGAGTTTTGCACCATACCGCACAAGATTGCAAATAGCTTTCACACTCAGCTACACCCCCCCACCCTACCCCCCTTTGTTCCTGATAAATGGCAATGATGTGAGCATTTGTTTAGTGATTGGCTTCCAAAGATGAACACAACAAATTAGTTTTTGGTACCAGATAAATCACTCATGGGGCATTATTCAAACTATCAACTGATAAAATATTGCAGTATCCAGTGTTGTATTATGATGAACATCTTGTTGTTTTGCTTTGCTTTCCTCTGGCTATTTTATGTCCCTTTCATTTATTTGCATCTTGTACATCATGAATAATAGCTTTAAGAAAAAATAAATCCTCTGGCCTAAACAGATTTTTTCTATTTTAGTTAGCTATATTTCCTTTGTTGTCTTTTTTCCTGTAGTGTGCTTTTTTTTTTTTTTTTAGTGTCAAATGCATTTATGCGTTAACATTTTTTTTCCGCAATCATTCCTTCAGGCACAGCTTGGCCATCTATTTTTTGAGTTTTACACAATGCTGCAAAATAAGCAACATCATTGGGCCTTTCATTAATGCACGCTATAATAATTAAACACCTATGGCAATATCTCTTCTTTGATTATTCTGTAGGGGGCTTGTTTGGAAAATCAGGACACATTTAGTAATTTGAATTAATGTTTTATTGCAGTGATGTCCTCTGGCCAAGTGCATTTTGCATTATTATTATATTAGGTGCATAATATTTGAAAAAGCATCGGCTTGCCATATTTCCATATTTTACAAGCAATTACATTATTATTAGTAGTATTAGTAGTAGTAGTACTAGTAGTAGTAGTAATACTGGTATTAGTGGTAGTGGTGGGGGTAGTAGCAGAACTGGAAGAAGTGGTAGTGTAGTAGTTGTAGTAGGAGTTCTGGTAGTAGTAGTGGTATTAGTACTGGTAGCAGTGGTAATAGTAATACTGGTAGTACTAGTAGTGGTAGCAGTAATACTGGTAATGGTAGTAGCAGTGGTAGACCGTGCATTTGGTACCTGGGCCTTCAGTGAGGACTAACCTGAGTTAATCCACCTCTTAATACCACCACTATCACATCGCAATCATAGAAACCATCAATACTATACAAAAACGCAATATAACAACGTGTGGCATTACAGATAGAGAGAGGGGCATTTCACATATGGAGGGTAAATACCATTTTTCTAAAGCAAGAAACCCAGTTAAGACAACTCCAAACCTCTACACTACAACCGCAACTGTGCCGCTTACATCATCTCGAGCAGTTCAGTCTAATAACATGACAAAAACAATAAAAATGTAAATAAAATACAACCCACTCACCAGAGATGCAATCATAATTTGCACCGCTCCTCAGAGGCTGTAAGCCAGTGGTACCGCTCGTATTCACTGTTCTGGAAGTGGTGAACAAACCCTTTCCCGGGCTGAGACAAGCCAGCAATTTCTCTTCCTCCGTAGGCATAAAAAAGTCTAACTCTGATGTATTAATGTGTGCAGAGCTACACACATGTTTTGCCAGTTGAATTTGGCTGTAACAGTTTCCCTCTGACCAACCAATCAGAGGACGGAAAAATTCTGACGCTATTCTGGGCCAGCTAGCTATGATATGAAATATGAAATCTGATTGGTTAAAGAAACAGACCCGTTGCTAATATTCTCTATTGCCAAAGAGCCAGCAGTATTAACTTTGCAGGCCCTGGGCAGATTAGATTGACATGGCAGCACATAGAGGCTGAAATCTGATTGGACAAAAAAAAAGAGAGAATAAACTTTTAGGAATAAAATTAATACAATTTCATGGAACAAATATTAGAATTTAGGTTGTAAATGTAGGTCAGTGCTTCTGATAGTGTTTAGGCCAGCGGAGAAGGCTTTGCTGGCCCTGACCACCCGCCACTGGGTAGTAGAGATAGTGGTAGTGGTAGTACTGTAGTAGAAGTAGTATTGGTACTAGTACTGGTAGTAGTAGTAGTAGTAGTAGTAGTAGTAGTGGTAATAGTAGTAGTAGTGGTGGTGATAGTTTTAGTAGTAGTAGCAGTACTGGTAGTAGTAGTTGTGGTGGTAGTAGTACTTTTAGTGGAAGTAGTGGTAGTGGTGGTAGTAGTAGTAGTACTGGTACTAGTAGTAGTGGTAGTAGTAGTCCTGGAATTAGTAGTAATAGTAGTAGTAGTGATGGTAGTAGCAGTATTGGAGGTAGTAGTAGTGCTAGAAGTAGTAGTAGTAGTAGCAGTGGCAGGTCGAGCATTTGGCACCTGGGCCTTTAGTGGGGACTTACCTGACTTAATCTACCTTTTATTACCACCACTATCACATGACAATTATAGAAACCATTAATACTATACAAAAATGCAATATAACAACGAGTGGCATTACAGAGAGAGAGGCATTACCATTACTACTATCAGTATTATTACTACTACCACTACTACTACCACCAGTAGTAATACTGCCAAGAGAAACACTACGAAATGAAGAGAATAAACTGTTGGGAATAAATTAATACAATTTCATGTAACAAATATTAGAATTTAGGTTGTAAATGTAGGTCAGTGATTCTGATGTGTTTAGGCCAGCAGAGAAGGCTTTGCTGGCACTGACCGGCCGCCTCCGTAGGGAGCTCCAAATAAATGTCTAAGGTGTCCTTAAATAACTGGTGTCACAGGAAGAACGGCAAGAATGCCGCAAACCCGGAAGCGCGTTCTGCGAATTTGGAAGTGCGTGCCACGCAACCTCCAGAAGATCCTGACATCAGGTGCCTTTTGGCAAACTCCAGGCGGGCTGTCATGTGCCTTTTACTGAGGAGTGGCTTCTGTTTGGCCACTTTACCATACAGGCCTGAATGGTGAGTGCTGCAGAGATGGTTGTTCTGGAAATTTTTCCTCTCTCCACAGAGAAACATTGGAGCGCTTTCAGTGACCATCTAGTTCTTGGTCACCTACCTAAATAGGGCCCTTCTCCCTCGACTGCTTAGTTTGGCTTGGCAGCCCGCTCTAGGAAGAGTCCTGGTAGTTCCAGACTTCTTCCATTTACAGATGATAGAGGCCACTGTGCTCATTGAGACCTTATGCTTCAGAACTTTTTCTGTAACCTTCCCCAGATCTTTGCCTCAATACAATTCTGTATCTGGAAAGCCTAAAGACAATTCTTGGGACTTCATGGCTTGGTTTATGCTCTGACATGCACTGTTAACTGTGGGACCTTATATAGAAAGGTGTGCGCCTTTCCAAATCATGTCCACTCAACTGAATATACCATAGGTGGACTTGATTCAAGTTGTAGAAACATTACAATGATGATCAGTGGAAACAGGATGAGCTAAATTTTAGTGTCATGGCAAAGTCTGTGAATCCTTATGTACATGTGATTTTTAGATTTTAAAAAACTTCTTTCACATTGTAATTACTGGTTATTGTTTGTAGAATTTTAAGGAAAATAATAAATTTAATCCATTTTAAATAAATATTGTATATATAAGGTTATAACAAAATGTAAAGAAATGAGAATAACTTCCGGGTGCAATGCATTCTGTCTAAAAAAGAGTTTAAATTGAAACAATACATGCATATTGTCAACAATTAGTCATTCAAACAAAGACTGTCTAGACACACATTGAAACATATAATAATTATTAAATGAAGTTTGTCATTATAAACACTGAAATATATTTCAAATAAATATATAAAGAACAAAGTTCCACAAAATAATAATCATACTGGATAATGTTTGGAAATAATGTGGTGAGTTAATATAACAAACATTTGGAATATATATAATACTTATCAATAAGATTTTTATGGCTAGAAATATGACTCTTGATAAGTTTTTTCAGTGTGGTGGTAGTAGTTGTAGTAGTAGTAGTGGCAGTATTAAAAGCTGCCATTATGTAAACACTGAAAATATTATTAGATTTGCATAATTCAAATAACTTACAAAATTTTTCATTAAAACATCTCAGCCCTGTATGTGCATATAAAATAACTCTAGACAAAACTAGAGCTCAAGACAATGAACAAAAGGTGTCTTTATAGCATAAAGATATAGACCATTGTACCTGTGATGCACTGTAATTGGAAAGCAGACTGATTTGCTGAACTAACTGTGTTCATTACATTGGTATCTCACTTTGACATATTCAGCTACAGCTCACAAGAAACAGCATCAGTGAACACAACAGTGTTTGGGGGCTAGGCGACAGTTACAGTTTTTATCTTCATGGCTCATTGTGGGCTCATAGAAATAGCTCAGCCCTTTTCTCTGCTCCCCCAAAGCACTGCTATGTGGATTGGGATTAAAGCATGACTGATTTCTCTTTCTCTCTCTCTCTCTCTCTCTCTCTCTCTCTCTCTCTCTCTCTCATATATATATATATATATATATATATATATATATATATATATATATATATATATATATATATATATATATATATATATATATATATATATTTATTATTTATTTATTTCCTTCTTTCTCCTTGCCTCTCCTCACTGTGCTGCCACACTAGCCAGTCCTCTGAGTATTACATCATCCTGATGTAATGTCTAACCAATCACATGACTCCTCTGCTAAACCTTCAAGGATTATAGACCCCGGTAGCTCAGACTCCATAATACGAAAGAGAGAGAGAGAGAGAGAGAGAGAGAGAGAGAGAGAGAGAGAGATTCCTGGGGCTAGATTGTGGATCAATTTTCCCCTGCTCTTTCAGTTTAGCTTTACCTGAAGGTAGAAATAATGCATCTGGATCTCAGGCGTATCTGATAATGTCGACAGAGTGTAGGCATCAAAGTCTCGTGTGGATTTTTTATTATCTTTGGGAATGTGCTCATGAATTTCTTATTTATCATGAGTGAGAATTTGCCCTTTAATCATCAGATTGGTATCAGATTCCAGCCAGTATTCAAATCATTTATATATTAACCATGGGTTCTTTAATTTATTCCTGATTAAAATTTAATTATTTAACAGTATCTTAATCTAAAACAGCAGCAGCAAAGATTAGAATTCATTCAACCTTTAACAATTCCGTTTGCTTAAAGTCTGAGTCAAGTTTTGAAAAAAAAAGGGTTAAACAGAGAAGAAGAAAAATAAAGAAAAAACAGAAGAAGTAAGTGTTGTCAATTTGTTGTTCAACTAGACCTGAGGCACTGAGGCATGACTGGAGATTGAGGCAGTAACACATTGGGGCACCAAAACGTATTAATATTGGCCTTATACAGCATTGGCCTTGAATGTGATTGTTACCATTCATTGTTTCGCAAATCTTTTTAGCATTCAGATTCAAACTTAATACATATGCTATATAATGAACACCACAGCAGGTGGTGTTCATTGATAATGGCATCACGGTTTCTCACAGTCCTGGGAATACTGGACGAGAGTTCACCCTGAATGATGTATCAGTGCATTGCATGGCACCATGAACATTTATATGCACCTCTTCACACCTAGGTGCTATTTGATCTTAATGATTTTGGATGCTGGGAGGAAACATGCAAACCCAACCAAAACCCAGGAGAATATGCAGGAACACAGAAACTTAGCATCACTTTGCTTCCCTAATCCAAGATCATGTTTTTCCTACACTATATGGACAAAAGAATGTGAACACCTGACTATAATATTTGTATGTGCTTTTTGAACGTTCCATTCCATATGTAGTTCATATTTGTTGTTATAAAGACCTCCACTCTTCTGGGAAGATGTTCCTCTAGATTTTGGAGTGTGGTTGTGGATATCTGGCTCATTCAGCTACAAGGGTGTTTGTGAAGTCAGGTACTGATGTAGTGGGAGCGGGCCTGGGGTGCAGTCAGTATTCCAATTCATCTCACTCAATATCTTTAAATTTAACCCATATCAATGTAAACCATGTAAAATCTAAGTAAAGGGAAAATGTTATGCTACTGCATCCAAAAACAGTCTATTGTGTGACTTCAGATTTGTGGTAACAGTTTGGTGAAGAACCACATATGACTGAAAATCTAGGTGTTCCAATGATAATTGCCAATATAGAGTATTTATGTTTTTTCCAAAGTAAGGGCTTGATTTCTTGCACTATAAACGATGACCATACAGATAACATATATGCAATAGACAGGAAAATTAATTGATCTATAAGAAATTAAGCAATCTTTTAACCATGCTTAGTCATCAAAACTCTATATAAGCATGCAGTCTCAAGCCTTGTCACATGACAGATAGCCTCCTGACTTCACATAACCCTACTCATCTCTCTCTCTGTCACCTTGGCTGAATTTAGACATTGTTGAATGGTGTAGTCTAAGAGCCGGTGTCATGTCCCTGCACGTATCAGTCCTCTATTCTTCACTCTTGTGCTTTAACTGCACTTTACACTTGAAAAAGTTGAAGAAGCAAGCATGATTGAAGCAACAATCAAAGCTTTCAAATCTCCCAGATGAGGAAAGAGAGACATAGAAAGAGGATGACAGAAAGAGAAAGCATGAGAGAGATTAATGTAAATCTCAAAAATAAAGAATGCATTAATATTTCATTTGCACATCTTAATTTCCCATGTGAAAGACACCCGGGTGCCGATAACAGAAATAAGAGATTTGATTTCTTCTGTCTTTCTCAGCTGGTGTCACTTTTTCTCTTCTCTCCTCCTGCAATACATCAGCACTTGGATCCTTTTCTCTTTTCTTTTCTCTGCTGAAATCTTCCCAGAGCTGACAGCGCCATGTAATTACCACCAGCTCTCCCTTATCTCACAAATGAGAAACGATGAGATATTTATGAATAGAATGCATGTGGCGTCTCACATGCGCACACCGACATGCCGTGACCTCCTGCGTTCGGAAGCCAACTCGCTTTTGACATTTTACAAACAGTGTGGCATGAAATATGAGTCCCAGTTAATAGTAGAGTTAATTCCCTAGGATGGGGTGCTCTCCTTCCTCATAGGAACTGTGGTTTGTACATAGATAATACTGTTTCTATTATAGAAGTAGACAGAAATATATTTGTGATTGACAAATCCACTCCTAAACTTACATAGCTAATAAAATTCACTAGCAATATTGTGCTTGGTTGTAGCTAAAATATATCTATCAATGAATTAAAATGCCCTACCATTAAAAACAAATAATCCTAGCACTGACAGTACACTATTTTGTATATTACCCAATATTACATTGAATGCATCTCACTAGAAAATGCAATTTTTTAACAGAGTGCATAAATCCTTATGAACTTAAAGGCACCTAGTAACACATCGCAAAGCTTCAAGCTTCAAGTTTGTATGAGATAAATTAATGTTGCAGAACTTTATTGTTGTTTTTACTTCTCATTGAGTATCATAGTATGGTATTAGTATAGGTTGCACTGCATTATAGGATCTAACTAAAAATAAAAATAAATATTCTAAAGCAGGAAAATTCTAACTATGTTCAGTTTTGTGTATTTACACAAACTAAAAAGGGTTTGGCATTGGAATGCAAATCTTTGCAGCAATTCACAACATAACATAAGGAAAACAGGTTTAAAAAATGTCATTCTTCAACATGATCTAATCTGCCTGTATCTTGAATCTGCTCTGTGTCTTTATGGTGTATTTAATATAAATAGATAAATTCCATTATTTGCTGAATATTTTTAAGTGTCTGTTGCAAACCCGTACATAGTATCTGTCAACTAAGTCAAATTCGACTGCTGATTGAGGTCAAGGTTACCTCAGCGTATATCCGATGTAGACTGACAATGATTCAAAATGAATTGTTGAGCAGTTACTTCTCTGCTAATTACTCACGAGAAATGGCAGGCTGCTTCTGTTTTTCTTCATTCTCTTCATTAGAAGTCGATTGTGATTATTCAGCAGAACATCTCCGCTCTTTGTGTGCACCAGGACCATGGGGCCATGTGTTTGAGTGTACCTCTCATGAAATATTAAACATTCTCCCCACTTGCTACATATGATTTATCTTTTCATTAAGTTCTTTCCCTTATTATCCCTGCATAATTAGGACCTTTTATGCAGAGTATTCATAAAACAAAAGACACATGCATTTATCTTAACATTTCATCCCCCTGAAAAGGCTGTCGAGATTAAATTTAATTTAAGGTATAAAGATGTTTTTAGCTTTTCTTCTTTTATTAATACTAGATAATATATTAAGGCACATCTGATGCTAGAGTTTATAATTTCATTATTATTGGGTATTATCTGAGACTTTGTTTTACATTTATTCCACAATGAGACCTACCACAATGTGTTTGCTTTCTTTTTGTTTTCAGTGAACCACATGTAGCATATTTGTTTATGGAAAACCCACATGCACCTAGTTCACATGTGGTTAATTGAGTAAAATGGGAAAATTAGAGAAATGTAAACAAAAGTTAAGTAATAATCTTGTAATACATTAGCGGTGAAAAGCTGTTATTTGTTGTTTTGTTTTGTTTTTTATTAAAGCTTGGCAGAAGATTCACAGTCCACCTGTTCTTTAGGACTGAGATGTCTCGGGTTGTAAGAAAAAAGCCACGTAAGTGGCTTACATTCAATTTTTTATTTATAGGGCATAGTACAATGACAACACGCATTGGCAACAAATTAATTTGTTAAAATATACCTTTATTGCACATGTTTCCTCAACATCCATAGCTTACTTCATCACATTAGATAGAAAGCTTTCCAGAAATGTCTAAAAATCATTTGGCTCAGACCTATTATTAAAAAATTAATTAGCACAGCAACTGCACAAGTTCAGGATTTGAAAAAAGTTATATTTTGCAAATTTGCTATTTGTTGTAATTTGTGAATGAAGAAAAAAAATTTAAAAAATTATGCCCAGTAGCCCTATTTTATTTGTATCTTTTTAGGGCACAAGGGTTGGGTTCACAGGATTGAAAAATATACAAATAAACTGGAAGGAATAATGGCACTGCATTACATCCCAAGTAAAGGTAATGCAACTGCTTAGGAAGATAGATAGATAGATAGATAGATAGATAGATAGATAGATAGATAGATAGATAGATAGATAGATAGATAGATAGATAGATAGATAGATAGATAGACAGACAGACAGACAGACAGACAGACAGACAGACAGACAGACAGACAGACAGACAGACAGACATTACTGTTGGGTGGCTAATTAGAGGAGAAATAGTGTGACATGATGCTCTTAGTACTGTGCAGGTGTATCAGTCTGTTGCTTCTCAGTTTATCCAGTGTGTGATATAAGGATGTGTTTTGTTGTCTATAACATCTAACCATTGAGTGTCCTTTGTTCTGACTATTCATGTGACCTTCAGAAACACCACCATATCTCATCAAAGTTGAAACATGTCATGCTTTCAAGTGGCTTGTGTCTGGAACATGCATTGGTCTTCAAATATTGGCTGTGAGAGAAATGTCATGCTGTCTTCTCACGGAGAATAGATTGTGTAACAACATACGATAAAATAAGATGTAGACAAGTTGATATAAGATCTTCTTTTACCAGAGCAATTACCCAGGTTCATTAGGGTTCAAATCAGGACAGCTGCTGGTTCTGTATGCATTCAAGATATTCAAATTCTCTGATCTGTGCCTCAGAGACTGTGGACACCTCACCGCCGGAGATGTCACCTTTGATTAAATAGTGTGATTGCCTCATACAGTCATTAAGCAAAAGGAGAATGAAAACATGTGTTTGGCTTTCGGATATACAGCCCCCATCGACTGGCATCATTAAACCTCCAATAAAATTGGAGTCTAAGTGCTCTTATAAATTCATCTGCAAATTCAGTTTGGCTCTGCTGATTAGGCAATAGCTCATTCATACCCAATTAAAGGATGCCTCAACACTAGGTTAGGCAATTGTGTTGTGACTTTATTGTCACATATTTGCAAGCTTTTATTTTTCATATACATTGGATGCTTTCAATAGGGAATGGCTTTTAGAAGCATTTACAGCTGTCATCTGTAAAAATATTGAGATAATTATGTATTTACATCAAAACTGTGAAACAATATCAACATTTTGAATAGCTTATCTGTATTACCGGAATAAGTTATTATAGCAAAGTAAAGAAGTATATGTTAAGCAAAATGCCCTAAGAGAAAGTGCACCTTTTTTTTTGCAGCTTTGTGCCAAGTAGCAAGCAATGTACCATTTTGAACTGCTAATTATCTAATTAGATATAGCAACTGCACTTAGCAATTTTCATTAATGATTCTCTTTATACTGGTGTTAATACTATGTTAGAATAATTACACAACTTACATGAATCACTTGCCAGTCATCTATCAGTTTTTGGCCTGACATAACTCTGCTTTAGTCTGCTGAGAATGATGGACGTGTTCCCCAAATTCACCTCCAGCAGCGAACATGATTTATGAACTTTAAAGAATAAAGCAGTTTATTTAATGTTAACACTAGCTACACTATTATGTTCAGCGAGAACATGGCAGTTTCATCTGGTACAATGTACTCATAATGTAATACAATAATTAATATGTTTTCTGGCCAATATATCTTATGTATTATGTATTATATAGTTAGCATCTCTCTTTCTCTCTCTCTAACTCTCTCTTTTTTTCTGCAGTTTCCATTTTCCTCCTGTTATTCAAAGTCTCCATCCTTTTGCATCAGAAATCAATAATGTTTCACTCTACCAACTAATTTGATTGAATGTATGCTTAGTCATACATAAGTCTGTTTAGGTTTTTGATAGTGATAGCAGCTTTTGGTTTTCTGATTTAGTCACCTTGTTTGTTTTCTCAAAGTTGCATCCAAGATCTACTTTAAAAATGTAAATATGACGAGTTCAGCATTAGGAGCTGTCAAATGTCAGACCATGAACTCTGAATGCTCTCATGCTCACTGGCTGGATGTAATAAATAAATAAATAAATAAATAAATGTCAAAATTCATATTTCCACTTATTGAGTTGCAGTTCCTATGTGACGTATCTGCCAGAAAAATGTATGTCACAGAAATAGGTCACTGATATCCTATGGATTTTTACTGTGAGGAAAACTCTTCATAATTGCAATAGACCTGATCTAAAATAAACTGTTCAATAGAAAAGTACAAGAGAAACTTTTAACACTGCTCTTCTGCATTCACCCTTACACACAAGTCATCTCTTTTGTCCGAGCTTCCTCACATTCTAATATTGCTTTTGAAATTCTTGCTACACAATGGATGTCATACCTTTTCGAGGCAAGTGTGGTGAATGAGTTATGGAAATTGCATGCCTGGAGAAGCCTTTTAATGGAATGTTTCTCCTACCTAATGAAATGTCTTCCCCTTATCACAGGCACCTTACCATCCATATGTTAATGTCTCGTGTTGAACTATTTATCTGTTCAATTTGCTCTCTTTTCTCTTCCTGCGTTATCTGAAATTATGCTGTAAAGTTGCATGGGGGTAAAACGATAATGCTTATCGACCCACCCTTAAACCTCATATTAAAATTTTTGGTAGCATGATTAGTCCTATTTATCTGGGTAATTGGATTGGTTTATTACCCTGGATGTATCTGCGAATGGAGGCTTAAGATTTAAAAGCCCCAGACCGAAACCTGAAAGACGAGAAGATGGCTTTCATAAACGTGTGCTAGATTAATTATATTTGTTTAGAATCAATAGTTTTACCCTTGGAATTTTTAACTATAATCAAGTTATTCTTCACCATGAGATTATTGAAGAAAAAAGAATGTCACTAGTGACAGAATGCAACAAAGCAGAGGATGGATTGTGGGATGAATTGGTTGTAAGGGTAGCGTTGTAACTTTGCTCCACCAAAAAAAAAAAAAAAAAAACAAAGAGTGGTTCAGCACACTTCTAAGCAATCGTTTTAAGCATGAAGTAATTCATGCAGCCTATTTATACCTTCAATTTAATTGTGTCACAGATGAAAGCCAAAATTAAAGTGATTCTGGCACAGGGTCAGCTTTTGTTTTTATGTATGAATATTCATTGAGTTCTTTATGTGCAATGTTTCTTTATAGGTTCTGTAAGTGGATCTGATTTATGAATTTAAAAGAAGAATGCTGGATGTTTTATGTAACCCAACCTTGTCTACTATTATGATACAATGGAAAAGGGTAGAGTGTATAGAAATACTTGAATAGATTCATTTACATATTGTCTGGTACATATACTTTACATTAACATGGTCACAAAGGCAGACAATGAACAGATAACTGGCGTTAACAATTTGTCATAATCTCTCTCTTTCTTTCTCTCTCTCTCTCTCTCTCTCTCTCTCTCTCTCTCACTCACACACTCTCCTTTTGTACTGGAAATCAATAATGTTTCACTCTGCCAACTAATTGGATTGCATATGTGTGCCAGGGGAGATCAGTATGGCAAGGTAACATAAACAATGTTTTTATAAAATTACTTTCTGCAGAGGAAGAGCTTAATCCAATGAATAATGTATTTTGTTTTTTTATTTGTCTCCTACAAATGAAATGAGTTTTGGAACTCATGACAAGCAGGTCTTCCGCCAGCATAAATTACATCTATAATATCCTTAGCACGACTTATGAGCTGTTCCACTTCTTACTGATGATGCCATAAGGACTGCAGAGTGAGTTCTGTTTATTAATCAACGAATAATAAGTAGTTTGTGCAAACGAATGGGTGCATATGGTCGAAATGGGTAATGTCCTTTCACATGCTTCAATATACAGTAGTATTTTATTAGACGAGTAAAGATTCACAGAAACAAATTATGGATCATCGTGATAATACTGGGTGACAAAGAGAAATAGTATCGTGCACACAAATAAAAAAACATTTGGGAATGTACTGTTGTGTGTGTGATTGATCAGTCATGAAACTGCAGTAGACTGTTGCAGTATCTCTTGGGTAACCAGAGGTTTGTTAGATTAAATCATGACTGTGTGGCTCAGAGCATTGGCAATGTTGGAGGCCTGGAGGTCATACATTTTCTTATCTTTTGCCCAGTACTCTAAAAGCTGGTGTGCTCCAAGTTTTAACCACTATCCTTAAGGAGAAGTTTTATGGTGAGGTGATCTTTTATAGAAGATCCTTATTTCCTCTCTTCAAACTGTATATTGTTTTTCTTAGCAATTGTCTGAATATTTTATAATAAATTGTGTGTATGTGTTTGTGTTTAACACCACTGTCATCTTTTTCCTATCTCTTTCTTGCCAACAAGTATACCATATGGATATTTGTTTGGCAGCTTGTGACTACAGTTGGAGCTAGGATTTTGTTGCGAGTTTAAAGGGGATTTGGACTGCTCAACCACATATGAACTCTGTGGCACATGTTCTATTTAATATGATGGCTCATGAGCAGGTCAGGCTGGGCAGAAATGTCTGCCATTGATGTCTGTATCTCATTATGACTGCTCTCATTAGTCTAAGCACTACAACCAGATGTTTGCTGCCAATGTGCTGCATACAGACACACTGATCATGTTTTACTTGCAATATTGCACTGAGTATGGCATGCATTGGCAAGACATTAGCTGTCTCATTGGAGCAATTAGTGCAAAGTACAATCAACGATCAACACCTTGTTCCTAGCAGTGGTGCACCTGTACCATGAAATGAGTTGACTCTTTCTTATGTTCATGTGCACCAAATGTGGTTAGCACATTCTGCTGTAACAGAAAATTGCAAATTATCCCCTCAATATTCAACTGGATTACTGGATACTGGTTTTTTTTAGGGCCTAAGAGAAGTCCATGTTAGAAAAGTGTCAAATCAATGCAACCCAGATCAATGTTTCAGTGCTTATAATGGCCTTGTCTGCCTTGCACAAACCTTAGCCATGTATGTACAAGAGGTCAGATAATACTTCCATCTATGTGTATTATCCTGCCTGTTATACAGCATGAGCAATAGTCTGAAAAGATGCCTTTAGCTGGCTTCACATATTTTGGGTGAAGCAAGAAATAGACTTTCCCTTTTGGTTGGTAACTGTACTATGATTACAATAGGGAAGACCTAACAGGTGGTTGTCCACACATTGGCCAAGACTTAAATTAGGGAAAAATCATGGAGCAAGAAAATCCCACTTGACTTAAGTGCCTCCCACTCATCTTGTGGCCCCATAGAGCATGCTTCGAAAGGGCAGCTCTTGGTGATAAGATGCTTTCCAGCTGAAGAAATCACTCATTCTGCAGTGTCTATGCAGGGTCTTGTGGAAACAGCAGACCACACAATTCATCAACATGAGGTTAGAATAAGGCTAAATAGAAAATTCTAAGCTCTGTTGTAGAGATCATGTGCAGTTCTACTCCTGTTAGTTTATAATACTGTTGAATTTACAAGCTTTTCAGATTTCAAAGCTATTTTTTATAAGCTACACCAATTTGAATGCAGTCTATAATGTAAGCTTCAAGAGTTTTCAACATTTAGCAACTTTTAAGACCTACCATGCAATACATTTCACACAACCTGATTAAATTACGTTTTCGATAAAACTGTGCAAGTTTAGAAGCAAGAAATGGTTTTCAATACAAACAGCACTTACTACTCACTGATGATGATCATGTACTCTCCCGCTTACATTCTCTTTCAATCTTTTTCTGATGGCTATCCATTAGCTATTTAGTCCCTGGGGCTATCATATCAGATCATGTGTCATAAAGTCTCCTCTTGGAGTAGCATAAAGAAATTACACCACATTTCAAAACACCACATGCCCTTTCACTTCCACTTGTTGGGACAGTGCTCAGTATTATATTTTTTCTTCAAGCAGGAGCACCTTATGTGTGCTGTCTTGTCAAAGCTACCTAAAAACAAGAATACTAGAAGTTGCGGTGAGCTCAACTCATAGCATTTTCTTTCTCCACCTCACCTTGATCTAGATCTTGTTCTTTTTATTTATACCAGCAGCTCCAAAAAAGAAGTTGTTGATGAAATATGCAGGAAACCGTCTGTCAAGTTTCTCTCAGGATGATGAAATAGTGCTGCAATTGTGAAATACGAGCTTGTTTGTAGTGACCACTTTGCTGACCAAAGATGTGTCTCCAGTGGCTTCCACAATCAAATTATCAGAGGGATTCTGTGGACCCTCAGTGAAGAATAAAAAAAGAAGAATGAGAAAATGAGCATAGCATACAGCCTGAATGCATTCAGAATGTAATTCTTTGTTTTTTCTCAGACAGCCAGTCAGGGAATGGCTCACACTGAGAAGGTAATATTTTGATCAGAGGTTTTACATCTAACTTTAATGTTTTAGATTCAGAAGAAATTGTATCTATGCCAATTGGTATTTTCAAGCAACTTACTTTATGGGCTGTGGATGGTGATGCATACGGGCTGATTTAGTCAGTAATAAAATGAAATTTCACATTTTACACGTTTTTGTCTTCTACCATTGGGGTCTACGTAAAAAAAAGTAATTTTGACATAAAACATACACAAAATATATTTTTATGCAATTAACTTTATCTCTTCAGCCTGTCATGATGAAATTAGCCACAGTAGCCTCAGCTCCCTGGAAAGAATACCAAGCTTGTAAGTCATCCATGTTGTTTTACACTCTGTTGGTTTGTTTGCCAGTTTATGTGTTCAAGTCATTAGCTGTTCAGCCCAGCGTGCAGCTGGCAAATGTTATCTGAAAACAAATTAACGTTATTACCACACACTTTTCTGCCATATAGCTGGTGGTTGTATTAACAAACCTTTTTTTTTTTTTTTACTTATATCAGGGATCCCGTTTGTACAGCCTTGTTTTCTTGTTTTAATTAGGTGTCTGCCACAGTAATAATGCAAATGAAATAAGTAATTCTGAAACAGCTACAGTCAAAACATTTCCTTTATTAAGTCAGTTCAGATATCCAGTCATGTATAGATTCATATTTGACAATAAAGTCAGCATTAATGACAAGCAATTAATCTTAAATATTAGTTTAAAGCCTTCACACGAGAACAGAGTATTAAATCTAATGTGGCGGAAAATATTTGAGCTGATATTTAAGCCCCAGAGGCTGGGTCAATATGAAAAGAGCAGATACCACACTTTCAACTGCTGGTCCATGCAAGAGGACAGGTGGAGGTTAAATGCCTTAATCCGTCTCTCCGTCACATTAGGCTTGACTGTGGAACATACATTGCATTGATCTGGATAAATGTGTATAATCCATTGTGGGCTGCATTTACAAAATTGTGCATGGTAAGTGAACACCGTGAATGGAGGATGCTTCTGTATGGCAGTACTTCTCCAAGCACACAGTAAATGGATCGGTCTGATTAGCCCTGAAGTAACCTCTACAGCAGGCCTCTTTTCACATTTCCATGGGGAGATTAAATGGACCTGGCCATGCGAGCACTGCCTGCTCAGGGTTGAACAGCTTTTGGACTAGACCTACTTTAGGAAATCATATATTGCATGCTAAATTCCATCAATATAGCCTAAGCTATAGGAGCACAGTCTATAGAATGACAGTAGGAGTGCTTCAGTTAATTTTCCTAAGCTTCAGTAGCTTCTCGGTCTCTGTCAAATTTTTATGTGGTCATTCCATCTCACTTTTGGCCCAATTTCAGTGCATACAAAAATCAGACGTACTTGTTCATGAGTTAAGATAGAAAAATGTGACCCAAAAAAACTGTAGTCTTGGAACATTTTGACTGAAATTTAAAAGTGTGGGTATTGATACAAATCTTCTTGCCCAGGAGAGGGATGGCTTTGGTTAATGTGCAAATTAAACAGTGTAATGAAATGTTTATGTTGAACAAGCAATAATTTCAAATACTGACTTCCTACATTGATAAATACACCACAATCAGCCTAAATGCCTAGCCTCACACACATGCTTACTTTGAAGAATGGGTATTTCACATTGTTCTTTAGACCTCCTTTACCATGCTTTACCACAAATAATACCATAACTCCTTTTCTTAGCCTTTTAAAGCATGTTTTCTCTAGTTTCCATTTATGTTTAACATTATAATACTGGGAGGTACATTTTTTGTTTGAGCATGAATAATGCTGATTGATGAACTGTGATCTAAATACTTTTACTGTTTACTTTACTTGCTCTGTATATATTTAATGTTGTGCTCTTTCATGAGAATTTGCTGCAACTGTATCATAATTTTGGAACAATATCCTATTACATCAGGCATACCCGATAAAATTTATTGAATATAGATTTGATGACTTTCATATGGGTGAGCTTGTTTGTAATAAAGTCAAAATCCTGTCACCTTTAAAAGAATTACTGCATTCTCAACTTAATGTACCACATCTGCTGAACCGAGTTTTTGGATTTTTTTCAACAGGAAAGTGGTTCTTGAATACAAAAAGTTTGAAAACCCTTGATGTTAGGGCAGCTGTTGAGGCAGCCAATAAATAATTATGCAAAACATGTACTTTGCATTTTACGTTTATATTCAAATTTATTTACTACCATCAGGACATTTTTACAGTGTAGTAAAAATGAAGAAAATTCTTCTATGAGCAGGAGTGTCTATGTGAGTGTTAATGGTTTAGTATGTATCAAGTGTGGTTTAAAGCCCCAGTAATGCTGCTGCTCCTGTATTCTGAAAAGAACCCTTCATCTTTTTACATTAATCTGTTTGTGTACACTTCATGAAATTAATATAGACTTTTTCAATTACACTTTTTCAGCCCTGACATGTTATTTAATTGCTGAACATGAATAATCCTAATGTTGCTTATTTGATGAACTTTACATATTATTAAACCCAGACAGGACCAAATGATTAAATTAAATCAGAAATTCTTGTCATAGTTATTTGACTGCTGTATACATCTTAATTTATACTGATTAAGTCAATCTGAACAAAAATTCAAGCTCCTGTGCGAAGGAACCAAACAAGCTACAGAGTGCGAGAAAAACCTACCTATCAGTATGTCAAGAAGTATGTGATATTTAGAATGATTGTAAAATAAAATGCTCGCTTTGTTTGTCTTTGTTTGTTTCAAACGTTGGCTTCCTTGCATGATTTATTTGGAATTCATAAGGTGTCCAACTGCACAAGTTGACACAAGTCTCCATGGAGATTAATTATTGAGTGAGGCAGTTGAAAGTCTTTTTCATTAATAATGCACAAGCTTGTGTACCTTCCATATGTTATTATTTCTTTTACAAAGGCGTATGTTGCTTGCTGGTACCACTGCTGTCATTAAATCGCTTTTCTGGGACTTAATAGTTATACAGTGTCTATCTATAAAGAATACAAACAAAATGTGAAGATTCATTTCGATTTGTTATTGCAATCCCCAGCATGTCTACCAGGCACAGGGCTTAACTATCTATGTTTCTGTGAGGAAATCCTTGTCTCGCCTCTCAATGAGATTACTCCTTTGCTAGCTTTGCTTTCCATGGCATCACCATGAAAGAATGAAGTGTAAAGCTTAGTCAGCAACTCCATCATGAGATCATTCTGGGACTTTCTAGAAGTCATCAACTCCTCAGCTCTGTTTGTAGTCACACCCTGGAGGAGCTTTATTATTCAAACCAATTGCTGCAGCATGTGTGTGTTTGCATGCCTGATTCCTATGGACACAAAAGCAGTAGGCAGGGAGTTCAGAAGTGGAGGAGGTGAACCAGTGCAGGCAGAAGAAACCTCTGATGGTGCTGCCAGCCTTTTCTTCTGTGCCCGTTCGTCCTGAGACAATCGTGCAGCTGTCTACCGGGCTGGCCGCTCTGCAGGGGAGCCAAGGCACATCCATCACGCACACTGCTTGCCAGTGCCTCTTCTACTCAACACTCCCTCAGCCTGGATGGACGCCAGCCTTTTCCCCTCCTCAGCCGAATCCCAGGCTGGCACTTTTCAGCCGAGATGCTTTCTAGAGACTCAATAAATTGGGATGGGTCCATATGTGCCAGCAGGGGTTGTTGATCTCTACTGTACCCTGGGGTTGGGTTTGAACCGTTTTTTGGAAGACAGAACATAACATTGTATCATAGAGACACAAAGATGGCAGCTCTTGCACATCTACTCGTTAGTCATTAACAGTCATGTTTATCACAATAAACATGGATAGGCAAAGATATTGTGCTTTTATTGGCTGCTAATTTGTTAGGGCATGTGTGCATACACTGAAAACATTTTGCAAGTCTTTCCTCACTGGTAATCTCAATCAAGGCACACTGCATACAATACAACTCAAGCACTTTGCCAAGACAGATGCCTAGCGAAATTTCTTTAGGCACTGTCAATTAATCATTTTCTGAGAGCTAACAAGCTGTGGTTCAGTTTGGAGGACATCAAGAGTCAGACTTGACAAAAGGCTTTTAATATTTATTTATTTATTTATTTAATCGAAGTGGTTGACACTGAATAAGAGGTCACTTCACACCCAGCATATAGTTTCCCTCTACTTCTACGAAGAAGAATTGGATTGTACTGTCACTCATCATTCTGCAGCCCATTCTGAACACAGAATCTTTATCCCAGAGAAAATACATATGTTAAACTGCTCCACAGACAACAGACATAGGTTAATTTCCAGATTGCAAATGAACTATGCATAAGCCATGTCTTCTGATTGTATCCACTACACTATGTGCTCTGTCTCTAAGAAAAAGGTAAATACAAGGCATGCCTATAGTAGATAATTTCCGCTATCACATCTCAAACTATTTTGTTCCAGACTGTAGCCACAGCAACCACCCAGCTATTTTGCTAACAGAAATAAATTCACAGTCAGGATCCTGTAGTAACTATAGCAGTTAATAGATAGTTATATATTTCTTACCCTAAGATATGCTAACAAGAAATTTCACTTGCAGGGTTCTGAGTAACCCCTACTGAAAAATCAGATCTATCAATACCATCTCATGTGCTGTGAGAGGCAAATAAAATTGAGAGCATCTCCATTTTGGAAATCAATCCCCCTCTAGGCAGATACACTTTCAATACATTTTCTAAATATTCCTGTGCAAGTTGTTTTAATGGTTTGTTTAGTTTTTAATGATTTTTTTGGCCAAAAGTGCATTTGAAATAAAAAACCAAGTAAAAAACAATCAATATGTGAAAAAGTTAAATCATTCTTCATTTCATTTGGTTTACATACTACATACATAATGTTTAGCATCATGTCTTTTGCCATCATTTATACTGTTAACTACATTTTACGGTTTTGAGTGTGTTTAATATTAACATTTGGACTGTGCTATATAAATGGGTGTACATTTGGAAAATTTTAAGACCTCTTTTTAAAACTAGGGTGAAAACATCTTGATTAAATCCTTGACAAAGGATTTATTAAGCTTTATTTAAAAGCATCCAGTGACTGAGCTGTTCAAATAGCAAAGAGAAGAGTATCTACAACCGTGGTACCAGGTCAGAGAAGAGTCTTGCATCCTGCATGTCTTCCTTGTCCCGTGAGAAATGTTGAAGAGAGTAAAACTTGCAATAAGCTGGCGGTTGGTACTTGTCTTTTTTACTTTGTAGGAAATCATGTGTTTTAGAATTAAGGAGAAATGGAGAGGTTGAAATTAAGTCTTGCATTTTGGAATTCCTTGCAAGGGTTTGATAATATTTTAGAAGAAAACTACAGTAGCCCAGTCTTGAGATAGCTAGGAGAAAAATAGCAAATGAATGAACTCCAAGGATCAAAAATATTAGATCCTCTCAATGTTGTAAAAGTGAAACCTTTAGCACTATAGTCATATACCTGCTACCATTTAGTTGCCATCTGTGCAGTTTAATTTTTAAGGTTGCTGACTAACTTGGTTATTATTTACAAAGTTATTTTTAATGTATTTATTTATTTAGTTTTTTGCTGTACATGGTTGATCACAACTGCACCATATGGAACTATCTGCTTAGCAGCTTGTGGCTATGATCAGAGTAACAGTTATGCTTTCCTCTAAAGCTAGAAAAGAAATCCTTTTAACTTTATTGGGTTTAATTTTACACATTACAGTTACTTCATGGTTAACTTGCTTTAAAGGCTGTGTTTCCTCTCGAAGAGAAAAGTGCAGATTTCAAAAGCAGAATCCAGCATGGAACCTCCACATTGTATCACTACAACCTGCTTCAATGTTAAAATCCACACACATTACAGCCAAAGATATCAAAGGTGCTCATTGGTCAGAAAATACATTAAATTACTGGGAACAAATGAGGGGTCACAGGGATATAGATTCCAGGCCTTTACTGCCCAAACCTCCCAGACCTGCGTCCTTTAAAACCTGAGATATTTCTGTGGTCTTTTTCCTGCAAAGGCCAGTGGCATCATGATAAAACATAAAATAATGTTTCTTGTATTCCCCCACCAAGAAGCATGCCAATCTGCTAGGACTACTGAGTGCAGTTGCATCAGTAATCCCCCTAGACCTGGTGAAGTTATAGGAAAGACATATGGTGGACACCATTACTATGACTTATAGATGTTTGGAGCCCCAGTTCCTACCATTACATACTACTCTCTGTCAAGTGTCTCCACTTAAGGAAGTCTCTGCTGCTAGTACCTGAATGCCACCATACACCTTTTCCATTTTATACAACCCTCTAATTAAATATGCAGCTGTGAAATGCGAAAAATGTCCATGTTCCATGTCATTCAGAATCAGGGCAACCAGAACTCAGAAGGGAAACGCGCCAGTGCGACCGTGGTATTTATTGTAAATACCATGTCATGTGTCACTTTGTGCACACAAAATACATAGGTAATTCTCACAGTAGTCATGTATTTCCAGTAATTTTTTTGTTTTTTTACATTCATTGCTACCTTTTGTGGTAAGAACAATAAACAATAAAAGACATGTGAAAAATGATAAACAAGGCTCATGTTCTATGAAATTATTATTTTAACTGAATTATTTTTGAATGATCACATAAAGTGATTATCTTGTCTTTTTTTTTTTAATTCAATTTGAAATTTGAATAACTCAGTCTTTACATCGCATACCTTTTAGCTAATCTACATTGTAAAAGTCATTTCTGTTATTCATCACCTGTCATAGGTACCTATTGGTTGCCATAATATCTAGGCAAATTGACCACCCGCTAAAATGCTAAAACTACTTTCTTTTTTGTGTGTATTGCCCGGTTGTTTTGTTGTTTTTTTTTCTTCACAATAGCTTGCTGTGCCTCAGATCCACTTGAAATGAAACAGAGACAACCCATACACTGCAAAATTTCCTTTTGATCCTTTTGACTCTAAAAGGGAAGGGTGGATAATACGAGGCTACTTTTATCGTTCCAGCTTCTGATGCTATTTATTGTTTGTACACTATTCCCCAGTTTTGACATTTTATTGTGAATATAGAGGTCATACGCATTCCACATTCTGAACTCTAACACCAGGGGTTAGCTGCTGCGCTCTGCCTGACCAGGTGTAAAATTAGGAGCAAGTGAGGTGCTTGTTTTAAATGAAACACAGAATATCTATGTTATTCTCAGGAGTGAACAGGTAAAAAGAACCAGTCCTTTGCAAAACAATCTATATACAGCAAGGGCACCTAAAAACAACTGTATGCCAAATAAGGGTTGAAGGAAGCACAGATCATGAACACAAGCTTTTGGTAGAGGTGAAATATGTGCACAAATATATCCAAACTAAAAAAAAAAAAAAAAAAATCACACTCTAGAAATGGAGCATTTCATCGGACCATTTTTATTGGCGTCTTTGTTTGATTCAGAGATGGAAGCGGTAACCCACACAAGGAAGGAGCTAAGCTGATCTAATACAGTATCAAATGCTTATGAATTATTCCAAAGCTACGTCAAGCAGATTTTGTGGCTTTGTGGAACTCACCAAACCACTCTGTTAGTATTTCCTAAATTTAGTTTGAAAAAGTGGAAGTGAAATTGATACATTTTGGGAAGATTATTATACAGCTCATGCTTAGAAACTGCTCATATCAGTAATCCACCAGGGTCGAAGAATTTGTGCTAGAGCATCCTGTCGTGAAATGTTACACCACAGGACAGGAATTACTCAATGGATCTACATCTGATCTATAATCAGGACCCAGAATGATCAAAAGATATTAATGCCTCGTTTTGCTGATTGGTGAGTTTGATTTTCTTAATGCAATAGTGTTCTAAATGTGTATGTCTCAGTAATTTAATAATGGCCATTTCATGCTACTCTGACTTTTCAAACAGTTTGCCAGAGGCGACCACAGGGACTGAGTATTGATTGAAACACATAAGCCAAGAGATGTGAGAGAGCCATAGCAGAAGAGTTCCCAGAGACCAGTCATCGCATATGCTGATGCAGTAACCTTTTCTGCTCCTGTTCTTAACTGTTCGACATGAGATAGTGTGTGTGTGTGTGTGTGTGTGTGTGTGTGTGTGTGTGTGTGTGTGTGTGTGTGTGTGTGGTTGTGTGTGTAAATCCACATCCACAAGAAAGAGAGAAGAAGTAATAGAGATAAAAAAAAATCTAGGTTGAGAAATGAGCTAGCCCACATACAGACACATGTGTGCCCACACACGCATACACGCATACATGCACTTTGTACTTGTAATTTTTATTGTTTGTTATTATAAGGTGATGAATAATTTGGTCCTATTCACTTTGACTAATAAAGCTTTTAGCTTGTTTTCACTGTGGAGTGACTTACAACAAAATTTTAAGCCAAATCTACACACAAGTATGTATAAAAATATTTAACACTGACACCATACTTACATGCTCTACCACACACTCACACACAAATCCTTTTTAAGACAGCCCTCTTAAACATGCTAATCTCACAAGACATGCACTCCACAGACTCCATATGAACCTTTCCTGGAATGCACACATCCCCTTGCACAAGCCCCTTTGAAGAATACTTTGTGGTGCAGTAATTATGATTGTGCGTTTGAATACAACATTTAATAGAAATGGCCCATGTCCTTAGCTTTGATCTTCCTCCCATTACAGTCATCTGAGTGTATAGAGATCTTTATTTAATTTAGCTGTAATGTTATGAAATGTTCTAAAAGAAAAAAGACAGAATAGACTCGACTAATGGTCTAGTGTATTGTCCCGGGGGTTTCAGCAGGAAGTCATGTTATTACTGTAATATTAATAGTGCATCTATGTCTAGTGGAAATGTGGAGTAAATAAAGCTACAAATAACACTTACCAATCATTTCACACTCTTTCATCATTTTTAAGGTATCTAGAAAAAACTTACTGTTGTATACATGAAAGTAACACACACAATCAACTTATCCATTACTGTGACTTTTGGCATTGCTGATTGTTGCTTTAACCAGGTGCACTTACAGCTTGCCTAAGACTAGGTTGAAGTCTTAACCAAATCTAGAAGATGAGTCATTTGAGGATCAATCAGATAAATAATTCAAAGAGAGCTTTCCTACTGAAAAACTTAAAAGAACCCTTGTTGTGGTGGGAATACTGTACAAACTGTAATGTTTTAAGCTTAAAAATAAAATGACATTTAGTTTTTCAAGTTACATTGCTTATAAAAATACAATATTTTCAGCTTTTTTTTTTGATGATTTTAGCAATCATTTCCTTATAAAAATTCCTTATATAGGATATTTGAAAAACAGAAAGAAATATATTATGGTATTGCATCTGTAAACAGTTTCTCCTGGTACTGCTTTAATGCTCTGTGTAAAACGATGCAACCTTTTTTTTGTTGCTTATTTTCCTTATTATGTAATAAAACTGATATTTGCTCTGTAATTCAACAAATTATCATGAGTAATATTATTGAATAAGCTTATAACAATTACTGTAGGGAGAAAAGTTATAGAGTTAATTTTGCTACAAATTACGATAATTAAATTACAACCCCAGCAAGTAAAAAAATAAAGTATCAAGGACTACAAATAAAAGTTGCAAACAGAAATAATTAGGAATGCATAAACCAAGTCTGTGTGTGTGTGTGTGTGTGTGTGTGTGTGTGTGTGTGTGTGTGTGTGTGTGTGTATATATCTTTTTCTTCTTTTGGCTTCTCCTATTAGGGGTCACCACAGCGAATCATCCATCTCCTGTCCTCTACATCTGCCTCTTTCAAACCAACTACCTGCATGTCTTCCCTCACCACATCCAGGCTCTTCTCCACCTGCTCCCTACCCTCACCACAAATCACAATATCATTTGCAAACATCATAGTCCACGGAGACTCCTGTCTGACCTCGTCCATCAACCTGTCTATCACCACTGCAAACAGGGAAGGGCTCAGAAATTATCCTTGATGCAGTCCAACCTCCACCTTGAACCAGTCTGTTGTTCCTACTGCACACTTTACTGCTGTCGCACTGTCCTCATGCATGTCCTGCACCACCCTCACAGACTTCTCTTACACACCTGGCTTCCTCATACAATACCACAACTCCACTCTCAGCATCCTGTCGTACACTTTCTCTAAATCCACAAACACACGATGCAACTTCTTACCTCTTCTCTCAGCCTGGCTTTCACTACTCTTTCTCATAACTTCATGGTGTGACTGATCAACTTTATTCCCCTGTAGTTACTGCAGGTCTGCACATCTCTCTTTTTCTTAAAGATCGGTACCAGCACACTCCTTCTACATTCCTCAGGCATCCTCTCACCTTCCAAAATCCTGTTAAACAATCTAGTTAGAAACTCCACCTCCATCTCTCCTAAACATCTCCATGCTTCTGGAGTATGTTATCTGGTCTAACCAACTTTCCACTCTTCATCCTTTTAATCGCTGCTCTCACTTCCTCCTCACTAATCCTATTCATTTCCTGCTTCACCATCTCCACATCATCCAACCTTCTCTCTCTATCATTTTCCTTGTTCATCAGCTGCTCAAAATACTTCCTCCATCTTCTCAACACACTCTCCTCACTAGTCAACACATTTCCATCTACATCCTTTATTGCTTTAACTTGCAGCACATCTTTTCCAGCACTTCGGTTCCTCTGCCTGGCCAATTGGTATAAATCCCTTTCTCCTTCCTTAGTGTCCAACTTCTAATACAGCTCCTCATATGCCTTTTTTTTGTATTTCACAACATCTTAACTTAGAAATATTGCTGAGCTAAGAAACATGTTGTCTATATCTGATGAAGAGAAGCTCATCCATGCGTTCATGACCTCCAGAATAGACTATTGTAATGCATAACTAGGTGGTGGTCCTACATCATTAATAACCACGCTACAGTTAGTCCAGAATGCAGCAGCCAGAGTTCTCACAAGGTTAAGAAAATATGACCATATAACCCCAATCTTATCGTCCCTACACTGGCTACCTGTTAAGTTTCGAATCGACTACAAACTACTGCTACTTTCTTAGAAAACACTAAATGGTTTGGCTCCCATTTATCTTTTCAGTCTTCACGCTACAAACTGTCACGCTCCCTGAGATCTCAAAACTCTGGATTTCCAGTAGTTTCTAGAAATAGCAAAGTCCACTAAAGGCGGTAGTGCATTCTCACATTTAGCTCCTAAACTTTTAAATAGTCTTCCTCACAGTGTTCGGGGCTCAGACACACTCTCCCAGTTTAAGTGCAGATTAAAAACTTATTTTTTAGTGAGTCCTACACATAACACACATCACATACCATAACCTATATTATGAATATTGTGAACAGCAGCTACGCTAATTCCTCTTCTCTGCTTTTCTTTTTCTACCCATCCAGAGGCATCCTGAGGTTGCGCCAGCTCCAGTCACGCCCCACCTCATGAAGATTATGGACCTTTAAAGAAGTAGATGCCGACCCTACAAACAGTCAGAACCATCTAGAGATCTACCAGCATCATTTGGGTCTCTCTTCATGTGGAGTTTGGACATTGGACCTCTTTGGGTGTTTAAAGGCTCTGGCATGGAGAAGCTGGTGTTGGATCTATGATGATCGCAAAAGTTGAGCTATTTTATGAGTTGCTTAGTAGCTCCTGGTTCCATAATCTCAAAAGACTGTATAAGACGGTAGAAAGGACATTACTCATAATCTTACATTCCAGTGTTCATGTTAGTTCTTACTCTCCCGTGTTCTGTATTGTTTAAAGACTATAATCACACTCTTGATGTCACCCAAATGAGAATGGGTTCCACTTTTGAGTCTGGTTCCTCTTAAGGTTTCTTCCTCATAACATCTAATGGAGTTTTTCCTTGCCACAGTTGCCATGGCTGCTCATCAGGGATAAATACACATCGTTCACCTTAAGTGTTAAATTCTGTAAAGCTTCTTTAAGACAATGTCTTTTGTGAAAAGCACTATAGAAATAAACTTGACTTGACTTGACTTGACCAGTTGCCAAATCATCTCGCATCTCTTTAGCACCACCGAGCTCCTGACTGACTTATTCCCTAAATCTCACACTACAGTCTTCCTCATTCAGTTTTCAACATCTTGTTCTTTTTTCAGTCCTCACTCTCCTCCTTTTCTTCTCCAAAACCCTCCTACAGACCACCATCTGATGCTGTCTAGCTACACTGTCACCTGCCAACACCTTACAGTCTCCAATCACTTTTGGGTTGCATCTACTACATAGAACATAGATCACCTGTGTGCACATTCCTCCACTCTTATACATCACCCTATGCTCCTCCTTCTATTTAAAATAAGAATTCACCACTGCCATTTCCATCCTTTTAGCAAAATCCACCACTATCTGCCCTACCACTTCATCTAACTCACTCCAGAATCTTTCCTTTTCCCAACCCACTTGTGGAGCATAATTACTGATGACATTTACCATAACCCTTTCAACTTCCCACAATCTAAAGGAAATTCTCTTCACCTCACACTCTTACTGTATTTTTCATTCAGAATCACCCTACACCATTCCTCTTTCCATCCACACCATGATAGAACAGTTTAATCTCCCCTCCATTGTTCCTGACCTGTTTCTTGTACTCCCTTTCCACTTGGTCTCCTGAACACACAACATATCTACCTTTCTCCTCTCTATCATATCAGCTACTCTCTCCCTTTACCAGTCATATTACCAACATTTAAAGTACCAACTCAGACCTCCACTCTTCTACACCTCACCTTTTCCTGCTGTCTCTGTAGACGTCTTCCTCCTCTCCTTCTCCTCCTTCGGCCAACAGTAGCCCATTTTCCACCAATAACCTGTTGGCTAACAATACCTGTGGTGGTTGTTGGTAAACCAGGCTTTGACCAAGCCGGTATGAAATTCTGATTCGTGAACCACATATTTGATATGGCACATGTTTTATGCTGGATGCCCTTCCTAACGCAACCCTCCCCATTTCCATTTATGCGGGCTTGAGACCAGCATTGTGCAACCCTAATGGCTGGTTTTGTATGTATATATACAAACTAAATATCAAACTAAAATAAAGCTAAATATCCACTTGTGTATATATATATTTAAATACACAAGTGGATATTTAGCTTGTCCCCATATAAGGGCTTGTATTTAGCTTGTTATGCACCATAAAAACAGTACCCTTGCTTATAAGTTGTGAAAATACAGAAACATAAAACCAAATCAACAAAGTTTTGATGGAATTTTCACTTTGTTAATTCTCCAAATTGTGATAAACAGGCCTACCATGGCACAGGACAGTAAATTTCACTATTCTCATTGGATCAGAAAAGTAAGCATTTGTACATTCATCACTGACTATATCCTGGTCTTGTAGTCATCACCATGGAGCTCAGCTGATGTTTGTTTTGTGGCAAGATGTGTGGTTGTGGAAATATGGGCTTGTGTTGAGCTGAGTGTTTTATTTAAAGTGAGCCAGTGTTCAATAAACCTGAAAGGAATGAAAGTTAATGAAAGGCAAACACAAGCAGAAGATGATCTTTACTCAATATGGGGAAGATGAAAAGGCTTTGTGCAGCTGAGCTGGAAGGGTTAGCACGAGGTTGGTGTTGTCCATGGGTTCATGTCAGTGCCATAAACCCCAAAGCAGAAGAGGTAAATGGCAGTAATAACAATGCACATACTGGTGAAAGTTGCTCTCGAATTATTGTAGTATTCACCTTCAGATTCAAATGATGGATATTGATTGTAGAACACTGCTTGTAAATTAGTGTTATATTTCCATAATCGGAAGAAGAACAAAAACCATGTACTTCAGTTAAAGTAGAGATACACGTTATAAAATATTACTTCAGTAAAAGTATAACTGCTCCCTTTAAACGTCCACTTGAATAAAACTACAAAAGTATTTGCATTCAAATAAGTCAATCAATAGTACTATAATTTATTATGGCTGTAATGTTCGTATTTCTTTTTTGTTACCTTTCTTTAATCAACCCCGTTTGTGTGAAAATACTCTTAGCACACTTATCTAATAATATAATGATATTAATGAGTCAAACACTGATTAATATCTGTTATAATTATTATGAGCCCAAAACATTCTTTTTAACTACTTAAAAAAATCTTACAAATGAGACCACAGGTGTTGTGGCAAGTTAGAGTCAGGAGTTTCTTCCATCATTTGCCACTGTAAAAATGTTCAACTTGATGTTGAACTGACGCTGACCTGTATGTTGCTTGTAAGTAGATACCATGAAGTGATAATCAGAACAAGTTCAAAATAGGTTGTGTACTCTACCCTGTTTGGTGGCTTGCTGTGTGTTTGACCAGTTAAGTTTTTATCCACTCATAAATAAAAAAGGAACGACTGATTTAGCAAAAAAATGTAGTTGAGTAGAAAGTAAGATATTTGACTTTGAAATGTACTGATGTTGACGTAAAAGTTTCCCCAAATGGAAATGCTTCAGAAAAATACCCAATAAATAAAAAAGTTTCTTAAGTACAGTAACAAATTACATTTACTTTGTTACTGTCCACCACTGGTTATTGTCAAGTAAAATAGCCATAATATGTATCATAGCATATATAATAACCTGCAGATTATAAAAATTAAATCAGTTTTGGTTACATTCTATGGTTTAATAAACGAAAATCTCTGGGGAATACACTGACACAATTACAGTTAAGAGGAAAAAATACCCTCCTTCAATTCTGTACTTTTATTTATTTACAGCATTTGACAGACACTTTAATCCAGAGCAACATACAATTATGTAATTTATACAATCAAGCAATTGAGTTAAGGGTCAACAGCTGCCACTACCAGAATTTGAACTCATGACCTTCTGATCAGAATGGCAACATCTTAACCACTATTATTAAGAGAGTAATTAGTAGGCAGAGGTTTCTAATGAAATGCACAAGATTAGTTAATCAAGAAATGTGACTACTTCTATAAAGGTAGAACCTTTGGCATTTTGGTGTTCTAGAGCACTCAGACATATGTCTACATCTTGACAAGAAGGCAAAATTACAAATATAAATAAGAAATCAGTAAGAAATTGGCTACACTTCTCTGGACAAGTATTGTAATTATAATGGTTAAAAAAAAGGCATGAGTAATTAGGACATTTCATTTATAACTAACTATGCTATAACTGTGCTTGTAAGCTGGTAAGCCATATTTGCTTACAGAGGCAGGTCAATAGATTTACTTTTTCTGGGATAAATAAGACAGTTGTCATAGCTACAGAGATTCAAATGGCATGTACATTCAATTTGTTAATTAACTATTTACAGATAACTCTGTCCTAACAGGTAAAGTAAAATAAATTAAATAAAAAAGAAATTGTGGTTAAGAGCATGAAAGACAGATTGTCTCAAAGAGCAAATAATTAATTACTGTAATTTCACTTTAACAATTTAAGTGTAATTTAATTGTAAAATTGACACAACCAAAACCTACATTTTTAAGATTCATTCAGCATATGGTCCTGTCAGATTAAGTGGCTAAAAGTTGACAAGTTCATGTCCAACCATTTTTCCACCATTGGGAAAGACAATCACTAGGAGTAGCATAAACAGACAGATGTGGCTGCTGTCAGCTGCAGAACTTCACTGTCTTAAACAAACAAGTGAGAGAGCAGCATGAATAAATCTACTGCCTTCTGACAGCACAAACAAGGCCCTGAAAGAACAACAAAATCTTCTCAACTTTTCAGCACTAATGAGTGGGTGAAGCCTTTTTAAAATCTCAGACATTGTCTTAGAAAAATGTATTCAAATTACATAAAATCACACCTCTCCTTTCAGCCTGTCATGCTGCCATTATATTTTCTGATGCGTGTGTGTGTGTGTGTGTGTGTGTGTATGTGTGTGTGTGTGTGTGTGTTTGTGTTTGTCTGTGTGACTGAGTGTGAGAGAGAGTTCATGCATGTGTGTAGAGCTGTCATAGGAGTGTATCAGTGTCAGTGAAGTGCAGCTTTGCCTGTGTAAATAATGCATGCATTTCAGTGGAAGCTAAGCTAATAGATTGAAGGTGTTCATTAGCTCTCTCTTTGACTGTGTGTGAGTCTCTAGTGCTAAAACAGATAAGTGTGCCAGTCATTGACAAGGCAAATCCCACTTCTGTCCTATGAGGAGCGTAAAGAAGCAAACCAAGCACTTTAACTTTAATATCAGCCTCTCTCCTCACATTAGCATTAACGTTAAGAGTTCTTAATGAAATACTTTACCTAAAATCTGAATGCTGCTACTGATGAATCACATGCTTCCAGAGGCAAGTGGTGGCCTAACCTCAACTGACTGGGTTTTTGTTTTGTAAATATTATTTTAAATTTAAAAGAATATAAAACAAGAATGTGAAACCCTGACCAGATACAGCAGTTACTGAATTGTATGTGCCTCAGAGCTACCTTTTTTCTATTAGAAATAATACATATGTGATTTTGGACTGTGATCAATATTCATAGTCTACTCTGAAGGCTAAAGAGGGAGCTTGATTGAAGAAATTACAAGCCGATAATATTCCCACACAGAAGATCTGAGTGTTTATACTGCATATAAATGAAGGATTAATTGCTTGACTGGTGCTATTACCGCTGCTACTCTGAGGGTTAGTAATGCTCACTGCCTCTGCTGCCTCTCCAGCCATTAAGACTGTTATGAATTAGCCACTTTTCTATGCGTGTGATATTGTGTACAGTATGTTCTATAGTAGTGTTACAATTCATATCAGAAAGTTTTGTAATTCTGATACTTTTCAAATATATTACCCAAATAATAATTACAATTAATCTAAAATCTTCAATAGTTCGAGGGCTGCTTGAAAAAGTGTTCAGTATGCTAAATGTATAGTCTATATGTATATGTTTAATTCAAGTTAATTTATTTGTGATGCACTTTTCACAATTTACATTGTCAAAAAGCAATATATAAACTATACAATAAAATATTACATTATTAATGTAAGCAAGCCAAGGCTGGCAATAGCAAAAAAAAAAAGGATCTGACATGACGTGGAGTAAACCTTGTGAGGAATCCTTATCCTCATCTGGTTGACATCAAATAATTACCTTCTATAACTGCTAACAAAGTGACAAAAAAGCACAATTGTATAACCAGGAAATGTAATATATTTTTTACAAGAAGTCTATTTGGCTGAAGTTGGAGTGTAAAACTCCTTAAGGGCAATTGCTGTCCTAAAGCTATCATTGCAAATTTAGTCCCAAGACATCTTTAGGTGGCCCTTAAGGGGCCATTCTCAGCAACATAGTGTGGTTTTCAAGTAATAAGAACTTCAACCAGAAGTAGGGTATCAGGATGAATCAGGTTGGTCTGGAGAGCAAAAAGGGGAAGATCACTAGTATCTAAGAAGTAGTATGTATAACGAGAGAGAGAGAGAGAGAGAGAGAGAGAGAGAGAGAGAAAAGAGAATGAAAGAGAGTGAGAGCGAGAGCCACAGCATCCAAATGTCACAGTTGAACAGAACACACTATTCTCATGAACGCTCCACATTTAGTCTATTACCTTATGAACAAAAGGCTTGACTAGGAAAATGTGTATTCGGCCTAGACTGAAACAATAAGACTATGCTTGAGTCCCAAACACTGATAGGAAGTCAGTGCAGTGTTGCGTGACTGTTCCTTATCTGGGCTTTATAAGTATTGAATTCACTTTTTAGTATTCACTATATAAAGCCTGCACCTTTTTATTTAAGTTGTGTTGCAACATTAAAAAAGGCGGATTCAGTGCTCGGTCAATAGCAGTGTTGTATAATCGATGCAAGATTTTATTGGGAGCCAATTCGCTATAGATATTTTGGTTCTAGTAAGGACTCTTACTGCTGCATTCTGGACTAACTGAAGTTTTTTATGTACCTACAGAAACATCTAGATGGTAAGGTATTGCAATAATCCAACCTAGAGATAAGTTTGTTTTGTTTTGGGTT
Source organism: Silurus meridionalis (assembly GCF_014805685.1). Taxonomy (NCBI): domain Eukaryota; kingdom Metazoa; phylum Chordata; class Actinopteri; order Siluriformes; family Siluridae; genus Silurus; species Silurus meridionalis. Next base: position 11,848,122 of record NC_060891.1, on the reverse strand, counting down.
TTTTTAACATTGTATAAATTTTTTTACATTGTGTAGTGACATATTTCTTATCTAAGCAATATTTCTGAGAGGGAAGAAGGCTATTCTAGTAATATCTCTACACAGGCTTCAAATGAAAGACCAAAGTTAATAATCACAGAAAAGTCTTTTACTGCTGTGCAAGAAACAGAAATGCCATCCGGAGTTACTGTGTAATCAGAAAGATAACTTCTAGCTGCGATTGTGTGTTTGTGTATTTCCCATTTATTTATATAGTTGTCCATTCTTAGAAAGCCATGAGTGGAGAATGCTTATTGCCAGGCACTGAATGAGTTCTGTATTACTACAATGAATGCTGAGTTGTCCCAGGGTCTCATTCAGAGGACAGAATTGCAATTACTAGAGTGCCACCATCTGCCCATATACAGCATTTCACCCACAACAAGTGTGTGCACACACAGGTGGAGAAAGGATTAAGATCAGTATGAATTCAGTGCTGCTATTTGCTGTCAGAGCATGAAAGGTTCCTGTTGTTCATTTTTTGTTCTCACTGATCTCACAGTGATGCATCACGCTCCCGTAGCTGAACAGCATTATTTCAAATTGTGTGGTTTTATTCTTAATAAAGTTGCCATTTTTTCACAGACAGAATGACACACATATAGATAGATATAGTATCTGTCTTCTGAATTTGTAACTCCCCAGCTGGCATTGCAAGAGCCACCAAAACAGAAAGAAACTTTTGCCCCACTCAGGCAGACCAATCCCTTCAGTTCACTCCTCTGCCCAGTTCTAGCAATGGGCACAAAAAAGGATCATCAGAACAAAGAGGGGGCACAAAAGAAGCAAGGTTCCTGCACACAGACACTTATTTACCCCCTCCCCCAAGCCCTAGCAGGAGGACAGTGTTGTGGATCTATTGATCCCAATTCACTGGAGCAGTAAGCATGCAACTTTGATTGATTCCGTCTGTTGTGCAGGCCTCAGCACACAGTCCAATCCTCCCCTTTCCTTCCTTTTTCTCTCATTCTCATTCTCTCTCTCTCATAAAGCATCTATATGCATTACAAGAGAAGGGAGCTAAATTGAGCAGGAGAGGGCAATAGGTGAAAAGACAGGAGATGGGTTGCACTGGATGTAGCAGCCTTAGAGAATCATGAACGCTATGACTAGCTGCTTCTCTGCTTTTGTTTTTTACGACTTCAGTGCTGCATCTTCTACAAAATCGTTTGATAAACTGTCATCAGTAAATGTGTGTTTTCATGTTGGATATTTTAAGACCTATAAAAGAAAGAAGTTGAATTATGTGCCAGGTTCACATCTTAGGTCAAGCTCTGCTGTTCTTAAAACTAGTTTTAATTGATTATATATTGGCTTTCTCTTGGATTTTCCACTTTTGTTTAGTGGCATTAACTTAAATACTGTATAAAGCATTTAGTTTAGTTAAACATTTAAATTCTTTACAAATGCCTCTAAAAGTAATTTGAATTATCTCTGTCTGGAGTCCTGATCATCCTTTCAGTGTCCTACCAAATCACTTGTGGAACCAGTGGGATGGCAGTCTTCATGCTGCTCGGTAGTGTTTAGGACAGGAATCTTGTAGGATTTACTCAGACTATTGCGATTCCTATGCAGTATGGATGGAAAATTAATCATGTCTCTGCAGGCAGGATAAAAGATAGGCGCACACTTACCATAGTATAGCCAGGCACATAGATAAAGGCAAGAAAAGTTTTCATTTGTTGAGGTTTCCTGGTGTTGTGGCCAGCTACAGTATGTGAACATTACTGTAGCAAGCCATATGCTGAAATAAAGTAGCAATTAAGTAGTATAACAAACAGATGTGAGAAGCACATTAGCTCAGCAGGTAGTGTTGGTGCCTTACAGCTCTGTCGTCCCAATCAGAGTGTTACCTTGCAACCAGAATTTCCTTTACCATAACAATGATAAAGCAACTCCTGGACATGATTAGATTAATTTAATGTATGAGAAACTGACTTACTGAAAGATAAAGCCATTCATAATACAAAGACTATACCAATGGCAAGATTATTATTTTATTATTTGTTAGCGTGGAGGAACTAACACTGATGAGATTTATTATTTACAAGCAGGTGAAAAAAAAGTGTGGTTTCAAAGTTGGCACAAGTATCTATCTACTAAAGGTGTTTTCTTTTCCACGGTTCACATATTCAGTTTATCCATTGCACCCCTCTTGCAGGGGGGAGACTTTTGTTTTGTTGGAGCATCTTGTGCAAATTAAGCATTGCTAGAACATCTCATGTCACTTGATTAATGGTTCCATATGGGAGGAGACCTCATTTTCAGAATAGAATTTCAGAAATAACCATCTAATGACAGGAAATTAAAAGACAATATGCTCTGAGTCTCTACGATCATAACAGGGGATTTTGCAAAGCGTTAAACTACACCCATCTACACCAAACATCTTAGATCTGTATCTGTAGAAAATTGAGACAAATTTTCTAAAAACATGCCCATCAATGTTATCAAAGGCCATATCAAATGATGCAATGGATTGTCATACACAGCCAGTGCTGTGTAATGGGCAACAGTATATGATTTAACAAATGCAGCGCTCCCTTGACTGGGTAATTTTTTATTTACAAGTAAGACACTTTTTGACTTGAAGCCAGTGAGCAATGATCATCTCTATACCTAGAGGATTTTGGTTCTAAGAGACAGGCTTCTACCTTGATCCTTGCTCTTTATATATTTGGAGCAAGATGACCAAAAAAGAAATAGTGTAAAAAATAGAATGAGAATGTTTGACTAGGGAAATAGTTAATAATTATTATTATTAATTTCTTTTTCTACGTCTTCTTCTTCTTCTTCTTTAGCTTTTTCCCAGGTCGCCACAGCGGATCATCCGTCTCCAAACTCCCCAGTCCTCTACATCTGCCTCTTTCAAACCAACTACCTGCATGTCTTAGATGTCTTTCTCCTCTCCTTCTCCCTCTTCGGCCAACAGTAGCCCAATTTCCACCGGTACCCTGTTGGCTAACGATACCTGTGGCGGTCGTTGGTAATCAGGGCCTCGACTGATCCGGTATGAATTTTGTGATCCGCATATTTGATTTGGCACATGTTTTACACTGGATGCCCTTCCTAACACAACCCTCCCCATTTATCCGGGCTTGGGACCAGCACTAAGAATGCACTGGCTTGTGCAACCCTAATGGCTGGGTTAATTTATTATTATTATTATGTTAGGATAAACGATATGTAAGCACTTAATTTAAACAAATTAAGTTGTGTTAAAGTTCTGCATTGACCGTTCAGCTCAGCATTGTTGAATAACAATTTGTTGTCATACCACATTTTAACTTTATTGGGAATACCTATACTGTTCCTGATAGCTCATTTATATAGTTATCCAATCAGCTAATATATACCAAGTCAGCAGTTAATATTTATTGAAGGACAAGCAGACAAAGCCAGTTATTAATTTTCGCAACCAGGATAACTGTCACAGAACTAAATGCTTGGTAAGTTTAGATGTGTGCAAACTGAGCATTACTTCACAGTGAGGTGGTGTCCAATGTCTGTTTATAAAGGATGTGTGTGATTGGAAACAGGTAAGTACAGTCAGAAATCCAGTGAATAAAATATTGGAATGAAATCTTGAATGTGTCATGACTGTTGGCCGTGGTGTGTTCTGAGAAGCCAAGTTTGCCTTTGTGGTTGGCCAGACAGATAAGTGAACTAAGGATTAGGTGTTCCTGAAAAAGTGTTCCTGATCAGTCTGTAGGCTTTACAGTGTTAAACACACACACACGCAGGCACGCACGCACGCACGCATGCACACACACACACACACACACACACACACACACACACACACACACACACACTATATATGGGATGCCCTTCAAGGGAGATAAGAAAAATTGGAACTTTTATTGTATACTTATTACTGCAATAAATTTGCAATGTTTGTGTATTAAATAAATACGTGCACTGATCCATAAGGAAATAAGAAAAAGTACACTAACAACTAACTGAGTAAAATACAACCAGTTATTAATAATAGTAATAGTTAAGTATAATGAATATAGTGACTTAATCAGTATTAATAAAGAGAATTTGCATTATAAATTCTATTCAGAAGCAATCTAGGTTACCTTAATTTATACTTTATAATGTAGGCTATATTTAAGGTTTTTTCTAGCTCTCCTGATTCTAAGCCTCCAGACAGGATATGTTATAAATAAATATGAAATATGCATATTGCAAACACTTTCACCTGAGGTATGAAACATACCTTTTATAATACAGTGTTCTAAAATCTGGGTTAAGCCTTGACAATTTCTCTTCTTAGCATATGCCACAGTCTTCTCTGTGTGAGTAAATCGATCAGCCTCCTGTGAGATTGTCATCCTTGTTTTTATAGCATCACACTGAAAATGTAGTTTGATTTGAGTCCTGTGGTCTCAAAGCAACTTTATAGTGGTGTTGGATTTACCATGCGAATAGCTCTGTTTAACATACAATGATAACGTACTAAAAACATTATTGTTAGTGATCTTTATTTAGAGTGTGTAAGTCATGACATTAAATACAAAATTAGTTACCAATGTATTAATGCATTATTAATGGATTTACATATACATCTTGGCCATTAGTGTGTAATATGTGTACTGTAAAGTGCATAATATCTATTATTAATCTATGTATTATTAAATGTGTGCATTTCCAGGTGCACCATGTATTAGTATTTATGAAGTAATTAATTTTGAAAGCAGTATATTAATATAGTACTTATGTGTAGACTATATATTTTACTTATTTTGCCGTTATGGGATGGGGAAGACATATATATATAACATTGAAAACTTTATCACTAGGTAGATAATTCCAATTTATCATGCAGTTACTATGCAGTTATTGGACCAAAAATGTGAGTATTGTGCGTGCAATTTATTGAAAGGAAAGTTCAAAATTGAGAGTACAAAAAAGTACATTGTGCCACACACATAATTGCAATTTTAAGACTGTGCTTTAGTCATATGCCCACAATGAATACAATTATGAACTGCTGAATTTAAGTTATTTTTAATACGGATTCTACAGTATATTTCCCATTTAACTAATAATCTTTTGTGGAATAATTTGAAAATATTTTAATAATAACTGAACAAACAATTATTAATAACAAATTAATAGGTTAAAATGCCAAAGTTTGGCTGCTTTTGCTAGCGAAATTGTACTCATTTAGACAAACAGCAGCAAGACAATTTATTAAGAAGCAAAGGTGTGGATTCCCCTCTCACCCACTGTTTCACCGATTCTGTCTTTTTAGACCCTGATTTATTTGCACATGACATTAGCATAGGGTTAACACAGTCCTGTTAAAGAAAAGAAATGTCTTTCCCAGAGTTCTGCAAGACAGATTAGCTTTGCAAATCCTATCATGCCTTCTGAAACCAAACTGTTTTCCTTCTCCAATCCAAGATGCCAATTCTGCAGAGAAATAAATAGGTAAAAGAGAACAGTTTCTAATATGGCCCTATATTGGTGGAAGCTGGAAAAGTGATGTATGGAGATGAGGCTAGCTGAAGCCTATTAATTTGTTCCTCTATCCATTTATCTCTCTTTTTCTCTTTTTCTATCTCTCACTCCAATGATCCTAAATGGCACCAGTGCACTACTGGCATCTTGCTTGTTATTCTCTAACACCTCCTATTCCAGGCTACCTTCCTTCTCGTAATAAGATACTTCCCTAGCAGGGAATGGTGCTTTGTTGCAGGGTACAGCATGGCCTCCAGCTGTGCCAAGGCTTAGCGGCCCACTAGTGTTTCAGCAGGAGCGGAGAACAGTGGCCGAGCTTATCTTCTTCCTCACAGCAGCAGTGTGACAGAGGGCCACTGGCTCATTAATGAACTGGAGATCAGAGCCCATCCAGGCCCCTGTCATCCACACACACACTAGAACACACACCGTTGACGAGACAGCTAAGGATGATGTAATGTTGACACTTTTTTCTTACATTTTTAGTTGTTGGGTTATTTTTAACTAAGCAAGAAGACTGTACTCATGGATATGTAGAGATGATTGACACATTTGAACAGTATTAAGCTGCATTAAACATATATTTAAACACTTAGCTTGACTTTCTATGGGCAAAGTCGATGCTCTGTGAAACTTATCTCAAGCTTTATAATTAACAACAAAAATCACAATGCAACCATGAGCACACAGAGTTGTCTTTGCATGCCTGTCAATCATTTTGCAGAGAAGTGCGAGCCTACCAGGAGAAAACAGCAGTAGGCTAATACGAATGCTGGGTGGCATATAAAAATGGCAGATGGCAAAGCAATATGTCCTGTTTTGACAGTGATTATGAGAATTAAGATCTCTGAAGGGTATTGAAGTGAGGTCTGAAGCCAGAGGGTGTAATCTTTAGTCATTTGTTCATTTGAATACAACTTAAATTCTCAGAATTGGAAATACTCAATACAAAATGTATTGTACTTGTGTATTGATCATTTTATTTTGTAACCATGGATATTAATAGTAAGTCTTTCTCAATAACCTTCTGGCTTTTCAGTTGTATTTGGTATGTAAGGATATGAAGATGTCAGGTACAACAGTGAAGAGGTTGCGCACTGATTTTGGTTGAGAAGACCCAATCTGCAATCAGCATTTCATCTTAAAAAGTTAGTACTCCAAATCTGGCAAACTATGTTTTTATGGATATTTGCTGACAGGGGCATTGTCATAATTAAATACATTTAGGCCTCTTAGTTCTTATCTGTGTAACTAAGACATTTTTTGCACTTTTATGTCTCCACTTTGTGTCCACCATTTGGGAAATAGTACATATAATGTATTTTCCATGTTTATTCCAAGTACTGATTTAATTAACTAAAATCTTCAAATGAAAGGGCAGTTTGTGAAGTATGTATTAAAACATAAATTTTTCTCTATTATTTAATGGTGCTTGGTAATCTTTGTTTTAGCTTCTGTTGCTATAGATAGGTAGGCTAGTTTTTCTTTGTTAAACACACAGGTAAACATCTAGACACAAAGCTTAATGGCCCAAATTATTGATTTGTTAAGTAGCACACCATGCTTAATCCTCTTCATCCTGCTCCTGCAACAACTTCCCACTCAGGGAATCCACTTCACTAGATCAGTCTCAGCATGAAGAGAAAAACATACAACTAAAGTTAGATGCCAATATCAAATGCTCACACATGTGTCTAATTATCTCCACTGCTTTGTTTATAGCGAATCACCCTAGTTCTTTCTCCCCATGGTTATCTTTGTGTGTGTGTGTGTGTGTGTGTGTGTGTGTGTCTGTGTGTGTGTGTGTGTGTGTGTGTGTGTGTGTGTTGAAAGTAATGCTTTACAGATTGATTGCATGATCATTCTGGCTTACATTATGCTCAATTAATCACAGTCTCTCAGGCATTGTTGTTTTAACACATTAACTCAGGTTTAGACTGAAGGACAATTACATGTACAGTGTGTGTATACTTGCACTGGGTTATAATTCTGTGTGTGTGTGTGTGTGTGTGTGTGTGTGTGTGTGTGTGTGTGTGTGTGTGTTCGAGTAACCTAGCAGAAGCAAATGCAGACAACAGGAAGGTAGATCCAGGGCCATCTGGGCCTCAGGCTTACTGAGTGGATTTACTGCTTTTTTAATATCAGTTCTGTTCAGTGGCCTTTCTAGCCTGTGCACAAGCACACACATACACACAGAGAGAGAAAGAAAGACAAAGAGAGAGAAAGAGAGAAAGGAAGCGAGAGAGAGGCTATACAGTGTGGCAAAAGGGCAGTAGACTGTCTGATCACGTCAACTGTATTAATGGTAATAGACTTTAGTTGATCTGCCTGTGTGACTGCTAAAATATATATGTGGACCCTAAATGAATACTTTTAAAATTTTCAATACTCTAATTACCATGGCCATGGATGCTTTATGCAAATGTATGTTTATTATTAGTAAACCAAACTCAACTCAACATAGAGCATAAAGACAAAATATTCTTGTAATAGTTATTATGGCGTTTTAAATTACGTAAATCATCAGGGCACCAAACAAAACTTTGGTATGTTTCAATTGCCGGATGTGTACATTGGTGTATTTTAGTGCTTGATTTTAGACTTGGCACATCAGTATAACAAATGTTTATGAATAAAAATAATTTTTTGGTGGAGTTTTTTTTTTTATATACTTGAGCAAAGAAAGCATGCAATGAATAAATATGTTTATATAATTTGTGCATTAAAATTCATTGCGCTAATTCATTTTGACAGCCATAATACATACATACATACATAAATAGATGTACGCATATATTGCTAACAGTGATATTTAATTTATTTTTCAAAAGTCATCCATTATTTATCTTTTTATGTTGAAATTTAAGTTATGAAACATCTACGTATAAAAAAAATAAATAAATAATCCCATAAGGAAATAGTCTAGTTTTATTTAATCTCTTAACAGCATTTATTTGTCCCGATCCAAAAACACCTGAAAAAAGGTCTGCCATCCCAAATGTTAGGTGACAGATGGAAGTGTTCTTGGGTGGGATTGCTCCTGTTCCAAAGGGGCATCTGAGCTATTAGCAACGGGAGCATTAGACTGTTGATGATGAGGCACCAAAAAGCTCCATGGGAAAAACTAATGGGACTTGCCCTTGGCCTTCATTGCAGGTTTTGCAAGTCGCTCGCTAAATTCAGGCACACAGAATCACATTGATAGTCAGTGTGTGTTATATACTATATTATTTTAATGCAGAGGAATGTATAGTTTGATGTACTACAGTGCAACATATCATTTTCAAGTAAAGAATTAATGCAGTTGGAATCTGGATTTGCACAGAACTATAGATAATAGTATTCTATTTAATTTAGTATGATAGAGAGTTCACAATAACACCAGTAATATGTAACAGATTTTTTTTTGGCAACACACTTTTCTGGTACATACATTACATATTACTGGGATGGTTTCTGTAAATGAAACCTGCTGTTGTAGGGTTTTCCACTGACAATATATCAACTTAAAGACAATTTATTCAAGCTCCTCTGTATATCTACTATTTCCAACATCACCATTTTTAGTAGTATTATATAGACACATTTGCTTTATTGTTTTACTCCACCCAGCTAACTTTTAGAGAATTTGTAGGATATACCCTTTGCAAAATGTGTAGTCTAGAAAATGTATAATATAGCATTTTTCTCTTTTTTTATGTTAGTTCTACCAAAAACTGTTGACAATTATACACCCAACAATTAGCAAAAGGAAATAGAACGGGATTTCTTTTTGTGAAACAGAATGGACCAGGCTATTTTAGGCAGAGGTCTTGCGTTTTCTTGCTTAAGTCTGGTCTGGCTCACTGCCTGCTTCGATTCGGCTCATTCTGCAAGAGGTACGTTATTATAACTGTCAGTCATTTGTCTGCATAAAGGCCTTTCATTTGAAAGGCTCAAAGCAAATCTCCTTTTTCACATGAAACAGTCTTGATTTATGTCCTCCTTCCATCCGCAGTCTTGATAGATCTATGCACAGCTCTAAATTTATGCTTTCTTCATTCAAGAAAATGGAAGTTGGATGAAAAGGGATCTTGCACTTAGTGTCTTTTATTCAATAACTGTCCAAAAGCATCACTTATACAGAAGTGTATGAAACTATGAAATGAAACAGAACAATGGGTACTTCCTTATGCCAGTGAACTGCCAGTGTGGTTTCCTTTTACAACTAGTGAGTCTTTCCATGAGTTTGTTCCTTGCCAAGTGCAAATCTTGTCATTACCCTGTGACCGTGACTGCTATGTCACATTTGTCCTTTTGCTCCATTCTTGTTTGGCAAGAAATTGAGGACTAAAGAGGCCAGATAGACCATACTCCGTTCTTGCTATAATCTTTAATTGCACAGTTTTTTTTACTGTATGCAAGATATTGCATACAGTATATGAGAATTGTCCCTACACCTTGGGAGAATGAATTCTTGAAATTCCATATTTACTATACATCCATAACTGTTGTTAGACAAATGGCCTGTTGCTCTTGCTTTTATGTTGCTGTATCAGTGCTGTAGCCACAGACTCTCTTATATTTTCACCTTTCCCAACATATTGTACTGTTTTTTAGTCTAAGGTGAAAAACTGTTTGTTCCTCACTCCAATGGACTCAGATGATGAATAAAGTTAGTTCCTGGATTTTCTTTACATTAAATATTTAAATAAGCAATTTCAAATCCATGTCCTGACTACAACCCAATGCAAGTCTCATTATCAACAAGGCTCAGTGAATACTGATGAATATTTATTACCTGCCTCGGACACTAGATTGTCACAGCAAGGAATGAAGTGTACCGTAAACCTGTTCTTGAGACTTCTAGGAAGTAAAAAATAGGCTTCTTCCACCTGTTTAAAAAAAAAAGGACAGAAATGGGTTAAAGGCTTGGCTAATAATCTCCTAAAGTAAGAGGAAGAGTGAGTGCCCTTACTGTGTTTGAAAAGTTTAGATCATCAATGCTTGCAAACACAAGCAAAAATACCTTAAAAACAGTAGCAGCGTGTACCGTAATTTCGGACTATAACGCGCACCCATATATAAGCCGCAAATATACAAATATTTTTATTTTTAACATAAATAAGCCGCACCAGTCTATAAGCAGCAGGTGTCTACACTAATGAACTTTACACAGGCTTTAACGAAAGACACGTTACACACGGTGTAACGGGTGAAATTTAGGAGCATAGCGGTATTTTGGGAATAGCATGCCACTGCATTTTTCCAGTATTACTGCGTGTGTTCAAGACGAGGATTACTATTATTATTATTATTTTCTGATGCTCAGCTTTAAGTTTCTTTGAATAACCCTTAACGCTGTTGCCAAGAAAAATAAAAAAGCACGAGTTTTGAAAACCTGTCTGTGCTTATATGATTTCTGTTGCAACTGGAGTTAGCGAGCTCTCCCTTCACCCAGACTCAACGCGCTACAACGGCTTGTATCTAAACAGTAGCCTACCAAGTAAGTCATTGTTCCCTGTCTTCCTCCTTCCTTTCACAACTATTTCTGTCGGGAGTTTATTTTTTGGCATCGTCGTGCGTTTAAAAATCACCCGGTGAAAGCTTTTCTCCCGATGCCTTGCAGCTCAGAACACAGGTGAGGTGCGTTTTTTCGTTTCCGTTCGGAAATTTCATTGGTCTAATGTTATGTCGCTCAGTTTTTTGGCTTGAAGTTTGTGAAACCGGAAAAAAACCAGGAAAAATTAATAAATTAGCCACTTCGTTGTTTAAGCCGCGGGGTTCAAAGCGTGGGAAAAAAGTAGCGGCTTATAGTCCGAAAAATACGGTACTGTATTACAAGGGATTCAAGGGTGTCACAAGGCTTGTCAATTTAATATCTGAAATTGGTATATAACAGTGAATTGATTTTCCCTTTGTAATGGAATCAGTGGGGTCTAATAACATCAGATCAGTGGGTTCTGAGAACACTATGTAAAAGGTATTGTTTACATTGACCACCATCAAAGACAGGGTTTTTATCTACACTGGCCAGAAAAGCTAAGGTGGGGTATGTGGAAAAATCTCCTCCAATGTGCCTCCATTGAGGCACAGCTCTGGATGTGGGTTGAAGCACACCTTCTATGGCTAAGACAACTCAATGTCCAATGTGGCTTGCAAATAGGGTGAAGTCAGATGCAGTTGTGCATATTATGGGCAGAGCAAATGCCTGAATATCTCTACCACTGCTCTGGATGACACAGTGACACTGCCGTGCATCCAGCCACCTCCTCACACCACTTCTCCACTATGGATATGGCAGTCCCTAATTCAAGGATGCTCTGTCAGCTTGTATTTGGCAGAGGTGATTTGGTGGACAGGTTTTGCCACCTAAAGGAAGAAAAGAAACAGAAGAAAGGAAACATTCAAGCCTCTGCCAGGCCATGCAAGCCACTAACCAGGCATTTGTTATGAAGCCCATTCATAAGCCTCAATGCTGTAAACAGCCTCAACTGGCACTAAATCCCAAGTAAGGGCCTGGTTTCAAGTAGTGTCAAGTGCTCTCACATAATTCCCTTGAAATGTCATAAATGTGGTGTAGGTCTGTGATTACATTTCTTTTTGTTTTAAAGTAACACTTAAATGTTTGTTTTGGAGCTGTTGTATCTCTGTAAAACCCAAAGAATTGCATTTGTAAATATATTGTTCTATCACAGCTGTCAGTTTGATTTGATGGAAGATTTTTTTAATTGAAGTTGCTCGAAGAAATGCAAAAACATTTTCTACAGGCCTACTTGGTATATGTGTAACATACTGTGAATGTTTAATGCCAATGGTTCTTTAGGATAATTGAATCCTATTAAGGATGGAATTTCATAGCATGGACCCCTTCCCATGTCTTACTATGTCACTGTTTTAACTCAACACTCAACACATTCAGCTCTGAATAAATTACATACAAATTATTTTTACCTTTATGTATAGTGAATAGATAAGGAGAGTTTACTACAGATCGTTTCCTACAGAAAATGGATTTATACGGCTTATAGCAAAATTATTTAAAAAGCAGTGACCAACTGTTCTTTAGGAATTCTTCTTAAAGTCTGTTTCAATTCTTTTCAAGCTTTAAACTCATTTTCTGAAACTCTTATTCAAATTTTTTTCCCTATTCATGCAATATCTTTCTTCTTCTCTCATTTTCTCTCCAAATTCTTTTGCTAATGTCAGTGATGAAATGAATCTTGGATGAGTGAGTATCCCACTGCTTCAGCCTTCAGAGGTATGTAATCACAAACCTCCCACAGCGAGAGATTATCAAAAATGGTGTGTACCAATTCATCTCTCTGTATAAACAAAAGATAAAACCTTGAGGCTCACGGAATAGCATGCATACATTGAGACGATTACCTAAGCTTATCATTATGCATTCAAGAGGTGCAATGTGCCATAACAACCACATCCTTCGTTTATATTCACTACATGTCAGGGCAGTTCCTCGGGCATAGCATCAGTCAGAGTAAAAGCTAGCAAAGCTTGTTGGAGCATAATCACAAAGCAGCATACAGAGAATAAGCACAAGTAAACAACAGGACTTTTGGTGCATTAATGCTCTATTATAATTAACATAAAATCGAATTAAAGGGCATGACTGCAAATCTATACTATTCTGGATATGCAAAGTTCCTGAATTGTACAATAAAATAAATTATATTCCAGAATGTTTAATGTTCGAGTTACAATTATAGCAATTATATAATACCCTTCCAGTATACTACAGTATAGTGTCAATATACTGACATCATTAAACCCTTTTATGAAGCATCATGTATGTCAACATGGTTTGTTGTCAGGATTGTCTGATTAAGGGTTCAACATAATTATTTACCCTTTAATATTATAAAAATTAGGCAATGCAGTACAATATGAGGTAATATCAAAAAGCTTTGAGAATTGCAATGTTTACAAGAAAGCACTTTATGTATTTACATTTACTTTCTATCACCTTTAAAATATGACAATTAAATCTCAGACATGGTAACACCCGTGGTCAGAATAGCACCAGTGAGCACCATTAGTTTCTAAACTTTTTGATACATCACATGCAAACTAGCTTCAACCAACTAGCTAAATCAGCAGGCTACTATTTATTAGGCACTGATTTGTGCTTGGCAATCACAAATAGATTCGATTTACCCTTATGGTCTTATAACACTCAGTTCTGTGCTTGCTTGTGCAGCCAGTTAAGAAATGTACACAGGTTACAGTACTAAATCACAAAAAGCACAACATTTGGCTCATTATGGTTAATAATGATTAGATTATTTAGAATTTGACCCAGTTTGTCCTGAGTGACAATGTTACACAGGTACTCGGCTTATGCAGAGGCTAGCTTTACAGCTCTGTGACTAATGCTAGCAATTTAAAATTTTGGCATTTGCCAAATGCTTTTACTAGGCCATTCAAGTGATTGAAATCCATGTTATAGGATTATAGGGTGGAGTAAAATGCCATTGTGAAGTGTCTATAAAATGAAAACACCAAGCTATTCTAGTCCAGATTGAATTGGAGTTTTGCTCAAGTGGAGGTTTTTTTTCCAAACTCATAATACATAATACAGTAGTGCTGGCCGTTTTATCTTAGATTATATTATCAATCGGTCTGTTTCATTAACCAATCAGATTTCAAATTCGCCTCACAGAATGGCGTCAGCATTTTTCCGTCCTCTGATTAGTAGGTCAGGGAAACTGTTACAGCACAGTTGCTCTGCACACATTAATACATCATGAGTTTTTTACGCCCACAATAGCTGACAGAGAAAGAGAAATTCATTTGGTTTCGGACATTCTTAAAAATACATTTTCAAGAAAAGCTAGACATTGTGAGGAGAGGTCGGCCAACCCCGAAGCTAGCTAGCGTGTCTCAGCCCGGGAAAGGGTTTGTTCTTCACTTCCAGACCAGTGAATATGAGCGGTACCACTAGCTTACAGCCTCTGAGGAGCGGTGCAAATTATGAGTCTGCATCTCTGGTGAGTAGGTTGTATTTTATTTACATTTTAATGTTTTTGTCATGTTATTAGACAAATATTGATTCTGAACTGCTCCAGATGACAGTTGTGGTGGTAGTGTAGAGGTTTGGAGTTGTCTTAACTGGGTTTTTTGCTTTAGTAAAATGGTATTCACCCTCAATATGTGAATGCGTTGTTATATTGCGTTTTTGTACAGTATCGATGGTTTCTATAATTGCGACGTGATAGTGGTGGTATTAAGGGTGAATTAAGTCAGGTAAGTCCCCACTGAAGACCCAGGTACCAAATGCACGGCCCGCCACTGTACCACAGAGTTGGAGAGACACAATTATAAAGTATGTCTGTGGATATGGTATCATTCAATTTTCTATTTATTTTAAACAAGGAGACACAAACCAGTACATGTGCACATAAAAGTATGATTTACATGCGTTGGAGTGGACGATCTTGAGTGGCCTGTTATAGAGCACTGACATTAACTCTATTGAACACCTTTGGGACAAATTGGAATGCTGACTTTACCTGATTATTATTATTACTTGTTATAAAAGCTTTTTAAATGCTGTTTACTATTACCTAAATAGTGACATGTTGTAGATCTCCCAGTGCACATTGTAGATGTTTGTTGTTTAGTGATTATGTTGCCATGTGCATTTTGTTTTGGTTCTTTTCTTCACGCACATTTCATCACTGGTGTGTCATGATAGTGTGTCATGATTATTTTCACCTGTTCTTAGTTTGTCTTTGTGTTTAATCCCACATGTTTCTTTGTTCATTGTGAAGTAACACTCAATGTTTTTGTTTCAAGCGTTAACAAACCTTGCAATTAGTCATAGTTTTTACTGATCTTTGCTCTTTGTTTTGACCAGTGTATGCTCTTTGTACGTTGCTCGACCTGACCAGCTCACTGAACTTGTTTGTGTCTCACCATTTGGCTCTGTTTGCAAGCTTGTATAATAAAGCTTTCATTTGTCTGCCTCAGCATTTGTATCAGCTGCCTGGCTGTAAACCACAAGATTCTAATCCTTCTGATTAATTTTAACTGCATTATTCTAATGACAGATATCTAATTCGGCATTGACGAGACACACTTTTTAAATTGTTTTTAAACTGTTTGTCAGGAATTATACGCCTCAGGGATAAATTGTCTGATGTAATCTTTTACTACTGAAACGAACTTGGTTGCAATATATGACATTTTATCACTGCATGCATGCTACAACATCACAACATCAGTGCAATTCAGTTGACCTGTTGGATGGTAACATTAGCAGACACTGTTTAGTTTAAAGGTAACATTTTGTTTTTGGGCATGCTAATCATTCTTTGCATTTGTATAATTAACTATCATGTAATCAACCAACCAGGGGTAGTTTAGTGGTATTGAAATTGGAATTCACAAATGTAGGATCAGTTCCAAAGTATTATTCAACAAGATCCTTGTGCATAACAACAGATTCATACAGATTCATCTGCAGCCAGACATGATGCAAATTATCAAACGTTTCAAAACTATACACCCATTAGGAACACCCATCAGAGGTAATTAATACATCTTTCTTTCTGCAGTGCATTTTGGGCAATTTTATTTCACTCCACACTAATCTGTTTTTAACAGATATTTAAATTTAGTGTGAAATTCCATGAAACACACAATGTTATTTGTGGGTTGATGTAATTTTCACTGAATGGAAGCCACCGCAGGACAAATCAAGTGGTTCTGATGATAGAACTGTAGTCCAGAATGATGTCAAAATTCTAGGTCTGTATTTTTGGTGAAGAGATTTTTCTTCACCTTTTGGCTGCTCCAGGAGTCGCCACAGCAGATCATCCGTCTCTATATAACTCTGTCCTCTACATCTGCCTCTTTCAAGCCGTCCACCTGCATGTCTTCCCTCAACAAATCTACAAACCTCCTCCTTGGCCTTCCAGCATTCTTCCACCAATATGGTAGTAGAGAGATTGTACATTGTAAACCGGATCGGTCGAAGCCCGGGTTTACCAACCACTGCCACAGGTATTGTAAGTCAACAGGGTACTGGGGGAAATTGGGCTACTGTTGGCCGAAGGAGAAGAAGGAGAGGAGGAAGACATCTACAGAGACAGCAGAAAATGGAGAAGTTTAGGAGAGTGGAGGTTCAGGTTGGTACAATAAATGTTGGTACTATGACTGGTAAAGGGAGAGAGTTAGGATACCAAGTGGAAATGGAGTAAGGCCAGAAACATTGGAGGTTGGTTTAAACTGTTCTATCATGGTGTAGAGGGAAAGAGAAATGGTGTTGGGGTGATCCTGAGGAAAAAGTACAGTAAGAGTGTAGTGGAGTTGAAGAGAGTTTCTGATAGGGTGATGATGTCAGGGACTGGCTGGAGGGACCCAAATGCAGGACACAGATTGAGAGCTTAAAATAACAGTCTTTAAGAGGATAAAGAGTGGAATGTCAGTTAGACCAGATGACATACTGGTTGAAGCGTGGAGATGTTTAGGAGAGATGGTGGTGGAGTTTTTAATGAGATTGTTTAACAGGATTTTGGAAAGTGAGAGGATGCCTGAGGAATGAAGAAGTTATCTGGTACCTATCTTTAAGAATAAGGGAGATGTGCAGACCTGCAGTAACTAAAGGGGAATAATGTTGATCAGTCACACCATGAAGTTATGGGAAAGAGTAGTGGAAGCCAGGCTGAGAGAAGAGGTGACCATCTGTGAGTAGCAGTATGGTTTCATGCCGAGAAAGAGCACCACAGATGCAGTATTTGCATCTGTGGTGAATGAAATGTTGCTGGAGAAGTATAGAGAAGGTCAGAAAGAGTTGATTTGTGTGTTTGTGGATTTAGAGAAAGCATACGACAGGGTGCCGAGAGAGGAGTTGTGGTATTGCATGAGGAAGTCAGGTGTGTCTTAAAGTATGTGAGGGTGGTGCAGGACATGTATGAGGACAGTGAGACAGCAGTGAAGTGTGCAGTAGGAACGGCAGACTGGTTGAAGGTGGGGGTTGGATTGCATCATGGATCAGCTCTGAGCCCTTTCCTGTTTGCAGTGGTGATGGACAGGTTGAAGGACGAGGTCAGATAGGAGTCTTCGTGGACTATGATGTTTGATTTTGTTGGTGATTTGTGGTGAGAGTAGGGAGCAGGTGGAGAAGAGCATGGAGGGTGAAGGTATGCACTGGAGAGAAGAGGAATGAAAGTCAGTAGGAGTCAGACTGAGTTCATGTGTATGAATGAGAGGGAGGGCAGTGAAGTGGTGTGGTTGCAGGGAGAAGAGGTGGAGAAGGTGGAGGAGTTCAGGTACCAGGGTTCAACAGTGCAAAGTAATGGAGAGTGTGTTAGAGAAGTAAAGAAAAGAGTGGAGACAGGGTGGAGTAGGTGGAGAAGAGTGGCAGGAGTGATTTGTGATGGGGTATCTGCAAGAGTGAGTAAAAGACAGGAGGTGGAGCTGGAGGTAGCAGAGATGAAGATGTTGAGGTTTTCGTTGGGGGTGACGAGGATGGACAGAATTAGAAATTAGTTTATTAGAGGGACAGCACATGTAGAACGTTTTGGAGACAAGGTGAGGGAGGTGGGATTGAGATGGTTTGGACATGTGCAAAGAAGGGACATGGGGTATATCGGTAGGAGAATGCTGAGAATAAAGCCACCAGGAAGGGGAAAAGAGGAAGGCCAAAGAGGAGGTTTATGGATGTGGTGAAATAAGGCATGCAGGTGGGTGGGGTTGAAAGAGGCAGATGTACAGGATATGGAGAAGGATGATCCACTGTAGCGACCCCTAGAAGACATAAGAAGCCGAAAGGAGAAGAAGAATAAGTAGTAATTGGATTTTGTCACACTAGCTTAACTGTAAGGCTAATATGTATTATATATATATATATATATATATATATATATATATATATATATATATATATATATATATATATATATATATATATATATATATATATATATATATATATATATATATATATATATATATATATACACACATTTTATTTAAATTTTAAAGATGTCTTTATTCTTGTATCTTTGTATTTGCATTATAATTGCTTTGTCCTAGTCCTAGAAAGCTTAAAGGCTGCTGATGACCTTTATTATTTTTTGTCATCCTTACAAAATTTTGGCTAGAAAATCAGATGTTGCAAAGTCCAGTCACAACCATGTTTCTGACGTCATCCTAAGGAGACTTGACCAACCGAGGGAATTCCACAATCCCAAATGTTTGGCCAACAAAATCAAGGTAAACCAAAATTAGCTGGTGTTTATCAGTAGATTTATGTGACAGTTTTTAATTTGTTTTATTTTGTCAGCTTCACTATATAAATAATGATGCAGCTAACCACAGCTCAAGCCATGAGATGGCTTGTTAAAAGGCAATCTATGGTCTGATAAACATGCTAAATTATATTGAGGTTCCTTTGTTGCTGTTCCAATTTTTCAGCTCCCATATATTCCCCAGTGAAATAGAGTAACCTTTCTTTAGTTACATAAGTGCCTGCATTTCATTACCAGACATATAAGCTGAAACTGGTTCTCAAAATGGTTGCCGCTTCCTATGTAAGTCTTACTTAGGGCAGGAAAATTTTTTGTACCCCATATGTTACATCCAATAGGAACAAATTTGCAATTCAGCCTGGGGCTATGCAAGTGTATGTAACAGCATGATGCTAATATGCATGGCTTAGAGTGTTTTTTGACAACTCTTGTTAATAAGTGTGCAGAAATGTATATATTCCTGGGTTTTTTTTATTATTATTTATACATTTGATTTTAATATGCATTAAAATAATTAGAATTTATATTTGAATGTAATCAATTAATTTACTGTGTCCATATTTCAGCTGACATATACCAGTATACTGTATAGCAGTATCACTGTACTTTAAAGAGATGTATGTAATATATACAATAATTTAAAGGAGCAACTATTTGCATGCCCTTTTTTTATGTACTTCTATATCCCTGATAGGCATTCAGAGTAGGTGAGTGTCTCTACCTTAACTCTGCACTTGTAGTGCCTGTATGACACTTCACTGGCTCTGAGTGTTTCAGCTTCAGTGCCTGCCATCATAAATCAGACTAATGACGTATCCAGAGATGGGTGGAGAGGCAAAGAGGTTTACCTCAATACAGCTCTAGAAAACATAATTGTCTCTGACATCTTTTAGCAAACGGAGTGCCAAGCAAATAAACAGTTTTTTTCAGATCCTAAACTTTTGGCAATACATGCTGAGGCATTTAAATAATAAAAAAATACTACTTACCTTTTCAAAAGTTATTTTATGTTTCCTGTGCTAATTTTAGAGTTTGTCAAGATACTTGTCACTAAGAAATCTGCTCATGCCTGAATAGCCAATGTAATTCTAGTTAAAGGCAGACTTGCCCTCAGCGTGCCAAATGAAACTGTGTAAGGGCAGACAGCCATCGTTTTTTTTTTTTTGTCTTTTTTTCTCTCAATGGCACACTGCACTGTGTCGGAGCAACACAGATAGCAGTTAAAGAGCTTATTTCCCCAAATCTCTTTATCCTTTCCAGACCTGTGAGATGCTGACAGAAAGTCAGCTAACTCTAGCCAGTGGCAGCTGCCTTGGTTTTGCATAATTAATTATTTATTCCACACCAGACACCATAATTACCATCCAGATGAATATGATATTCTAATCAGGCATGCTTTAATTTTAATTGCCCTCCAGCATTGAACTGTCAGCTTTGGCTTGGCTTGATAAAGTAGAGGGACTCATGAAACTCTATTAGACATCTGCTTTAAGACCATTGCCTCTGCTAGCCATCACCTGCTGCCCTTAAAATCAACACAGATAGTGTGTGGATGTGAATATGGGAGAGAGAGAGAGAGAGAGAGAGAGAGAGAGAGAGAGAGTGCTTATCCATTTCTTAGCGAAAGCATATTTTGTCCCTGAGTAAATGTGCATAGGAAAGAGGATTTTACAGATTTAGTTTTTCCTGCTGTAGGATCATTTTGGTTGGCTTGGATTTACTGTATATGAGAGCTTTAGAATAATAAGCCAATGACAGATGGGTTTGTGAAGACAATCAGCCAACCTCATATGGCAGTGAGTGCACGTGCCCAGAAAATAGGAGGATTACTGAAGCCTCTTGTCTACATGTTTTATTATGGTAACTTACTTGGAATCTGAAACAAGGAGCATGTTACAGTTTCTACATTTACATGAAACTATCTGTATTTACATTCATACATTTATTTATTTATTTTATTTGATTAATTTATTTATCTATTTAACACTTCTTTTCTATCTTGTTTTTTTTCCCCCCAAAGTGACTATGTACAGCACAAGCCCACAGGAAAAGGGCCAATTTAAATGCTAAGCTTCACAATTAGGAAGTAAAAGGAAAGAGTCTAGTGCAATGCCAAGAGCTACAAAGTGCAGTAAGTTGTGGGAAAAATGATCAAAGTAAAGTAAATTTTATTTTAGAAGGAAAAACTAAAACAAAGTCTTCTCAAATGTTCACGATGGTGGCATGGTGGTGCAGCTGTTAGCGTTAATGCTTTACAGATCCAGGGTTTCTAGTTCGATCTTAAACAGGCCACTGCCCGTGTTTCAAATTCATGTCTGGGTGAGTTTCCTCTGGTTGCCTGATTTCTTCCAATCTCCCAAATATATGCTGTAGGTGTAACTAAATTGTTGTTAGGTGCGAATGATCGTGTAATCTAATGATTCTGTACCATGAATGTATTTCCACCTCATGTTCAGGATGAAGTTACTGAACATCTGTGAATGAAAATATAACAAAGTGAAGAGACGTCAAATGTAGCATAACATCAAACAAAAGAGAGTATAAGGAATGTTTTAAGAAGGGGTTTGAGATGATTAGAGATTCTGCAAGATAAATAGAAGCTACACCATCTCTTTATTCACAGACCATAGTGTGTAGGATGAAGTGTAAGGTTGAATGATTGACACTGTGTAGGTGGGTGACATTCCCCTGACAGCACTGAAAGCGGTCAACTGATGAGGATGTTGCTGGATGTGGGTGGATGTGATGATGTGAATTTATCATCGCCAGTCAATAAAGAGGATAGTAGTAGCATAGTATAGTGGAGGTAAAGAAAATGATTGCTGTCACTGATGTCTTGAAAATAGGTAGCATTGAAATTGGATTACTGACTTGTTGAGTTCTCAGTTAGATCTTCAGCATCATCAGCTTTTCTACAATGCATAGAGTCACAGTGTAAAGGAGTGAAACCTTATAAAAAAAAGTTTTTAAAGACTGGCCTGGGTGTAAAAATATAGCATTTTTCTTTCTAAAGTCAAATGTTGTACTTTAACACTATTTGGCATATTTGATGATAAATGGCAGATTATCATATTTATTTATTTTTTATTTTAATACATATTTATTAATGAGTGAGATTTTATATGGCTTGCCCCTTACATACTGTTTCTCTTTATGGGGCTATGGTTGTTCTGTGAACATCTGACCTATTGATTTCTGCATCATCTACAGAGGTCCCCTTGGATATAACACTACAAAATTTGGAAAAGTTCAGTAGGGGGAAACCAGAACAGAAAACCAAATCATAACACAGGGAGTAGGTTGCCATGGGAGCCATAACACAAATCTATGACTCATAAACAGACAAATATGTTCCAAATATTAACAATGATTTATTGCAGTACGTACATTTAAAGTGAATTAACTGATCAAACACCAGTTATATTTAATTGAAAAAGCATTTGTATCTGTTCTTTCGCAACAATCTGTGAATAAAACGTAATCACAGAAGTGCAACGTTCCTAATTGTTTGGAGTTTTGGCACGGTGCTGACAAGTAATGACAGAAGTATGCTGTTCCTGACAGTTTGGAGTTTTGGCACGGGTTTGTGCTGAGAGCACCTCTGTCAGAGTTTGATCTGGCACTTCCTGCTCGTTCAAGGGAGTAGCGTTGAGTTTCTGTCTAAGGCTTCAGTAGCAGCAGCTTGCTTTGCCTTACAGCCAAGCTTGGCTCTAATAGTGAAGTGGAACAAAGCAGCCTGTCTCAGTTCTAATCCTGCTTCCAAAGGCTCATGTTCAGAAGTTACAATAAAGCAGGCAATGAATTTGAACCTCTGGTTGATGAAGGGGCGCATACCCCTTTTCTTGCTGTAGGTCAACTCAGGGAAGTGTTAATGAGTCTGTTGAATGGTTCAAAAACTTCAAATGCAAATGCCATGCAAGGTGACTTCAGCCTCTGCTTTGTGGCATCTGCTTTTATGCTGCAACATTTTCCCATGGCAATGACTACAGACTGGTTATAACTCCCTGAAAAATAGTTAGAAAATAAACGGATCTACTATTGAGGCGTTATATATAATCAGAATTCCATGAAATTGCGCTTTTTTTTTACTGTGCTTGATATTTTACTGATTTCGTTTGGCTTTAATTAAAAGCCTTGCTCCCAACATGTATTGCATTAATTGGGGAAAGGGGAAAGATAGTAATTAGTGCTATAAGACCCACAGATTATACGGTATACGGGGACGCCAGAGAGGGCATTTAACAACAAAGTTGGGATACATTTCTGCAGATTGCTCAGAAGCCTTTGGTGGGAAGTTGTAAGTTGGTTAGGCTTGATTAAATGACTTTTTATAGGTTTTCCTTATATAGCATTTACTGTTTATCCATCTGGAGGCATACTTGGTCATCTTAAGTCTCATATGTTTGACTGACACCAGAATTGAGCTAATTAGAGCTCTGCTACACTAAGCTGACAGTCCTTCTCATTAATGTTGTCTTATTACCATGCTTGCCTCATCTGAAAAGACCTGAACTATAAAGATGACCTACAAAGCTTCACAACCAGCTTAATTTATGCTAATCTGCCCACAGGCCTCGGGTTATCTATAGACATTCCTTGAATACATATTGGATGTATCCCAAAAACAAGGAACCAGGGAATCCATAACGTGTAATTTGGCTTCCTCTTAAAGATTCACATGCACGTTCCTGAGAATCGTTTAACACGGTTTCTGTTTAAGTACCAACACAGGAAGTCCTTTTTTTTTTACTTATGCTGATAACAGGTGCTGGCACTCAGAGCCCTCGTTCCCATGTTTCATTTTTGCTTGTGATAATAGATTCAATGTTATATCCGTTATGGATCTCAATTTGATTCTTTAAAGTCATGCTTCTAATTGAGCCTTCACAATCCCTCTGAATGCAGCCACTCAGAGCTAGCAGTCAACATTGGGGGTATGTGTCCTGTGTCTAAATTGAGCCCTTTGAGACCACTCACCAAGAGAAAATGATTGTTAGCCAGCTGCCAAGGCTAGAGGTGCTAGTCCCATAACTTAGGGCTAAAGCTGAGGATAACGGTGATGGGAAGCAAGATCAGGATCAGGCTGGCTAAGCTCAGCAGAGGAGGCAAACCTAGCTAATATAAACTGAAGCTTGTGACGGTGAATAAGCATGGACAGACTGGCTCAGATCATAATGAGAAAATGTGAGCAGCATACTAATATAACACTACTAAAGGATTACATTGCGGGTACAGGATGAAAGAGGAGCTCTTCTACAAATGGGTGATGGCTTCATAAGAATTTTAAAACATCTGAAAAATTTTTTTTTTTTCTACTATGACATGCAGACAATGAAATCCAGCAAACATTGTCACAAAGATTTGGATGGTATCATAAAGGGGTCTGCTGAAAAAGTTTTGTTTTTTTATGAAGAATTCTCAAATGAAATAGATTTTCAGATTTTCACAAAACGCTTCCAGAATACTTCAACCTTTACAATGATTGTAAGCTCTTACATATATATTTATATTGTTACATAAAAAATAAATTTATTCTAAGGCTTAGATTTTGTGGGTCTACAGTAACTGTTAATGATGTGTTAATAGAGAAACAACATATTAGAAAAAGCACATTAATACAAACCAGTAATTTATCTTACAGCAGGAACCGTTGTCAGATCCATGCTGTCATAGAAAATGAATAAACTTCTCATTTTAGACAAATATATGAACTAAAAGTTTGTTGTTGTTTGTTTGGTTTTCAATATTTTTAAATATCCGATTGGTTGGTGGTGAAGTATACTTATATTAACATTCAAAAGTTTTTGCTGAAGCATGAACATCTTATATCTAGGCTTTTACGTTATTGTATGAATATAATAGATGGTATTGTTTCTATGCTGACATACAACTGTATGATTATTGTTTGATCCCTCAGTATATTGTCAAAGCACATATGAAAAACAATACATTGTATTCTTTTAGGATATATACATAAAGCAGTGTTTCATACAGATTTGTGTTTGGCTGTGGGGTCAGGGAGCTTGAACATTGGGGGGCATGTCCTAGTATGATTTATATACACTGCTCAGTCATAACATTGAAAGCTTTGATATATAAAAATTACCATTCATTATATCATGACATATGTCAAGGAATGGAATTATATTAGGCAGTGGCTGAATAGTCAGTTCTTACGGGTCCTGTGTTGGAAATAAGAAAAACGTGTGTAAAGACTTAAGTGATTCTGACAAGGACCACATTTCTGAACTGGTTCAGAGTATCTCCAAAATGCCAGGTCTTGTGGGATGTCTTGTGGGTATTTCTAATAATATTTACCATAAATATAGGAATATACTTGATGCAAACCTATGCCTAATGTATAATGGATCAGTCATACTGTTTTTCAGTGAACTGTATTGCAACGTTATTATTATATTTAACTGCATTGTAAAATATAATAATAATAATAATAATAATAATAATAATAAATATATAAAAATGAAAATCTGTGATTTAAATCCAATTAATAACAACAATTAATTACTTAGAAACAAGCACTGAAGACACTTTACTATTAATTTGTCTTGAATTTATTTGTACAAAATAAATTTTAATGAATTAATTAATTTTACAAAATAGTGAGGATATCATTTTGTTGAACTGAAAGGTGAGTGAGGCTGCACTGAGAATCTGAAATGTAGAGGTGTGGAGCACATTCATTTTGCATATTTGTATTATCCATCTTACTATTTCTATTGATCATATACATCATACCTGACATATATATATATATATATATATATATATATATATATATATATATATATATATATATATATATATATAATTTAATTTGGCACTAATATCTGGCACTAATATATCAGCAGCAGATCTTTTAAGCCGTTAGTTTAAACTGTTAGTTGGGGATTCCAGAGGTTAAATCAACACTTTAAAATCTTTGTCATGTCCCATAAATCATTCCTACACCTGAATTATTCTTAAGTCTGCAACAATGTGGTTTGTGGTACATGTCAAAATAACATCCACATGAATAGGACCCAAGGTTTTCCAACAGAACATCACATTTCCACGGCTGTCTTCCATTTTTTGCACGTGCATCCTGGTTTATTTAAATGCAATTTACTTTGGAGCACTTTTGGTAGGTACTAATCACTGCTTAGCAAAAACACCACACAACATCTGCAGTTATGGAAATAACGTATTCCAATTTTTCATAATTGAGAACTGACTATTCACCTGCTGCCTAATATATCCTACTCCTTGACAGTTGCCACTGTAAAAAAACAAACAAAAAAAAAACAAGTTATTCACTTCACATGTCAGGGGTTAATATGGCTGATTGGTGTATTTACAGCATACTTATATGCAGTGTAGAATATTTTATGTATAATAAATTATGCATTTTGTTTTAAATTCGGATGTCTTTACTACCATATGCATTATTATGCATGAGACATAAATGTCCTACAGAGCATCACATGAGGTCCATACAATTTTCCTTTGCATTCCTGTATTTCAGTCACTAATGCCTTTGTTCAAGCCCAGTAACTTTCTTTATTTGTCTTTGTAGCTGCCAGGGGAACGAGTGATTGCTTATCTTTCTCATTTGCATATGGAGATAGCTGTAACATGGCGTAGGCTAATCCACCCTCTAAGCAGTGGGTAGTGGATCATTTTTAGTTTGCAATCCCTTAATGAAATTTGTCTGAGCGCTGAGTTGAATCATCAGCAATAATTACTGGAAGAAAGTTATTATTTTCAGTTATCTATAATTGTGTTTGGTTTCCTGCATTTGCATATATAGATTGCAGTAATAATGTCTCATTAAGTGATATGATTTGGTTAAATGGACTTCTTATGATGCTTGGGTATGTACAAAAGCAGAAAGCTTTAAGCTGTGAAAGGAAATTCAAGCTGTATCACTAATAATAAAGAATTTGTTTAAATATTAGTCTTTCGTGGCAAACAATATTTAATGATATGGAGTCTGCATTAAAAGTGTAACATCTCTGCAATATAACACTGAGGTGAACATTTAATTCAGCTAGGAAATCTTTTAGAAAGTTGTTTCTGATTTCATTGCAAGATTTGTGGAGGGAGGATGTTTAGGCAAGCCATCACAAATCCAAACAAGGAAAACGGTTATTGAACAAGCAAGTGTGTACAGGGCATTAACTGTCTAGATTGGAAAACACCATTATCACACTGCATCATGACTCAGATTGAGGAGGATTCCACTGTTGACTGTTTCACTATAAATAAATAACTGATTGCAAGCTTTACAAACATGTCTTTTGTTAATGATTTAGAATGTATGAATTTGAAAAGGAAAATATGTTGTACCACATTGCTTTATGTGTGACATTGACAGCCCCATATCCATGTTGTTTAAAACAGAGATGGGAAGTAATGAAGTGCAAATACTTCGTTACTGTACTTAAGTAGATTTTTCTGGTATCGGTACTTCACTATTAATTTCTTGGGCAACTTGCAACTAAATTTTTTTACACAAATATCTGTACTTTCTAATTCTTACATTTTTTAAACCAGGCTCATTACTTTAGTTTTAATCTATTTGGTGACAATCAATATTTTTTCTTCTCATTTCATGATGTTTTCAGCCCATCAACCTATTTCTTGCTATTGCTTTTTCAATCTACCACTGATGTATTGTTTCCTGACTATCACTCACCACAGACGTAGGTTAGCCTACGAAGCTAACAACAAGCAGTTGTTAAGAAGTATGGGGTTATTGTGGATGACACAAGAGAGTCAGTGATGTAAATATGACTAAGTACAGAGACAATTCTGATCACTTGATTATCACCTTTGCTCTACTTGTGTTCTATATGGTGGCTGTTCAGCCTGGATACATTCATCAGATAACAAAATCTGAAATTATTTTATATTAATATATCAATATGACTTAATAAAATAACTTTATATTCTATAATGACCTTTTTTCTGTTTATGTCCATCAAATAACAGCAATAATAAGCTAGTAAAAATGAGCATATAAATTGAATACTTTTTGGACAAAAACATAATGAAAGTTGTCAGTTTTCAGAAAACACAAGCTAACGCAACAGTCAGCACCTCTAGGAGAACTGTAGTGGGTCCTTCGTTTATTATATATGACTTTTTATAGACTTTTTAGCAAAGTATTGCTTAATTTCATTTTTAAAGGCATCTATTCATAGCTTTTTTTACATGGTTGTAAGATATTTGCACAATGGTATACAAAATATAGGATGATGACTATAACTATGAAAAAATATGTACATTATAATAAAAAATATATATTAATAAATAAGTATAAATTGTATATATTAAATATTTATATATATATATATATATATATATATATATATATATATATATATATATATATATATATATATACAGTACAGACCAAAAGTTTGGACACACCTTCTCATTCAAAGAGTTTTCTTTATTTTCATGACTATGAAAATTGTAGAGTCACACTGAAGGCATCAAGGGCTATTTGACCAAGAAAGAGAGTGATGGGATGCTGCGCCAGATGACCTGGCCTCCACAGTCACCGGACCTGAACCCAATCGAGATGGTTTAGGGGTGAGCTGGACCCCAGAGTGAAGGCAAAAGGGCCAACAAGTGCCAAGCATCTCTCGGGGAACTCTTCAAGACTGTTGGAAGACCATTTCAGGTGACTACCTCTTGAAGCTCATCAAGAGAATGCCAAGAGTGTGCAAAGCAGTAATCAAAGCAAAAGGTGGCTACTTTGAAGAACCTAGAATATGACATTTTCAGTTGTTTCACACTTTTTGTTATGTATATAATTCCATATATAATTCCACATGTGTTAATTCATAGTTTTGATGCCTTCAGTGTGAATCTGCAATTTTCATAGTCATGAAAATAAAGAAAACTCTTTGAATGAGAAGGTGTGTCCAAACTTTTGGTCTGTACTGTATATATATATATATATATATATATATATATATATATATATATATATATATATATATATATATATATATATATATATATATATATACATATATATATATATATATATATATATATATATATATATATATATATATATATATATATATATATATATATATAATATAGTATCTGAATTTATTATGTAAAATCTCTAAATGCAGATAACATAAAAAGTCATGTGATAGTTACTCTACATTAGAAATGTAGCCTTAATGACATGCTAAACACTTATTGTCAACTGTATAACAGTTTTAATACTGCATTTTATTTGTATTTATTTTTTTATGGAATCCTTACAAGTTATCTTACTAACAGTATTAAACCTCTAGCTCTGCCTTTCACGCTTCACGCTTTTTTGCAATCTTATTTTTACTTCATTTAATCTTCTTTAGACCAGAAGCTTTCAACATACAGTTTGCAAAACAAACAAGTATCTTTGTCCCACAACAATTTTTTTATTGACGTTGATGTTTTAGATGATTGTCTTGCAGAAAAAAGTATGCATCTACGTCCAAGTCTTAACCTTTAGCAGAGGTAGCAAGGTGTAGGGCAAAAATATCCTAGGGGCTAGAATTTACGATACCCCTGGATGTGGTCCCTGAAGTATTAATAATCCACCAGCATTTTGTTGCAGTGGGTATCAGGTGTTTTTTTTCTTGTTTACAGTTTTCATTTGTTTTAACCAAACATGCCTATGGCTTGTGACCCAATGGTTGGGGGCTGTGGTTTACTGGTCCGAGGGTCAGGAATCCAAGCCCCAGCACGGCCAAACTGCCACTGTTGGCCCCTTGAGAAAGGTCCTTAACTCTCTCATCTCCAGGTGCAGTGTCATGGGTGACTCTGTGTTCTGACCTCAACTTCTTAACAAGCTGGGTTGTCTGAGAAAAATAAGAATTTCAGTCTGCTGTAGTTGTAGTGTCAGTTATCTTTGGTGAAATTTGTGAGATTTTTCTTAAGAAAGCCTATTCTTTTGCAATAAAAAAAAAAAAAGCTCTCCTTTCCGTATATTATATGGATATATTACATTCCAAATTTGAGTTTTATATGATATTTTACATTAGTTTTGAATTCTAGACCAACATGACAATTTGTAAGATCATAATACTGGCAAAAAAAAAACTCTTGACTTATTCATTCTTTTGATGAATATGGATTATCTGGATGATAATAATAATAATAATGGATTCAGCACATATTCGAGGAACATTAAAATTGCCAGCAGTCAACATAAACTCACACATTAAAAAAACAATTTCAGAATCAGGGACAATATCTAATCCAAATATAGCCTTCACTTTAACCATGCACCAGGTTATACTGAAAATTAACATTTAATGTAGCTATATTTTGCACAAGAGCCTCATTAAGCATTATTTTTCTAGTCATAAGCAACAATGCCTTGTTTTCTTACTGTTTTTTTTTTTTTTTTTTTACTTTATTGCCCATGAACTATAAAGCATAACACCCAGACACATTAAAATAATTGAGCAGTGAAATTTGAAGTTAATGACCCTGTGAGCAAATCAACCTCACCTGACCATGCTTTTGGATTACAGTACTGGTTCTTTCATTAAAAACTATGTCTATTTTACAGTGTTATAATGGGTGTGAGACTGTTAATGCTGAATGACTTTTTTTTGTTCAGAGATTTGTTTGAATTAATGGGTTACAGATCTAAATGATTGAAAAGTGTATCTCAAATATATCTTTTAAAAGGTACTTTTTGCTAAATTGTTTCTAGACCTGTACTAATAGTTACGCTATATGTCTAAAATGTGGCATTTGGTTAAATGTGCTGGTCAAGGTCTGGGCAAGGTCTATATACAAAGTTATATATGTGCGTGTGAGATTAAAAAGCAAACATCAAACGCATCAATTCACAGCATCTGGATAGATTTATGTTCAGATTAAACCAAAGGATGATTTCTACCCACACTGTCCACTGCCAACTGTTAAATTCAGTGGGCTAGTGATCACTATGCATGGTTGTATAACAGCCAGAAAAAATGAGGTAATTTTACAGAACCAGGTGCACCCTGTGGCGCAAACACCAATATATTCCCTTATTCCAAGATCATAATACCACCATACATACTACTAAATAATACAAGAGTGGTTTAATAAACAGCAGAATTAAGTCACGTGCTGTCCATTGCCCCCCAGCCAACAGATTTAAACATCATTGATCCTTTATGAAAGGTTCTGTAGCTCCGACTGCAAAGCAGATATCGACTCAGTTCATCCCTCAAAGAACTACAAGATTTTCTTTTTGATGTATGCTCCAATATCCCACCACAAACCAATCAGGTCTTGCATGACACCATTCCAAGATGGATTAGAGGCAAATGGTGGTCCTGCTTCTCATTAAATATTTAATATTATCATACAGTATTGTTACACATTTGTCTTATTTTGTCCAACATCTGCACCTGAATAAATGAGCTGAGAAACATAACGAGTCCAAAAGCTTCCAGATGGACATACTGCATGGCACAATTTACATCAGTTTTTGCCATATTTAAAAATGCCAAAAAAGCTCAGCTGACCTTGATTTTTGGATGGTGATAGCAAGGGTAAAAGATTTAAGTGACTTTGAAAGAAAGTTATTATTAGGGCCGAATGGCAGACGCTTCAGTAACAAAGATTGATCAGCTGGCTGTGTTTCAATAGGAACAGTGCCTAAAGTGACAACTTCATTTACATCCTGGAATGGGTTTGGAAATTGTTCTTGAAAGTGTACATTCAACTACGGTAATGTTTGTACCTTGGTGTGATATGTATGTAAAAAGATAAGTACTAATAAGTATAATTAAAAATTAAACATTTAATTTTAAATGTAGGATTAAAAATGGAAATGTAGGACGTGATCAGACAGTCAGCGGGAAAAGTAATTTTGCTTGAACCCTTACAATGACACTATGTTGCGTTTTCCTTTATTTTGTCATTCACTTGTATGTAGACATATATATCCTAATGCTTATTGTGTCTACTGATAGACAGAACCACTCCTGTGATAATACAGAATATTAAAGCTTTGCATATGTGCCAGGCATCTGCCGAATGAGCAGCGAACTGTCAGAGGCTCCGTCTGTCCATGACTGAGTAATTGGCATGAATTAGAAAAGATGAATGCACGTGGGTATTTCTCTATACCAAGTTGCCTTCTTACCCCCTTCCCTGTGGGCCTCCTGGAATGAGTTGAGCTCAGACTGGCCCCAACTGCTCCTGGCTGTATGTGTATGCATTACAGCCAATATCCTACTCTTGCCCACAAACTTTAAGTACCCGAATAAAATATAATTGGTCGTCTGGAGGCAGACACTATATGTCAAACATACATTCTGAATGCTGAACCTATTTTCTCTCTTTTTTATTTTTTGTTTGTAACAGATGGTATTTGTCCACAGGTCTTGAAGAACTAGTGCCTCCCAGATAATGGCAGAGTTTAAAATTCAGCAGCATATGTGATCCAGCAGGGGTGTTAGTTATGGTGTACTAGCTAAATCCCAAACAGGTTGTAAAACCAGGTCTGCCACTTGTGTCCCTGTCTTGCAAAATGCCCTACTTTCACATAGTACATGTAAATTTGCAGAACCAGCATTGCTACAGGCTACCTAACAGAATTAGTCACAGGAAAAAAAGCATCTTGATCAGGAATTCAGCACTGCAAGTGCAGACATTTTACTACCAGTGGTGCTTAGCCTTCTTTCTGCATGTGGTAAAAATAAAAAATATAGATGTTTTAAGGAAAATGTCATGATACTTATTAATGCTTATTCCTGTTTACTTTTACTATTTAATTATTTTTACTGATTCTTCTTCTTCTTCTGCTTTCGGCTGCTTCTATTAGGGGTTACCACAGCAGATCATCAGTCTCCATACTACTCTGTCCTCTTTATCTGCCTTTTTCAAACCAACCACCTGCATGTTTTCCCTCACCACATCTATAAACCTACCTCCATGGTCTTACTCTTTTCATCCTTACTGCGGCTTCATCCTCAGCATTCTCCTACCGATATACCCCGTGTCCCTCCTCTGCACATGTCCAAACAATTTCAAACGTGCCTCCCTCACCTTGTCTCCAAAACTTTTTACATGCGCGATCCCTCTAATAAACGTATTTCTAATTCTGTCTATCGTCGTCACTCCCAATTAAAATCTCAGCATCTATAGCTCTGTTACCTCCAGCTCCACCTTCTGTCTTTTAGTCTCTAAAGCATACAACATAGCAGGTCTCACCACAGTCCTATAAACTTTCCCTTTCACTCTAGCAGATACCCTTCTATCATAAATCACTCCTGCCACTCTTCTCTACCCGCTCCACCCTGCCTGCACTCTTTTCTTTACTTCTCTAACACACTCTCAATTACTTTGCACTTCTGACCCCAGGTACTTAAACTCATCCACCTTTACCACGTCTTCTCTCTGCAACTGCACCACTCCACTGCCCTCCCCCTTATTCACACACGTCTTACTTCTACTGTCTTTCATTCCCCTTCTTTCCAGCCCATACCTCCACCTCACCAGGCTCTTCTCAACCTGTTCCCTACTCTCATTACAAATCACAATATCATCCACAAACATCATAGTCCACAGAGACTCCTGTCTGACCTCGTCCGTCAACCTGTCCGTCACTATTGCAAACAGGAAAGGGCTCAAAGTTAATCCTTGATGCAATCCCACCTCCACCTTGAACCAGCCTGTCTTTCCTTTTTTCACACTACACTGCTGTCACACTGTCCTCATACATGTCCTGCACCACCCTCACATACTTCTCTGACACACCTGACTTCCTCATACAATACAACAACTCCTCTCTCGGCACCCTGTCGTACGCTTTCTCTACACTGTAAAACCTGATCATTAATTAAATTAATTGAATAAATGTTCTTAATAGAAATGTTATTATCTAAGTTCCCTTCCACTACAACCAATTATTACACTGCAAAAACGTAATCTTTTGGGGTTTCTACTTAATTTATTTGAGGAAATGGAAATTGCTTTAAACCATATAAGTGCTAGTAACACAATATAAAACACCAACCATCTGAAACAACTCAAACAACTTATTTGGTTGAAATATGTAATGCTTATTTTTGACATTTCAATGTCCCCTGAGGGCAACCACCAGGAGGCAGGCTTCACGCTGCATCTCGCTTTTCCTTACTTCCAAGGCTTTCTACCATGCAGTCTGCCTCAAGTTCCGCTGTGTCCGGCGCTAGCACCCAGCATTTCCCCTGTCCCGACTCAAGGACGTTTTTCCTGTGCCTCCCGGTATTTAAGGACAAAACATTAGCTCAGGGCCAAATTATTCCAAGGCAGGGACACAGCAAATTGACATAACGGGTTCAAGGTACATAATTCGAGCAGAATTCCAAACTGGAAGTTTTTAGGTCCATGTAGGGTAAAGTCCAAAATTGCAATTTCACTTTAAATTTTATTAGATCATAAGACCGAGCTCATCCGTTATATCATGCGCAATTAGTGAAATAAATACATTTCATGTAGGTTACTTAAGACATGCAAGACCATTAACAATTAATGAGTTGCAGTGCTTGCTCATTTTCAAGTCAACTTAAAGAAAATAATTAATTATCTAACTAAATGGAATTAATAAACAAAACTTAAAATGTAAAACAAATTTAAATCAACTTAAAACAGTTAAGTTATAATATCAGAAATTCATTTTTGAGTTAAGTTAAATTAATGCTAATTGAGTGGCTTCAATGTTTTTTTTTTGAGAATTAAGTTATATTTACTTATTTATTTTATTAAGATTGCGAAGCAATTATTGCATCTGTAGTGCTCTTCCTCGGCATGAAACCGTACTGTTGCTCACAGATGGTCACCTCTTCTCTCAGCCTGGCTTCCACTACTCTTTCCCATAACTTCATGGTGTGACTAATCAACTTATTTCCCCTGTAGTTACTACAGGTCTGCACATCTCCCTTATTCTTAAAAAGCACCAGTACCAGCACACTCCTTCTCCATTCCTCAGGCATCCTCTCACCTTCTAAAAACTTGTTAAACAATCTAGTTAAAAACTCCACTGCCATCTCTCCTAAACAACGTCACGCTCCTACTGGTAAAAATTTATTTCACTGCTGTCAAGCAAAATTAGTAATAGCACGAGTCAGTCATCTGTGGTGTTCCTACAAACATTACTAAAGGTTGGTCAATCATGCCTGAGCTGTGCATTGTCAAGCAAATCAGATTTATTACGGCCATATAAAAACCTGGAATTCCTGAGTGCCCTCCAAAGTACAAACAAATTTCTTTGAGGGCCAATGCATCATTATGTATTGATTTAGAAGATATAAACCACCTTAATAAACTCAAGACAATGGGAGAGCCTGTAAAATAATTTATCTTTAGAGGAATGAATTACACCATAAAAATTGGTGGTTTTAGAGAAATCCTTTACTTCTGGGATGCCAATCCATCGCAGAGGGCACAACCACATTCATACCTTAATGCATTTTATCATAGACCCCCATTGCCACATTTTCAGGAGGTGTAAAAAAAATATGGAGAAACCCGAGGAGACCTAAATAAAAAAAAACCTGAACCTGGGATCCTTGTGTTTTGTCTGTCAAAAAAAAAAATATATTAAGGAATTAAAGAAAACCAAGGACACTTTGCATACTTTTTTGTGTGGCTTGTTTGGGAGTGGAGCATGCTATATTGGTTCTTGAGGGAGCCGGGTTGAAGGGTTGGCTCTGTCCACCATTAAAGTTTATGCGTCCGCCATTTTGGCACATCACGGCTGAAGCCAAGAGTGGCCGTAGTGTTGGAGGATCGGTCCGAGCCTTTGGCTGAGATTTCGTGGAGGCACTTGTCCATTAAGTCCACATTCTTGCTGGCTATCTGCTCACTGAGGAGTGTAGATGATTTACAGGCCCTTTCTGTGGCCCCCTCAGTTCACTCCAGGCATGGCCAGTGCCTTCCTGCACCCTAGAGTGGGTTACGTCTTCAAGGTGCCCTCGGTCCTCCCACGATCTGTCAGGCTCCAGGCATTCAATCTTCCTTTATTCCAGACCCTAGACCAGGAGGTCTGAGCACTGGGCTGTTATGTCCACCGGACAAGTCCCTGGGGGAAGTCGGAACAATTGTTCATCTGCCACAGCCATTTGAGGTGAAGCCTTCCTGCTCATAAGCAGACGCTCAGTAGATGGATTATTGACACTATAACATCTTCTTACAGGTCCTCTGGTTTCCCTGCTCCATTCGGGGTCAGAGCACACTTGACCTGGAGTGTGGCAGCCTCCAAGGCTTGGTCC
The DNA here is from genome assembly GCF_014805685.1 of Silurus meridionalis. NCBI lineage: Eukaryota > Metazoa > Chordata > Actinopteri > Siluriformes > Siluridae > Silurus > Silurus meridionalis. Next base: position 11,812,085 of record NC_060891.1, on the reverse strand, counting down.
ACAGTAGCATCCAACCAAGACTTCTGCAATGCTGCAGGTTGGTCCACCCCGCTCACCTTTGTCGTTTGTTTTACAACCTTGACCTCTGTGCCACTACTGGCACCTCTGTCCTTTGACCTAGCTGTGCTTATTTTCACTAGTCAGGGACTGGTCGGTGTGGTGGTATTGGACTCTCGTTCCCAAAGCATTCCAACACAGTTTGAGTTCCTGAAAGGGAACGTCTCTAGGTTATGTATGTAACCCTAGTTCCCTGAGGGAATGAGACACTGCGTCTCTATGCCACATCTCCGGCGTCTCTTTAGCACTTCTTTTTCGGTTGCGAAAGCTAAAGCCGGCTTCTTTCCATGTGCATTTTTTTTACTTTCTGTACAGTTTGCCTTCAATTTTGACTGATAAGACTCATTTTTTAGAGCATGAACAACGCAATCGCATTCTCAAAGCGTTCCGACGCAGCGTTTAGTTTTCTCAATAAACTAGGGATACAAATGTAACCTACAGACTCTAACCTACAATCTATCATTGAGTTTTTGACTGAGTTCTTAGGGTAGAACGGATCAAAGTGAAAGGAAAGGCAATGTTAAAATTAGCACATTAATATGCATTAGTGTGTATTGTATATTTTTATACATAAAGTATACATGTACATAAATAAGCATCAGCCATTATATTTTTACCACCTGCCTAATATGTACAGGTTTCCCTCATGCCATTAAAACAGCTATGACCCATCAAGGCATGGACTCCACAAACATGGACTCTGAATGTGTGCATGGCATATCTGGCACCAAGCAGACATAGCTGATCTTATAAATGGCAAATCTTCACAATCCGTGAAGTCGAGAGTAAAGACTGGCCTGTCTGGTCCGTTCACACTGAAGAACTATTATAGCAGGTGGCTTGGTCTGATCATAGTTTCTTTTACATCTTGTGGACAGACATCCATGTGTGTGCCGCTCATCCACCTTGTAACTACCAGGCAGGCCAGTCTTTACTTTCGACTTCACGGATTGTACTTTCTTGGACCACTTTTGGTAAATACTAATCATTCAATACTGGGGAAACCCTCATGCCCTACAATTTTGGACATGAACTGACTGCTCACTTGCTTGCCTAACAGATGTTTAATTTTTTTTACTTCAATTGTCAGTGGTTTTATTTTTGGTTATGGCTGATCTGTGTATACATACACATAATTTGAATTATAGATTCCACTTGACTATAGACATGTGCTGCTATAAAAACCTCAAGACTTTCAAACAGATTTAAGAAATAAACAACAGTGCAGCAAAATCTGGTGTAACTAAGCACAGGAATCAATACAGGTCACATTACCACTAATTTCATGATACCTAGAGACCCAAATATTATCAAATGTTATCGTCTTTATAAACTGACTCAAAAATGGCATTCACAGTGAAACAGATTATTCGTCCAGTACTTTAAAAGGCGAATGGAAATGTACATCAAGAGTTGTGTCATGTGATACATCTCTTAAAGCAATCAAGGGAGTCCTCTTAAAGCTATTACATGATCCTATACTTAACATGCTGCCCTGTTTAAGCCTACTTAAGCAAATTACATTAAGAAATCTACTGGCCTCTCATGAGTTTCTTTTTTCCAATCACCTGGGCAGCTTTAATGATCTTCAAATTTCCAGAAATGTCTGGATGCTATTAATCCTACTATAGATTAGAATTAAAGGTTCTGCTGCCCACTAGCTAGATGCATGCTGGAAAAAAAGTGTCTCTTCATGTTTGGGCATTTCTTATGTGGGCTGTTCAAACCACTGAAAAGAGTTAAAGGCCTCTATAATGGCTCTCATCCTGTCAGAGGGTTTTTCGGGATAACCAAGCCATTAAAAAGGACTATGGTGTGAGAAGGCAGGAGGGTGGATTCACATCTCATTAATCTTGTTATTTTTTACATAACAACTTGAAATGTGCTCTAAGGGCAGGAAAATCTGAATGCTTCCTGATGTGGAGCTGGAGCTTATGGACATGCAATCATTTTCGCAACTGCTGTTACCAGCTATTTGGGCTACACGCAGGGAACGTGCATAGCTCTTGGGAGTGCCACATGTGAAAATGCACACTAGGGCAGCAGAAATAAATTCTAAGTGGCATTAAACAACCCTCCCAAGAGAGCAGTCTTGAACCAGACTGTAGATTTTGCTCTCAACGATCCTCATCCTAATAGCCGTCCTGTTTAACACTATTCACACTGTCTGAAGCAGTTTTTACAGACTTTTCAAGGCAGTGCAACAGGACACATCAATTTAGCAAAAAGGAATAGAGGGGATAGTGTTTCTGTTTGGTGAAAGCTGGGTGCATAAACTGCAAACTATTTGTCATGTTTGACATACATTTAATTATTCTACCATATATCCAAAGGAGTAATGCTATGCAAATGATATTAAAAAGTAAAGAATTACTGTATATATTTTATCTGGAGAAATTACATTACATATAACTGATCAACACTAAAGGACAAGCTGTTTATTTTTTTAAGCCCAATGTTTTAAGTATATACTGTACATTGCACTTCTTTTAGAATTTGGCAATTCTTTTACTGCATTTTTGCTGTAAACTCCACTCTTTATTTATTCTAATTATCATATACTATCACACCAATATAATTTTTTTGTACACCTATTTTAAACATAGTACTCCTGTGCTGTATAATAACTTCCACTGTTCTTGGACGGTTTTCCACTTTATTTTGGAGTGTGGCTAAGGGGAATCACCAATTCAGCCACAAGAGCATTAGTGAGGTCAGGCACTGATGTCAGAGTGCCATGTCGACAGACTTCCAAAGGGGTTAAGGTGCAAGCCACTTGGGTTCTTCCACTCCAAACTTGGCAAAGTATATATTAGTGCACAGGGACATTGACATGCTGGAACAGGTTTGCTAAGTTCTGGTGAATGGAACTGGCAAGGGGAAAAAATATTTCTAAACGATTGTGTCTTCCACGTTTGTGGCTTTTTAGCAGTTTGGAAAAGAAGCACATATGGGTTTGATGGTCAGGTGTCCACATACATTTGGCGATACCATAAACAGTATATCATATCAAAGTCAATGTGATTTTGAGGCCACTTTGGATATTTGGGTTTTACATTTTCTATGTTTTATTTTCTAGGTCTTTATTTAAGCTCAAGCAAATACTATTTAAACACATTTATATAAACCTGTAGAGGCTATGCCCACTAGAGTGCAAACTGTCCTCAAAGTAAAAAGGGCACATACCAAATACTAAATATAAGATACTCTGAAATTGATGTAAATATTTCAAAGATTTTATCATTTGTAATGAAAAACAGCCTCCTTACAATAGATAACAATGCACAAATAGAAGGATGTTCACTAATGCTGTCAGACATGTGGACCCCAATGTGCTGTATATATTACAACATTGTTTATAATGTTGATTTGCATCCAAAGTTTTTGTGATGTATTTGAGGATCATTGACAAGATACCATAATCAAAAAGAGGGATGTTTTGATGAATCATTCTTTGCGGTTGTCAATTTTTTATTAGAAAGTTAGATGTAGTAGCTACCTACAAATGTTTGACCAAACTAGTAACTCATTGGGCATAACTTCAAGGTGGCATTTAGCAGAGAAGTACAAAGATTTGTATTACTCGCTAATTACAGGCTTGAATTAAGTTTTTTTTTTTTTTTTATCGAACTGACAATGGGGTTTATTCTAAAAAATTTCGATAGAAGAAATCATTATATTTTATTATTTAAAAAAAAAAAAAGGTTTCATGGATTCCAGACCTGATTTCATTTGTTGCTCCATGGTCCCGCAGTATTGAGCTATTTTGCCAATGAAGAAAAAAAAAACATGCAGGGCTCACTTTCAAAGCCTTCACACCATAGAGAGTTCTCATTTTTCTACTTGATTAATCAATAAATGCCCTGCAATTTTGCCCAATTAGTTTCACACACACACTTTTCATCGATTATAGGGAAAGAGATGGAAAAAAAACATACTCCATTTTGATGCACACCACTGGCAGCCTGACACCTCATCAGGTGGTATTGATTAAGCCTGGCCACACAGGCTGAACCAAATAGTGCTACAGCAGCATGCAGATCATTAAGCCTCAGTTTTGAGCGCTGTAGTCCCCGAGAGTGAACCACCCTTCCCACTCTGTCTGCACTCATACTCCTTCCCCGTAATGTAGCACCAATGACCCCCTGTTGGAGATAATGGGGTGAAAATCAGACCCTGGCGTCAGGATGCATCTCATCCCCTAGCTGGGTAATGAGGGCAGTCGCTGTCATCCTGCATATCAATGTATGCACATGTCACGCACACACCTAAACACACACACACACACTTCAGTAACAGTAGAGCAAGGAGCTGCACAGGTCATTTGAATTTTATACTGTAAACGTCTGTTCAGTAAAGAATGCTTCGGGCAGATGCCTAATAAATTGGCTTTCACCCTGTCCTACATGGGCTTTTGTAAACATTGTTTGATTTATTAAACGTGTTGTGCAATAAACATCTCTATGTTTATGGCTTATTATTCATTTATCAGTCGTGTGTTTACACAAATTGCACTTGCTGTCCATTTATAGCGAGAGGCAACTAGTGGAAGCAGACAGATCAATACTTGAATTGCTAAACCAATTAATGTCTTCACATCTGCAGACTGGGAAAGAAAATGAGTCTGAGAGTACAAATTACAGCTGCACTTACATTCTGACCCCTGACCTCTACCATTTACAGCTCGTGTCTTTACTATGTCTTTTATTAATCACCAAAAGCCGTGAGCAAGCTGTTCATATACACTTCTGGAATGGTAATTATAAAAACCTGATGCATGGACAATAGTACTGTCGGTGGATTTGTTTGTTTCTGTTTATTCTTGTTAAATTTAAATACTTTTAAAAACAGGAATGTTTACCTTAAGCTCAGCACATAAAAATCTAGTTTTAGTTACATTGCTGCTTCACAGCCCATGCTCCAGTTTTAATCTAAGCTCAGTTTACTGTCATTGCTGGTTTTCATATGTTGTTTATTTAAGTTTTCTTTGTGTCCTTCTCCCATTTCCTAAATCATGATGGTAGGCAAATTGTGATTATGAGTGTGCGATTGTACTGTGCATTTGAGTGCCATCCCATTCAGAGTGTATTCTAACCTCACCACCAGATTTCTACTATCAGCCTGGATGCTCTGGATGATACCATGATCCAGATAAACCAGTCGCTGGGAGTGTTTTAGTGAGTGAGAGCAAGTAAGTATGGAAAATATATATATAAGAGAAACTTGGATGCAACAGACTACTACCCAGTGGGCATCTGGGAGGATTGTCTACATAGCATATTTCTTAGACCCATTTGCAAGCAATGGAACTGATTTGCTATAAAAAGGTGTTTCATTTGAATACAATATTTATTATATTTGGTAAAAAAATGTGTTAACACAGGTTAGCTGAAGGCATGGTCATATCATAATACCCCCAAAAATGCTGAAAAAAAGAAACATGTTAAAACATAGAACACAAAAACTCCATGACAGCTAGAGAACTGTATTTTGCCTATGGCTACAAAACACCTTTTTCATCCAGTCGTGGCGGTTTTGAAGAAAAATCTTGACCACAACTAACGAAGAAAAGACCTCAAAAACTGAATAAATTATGTATTGCCTGCACGTAAGGGCCTCCTTTCAAAAATCCTTTAAAAAAAAGATATTTTAGAACGCAATCGATTATTCCCAATCAGTGAAAGTGGGTTTTGAAGAGGCCGGTGCAGATGGTTTTAAAGTCTTTGGACAAGTTTAACATGGTGCAGTGCTCGGTGTACTAATGGACACTTTCTAAGGAATGTGTCTTGTAAGTCCTCTAATTTTTAAGTAATACAGTAGTAGGACATCGAGGGTATTAGATTGGCCTTGATAGTGTGCATTATAGCAGAGGAAAGGAGAATCCTATGCTTTGAACACAATTCGCCCAGAGCAAGAAACAAGGTCCGATTCCCCCCAACCAACACACGAAAAAGAATGACAGCTCGAAAAAAAAAATCACAAAAAAAAAGATATGGTATGGTTTTGTGGGTTTATTTTGTGGGAAGGAATCATGCCCTCTGGCAGAGTTCTCCATGAGAGAAGCCCTGTGTCAAAAGAAGCTTTAGTTAATGAAGCCAGTCAGGCTCTTAATTCCTTGAACAAGCCATTGATCAGTTTGAAAAAGCTGCCTTTCGCATTCCTCTGTGTCTCATTTACAGTGTGCTTTGATTGATACACTGATACACGCAAGAATAAAAACTAGCCACAAGAGAGATTTTTTGTGCACAGGAGGAATGGAGAGGTTTTTTCTTTATTTCTTTGAATCTTTTTGCAAAGGTAATGCTATAGGCTCGAGGCTCTTCAATATGGTGTAACTCAGTGACAGTGTTGTATAATACTTTGCCATCACTCTTCAAATCTTATTTCTGACTATCGTATTTGTCAATTTCAAGGCGCCTGTCAAACTTTGAAATGACACATTGTCTTTGCAGACTGAGGTGCTGCTGAGAAGTTTGGGAATAATTAACAAGTTCTTCATGCGTTTAGAAATAAATTATTAAAGACAATCACAGAAGGCAGAACAGTAATTTTGAACTAGTTCTTACTGGTGCTCTACTTGTTTTCAATGCAAAAAAACACAGGGCTGTTTAACACTTGACTCTGTTTGGTTGACAGTTCTGCAGTGTCCAATTATTTTTAGTTGATGTGCAGATAAAATAGTTCCAGCAGGTCCTAACCACATTACAGTTCCATATTACTTCGCCAAGTTGAGTGAAATAATAGAAACATTACCTTGCTGTATAGCACAGCAAGCATATCTAACAACAAAAACAAATATTTATTATTATTATAATATTTATTATTATTATGCAGATCCTGTGTTTATTACATTTAGCTTCTTTTCTATTATGATAGCTTCAATCGGTGTCAATCCAATTGTCCTGCTGCTTTAACTGATGGACATCCAAAGATTAATTGGCTCAAAATTCAACTGTGCTTAAAGGTATGTGGAGGCCACATCTCTGCACTCCTTAAGATAAACCTAGATGGGACTGAATGCTGATACTCAATTACCTTTTTTCACTTTGTGGCTTAGACTCCCGAGGCTAACCACAGACATGCACCTCTGGGCAAGACAACATACTCCATGAACATCTCTTGATGCAAGAATGTGACATCCAGTGAGTATAAGAAAGTGAGAATTGTCCATCACTGACAACTCGCAGTAGTTCGGCCACATCAGGCAAAGCATCAGGGACAAGGCGCAAATGCTGCTGCAATTGGTGCTTCTTGGATTGGAACCTCCTGACTGGTTGCTATGCAGACAGTCAGCAGTCAGTCAGCAGCAACCGCTTTCCCCACAGATGAGCAGTTGATTGCTGATGACAGCTTACAACACCACACAATAACGGCTCTTTTGCTTTCCTAGGTGTAAGAACCATTTGAACCTTTTCACCCTCTTTTTCTTTAGTTAGATCCATAGTGGAGATTGATGACAGCTGTACACAAACACACCAAAATCGGGATTTTAGACATCGTAGAAACTTTAGTCCATAGCCTAACGTGTTTGTCTTTTGAAAGATAGCTTTCAAAGAAACATTTTTATAATTAGAGCATTTAGATCTTTTCAATAAGCAACATCAATATCATTGTTTGGTTTTGGTTAGAATAAATGTTACTAGAAATAAAATATTGGCATGTTGGAATTAAAGGCACAAATACAGTCAGATGTAAAAAAAAAAAAATGTTAAGTTTGCACACATAGGGAAAATGAGCACTTGTTAGTAGATTTTGGTATAAAACAACTTTTAGTAATATTTTATATTTAAGTTTATATATTTATTGACGCTGCGTCAACAATGCTTTGGGAACGCTTTCGCATTGTCCACGCTCTGAATCACTTGTGTAATTCATCTACCGAGTGAATGCCCCGCCAGGGCCATTACACCGAAATAGCAGAAGTAGACTTTAAGAGTGGATGGATTGGTGCGGGTCACACTTTACACTGAACAGGCTTGTGGCACACAACCTCCTTGTGGAGTGAGCTCTGGATTGGAGAATGATCTCTACCACCTCGGTAGAGAGACCGGAAGCTCAGAGCTGTAGCCCCTCAGGAGCCACGGCCAGTCTTCACAGCTCTGGGTGGGGTAAACAATTGTGCCCCTGCCTGAGAGAGAAGAACCCCTCCTTAGAGGAATGGGTGGACACACAACATCAAACCGGGGCAAACAAGACCCAAACTGAATCGTATAGCCTCTGTCTACAGTACACAGGACCCATCTAGACACATCTGGCAGGTTTCCCATCCTGCCAGGTAGTCTCTTAAGAGTATCAGTTTTTCGAGACTGACCTCTGGTGCACCTAGACCCGGAGCTATCTCCTAGTGCAGCTCTAGAAGGCCTCCTGATAGGCAGCGATACAGGGCGGAAACCTAGGGTTAACAGACCATGTCTTTGGGGGCGCCGGGGTAATGCAGGCACTGTATAATAAGGTGCACCACACCCTTTCCGGGTGAGATCCCCAGAATGTCCATTGTCAGGACTTGTTGGCAGTCCTCAGATCTGTCATCTCACGGGGCTTCGACCCGGAGTGTCGCACAGGATCCCTAGTAATGGGAGTGCGAGTTGTGACGCTCTGCTTCTAAACCTCCCAAAGTCAAGGAGCCCGCCAAACAGCCACACAAGAGCGACTTGGGAGGAACCGCTGAAATGCTGCCGACAGGCCAGTCAGCACCAGATGGGCGTTGAGCAGAACTGCACTATCACTGTCGGAAAGGTGCCATAGGTGCCATAGGTGCCTCTCAGTGGACACCAGGGCAGCCATTGACCGGCCAACAGCCAGAGTGGTCTGTTTAGTGGACCTAAGAGCCAAGTCTGTCACACGGCGGAGCTCTTGGACCTCCTGGCCGCCCGAGATGCCCCCCAACTCTAGCTCTCACAACAGGTCTGTCTGATACGCCTGTAACACTGCTATGGTGTGCAGACACGCAGCCGATTGACCTGCTGAGGCGTATACCTTACATTCTGGCTATTTGCATTTTTAAGAGAGTAGAGGAAATACAGACCCTCTCAGTGGCCCCCTCTTTTCTGGAGTTCACTTCAGGCATGGCCAGTGCCTTTCTGTACCCTAGAACGTGGTGCATCCAAAAGGTGCCCTCGGTTGTCCCACGAACTATCAGGCTCCAGGCATTCTGTCCTCCTCTTTTTCTTATGTCCATGGAGGAAGTCGGATTAGTTGTTAATCTGCTAAGGCCCTCTGAGGAGAGGCCTTCCTGCTAACAAACAGACTGTAAACAAGGGGATTATCGATGCTAATTCATTTTCTTACGAGTCCTCTGGTCGCCCTGCTTCTTTCAGGGTCAGAGCGCACTCAACCCAGAGTGTGGCAGCCTCTAAGGCTTGGTCCTCTGGAGTCTCACTTCATACATCTGCAATGCTGCAGGCTGGTCCACCCCACTGACTTTAATCAGGTTTCATAACCTTGACCCCAGTGCCACTCCTGTCCCATCTGTCCTTCAACCTAGCTGTGCCCCCACACTAGGCAGGGATTGGTCAGTTGGCGGTGTTGGACTCTCGTTCCCAAAGCTTTGTTGAAGCAGCTCGAGTTCCTGGAAGGAAACATCTCCGGGTTGCGTATGTAACCCTGGTTCCCTGAGGAAATAAGATGCTGCGTTTCCATGCGACACTGCCAGCATCCCTGTCTCTATTACAGAAGCTAGCGCTGGCTTCACTTAATGTGCTTTTTATAGCTTTTTGATAACGTCAACCGCCATGACGCCGCGCTTTCCATCGGACGGATTTCACACGTGATTCAGAGCTTGGACAACGTGGAAGCGTTCCCAAAGCGTTGTTGACGCTTGTTGTTCTTATTTGATTTGGTTGGGTGTGTCAGCAGTAACAAATTCGAGATAGTACTATGAATCCTTAATTAACCTGGCTAATAAAGCTTGTGCTTTCTGTCAGTGAGTTGCAGATATATTAAATAAATAATAATAATGTTATGTTTCACCATTTAAACCATTAATAAATGTATCTTGTCTTTTCAGACATCCAGATTTCTTTTCCTATTTGTCTAAAGATGAAAACCTGAAACAGCTGTATTTAGGATGTGAAATGACTTTTTCTACCTGACATATAATGATTGCAGTAGGATACAATGAAACAAATTGGCAAGTAAGGTGATTGGGCTACATCTGCATCAAGGTTAGGGTTACATGTGATCATGGCCTCCTAAAAGGCATTGACTTCAAATCTGGATCTCAGAAGGAATGCAGTCAATAGCATAAAAGAAAAGAAACAGAAAGAGGTCCCAGATACTGCAACTTCTAACGGTTTAATTCTCCAGGGATAGGTTTGCCTTGGAGTCAAGCTTTTGCACAACTATATGGTAGACAGATGGGAAGCAGAGGTACCTGTTATATCTCAAAGAACCCCACAGCATTGTCAGCAATGTGAGGAAGCACACATGGGTTTCTGAAGGATCAATTACTTGTCTTTTGCTTTGTATCTGTAGTGCAATGCTCCAGGAAATGGAGTGAGAAGAGAGAAGAAAGTGTGATCAATGCAGTTTGCCAGGAGCACATGTTAGACCACTTGCTGCACTGGCCACCTCTATATGTTACCCTTTACAGTATGATCTACAGCCTAAAATGTCATAGGCAAGAAATTAGCCAACCCAACATGTCAAGTGTGCATGCACCTAAACATTACCACAGCATACTGTATTTATATGCACATATGTCAGATCTGTTTACCTCAAATTATGTAAGAAAGTAAATTACATTTAAACATTCTATTTACAATCCAGTTTCACTGAAAGCCAATTATCTTAAAGCATTTATTTATTTATTTATTTAAATAATTTGCATGACATTTTATTTTTCTCAATAAAGTCTACACATTATGGCTGTTGACCTTTACATTACCCCCTTATTTTTAAATACTTACTGACACATGCTTAATCATTTGTTCATCTTCATTTAGTTTGTCATGGTCAGAAAGTGGATTCAGAGCCTGTCACAGGACCTTTAGGCACAAGGGAATAATATACTTTAGTTGGGATGCTACGCACAAATACAGTCAGAGCTAAGTTAATATTACCCAGTCTACTGACTAGAATATTGCTGATTTAAGAAAAACAGAGATCCCAGAGGAAACACACATATGGATTTGAGGAGAAAATAAGAGTCTGTGAGTCTGCACAGACAGCAACCCAGGATTGAACCGTGAGTTGTAAGGCAACAAAGCCACTGCTCTGACCTGTTAAATAATAATATTATTATATTATATGACAAAATCACCATTATCGTCTTTTAACTAATCAACTAATGATTGTCGACTCTTACATCCACGTTGACCCAAAGGCTGATTTTTCTACAGCACATGATCATCAAAAATGATCTACTGAAGCAAGATTTTTAGACATCATTTGGCAAACCGAATGTATTTGTTAAACTGGCTCCTCTCCCTCCTGGCTATTGTAGGCAGACAGCTAAAGCAAGGCAAGAAAGTTGCATAAATAAAAACATTTCTTAAAATAGAGGTGTCAAAGTATGCAATTGGCAGAAAAAAACCCTGTTTGCCTGTTTGTTTTTTGTTGATTTTCTAGAATTCAGCGACTACAATATCCGACTGGTTTTCCAGACTTATACACAAAGGGCAGAGGAATATCTAAACCAGGTTGAGGATTTGATCTCTAGAATTGATTTATCGTGTATCCTGTATCTCATCTGACTGTGGAAATGAAAAGATTTGTTTGGGTTTTTTTCTTGTGAGACACTTGACATGCCACCACAAATTCCTTCCAGCCACCTGTGTATTGCAAACAAAAAAAATGTTGACACCTTGTTGTAGCAAGCCACCTGTGTTACCTTCTACCAAAATCAAAGTGATGAGCCTGTCAAATACCTGTATGCATGCATTACTGTCAGAGACCTGAATAGTCCCCAAATATATACACCATTTTAACCCATTACAAAAACTCACCACTTCATATTCTTGCCATTTAAAGGGTTCATTCAGTGCCATTAATTGTTGTGCATGTGGTTTGTCAGCATCCCGTTAATGAGTAAGCCTGTTATGTGGTCCCCGTCAGTTCTGCTCCACTGGGCACATCTGCCCGTGCTAAAAACCAGAATCACAGAGGTGTCAAGTTGAGAAGCGCACCCCACCAAGTATTAGCATATTGTCACCTTGGCTATTAAAAGCAAACCTGGGCTGATTATGAGCCTATTCACTAGAGGGGGTGGAGGGGGGTGACATGCATATGAGAATGATGCCACATCATAAGATCGTTCATAAAGCGAGTGCGAGGTGGTGTGGAGTGGAATACATAATGCCTGCTCCTCCAGACTGTCTCAACAGTCTCTTTTCCCTTTACTCTCTTTCTGTCTACCTATGTTTCTCACTACGTCTCATTTGATTCCTACTTTTCCTTATTGCCTTTTCATTCACACACACAAACACACATGATTCCTCCCCCTCATTTCTCCATGTCTGTACTTTCTCTGGTGGAGGTAGACCCTGGAAAACATGTAAAAATAAACCAGCATGATTTACTCCACTCTGTGTGTTTACCCTGAGGCCCTTAAAGGCTACATTGATTTGTTTACAGAGGCCTTTGTGTTGGTCATGAAAAATGAAGATTCCAGTGGAATCAGAACTTCAAAGGCACCTGCATATTCATGTGCAACAAATTGCCTGCACACTGGTATGGCAACAGTTTGGCATGAGACGTAAAGCTTTACTGTAAAGCTTCATCTGTTTTTCATATTTTTATCTGGAGTATCTGGTGCAGGCAGTAAACGCTGGGGGCTAAGTGAGGCATTCAGACCTTTCGACAATGTCTCTCATTAAAGTCACTCCTCAGACAGCAGGACAGGGATGGTGATGAAGAACAGCAATAAAACATTCCTAGAGGAAATCAGTGGGCCACATCCATGCAGGCTGAAGTGCAACTTTTAATATGTCAGCTGTTTTTATCACAGAGCAGAGGAGTTTATGCTAGTGGTTTCATTGCATAAGGCTGCATCCTGGGGGGCAAAGAGAGGCAGGTTTATTAGATTAGCGCAAGTAAACTTGTCTATGTGAAGTAGAGAGAGTTTTGGATGTACAGGAAATCTAATTTGTGAGCAAAACCTTACTTTACACTGGGGTTGATTTTGTGTGTGGAGATGGATCCCTGTGTTGGAATTCAGTAATTTTTTAAGTCAGAATTACACTAAAGCTAATGAAAAGAAAAAAACGTGGGCCCTATGCTTTGTGTTTATTGTGGACATGGCAGTTAAAACATTTCTGAGTTACACTTCACAATATTTATGTCTCATGCTGGAAAACGAAGATGGATGATGTCCTGTGTTATTTATGGGTTTTTTTTTCTTTTGAAAGGCTAGTCGTACTCGACCATTATTGAGAGGTAGCCATGCACAGCAGGAGTCAGACACTTTGATTCATTTAGCCAGGGGTGGTTGAAGGGTTAGGGAGAAATAAAGGTATTTTTACAACTAGTGTTAAAAACAATTCAGAATTGGTAGAAAAAAAAATATATAAAATATAAAACAAAAGCAAAAATTATTTTCTTTCCTGTTTTTTTATTTATCTCTCTATCCAGTTTGTGATTATATTATATGGAGTTCAGAAATATTGGTCTTTGATTTTAATGTTAATTTAATATTTTTAAAAAGGAGCTACTTATGACTTATACTGCGATTTGAACTTGCAATCTTTTGACAACTGTTCCTTTACTCCATCGTCCATATGACATCCTTTAACCATTTTAATTTACAGGTCAGCAGCCTCAGACTCGTTTGCTTTTGTTCAAGTGTTATATAATACAGTATGCATTGAGCTGTTGAACGAGTAAATGTTTATTGGCTCTCTAATGTCTGTTTGATAATTCAGAAAGATAATCTTTTCAGTAGCAAATCGGAAGAATAGGGAACAGGTCTGTTTTTGGGGAAGGAGGCTTTTATTATTTACTTTTCTCATGATCTAAGTAACCAACTTGATCCTAGATTATTATAATATATCAGGCTTTGTGTGCTGATTCTTCTACTTTTAATTCTCTTCATTACAGGCCCTGTCAGTGGCCTCAGTAATTAATGAAGCAGTTTTCTTGATGAGCTTTACCTTAACGAGGCCTGAGACACATTGTGTGAGCTGGTTGTATGCCAAGGACCTTTAACCACAACGGTTGCATTTTATTATGTAATGGCATTAAAGCCATGCTTTCATTGTAAGAGATATGAGGAAATGCAGAATACATAATTGATGTGTCTGATAACTACAAATTAGTAATGGCCACATGTAGATTGTTATAGATTTCATTTTCAGTGTTTCTCCAAGGACAGGAATCTGACCCTTTTGACCATGTGGGAGCATTTGGCAAGTCACAAATATATAATATATTTTTTAAAAGCCATAAAAGTCAGTTTCCATAATAAAGTTAAGGTTAGGTATTTGTAAAGAAAATGTGTGTGTGTGTGTGTGTGTGTGTGTGTGTGTGTGTGTGTGTGTGTGTGTGTGTGTGTGTGTGTGTGTGTGTGTGTGCGTGCAGGTGTGTGTGCGCATGTGTGTGTGTGTGTGCACATCTGTATTCCTGCCATAAGTGTTTTCAAAAGCATTTTGTTTTCCTCCTGATACGAGGGAAGCCTAAAATCTATCCCAGCGCTCTAAGCTAAAACAAAAGACACCATTTGTTTCTCTGATGGCTTTTCCCTCTTGAATTATTTCTCTCAGAATATTTCAATAATTTTAGCCAAGCAAGTGACACACACTCCTCTGAGTAATCATTCTCAGAATTTGGAAACTGGTAATGAGTTTTATAATTGGCAAGATTAATAGTATTTACAGCATTGCAATGCAAATTGTTTTTTGCGCACAGGAATAATGAAACGTATGCAATTATTTTCAATCGTTTCATATCTGAGTGTTCTTTCGCACGATTCTCTTAACGACCAGCGGGCAATTTCTGCTTCTCAATTTTTTGGGCGACAGCAGCACTAGGTGTTGTAATTACCCCAGTGCATCAGTGCCTATTAATTGCTATGAGAAAGTTCTTCTACACCAGTAGGGAATTTTTCTGAAGCGTGCTAGGCTAGAGATAAACAAGAGCTTACAGCTTAGTTGTAGAAAAAAGGAGCATAAAAGCTTTGTGGCTTTTCCACCTGCACCATTCACAGAAGCGCACACGCGTGTGTTGGTTCTGGCCAGCCCTCATGAGCAGAATATTGATGTTGAGAATTAATTACTTGTTTTTACATAGATCAAGACAAAGCCCTGAGAGGGATGTAGTGAGCTCAGAGGGAGCTGAACGGACATTGACGGAGGTGGGAAATTAGAAAAGGGCTCTGTGTGCGAGCATTAGAGAGTGAAGCTAATGGGCTAACGGAGTTTGGCAATGATAACAGTAAGTGCTTCCGGTGGAATAGTTTGGTGCTGGGAGACCTGTTTGGCAGACACCATTGTTAGAGCTGTTTTCTTCTATTCAGGGAACCGTTTGGTTGGCTGGTGATATGACATACTAAACTGCTGTAGTAGGATTACTATATATATATATATATATATATATATATATATATATATATATATATATATATATATATATATATATATATATATTTAACCACTGACATTAAAAACAAACCATAATTGCATGCATTGCCCTTTGAAGCATTGTTCTTCCTTTATGTGCATGTGTGTGTGTGTGTTTAATTCCAACTGAAAGTTACCCTGTATTATGTCAGTCACCAAAGCTATCCAGGCCTTTTAAATCCCCTTGTCTTTGACTAGCACTCACTAGACCATCCCAAAATGTGCAATCGATTGGCCTGTTGTAATATGTCCAGCAGACTTCCTGAATCAGGTCCTGATCTGTAAGCTGCTGCTGGATTAAGGGAACCATGGATGGCCATCGATTTCTATCAGATACAATCATTTAATTCAGGCTTAAATCCTCTTGCGGTGCCTTGGAGGCAATCTCTGCACAGATCTTTTAATTCCCAAACAGGGCCTTAATTACAAAACCCAGCAAATGCTACATGCAGGACAAGCATTCAGGTTAAAAACCATTACTACTATCAAACGTATTAATTAAGCTGGATCTGCCAGCTAACATCCTGCTTCGATCATGCCTATTCAAACCCTTTTGTAAGCTTTATAATAGTGGACAGCAATGCTGAGAAATTCAGGTACAATCACATAATAAACAAAAAAGTATTTATTTTTAATCCTGCAGCTGCAGCTTCCTCGCTAACACTGAATACTTCCTTGAGTCACTTAACATGAACAGATTCTTCCAATAGACAGGCTAACAAACAGTGAATAAATGGTAGTTATCGGCAGAGGTAACAAAATTACAAACATCCTTCACTCATGTAGAAGTACAGATACACATGTTTTACTGACTACACTTTTTCACTCAAGGTAAAGTAAAGAAGTTTGAGCTCTAACATGTACTTAAGTAAAAATTAGCCTTTACTACTACCTGTTTTAGTGTCACGCTGGTAACTGGACCTCACATTATATTAATATATTAATGAAACACTGATGAACAACCACCATATAGAACACAAGCAGAGAAAAGATGATGAAGATCAGGAATGTGTCTGTTCTTAGTCATGTTTACATCACTGACTTCCTCTGTCTCATCCATGTTAACCCCATACTTCTTGTTACCTTTTTCATTGCTCGTTGTTAGCGTCGTAGGCTAGCCTACATCTGTGATGTGTGATAGCCAGGAAATGATATGTTGGCTGAGAAGAACAAATATTGATCATGTCACTAAATAGATTAAAACGAAAGTAACAAGCCTGATTTGAAAATGTAAGAATTAGAAAGTACAGATATTTGTGCAAAAATTTAATAGTGAAAGTAAAAAGTTGTCCGAAAAATAAATAGTAATAAAAAGTAAAGTACTAATACCAGAAAAATAACTTAAAATAGTATTTGTATTTTGTTACTTCCCACCTCTGGTTATTGGCAAGCATACATTTTAACACTTCTTTTAAAGCTTATGTAGACAAATGTATTGGGACACCTGAGTTTCCAGCAGTATGTGGTTCTTCCTGTAAATTCTACCACAGGATTGGAGGTAGACAATTGTATAGGATGTCTTTGGATGCAGTAGTAAATCCATTTAGTTGGATTACGAATCCTGTTCCAGAATGACAATACCCATGTGCACACTTTATGAAGATATGGTTTACATGGTTTGAAGTGAACGATTTTAAGTATCCAGTTGAATAGCTCTGACCTCAACCATATTGAACACCTTTGGGATGAATTGGAAAGCTGATTGCACCACAGGCCTTCTCACCCCACATCAGTACCTGAATTTACTAAAAAGCTCTCACGTCTAAATGAGCACAGATCTCCACAAGCACACTCTGAAATCTACTGGAAAATCTTCCCAGTTGAGTGGAGGTTATTATAACAGCAAATGGGGAATAAATGTGGAACGGGATGTTTAAAAAGTCTTATGGTCAGGTGTCCACAAACTTTGTCCATATAATGTATCCTGCTATGTATGATGAAATTTTGACTGAAATCCTTTCCTTTATACACTCAGTGACACTGACTGACTTTTTCATTCAAAACAGGCACTCTTCACATTATCTACTTTATTTGGTAAAAAAAAAAAAAAAAAATTCTAATTCTAAAAGCAAACATAAGATTCTATTGCTATTTTTAGTTGTTTTTTTCATTGTTAACATGTTGCAATGTTACATTGTTGTGTTGTGATTAGCAAAAGTATTTATCATAACAAAAACAGGACAAAACAGAACAGAAGTGCATGGGATGAAACTTCCTTCCAGCCTCATAATATGACCACTGTGCCCTTTGTTTCCGATCAGCTTCACCGTATACACCAAGGTTACATGTTCATATCACATGCACTTGGCATTCTGATTACAGTAACCTGTTTCCCCTTGATTAGTGTCCCTGATTGCATACTGAGAGTACTTTATTTTGTTGCTGCATTTCTGTTGTCTGTTGTTTGCTTCATGTCATGTTCTTGAACCATTTTGTTTCCCTCATGATTTGAGAAAAGGCTGAAATGTATTCCAGTGCTCTAAGCTAAAACAAAAGACACCATTTGTTTCTCTGATGGCTTTTCCCTCTTGAATTATTTCTCACAAAATATTGAAATATTTTAGCCAGCCAGTAACACACTCTCCTCTGTGTAATCATTCTCCGAATTGGGAAACTGGTAGCGAGTTTTATAATTGGCAAGATTTATAGTATTTACAGAATGGCAATGCAAAATTATTTATGCACTGTTAACAAATAAAAAGCCTGCACTTGCATCCGTCTCCACTGGTAAATGGCACCTCAGTGCTAATGGACGTATCTGTTTCCTGAGTAGTAATTTAGCTCCATTTCATTTACTACCACTTTTAAGTATACCAAAAAACTTATACATTCTTCTCTGTTTTTGTAAAGTCTTTCCAATCATTCAAAATATATTTTTATTTTATTTTGAAACTTATATACCTTAATGATTCTGTGTTCTTTGATATTCTGTTTGAAATTAGTTTTTACCCATGTATGCTGTTGCTGTTTGCTGTTATATCAGTGTATCACCGATTGCCTGCTTGACTTCATTGAGTTGCTGGAAAACCCTCAGGCACATAAATCCTAATTCTCTCTCTCTCTCTCTCTCTCTCTCTCTCTCTCTCTCTCTCTTTGCATCCCTAGTGTTAAAATTGAGTAGCAAAGAGTTTTATTGTCCAATTACACTATGCTGTCTTTGATCTGACCTCAAAAATCATATTAATTATATTAATAGCATATCCACTACGTTTATAGCATTTTATATCGCTTATTTGCCGACAATACTGACGCAAGATCTTCATCTTTTGTGATCATTGTAGCAAACAAATTCTTTCTTTCATCTACCAGATTTTAATAAAAAGACAATTGGTCACCAGGTTTGCTGGAAACCTGATCAAAGTAGGGTCAAAAATGTTTTTATATAACAGACCAACTGGAGCACTTTCATGCATATAAAAAGCCTGTAAAGATGTAAAGAATATTCATTACATCTGTTCTCACAAAAGATAAGATTACTGATTAGAATACTTCCTGGTGAGCCCCAGTATTTCCAATCAGTCTCTTTGAAATTATAACTGTTTAATGCAGCAATCCACCACTGTAGAAGTACACAAAATCATATATATGAAACCTATATAAATGTCCAGTGATCACACTGAACATCGTGATACTATACATGCTATTTAAACAAACCATGTGCTATTTTAACAAAATGAAATGGGTTTCATTTGGTGTCATATAAATGATGTTAGATGGTGGTTCATTGTACTCTCCATCCAATCTGCTAGTACAAATGTTAATTTGACATGACAGAAGTCATTAGGATACAATATTTTTGAACAGGGATGACTATAGATTTCTTCCATACATAGTATGTCGTCAATGGTAAGTACAAGTTAAATGATTTGGAATGACCTTTTAGCTAAATAATGCAGATGTAATAGATTCTTCCCCAAAGACCTGGGATGGGCCTGGGATGATACTACTTTTTATGACTCTTTGGCTCACTTCCCATTATTGTGTAGTGTCTCTCCGATGCTTGTGAAATTCCCTGTGCTGAATTTTTTTGCTTACTTAATTTTATTTTTTATCTTTTTTATCAATTTTTCTTTCTGTTATTTAAATTATTTTTTTTTTTACTTTATAGAAAACAATGTAACCAAGCAATGTCACATTTTGAATTCTTCGGTCACATATAGTTTATTATGCTGAAATACTTTAACAGTGTTTATGAGCTGAATGTGTGAGAATATGCAATCTGTTAACTCATGTAAATCCAATAGACAAGTCAAGAACAGCTGCTAGTGGTTTCAAAACTGTTTATTATCACATCTTTACTCTCACTTTTCCGAACCCGAAAGATCTTGCTTGTTCCATATGTTGCCAATAGCCCGTATTGTCCTAGGAGAGCGGGACTGTCAACAAGCTGTAAACTCAGAAAGTGTGTTGCAAAAGAAAGTAAAGTAGTAAAGGGTTCTAAATAGCACACTAGCTAATCATAGCCACAATCAAAACTCTAGTGTCATTATTATTTGGTTCAGGCACATACACCAAAATAATTGCTAATATTGTTTGCCATTTTGATGACAGAAATAGGATCAACTTAACATTGTATAATGTAGGCTTTAATGCTGGTGGCACTGGAGATGTCAGGAGTGAAGCAAACTGGTCCACTTTCAAATTAATGTGAATATTAACACATAAATTTACTCGTGCATACATCAGAAGCCTTAAGATTCTGCATAAAACTATTCAATAGGGATGTCAATAGCAGCTAGATGTATCTTCAATTCGCAATTTTCGCAAGTTAATGGTGGTCTCAGCAAAAAAAAGTGAAGGGGCCTAAGGAGATTCAAAGGAAGCCTGCAAAACTGGCTCTTCTCCAGCCTGCCGAGCAAAACTTTGGCTCCACGGTCGTATTTGACCTCTCACATTGATTTATTGTAATCAACTGGGGGCAAAAAAGAATTCAGGATGGCCATCTAGCATGCCGTGGAAAGGCACCTTGGGACAGCAACAGACAATCTGCTCCTCTCCATCAATTTTCAGATGACAAGAGCGAGTGCTGGAGGAGAAAGGTGGAGAACGAGGGAGTAAATGAGCAAACGAACAAGACAAGAAGCATGAGAGGGAGGGGCAAACGTGGAGCGAGGAAATGAAGAGGCTCCCTCAGGCACTGCTAGTTAATTAGCTTTGTGAGGAAACAATCAGACTAACAAGCAAAGCAAAGTTTTTAAGCTCGCTATTATCCAGCATGGTCTACAGAGCCCTGTCTGGATGAGAAGTCTCACACCTCTCATCTCATAGCTACTGTATCATGTATAATACAGGAAAATATCATCTCTTTAATTTAATAATTTACTCTACTCTACACTAATTTGCAATATCTGTAATGATGGAAAATGGTGGCAAATGTGTATTATGTTATGTATTGGAACAACAGTACTTTTTGGGCACATTATGACTGTTGGCTGGAGCAGAATCCTTTCTAACTGTGGAACTGCGATCATATGACTTAGTAGAAAAAGTAGTTTGAGGAAGCACAAATGGAGTCTGTGATAAAATGATCTCAGCACATAAAAAGGCAGCTGCCCACACACACACACACACACACACACACACACACACACACACACACAGAGTGATGGGCCGTTAGTCTGGATCACAGCAGCCACACTAGATGCTTTGCTCTCCCAGTACTGGTGTAAGGTTCCACTTAAATTGACAGAGATGAGAGGAAATCTCTCATTTAGCCCAATCCCCAAGCAAACACTAGCTTGCGTGGGCTTGTAACTTAAGCTGGTCGTTCTATTGCAGAACACTGCAGCATGCAATGAGAGATTTGCTTCATTTATGCTAATGTCTGAGAGACCATTTTTAGTACACCATCTTCCCAAACATATATACGTGCATAGATCTTATGTGTGTTATAGTTGATTAGTGGGGGCTTGAGTAAAAAAACAAACAGATGCCATTGATTCAGGGGTGCGGTTGGCAGAGCGCTACTTGGCTTGGCCAGAGGCCATCTTCTCCTTATGTTCTGGAGCCAGCAGGGATGCACTTATTATAGGTTTACCTCCCTGCCATTGGGACTAGGGGATCCAATTTAATACCAGCCAGCTGTCTGAGTGGTAAGACTCAAGCTGCATGTGTATACTGTATATCTCTGCATATGTCTGTGTATGTCAACTCCTGCTCAACACAAATATGTGTACAAAGACACGAAACTCGAGCGAACTCGCTCTAAAGTATGGCAATCTCTTACACAATGCCTGCTTTTTGGTAGTTTAAAAAAAGCTCTGCTTGTGTGTCCAAGGAGATGCAGTGCCTTACTGATGGCAGATCCAGCTCCAATCTGAAACTTTCACTCCAGCATTTTCTGTGTCAAACACTGAGCCTAAGGCTATAATTTAATCTATACAAGTGTGCTGCTCAAATCCAAAAGTGGTGCCATTTTGGTCTGTACTGTATATATATATATATATATATATATATATATATATATATATATATATATATATATATATATATAAATCGCAACTTAATTATGCATTTTTATCTTTTTTGAATGTACCTTACAATTAATTACGGATGCTTTAACTTTATGCAAATGTATATTTATTATTATTGAAACCAGACTCAACATAGAGCATGATGACAAAGTATTTTTGTAATATTTTTATCAGGACACCAAACAGAAGTTTTGCTATGTTTCCACACTGAGGGTTAATGAGGTGATACTGGGGAAACTCTACCTCTTCTGGCTTTCACACAGATTACATAATCAGAGAACTGTAGATTCAGGTTCAAGTGTTCACTAAAAATTCAGGTTGTTTTATTAATGAGTCTGTGAAGAGAGATGACTGAGGCAAAGAGAGCACCCTGTCTGTTTTCTTTATTTTAAAAAAGCACAGTATTTTTTGTTATTATCAGTGTATTAAAAAAGAAGACAATTTACAGATTCTAATGATGCATTGCTCTTATCTGTACAAAAAAAATAAAACAGAGTAATTTAGGTTTGTTTTAGCGTTATGAGGAAAAAATGCCACAAAAACTGTTTGCGTTTGTCGACCCCAGAGGGTTAATTGCCGGATGTGTGCATGAGAGATTTTGGCGCTTGATATGAGACTTGGCATATCAGTAGAACACATTTTTTATTTTTTATAGATCTGAGTAAAGAAAGGGCATTGTGAATAAATGTGTGTTGCATTAAAGGTTTTAATATCGCCTCTTTTATATTTATTTATATTTTTAAACAATTAAAACAGAAAGCGCTCTGCATTAATCGCACGTTAATAAACTGTGTGCCTTCAACATCCTTGAGATGTTTCTACAACTCAATTGAAGTCCACCTGTGGAAAATTCACATTCATTCAATTCATGATTTGACATGATTTGGAAAGGCAAACACTTGTCTATATAAGTCCCCACTGTTAACAGTGTTTGTCGGAGCACAAACCCAGCCATAAAGTCCAAGGAATTGTCTGTAGACTGCCGAGACAGGATTGTAGCAAGGCACAGATCTGGGGAAGTGTACAGAAAAGATTTCTGCAGCATTGAAAGGGCCAATGAGGACTCTCAGACCATGAGAAACAAAGATTGAACACTTGGCAGGAATGTCGAACATCATGTCTGGGATGTTTTTCAGTGGCAGGAAATGGGAGGCTAGTCAGGATTGAGGGAAAGATGAATGCAGCAATGTACAGAGTCATCCTTGATGAAAACCTTCTCCAGAGTGCTCTGGACCTCAGACTGGAGCAGCGGTTCTTCCTCCAACAGGACAACGACCCTAAGCACACAGCCAATATAATTATGTGAATGTCCTTGTGTGACCCATCCAGAGCCTAAACTTGAACCAGTTTGAACATCTCTGGAGAGATCTAAAAATGTCTCTGCACCGACGTCCCCCATCCAACCTGATGGAGCTTGAGAGGTTTTGCAAAGAAGAATTGGAGAAACTGCCTCAAAATTATTGGGCCAATCTTGTAGCATCATCCTCAAAAAAGACTCGAGGTTATAATTGGTGCAAAGGTGCTTCAGCAAAGTATTGAGCAAAGGCTGTAAATACTTGTGTACATGTGATTTTCTTTTAAGTTTTTTTTTATTTTTATTACATTTGCAAAGATTCTTCTTTCATGTTGTCATTATAGGTTATTAATTGTAGATGTTTGAGGAAAATTCATTGAATCCATTTTGGAATAAGGGTGTAACATAAAATGTGAAAAAAAAAAAGTGCGTTTTGTATACTTTTCAATTTTGTGTGCTTTTGTATATAAAAGCGCTTTGTATTTTTTCCATATTCATTGTATTTGTTTAGATGTCCTGTATATATTTTGTTCAACTTTACAAGCAATAAAAAAAATAGTTATTGAATTATTGTCATGTAAAATATGATGAAATCCATGTATTTTCCTATATCTGTTGTTATCCCTGATGAACAAGCCCCTTTATAATAATTGATGCTCCCAAAACTGACATGAATTCAAGAAACTGACATTTTCATGGAGGGAAAACAGCTGCAGAGAGCATTTTATGTCTGTTCTGTCTGATTTATAATGTTTTATAATGTGTTACTGCTGGTAAAAACACAGTGACTGCACTGTTACCTACTGTATATTTTCGGAGGATGGGGCTGAGATCCAGGGAGTGTGTAGGAATCTGAACATAAATGCATAAAAACACAATTGCCTTCATATGTTTTAGCTACACTTAGCTAATTTCCAGAATGCACCATCACAAGGTACCAGCAACAAACAAATAGTTGCTTCAGATTCTTTCACAATCCCTGAACCTTAGATCTATCTCAGATATTCCAATATAGCCAAAAGTATATAGACACTTGACCATTACACCGATTGGTTATAATATTGCCACAAGGTTTGAGGAGCACAGTTGCCTTGAATGACTTGTTAGCATTAAGATTTTTGTCCACTTATTTCCCAGTGCACTGAACAAACTCCATGAACCCAAACGGCCTGCTTAAAACTCTGACCTTAACCGCATTAAACACCTCTAGGATGAATTGATGACATTGTTTTACAATCTCCGTAATGCTCTTGTTCCTGAATGAAAAAGATCCCCCCATGGCCATGCTTTAAATCTTTTGCTAAGCATTCCCAGAAGAGAGAATGTCTGGTTATCTAGTTGTAAAGCTTCTACAATAATCTTCTGTCAACTAACCTGAAGCAACAATTTCACAAGGTGAATAAACAAGAAAACACTTAATATTTAATTCTGAACATACTGAACTGCAGTATTTATCTACTACATAAGGTTACATAGTGTAGGGAACAGAGAAGACTGTGTTCAGTGTTTTTTTTTCCTGTTCACCAGGGGATTAAAAATGCAGGATTGCAGGAAACCCTTGTTTACCCTTCTCAGTGCTCTACTGGACACACTTTTATTCTTACTAAGAACATGTGAGATAAGTTCTTAGATGAAATATTGCATACCAAAGGTTGAATACGGATTAAATATGATCTTTCTGTCAGGCTGTATGCGTGTTAGTGTACTGCTTCTATTTCTTTGATCCACCACAAGAGCTCTAATTACTGGATGTTTGAAATAATAAAAAACAATTGTGTGTAAAAATCTCACGGCAGCATGAAGATATTGTCATTGGAAAAGCCAGACGCCAACCATCACTTCACAGTGACTAAGGGCACTTTCTTTGCCCATTTCACTGCTCAGTTGATACTAACTGATGCTAGAAGAGCTGTTTTTACCGATTTATTTCATACACACGCTGCAGTAAAAGAGACGTATGACTTGTTGGAATGAACAAATTGTCTGAAGGTCGGGGATGTAATAAACTGGCAATTCTGACAAACCTGCAAAGAAAAAACTGGCATAACTCTATATAACCCGTAGAAGTGCGGGTTAATACTGATTTTAAAACACTAACTACAACATAGCCTGCAGAATAACAGCAACCAACATTCAACACTTTTAGTGGTTTAGACTGGAATTAATCAGATGTTATAATTAATATATAATGCCTTAACAATATAATCTTAATATGACATATGAAATCAAATTAAGGATTCATTTCAACAACACACTGGAACAGCAGGTAGAATTGCTTTCTCGTACCTCCAGGATCCCAGTTCAGATCCTCAGCTCAGGTTCCTGTCTATGTGACATAAGAGTTGTAAGTGTGCAAAATTAGGGCATTATATAGAGGACTTTGCAACAGCCAAATGCCACTGTTATGAACTACCTCTATACAACAATGCTCCTTCCACATCAGGAGAGGCATGTTCCCGGTAGTCAGATTTTTGTTTATAACAGGTGATATAAATACACCTGCACTGATAATAACTAGATAGAGACTGCTGTGAGAGGTTAATGTGAATGTACAGTGAGACACAAATTATCACAAATCAAGATCTGTCACATCTTAAAGAAAATGTGTTTTGTTAGTGCTATTGCTCAATTTTAGATCTACTTAGTCTCAAGCAACTGTAGATATAGTAATTGTTTATATAGGATCTAATGCTTAGTTGTTTAAAATGGTGAAAAAACTATTGTGTGCAAAAATCTCAAAACAGCATGAAAACACGAGACATTGGGAAAGCCAATCGCCAACCATTACATTACAGTGACACTGTGGGCTCATTTCAAGTCAAGTCAAGTTTATTTCTATGGCGCTTTTCACAACAGACATTGTCTCAAAGCAGCTTTACAGAATTGAACAGTTAAGGTGAACAATGTGTATTTATTCCTGATGAGCAGCCATGGCAACTGTGGCAAGGAAAAACTTCTTTAGATGTTATGAGGAAGAAACCTTGAGAGGAACCAGATTTAAAAGGGGAACCCATCCTCATTTGGGTGACCTCAAGAGTATGATTATAGTCTTTAAACAATACAGAACACTGAAAAATGAGAACTAACATAAGCACTGGAGTGTAAGATTATGAGTAATGTCCTTTTTACAGTCTTATACAGTCATTTGTGTTTATAAAACTAGGAGCGACTGAGCAACTCATAAAATAGCTCAACATTTGCGATCAAGCGATTTCACTGGTTTGTTAAACACTAATAATGATGTAACAATCATATTGTAAGATAAAAAATGTGTGACAGACACATAAGCCATTTTAGTTAAATCACTTAAGCACATCCTGTCTCATGCAAGTCCAAAAGCAAGATAAATTGTTCTGAACTTCACATACACACACACTAAATCATGACAGGACAATATTTAAATGTAGTGAGAATTTTCATCTTTAGCGGTTGTGCTCCAAATAAGTCTCAAGTAAAGTAAATTATACTTATTTGTTATTTTGTTTGAACCTTAACAAATTTTTTATAAATACGTAAATAATAAGAATATTGGCTCCAGTTTGTATGTTTACCTATAATAGTATTTCTAGAGAACATTAATCTAAATTGTATACTTACTCGTGCACATATCTAACATTGTGTATATCATTAAATAGCAGAATGTAGTTAAAAAATTAGAAATCGTGTAAATAACTGCACTGCTTCTGAAAGGAGACACTGAAAAAGATTTTACCTTCCATGGTCTCTTCTAATATTCTCACTACAATAGACATTCTGAATAGATGTTTGTGTCACCATCTCTCATGATGACATCAGCCTATGCTGCGAGTGGCCGAGTGTGTGTACTTTTATTTTAGAGATAAAAAAGTCAGCTTTTATTTAAGA
This sequence comes from Silurus meridionalis, assembly GCF_014805685.1. Classification (NCBI taxonomy): domain Eukaryota; kingdom Metazoa; phylum Chordata; class Actinopteri; order Siluriformes; family Siluridae; genus Silurus; species Silurus meridionalis. The sequence continues at coordinate 11,784,846 of NC_060891.1, read as the reverse complement.
AAAAAGCAATATTCACAACTTGTTAAACAAGCAGCTGAAGGCAGATTATTCTTCATCGAGTGGGCATTATTGCTGTTTTTTTATTCACGAATCTATCTAAATGCACAAACAACATTTACTTTAACACTGCACTCTGTTTCTCCCAGCAGCCATTTTTAATGGACTTTGTACATTACATATTCAAACTGTCATGAGCAACAAATATCACGGTGAAGGTTATTAACACTATCCTCTATGATACTTCAGTGAGTCACATCAGTGATCATTTGAAGAGACTATACAGTGAATTATGTAAAATGTTTGGCAGCATTTCACCTGATATTACTGCAGTAAATCACAGCGGGTCCTTATGAAGAGTCAGGAGTTTTTCATAAATCTATTTAGGGGAGCTGCAACTACAGAGGCTTTCTGGCTGATAATTAGACTTGGGCCGTAGCCTTGCTTTATAAAACACTGTAATCTTTTTTTTTTATCAGTTTTCTAAAGGAGACTGCTCAAATGTAAATATAGTCTTATATTATTTATTGCCTGTGATACTGGGGTAATGAAAATGTAAAATATGCTAGCACACTGGCCTGCACAAATAGTAACTGATGACTTCCATGCCTTTTATTAGCAATAACATATAGTGTTGGATGCTTTTTTGAAAATTGAAATGGAGAATGTGTAAATGGACTGAATATGCAGTACTGGGCTCATTTTTATGTCAGGAAATATTAGAAAATATCAAAACATGAGCTTGGGGCTCTAGCGTGCCTGTTTGCCTGATTGTTTCTATGTCTGTCTATCTGTGTGTGTGTGTGTGTGTGTGTGTGTGTGTGTGTGTGTGTGTGTGTATGTGTGTGTGTGTGTGTGTGTGTGTGTGTGTGTGTGTGTGTGTGTGTTTTTCTGTTGTTATATCTTTCTTCCTGAATGTTTGTTTCTGTGTATGTGTTTATCTGAGCATTTGTGTGTGTTTGTGTGTGTTTGTCTGTTGTTATATCTCTGTTCCTGAATGTGTGTGTGTGTGTGTGTGTGTGTGTGTGTGTGTGTGTGTGTGTGTGTGTGTGTGTGTGTGTTTCTGTTGTTATATCTTTCTTCCTGAATGTTTGTGTATGTTTCTGTGTATGTGTTTATCTGAACATTTATGTGTGTGTGTGTGTGTGTGTGTGTGTGTGTGTGTGTGTGTGTGTGTGGGTGTGTGTGTGTGGGTGTCTAGGCAATGTTCTAATGAGTTCAGTTTTAAAAGGTGAAAACTATAATCCATCAGCACCCCCCTCCCCAGTAACCCTGCTGAACCCCAGGTCCAGCATCTATTTGAAGAAAACCAGAGGTTGCTTGTCCCGCACGGAAATCCCTCCTCCCCATATATAGGGCTACAGGAGAGATACTACATCCTGTGTTGACAAAATGTAACCCCAGGGCTTATATCAGGTCAGTATTTCAGTTTTAGCAGTGAGTTAATCAGTGTGACGTCGCTCTGAAGGGTTACTAGTTGCTGATAGACAGAATGGCCATCCATGTTTCTTTATTTTCATTGTTTCGTCAGAGAAGCATAGACTTATAGTCTTCAGTAAGTTTGTTGGAATTACTAAGCCAAAGTTGCTGGAGGGCAGGTTTCTCTTGAGCAGAAACAAAGGTATTAAAGGCTCGAATGGCTACTGGCCCGAGGAAGGTCTTGCTAGCCTGCATTTTTTTTTTAATGAGAACAGCTGCTCCCTCTGCTCCTTAGTTCACATGCATGTTTGCTTAATCATACAGTCTCCCCTGCAGGGTGAAGATAATGTGGGCGACTTAGGTAGCATGAACCCAGAAAGAGAGCTTCAGAGGGTATATGAGATATAAGAGAGAGAGAGAGAGAGAGAGAGAGAGAGAGAGAGAGAGAGAACTCCAAGATAGTGATAAAGAGAGAAAATATCTGTCATGATCTGGATATCTATAACACACTTAAGAAAATAGAAAAAAAAATAGTGTCATGATTGGGAGGATGTTAGTAGCCTCAGGTTTTGAGGATTTCAATGCTATTTATTCTGACCAAAATAGGAAAACAGAGAAACAAAGGATAGATGTAAGATACTTGTTTTATGAAAGATGGAAACAGTGGTCTAGCCCAGGGCTATGAGGGCTATGAGTCTTTGCACCTGTTAGCCCTAGACTTTTCAAACTTGAACATCCATGCAATAGTTTTAGTACACTTTTTCTCCCACTCCCAAAGTAAATACTCCAACTTACTAGATCTTGAACGAAGTGCAATTTGCTTATTATTTATTCAGGATACATTCTATGCCTAGAGGTTTATGGAGACTTACCCTTATACCAGATATGGGCCTTCACTGTAGCATTACAATGTAACTTTACTGGAGCTAATGGGTCGAAATATGTTCCAGCATGACAATACCGCAGTTTTTTTTTATTATTATTATTTGTCACCTACACAACAATAGATGTTACAACATGCAGTGAAGTGTTTTGTCAGAGCTGTTGGGATTATGACAGTAAACAATAAAGGGGAGTAAATCTGGGACAAAACAGATGAATTTGTGTTTGTCAAGATTGTGTCTACATGTATTATGTTGAGTCCGTGATTTGCTCATTTTATGTGTAGTATACTATATATATTTTGTTCTATTCTTCTTGAAAGGTCTCACAATTTTATCATGTATTTGTCTCTTGTGTTGTTTCTTGTTTCTTGGGTGATTTCCTGCTCCTGACTTGTTGACAAAAATTGTGTTATTCAGTGTTGTCTGCTTAATAGGAACAGTTTTGCTATAATTGCTTAGGACAACAATATTGTCTAGTAATACCCCATAATTTCTCCTTGTTTTGCCATGATGATGCCACGTTTTTCACCATTTGTATTGCTCATTAGGTACAAACATTTGGGGATACATTTAGGTTTATAAATTATATGAAAAAAATGTCTTTGTTAAATGTGCTATGTACTGACTTATGATTACTTGTATCCTATGCACATTTGGTCTATCAGCAATGCTAAAGAAATCCTAGGTATGAATGACGTCATGAATGTGAAGCAATGAATTTATGTCTCTACAAGGGTGTATTCAGACCAATGATCATAGAATAGAATTCAGATCCATGTCAATACAACTAAAGTTATTAAAAATGTAGTTGAAATAATTAATAAATACAGTATCTCACAAAAGTCACATTTCAGCAATCATTTTTATACTTAAAATGTATCTTCTCAAGGGACAATACTATAGAAATTAAACTTGGATATATTTAGGGTAGTAAGTGTGCCGCTTGTATAGAAGTACAGATTTACTGTCCTCTGAAAATAACTCACCATACATTAATTACTGTCAAAATAGCTGGCAACAATGTCCTGCTCATTATGTTCATGTTTTTGTCTGCTTGACAGGACCATTAAAATTTGTGTATCTTGTATTAAGGCAGTGCTTTGAGTACAATTTTCTTCAGTTCAACATGGCACCACATGGCAGAGAACTCTGAGGATTTGAGAATTAGAATTGTTGTTCTCCACAAAGATGACTGAGGCTATACGAAGACTGATAGCACCCTGAAACTAGGTTAGAGTACAGTGGCCAGAGTCATACAGAGGTTTTCCAAAACAGGTTCTACTTGGAACAGGCCTCGCAAGGAGCAATTGAAGAAGTTGAGTCCTCGTGCTGTGTGTCAGGTGCAGAATCTGGCTTTAAAAAACAGACATATGAGTGCTGCCAGCATTGCTTTAGAGGTTACAGAAGCGGAAGGTCCACTTGTCAGTGCTCAGACCATATGCCGCACGCTCCAACAAGTCATATGGCATGGCCGTCATCCCAGAAGAAAGCCTCTTCTAATGCAGGCTCACAAGAAAGGCCACAACCTGTCCAAGAGCATGAATTACTGGAACCATGTCCTGTGGTCTGATGAGACTAAGATAAACTTGTTTGGCTCAGACGGTGTCCAGCATGTGTGGTGATGCACTGGTGAGGAGTACCAAGAAAATTGTGTCTTGCCTACAGTTAAGCATGGTGGTGGTAGCATCATGGTCTGGGGCTGCATGAGTGCTGCTGGTACTGGGGAGCTGCAGTTGATTTAAGGGAAACATGAATTCCAACATGTACTTTGACATTCTGAAGCAGAACATGACACCCTCCCCGTTAGAAACTGCATCAAAGTTTAGTTTTCCGATATAATAACGACCCCAAACACACTGCCAAGATGTTAACTGCCTTGCAGAGGAAGCTGAAGGTGAAGGTAATGAAGTAGCCTGACACTTTGGACACACTTTTGTTGGCAGTAATTTAGACAATAATGGCTGTATGTTGAGTTATTTTTCGAGGACAGTGAATCTGTACTGCTATACAAGCTGCAAATTGACTACTTTAAAATATCTGCAAGTTTTATGTCTATAGTATTGCCCCTTGAGAAGATATAATAAAATGGTTGCTGTAATGTGAGGGGTGTACTCACTTTTGTGAGATACTGTAAATAAATGAAGCAACAGCTAAACTGTGTGCAAAGTCATGATGTTAATAAAGCCATTTTTTACACAGTATACATTTCTTCTACTAGGCCTTTTCTGCACAATTTAGCATAAAAAGGTTTTCCATTTGAAGGACCATTGTGATAATTTATTTCAAATTCTTTTGTAACCTTTAATATCCATATCATAGATACCTGTAGCATTGTTGCGTTTTGCACAACACTCTCTATTCCAGTTAAGTGATAATTATAATGAATTGAACATTATGCCTAATTTGGCTTTACCACCTGTTTTACCTACATATATTCACTTAATAAAGTTACACACATTATGACAACAGCTTCTTGTTTACTCCACAGCTGTGTGTATGCATATGTCTTCATCTAGATTATTTATCTATGCTTGAATAAATCATTTACAATGTTAGTAAGGAAGCATGTACCAGTACAAATATCACTGCACCTGATTAAATCTTTAGTGCTCCAATTAATAAGATAATACATTCATTGCACTGCGTGATGAAGCAGTTTGATTATCTGTCCTGACAAGCAGAATTCAGTGCTGAGCTCTTAATACTAGAATTAGCAATGGAGCGGCGAGCAGTAGTGTTTAACTCCTTAGCTCCTTTCACTCAGTAAGTATGTAATCATGAATATTAATATTAATTAGCTTAAAATAGGCCCTTCAATATGTTCATCTTTTTTTTACTTAATCTGTGTCTACTGCATCTATATTGTGTTTGGCTGTACAGTGTGTTTGTGAAATTGAATCAGAAAATTATTTTCTATCAAACTAATTTTAAATTTTACTTATAAGACTTCATTTTGTTAACATTTGTTAGCACTGATAGTGTGAACAAACAGGATTGATACATTGCAAGTACTATTTATTTGATTCATGTTTGTCTAAATGTTTGATCAAGCCATGTTTTAAAATAAGTATGCATAAATTAGTACAAATGAAAGCTAAACGGTCATGGATTTCATGTATTAATGCAACAAAGATCTGTTCTTTGTTGTTAGGTTTTTTTTTCTTTCTTTCAGGACTGTCTGGATATAATAATCAGGGTTACTTTGTTTTGTTTTGTTCAAATCAGACATGAGCCTCTTTTATATGTGCTCCTGGATCATATCTAGTATGTTGCAATGACACATGAATAAAAACAGTCTGCTTAGAATTCATGTGGGTTTTTCCCAACACGTATGCTAATATCACTTTACTCATCATCATCCAGTGTTGGCAATTTGACAAAACAACAGTGAAGGACAACAACAGTAGTGATTATATTTAAAGGAAAGATAGAGTGAGAGAAGGAAATTGGTTATTTGCTTGATATTTGGCAAATCGATTCAAGCTAAATTGAACTTGAGTAGACAAAGCAATTGCCCAAGAAATCTATGTACATATGTGTGGTGTTCATAAGGATAAGGTCATTCAAATTACACCGATTTGTATCGATTGCGGTTATGAATTTGAATTGTCGTGATAGTCAGATGCAATATGAGCAATAAAAAAATCTGAACTGTGCAAAGAATCTTGTAATAGCATTAGAGCATGTCTGAGCAGCAAATGTAAATATTGGAACTTGCTGTATAGTGTCCATTATGAATTTTGCCAGTTAACAAATATAGCAAGAATATCCATTTACTGCCCAATTGCCTTTTCTCACTAAAGCAGTTTTCTCCAAATCAGATACAGTAACATAAGGTGGAATGGTTTGTGGCGTATCTCAGGCCTGTACAAATAGGTCATTTGAAAGAGAAGCTCCATTCTAACAAACCTCAGACAATCTGAGATGACTCATAATAGCCACTTCGGCATGTCGAAAGATGCACGACTCAATTTCACTTACAACGTTACAAAGCATGAAATGGTGTAGGCCCATGTTCAAGGCACAAGGCTAAACAGCAGCCAAGTGCTAACTTGGCTTGTCAAGCTTTGGCCCAGATGTCAAAAATTGGCTTCTGAGACAGTGCAGCAGAGGCAAAGAGTGAGTGGAGTCAGTCTGTGTCCTTTATAGTCTGATTTTGACAGCAAGCGAGTTGAAACAGAAGCCACTGAGCCCTGGAAGTCTGGCAGAGTCGACATACCCACTGGGAAACTCAGCACTTATGGGCAATTAGAGGGACCCACTGCTGTTGTTCTTAGGCTCTGTGTGTTAGTACTAAACTGTAAGCATACCTCACAAACATTCATACTCCTTCGGATGCATTCATCCTGTGATCAGAGGGACATGCATTTGCACACACACACACACACACACACACACACACACACACACACACACACACACACACACACGCGTGTGCACACACATTTTTGCTTGGTTTCTCTATACAGGACTATAGACTTACTGGAGACTGAGCGGAGGGGCTGGTGGTTATCATGGTGTCATGGTGTTATGAGTGGCTCCTTTAGGAGATATTATTCCGCCCCATGGCTGCCCTTCTGCACTCGTCTGCTGTACTGAGTCATATGATACACAGCTGAGGATCAAGCACACTGCAATATACTGTGTGGTCATGTGATGTCCTTAAATAACCGAAATCTTAGCTCGCTCGTTGATTTCAGCTTTTCTGCTTATGAATAAAAGCTAGCCTTTCTTCCTTTGCATCACTGTCACTGGGTGGTGCTGCTTGGTGCCATAACAAATCAATGATCCCAAGTTTTGTCACTGCCAAATTAGCTGCGCTCTAACAAACTACCCATATCATACCTTAATGTTTGGGAACCGTTTTGCCGATGTACCACAAATACTGTATTGAAACCACGTTCAATGTCACTGACTAGAATCACTTGTTTTGACCAGAGAGCATGACAGTCTGCCTGGCTTTCTTTCTCTTTTATCACAAGAGTGGCTTTTTATGTATATTTTATTCTCGTCAAAGAAAATTCATATTGGAATTTTTAACTACTTATCACTAGTATCATATCTACTAGTCTCCAGCTCTCTTTCCTACTTTCCTACTAACAGAATTAGGCAATGGGGAACAGATACAGGGAATGGATCGTTCTGGATTCAGATTCATACCATACTGTGGTATACATACTTTCTATACTACAGAGTCTGGTACTAAAGTGTACTAGCCAAGAGACATGCTGAGAGATATTAACATTGAACTCATTTCACACTTTTCTCTAACTCGGCAGGTCATAAATCCTCCCTCCTTCAACTGGATGGCCCCTGCTGGCACTTTCACTAGCTCACACATCGCATGTCTGGGTGCTTGCAAGCAGCCATGCTGCGCCGTAACAGAGAAGCACTGTGTTACTGAGCGTGCTCTGGACAGTTGACTAAATCACACAGCACTCTGTATGGGAGCTGAGGAAGAAGACTATTTTTCTTTAGGGGCAGCACAGGAGAGGCGACAGGCTCTCCTTTAGAGTTAGACCATATTGATTTACAAGTGTTGTCTTGTCTACCCTATGGTGAAAATACTGAAGGATCATGTTGTAATGGCATCTTGGGTCTTTCTAAGTCTTTTTTCTTGAGTGACATCAAATTTTTAGTGATTTACCTAGACTGAGACTAAATATTAAGGGTTTCTGAGCAGTGGCATGATAGTTGTTTTGCATTGTTTTCTCCAACAAATCACTATTCTTTTGTTTTGTCCACTTAGCATGCACTCTCCAGTGTATTTATAGTTGTGTGTATATAGCTCAGATCGTTGTGTTTTTGTGCTTTAATTGGTCCTGCTTTATTATTTACTATATGCTACACCATGTTACTGCTCATGTTATATGAAGGAATAGCAATAAAACCCACTTCACTTCTTGAAATGTTGTATATTTGGATGTTGGGGAGCTTGTACACATATGTTACATGGGATTCTATTGTTTCCACATGTGATCATGTGAGTAATTTGTGAAAAAAAAAAAACATGAAGCTCCAGTTCTTCTTGTTTTGCACTGAAAATGGACATGTCCATTCAAGCAAGCGTGTAACATCAACTGAAAAATAAGGCACATGTTTCAAGTCAAGTCAAGTTTATTTCTATAGCGCTTTTCACAACAGACATTGTCTCAAAGCAGCTTTACAGAAATCAACAAAGGTGAATGGTGTGTATTTATCCCTAATGAGCAAGCCTAATGAGCGAACCAGACTTAAAAGAGGAACCCATCCTCTTTTGGGTGACATCAAGAGTGTGATCATAGTCTTTAAACAATACAGAACACTGGAGAATGAGAACTAACATGAGTACTGGAGTGTACGATTATAAGTAATGTTCTTTCTACAGTCTTATACAGTCTTTGTGGTTATAAAACTAGGAGCTACAGAGCAACTCATATAATAGCTCAACATTTGCGATCATCACAGATCCAACAACAGCTTCTCCATGCCAGAGCCCTTAAACACTCCAGGAGGTCCAATGTCAAAACTCCACATGAAGTGGGATCCAATTGGCACTGGTACGTCTCTAGATGTTTCAGAATGTTTGCGGGTTCGGCATCTACTTCTTTAAAGGTCCATAATCTTCATGAGGTGGGACGTGACTGGGACATGTGAACAATGTGATTTCTCATGTACTGTTTTCTGTTAGTGTGCCACTATACTGTTTGGCTATAAAGTATTTGTTTAGATGAATATGTACAGATTTATTTGTTAATCATTCAGTGGAGCAAGAAATTTGGTATTCAAAAAACGTATACTACCAATTCTGACTGTAAATTTACACATCAACAGACTAACTGATATTAATCTTGAACTTAAAGACGGACACCATGCATGGGTTTCTAAACTTTTGTATATGGATTATAATGTGAAGCTTAAAATGGTTAGTTTTATTGCGTCCACAGCTTTTAACAGACTCTGTTATCAAGAGCAATTTATAGAAGTGCTTTGTAGTCTTTAAGAAAAACACTAAAAGCGAATGAGCTTTGTGAGGATCACACTTTGTCCATAAAGGCTGATTTAAGAAACTTTTAAACATTTTTGTTCGGTTCGACACGCATTTACGCACAACTTTACTAAAAGACTGATAAACACAAAGTACTTTAACAGGATGCAGAGTTTTACAGAGCATGCATATACATTGCACTTCTGCAGCTTTTCCTGACCTTGTTTCTTCTTTCTGTCCGGACATTTGCCTGTGTAGGCATACAACTGTGTCATATTTGCACAATGTAAATGTAAACTGTATTACTGATCTGTTTTTGAGTTGCCACGCAACCCGCCGCTTTAAAAGGTCTTTATAAGAGATATTTCAGATTGATGGCTTATCAAACTGTGCGACCTCTGGTGTCTTTTCTCAGCCTCAGAGGGAAATACTTTGAGAAGTTACCTTTGAAAATAAAGAACAGAAGAAGAAAAATGGACAGAGCACTTGGAAGCTGGCAGAAAGCCTGCCCTCTTGTTAGCCTGCCTCGTTGTTACGCACAGAGCACACACACACACTCACAAAGAGGTTTGATTATTGAGATGAACGGCCATAAACTTGCTATTTTAACATGGTGGAGTGACCGAGCTGTGAAGTACGAAGATGCCTAGGTTTTAAGCTCACGGGTGAGAAGGCTAAATGGGTGTAGAGGGATTCAAGGGCTTAGTTGGGATAAGAAACTGGAATCAAGATAGTCTCTCTCTCCACCCTAGGGGCTTTCAGCAGTGCACTTTCCAACAGCCTGTGACAAAAAAATGTGAGATACTTTAAAAGGAATCTGTGCACTGTCTAAACATTGACAAGCGACTTGTAAAATATTTACAAACAGGCATGATTAGTGGAGCATGCTTTTACTGGAGGGTATCTATGCACACCCTACACTTTCATAGGGACACCTGTATACCTGCTGCCATTACCCAATCAGCCAATTATTTAGCAGCAACACAATCATGCAGATAGAGGGTTAGAGCTTCAGTTAAAATTTACATTAAAAATCTGAATGAAGAAAACGATTATTTCACTGATTTTAAGTATGGCATGGTTTTTAATATTAGTAGGGCTGGTTTGTGTATTTCTTCAACTGCTGGTCTCCTGAGAATTTCACACACAACAGTCTCTAAGCTTAAAAAAGGCTGACAGGAAGTCTTTTGAAACTTAAATAAGTAATTTCTGCAACACAATGGTGGTGAGCAGAAAAGCATCTCAGAACGAACAACATATCAAACCTTGACATAGATGCTTCCAGTGCTGTCAGCCAAAAACAAGAATCTGAGGCTATCATGGACACATACTCGCTGAATCTGGACAGCTGAAGACTGTAAAAAAAGAAGAGCAGGAGCTTTACATGAGCCTTGCCTTTAATGACAGCAAAACAAAAATAAACTAAAAAAAAAATAGCAGATATACAGCTGTGAAACAACTCAGCAGCCTTGGTCTTTGATTTATTATTTTGGGAACGAGAGAGGATGCTGTGTGAGTGGGGGCAGACAGAGAGACCTGGAGCACAAAATAAGCATTCTATGCCGGCCACACGAAATCAATTACTTTGAGTGGCCAGTTCAGCTAAACCATTGACAATGCATTGAATCAGCTGATTAACTGCAGAGACGTTACTGTGAAAATACTCAAGAGAGCCAAATTTTATTCACAACTTCTTCTTTTTTTTCCCCCGTTATGTCTCATCGGTCTAGTTGAGCTGTCAGCAGTTATATATTTTCCTCATTCGCCATGTTTTTCTGAATATGTTTCTTTATTTTTCACATTGAGTTTCCAAAAATCAACCCATGTTGATTTTATGAATGTGCAGTCAACACTCGCCTGGTTTCCTAGAGCATGATGACACATTGCGCTCACGGAAGGAGCACGCAGCTGTGGATAATAAGGTGTGTTGTGTCACACTTCGCTGAGCTATGACTGTGGGAAGGCTGGACGAGACAACTGAAAAATATGGAGATTAAGGTGGGATGTGTTGTTGTAGGTTTTAATGACATTTCCTTGCGTGTTTAAATATTTAACAGTACGTTCTGTAGAATCTCCCAGAACACACTGTATTGTTCCATCCCAACATCCAAGAAAGAAGAGCAGTCTCATTTTCCTGGAGATACAACATGATTTTATTACTATGTAATCAAGTGTTTAAAGGCATGTAGATGTTTTAGGCAAAAGTGAGCTTAATGTCAGGATTATGGACGGGACTAGGTTTTCCACATGCCCCTTGTTCCTCAATGTCACGTGTTTGTTTGCACACCTGATTCACGTTGTCTGTCATTAACACTTGTTTATATACAGTCACAGTTCACCCTGTTTGTCATTCGTCTATTTATGCTTGTTTGTGTCCATGCTGTCACAAGGTTACAGTTTTCTCTGCACTGCTATTCAATTGTGCTGAAACATAGAATGCAATGTTTGTCAAGCTGAGCTGATTAATGCGTCCGTTTACTTTCACTGATCATGAGTACTGCTAGCAGTTTAACTAGCGGTTAACTAGTTTAGCTGGTATTCAGAAGTGAAGCATGACAAATCTCTACACCACATTTCCCATTTTCACATGAGGAATTCTGAGTGGAATTCCAACATCATGCTACAGCTACAGAGAATGCTTTATTCTATTGATGAATACAAGAAAACAAGATTCTTACAACATATATTTTGTTTGTACCCTATGCAAACCAGAATTTAAACTTCTGTCATAAAATGTTGCCGATATTTTTTTTCCCAGTTAGCCGGGTTTTTTTTGTAGACTGTGATGTAACTGACTACTTTAGCGAATCAGTTGCATTGTGAACACCATATTATAGTACACATGTTAAAGTATTTCTCTAAAGAACTCTAAATATCCAAATATGCCAATAGAAGGTGGTTGTAATTATAAGATATGAAGATACTACCCCTATATTTTAGAGTATAAACTTACACACAAAAGTGTCATTTATAGACATTTTTTAGATACGTATTTATGTACTGAGAATATATACTTACTAGCCACTTTAACAAGAACCTCTGTACTCCTTCTCATTCTCAGTGCAATTATGAAATCATCCAATCAGGGAGCAGCACAATCTGATAAATCTTGCAGATACAGAACCATTGCTTGGCAATATTTCTCCAATTTTCAGTAAGCCTGTGCCCCCTGTAGCCTTGACTAAAAGGAATGGAAGCTAATGAGGTCTTTTAGGATTGCTAATGTGCTCTGAGATGGAATATGGCACCAAATAATGGTTATATGGGTTTCAATTGGTGTTTAATCAGCTTGACCCAGTCTGGCCTAGCTCCCTTGACCTCTCCCATCAAGAATATAATTCCAAGCACAGAATTGCTGCCCACTGGATGTTTTCTGTTTTCAACACTATTCATTGTAAACCCTAAAGTTTGTTGTGAGTGAAAATCCTAAATCAGTCTAAAAAATTCACCTGTTTGGCACAAACAACAAAATGCCACAGTCATCTTACCACATTTAGTGGTCTGATGTGAACATTGTTACAAGCTTTTTGACTTGCTTAAACTGAAAAAAGATTCAATGAGCAGGTTTACAGGTGTTCCTTTTTAAATGGCCGGTGAGTGTATATGTGAATGGATTTTAAACATTCATTGATCATTGTATTTAACTGATCAGTGCAGAGTTATATCAATTATTTCAAGTTCAGTCTCAAGCATTCAAGTCTCAGATGTACCAGGCAGAGTGAGGAATTAGTAGCATACTGAAGATTTAAAGCAGGGAATCCCCCTTCCTTACACTCGCTCAAACAAAAACCTGCACACACCTTCCCAAATTGTGATCCCTTCTAAACCACACCACAGTTTGGCAGCTACTCCAAGGCCTGGTGGTAATGGTGCACTGGTGCCAGACTTCCAAGTCCTTACGCCCACTCTCTTGTAGCTCCAGCCCATTACTCACACCACAACTCACACATTATTCATGGTCTCATGGACATCTTCCATTTGATCCACTACTTAGGCGGGCCTTGTTGCTTCTGTATCTTTAATTAATTGTGTTTCTTTCTGGGTACGCTAATGAAATATCGAAGGAGCCGCTTCATAGTGTGCACAGTACATGTGGAAAAGAAGCATGTTGCGTCCTCGCTATTTTCTGGATGAAGCGGTCTGATTTGGGCCAGCTGTTGCATATTTCGCAACACACACATGGACAGATGTGCACTGCAACAGTCGGCGTGGATCTATTTGGTCAGACGTGTGATTATTTATGATTACAGGAACAGTCTCTAGTCATCAATTGCATATGTTTTGATCACAGGCTACTTTTTGGGGGCTGATTTCAGTTGCTTGTTAAAGTACACAAGTATGGAAACAGTCAGAAGAAATGGCCGGAGATGTCATTTAAAAAAATCATCTGTTGTAAATGTACAATGTCTTTATGAGTGCTTAAGGTTTGGACATGCATTTGTAGTGCTATAGCGTCAGAGGTACAGAAACATGTTTACAACCAGCATATAGACTTCCTTTTGTAGGTTACGAATTGTAAATACTCTTATGCAAAAAAAAAACTCTGCTCGAGTATGGCTTTGTGTCTCAGTGGAGGTCCTGGGGCTGCTCTGTGGGAATTGACGTAAATAGTTGGAAGAGACAGAGAGACCGAGAGAGCAAGCAAACTCAAAAATGTTAGATAAAGCAGAGAAATTTCCTCCCACATTTACACTAGTGACTGTCCTATAATGATTAATGCACATGAAAGGTATTGTCTCCAATGTCTCGTATAAAACATATGAATAGTCACTGCAGGGAAAAGGCATGAGTAAAATGTATAATACATTTGTGTTAAAGATGCAGTTTGTGTAATTGGCTGAGGGGAGTGTGAGACTGTGCAACGGTGTGGAAAGACGTCTGGCAGTGATCTACAGGAGTCCATTAATTACTGTATGAATGCTCCTCTCACATCTCCCAAGTGCTGCTGCCATAGAGAGAGAGAGAGAGAGAGAGAGAGAGAGAGAGAGAGAGAGAGAGGGGAGAGGAAGATGGGTCACTCTGTCTTCCAGAGCCCACATCCATGCCAAGCTCATAATGACTAAAACCCCTAATTAATCTTGCTATCATGGGTAACTATAAGACTATATAGATGAATTACAGTGCTAGCCGCAATGGGGACTGTGTGTGTGCATGAACGCATACAAGCTTGTGTACGTGTATGTGTGTGCTTGACTACTGAGTCGAGTTAGGACAGTTTCAGACTAAGGATTTTCTTGTTTAAACATAGGAAACTTTTGCAAAGGTTTTGCTTCCAAAGCAAAATAATGCCCCACTTAAAAAGGGGTTTATGTTGCACTAGAATTATATACAGCACATTATAGAAACGGAACTTTATTTCAAATCAATTTGATATCTTAATTGAACCCCTCATGATTCAGATCAGGTGAATGGACACTCTAGAAGAGTTTAAACCCCCAGAGCTTCCCTGAAATATTTCTCTTAAATTTGGCTCCTCAGTAGGTTCCTGGAGTGTCTCTCGTATAGTTAACAGTTTCAGCAAAGTTATGGCTCCCAGAGAATGACAAATTGATGTACTTAAAATTAAGTACCCTTTAAGTTAAAAACCAATGGTTAATTTTAAGGAGGCTTAGCATGGGTGTGGTGATAATTTACCCTTACAATGTCTACATTGGAAAATTATGCATAAAATAAAAGCTTTATTGTGGTAATAACAGCAATAATCAAATGTTTGAAGCTTACATTGCACTTTCATAAATTAATCATTGAATTTTATTACACAGTAATTATTTTACATTGTAACTGCATTGCATTGTAAATAAAATAATAAAGAACAACAGGGAAAAATATAAATGGCATTACCGACAAATAGTTTAGTCAGCCGACAATGTTAAACTATTTACTTCTTGCCTTAAAGAGCTTTAATAATAGTGGTGTGCACCGTTAAATGATGATGTGTACATCAGTTCCATGGTGAGGAATCTTCCAATATTTGTAAACGAACCAGGAAATATATAATTTGATCTGAACACATTTTTAGAAAGCACATATTGTATCTAGCACCAAATCACATTTTGCTTTTAAAGGCTGAGTGGAAAGTATGTCCCACACTAAACAGCAGGGGGAAATAAAATAACTTTCCTACAGGATTGCTCTTTATTAATGCTCAGAAACAAAACACCCACAACTGGTGGAATTTACTGGCCCGCAAGGCCCTGATAGCTCTTAATGTGGCGTGCTCTCTGAACTCTCGGAGGAGTGAATGCTGAGCTGACCAACAATGGGCCCTTGTGCAGAAATCTAATTGAAGTGATTGATGAATTCACTGAGCCTTTCCTAGCTCCGGTGTGAGGGGGGGAAACATAACACAGAGTGTATGGAACATGCAAGGCTATAACCCTGTATATGGGAGTTGACATCTCGTCCCAGCATTCATAATAACTTTCTCTCTCGTGTCATCAGTGTTACTCTGTGGGACGTGAACAGGTTGTGACATGTCAGGATACAGGATTTTGATGCCGGCTGGCCATTAGCCATTAACCTCTAGTGCCGCCATTGCAGTTTAGGACTTGCGACTTTTTCAGTGGGAGTGGAAAGATTATGATTATACTACCATCTAGTGGAGCTAAAATGTATTGCAACGTCTATGAACATTAGTAGTGGCCCGGGTTTTACAAATTGCATTTGTTTTTAATTAAACACAGCACTTCTTGGAGCACATGGTCTGGACTGGGACTGGCATCCACAATGATACAGGCAGGGTTCTGAATTCTTTTGTAGGCTTCTTCCACTCTAAAAAAAAGGGAAAAAAAAAGGTAAAATAAGAGCAGTCAGCAGCGAGGACATGACATTAGATTTTATAACATGGGACTCGCGCAGGTTTGTGTACTGTTGCATTTTACAAAATGAAGAGAACTTACTTGTCTGAAAAAGAAAAGAAAACAAGGAAGTAAAATAAAGTGAAACCAATAAAAAAAAGAAAACAAAAATGTATGTACTTCTACTTTTGCAGGTAAAACCTGAAAGAGTACATTATGTCCACACTTTTTGTGTTGTGTATGTTATCGTCTTTATAAACCTACAAACAGTTATAATGAAAGTCAAAGTAATGTTTTGGGTTCTATTTTTTTACTTGACTTGTTTGTTTGATGAAGCCATAAGACTCATTAAAGTCATAAAATAAGACAACAATTCTATAAAAGGGGAGGGGGCTTTTGGATAGTACTTTTTATACAAGGGGCTTTTTAGAACATTTTATACAAGGTAAAGTATTTACCAAATGTACTAAAGGTATCCTATTGTAGCCCAAATAGGCATTTAACAGAAAAGAAAGAAAAGGTGAACAGAGGAACGTTTCTGTTTCGTTATGTAACCGGTTTTTTACATTTTCTCAGAAACCATGCCATGACCAATGGAAACCATGCCATATGTTGCCCATCCATTCTGCACATGGTTTATGAAGCACCACAGGTTGCCCTGCGTGAAATGTGAGCAGGATTGTGGGCAACAGCAATGAGTCGACCTACTTGCAACGGAACAGGTGATTGATCTCCAGCTGGCTTTCCTCCTCGGTCTTGTCGAGGCCTCTGTTTGCGAGCCTGCGCTGCCTCTCCTCGGGGTTGACGCTGAGCAGCAGGACCAAGCTGGGTCTCAGCAGGTCAGACGGCCACTCATAGATCTCTGAGCCAACAGCTGGGAGGTTCTCCTCTCGCCCACTCACTGCAGTGGCTATTGCATATGCTGCAGTGCTATGCCAATACCTGAGAAGGAGAATTATTCCACTGTTTGCTATTGTGATGTCATTGTCAGTCATTCAGCTTTTGTTTTTCTTTCTGTTTCTCTCTCTCTCACTGTTTCTCTCACAGAACGAGACTGAAATTGAAATCTAATAAATACCACGGTTAAGTTTTAGTTTTGGCAACTCAAAACAATACTTGCATTCTATTTTTAAGTCTCTCTCTTTCTCTCTCTCGTTTTTTCCTTTCGTTAGCAGAGTTCCTGCCTTTTTAATGGTAACATTATTTTAAAACAATGTTTGCTGTAACTGTATGTCTTGTTGGACTTGATCCATGACTGTGTTTGATGGTCAGTGTTGTTTCTTCCTCTAAAATACACTTTTTTTCTGGAGGCATAAATGATGAAAACACAACAACTTTTTTTTTATCAGCATCTTTTGGAAATCCACTTTGGTAATGTATAAGATTTGGTTTGAAAAATATCTTCGCTCTGGCTATCTTTGACTATTTCTTTGCCTCCCTTTTTTGTTTCAAAATACACTGAATCCCACTTATCTCTGAAACAGGTGACAAATGATGTGTTGCTGTGTGTGTATCTGAACAACTTTTTGTACCTGTCTGTAATCACAGGAGCGTGCGCTGACTCTCTGGCTATCTGTGCTGCAGTGATGTAGTTCCCAAGGGCATAGAATGCCCTGCGAATGAGTGGTGGCTCTGCATCAAAGCGTTGTCTGAAGTCGCCTAGGCACTGAGGAGGGGATTTGAGCAGAACTGCACCCAAGGCCTTCTGCAGGCTACAGGTCAGAGTAGTTTTGCCTGTGTATATACAGTACATAAGAACTTTCAGTGATGTTGTACGTACATATTGAGCTTGTCTTAGAGATTTCTCAGTGACTTTGCAATTAACACAATGATCCTTGTATTCACAGGCACAAAATATGTGAGGGCAACTTTTAGCTAAACCATTTTTCTCACCTGTAGCATCCAGTCCTTCTATCACAATAACTGGAAACCTTTTAGCATGATTGCTGACTGACTCCAATTTTTGCTCCTCCACCAGCTCCAACACCGCCTTGGATTCTGGTATGACATCATTACACTGGGGACACAAAAGCACAATGTGGGAAAAACCATTTGGGAAATGTATTAGTATAGGCCAGTGGTAGTTAAAATGCTGAGAGAAGGGGTAAGGGATAAAACTGCATGTTGGTAGCAAAAGCACACATTTTATAATCCATAATGTATGTCTGTCCTGACACGGCAAAGATTAAGTGTTTGTATGTGGTGCTGGTGTCGTCAAACGTCAAATTTGACTTTTCCACTGGCGTGGTCCTGGTATTTAAATGATGTGTTAAAAAACTATAATGAAGAAACACATTTTGTTTTGTTTCACATGTTCGTGATATCTATGGACTCTCTCCTTTTGATGGTTTGAAGGGGAATTGTACATGTACTGTACTGTAAACTCAACAAAAATTGTGAATTACTTGTCATAAATGTTTTATTTGCTACTTTAAATTAATAATACATTAAAAAAAAGAGTTTTTCAAACATTTAAATGTAATTTATTAGTACAAACTCTGTTTTGAAATGTTACGCCGAAGTTTCAAAGTTCCACTGTATATATATATATATCTCATGGGACAATACTATAGAAATTAAACTTGGATATATTTTAGTGCAGTCAGTGTGCAGTTTGTTTGGCAGTTCAGATTTACTGTCCTCTGAAAATAACAACATACAGTCTTTATTGTCACAAAAACTGACAACAAAAGTAAGTACACCCTAAGTGAACATGTCAAAACTGTGTCCAAAGTGTCAGTATTCTGTGTGAGCAACATTGTTATGTAGCACTGCCTTAATCCTCCTGAGCATGGAATTCACCAGAGCTGCACAGGTTGTTGCTGGGATCCTCTTCCACTTCTCCATAATGACATCACAGAGCTGCTGGATGTTAGACACATGGCGCTTCTACAGCTTCAGCTTGAGGATGCCCCACGGGTGCTCAATGGGGTTCAGGTCTGGAGACATACTTGGCCACTCCATCACCTTCAGCTTCCTCAGCTAAGCAGTGGTCATCCTGGAGGGTCATATTTATGTTGGAAAATTGCCGTTCTGCCCAGTTTCTGAATGGAGGCATCATGTTCTACTTCAGAATGTCACAGTACATGTTGGAATCCATGCTTCTACTCACTACCAGCAGCAGTCGTGCATCCACAAACCATGATGCTACCACCACCATGCTTGACTGTAGGCAGACACAAACTTCTTGGTTCTCTTTACCAGTGCATCACCACACATGCTGGACACCATCTGAGCCAAACAAGAGAGAAAGTTCTTTGCCATGATGTGCCATTTTGAACATCCAGTGGTCAGTATGAGAGAATTGTGCTCAAAGCACCACATTAACTACTCTAAAACAAGATATATACGAATTTGTATGGTGCTGTCAAGCAGACAAAAACATGAACATGATGAATAGGACGTGTGGCTTTGCATGTTTACATGACGTACAGCTGTTATCGTTTAGGGTGTACTCACTTTTGTTGCCAATTATTAAGACAATAATGGCTGTATGTTGAGTTATTTTTAGAGGACAGTAAATCTTTACTGCAATACAAGCTGCACACTGACTACACTGAAATATATCCAAGTTTAATTTCTATAGTATTTTCTCTTGAGAATAAATAAAAAATGGTTTGTTAGATACTATATATATATATATATATATATATATATATATATATATATATATATATATGTGAATATATATATGAATATATACGAATGTGGCAATAAAGAAAAACTGTAATTTCAGAGCACCCATATTACACATTTCTTAGAGCTTTCTTTTTTATCTTAAAAGAACGTAAGACTAATACATCTAAAAACAAAGCTTGTCCAGTTTTGGGTCAAGATTTTTTTGACTACATGAAAACAAGATGAACTTGTACCAGAACAGTGGAGATAGAAGGGTATAAAATAGAAAAGGAAAGGAAAGGCTCATGATCCAATGCATACAACATTATCCAGAAAACATGGTGGCGGCAGTGTTATAGCATGGGCATGTATGGGTACCAATGGAGCAATGGTACTGCTTGATAGAAATTGTGGGATGAATTCTAAAAACATATAAAGGTAAAATATTCTCTTCATATTAGGTGTTCTTAAATGGCATAGTTGGCCATCTGAACTCAAACCAACTAAAGCCATAAAAACATAATCCCATGTATAGTCTACAGGAAGCTGCAGTAAAGGTCTGGCAAAGGATCTGAAGAGAGCAAACACATCATTTGGGGCTGTCTATAGGTTCCAAACTTCAGATCAATTGACCAATTGCAATTATTAAAAATAATTATGTAAGTGCATCTAGTTATCTGTAAGCATATGCAATGGTTTGGGTATTTTGAAACTAAAGCTGGAAGACCACATGTTAATTGCTTCATTTCGAATTCATTATAGTGACATTATTGTCCATGTCACGTGGTGCTTTACTATTTACGTAGTAGGTATTACACAAAAAGAAAAGGAACTCTAAATAATTCATCCAAGAGTTCATTGAGCTCTGAATTACTGCTTGAAAGAGAACGGATTAAGCCAGTAGCTGACTATTACCTCTTGAAGCACTTTGCAAGCGTCTTCCAGTCGGTAGAACACGTCTGAGTTTATAATGTTGAGTGTTGCGGGATGACGCAGTGGCACGGGAACAGGTGTTACGTAATAGCGCCGTTTGCGCTCCGCAGGCTCGTCGCTCACAATCGAGCACGCGCAATCGCCGCTGTTCCCGCGCGTGTACGCGAGCACGGACGCGACCGAGCCGTTCTGCCGGAGTTGATTCACAACCCGCTCCGCAGAGTACAGCGCGGAGTTATCGCGCACGAACAAGCCCCTCACGAACGAGTTTTTAACGTCGGGGAGGAAGAAAGCCGCATCCAAAAGGTCACATCCGGGGGGCAGCTTTTCAGCCAGGGCGCGTTTAAGATGCGCGTGAGAGCGCGCGCTCTGCACTCTGCCGTCGCACTGCGCGCACACTGAAAACAGCTTTCCGCTCCCGAAAAGCGCATCCAGCTCAGGGCTCAGCGCACTTGGTTTTGAGCTTAAAGCGAAATAAATCGGCTCCGTCTTCTGGTTGATTTCCACCATAAATATTCGGGAGCACCACTGTGCTAAACGGGATATGGATCTGCTCGCCATTGTGCAGCCTGTAGGTTTAAAGTGCAGTGTGAACTTCCTTGCACTAGCGCAGTTTTATTACTGAGCCAAAGAGCGACCAAGAAACGAAACTGAGCGGAGAAGCGAAAGTGGGTGGAACAGAGAGCGCTGCTGAGCCAACAAAGAGAAATGCAACAGTGCATTGCCTTTTCCATCCACAAATAAATAAATAAAACTAATGCTTTCTTGGTGCAACTTTAAAGAAGATTGACTGTTGAGAAAATCCAGAAAAATAATAAGGGTGCATTACAGAAAAATAAGAAATCCATATAGTCCAAATGTTACTGTATACCAAAATAGTTAGCACCCCTGAAATATTTCCAGAAAATCAAGTATCACAGAAAAGTATTGCATTAATACATGTTTTGCTATACACATGTTTATTCCCTTTGTGTGTATTGGAACAAAACAAAAAAAGGGAGTGAAAAAAGCAAATTTGGCATAATGTCACACAAAACTCCAAAAATGGGCTGGACAAAATGAATGGCACCCTTTAAAAAATGTGGATAAATAAGATTGTTTCAAGCATGTGATGCTCCTTTAAACTCACCTGGGGCAAGTAACAGGTGTGGGCAATATAAAAATCACTCCTGAAAGCAGATAAAAAGGAGAGTTCACTTAGTCTTTGCATTGTGTTTGCCACACTAAGCATGGACCACAGAAAGGGCAGAAGAGAACTGTGTGAGGACTTGAGAACCAAAATTGTGGAAAAATATCAAAAATCTCAAGGTTTCAAGTCCATTTCCAGAGATCTAGATTTGCCTTTGTCCACAGTGTGTCAGTCCACAGTCCACAGTCCACATGATCAAGAAGTTTGCAACCCATGGCACTGTAGCTAATCTCCCTGGGCGTGGACAGAAGAGAAAAGTTGATGAAAGGCTGCAACGCAGGATAGTCCGGATGGTGGATAAGCAGCCTCAAACAAGTTCCAAAGAAATTCAAGCTGTCCTGCAGGCTCAAGGAGCATTAGTGTCAGTGCGAACTATCCATCGACATTTAAATGAAATAAAACGCTATGGAGGACCCCACTGCTGACACCGAGACATAAAAAAAGCAAGACTATAGTTTGCCAAAATGTACTTGATTAAGCCAAAATCCTTCTGGGAAAACGTCTTGTGGACAGATGAGACCAAGATAGAGCTTTTTGGTAAAGCACATCATTCTACTGTTTACCCGAAAACAGAATGAGGCCTCCAAAGAAAAGAACACAGTACCTACAGTAGAATATGGTGGAGGTTCAAAGATGTTTTGGGGTTGTTTTGCTGCCTCTGGCACTGGGTGCCTTGAGTGTGTACAAGGCATCATGAAATCTAACGATTACTAAAGGATTTTGGGGCGCAGTGTAGGGAAAGTGTCAGAAAGCTGGGTTTGCATCCGAGATCTTTGGTCCAGCAGGACAACGACCCAAAACATACTTCAAAAAGCACCCAGAAATGGAAGGCAACAAAGCGCTGGAGAGTTCTAACTTGGCCAGCAATGAGACCAGATCTAAATCCCATTGAACACCTGTGGAGATATCTTGAAATTGCTGTTGGGAAAAGGCACCCTTCCAATATGAGAGGCCTGGAGCAGTTTGCAGAGGAAGAGTGGTTCTAAATTCTAAATAAATAATAAGAAACTTATTGATGGTTATAGAAAGCGACTGATTTCAGTTATTTTTTCCAAAGGGTGTGCAATCAAATATAAAGTTAAGGGTGCCAATAATTTTGTCCAGCCCACACATTGTCATGCTGGAAGAGGTTTGAGTCTCCTTAGTTCCTCTAGAATGGGGAATGCGGTCGCTTCTCTGGCAACTTCGCTACAACTTTTACGCTCGCTTTGAGGATGCAGATAACCACGTTAGCGGCACAAACAACATGCACGCTGAGAGAGCCGGAGAGGTAAACACTTTCACCATCTCAGGGCAATGACATAAGGAGGGCATTCGGGAAAGTGAATACCAAGAAGGCAGTAGGACCAGATGGCATCACAGGTCGAATTCTGAAAGCCTGCGCTGATCAGCTAGCACTGGTGTTCAACCTCTTCCTGGAACAGTCTATAGTCCTCTCATGCTTCAAGCAGTCCACCATTGTTCCTGTTCAGAAGATCCCCAGCCCACCTACCTCAATGACTACCGCCCTGTAGCCCTGACCTTAATAGTGATGAAATGCTTTGAAATACTGGTCAGAGACTTCATCACTGCAACACTACCGGACACACTGGATCCACTACAGTTCGCGTACCGCCAGAACCGCTCTTCTGAGGACACCATTACACATCTTCTGCACACAACGATTAGCCACCTGGACTGTAGCAAAAAAAAATGATGTTTGTAGACCACAGTTCAGTGTTTAACACCATAAGTTAAAGGTCCTGGTACTCAGCCTGCCCCTGTGTCAATGGATCTCCAACTTCCTGACAGACATACCACAAGCCATTTCGGTGGGCAAAAACACCTCATTCACCCTCACTCTCAGCACTGGAGCTCCTCAGGGTTGTCTTTTGAGCCCTCTGCTGTACTGCTGTACCGTACATGACTGTTTGGCCACTTCCAACTCCACCACTATCATCACGTTTGCTGACGATGCTGTTGTGGTGGGCCTGATCTCCAACAACAATTAGACAGCCTACCTATAGGAGATTAAAAACCTGGAGAGATGGGGCCAGGAAAACAATCTTCTCCTGAACATCAGCAAGACTAAGGAGTTGATAGTGGAATTCAGCACAAAGCAGTAGCAGTCATAGACAACTGCTAACCATCAACAGGACCCCAGTGGAAAGAGTGGACAGTTTCCGGTACCTAGGTGTTCACATCACACAGAACCTGTCTTGGTCCTGTCACATCAACACCCTGGTGTCTATACAATCTAAGATGGTTAAGGGACTTTAAACTACCATCTCAGATGCTGAAGACTTTCTACTCATGCACCATTGAGAGCTTTCTGACGGGTAGCATCACTTCCTGGTTTGGGAAAAGCACCATGCAGGACAGACGAGCCCTCCAGCGGGTGGTGCTGTCAGCTGAGAGTACCATCCGCATCGAGCTCCCTGACCAGGGCGGACCAGGGCCAGGAAGATTGTGAAGGACCTCAGGCATGCCAACAATGAACTCTTTTCTCTGTCACTTTCCTTCACTGCACAATCATTTGCATTATTTGCACTGAAATGTCACTGGACTCTGGACTTTATACCAGCACACTGTTTTGACACTTTAATCTGTACTAATGTTAATATTTGTCATAGACATATCTGTCCCTTTCTGTTTAATTCATGTGTGTGTGTGTGTGTGTGTGTGTGTGTGTGTGTGTGCGTGCATATATAATATTTGTTTTTTGTTTTTTTTGTACTACTGTTGTACTACTAGTTTTTCATGGGAAGTTTTTTTCTTTTGAGAAGTTGTGAAAAAGCATTTCATGAATGTGACAAATAAAATTTTATTTAGAATGTAGTTAATGTGAAAGGAATCTACCAGGTTTGTAGTGAAAGTTATAGTAAACGAAACTTTATCCTGGTAAAAAAAAAAAAAAAAAAAATGAACGAGTCATGCACTATAAAATACTGGTGTACTTTAATCCCCCCTCCGCCCCCTTCTCTCTCTCTCTCTCTCTCTCTCTCTCAGTCTTGGTGGATGTTTATGCAGGGATGGGTGGGTGCATAAACAAGACTTCGCCATGTATAAGTTTCGTTTAATAAAAATAAAAAAAAAAGCTCAAGTTAAAACCAACTCGCTTTCGCTTTCCTTTCTCCGCCTCTTTCCTATATCAAGTGCGTATATAAACACAAGTCAGCTGTCGTCTGAACACACTGCTGGTGAAACACTCCAACTCATCATGTTGCTTTCTAATCAGGTGGCTTTTGTGAGGATTCTCCTTCAGCTGTGCATCAGTAACGTGTACTCTCTGCTCTCGGTGTGGAGAAGAGTGTTTTCTGTGTGGATCGGAGTAAACCGGGGGCAGGTGAACCCTCAGCACGAGCGCTCTGAGAGAGATGAGACCCCGACCCCGAGCAGCGTCAACTACCACTTCACCCGCCAGTGCAATTACAAATGCGGATTCTGCTTTCACACGGCAAAGACGTCTTTCGTCTTGCCTTTAGAGGATGCGAAGACAGGACTGCGACTTCTGAAAGAAGCAGGTAAGTGATCAGCACTGAAGTCATATGTTTTACTCATATTTCACTTGTGGATTTTTTAAATTATTATTATTATTACATGCGCCATAGAGGACAATGTTGTTTTATTCATCACACGTGATCAAATCATCTTTATGATCATCATCATCATTTTTCTTTCAATTGCAAACTTTCAAGAAAAAGTCTGAACATGGGCTGTACTTGTCAATGGAGTAAAAACTTCTGTCAACTCCTTTTTTTTTTTTTTCTTTCTTATTTGCATATTCACTATTAGGAATGGAGAAAATCAACTTCTCAGGTGGAGAACCTTTTTTGCATCAGAAGGGCGTCTTCCTGGGAGAACTGGTGCGATACTGCAAACAGGAGCTTCAGTTGCCGAGCGTCAGTATCGTCAGTAACGGAAGCATGATCAAGGACTCGTGGTTCAAGAAATATGGTACGCTGTATTAAAGAAACTGAACACTAGATGGCAGCAGAAGCTCATTCCAAAAACTAATGCTCCAGCTCATTTATAGTTGAGATCAAATTTAGATTGGTTTGCACAGATTAAATGTGATGTTGATCCCATTTTTACTCAATTTACAACCAAATCTGTAATGACTAATAATGACAATGTATGTCGTCTGTCTTGTCTAGGAGACTATTTGGATATTTTGGCAATATCTTGTGACAGCTTTGATGATGAAACCAACCAAACAATCGGTAGAGCCCAGGGCAAAAAAAGCCACATAGACAACCTGTACAAAGTGAGAAACTGGTGCAAAGAGTATAAAGTGGCTTTCAAAATTAACTCAGTTATCAACACCTTCAATGTTCATGAAGACATGTCTGAGAACATCGCTGACCTTAATCCTGTGCGCTGGAAGGTAAGACGCATTGATCTCAGAGTCATGTAGTAGTTTTAACTACCT
Organism: Silurus meridionalis; assembly: GCF_014805685.1. Classification (NCBI taxonomy): domain Eukaryota; kingdom Metazoa; phylum Chordata; class Actinopteri; order Siluriformes; family Siluridae; genus Silurus; species Silurus meridionalis. Next base: position 11,758,631 of record NC_060891.1, on the reverse strand, counting down.
GTTCGGCTTTTAACATACGTCTCATGTGTTGGTGTGTCTGGTAGGTGTTTCAGTGCCTCCTAATTCATGGGGAAAACACAGGCGAGGATAGCCTTCGAGAAGCGGAGAAATTTGTCATTACTGATCAGGAGTTCCAGGATTTCCTGGACCGTCACCAAAGCATTAAGTGTCTGGTTCCAGAGTCAAATCAAAAGGTAATATCAATTATAAATGTCTATATCAGATCCAGAACCAGCATCTAGTATTTAAAGTATAAGTATGCATAGCAATATTTCTTATTATGGCTTATTTATGCATTTGTTTGTTTGTTTACAGATGAAGGACTCCTACTTGATTTTGGATGAATATGTAAGTGACAATATGCATCAGCAGTTAAACTTTATGTGTACTCATTCATACAATTCCTACATATGTATGTTATAAAGTCATAAAGTACTGTATATACTGCATATTACAAGGCAGAAATAGCAACTACATTTGGTTTAACTTATCATGTCAATTCCTTTTTACAATTTAGCTTTTTGTATAACTTACATGCGTCTCTTTAATCTCTGCAGATGCGTTTCCTTGATTGTCGAGCAGGGAGAAAAGACCCGTCTAAATCCATTCTGGATGTGGGAGTAGAGGAAGCTATAAAGTTCAGTGGGTTTGATGAGAGGATGTTTCTTAAAAGAGGGGGCAAATATGTATGGAGCAAAGCAGATATGAAGCTTGAGTGGTGATACCAGGCAGTGCTAATCACAAGTGATGGCTGTTGGCCTAAGATGTATTAATGTTTCTAAGGAAAAAAAAAAACAACACATAAAAAATGTCATTTTAACTAATTTAATTTAGTTTTAAATTTGTGTCTTGAAGCTATTAAGATTTTTTTTTTGTTATCAAACGGATTTTAATTTCTTTATTGTTTTTATATTAAAATTAATGTTTTTGCACTTTGTATATTGTATTACCTTGAAAGTTACTTTTATCGATTTATAATAGAATTATTGTTATCATTTTTGTTATTAGTCATTGTAGAAATATGATCTCTGCAGCATTCATTTAAAATTGATTTTGCACTATTTTATTCACTTCAAAAAAATAAAATGAATTGTGTAAATGTATTTTTTTAATAAAGATCTGTGTTTATAAAAAAAATGTCTGTTACTAGAATTTGATTTCAAGTTTAAAGACATAATTTTTTTTTTTAATTATAATTATTAGTGCTCACATACTACACAAGACAGAGGAAGTGTTTCTAAATGATAAAATAGTTAGCTTGAGATGAATACATACTAACATATATATTAATCTATCAAACATCTTAGCAGGTTCATTTACATTTCTTACTCTGTATTTACATGCATTTGTATTACTATTGTTGGTAATGTTTTAATGTAGTTAACAAATAATAAATAAGTAATTAGTAAGTAACTGAAGGTAAATTCCAGTTTCATGACAAACTACCAGCTGTATGCAGATTGTGTCTCTCAAATACTTGATTTAACACTTAATCCCTACCCCCCCTTTCTGTTCATGCTACACGATGCTCTAATCTCTCTCTCTCTCTCTCTCTCTCTCTCTCTCTCTCTCTCTCTCTCTCTCTCTCTCTCTCTCTCTCTCTCTCTCTCTCTCTCTCTTTTTCTCTTTCTTCTTCTCTAATGTTTTTTTATTATTATTATTTTTGCATAAAACAATAAATTCACAAAGGTTTAAATGTGTATACAGTGAGGAAAATAGTTATTTGAACACCCTGCTATTTCGCAAGTTCTCCCACTTAGAAATCATGGAGGGGTCTGAAATTGTCATCGTAGGTGCATGTCCACTGTGAGAGACATAATCTAAAAATAAAATCCAGAAATCACAATGTATGATTTTTAACTATTTATTTGTATGATAGAGCTGCAAATAAGTATTTGAACACCTGAGAAAGTCAATGTTAATATTCGGTACAGTAGCCTTTGTTTGCAATTACAGAGGTCAAACGTTTCCTGTAGTTTTTTTTCACCAGGTTTGCACACACTGCAGGAGGCATTTTGGCCCACTCCTCCACACAGATCTTCTCTAGATCAGTCAGGTTTCTGGCCTGTCGCTTAGAAACACGGAGTTTGAGCTCCCTCCAAAGATTCTCTATTGGGTTTAGGTCTGGAGACTGGCTAGGCCACGCCAGAACCTTGATATGCTTCTTACAGAGCCACTCCTTGGTTATCCTGGCTGTGTGCTTCGGGTCATTGTCATGTTGGAAGACCCAGCCTCGACCCATCTTCAATGCTCTAACTGAGGGAAGGAGGTTGTTCCCCAAAATCTCGCAATACATGGCCCCGGTCATCCTCTCCTTAATAAAGTGCAGTCTGCCCTGTCCCATGTGCAGAAAACCACCCCCAAAGCATGATGCTACCACCCCATGCTTCACAGTAGGGATGGTGTTCTTGGATGGTACTCATCATTCTTCTTCCTCCAAACATGTTTAGTGGAATTATGACCCAAAAGTTCTATTTTGGTCTCATCTGACCACATGACTTTCTCCCATGACTCCTCTGGATCATCCAAATGGTCGTTGGTAAACTTAAGACGTGCCTGGACATATGCTGGTTTAAGCAGGGGAACCTTCCGTGCCATGCATGATTTCAAACCATGACGTCTTAGTGTATTACCAACAGTAACCTTGGAAACGGTGGTCCCAGCTCTTTTCAGGTCATTGACCAGCTCCTCCCGTGTAGTTCTGGGCTGATTTCTCACCTTCCTTAGGATCATTGAGACCCCACGAGGTGAGATCTTGCATTGAGCCCCAGTCCGAGGGAGATTGACAGTCATGTTTAGCTTCTTCCATTTTCTAATGATTGCTGCAACAGTGGACCTTTTTTCACCAAGCTGCTTGGCAATTTCCCTGTAGCCCTTTGCAGCCTTGTGGAGGTGTACAATTTTGTCTCTAGTGTCTTTGGACAGCTCTTTGGTCTTGGCCATGTTAGTAGTTGGATTCTTACTGATTGTATGGGGTGGACAGGTGTCTTTATGCAGATAACGACCTCAAACAGGTGCATCTAATTTAGGATAATAAATGTAGTGGAGGTGGACATTTTAAAGGCAGACTAATAGGTCTTTGAGGGTCAGAATTCTAGCTGATAGACAGGTGTTCAAATACTTATTTGCAGATGTATCATACAAATAAATAGTTTAAAAATCATACATTGTGATTTCTGGATTTTTTTTTTTAGATTATGTCTCTCACAGTGGACATGCACCTATGATGACAATTTCAGACCCCTCCATGATTTCTAAGTGGGAGCACTTGCAAAATAACAGTGTGTTTAAATACTTATTTTCCTCACTGTATATAAGATGGTAGACCCTCTTGGCCAACTGGAACGTTATTTCCTTATCAATCAACCAAACACAACATTTGTGATATTTCCTAAATAAAACCCCCAAATTGTTGTGATATGTCATTGTTAGCAATAATTCAACAATTTGTTTTTCTCTACTAGCTTGACTACCCTGGCCTGTATTTTGGATAATCCAAACCAGCAGGGACATGCTGTAAGCAAACAAAGGCTTTAATGGGTTCATTTGTAATCATAGGACATCAAAACACACAATAAAGCCAAACGTAGGTGTGCCACCTCACCATCACACCGATATGTGGTTCTTCCCCAAGATATTGTAAGATATTAAGGCCCAAACATGTCTCAGAATGACAATGCACAAAGCAAGCCTCATGAAGATATGATTTGCCCAGATTTGTGTGGGAGAACTTGTGAGCCCAGACATCAACTCTACTTAAAACCTCTGGAATTAATTTGGAATGTTGATTGCACTTCAGGTCTTCTCATACTGACATCAGAACATCATTTCAGTAATGCTCTTATAGGTGACTGAGGGTGTACGGGTGGTCTGGTGAATACCTATAACCAGGTAATGGAGCTAAATTCTTCATCGTCCATTCGGTTTTTTTTTTTATCTTCTGTCATTTAGGTCAAGGTTGCATGGTTTCTGGATTGTATTTTAAAAAGACTGGTGGGAACGCTGGGTGATAGTGGTAACACTGAGCACTTGCAGAAAAGTGGGTGGTGATATTTATTTTTTGTGATGCTGGGACCACTAGGTGATGGTGGGAACATGATGTGATGATAGGAACACTTAGAGATTGTAAGAACAATGGGTAATGGCAGGAACACTAGAGATTAAGCAACATTAGGTGATGGCAGGAACACTAGGTGTTAATATGAACAGTGGGTAATGAAAGGAAAACTGGATGATGGTGGAAGCACTAGGTAATAACAGGAACACTAGATGATGATAGAACACTGGTGATGGCAGGAAGAATAGTTGATTTTGGGAACATTAGCTGACGACAGGAACACCAGGTGATGATAGGAACACTGATAGGACAATGGGTGAAGGTGGAAACACTGGATGATGGTGTGAACACTAAATGGGTAATAGTGGGAACAGTTAGTGATGGCAGGATCACCGGGTGTAACGAGTTTACTAACTGATGGTAATCCAGTTCAAGGAACCGTAAGAACTCACATCCATTTAGAACCCACGCAGACGAGACGTGAACACGTGAAAAACGAGAATTCTGCTAAACCAAAATTGTACGAGAAGAAAATCGGCAAAGTCGGGTTTTATGCGGCAGGGGGCGCTCGAGCACACTTTGTTACGAGATGTATTGGCACTCGTCTTTCTTTAAAGCGCCAACTAGGAAACGGTCTCACTCACACACACACACACACACACACACACGCACGCAAATGGCGTCTTTATAACGCATCTCGTTCAGCAGCTGATTCTCCCGAAACTGCGAGGAGCGCCTCACGGTAAGCAAAACACTCTCGACTTAACATGGCGTTTTTAGAAATGCAGGAACACTGGGGGGTTTATTTCCGTGCCCAAATACGCGTTTACAGCGTGAGAAAAACACAAGAAGCTGCTGAGAGCACGAGCACGAGCAGGTTAGCGACAAGGAGAGAGCGGATACTGGGGCTGTACTGACTGAGAGCTGCAGCTCCGCTTCCACTGCCTTCATAACGGCTCTATAACCTCAGCACCTGTCGAGCGGATATGGCTTTTATATGACTTATGTATTATTATTATTATTATTATTATTAAAACGAATCATTGTTTTTTTTTCTCTCTCTTGGTTTCTCTACAGGTTATTCCGAAGGATCTTTGGGATATGAGGACCCTCTTAAGGCAGACAGTGTGTGTGTCTGAAGTCTGTGAATTCTATTGTTGATTATTGTTTAATAAATAAAAAAAGGTCTATGGTGCTCATATTAAACAATAAGCTGACCAGCTAGTGCACTAGATATAGCAGGCTACTGTTAGCTGCTCCACATCGTTTTGGCTGTAATCTGTGCTGTTTGAGGATTACACACACACACACACACACACACACACACACACACACACACAGCCGGTTTGTAGCTCCTGAAGCTGGGACTGACGACTTACTCGTTCCCCATCTTTGAAGCCAAGGTGAGTAGTTCTGATAATTATATTATAAATATAATTCATCAACATTTACAGCTATAACAATGATACTCATGAGCTTTTATACATGCATATGTATATATACTCACTTCCCAGTGAGATTCATCTCCCACTTCATCTCCCACTTCACGCCTGATGCAGCAGCGCTTTAATTGGTTTTCCGACAAATCCGTTTGTCTTTGCTGTAACTTATTCGTATTGCATGTTTTTCTAGTCGTTCCCATAGAACGTCGGAACAAGCTTGTGTCGTTCCCACAGGAAAGTCGACTCAGTGATTTCAATATGATTACTGTTCATGTCGTTCAGGGTGGGATTTCCCTTCAATGTTTTACCTCCACCAATGGGAAATGGCATTAAGGTGCATGTTTTTTTAAAAATGCATTTATTAAACCTTCAATCTGAATGTGATTCACATTGAATCCATGAGAAAATGGAAAAATCCTTTGTTTCCGAATGTGATTTGTTTCAGGTATCAGGCTGATATTCATTTCCCTGATATCAGTATCATAGTATAGCGTAATAAACATGATCAGTAGTGATGTCCTGCTCAGATTCACTGAAATGATTGCATTTTATGGTAGAAACTTTAAGGTGGAATTAAGGAAAGGAGACCCCCTCACACAAACACACACATTTCCCAGGTTGAGTAGGATGCTGATGAACGTAGGAATACGCAACAGAAGAGCACTTGCAGATGTAATCAGCGCAGACGGATGCGATGGCATTGCACTGTAGAAGATAATATGTGCAAAACCACATCATGGCATTTTGTAAATTATGTTTTGCTGACAGCAAACGGATGCGTGTTTGTTGTAAACGATATGATTTGCTTGTTTGTCTTTAATGTTGAACTGGTACCAGTATCAACGTAATATAGTTTCCACTACGTCTGATCATGTTTCCACATGTCATAATCTTTTAGCCAATATATCAAAATGTCTTCCTGTTTTGGGTCAATGCTGGTAATGCGAAAAATGTGTCGTATATGTTTTATGTTAGATGAGAGCCCTTCTCCTTCAGAGTTATTGTGTTCTGCCTCACAATAAAAAAATCTCCTCTAAGTGAATAAATGTAAATGTTTGGGCTGATCCAAATTGATTTTCTTTGTTCAGAATAAAGCCCAGTCTCACTTCTCACTACACTGACCAGCCCACTATACTAAATGTCTACCTCTGTCCCCTTTATTATTTAGCACTCTGTATTCCAAGAGATAGTAGGTCACTTACACAACACCATTTTGATGCTCTTACAGTACAAGAGGCTGAGTCTAGAGCCCTTCACTTTCCAGAAGAATAATGGCTTAAGCTTTAGAGGAGGAAAGCTTGAAGTTTGCGTGCTTCTCTGCCTGATTGAAAAATGAGGAAACCACAATTCCCCCCCTCAGCCCTTCTGCAGCAGAGAGCCATTTGATATTTTGTGAAAGGTAACACGTCAGCCCTTGAGGTGACGCTCGAAATTTAATCGCTCGACATCAAAACTACTCGTGACTCATCCGTCAGACTTGGTGCCGTGCGGCTTTTTATTGAATGAATGCGTCTGCGGTTAGGACTGAATGACACTCCTGTTGTGTGCGAACAGAGTTTAGTTAACCACTATTATTAATGTGAAAGAGATTGGAGAAAAGATACTCTTGAAGTGAGGCTCTTAATAAAATCGCTGCTTGTTTCTAGTATTTTGTCCACAGTTTGTAGGTTAAGTGGTGTAGGACTTTGTTTGGCAATTTGAACTTTGGCACCAAGGATAAACAGACTACAGGTTTTGCATACACAAGCCCAAAGATGTTTGTGATTGGCTCTCTTCTCTTTGCCCCACATGGGAGGCTAAACAATGTTATGCTTTGATCATTTACTCCAATACAATTTTGCACCAAGAATAATTATAGGTAATGACATACTGATTCATATTTTGCCATTGATCATGCAGTCTTGGGTGTCAGTCCTACCATAGAGTATTTGGAATGCGATGGACATGCTGAAGCACGCGTTGCATTACGAGACCTTCACTCCAGGCAGCCATGTCAGCGACTAATCATGTTCTCTTTCAGTCAGGTTGTTTCACATCTCCTTTGTCGTGTTTATTGAGTAACTCCTGGTTCCTCTGTACTCACCTAACAACTTGGGTTAGTCAGCATCTGTGGTTAGGAAGTGGCTGATGTGCTACGCTGGTGAAATATAGGAAACGGGTCGAAAGCTGCTGGCTCATCATGTCAGTGAAGTGTTTATTTCAGGGAGAAAAACCCAACTTTGCCTCGTACTGGCTAGAGTGCTGTGTAAGATGTTGTTTTGGAGGTAAAGGTGGAACGGCAGCAAATTCAATTACAGGCTATTAAAAGAGACATGCAGTAATGGATGAAAAAGCTGCGCATCTTTTATTTAGGGGTGATTTTAATGTTTGCACTCATTCCTACAGTATAAATCCACTAAATATTGAGAACTGCATCTTGCTAAATATTTAGTAATGCATTATCTTTAAAATAAATTTTTAATTGTCAATATATTGCACTATAAGGACAGTGAATACAGCTGTAATTTCTCCCCTGGTAAGTCGCCATCATTCAATTTTGTCTCATTTGTGATTTGTAATAAAAAAAAAGACAATACATCGATTAAAAAAAACACTTGCAGAGTATGTCGTCATCTAAGAAACGACACGTCCTTTCTTTTCAGAGGTCGCCTTCTGTCTCTGTGTCTCATCATTGTTGGGAGACAGGAATGATTATTGTTGCTCTCACTGGGCTAAATTGTGTCACTGTGCTTGACAGTACCAATTGAAACCACACTGAACGATAAAATAATCCATGATTGTGAGCCAGCAATATACCAGAAACAGATTTCTTTTTTCTGGAACATCTTTTCGACACTGTCGGAATTAATGTAGCCGCTGTTGTGCATCGAAACATCTGCATTTGTGAGTATAAGACAGAGAAAAGATGTGTTGAAAGGATGAGTGGAGATGAGGACAGCGAGTCTTGAGGCACTCGCCGAGTCATGTGGTCGTGTGCTTCTCTTGTACACAGAGTGCTGCACATTGTGTTGTAGCCACTCTGTTTAAACCTGAAAGCTGTGCTCATTTACATTAGATTAGGTACTGGTTCATTAGCATCTAAATGTGATGAAGGCACGAGTTATTTAGCTGTCTATTGTGCTGGTACTAGCAGCATATCGGATGCTGTGTCTATTTTCAGTCCTGAGAGGTGGACAAAATATTAATGCAGGAAAGTAAAAGCTCCAGTATGCAGCTCAATTCCATATTTGGAATGCCTGGAAAGTGACTAGACTAAAAAATTGTTTTTCAAGAAGCTAGTTAGCTAGATGAGTCCATTCAATTCAGACTAAGGGAAAGTAATGTGTATAGAAGTAACGCTATTAACGACAAGTCAAATGAGATGTTGACAAAAACCCAGTGAATCATCGGTTAAAACTTTATAGCCTTCTGTCAAGAATATCTTTATTTTCTGTAAACATACACTATGGCTGAAAGAGTAGTGAACATTTGGCCATCACAGCCATTTATTCTTTTAAAGATTGTTTTCCAGATTAAAACCTTTGCTTATAATAGGTTTTCCAGTGCTGGCTGTGCGTCGGCTTTAGTTACAACATTTAGGTGCGTCAAACCACTATGACGTGTTAAAACACAGCTAGATACCAAACAGTAACTTTGTTGTTTTTTTTTTTGCGACACGGGGAACTATTTTTTTTCCTCTGGTTGACGTAACTTCTTGTCTGCCAGGCAATAATTTGGAACAACAGTCATAATTAAAAAACAACTTGGCCACTCCCTTACCCTTGTGGCCAAAGTCACACGTCAGTATTCACTGCTGCAGCTGAGGGGTCTTTTTTATTTTTCATCAAATTTATGGAAAGCAGAACCACGAGCGACAACAGATTGCAACTCTGGCTGAACTCGCACTCTCGCTGCCTGCGCTTGTCAATAGAAATAAGCAGTGTAGATAATGGTTGTCATATCCTTTTCAGTTGGTAGACAGAGATGATATGCCACAGGGGCTCTGAAGGAGTCATTTATATGCTGCTGTTTCAGCCTGAAATAGTGGCCGTTTTTCATTTTTCTTCCTCTCCATTTATAGCATGCTGTCTTATTTCTGTTCAGGTCATCTATCGACTACAGACTGGCAGATGCTTTATGCACTTACTGAGCACTTTATTGGGAACGCCAGAACACAGAGACAGTCTCTAGGAATGAAGTTGAGAGTTAAACAGACAATTGCCAGTCTGGTTCAAGGTTTCAGTAATGAAGACTAATCTGCAAAATTGCTGTGAGTAGTAAAGCGTGTCAGGATGAACAGCACCTTGAGATACAATAGCAGAAGATTTCCAGCCAAGAACCGAAAGCCGAAGCTGAAGTGAGCACAGGCTCAACAAAACTGTACATTTGAAGTCTCGAGAGAAGTCTCGAGAATTTGAAGTCTCGAGAAACAGGTTAGAATTGTGTCACCAGCAGCTGGAATCCTTTGGCTCAAACTGTCAACAGTCCAGGCTGGTGGAGGTGGTGTAATGGTGTGGGGAATAAATACTTGGTACACTTTGGGTGTTTTAATACCAATCAATCATTTCTTGAATCTAAAGTACATGTACAGTGTTGTGAAAAAAGTATTTGTCCTCTTGCTGATTATAAAGAAATATGTATTTTTGCATTTTTCCATATTTTTGTCATAGTTAAATAATTAAACATCAAACAAAATGTTCATATTACATGAAGATAAAAAAGTACAGAATGCTGTTTTTAAATGGTGAAGGAATAATCTGTCTGACTTGTCTTTATATCAAAAAAGGATTTCCCCCTGAACCTAGTAACTGCAATCAAGCACTGGCAATGAGTGTTTCACATTTTGTGGCGTAATTTTGGCCCTTTGCAGAATGATTTCAAATCAGCCACATTGGAAGGTTTTCAAGCATGTACGTTAACAAGTTGCCTACCCATTTCTTAATGGCTACTACCTACATGATGAAATGCTACAGTATGGCACAAAGCAAAAAAGTCATCTCAAATTGCCTTTATTAACATCACCATAGGTTCAGTGTTCTTCTCTGGCTTTTCCCACTCACCTGACCTGAATTACCTTTGGGGTGAGGTGGAGCGAGAGTTATGCTGCGCGAAAGTTTACGTGAAAAAATCAGCAGGAACTTCATGATGCAATCCTGTTAACATGGAGCAAAATCCCAAATATTGTGGAATTAATACTACAGAGAAGGCTGGTGTGATTATCTAATTACTATTAGTGTTGCTGTGCTAATAAGGTGGTCAGTGAATGTAGATTTTTCATTAAGTAGTTTTGATATTTGTCAAGACTGTCAAATGCTAGGTATTAGAAACATTCTTTGTTTTTTGCGCTAGTCTATTACAGCTAAAGAGGCTGGCAGAAAGGGTGCTAGCTGCAGGAGGGCTGGACAGCAATGTAAGCAGATATTGGCAATGTCTATTCGTCGACAGAATGATCTTGTTTATTTTGGGAATTCAGCAGAGCACTTGAGAGATTGTGTTGGGGAAAAAACAAACAAAACCAACATGTCCAGTGGGAAATAGGTTACAGTGACATCCCAGCTGTAAACAGGCTTAGACATGGGGCTGGGTGTGGGGTGATGTCAACTAAATGATCGTTTCCTGCTGGTGTATGAAACATTTTTGTTTATTATTTTTGTTATTATTGTTGTTGTTGGTATGTGATGTAATTAAATATTGGGAGTCTGGTGTTTGTATAAGAATGACCCTGACCTTAAGTTGTATATAATAATACATTCTTCATGTTTTAGCCTCCTCAGTCGAAGGGCCGGATTTGTGTATTTGGATTTTGTGCTTTTTTTTTTTGCTGCCATTTGTTCGAATCTGTTTGATGTTTTGGATTTGTGTGTTTCATATGACACTGAAGGTCACCCTTGGGTTTCCTGCAAACGGAAGTCTTTTCAGTTCTTTTCACTCTTTTCTTTTTAGAAGCAGTAGAGTGCAGCTGATGTGCTGCATTAACCTCTTTAAGTGCTGAGGTAACCTCTGTTAATTTCTCCAGGCAACAAGGCATGGCAGGACAGCCAAGACAGCTGGATTGTGGTGCAAAAGACGTGATTTGACTTGTTTGCTTCAATCATGATGGTTATTTGAGAAATATATTATACGGACAAAAAGTACTGACAAAGGACTTTTTTTTTTCTGCAAAAGTGGTTCTAACCCAAAATGTTAACACGTTTGGAGGCACACAATTGTTTAGGATGCCCTCGGGTGCAGCAGCATTCCATTTTTCATTCAATTGAACTAGGAGACCCAAACCTGTTCCACGGTGACAATGCCCTTCTGCACAAGCCAGCTTTGGGAAGATATGGTTTACACAGGTTGGATTGAAAGATCTTGAGTGGCCTGTTATAAATCTCTGGCATCAAACCTTTTTAACACCTTCAGGATGAATCTGAACTCTGACTGCACCTCAGGGCTTCGACCCCCTACATCATTAGTTGACTGTACTAACACCCTTACCGCCGAATGAGCACAAATCTCCACAAGCACACTACAAAATCTAGTGGGGCATCTTCCCAGAAGAGTGAAGGTTATTATAACAGTAAATGGGGACTAAATGTGGAATGTGATGTTCAAAAAGCACGTCTTATGTCCAGGTGCTCACAAACTTTAGTCCATATAATGTAGTATGTTGTTAACTGGGAAGGAATTTGAAGTAACTAAATAATCATTCTCCTACAGTAGACATTATTTTCCTGTGGTCTGTCTCTCCCCTCTCCCCCATCAGGAAAGGAAATTTCGTACAGGAAGGAGGCAACTTTAATCTGTTCGGACTTTTTTTTTTTTTTACACATCGTCTGCTGATTTTATAGTAATGTATTTGTTTTTGAGAAGAGACAACAGCTTTAGTGTTTTGGACCTGAATCAAACCTTGTTGGCCATCGTATTTTTTTTTTAGTATAGAGAATATATCAATTTAGTGACAGCAGAAGGAGGGTAGAAGAGCAATTACGAAACGACTGCTTTAAATAGAAAGTACACTTTTTTCATGATGGCTGCATAATCATCGCATGGTGTTATGAGCAGAAGGAACAAAACAAGATTCGCTACCTATGAAACACAGAGGTTTATTCACGAACCCAATTTAAAATATAGATTGGGTGATGAATGCAGGACTTTTAGAAAGGTCATACATCCATTAGTGTTTTATCGCATATATCTGTGTTTTTAAATTTCTGTCTCGTTCAGTTGATAAGCAGGTTTGTGGAAATGCTTGTTTCTAGAGATTCGTATACCAATAACTAGCGAACAAAAAGTATTGTTTGGAAGTGCATGAGCAAATTCTGATTTGCAAGTAACCATATGCAATGCCTGTTTTGCATAAAACCATTTCTCATGCAAAATAATTTGCAAAGGAGAACTCAATGTTAGGAAAGCAAAACATGGTTCAGTGCATCAGACAATGTTTCATGCTTGTTCATAAATCCACGGTGATTTGGCCTGTACCAAGTCTCGCATATCACTCGGTTGGGGTTCCTTAATCATTTGGTTGTGATATGATGATGGACTTGTTAACAGGAAGTCAGAAATATGTGATAAAAATAAAGTGAACTGGGGCATGACTAGACCTAGGAGGTATGATTATATGAGTATAATGATAACCTATAAAAAACGTTTGAGGTACACAATAATAAATATTGAATATGGATTTGTGTTTTTTAACATCCCACTCCACCTTAAGTCCTCATTTGCTATTATAGCAACCTCCACTTCTCTGGGAAGGTGGTCCCCTAGATTTTGGAGCGTGGTTGTGAAGATTTGTGATCATTCAACCAAAATGGTGTTAGTAAAGTCCGGTACCGATGTAGGATCAGGATTCCTCGGGTGCAGTCACCGTTTCACTTCAACCTAGAGGTGTTTAGTAGAGTTGAGGTCAGAGCTTCATGGCGGGCCACTCGAGACCTTTTACTCCAACAAGTGCATTGTCATGCTGGAACAGTCGTCTTTGTTTTGTGTCTCCTAGTTCAAATGAAGGAATATAATTTTATATCAAAGGCATCTGATCTGTTCGTATAGTGTGTATTATGGATATTAGGAGTATTGTATGAAACTTGTAACACCTGAGTTGATTTAATGTTGTTTAATAATTTTTTTTAAATGTCTAAAGTCATGCAAAACCAGACCACGTGCTCCAGTTAATCTACACGTCAAACATCAGAGTGGGAAAAATCTGAGCACAGTATTGTTGTTAGTGCCCGACAAGCTGATCTGAGTATTTCAGAAATTGTTGATCTTCTAGGGTTTTGACATGTAGCAGTCTCTAGATTTCACACAAAATGGTAGCGATAAACAACATCCGGTGTCAGTTCTGCAGAAGAATACGCTTTGTTTGACGAGAGCAGGCACAGGAGAATGGCGTGACCGGTTGGAACTGACAGCATGTCTTCGAATAACTCCTAAGATCAGTGCTAAGCAGAAAAGCATCCCAGAACACAAAACACATCATACCCTAGTAGATACAGAAGACCTCACTAGGTTTTTCTTCTCTCAGACGAAACTAGAGAAGAAACGGTCATATATGTTGTAAGGAACATCAGGAGATGTACATACATGTAGCAGGGATTAGTGTACAGATTGATGACTAATACTTTTTGGACAGAACAGACAGCATTGCTGTCTGACAGCTTCACACCTTCTCCCCATGTGTATTCATTTCCTCTGGTTGCTGTGGTTTCCTCTCACTTCTCATATGACTTTTTTATTTTGGTTTGTTTCACATGAAAAAAAATGAATGTTGCATAGCTGCTATCAGGTTGTGTTGTTCTTCCTGTGTGAAGATTATAGTCTGTCATTGCAAGAATTGCATTGAAAGACTGGCAGTTAATCTCAGGCACGTCTCCTCGAGACGTTATTACACTTACACTTAAAACGGCTCTAATTGGACTTCTTTACTATTTTTAGACCCGTGAATGAGAAGTTTTCCTCCGCAGGTGAAATTCCAAGATCTCAGGGTTTCACTGTGCATCGTTACGCGTGTTATATTTTGTCCCCCCTCCCCCTTTTAGCGTCAGAGTGCGTTTAAGCCGTTACTATGTTTGGAAAGCGGAGACTGAATGGTCGCTCTGGTAACAAGCCAAAACCCCGTGTGCTGTGAACGCACGCGAGCTTTAGCAACTATAAGGTAGTTCATGTCACGGACGCCACTTATTCTTCGACACCGATCTAAAATTAGCGTCTACTCTGGATGAAAGAAGACGTGAAAATGCGTGCACGTCAAATCAGTTTAATAAGGGCAACATCACTGCACCCTGATGTGACGAAGATGAATCTGCTGTTAGACATTTCAAGACCGACGCAGGTACGTCTGTTGGAGCTGTGAATAGATTCGATGTTTTATATATAGCGGCTGGTGTTCCACGGAGCTTCTGCGGCAGCTGAAAGAGCTCTACTGGTTGCGAAGAACCGTAGGAAAGAGGACTGGTTTGACCGAGCTGGCGAGATGAAAGTTCTTCAGGTTACATATAGTGTTAGCCCCTTATATTAGGTGGACTTGTGCTATTCAGGAAAACATTTGACATGGTTTAAATATGCCCATAAAACATTCCACCCGGTTTCCCCCTTGTTCACTTTTCACGCATGTTTCCTTTATGCCGCTAATCCTGATCCCTTTCATCGAATTTGAGGAGGGACGTGTTGTCAGCATGTGACCTGTCCCACTTTCCTCCCTGAGACTTGTTTTTCTGTAAAACTCGAAAGTTTTCCCGGCAGACAGCCTATTTATATAGATGATTATGTGCAAATTAACGTCAGAGTTTAGTCCAGAAGCAAAGCAAAAAACAATTTGTGTCGCAGCAGGGTGGATTCGAGAGCAGATGCAACACGCCCGCTGTAAGACAGCACACATAACAACCACCGCTTTCCTGCAAGGTGCTTAATTTTGTTGTGCGAGACCAAGCAGGGTCCTTTCGTTTAATAGCTACGTGCGCAGATAAATGACTGTTTTCTCCTTTCACAGCGATTCGCTCAGGCAGTAGATGTTTAACGTCCAAAAAAAATAAAAAATACACGACAACTCTCAGGCTTTGTTGTTGCTGATGTTTGGCAGTAGAAAAAAAACTAAACGATGCAAGAGGAGGAATTTTTTTTTCGCAAATATTTACTACCAGGTTTTATTGCTGTTCAGGTTATGGCTGGGATGATAAAGACTGTGGTGAGTGTTTCTGTTATTAAGTGTTATGGCATCCATATGTCCTGTTCATGCCAATGCATTAAAGCACATACAGTGAGGAAAATAAGTATTTGAACACCCTGCTATTTTGCAAGTTCTCCCACTTAGAAATCATGGAGGGGTCTGAAATTGTCATCGTAGGTGCATGTCCACTGTGAGAGACATAATCTAAAAAAGAACACCTGAGAAAGTCAATGTTAATATTTGGTACAGTAGCCATTGTTGGCAATTACAGAGGTCAAACGTTTCCTGTAGTTTTTCACCAGGTTTGCACACACTGCAGGAGGGATTTTGGCCCACTCCTCCACACAGATCTTCTCTAGATCAGTCAGGTTTCTGCCCTGTCGCTGAGAAACACGGAGTTTGAGCTCCCTCCAAAGATTTTAGATTATGTGTCTCACAGTGGACATGCACCTACGATGACAATTTCAGACCCCTCCATGATTTCTAAGTGGGAGAACTTGCAAAATAGCAGGGTGTTCAAATACTTATTTTCCTCACTGTATATCTATTTTATAATATATGGACAAAAGTATTTTTGGCTTTTCAAGCCATATGTGGTTCTTCCCTAAAATCATGACACACAGTTGGAGGCACACAATTGTGCACAATGTCTTTGAATGCAGAAGCATTAAATATCAAAAAGAGGAGACCCAAACTTGCATGACAATGCTCGTGTGCATAAAGCGAGCTCAATGAAGATGTAGTTTACATGGGTTGGAGTGGAAGATCTGGAGTGGCCTGCTATAGAGCTCTGACCTCAGCTTTATTAAAGATGAATTGGAACACTGACTGCACCCCAGGCCTCCTCCCCCTACATCAGCATCTGACTTTACTAACACCCTTGTGGCTGAATCAGTGCAAATCTTAACAAGCACACTCCAAATTCTAGTGAAATGTCTAGTGGAATTATTTCTAGTGGAAATTGTTTCCCGACTAAGTATAGCGTACATGCTTTATATCGCAGATAATCTATTTAGTACACAATTAGGAGCAGCATGTAAATATTTATTTATTTATTTATTTTTCCCGTAGTGCTGAGGTTACGTTTAAGATGTCGTAGACTTTTCGAGAGTGCGAAAATGACTGATCTGAGTGTGCAAAGTCGTATCAGCGAGCATGCTCATTAATAGTACTAAGCAAAGTGCACTTTCTCAGGGCTCGCAGGACGGAAGCGCTCTGACATGAAGCAGTCTGCATCGCTCGCTTCACAGCTCTATAGTTATGACCTCTGTACACATGCAGCACTCCGGCTGATACTACCGGTCCTTTGCATGCTCAGGTTCGCTGCTCTATCGCTGTCTATTAAAACCGATGGAGATGGTTTATCAGGGTACTTGTGTCCTAGGGTGATCTTGTAGTTCCTCGTCTTGATGTTTCCACAGAGCACAGTTTGCAGTCTCCTTGGTTTAATCGGCCTCGATTATTGTGAGATTCTTTGTGCTTGTGTACATATCTCAGAATGTAATATCCGCTCTGATGAAGTCGACATTTGCAACGTGTTCTCATATAGTGACGAGTGATAAGCCTGCCAGCAGATGAGGATAGGGAATGTGGCAGCGATGGATGGATGTGGAATACAGAACAGCAGGACATGGCAGAATGAGGAGAGACTGAGGGATGACGTAAGCCCTAAGTGTGCATACAGAATTATGGTCTCATTGGCTTTGACTTTAGGATTAGGTGCTACGCTCTTCAACACAGAGGACCTATTTCTTTTTTTTTTTTTTTTTTTTTAAGATTATGGAATTACTGTAGTGGCAAAGTTTTTTTTTCAGAAATAATAACCACAAAACAGGTACAAATGACCCTGTCTGCTCAGAATTACAGAAAACTCATCTTGGTCACGAAGAGAAAAATACGTATGACCTTCTCTGGCTTAAAGCCGTCTCGCAGGTCGATTTAATCAAATTTATCAATGAAGTGCTGTTGCAGATATCACACGAGCGGTCAAAAAAGGTTAGATATAACCAGGGTGATGGTATAATATAATATAGGCTAGCGACGGTCACAGGATTTTTGCAAGACGACCTACTTTTTCGTGAGAAAGCTTCATTCGTTCCAACTCCTTATCAAGCGCAATGGAAAATCATTTAATACTTGCGACTGTGCACTGCCAATTCATGTTGTCCTGGAGATCCATCCGTGTCGTTTTTGGCGTCTATTTTTGCATTTGATTTTTCAATCAGATGCCGTTATAGAAAGTTTAGCCTAGAACTGGTTCAGTTGGAGATTATACAATGCCCAATATGAACAGGCTGCTTTTAGGGCTGAAAATCTTTTTTTTTTCTTTCTTTTTTTTTCCAACAGGAAAGATTTAAAGCCGTAGCCCATCGGCTGTTCCTGCGCCGAAAAATCTTTGTTTACATATTTTATATCGCCTACTCTGACACTTCAGTACCTAAGATAACATAAATATGTATTACACCTTAGACAATGTGGAAAATATTTACTATATCATTTTTCATTCATCTTTTCTATTCATGTTTGTGTTCATTAATACCCATGGTTTTAGAATGGTCAGTTGTACACATGGAGTTCCTGGTAAAAGTTTGGGTTTTTTGTTTGTTTTTTGAGACACACGCATTCTCATTTACAAACCGGGTGAAAAGGCAAAACACAAGAAGTCAACAGTGAATGAGTAGAAGAAAGTTCTGTGGACAGATGATCTCAAATTTGACATTTTTGCCTCTAACAGAGGAAGGTATTTAAGACAGAGAGCAGAAGAGAAAATGTTGACAGACTGCCTCATACTCACAGTCAGACATATAAATAAAACCAATATGCATTCGGCAAAAAAACGTGTGTTGAATTCAGTTTAATTGTGAGTATTTGAACCTGTGTCCATGCACTGTTACACGCGTTCTTAGTTTTCCGGTTGAAGCTGTAACGATATCTGTGCCCTTTAGTGATTGCAGTGTAAATAGCTTTGTTTTTCCTTTGTTATGATGGAGTGTTTGTTCAAATATTCACAAATGGACTTTGAAGAAGCGGCTGCTCCTCAGTATCTAATGCTATTGCACCACACTCGGATTGACCCGAAAGTAGCTTTTAACGGTTTCACCCATATGCCCACCAGAAACCGTTAAAAGGTTCTGCCAGGTTGTAATCACCAGCCTGTCCACTTGTAAATAGTTCCGATGTCAGGCTCAGAGATGCACTCCAGCTCAGGAACTCTGATATTCTCTTTCTCTCCAAATGCGTGAAAGCCTGTCACATGTGCTCCTTCACTAACCACAGAAGCCCGTTGACAGCACTCGACGTCGACTTTTCACATAAGCGTTTCCTGTAAACACTTCAGCCACAAACCAGCTCGTGTGGCGGAGCCCGGCGCACAATGAGAAACAGGAAGGCACAGAAAGAGAGATGCCTGCCAAAAATAATCCTCCTCCCTCGATCTGCAGAGGAGGACTGGAGGCACAAGCAAGTGTGATTTCTGCACCTTTTTTTAGAGCCAGTGTGGAGTTCCAACAAAAGAAGTCTGAAAAGAGGGCTGTTTCCTCTCCGCCTCTCAGTCTGCTGCGTGGGCTCGTGAGCATTTTTGCCTCAACTCGAATCTTCTTCCGTTATAGTACCACTCTGAGAAGTTATTTAGGAAGCACTTCCACAAGCATCCCTGACCTTTTCTGTGGCCTCCATTAGACCTTTTCACATACAGTCACACCTTAATGCACATCCTGGAGGATTGGTCACTTTGTTATTGTTGTTAGCGCTGTGCTTTATGAAAGCACTTAGCGTTAAAGCTGTCTGCACAGATTGCCATCAGTGAAAGGCCATTTATGAAAAGGGGCACTGGGGATGCAAATTGCTTTGTTCTATAGCCCTCCGATTTGCAAACTTGTGAGCACAAATTCGCTGTAATTAAAATTCTTATCTCCTATTCTCATGATAACTTTCATAACGCTGAGGTACTAAAGAATTGTGGTCGACCGACAGTGGATTATACTGATAGCTAGGTTTGATCATACTTGCCTGATAACTGATTCATCAACTGATATTTCTTTTAAATGGATACTGGATTAAAATAAATAAATAACCAACACTCCATGTAAAATAGTACTGAACTTCATTACAAAAATATAACATTACTGAGTAATAAAATGTGCTCAAATAAATATACATATATTAAATGATAAATATAATTATATCCTTAATAAATATAATACAGACGCTCCCCACCTTACGAAAGTTTTTATCGTGTTCGTTATTGACTAAGCATATCTCGTAAGGATTTAAGAGCTATAAATACTATTAAATAAACAATAAAATATACTAAAACAAATCGAAATACTGTATGCAGTATTTTGTATTAAGTAATAAAAAAATTAATTAATTAATTCGTCTCATATAGACTCGTTACAGCCGACGACTAGCTAGCGGCGGCTCTTCTCCGTTTAGAATTTTTTCGACTCTGAACAAATTTCACGTTGAGGACAGGTTTGTTCGTATCCGCAAAGTCCGTAAAGTGAATGTCCGTAAAGTGGGGAGTGTCTGTATAGTGCTATTCATGCAGTGAGCAGTCTCGCTTGTAAAAACAGCACGTAGCGTCAGTAATCTGCCTCTAGAGGCCACTCTTGTAATGACAGTGGACCTTCTCAGCCGATTTAGCAAAAGATGCAAGACGGAAAAACTATCGGTATGGGCTTTTAGCAATAGCTGGTAGTTCCAGCAATCAACTGTCTGCGCCAAATAATCGGCAACACGGACAAATCGGTCAACTTGTGTCTCATCTGTGGTCTCAGTGTTTGTAACTTGTCAGGAAACTGGCCATTGAGGACACTTGGGTGCTTGGACCCCTCAGATATCAGCTTGCACCTTTATTATGTATTACTTTGTAAGTGAAACACTTCTGTTTTCACAACTGTGCCATCAGGAACCATGACAACAGCACGCTATAGACCTACCTGGGACCTGGCACTGGACCCGCTGGTGTCTTGTAAGCTGTGTCTAGGAGAGTTCCCCCTGGAGCAGATGACCACCATCACACAGTGTCAGTGTGTGTTCTGCACTCTGGTAAGTACAAGTCCATTTATACGATCTAATTTTCTTTTAGCTAACCAACCACCAGGGCTGCGGTGCCACAGAGAAGTCTTGAGAGGAGTTTAAGCAAACAGTGTATATGATGATGTGGAGGATGCATTGGGGGTGTATTTCTGCTTTGTTTTGTTGATGGGCTGTTGCTTGCTGGGCCTGTGACTGCTATCGTGTTTAGTAAACACACCAAATTTCCTCTCTCTGCCCTTTGCTTTCCTTTATTCGAGCCAAAATCAATTCAAGTTCTATTATTCAATTTGAGTCTGCAGTCTGTGTTTATTGGCCTTTCTAACACAATCTTTGGCATACGGTCATCATTCATTTATTTGAAAATAGAGCTCAAACTGAATTACCGTTTGTGTGAAGAAGTACACCATGGCAGAGGCAAACATCAGTTCTGTAACATGAATTCAGTTATATTTATTATGAAGTGTGGAACTAAAAATAAAGTAGAATTAAATACACTATATGGACAAAAGTTTGTGGACACCTGAACATAAGATTCTTGTGTTTTTTTTTTCCCTTCTCATTTCACATTTTCTCCCAATTTGCATTAATAATAATCCAACTCTTCTGGGAAGATGCATCACTAGATTTTAGAGTGTGATTGTAGAGATTTGTGCTCATTTAGCCAGAGTGTTAGTAAAGTCAGGTACTGATGTAGGTGAGGTGAGGAAGCCTGAGGTGCAGTCAGCGTTCACATTCATCCCAAAGGTGTTCAGTAGGGTTGAGGTCAGAGCTCTACAGCAGGTCGCTGCAAATCATGTAAAGCATATCTTCATAGAGCTCACTTTGTGCACATGCAGGAACACGTTCGGGTCTCCTAGATGAGGTGATGGAAAACATTTTGCCACCACTTACACAGATATCTTGTGCAATTGTGGAAAAAAACATGGCTGGAAAAGTCAGGTGTCCCAATATCTTTATCCTTATAGTGTATATTTATCAGATTTATCACATTCTTTAAAATAGTATAACTAAGTACAGCAATTGAAAAAGGGTTTATTCGTTGTTTCTGGAATCTAAAAATTGGGGTTGCTCTTATGTTTTAAGAGTGTATAAGATTTCTAAAGAAACAGCAGTTAGAGGCCAGGAAGACTGTTTGTTATGCCCACATGGCTGAGTGTGATTCAGTTCCAGGAATAAACATTGGAAGCAGCTCTTGTTCTCTCATGCCCCCTGTGGTGGTGCACTGGTACAGGCTGGCCCTTTGCACTGATCCGAGTCCAGGTTTGTTATTCCGCTCGTGATGCTAAAAGAGGAGGTGAAACGTGAACCCTTGCCAAGAGGAAAGGTCTCGCCTAGCTGTGGTATGGCTCCCTCAAAAACCAAAGAGCATTGTCTGTCTAACTCACACAGCATTGTGTAGCAGTGCACTAGTCAATTCCTTTTTATTTATTTTTTAATACAAATAAAAATGCAATTGAAAAATATGTAAATGGTTTAAGCCATAAGCTCAGGAGAAAAGTATTGAAATGCGTTAAGTCCTCAGTGCATGTTTATTGTGTTCTGTAGTGAGCTTGAAAGTGATGTCATGACATTAGCATTATAATTGTTAGGCAGCTGTTGTGCTATAAGAGGAACAATGTCCTGTTGGAAAAAAGAAACAAACTTCAGTTTCATGCCACCGTCTCTTATTAAGTTCTCCATGTGTTACATGGAAAATATTTTGATATTGTAGTCTTTGATAAAATCAACAAGCATTTGCTTATGAGAAAAAGACGAGCGGGGAAAGGGACAGGGAAAAAATCGATCTGATCTGCATTTAGGGATAATGAGGTTTAACTTATGGGTCAGTATATAGTCTGTTTTTGTTGCTGCATATAAAAGCCATTATCACTGTTCCCTCTCGAGATCAGTTAGTTCAGGAAAAAAAGGCAACTGCAGAATTGTGCAAATTAAGCAGTTTTTGCAGCTGCCCGATTAAAAGAACACTAAATTATCATCTATAATCTTATTATATTGTATTTTCTTTGTTTTTGTTTTTTTTACACAATACTTAGCAGCTCAGCAGGCACAGAACATCAAACCATGTTGTTTTTCCACACCATTCTGTTTAAACTCTGTATATAAATCCCAGATCACAACAAGAGTTAAAGTCAGCGATCACACTTTAACATTCTGATGTTTGATGTAAACCTTAACTAAAGCTTTTATGATTTTTTATTTTTATTTTTATATATATTGGGTTTTCGTTTAGTCTAAGACAAGAGCAGTTCTTATTGAGTAATAGTATTAAATCTTTTTTTTTTGCAGTGCCTGAAGCAATATGTGGAGCTTCTCATTAAAGAAGGCCTGGAAACTGCTATCAGCTGCCCGGACTCTGCCTGTCCAAAACGAGGACATTTGCAAGAAAATGAGGTGATTTCATTGCAGATTTGTCTAATGATTAGAATGATGAAACTCGCTAGCTCGCTTCCTTTCTTATTTACTTTCATAAACACATTTATTTTTTATAAACCGACTGCAGTTTTTTGCAGCCAGTCGACCGTAAGAAATGAGCGAGACTACATTTTGTCTTTCTGAAAAATGACTTCCCTGTAGACCAGTAGCTGAAGAGGATTGATTTTCATGAATATTAGCATAACTTTTTTTTTAAGTAAATATAAAAATGTTACATTGTGTGTATGCCGGTAATTCCTACAAGGATCCTCTACAATATTAAGGGAAGAGACTGATCATAGACAAGAGCTTTTAAATCTCAGCCAGTGTGTTTATTTTACACACTTGAGGACGCATGCTTATAGGCTTTGTGAGGTAAGTGCTTTGGGTTAAGTGTGTGATCCCTGTTCCACTTGCAGTGTGTGTGTGTGGGTGTGTGTGTGTATAACCCTGTTTAAATCAGACTTGCTTTGTCTGCACAAGAGCTTTAATTTCTTTCAATACCATCCCTCTGCGTTCGAGGATCTTTTAATGCTGTTATAGTCTTTCTCTCACACACATGTAATGCGCTCTCATACGCAGATTGAGTGCATGGTGGCGTCGGAGATAATGCAGAGATACAGGAAACTACAGTTCGAAAAAGGTGAGTAGGAAGCGCCTCTGTCCATTTGCTTTCGCTGGAGCAGATATTCGATCAATGCGTGAAAATCTCCCGCCTGCGGTCGAACACATTAAGTGGCGTTTAAGTACATAGAGGAGACGAGTTGCTTTTTGACATTGTTCTAAACTGGTTGTGTCAGTGGGCAGTCAATATCATAAACGACCCCAAAAAAAAAGCGGATTAAAATATTTAGGCAGGATGATGAATCTCTTTGAAATGAGAAGTGCCAATCACCGAAAATGTCACTGAGGTTTTAAACTGTCTACAGTAATGCAAAATACAAAGCAAATGTAGCCAATATAGAGCATCCTTTATTTTCCTACCTGCAAACCTAGCCTAAAGAATAATATAAAAATAGCAATAGTATAATGTGCATTAGTTACCATGCTGACGATCTGAGAAAACTTTGTTATACATCCAAATTGCATTTCGGTTGAAAATTAGTTAACCACGTACACGTCTCTGCTGTATACTTGTGTTTTTGGATTCTTTGTTCTGTGTACAAAAGCCTCCAAACCAGCATAAGGCTGGAATCTGCAGATAACAAGGTCAGCATAAAGCTCAAATCTACAAAGCTACGGCAGTCTCTCTCTCCCCCCTTTTTTTTTTTCTTTCTTTCAATACACCCACTGCAGTCAGACAGGACACTACTACAGGACTACACAGGGCTTACTGATCATGTAAAACACTAGAATACATTCCGGAAAACCGGCACTATTTTTATTAATTAGGCAAATCCAAATAGTAAATGAAAACTCATAAAAAGAATATATGATTAAATATCCTACCTATTATGAACACAATGATATGCAAAAAAAAGCCCAATACTGTAGCATGTGCTGGATCAAGTTGTGTTTTATAATCTGACGGAATATAAGGATGGAATTTAAAATTCCACCAAGATTTATTTGATGAACATAAGCAGGACCATTTGTGCAGCAATCTGTTGCCACCATACCAGACTTTTAGAGAATATTTGTGGTTATTTTTCATCACATTTCTAAATTTAAACGCTCTCTTCATATGTTGCATCATATTGCAGTCGAGAGTAAAGGCAGTGGTCGAGACTCTAACAGTGATAGTGGTCTATTGGAAAAAAATAATTCTCGCCTCCGACGCCATAAACCACTGCTATGGCCGAAAGTTGATTACAGATTGAGGCACGAATGTTCCCCAAGCATGTGATGAGGAAGCCAGTTTGCCTTATAACATGATCATGATCTGTAGATATATAATGTCTCCGAAAGAACAGGAATACATTATTTGAATAATGTACAGTATGTAATCTATGTAAAGAAAGTGTGTACTTTTCAAAATTGTTCAGATCTTAATAGAAGAATTGCAAGATTCAGTTTCTTCGCTTCTATTGTTTCGGACGGGGATTGTATTACAGTCAGTAATCAGTGTGGCTCTCTTTCTTTCTCTCTCCCTCCCAGTGTGACACATAGCAATTTTTCTCATTCTGTATTTTTTTCTATGTCCTTTCTGTGTGTGTGGAAAAACAGCCATGCACAAACCTGTGTGTGTGAGAGCAGAAATGTGATTCAGTAGACTAGTGTCAGTACACGTGTATCCTGTGGAGGTCACGTTGCCTTGTCTCTTTCACCTGAGAGTCCCCCCCACACACACACGCACACACACACTCACACGTTCACACAGCTTACCACCTGCTTTCATTCATCAGTGTCAGCCAGAGCTATATGCTGCCATTTTGCTCAAATTATTTTATTATTCCTAAATCACAGTTCTTCAGATTTGTGGAATAAAAAAAGCCCATCTTTCCTCCTGAAAATATACTAGGACTGCGAATCGAATAAAATGTTTATGATGATTTTGCGAGTTAACTCTTGATTAATTGCAATCTAATCACATGTTTATCCATTCTAAATGTTCATTAAATGAATATTTTTCAAGTTTTTGATATTTTTATCAACATGGACAAATATGGATGCTTTATGCAAATGTATGTTTATTATTAGTGAAACCAGACTCAACATAAGGCATTAAGTCTAGACACGTTTCAAAAGTCATAGATGTTTTTGAAAAAACATGTTCATGTCTATAAGACACATGAAAAAAGCACATCAAAATACCAGGTTCCTATTACTTCTCTTTCTTTGCACTGAGCCAGTCACTCAAACAGGCAATCCTGTTGTACATAAGTTCTAAAGTAATCTCCTGTAATCATCATAATCATCAAGTAATCATCACTGATGCACAATACTGTTATTTGCACTACCATGCACTCTCACACTTTATGTACATTTCTGATATGGCATATACTCTGTATCCTTATTTAATACTCGTACTATATTTTCTATATATACTCTATATATACACACACACACACACACACACATATATATATATATATATATATATATATATATATATATATATATATATATATATATATATATATATATAAAATGTCTATATTTTCTCACATTGTTTTGTCTCATATAGTCCAAGCTAAATGTGTAGTGTTATTTATGTCTGTACTTTTGAGAGTCACTTACGGCTGGAACTAAGTTCCTTGTGTGTGTCAACACACTTGGCCAATAAACCTGATTCTGATTCTGTTTACATTTTCAGATGACGGTGCAGCTCGTAAAAATACTCTTGTAATCGTTCTTAAGTAGTTCTGGTGTTTTAAATGACATGAATCAACACCAAAAAGAACATTTTTCAATGTTTCCACACGGACAGTTTTAATTGCCGGATTTCTGCATCATTGCGGATTTTGATGCTTGATTTTAAACTTGGCGCATCAGTAAAGCAAATGTTTATTGATTGAAAAAAAAATCTTTTTTTTTATATTTGAGTAAACAAGAACGTCGTGAATACATGTGTGTTGCATTCAAGGATTTTTTTTTAATATTTATTTATACATTTTTTTGATCAAAATGCTCAAACAGAAATGCGCACTGCCTTAATCGCGCGTTAATGACATTAGGGACGTTAAAATGAATTTGCGTTAGCGCGTTACTGACACGTCAAATTTGACAGCCCTAAAATATACATTTGTCATATGCACATTTTCTGGTCCCAAATTACCGGATTTAATTTAACCAATAGAATCACGTTCACAGCCATGCGTAAAAGCCAGCCTTTGAAAACAGAAAATGTTTATAAGTTAGTTGCGAAGATGAACTGCATGCAGCATGTTTGCCAGCAGAACAAGCAGTTATTGTGCCTGCTTATCAAGATCTAACAGCCTCAGGAGCAACATGAAAGGAGATGACAATGCAAAAAAAATACGATTCCAAATTGATGAACTTGTTACAGTCTTATTACAAAATGGATTAAATTCATTTTTTCCTTAAAATTACTAACGCCGTTGTGACTGAAATATCACACCTCCACAATCTAGTGGGACACCTTCCCAGAAGAGTGGAGGTTATTATAACAGCAAATGGGCACTGGATCTGGAATGGGATGTTCAAAAAGCATGAACAAATCTCATGGTCAGATGTCCACAAACTTTTGTTAATATAGTGTATACACCACCCCCACCCCCCAAAATATTAAATATCAGGAGTAGTATGTCGCTTTCTTGTGCGCTTATGTTATATATTAAATTTTATATTAATTCAAACTTTGCTTAACTGTATGGTTGCACAATAAATATCTCTGACTTGTGGAGGTCTTTCAGCTAAAATGGCAGATTAGATCAATTCTGCTGTCATAAAGATGAAGGAACTGTCATTAAGGTTGTTAGGAGGGGAAATGCTCTTGAAGATTATTAAAAAAAAAAAGATCAGCTTTAGAGCCACGTGAAGTGCATTGTGGAATGCATCACACATGGAAGAATTGGAAGTGGAAGAATTATGACACAGACCATAAATTACCCCAGTCAGGGTCTTTCCAAAATTATGACTAGAGAACTCTGGAGAACTCTGGATTTCCTTGAAATCAGAGAGATTTTATTAAATGTTTCTGAGGCATTTGGGTGAAAAGCAAAGTGAAGACGGTTTGTTCAGGAATTGCAAAGAGTTAAAGAGCAGACCTAAATTGAATTGAAAACTATGGCATGACCTGAAAATTGCTGTCCACTGACATTCTCTATCTAATTTGGGAGAGCTAGAGAACATTTCCATTATGAAATTGGGGGGGAGATCTAAATATTCAAAGCTAGAAAATCACAGTGCACAAAATATTTACTTTTTAATAGTGTAAATATTAACAACATATCAATTAAGTGGTGTGTAAATCTTTTTAATGTAAAAAAAAAGAAAGAATCTGGACATTTATTTAATCCATTTTTTTATATTATTTATTATTTTTACCATCACTTTATAGTAGCACTGCATACATAAGCCATGCATCAATCAGAAAGGGTTTTATTTGTTTTAGTTTTATGCAGTTTTGCTTTGGAGAAGCTTCTAAGTAGAAACATTTTAAATTAAAAAAGAAGAAAAAAAATGTCAACACAAATTGGAGATGTTCTGAATGATGATCGAGTGCTACGAACTCTAAAGCAAGTAACTACTTTATTAACAGGATATTTAATAATTGTAATTGTAATTTAATTATAATTAATCTGACATTCATCAGAAATAGAAAATCAAGGTTGCAGAACAAATTACCACCTATGGTTACATAATAAATACTGCTTTCT
This sequence comes from Silurus meridionalis, assembly GCF_014805685.1. NCBI lineage: Eukaryota > Metazoa > Chordata > Actinopteri > Siluriformes > Siluridae > Silurus > Silurus meridionalis. Next base: position 11,730,269 of record NC_060891.1, on the reverse strand, counting down.
TTATTATTGCTGTTTTTTTGCAGAGATGGTGTCAAGTCTTGTCAGGAGGCAGTCGGGCATCTCATTTTACAGCCGTGTTGTTGCATTTTAAAAAAACAAGTTTTTACAGCAGCTGTGGTTAAATGAATTGGATTCAGTTGATCTCTGCATTCCAGCAGGCAGACTTTCAAAGCAGGCTAGTGTTTCTGCCTGTAGTAAGAGCTGGCGTTTTTTTACGAAAGACGACTTTGTGTATGTAGAGCTGAAACGATTCCTCGATTAACTTGAGCAATTCAAATACAAATATTCATATATTTTATTTAGTCCATTTAACTACACACAGAGTGTTTCCCCACGGACCATTATTACTGACGCACCACCCTCTAAACTTTCTGGACAGGTAAACACTATGGAAGCCTGTTTCCCCCACATAAAAAGTAAAAAAAAAAGTTTCTGTCTATTTTACTCGCAATTCCGACTTTATTTTTTTGCGATTCAGATTTTTTTTGGGCCAATCGGGCAGAGTCAGCCCCTCTGTAGTGCCAAAAAGCTTTACACACCGAAAATGAAATGAGCTACAATTAATAGGCTGTTGGCCTTTTTCATACACCAACAGCTTCAAACTCCAGTCTGAAAACATGGTTAACAGGTCGATGCACCACAAATGTTTACGAGCATTAAAGGTTGAATTGCGAGAAATAAAGTCGTAATCAGGCAAACTTTTTTTTTATGTGGCGGAAACGGGCTCCATACATTCAGGCCAAGAAAATGACAGAACGAAATGAGTTTGGGATCATTTCAAACTAAAACATCAAGAAAACACTGTATAGTGCATTTACCCTTTCATTTGAAATTGATTTGTATATTTTTTTATTTTATTTATTTCTATCTATCTGTCTGTCTGTCTGTCTGTCTGTCTGTCTATCTATCTATCTATCTATCTATCTATCTATCTATCTATCTAACTATCTATCTATTTTTTGGTATTTTGATGTAATATTTAATGCACTAAATGGGTTTAGTTTTCACAGATATTATTGTATGTAATTCCAGCAATAAAATGTAATTACTTAAACCAATTACTTGTTCATTTTAAGAGACCCGTCTTCTTTTCTCATGTATATTTAGTGTTGCTCTTTAATAAATAAAACGTACTTCTTGACCTACCTGTATGTACCTGAATGGCACTTCTACCCACGCTCTTCTAAACTCGGTGACCAAGTCTGTCCTTGTTTCCCGCACGTGACTTGTATTCTGATTGCTTTACTTATAAATGAATTAGACCTGAGAGGGCGAGAGAGAGACGAACAGATTTTGTCAAGCAGAAAGATTAAAAGGAGTTTCAGTAGACAGTCACTGTAAAAGTCATATTTTTATTCACACCTATTGCTCAAGGAATCTCTTTTCTACTTGCAAATGGAGGAAAACAAGAACCGTAGGAGGATCAGAATCAGTGCATATCTGCCTGTTGTTTAATGTAAAACTAGGGTTCCTGAAGGAACGTTGTTTCGTTTCACCGTGTCCTGCGTCAGCTATATATGGTTGAAATGACAATAAAAGCTTCTTGACTTGACTTCTTGTTGTATCCCTTGGTCATTTCAGTATTTAGAAGTCTTTTCGGTAGTACATCAGAGCTGAAAGAAGCAGTCATGCTGACGGTAACTTGAGGGCAGGTTAATTGAGGATAGTCTTGTTCTGAGTCTCCTTCGGCGTAACCATGGTGATCTGACAGTAAGAAGCTGGCAGAATGGGTAAACACAGACAGACACACTACTCTTCTGTTTCCTGCTACAGAGGTGCTTTTGGACCCGTGCCGGACGTGGTGCCCGTCATCATCATGCCAAGCCGTGTGCCAGCTGAAGGAGGCGGATTCTGCCCGGCCGCAGCTGGTACGCTGTGGTAACTGCACGCTGGAATTCTGTTCTGCTTGCAAGGCCAGCTGGCACCCAGGCCAGGAGTGTCAAGAGAATCCACCCCTCACTGCCTTTCTGCCTGGTGAGAGCAGGTATGGCTTGGCCTCTTCTTTAGCTTGCATTTTCCTCTATTCAATTGTTGCTATTCAATTCAAATGTACCTGTGAATGTATAGATAATGATCAGACCTGTGACCTTTAGATTCAGGCTTATGTCTAATTAGATTTTAGCAGACCGAGCTGAATATAAAATGAACTGCAGCTACAAGAATCAATGTGGTTTCTGTAGCACATCGTTTGTTGCAGCTTGTTGTTACCAGTCATGGGCATTTTTATAAAAAGTATTTACCTGAAGGCATCTAATAGAGACAAGGAAGCGTTTTTTTTTTCTCACACTTTCCGACTTTTAGAATATGTGCCTCATTTGATAATAGTTTCAGGTCCTACACAATAGTGGAACTAAAACATGAACTAAAATATAAGCAGTAAAAAATGGTGTCAAGCATAACATGTACCCAAAGGAATCTCTGGATGACAACCTGCCTGTTTCTGTCGCAGTTCTTTCTTTAAGAGTGACGACGATGACGCTCCTATCAAGCGCTGTCCCAAATGTAAAGTGTACATAGAGCGAGACGAAGGTTGTGCCCAGATGATGTGTAAGAACTGCAAACATGCTTTCTGCTGGTACTGCCTGGAGTCTCTGGACGTAAGTGCCCCCCTCTCTTTTTGTGTTTTCTCACACGCGCTTCGCAGAACAAATATAGCCTGGCGTGCTTATATCGCTGCTTGGTGGCCATGTGCCTGTCACTTGTACCATGCTGCGGCCACAGCCAAGCCTTTTGTGCGACTGTCCCGCTCACCCGCCGAGATAAATAGCGCCCTCTCCTGTGTTTCCACAGGACGACTTTCTCCTGATCCATTATGATAAAGGACCCTGCCGCAACAAGCTGGGCCACTCCAGAGCTTCGGTGATTTGGCACAGAACACAGGTGGGGTATTATCCTCCGTTCTCCTTTTTTTTTCTTTTTTTTTACTTGTCACGTGTACATTACAGAACAGTGAAAGAACAATTCACATATCCTCGCGATGTTAGGAATCTGGCGTCAGAGTGCAGGGTCAGCCATGATACAGCGCCCCTGAAGCACAAATGGTTAAGGGCCTTGCCCTAGGGTCCAAGGGTGGCATTTTGGTGTTTGAATCCCTCGACCAGAGCCTTTATTAACCCAGAGCCTTAACCGTTTCCCCTGTAAGGTGAGTGGTAAGTGATAAGTGGTAGCAGGGAAAAACCTGTTTGTGTACTTATTAGGAAAGCATCTCCATAACTGAGACCGATGGGATTCACATCTCGATGCATAGCCAACAATAAGGAGAGAAATGAAGCAGCTACCAATGCAGTGCAAGCCGGTATTGACTTGATTCATTGCAATGGGAAAAATATGATGCTATGCAATCCAATATGGTACAGATGGTTCACTTTTATTGCTTTGCTTCAGAAATCATGTATTTACTTAAGTGCCATTTGACTTGTGATGCACGTTTTTTTTTTTACAAACAGACGAAATAAAAAGAAAAAACATTAAATAAAACCAGAAGTCCTTTACCTGTTCTGTGCTCAGGAAGATGCAGCTCTACCTCAGCCATGTAAATATTTGTTCTATGTGACTCTCAGGACACACCTCGGTCTCTGTAGTGTTGTGATACGTCATATTCATGGTGCTGAGAGAACGCGCACAGTTTAGCGAGGAGAAATCAATCTATATATAAAATATTAGTTGCACATATTTTATATAAATAAATCGTTTTTCACATTTCAAATTATCCATCGCGATAAAAATGGCAATTTGAATCCAATGCAACTTTTTTTTTATATTGATACATCACATCGTTAACCTTTATGCTGCTGCACCGATGCGAATCTCCCCATCCCTAGTCCTCATACACTGAAACCATGGAAACCAGCAGTAACTTATGGCAGGAACACCAACTGCAAAAAAGACTTGAGTGAGCAAACGTGAAAACACACTTCCAGCAGCCAATGAGAGGCAGGTGTCAAAGATTTCACAGAGTGGATAAAAAGCCTGTGGTTTGCTGGTCAAAAGGTAGAAAAACATTCCCTGAAACATTTTGCCAGTGTCATTTAGATTCTGGCCGAATGTAATTATGTAAAAGCGGACTGTCAGTTGTACGATTCTGACGTTGCCTTTTGTGCTTACACAATGCACACCGTGATGTTACTGTATTTGTGTATGTCCTAATGGAAGCACAGAGCAATCCCAAAGAAAACGCTTTTTTTTGGAACAGCAGGTAAAACAGCAAAAGTTGGGTCCCATAGATTAAACTGTAATTAAACAATGTACTCGTTTAGCAGAAGCGTGAGCTAAAACCATTACCTGATGTGATTACTATCGTTATTAATGCAAAAAAGGCTTAACCTCAAACAAAATGTTGGGACAGAAAGAACAAGAGCTACTATATTTAGACCAGGGGATTTATATTTTCATAATTTCATAACATTCTACAGTGTATTCTGTATATTATCCAGGCTTCTTATATAATTCTGAGAAGTCAAGCAAAGTATGACATTTATACGCACTAAGTTGCTGACTGCAAAGTGTTCAGCAAAAGAAAATAAGGTTTTGAAAAAAGTCTGTCTATTTTGGATATGAATATCTGGTATTTTTAGACAATCTTTTCTATTCCATGCTAAACATAGCTTTCCCAGTGCATGGCTTTTTTTATTTATTTTATTTTTTATTTATTTATTTTTTTGTGATATTCTTCTTTCTGCTGCTCCCATAAGGGGTCGCCACAGGGGATCATCCGTCTTCATACCACCCTGTCCTCTACATCTGCCCTTTTTCACACCAACTACCTGCATGTCTGCCCTCACCACATCCATGAACCTCCTCCTTGACCTTCCTCTTTTCCTCCTACCTGGTGGCTCCATTCTCAGCATTCTCCTACCGATATAACTCATTTCCCTCCTCTGCACATGTCCAAACCATCTCAATCTAGCCTCCCTCACCTTGTCACCAAAACGTCCTACATGGGCTGTCCCTCTAATAAACTCATTTCTAATTTGTTTTGTGATAATGACTTTAGTTAATGTCCTTAGCAAGAAATCAAAAAGGAAACCGAACAATGTAGTCTGGAAAAAATAATAATAATAATTATTATTTTTTTAATGCTGGAAGTTTTATTACATGAGCAACAACTAGTAAACACTACTAGTTGAATTAAACCTACAGTTAACGTTGACCATTGAGTCCAGATTCACTTGCGTCCACATGTAAATCGAAGGCCTGAATTGGCGTTGCGCAAAGCCATCTGTTGCTCAACAGGGAGTTCGGAGTCATCGAGCCAGACAGTGTTGGACCACACCGCCACTGCCACTTTTCCTTCTTCAGCAAATTCAACCTTACTTTCGTAAAGTGATTTGAGCTGCAGGACGTGCCACCGATGCTTTTCATTTCCAGGTTTCAATGAGAAAGTGATTTGTGATCAGAGGAGATACGCACAAGTATTTTGGATACGACAGGAAATTGCGAGATGATATCGTTTCTCATGCAATGTTTATGAATCCTGGTCTCCTCAGACTATTTGTGGTCAGTTATGTAAAGCCAAATCAAGTTTCTTATGAATTCAGATGTAGTCATGTGCAGTGACTTGGGGGTCTCTGAGCAACTAAAGCAGGAATGGTTTGCATTAACTCAGTTTGTGGGATCAGTTTAGATTCGATTCTGCAGAAAATATTGGGTAATGGCAGATTTTAGAGTTTGCTAAATTTTTTCTATTCAGCTCAGTTGCACTTGCAAGAATGATACTAAAACAATGAACAGTAGTAACTAGTAGTGCTAGTAACAGTACTAGTTATTGTTTAGAAAAGTACACCAGGTGCAAAGAATAGCTGCTGCTTGGGTTCTGCACATGCCACTGTACAGTAAGTGCAGTACAGCAAGAAGAGAATTACAGATTCTCCCCGACTTACGATGGAGATGCTTTCGATCACCAAATTAAATTGTAAATTGAAAATATCTTACGTCGAGAGTCTTAAAAAATGTGATCGGTATGTGGTGTTATACTGTGCTTTGTTAATAATTTAACAAATCACAGTACATAATTTAGCAAAACAGAGCAATTTACTGTACTGTACTGTACTGTACTGTAGGAACTATACAGTATATATGAGCAGGGCAGCGGGCATGTGAACGAGCACCGGTCCTGACATGCATCATTCAGTGTATAGACGTGTATCTGTTGGATATCGATGTGTATCTGTTGAATGAGAGTTTGGAGACCAAGGACAGTTCTTATTTTAATCTTTTTTTTAGATTTCCTATAGGCTACTTTTTAGATTTCATAGAATAGATTATGATTATAATAATAATAATAATAATAATAATAATAATAATAATAATAATAATAGGCTACATGAGATCAGGAACATGTAAATGTAACCTGGGGCAGTATTTGAGTGTGACACCTTTTGTATTTAGAGTGAATATTTCTTTTGTTTTGTTTGTTTTGTTTAGTCAAAAAATAATTTGTACCCCCTTTGTGTACCCTCAGGTCATTGGAATCTTTGCTGGTTTCGGCCTGCTCTTGCTGGTAGCTTCTCCGTTCCTGCTCTTAGCCACACCTTTCGTGCTGTGCTGCAAGTGCAAGTGCAGCAAAGGGGACGACGACCCCTTACCAACCTAATAGACTCCACGACCTCCGTCTCCTTTTGTTTTCTTTTTTCCTCTCCCCCACACACTCTGGCTTGAAGCTCTCGGAGCGCCTTTGGAGCCGCCCTGCGACCCATCTCACGCCACAACTTGGCTCGGTTCCAGGAGATAGGTAGCGGATAGCGGGCACGCTGGCATCGACAACACCAGGCAAGACCTTCCAGATGTGCTGGATGTAACGCAGTACATGGGAACGGTGGAGTCGCCAGTCGTGCACTCTCGCAGCGTTCTGATTTATAGGGGACGGGACATATTTAGCTCGATGCCTGTTGTTCTATTTAGGGGCCTTTGGGATATAGTGGATCTGCTTGTGGAGGGCTCATTAACGAAATACATACTCACGCTGTACTTTCTGTAGCTTTGTGTGTATAGTAGCACTTGAGTCACTCAACATTTTAATGGTTTCTCACTTTAACTTGGACACACAAGGGGTTGTTTGGACACTTTGCAGCCTGCTGTGTGAGTAGGGTCTTTAATCAAATGTACAGCATGTTGTTTACCTTGGTCTTTTTTTTTGTTTCAATTATTATTCTCATTGTCTTGTTTTCCTGTTTTTAGTAATAGAGTTGGTTCACCAAATTTTCACATCAGCATCGCTGCTATCAGCAAAAGCTTTCTTTGTTGAAATTCTGTCACATATCATCATATTGCTAGGGTTTTCTTCTTATGTCTCATTAGATCCGGTTATTTTTTTTCCCACATTTAAAATAATTCACAAAGCACTTTACCAAATTGACGCATGTTCGCAGCCCAAATGATGAGCACCAAATAAAATATTTATCCTGCTTGTTAACATATTACTATTATTATTATTATTATTATCTGCAACCAGATATTTTTTCACTCCTCCATGTGTGTATGATCCAGGGCTTATGTAACAACAGCCCAGTATGTCTTGGTCGGATCGTTGGAAACTTGCATGTGCATTTCATTCATGCGACTTGAAACAGGAAAATGCAGTCACTGTAATTTGGGCAGGGATTATACACTCTGTCTGATTTCCAGACTGTTTTGATTGGTCCTAATTTAAGTCTCTTATCTATGCAAGTTTCACACATAGTACACAACTGTGTCCTACAGACCAAACAGCAGCTCCTTTAAGACCTGAAGATGCAACGCACACCTAAATATAACAGAGTGTCTGGCTCACCTTCCTATCAAATGCTTTAACACCTATTCGAAGCTTCTTAGAATTTTTTCCGTCATGAAAATTTGCACTTAAACAGGGCCATATGTAGTCAAGCGCTTATGTCATATCGTTATATGAATTCTGAATTCATAACGTGGAGAGGAAGAGAATGTGTTTCTGTAGCTGGACAGTATGTAGCTCAACAGAGCAATGTAGATAGTTTTTCCGGTGTTCACCCAGTAAAGGTGCCATAATACTAGAATAAAAATATCTAATCGTTGGTCTTGTTTTATTGCACGTCTATTAAGTAGGTTTTTACGTTTTTGTTCTGCAGTAGCTATCAGCATTAAGACAGTTTTTTAGCCTTAAGTTCCAAGTACCTCACTTTACTCCCTCACTCTTGTAGCTTAATTTTTTCTATTATTTATTCTCAGGTCTACCTGAATGAAGCATCTTTTTATTAGATTTTATCCACATTTTCATGTTCATCCATAGGTGGCATTTGTGATCTTTCTAAAAAAAAATGCTACTGAAAGAGAATTCCTTAATGTACATATATTTGCTTATATGTTTTGGCTCCCTTAATGATCTATAATTCAAATTGTTCATGTGGCTCATGCAATTTTTGTATATATTTTTTTGCAATGGATTTGCACTCGGTAAACTAATTGACACACTGCAAAAATTAAATTAAATTAAATTAAAAAAATGACAATCTTAGCAATTGATAACTAGTCCAACCAGTATTGAGTAGTATTTCCTATTATATGACTTCAGTAATTATTAAATCTGCTTTCTGGAGAGTTTTACTACTAATGATTCTAACTTTATTTTGAGAAAAAAGCCATAAGAATATTTAAAAGCTTTAAAAAAACAGGAGTATTATTGGTTGTAATATTATCTACAAATTTTTTGTTGAATTTGCCTATATTCTATATGTTTTCACTTGCTAAGATGCCATTTTTTTTTAAACAGTTCAGGGATTGTGATTTCACGCACTGAATTTCTTTTCTTCATCATCAGTTTAAAACCGGAACAAAATTCCAGAAGCCGCATTTCCCACACAGGCAACAAATGTGTCTCTTGCACAGATAATTAAATGTGTAAAATATATAATGTCCTTTTTATTCTTTGTTTTTTTTTTTTTTTTAGCAATGTGATGTCTCTCTGACAGCTTTTAGAGAGTTAAATTTGTACAGTTGTGGTTCTATTTTTACTGCATGCTTATCGCTTTTTCTGTAGCTACATTTTGTGATGTTTTTGTGTCTCTAAATCTGCAACTTTATAAGGAGAGAATATCTGTTTATTGTTATGTAATTTTGAAGGGTTTTTAGCAGTGCTGTAACTTTTGCTCCAGAAACTGCTATTGGATGACCTTTCATGTGTAATTTTGTTTTTGATACATCATAGAAAATAAATATGAAATGTATTTTTCTGAATATCACTCCCTCCAAAAAATAAAATGCAAACCCACTTTCACAGGATAGTACATTTGTAAATGTGTATCATTTGCATGTTGTAAAGTTCAACATAAAAAAATTATAGTTTATCCCATAAAAAAGTGTGTTCATTATTTTGTCATCAAACTTGAAATGATACATGATATAAATGCTTTTACTGGTTTATTATCTACTTTATACATCTCTCTATTAATATTGTGATTTGTGGTGAGAGTAGAGAGCAGGTTGAGAAGAGCCTGGAGAGGTGAAGGTACACGCTGGAGAGAAGGGGAATGAAAGTCAGTTGGAGTAAGACAGAGTACATGTGTGTGAATGAGAGGGAGGGCAGTGGAGTGGTGCGATTGCAGGGAGAGAAGGTGGAGGAGTTCAGGTACCTGGGGTCAACAGTGCAAAGTAATGGAGAGTGTGTTCGAGAAGTGAAGAAAAGAGTGCAGACAGGGTGGAGTGGGTGGAGAAGAGTGGCAGGAGTGATTTGCGATAGAAGGGTATCTGCAAGAGTGAAAGGGAAAGTTTATAGGACTGGTGAGACCTGTGATGTATTGTTTAGAGACAGTGGCATTGAGTAAAAGACAGGAGATGGAGCTGGAGGTAGCAGAGCTGAAGATGTTGAGGTTTTTTTTGGGAGTGACGAGAATGAACAGGATTAGAAATGAGTTTATTAGAGGGACAGCGCATGTAGAACGTTTTGAAGACAAGGTGAGAGAGGCGAGATTAAGATGGTTTGGACATGTGCAGAGGAGGGACATGGTGTATATCGGTTGGAGAATACTGAGGATAGAGCCACTAGGAAGGAGAAAATGAGGAAGGCTAAAAAGGAGGTTCATAGATGTGGTGAAGGAAGACATGCGGGTAGTTGGTTTGAAAGAGGCAGATGTAAAGGACAGAGTAGTATGGAGATAGCTGATTCGTTGTGGCGCCCCCTAATGGGAGCAGCAGAAAGAAGAAGAAGATACATCTCTATTGGTTATCAGGTCATCCTACCAGTATACAGTATGTTCTGCCGGTGTAATACTCTAAACCGGCCAGAGAGGGCAGTGATTTTCAGACTTGCCACATTAATATAGGGAATTTTACCGCTTTTAATGAGATCCCGCCTACTTGATTATGATTGGCCTACTGTTTGTGTGCTGTCCAATCACCTTGCTTCTAGTCACAACGACTTACTATACCCGGTAGTAGTGAGGCGCTTTGTAATACGGGTGGGGGAAAAAATAAGAGAAAGGGAAAGCGAGCCATATCCCGGCGCATATTTTGTGATCCGGAAGCACACATACGACAAGTTGGACCGACAGCACGGTTTCGGGTAAACGCTTGGGATTATATTGAATGTCCGAAACCCCTTGGATGTGTAATGTAGACCGTTAATATGATCATAGGTGCCGTTCATGCCGGAGTGTGAATAAAGACTTTCTGAGAGCTGTTTTTCTGAGATGCTACGATGAAGGTGATCATTTTGATGTTTATATTAGCACCATGTTGGGTGAAATGTGCACTGAATCCCAGATCGGTGGAGAAGGAGCTGAGAAAACAGGAAGCGGATGGAGAGTTTGGTGAGTTTTTCCCCCACATACATTTTAGCTCCATTTCCGTTGTATCAGAGTCACAACACCGACTGTCCGCCTCAAACCTACACCAGTCTAAGCTTATCTTCAACTATAGCTCTCTGAGAAATATATCTTTCTCCCTGTTTTCAGCCGGAAACTGATCTTAAAATTTTTCTTAACAATAACTGTTTTAGAATAATATTTTACGGTTTAATACAGCAACTCATCCCTCATCCCAGTATATCACTGATCTGCAAAACAACCCGGAATTAAAGCTTTCATTCACATTCAACTGATACCAAAACAATTGACTTATTATTGATGTACAGTTCCCATTAAATTGTCCACAACTATTCCTACAGCTTATATATCAATATATTTACGATATATTTCCACAGTTTTCTAGCAGTGTTTTCTCAGCTAAGCTCTAATGATCCATATTGACAGCTCGTGTAAAATGTGTCTCTAAATATACATTATTAAACAACTACGATTTTATTTCCAACAAAAAAATGCATACACAGTGTGCCAAGCCAAGAAATGACAATTAATAAGCACTATTTTTGAAAAAATAAAATGTTTTATAGGATTCCTTGTGACTTTTGTTTAAGAACAATTGCCCAAAGATGTAATCTTCTGAAGCAACTCTGAAACTATGTGCTAATGCTGCTATTTGAGTTTCATTTCCTTTTTTTTTATCTTTATCTTTATTTATTCTTTAAAAAAAATACATACTTTTCGCTCATATTTTAGGTTAGTTGGTTTATTTTGTGTGTAGAAGGTCTGAACTGTACAGTTGCCCATTTCTCGTCACTATATAAGGATCTATAGGTTATATTTTTCTCAGGGAATTCTCTAAAATGTGAATATTTATTATTTAAGCTGAAATTTGTTTTCAAACCATTATGTAGTTTCCTTTGAGATTTTGGAAGATTGAAACAGCATTATAAGTCATTTCAACATTCAATTCGTGTTTTACGTTTTAACGCTGATATTCTTCACGTTCAAATTTGTATTAATCACATACACATACATAGAGAGTACAACATACAGTGAAATGCACTGTCCAACATTTAATCATATCAAAGGAATAGAATTTAAGGATAAAAAAATTAAGTAGATCAATAAAAAAGTATAAACTATAAAAAATATGATTGTGTGATTGTCCTTATTGACAGTACAAATATTGTCAGTAGAAATTAAAGTGATTTAGTGTGATTGTCCTGAAAGTGTCCATGTGCAGTATGGTGTGGTATAAAGTGACACTGTGCTGTGTAAGTTCTTATTGAAGATGACTTTGAGAGAATAAAGTTTTCTCCAGAAGAACTGTATAACCCCCTATTCACAAATACAGAGATTTCAAAACAACAAAATGAGCGAATATGGTTAGTTTTCAACTTGACGACTTTCAGGTACGTGACTATGACACTGACTAAGTGTAAATGTAAATGTATATAGAAACTGAGTGACAGTGTATGACTACTGATAAAAGTGAAGACAGTAGAGAGCACATGATCTGTTTCCTGAATTGTTGTCAAAAGTGGACTGCTTGTTGTGTCATTCTCTGTTAAAAGCTACTGTGGCACTCGGTAGATTTCACAGTACAGCAAATGGTGATGTGTGAACCTAGCATAAAACTGTGGTCATGATTTGTAACAAAGACTTTCTGTCACACACGTCAGTAATATCTATGACTCACAATAAATATGAATTATAAATAGAAAATGGAAAAAAATACCATAAAATGAAAGTCTATTGTTTTCTAAGTGTTGAAAACGAGATATTTTCTTTTACAGAAATCTTGTTTTGCATTGTGTATTTATTCCAGGTGCTTCAAATAATATCCCTTACCAATGAAATGGCATTCAGACACTTCCTTGTTAATTTGGTTACTGAAAAGATAGAGGCAGGTATCGCTGTACTAATACAACCGCATTCAAATAACTGTTTGGCGTAAATGTGTAATGGACTGTGATGCAGACTGACGAATTTACTGTGCCAAGGATATTTATTTATTAAACATTTTTATCCTTTTGGAGTTTTATTTAATGCTGTGGAACATCTATGAGACAGACTGGTTCCTGTAATCACTTAAATGATAGCGTGCAACGATTAGAATTTATCAGATGCTATCAAAAACGATGTTATATACAGCAAACAAATCCACAAATAAATAAATACATATATAAATATATTTTTTACATGTATGAATTCATGAGTGGGCAGGAATTTAACAGATATATTTGGCATAATTATTATTAGAATAGTCTTTACTCCGGGTTTGCCCAAACTTACTCGTTGAAATCGACTATTCGGACTGTAATACAGTAATCCGCCGATTTACCGCGGTTCATATCTCGCCCCCCGGTTTATCCCAGAATTGCATTTGCCAAATTGCTAATTTGTTTGGCTGATTTTCCCGGTCTCTCGCAGATAGCACCATAGACCAAAAAACTTATAGGGATTTGTATTTACGGAGTTTAATGTTGAAATAATGAAATTTATTTATAAAAAATAGAATTATTTATTATAAAAATAAGTAAAATGTTAATACAGTACAGTAGTGTATACAAAAAATAGCATTTTGGGGGTGGCGTCAGTTTATCGCAGGTTTGGAACGTAACCACCGTGTTAAACGGGGAAAAACATATAGCCCTTGGAGAAATTTGTTGTCACTCTTGAAAAGGTATTTAAGCAAATTAACCTTTACTTAAGTTTTTAGAGAAAAATTATCTTAAACATCTTATTAAAAATTGTCTATCAAACTGTAAAACAAAACTAAGCTTTCGCCATGAACATAACCATAGAAGTTGATATGACGCTAAAGAAAGAAAGAAAGAAAAAGAAAGAGAAATCCACCATTCAGTTGCCACTGAAGGCTTTAATTAGCTAAATCAGATGTGTTCAAGCCTGAAATTTAATTCTGCAGAACTAAAAACACAGGGTTTGTACCCGTGGGTAGGTTTTCAAGCAGTTTCTATATAATGTCAATGAACACTAATCTACCGTTGTTTGGCTTTTGAACTACGGTCGTTAATATCATCTTTTACAAAATGTAGCTTTTATGTGCCACATGCTTGCTGTGTGATTGGAAGTAATGAATGCGCTTCTCCCCTTTGCTGAACTCGGATACAGAGAGCCTCAGCTCAATCTTGGCAGACTTTGAGGTGCTTCCTGCTTCTAGCCTCCAGCAGCATTCCTTAAGGAAGAGAGACGTTGACTCGCCGTCACACGTCGAACGTCTAGTCAGCTTCACCGCACTGAAGAGGTAAAGTCTTGTGAACTTTTTCTCTCCTGGAATGATCCCATTGCTCACATAAGACATCTTTAAAATTGAATAATTATCTGTACAGTAACTAAATACCCATACTGACCACGAGGAGCTTCTTGCTGGGTAGCAAATGTACTGAATAATGGTGGATATTTTCAGCGGAGGGTTAATCATGAAATCATTAGCTAGCTCACCTGTTTTTTCTTATTCTGCTTACTTGACAGTTCAGTTAACTAGGCGCAAAGGCAACTAAGCGAACTCAAAATTACGACTGATAACGAATATTAATAAGGATTAATAATATATTAATTAAAAAAAAAATAATGGTTATGTTCATTATAACTGTAGTGTACTGGATCAACTCAACTGCTGGGCTACTGTGATTTGGAAGCAATGATGGCTCATGCACCCAGATTAGTGATTTGTCCACTCAAATAATTGTGAAGTGTTCCAATAGGTTGATCTCTGGATTGTGATTAATAGAATAGCAATTATAATCCATATATACATTATAGCACAGTGAAATTTTTCTTCACATATGTCAGCTTGCTTCTAAGCTGGGGTCAGAGCGCAGAGTCAGCCATAATAAGGTTTCCTTGGCGCACAGAGGGTTATAGGCTCAAGAGTGGCAGCTTGGCGATACCAGGGTTTGAACCCCCCGACCTTCCGATCAGTAACCCAACACCTTAACCACTAAACTTCCACTTTCCCTACTCATCTCATTCAAGTCAAACCATTCTGAAAAATGCTACAATAATGGTACGGTCTTTTGAAATGGGAACGTTGTCACTACCACCATGACCCGCAGAGGGCTTATATATTTATGGAACACTTTATGTATGATGATTTATATAATACTGATTTTACTGAGATTCTCATTTGTAACTGTACAGCATTGTGTCACACTGTTCTCTTGACTTTCCAATCAGGAGGTGTCGGATTGTCCCTAAAGGTTGTGTTTGAATTTCCACTTTTTCTTTCTTTATTACTTTATTTCTAAAGGCATTTCAAGTTGTACCTGACCACCAACACCGAGCTTTTCACAGACAGCTTCAAAGCAGTGTTTATAGATGATCAAGGAAAGGAGAAGAATTACGAAGTCGAATTGCAAAATTACTTCCGAGGACATGTAGTAGGTGAGATTCTCGGTTTGAGCTGTGACTCTGGAGTGGGGAAAATGATAATAATACAACAGTCATACGTTTAATGTATTAGTTTGTAATGATGGTAATAATAGTCGTTGTAGTAAAAATAATAATTGTAGTTACCATCCTAGATTTTAAGAATGAACCAAATTTACATAGAACACAAAGGTAACCAGGAACAGTACTTTCACTCTTATTGTCTCAGGTGAGGAGCATTCACGGGTGCAGGCCCACATAGATGGAGATGAATTTTCAGCGCATATCCTTACTGATGAAGCCGAGTACAACGTGGAGGTATCTATTTTTTTCTGCCTTGAAGAAAAGTTCCCCTCTCCTCCCTCTTTCCCCTCTTTTTGACATATCCTTGGTGGGGGCATTGTATAAATCAAATCTCTCAATCAGGTTCATATCTGAGATTCTATGTTATGTCAAGCCTTTCCTGAAGATTTTACTTCGAAAGGCTGGTACCTTAAAACATTTCTAACGTGCTTGTGTCTCTGCCCCACACAACCCCACCACACACACACACACACACACACACACACACACACACACACACACACACAAACACACATACACCACCACCCTTCTATTTTCTCTCTTCTCCTTTACATCTATTAGCCCATATGGAGGTTCACAGAGAAGGCGCCAGACAACCGCCTGCTGGTGTATCGCTCCGAGGACATCAAGAACATTAGCCGACTGGCATCCCCAAAAGTATGTGGTTACGTCAATGCTGAGGCTTCACAGTTTCTTCCAGAGGAGCCCAAAACAGCAGCACAGTCACAGAAGGATGGTGGTGAGAATTTGGAATTTATAAAGGCTGCAGTGATTATGCAGATTACTTTCGCTGGAAAAAAAAGTCTTTCAAAATGTCATGCAGTCATTAGAGAGCAATATTTGATCGAGGCGCAAGTAATGCAGACTTTCGCCTGTCACTTCGCCATCTGTCACTCCTGCAGCACACATCTCAACCACAATCTGCTCAGAAGCTTCACAGTTTTATCCATTCTGACTGATACAAGAGCTGCTGTCATCAATTACTAATTGCACATGGAGTTTAAATTACTTAGTCCTGCCTGGCTCAGTTTTCAGACTTCAGACAGTTTATAGGTATTGCTGTGAGATCTGGGGTATTGTTTATCTAAATGTGTGGGTTTTTCGCGCACGTGCACGCACACCTGTATGCATCAGCCATCAATAAACCCCACACAGTCTAAATTAATGTGCTCATTTGCATTAAGAAATGCCCTAAACGACCGCTCGCTGTGCTGCTTGTTACAGATCACAGGGGACATGTCGAAAGGTCTGAGAGGACAAACTTTACCTGAATAAATAATTATTAAACAAAATGCTTTATCTAGAAATAAAGAATAAGGTTTTCAGGGTGTGTTTTTTTTTTCTTTTAACTGCATGTCAAAACTGCAACAAATGAAAATGCACTGTTTTTGTCATCGCTTTCCGCTGAAGGAAACTGGTAGTCAGCTTGAAAATGGCAGCTGTTCTTGGGCTTTTAGATTTGGCTACATTTCAGCATTACCGAAAGAATAATTATTGATTTCACACTGTTGCGCAAGATGCAAGTGCAGAAGACGCATCAACTGAAACGAAGCATGGGGCTGCATGAGCCATAAATTCCTACACGATATCACACAAGTCGATCTTTAAAAATGTGATATATGTCATTTTATTTTATTTTATTATAGGTGGGACCCTCCAAATTCAATCAAATATTTTCTCCTTGATGCTCATCCGATTAACAGCAATATCAGTAATATAATGTCAGCTGCTTTCAGTTTGTTTACTTGCTCTTTCTACCACTAGTGGAAATGTACAATGGACAATTCTAAGCATGTGTGCGGTTATTAACGTAACCTCTGAGATAATCATCTGAGAGACCAAAAATTTGCTAATATAAAACAACTTGCTCTAAAAACTGAGTTCAGAGAGAGAAACTAAATGCAGATGAAGTCGTGCTCTATTTGCTGAAGGTTATTTACAGCTCTGTGAAAGTATGCATTGATAAGATGAAAGAACAGAAAGCGTGACAGCACAGCACAGCAGTGTTTTTTGTTTTTGTTGTTTTTAAGGATAAAAGCTGGTGCTAATAAGCTTTTTCAGTTGTTTTCTAGATTTTTGAGCAATTGCAAGAGTTGACCTATTATTACCAAGTTACCTCAAAAGCAATAAATATTCAAATGTGCAATCAGTAGAGATACACCAAGCAAAACAGACAGGGGGCGTATCCAGTCTGTCTGACCTCTGCAACTAACTATCCTTCATGTTTTCTGATGAATGCGTACAGAAGCAGGTCGGAGAGTTCGAAGACAGGCTCACAACCACAAGAAGAACACCTGCACGCTGCTACTGGTGGCCGACTACCGCTTCTACAAGCACATGGGCCGTGAAGAGGAAAGCACCACACTGAACTACCTGGTAAACAATAATAATAGTTCGAGAAGGAAACATGCAACAGTTTAGACACAGGTTGTTTTTTTAGCAAAACAGCATGTGCTTATGAGAAAGGACCTAACCGAAAGTATGTAAAATCTTAGATAATGGAATTTCAGCGGTATGATCTTGTATAGATGAGATGCACCAGAGCTACATTTCGAGATTGGACTACTAATGTCTGTCAGTTTTTCTTTTTAATAATTTTTGGAGTGTAGATTAATAAACTGGGGAAACATCATTTAATGCAGTTTAGCATTCTGAGTCTGTGACAAACAAATTACAAAGGGATTTGAGCGTAATTCTGAACGCACAGTGTTTAGTGAATTTGCACATGCTGTTTCTTTCAGATTGAACTGATTGACCGAGTGGATGACATCTACAGGAACACTTCATGGGACGATGAGTTCAAAGGCTACGGTGTACAGATTCATCAGGTCACTACCACACAGTTCAGTTCAAACCTCTTCTACCAGATGAAGTATTTTTTCCTTCTGTAAAGTTCATGGTCTTGGTTGACGCACACAGTTTTTACATTTAAATGCCCTTTCCACTTCTTGCCCCAACTGACTCATTTGTCCATTTATAATAAAGCGTGATTCAGTGGAGAATGGCATTTCACCAATCATGTGATATTCACTCAACAGGAACACAATGGCCGCTTTGGGCTGCGATCGTGACTGTTATGCGGTTGTGGTTTTCATCATGTATAGTCACTGTTTTCAGTGCGAATGTTGCACACTGATATTCCGTTGGCGTCTGTGGTGCACGATGTAATAAATTGCGCTAAAGCTTCAATCATGTTCCATGTAACAGATCATCATAAACAAGTATCCAACTAAGGTGTCTGAAGGACAGCTCCACTATAACATGGAAGGCAGCCCACGACCAAAAGACAACCAAGTGTGGGATGTCAAGAAGCTTCTAGAAGTGAGCGCTTCAATTTCTTTTTGTAATATTATTGAGAAAAGCTGTTCGTTTCTGGTATAGCATTTATTCAATTATTTATTTTCAGCAGCATGTTGGTCTCACATGGCCATTTCGCAGATTTTTCCGTTCTATTATTTGAATTACACTTGATTTCTTTCACAACGTTATTCTGTTGTAAGAATACAGAGTTGGCAAGGTTGTTATCAGAAGAGATTTGTGTGTATTATGCATTAATATTAATATTTGAGAACATGCTGGTAGGTGCATTAATGGCTCTAAATTGTGTGTTTTAAACACTGGATCCTCAATCACACTTCCCAACATAAACATGTATTTATTTTCCACTGGATTGATACGAAACCAAAATAACTGGCCTGTTCTGTTGCAGCAATTCAGTTCAGATATAGCGGATAACGCTTCAGCTGTGTGCCTGGCTCACCTCTTCACTTATCAGGACTTCGACGAAGGCACTCTCGGACTCGCATATGTAGCTTCCTCCAGAGACCAGGCCTTGGGAGGACTCTGCTCAAAACGTATGGCTGTGTTTCAAATTTACTCGGATACGCCTTCTCCAAAATGTGCAGAGGTTATACAAATCATGCCCTTATTTTTTTTACAGCTTACTATCCGGTCCCTTCAGTGAGGAAAGCCAGCTACCTGAACACTGGTTTAACCAGCACTAAGAACTATGGCAAGACCATTCTTACCAAGGTTTGTGTGTAAATGCTTAATGCGACCACATCACAGTTCTGAAAGCAGTTATATTCCCTGGGAGCTGAACATTTTTTGTGTCGATTACGAACACGTAGGAAGCAGACCTGGTGACCACTCACGAGCTTGGACACAACTTCGGAGCAGAGCACGACCCAGACAACATTGCCTACTGTGCTCCAAGTGATGACCAAGGTGGCAAGTTTGTAATGTACCCCATCGCCGTGAGTGGAGACCATCCAAACAACAAGGTATCAGTCTCGCATTTAATAACAATAACATTCTGATACTTACAGGTTTTAGCAAGAAAACTGAGCAAACTTAAAAAAATATAAAGCAGCAAAAATCTATCATTTGCTCGGATGATCTACAGTTGAGAAAAGGTTCAAAACAGCATCCACATGAAAATCCGCCTGTAACTGTATTGACTTTATGCTCCTGAAAGGTTTAACGCTTTTTTTTGTTTGTTGTTTTTTAGTTCTGGCATGAAATATATGCTTTGTTTTAATTGCAGCGGTTCTCAAACTGCAGTAAAGCATCAGTGAGCAGGACTCTGAGGGTCAAGGCTCCACAGTGCTTCAAGGTACGCTCCATGAATTTGTGTGGCAACTCTCGTGTGGAGGAAGGGGAGGAGTGTGACCCCGGACTCCTCCATCGCAATGATGACCCCTGCTGTACAGCTGACTGCAAGCTGAAAAAGCGCATGCAGTGCAGGTATGCTGTGAGGCAGATCAATCTCGTAATTGATGGTTGTGAGAGTAGGAGTGAGTGATGCAATACAAATATTATAGATTTTTCTATGATATGATTTGTCATATCATTTTCCAGCTTTCACTTCTTGGCCTACATTAAAAGATTAACTTATCCTTTTACATTTTTTTTATTTTATTACATTTTTTTTGGGGGGTGGTTTTGTTAAACCTCAAAATGTAGAAAAGTAGCATCATTGTGTGGTGTGTGTTTGTTTTTTTTGTGCTTGTTTATTCACTTTGTTGTATTTCTCCCTGTGCCTCAGTGACAGGAACAGTCCATGTTGCCACGGATGCAAATTCCAAGAAGCCAATAAGATCTGTCAGGAGTCCATCAACGCAACGTGTAAAGCCAGCTCATCGTGCACGGGTGAATAATAATAGGAATAATCCCATAATTATCAGGTGGTATTTGACATGCAGGCCGAGTGGGAGAAAATAAAGCGCACGTCATTTTGTATGATCGTACAAAGCTCTGCTTGTTTACTTGGAACAATAACGAGGTGCCAAAAGCCTCTAGGTTTGTCTTTTGGTCAAACTCGGGAGGATCTTTTTTTGTGTACATTCATATTTGTAGATGCTCGTATCCAAACTTCTAATGATCTCATTTATACAACTGAGCACTTGAGGTTCGAAGGCCTTGCTCATGGACCTGTCATTTGTAGGTTGGTGGTGCTGGGATTTAAACTCACAAACCGATCAGAGGTCCGACATCTTAAACGCTGTGCGTTCGATGCTGTTTTTAATATTTGTTGTAGAGGAATTCATTTATTTTTTTTTTTTTTTCCTTGTAGGCAAAAGCAGTGACTGTCCAGCTCCTGGAAATCTGCCTGATCAAACAGAGTGTGTGGATAGAGGCCAGTGTCGCAGTGGCGAGTGTGTTCCTTTTTGCGAAGTTAAAATGAGTCTTCGCCCCTGCGCATGCAACGGTGAGTCCGGTTGAAGTCCACACTGGTTTCGGGTGGAACATATTTCTCAGGCGCTTTGACACAGTCGCCTTGGGATTTCCTGTTTAAGGGTATTTTCTGGTGAGCCTTGAACACTAAATACAAATAAATAAATACAAAAAAGAAATGACCAATATTTATATTATTTTACATTTCAAACTCTCAAAATCTGTCAGTTTGAGTGATGTCAGTAAAAATAATATAATGTACAGCTTTTAATGGGTATTTTAAATAACAGTGACTCCTTCGCTTTCTTACAGAAACGGACAGCTCGTGTAAAGTGTGCTGTAGGGACAAAAACGGACTCTGCACCCCTTTTCAGGATGATGGTGGAGATTATCTGTATCTGAGGAAGGGAAAACCCTGCACTGTGGGCTTCTGCGATGGCAACGTGAGCTCCTTTACTTCCTTCTTCCTCACTTTTTTGCGATGATTTGTTTCATTTGTTCCGTTTCTTTTTTGCCATAAAATGTCGTGTTTTATCTCTTTCAGGGTAAATGCATGAAGCAGGTACAAGACGTTGTGGAGAGGTTGTGGGACTTTATTGACAAGCTGGACATCAACACGTTTGGTAATAATAGATGATCAACTGCATTGTCTTGTAAGATTTTAGATACAGTCAGCTTGAAAAACTGTTTCTTGTTTCTATTTATATTGTTATCAAGAAAATGTTTCAGCAGCTCTTCAGTCATCAACCCTGACTTCCTGTTTCATGGGGTAATACAGAGGCCTAGTTTCCTTAGCCATTGTTGTGGAGAAGATAGAAAAAAAGAGGAATAGAAAAATGAAAGCCAATGGCTATTAAAATAGTTAGATAGATATGCTAGATAAATATGCTTATATACAATAGCAATAATAAATAAAAAAGACGAAACAATGAGAGCCGTATGTATGTAATATATATTTTCTTTATGCACAGTATGGAGAGTCAAAAAGTGAGTGCGTCTAAAGTTACATTTGGAGGTTTGCAGAAATATGTTTGGCTTCACCAAGTCAAAATACACTTAGATGCTGCCTCAAAACCAGCCGTCCAATCAGAATGCATGGCAAAAGAACCTGTTGGTTTCTATGAGTCTTGATGTGGGTTCTGTGAGAGAAAACTGAAGACAAAAATGTGGTGGGGGGAAAAAAATTCAGATGGGTGAGACGCTGTTCAGATGCTGTTCTGCATGGTTTAAGATCTGATTGTGGGATCTGTTTTTCCTGTTGTAAAGGCTCTGAGAAATAATGAGACATTATTCATTCTTAACAATTCAAATTAAATTTGGACTGCTGTTGCAGACCCACATGTTACTACTTAGATATTTTCAGCAGCACAACGCTGTGTGAGCTTAAGCTAAAATCTATATCTTTGTAACTTACACTATATGGACAAACGATTGTGGACCCCTGATTAGAAGATTTGCATGTGTTGTTTTGTTTTTAATCCCATTCCACATTTAGTCCCCGTTTGCTGTTAGAATAACCTCCACTCTTCTGAGAAGATGCGCTTGTGGAGATTTGTGCTCATTCGGCCCACAAGGGTGTCAGTAAAGTCAGGTACTGATGTAGGTGAGGTGAGGAGGCCTGAGGTGCAGTCAGCATTCACATTCATTCCAAAGGTGTTCAGAAGGGTTCAGGTCAGTGCTCCATAGCAGACCACTCAAGATCTTCCACTCCAACCCATGTAAACCATATTTTCCCCGAACAGGTTTGATGGAAAAAATTAATTCTATCTCATGGTAAAAGATATGTGGCTGGAAAAGTCAGGTGTCCTAATACTTTTGTTCATATGTATTTAACCACCTTTACTAAGGGTGCTCATAATTCTTAATGTCTTCAGGGAAGTTCCTGGCTGACAATATAGTGGGCTCTGTGGTGGTCTTCTCTCTCCTTTTCTGGATTCCTCTGAGCATACTGGTGCACTGTGTGGTAAGTATTTTTTTTTTTTCTTTTTTTTTTTTTTTAATTTGGGAATAAAAGACGGCTTTTATCAGAAATATTATCAGGTGGTATGTTAAATCACCCCTATATGTGTGTGTTTGAACATCCCCTGTTTTATATATGGACTCAGTGCAACATTAAAATCCAGGCATCATATTCCAATAAGAGCGCTAGTGTTTTAATCCTCTAATAGCACAGATTTTCCCCCTTAATTACAGTGAATATAAGACTACTTTTAGTATTTAGTGGTGTAATCATTATTTGTTGAAAGATCAGTGAGAAAATTGGGATCTGAAAGGTCACCATGTAACAGATTCACATTTTTTTTTCTATTGTGCTTGTTTGCAGGACAAGAAGCTGGACAGACAGTACGAGGAGACCTCCAAATCTCTCATATATCCCAGCGTAAGTGCCTTTTCCTCATCCGTGCACCGTTATTCCAGAGATGGGGATTATTTGCATACTTGTACTAAACGGGTCGTAAAGAGAGCGAGCATAACTGTGTGTGAGAAAGTGTGTGAGGTGCAGTTCGCATGGCCTTTTCAGTGGCGCTAAACACATTATGTGAGTGTATGAGGTGAGTGTGGCTGAAGATGTGACCTGTGGCTCCACTGTTTGCTCTGAGCCTCATGGAACTGCAGCAGATGAAGGTGGAAGTGTGTAGTAAAGCCCGAGGTGAGTGTGTCACATGGTCTTTGCCCGTGTAGTGTAGTGTGTCGAGTTGTGCATCTGTTAGCTAGCTGTTTTCTAAGGTGTGTCGAATGCTGAGCACGGGTTGAAGTGTATAGTGTTGTGCAGTCGGTGTTGATGTAAACGTTCACTGAAGTGTGGTAGTGTTATGAGTGCATGGCTTTGTTTTTTTTTTTTTTGAGATAAATTGCACAAATCCCAAAGAATCCCCCCGGAACCTGAGATGCGGATGATTTGCCTGAGCAGCTCATGGGTGTGTAAGAGGTGACGTCAGTGTAGAGAAAGAAGTCTGGCATGTTTTTCATGTTTAAGATGATGATCCAGTTATAGTCAAATCATTTTAAGTTTAAGATCACAGTGTTACACTGTATAATAGATAAAACGGCATTTGTTTAGCATTTTGCACATTTATTAACATTAATCTCAACCACTGGGAACATTGGCTCCTTTTTACTCCATTAAAACATCTGACTGTTTTCCCCAGTGTTGTGTTTTTTTGGTTTTTTTTTTTTAAGTTTTTACTAATGACACTTCTCTTCCTATCTAGAATATGGAGATGCTGGGCAGTGCTGAAGGAGCTCCCATGCGCATCATCAAAGCGCCCTTTCTTCCTCCTCCTGCTCCTTCTGTTTCAGCAGCGCGAGCCGTGCAGGGACACTCCAGCGGCAGCAGCACCTCTCCGCCCGCAACGTCCTCTTCCGAGCCCAGAGCGGATCCTCAACGTATGGCCACCATCGAGGAGGACTCCAGCGGCGACTCTCCACCAGGGACAGCCTTCCCCCCGAGCTCTGCGCCAGCCAAGTCGTTCGAGGACCTCACCGAACATTCGCCAGTAAACCGCCAGAACCGGCGACTGCAGAGACAAGCGCGCATCGAGAGCAAAGAGACGGAGTGCTGAAAGACTCGCGCGTTCGCCCCGTCGCATTCACACCTCACACTCACTCCACTGCAGGTATGCACTTTGGTACACGACAAACAAATGAGCCTTTATGTAGATTCGGGGTTATTTTTGCTGGGACAATCGGTATACTGTAGTTGGATATTAAAAGGTCGCCCCCTGTTGCCTGTAAAGAGAAACACATTTCAATGATTTCGTCTTTCCTCGATTTAATCCCCCCCTCCGTGTTAAAACGTATAGGTTGTGTTTTCGACAATAGGAGCTGTGCCGAGAAGCACTTCTTTGGATAAACATGTTTGAAGGGCAAGAAAACCAGAAGCCTTTACCGAGGAAAAGTAATCTATTGCCTATTCTAATCCGATCTATTGCCCAGCTTTCATACTGCTTATTACAGCTCTAGAAACACTGCACTTTTAAAGGTAATTAAAATGTGCCTTGTGATCAGGGATCAGTGGAGGTTTTCTTTGTAAAGGATCACATCCAATATTTGAGTTAAAGGTCAGTCTTGCTGTCATTTTCCGCTCCCAGGAATCTCGACCTAGACTCGGCTCTGCGTCCAATTTCAGTGCGCTTCTGTACTACTGCTCATCACGTTGTCAAACAGATGATTAAACTGGAATGTTCCTCCGCATAATCTGCCCTTCCTACTTCTGCTCTGCCGTAGAAGTTCTACTACATTTGAGGTTTTCTATTTTGTAAAACTGTTCGGAGATTTGAACTGGAAAACTCGATAATATATCAAAAACACTGAATTCTAATTTAAACGCACACGTGTGAGCCTGTGGAAACATATCAGTAGGAGAAGTCTTCAAATGTGTGTTTTTGTTTTTTTATTTAGGCAGTGAATACTGTATGTGCTGTTTAGATTTCACTATCGTATTTATGATTTAAGCATTACAGATGTGAATCTTTATACGTTTATTTTTCTTGTTCGAAACCGTTGCGTTAGCCGAACACGTGCGCTGTGTATTTCACGTGTACGTACGTCGTGCCTTTCTGACTCCATTTTATATGCGATTCTCTTATGTATGAAAATACGATTTCCCATTTACACTTTTTTTGTTACGTAAGTGTTGTAATTGATGGCTTGGTGATGCCCCAGGTCATATTTAACATTTTACTGTGCCATAAACCCATAAAATACAGTTTTTTATGGTGTTTGAAATACTATATAATGCCATTTGGTAAACCAGGAAGTTTAAAATGTCATATTTTGGTTGAAATGTTTCAGGTTGTATTAAGTGCTATAGTACGATGCATTTATCTTCTAGATGTATATATCTTTATTTACTTACACTGTATGGACTCGCAAGAATAAACTCTTACCACTACACATGGTCTTGTATGGAAAGTGACTGCAAACACACTGGATAGAAGCTCAGCCAATTTCAGTATAATTATATGTAAGAAGCGAGTGATCAAGTGCATAAACTCAAACTCTCGTTATAGATTCTTCGTTTGAGTACGTACTTGAGTATTTTGGATTGGATGGAGTTGCACCTGCTTATCTGCACTTATATCGACATTACAACTGATTTAATAGTACAGCAAAAAAATGACCTGTGTACAGATTTTAGTAAATGAAAGGGGGGGAGTTAATTGGGTCACCTGACTCTTCCAGCCATACGTGGTTCTTCCTCAAATGTACCTCAAAATTGGAGGCACACAATTGCATGAGATGTTTTTAGATGCATTAAATTTTCCATTCACTTAAACAAGCAGACGTGTACCTGTTCCAGCATGGCCGTGCCCCTGTGCATAATGCGAGCTCCATGAAGATATGCGGGTGGAATGAAAGATCTGGTCTTCTATAAAGCTCTGACTTCAATCCTATTGAATACCTTTGGGATGAACTCTGACCCCAGGAATCCTTAACCTACATCAGTACCTGATTTTACTCTTGTGGGTGAATTACAGAGGTGGAAAGTATTAAAGTACAAATACTGGTTGTAGTAAATGCGAATCGAGGTACTGCTGTATTTTATAATTCCAACATGATGTGAACATCTGATTCAGACATTCTTTGTAAACCTCGTGCCTTTATTAACACGAATCCGAAGTGCAAATCAGACCAAAAACTGGCGTAAAAGACATTTAGTTGCAGTGCAGCTTCTAATCACCCAGCAGGCTGTTCTCAGGGTTCTTACAGTCTACATCAGCCCAGTACGGCAGGATGAAGGGTAAATCAGCGACTCTGCTCTCCAACAGTCTCCACACGTGTTCGGCTACAAACTGGTTGCCCTTTTCAGAGAGGTGCAGGCCGTCTGAGAGATACACTGAGAA
The DNA here is from genome assembly GCF_014805685.1 of Silurus meridionalis. NCBI lineage: Eukaryota > Metazoa > Chordata > Actinopteri > Siluriformes > Siluridae > Silurus > Silurus meridionalis. The sequence goes on along the minus strand of NC_060891.1, from coordinate 11,703,520 downwards.
ATCCTGAAAGAAAGGGAATGCGGAATGTTTATTTGCATTCAGGATCGTGTACAAAGAGTAATAAACGTGGAGATGGATTGAAATAAATGAGTGTTGTATGATATGGGATTTTATTATATTGTGATAATGCCAAAACTTTAACACAACACTCAACTGAACTAAAAAGCTTGCTGTCTTAATTTCAATTACAATTAATTTGTAATTAAACATTTTTGCCCTTTTTTTTTGTCTTTTGTAGCTTCTGAGGCATATTGTTAGAGTGTTTGTTCTCAAAGATTCATGGATCTGCTTGGTTGCTAATACTGGATCAACACATATTATGCAGCCTCCATTTTTATACATGTATCTATGAATTGCCTGATTATGTGTGTGTCTGGCACCTCTCCGTCTTTTTGCATGAGGGACCAGAGGTCGATCACGTCCACTCCGCACTGTCTAGCCGTCTGGACGCACACCTGAGCGTACTGTCCAGCCACAGAGTTTAGACGATTCAGCGAGCACCCTGGAGGGGAAGGACGAGTAGAAAACACTTATTGTGGCATATTAATATACAAGCAAACAAACAAACGTAAATATGATCAGACCTTTTAGGATGCACTCTTTTTCCCAAAGTTCCTCTTGTATCGGTGGAGGAGCGATAAATATGATCTTGTCCTTAGGTACGCCAGCTGTAGCCAAATATCTGACAATGTCCTTCAGATTCTCAGAATATTCATCAGAGGGAACGTGTTGCTGTGGGTTCTTATCTGAAAGAAAGTGATATAATAGTGTTTAAATAGTGACACAGAGAAGGTTCATTTAGCCAAATTGGATACCAGGCTAAACTCATCTTGCCTTTCAGGGCAGAATCATTGGCACCGAAGAACACAGTCACTGCTGCGATCGAAGCACGAGAATCACCATGATGTGGGATTAATCGGGGAACAACCAGTTTGGCCCATCGAGTGTTGTATCCAGACAATCCTCTGTTCACCACGTCACACTTTCTGACAAAACAATAAGTATAGTTTATAACAGACAAACTACTTGTGGCCCTGTGTGACTGTACAATTAATTCCACACACCTCCTCTGCACTGATTTCTTTCCTAAACAGATTGTGACTATTCATTTGACACAAACGTTTTACTTCCTGTGTTTTTTAAAACCATCATGCATTAGGTTATGGTGTGTCTGAGAGAGATTAAACCCATTCTAACTCTTGGGACTAAAATAATAGACTCAGAACTATAAAAAAATCTATAATAACTAAATTGAAATGAAATCACAGATTTTGTTTGAGACAAGCACCAGCAAGGGTGACATGGGTAATCACTCCATATAGAAATAATCATACAAAGAAATGGTAATAATAACTTCACACATCATTCACTTTAATTCTTGAGTGCTGGAAAGCTGCTTTGAGACAAAGTCCATTGTGAAAAACGCTATAGAAATAAACTTGAACTTGGTAATATTATGAAAAATGTAATAAATGGACAAAGAGAGCTATATATAGTGTACATATATCTAGGGAACATGGACACATGAAGGCTATGAAGAGTTTAACTCTCACCTCGCAAGTTTGTTGGCGATCTCAGAACCCCATCCTTTCACTTGGAAGGAAAACTGAGAGAAAAGAAAGGTCTCTTTATGAAGGAATAATACAAATTTGCACCTGCTTGTGTGTGAATCGTGTTCAAACCTACCTGTGTAATCGAGTCTCCAAATAAAACCACCTGAGGCCAGATAATACTCTTTATTTTTGACATCGTAATAAACTGAAACTAAAACATGCATATATTTTAGACATGCATTACATATGTCTTCTTCACTGGTTCAGTCCGCCGCTGGCGCAGTGCAGGAGGTGATCATTATCGCCCTTAGCGGAAATTGTGCAGAACAACAGCTTATTTCTTAGCCACTATAAGTTGTTATAATAATAATAATAATAATAATAATAATAATAATAATAATGATGAAAGGATTTGAGATCGGGTCTCTGTATAACAAGCTTTTGCCCACAGTAACATTTTACACTTTACAGGACACTTTATATAGTAGGAAATTATAGACTTTTTCACTTCTCTTGCAAATCAGTTCTTTCATCATTATTTCCACCAAGCAAACCTTCATGTGAGCTCTTTAAACACATTTATTTCAACTAAAAATAATAATCTTTATAGTCTATAGAGTCAAGCGCAATAAACTTTTTTTTTTTTTAAGTACAGTGTGTGTGTGTGTGTGTGTGTGTGTGTGTGTGTGTTGATTTTGGTCTTATACTTTCCTAATATAAAATAAATCAGTGATCTGTAAAACAACCGCTGTTAAATGTGTAATGGTTAAATGTGCTGCGCTACATGTTATTTATTTATAAATCGTTATAAATGTTGTAATACTACTCTGTTAATGAATAGACTTGATTTCCTGTTAGTAAGTTTGCACGGAAGTTTGCAGCTTTGGGGATTTCACCTCCTGACCACGAAGCACACAGCGTCCTTTGTTGATGTTAGTGAGCTGCAGGGTGAAGCCTCACTCTCAGGCCGCGGCCCCTTTAAGAGCAGCTGGGTGGAGGCGCACAGGAAGTGAAGTGTCAACGCCAGTCTCAGCCAAAACACACTCACAGAGAGAGAGAGAGAGAGAGAGAGAGAGAGAGAGATCCGGAGGCGCGGTACTTTGATGGTCCTCGGTCTCAGTACGCTATTAAAGTGGCCCCGCTTTACAGACGTCTGGAGCAGAGGTGAGAGCCGCGCTGCCTTTACAGTCCTGTTTCCTGTTTCGTTCCAGGCGCGAGACTAACGAATGTAGGTGGTACGGGTGAGAAGGGGAGGGGGTGGGGGGTGCGTGGGTGTTTCCTAGCAACGGGTTTCCGTTACTTCCGCGGTGATCTCATTCATAAGAAATGCGCAACCGGAGATTAGTTCGGCGCTCGCGAGCGCGCGCGGAGATCCTGTCTGGGGCGAGACCGCGCGCGGACGCGTCTAGAGCCCAAAGCCGGAGAAGTGGTTTGGAGATTCCGGCGCGCGCTCCTGAGACAATGTGAGCGCGTGAACCTGGACGCCAAGGACGGACAATTGACAATTTGGCCAGGAGACGCAAGTGTACAGTGTCCCCACACCAGCAACACCGACACTACAGAAATGCTGTGTGTGTCTGTGTGTGTGTGTGTGTGTGTGGGGTGATGGGTGTGTGCATGGACAACTGGCTTTCAGTTCACACTAGACATCTGTGCACTTCATTTGCTATAGGACACTCAGGTTACACAGTGCTGTTCTGTAATGCTCGGTTTTACTTTCAGATTATTGATATAGAATAATAAGAACTCCCAATACAGGATTCATCCTACAGAACATTTTATTTCTTCATGTGCAATAACGATATCCTGGTCAGGATCACAGTGGATCTTCTGGAAACACTGTATAAGAGGGGAGTACATCCTACTGTTAATAGGAAGCCAGTTTTTTGCAGGGCACCACACACACACACACACACACACACACACACACACACACACACACAATATTTTATATCCAGGTGGATGAGTAGGTGAAAAGCAGAGAACCTGGAAGAAACCCATACAGACACTGGGAGAACACATACCACATAGAGGGAAACTCAAAACCTGGTGTGTCTGATAAACCATATGCTTTGTTGGCGATTCCTGACATGGAAAGACTGCAACTAAGCGATGTTCATTTTCACAAAGCAGCTTTACACACACACACACACACACACACACACACACACACACACACATATATATATATATATATCAGAATAAGAACACTATTGATCCCACAGAGAAATTGTGGAAGAAAACTTGGGAAGAGAGGGGGAACCCCTAGTCATCCAGGTTATACCAGATAGTTACAATGATCAAAAATTCAATTCTATAACTGTGTGTTATAGTCAAAAACAGGAAGCCATGTGCTCATTAAGAAACTTAAATGTGAGCATTTTCTGAATTAATTCTAGTTTTAGACTAATAGTAAACAGATACATTATACATATAGTTTGAAACTCAAATCTATTTTAACTGACTTTAACGATGAAATCTTGAGGGCACATTGTTCATAGTCATTGCAGACCTGAAGCTGTCCAAGAAGAACATCTACAGTCATCGTTATGGTTATTGTTGGTAGCATCATGGTGATATTTAGGCTGTCCCTGTGGCAGCACCAAGCGATTTTTCCAGACGAGTTATTTTGGTGGTTAACTATTCATAGCACAGAAGAGACACTGACATGGCGGTGCGTGTGCTGTCGGGACGAGTGATTCGGCACACAGCATTGTTGCGTTGGGTTTTTAATATAATGTCAGACTATCTTTTTTTTCTCTTGATCTTCCTTCATTGTATTGTTCCAGTCCTTAGAAAGGATCAGCCATAACATTAAAACCACTAACAGGTGAGTTGGATAACATGATTATCCTCTTTCATTGGCAAACCTCAAGGGGATTAATTAGGCAATTTGATGTGTTGGAAGCAGGAAAAATAGGCAAACACATCAAGCCTCTTCATGGAAGTTATTCCCTAATGGCAGTGCATGCATTGAACAGGACTCCCCTTTCATTTGGTTTTGAGTAGCATGACAAAGATTTCAAAGTGCTGATTTCCCTCTGATTTACCCAGATCTCAATTCTATCAAGCATCTGTGTGATGTGCTGGACAAACAAGTCTGATCCATGTAGGCCTTACCTGGCAACTTACCTAACTGAAGGATTTGCTTAAGACCTTCAAGGGTCTTGTGCAGTCTATGCCTCAAAGGATTTACAAAGGAGACAATACTGAAGGAAAATTTAATTCACAAACATTGCTGCTGATGTAAAGGCATGTAAAGGCCAGCTGAGTTTCTCTATTTGCCTGCAGAAAGCAGCACTTTGCACTGTTTATGTACTAAGGCAGACTGATTAATGATCTGCCTGCCTCACTGCTCTTTGCTCCTTTTTATAAGCGTTGGTTGAATTGTGTTTAGAGGACTGGTGTTGGGAGACCTGGAGTGCTGGCGTCATGCTGAAGAATGTGGTGTCGTGGTGAAGAATGTTCCGCAAGGTCAAAAAGCGCCACAGCAGCAGCAGCTCCCAAAGCAGTGAGATCAGCACTAAGAGCAAGGTGAGCTGTGCTGCACTCTGACCCGTCTCAACTGCGAGGTACAAGGCAGTTCAAATCATAGCACTAGCACCTGTTCTGTCTCCATCTAGTCTGTAGACTCCAGTCTGGGAGGCTTGTCCAGGTCCAGCACAGTCGCTAGTCTTGATACAGACTCCACCAAGAGCTCAGGTGAACATGTTAACATAATCTATACATAATCCATAATGAATAATAAAATCTATTATTGAAATCTTTACACCGAACCCGATAGGTAACAGTGTGTCCGAGACATGCGCTGAGTTCAAAGTTAAATATTTGGGAGCTGTTGAGAAGCTGGACTTCGAGATGAGCAAAACCCTTCAGGAGCCGTTAGACCTGATCAGCTATATCGATGCAGCTCAGGTAATGTCCACATACATGTATGCTCAACTTAAGGCATAGCATTACAGCACGAATGATCTCATGCACATTGTAGAAAACACACTGCTCTAGAAAAAAAGATTTTGGGAGAAATACACAGAATTGTCTTGTTGCCACTCCATAATATTATTTTTGTACCGTCAGGACAAACACCACCGTCTCATTCACTCTCTATGTTTAATTTTTGGAAACCTCTGTATTCTCTCTCCAAAGCAAGATGGAAAGCTGCCATTTGTGCCTGGAGAAGAGGAGATGATCCTGGGCGTGTCCAAGTATGGGGTCAAAGTGGCGTCTTTGGACCAGTGTGTAAGTCTTTTCACTATGTGTTTATCTGTTTGCAAATTTATGATAAGGCAGTTTTGGTTAAGGGAAGTGCAACATCCTCATTTGTTTTTAAAAAAATAATGTTAAAAACATTCATGCAGTCCAAACACACTTTTTGGTGCCTATATAGTACCTCTATGCTGGTGTATTTTAGGTTACAGTAAAATAGCTCTATATCTTTATACTCAAGGCATTTTTGTCTGTGCATACTGTATGTTCTGGCATTTTTTTTAGCTAATTTTTAATATACACTGTTATATAAAAAAATAGATTTTCCATTTTTTTATGAACAGCATATAGTGTAAATCTCTCTACAATCTACTACAGCAATTTGGTAACATGGTTATCAATCCATTTCAACCATTGTGCGTTTGAGGATATATTTAATGTTATAGAACATTCACAAAACAAGGTCTCGTTATTATTAATGATGGAATGACAGCTATGAAAAGTATGATCCCTCACGAACCCCCTTTTTTTTGATCCCTCACGAACCCCCTTTTTCACGCACAAATTTGCGGTATATAGGTAGTATTGTTGAGTTGTTTTAATTGTTTTTGCGGTAAAATACCGTAATTTCCGGACTATTAGCGCACCCAAATATAAGCCGCACGCACTGAATTTTACAAAGATTTTTATTTTGAACATAAATTCGTCGCACCTGTTTATAAGCCGCAGGTGTCTTCACTGAAACTAATGAACTTTACACAGGCTTTAACGAAAGACAGTGTCTGTTACACGGCTTGTATCTAAACAGTAGCCTACCAAGAAAGTCATAGTTCACTGTCTTCCTCCTTCCTTTCACAACAATTTCTCTCGGGAGTTTTTCTTTTGGCATCGTTGTGCGTTTAAAAATCACCATCGGTGAAGCTTTTCTCTCGATGCCGTGCAGCTCAGAACACAGGTGAAGTGTGTTTTTTCATGCCTGGTTGTTTTCAGCATGACAAATGATTCGCATTTCCTGTTGACAGTCCGAGTGAGCGGCAGGTCAAACGTCAGAGGAACCTCATCCATATTTATGATGTGCTGCGGCCCGATTCAGTGGGAGAGCATCTGATTTAATATAAAGAATTTCATTACAATTTCATTGGTCTAATGTTTTTCTGGCTCAGTTTTTTGACTTGAAGTTTGTGAAACCGGGAAAACCAGAAAAACCCAGGAAAAATCCATAAATTAGCCGCTTCATTGTTTAAGCCGCGGGGTTCAAAACGTGGGAAAAAAGTAGCGGCTTATAGTCCGAAAAATACAGTAAGCATTTTCTAGCCTAAAAAATTAAGCTTTCAAAAGAGCTGTAATGCTCTTCTTCTTGGGTATGCAGTACATTTATTTCAATACCTTCATCATCATTAGTCCAAACACTTAATTCATCATTCACTGGTGAGTACCCTTATAGAATGTTTTATGTTAACATTACGTAGATTTGAGAATATTGAAAGTGTTTAGGAGCAGGGGAAAGGTTTATAAGAGGGTCAGGACGGTTTATAAAGCCTTAAGATATACAGGTATTCTGTATACTCTACTGTATACATAGGTTGCCACTTCGCAGATTCTCCCCTATCACTGGGATTTCTGGAACGTTACCCCTGCGATAGGCGAGGGATTACTGTATTACTGTTTTAGATTATGTGCTGTGTCCATTATACAAGTCCAAGAAGAACAATAACGTTTATATAAAGCCTGTGATTTACCAGACAGTCAACACTTTCAGTAGAGTGACCTTCTGACCAGTCTGATTGGAGATTCAACAGTGCCGCAGTGCACAATTCATTAGCGTGCGACTGGACTTTCTTCAGTCCAGAGCCTTTTACAGTAACCTGCTGCTATTTCAAAACCTAAGCAGATATAAGCACCATCATTACCACCGTTATGAAACATGTGGGTCATTCTAATGACTAATGTAATCGAAACAAAACAGTTTACTTGTCAATTGGCAGCAGGAACACTATATTTCTTCTAGCTTTTGTACTCCATAAACAGCATCTAGTTCAAAAAGTGCATTAATTTTAGATCCGAGGTGCGCATTTAAGGATTAGTTTGTGATGTATTTCTATGCTGTTTGGCCAGCATGGGTCAAAATCAAATGACATTTGAAGAAATATGGGTAAAATGACAGATTTTTTATTCTCCCAGTGCATTACATGCATGAATCTCCCATTTCATGCATGTAATGCATCCCCCCAAAATCAGGATTTTGTCGTCTTCTTTTTTTTTTTTTTTCGATAGTTTTTTGCTCAAACTTCAATGCTGCTGTTTACCCTCTCGTTAGGACGTGCTACATCGCCACCCTCTCTACCTGATAGTGCGCATGCTGTGCTATGATGATGGTCTTGGAGCTGGGAGAAACCTCCTGGCACTCAGCACCACCGACGCCAAGCAGCAGGAGTGTAGCATCTGGGTCTACCAGTGCAGCAATGCGGTAAGTTTATAGACCAAGTGAAGAAATAGCCTGCACTATACCCCTTTAACTGGTTTCCGTTAAAACACTTGGCAACCTCTGTATTTCTGTAATCACATGGTAAATATTTTTGCTTTGTACCAGAATCACATTGTACTGTATCTGGTCTGTGCCATGTTTTATTTTGTTTTATTTGAAATGCATATTTCTAGTTATATCACGTATCCATTCCTATACAAGTAGAGTCTTTGTGTTATGTTGTGTTTATCATCTTGACGTTATCGCTTAAGATGATTTTTATCAATATTTGCTGCACTGACCAGCTATAATTTCTGAGAAAAAAAAATGGACCTGGATGCACCATATTGGAGTTATAAGGAGTTACACCCCATGTCTTGGTCAAGGCACATGATCAAAGACACACTCCCGTGCTATTGGCCTTGCGCCGCGCAGAACGTAAACCAGACATGTCTTGAGTATATATCGCCCTGCTCGTGCAACCCTTTTCTGTTGAAGCGTGAAAGCATATTTCTATAATGTACTACAGTAACAGTTCTGTCCGACATTTATTTTGTTCTATCCATTGCAGGAACAAGCTCAAGCCATCTGTAAAGTGCTCTCAACTTTCTTCGACTGCGTTCTGGCCTCGGACAAATCCTGAGGTCCGTCTCTCCACTGACGGTCAAAGTGGCATAAAGCTATGATCTGTGGAAAATGTTTACAGTGTCAGAATCGTAGTGGTTAAGGTTACGTATATGGTTAATCCGCTCCATGATCAGGGTACAAAAGCGGCCTTCTGCAAAAAGCAGTGTTTACATCATTCATGTACATTATATCCCTCTGCTCCTGATATTACAATGTGCATCATCTAAACACCATCCCAGGCCAGACTGTAGCCCTAATGTACGTATTTAATATACACTCAGCTCAGCGTAACGTTTCTGCTGTGGTCCAGTAACTGAGCATCTCATGGGATTTGTGCTATCAGTGGTACAGCAATAACAGCAGGTACACAAGAACTTATACATCAACATGCTGTAAATTCCAGTTATCTGTAGCTTTGTGAGTAGAGTTGGAGAGGTCTGATGTTTCGTTCGATACAGACCTGTCCTTCTTTCCACTCCTAAATCCTGGTCCGGATGTGAGCGGATCAGTTCGTACGGTACATAACATTTAAAACAACGGTACAATAAACTTTTTAATCAATTTGAATCCTTTCGTGTTACAAAAAAAAGCTTCCCCCTACTTTCCATCTTGTCATGTCTTTCTGTTTCCTTTAAAAGTCTTAAATGTCAGTTTTGATCATCAGATTTTATCTATGATTATTACATAATTAGTATTGTTTTGTTTTTTGTATTTTAGTGGTACGTTGTCCTTGCACCATACAACACTGAAAATAGTGAATATACAAATATCTGAACACATTATTGTAAAAAACAGTTTTATCCACAAAATTCACACTTCTGTGCTTCTGCATACGAGGTTGTGTGACAGTGGTTCGGACATTTTTTTGTTCATGTTTGTTTTTTTATAATGACAATCATTAATAGGTCCATTTTCTTCTAATGTATATCATGTGACCTGGAAGGAGAATAGCAATAGTTCTTAAGTGAAATCATTATGATCACTGCAATTTCATTTTCTATCCTGTTGAACATCATCAGGAGTCCCGCTAAGCAGCAAGTGACCATTTGATCCTCACAGACGACACAGACACCTTCGTGCTTTGCAGTGCTCAGCTTAAGAAGGCAAACTGCTCATATAAGTGTAAGCTTTATTATAAGAACTTGTCACTGCACAAGGAAATGATTGCAGAGTTGTGAAATATTTTTTTTTTTGCATCTCTGAGGGTGCACTGAGTGCAGTAATATAGCAAGGAGTGTTTTTTTAATGCAATGCATCGATGCATTAACATTGTACTCCACTAGATGGTGATGTTGTACAGGGTTTTTGGTCGAAATGGTCAATGTAATTTATTTATGTACCAAACAGTAGACCCTACTGAAATATTCTGCATCCTCCTCTTTATTCCTTAAAAAATTGACCCTTTACATGCTTTAAAAAAAAAAGAATTAGATTCATAAAGACACAAAAAAAAGCTCAGTAAGCCCTTTTTTTAATTTAACTTCCAGTTCATTTATTTATCCAACATTAGAGTCAACAGAAACACAGTAAACGAGAGTAAAATGTTTCTCTTCACCGTTATTTTCTAGAACAGAGTGACAACATGGTCTCTGTTTCAGTTCAGGGTTTTTTTTTCTCTAATGTTCACAATTAAATATACACGTATAAACTCTTCATTTATTTACAGCACCACACGAGACCTAAGGTCCTTTATTTTTATTTATTTTTTTTTTTTAATGAGTTGAAAGGAAGAGGAAGATTCTGGAAGTTGCTAAATTTACAGGTCACTGCGTTTCAAGCTCAACAGGGATCTGGATCAATTTTAATTTAACGTCCATATAACATTCTATAGAGTTGCTCTGCAACCAAATGAAAACTTCATCACAAACGTATTGCTGTACAATATTACACGTGCAATCTCCATTCGGGAAAGGAAGGAAGGTATGGAGTGATATGGAGATGCATGGTTACTGAGGAATGGTTTTGGTTTTCCCTGTTAAAGGGTACATTAGGAGGGTTGGTCCTACATTTCCTAAAACCTGGGCAGACATTATTTACCCAACTCTAAAAATTCATTAAAATCTTAACAAGACCTACAGGACATAAATATAAGCCTAGGTCCTATTAACATAAAGCTATTATAAACTCACTATGAGGCTATTATTAAAGAAGTGAATTGGAAGGATGCAGTGAATTGTGAAACCATGGAAAAGGTGAAGAAAGACGATGATGACCAAGATGAGAGCCGGGCAGGGGTACAGCAAACCGCTCAGGCCTGAAGAAGGTTCGCTTCATTTCACACTTCGATCTTTGGACCGTTCCGTGGTCTGCGCTGGTTATGACGGATCTGCTCCCCTTCAATAAGCATCAGTATCATAGCATGTAGTAAACACACATTATATTATTATGGTTGCTGCTTTCATTCCGAAATGCATGCTGTATATCTCTTTCTCAGCAGAGAGGAGAGGAGAAAAGAGGTGAGGAGAGGAGAAAAGAGGAGGAAAGGAGAAAAGAGGGGAGGAGAGGAGCTCCCAGGTTTGAGCAGTGAAGAATCTATTTATAAGTTTGGATGTGGGGCAGCGAGTTTGGAAATGGGGACAGAAGAAGATCCCAAGGGGAGGCAACAGCAGAATTCCCGTTCTGCTCCAGTGCAGTGCTTCAAAAGAAAACAACACCTCCATTTCGCCTTCTGTCCATCTTTACCCAGGCAAGACGTGAAACTCCACGTCATGCGCTTTTTTTTCTGCTCAAGTTCTGAATAAACGTGTCGTCTGATGAAGAAACCAGTCCTTCAAAATGATCTAAAAGCTGGATGCGAACAGTTCAGCGTCGAAATCAACGAAGCATTTTTGTTTGTTTTTTACTATTTAAAAGTGCATTTACCGTGTCAACATGACTGACTAACATTTTTTTTTTCTAGTCAAACAAAGTGAGCCGAAGCACACGTACAATTTACAGTCTTCAAACCTACAAGAGTCCGAAACAAGAAACCTCCAGTGCTTTCTGGTGCAAGAAGCTAACTGTCTGGAAAGAGTCCGTACAGGCACGGGCTTTATGATGAAGATGAAGAAGATAATGTTGATTATTAAAAAAGCTCGGGAACGCAGAGTCAGAAACATGCGAGGGTAAAATGGGGTCAGCCTGGGTGAGCACCAAAAACCTTTGACTGTCAATCTGCCATGAAGTGTACGAATGTGACGGGGAAGGCACCTCTCCTCATCGGCTCTCCTTCTATATGGCCCAGCTGGAAAACAAAAACAAAAAAAACGTTTGTGATCTAGTTATTACTGTTCACACATGCTGTTTTCCGCCAATCGTAAAACAGCAGCAAGAAAATTATGAAGATGCAGAAGAACATGCATGTCATTTCAGTGCCTTTGACTCGCCGCCTGATTTTTGGGCATGGTCTCAATTTCTTTTATAGACAGTACCAAAAACATGCTCTGAAAGTCAGTGAAAGGAAAAGCCTTGCTGATAAGGGAGATCAGAGAAGGATTGCTGATAGGAAGGCTTCAGTAACACAACTAGCCTGTAGTGAGCAGAAAAGCATTTCAGAATGAGCATCACGTTTAACCCACTTATATGGATTCCTGCTAGCTAAGAAAATGAATGAGAGAATACAGAGGGCAGAGGCTCAGCAAAACTAGACATCTAAAAAGGCTTTTCCAATGCTATTGAAATGATGAATTGTGGTATCAAAGGAAGAGGGAGGTGGGGCAATTAAAAAAAGGCTATTTATCATATAAGAAAATAATTTGACCATTTTAACATCTCAGTGTCTATGCTTGCTTAAAAGCTGGTAGTGTAATGATGGCCTCTGTCTTCTATGAATGACCAGGGTACATTATATTTTCAAAATAGATTCATGTAAAAGAAAAAATATATCATGTAGCAGCAAATTATGAAGATGGGAGGAGTCATAGCTTAGTGGTTAAGGTGCTGGTTTACTTATCGTGGGGTTCAAGCCCCGGTATCGCCGAGGTGCCACTCTTGGGCCCTTGAGCAAGGCCCTTAACGGCACCGTATCATGGCCGACCCTGCGCTTCTGAGCAAGCTGGGATATCTGCGAAGAATGGGATGTGCTGTAATGTATATGTGACAAATAAAAACTATTCTATATTAAATTGCCAAAAATATCAGGACATTAAAATTTTAATATAAAAGGGCAAGGAATTCCTAAAATTCCCAACGTTGTTTTGGAAGTCTGGAGGATCCTAATTTAATGTATAAGCATTGTTTTGCTTAGTGTTATGCTTTAGCATGAAACGAGGCTTTTGCAAATCCCAATGCAGCCAAGAGCTTTGTGGCATTTCCACTGGAAACAAATGACCTCTTGTTCACTTCCTGTACTGAACATGTGCACAGCTCGACTGCTAATAAACAAAAAATAAAATGAGTGCAGCACGATTATGTATTCCCCAAACCCTCTGCAGCACATCTGTACACAGCCGAAGTGTTGCGAGATGATGATGATGATGATTTGAGGGTGCTGCTGATGAGGCTCAGTGGAGTTCTAAAGATTAAACTGCGTCAGTGGAACAAAGATAAGAAGGAAGGCGAACAGCAGCTGGCCTGCATTCCCACAACCAGAAGGAAAGAATGAGGTCATCGCATGTGTCCAGGCCACCACGGCAACTGCAAGTTGATAAAGTCTCTATCTCTCCCTTATTTCTCCCAGCACTCTCTGTTCCAAACCTTTACTCCCTTCATCCTTCCTACTTGCTTATTAAGGCAAGTAGTTCCTCACACACACACATTCGCACAGACTCACCCACCACTCCTGGTCCTCCTCTCCGTCAACAATGATCACCTCACCCTCAGTAAAAGTCAGCTCATCAGGGTTATCAGCCATGCAGTTATAGATGGCCTTCACCCTTTTCGGCCTCTGCTTCTAACACACACACACACAATGCGGAGAATAAACATATATAGTCTGTTCTGCACTGCGCCCATGAAATCATTTGTTTACAATTTCATCACGTCAGTTTCAGGCATTTCCTCCTGATATGATAGAACGTACCGGGTATGTTTTCCTGGGTACGTTGCCATGAGCCAGAGACTGACTACTTGAGCTTTGAGGGCATCCAGGAACTTCCTTTGCTGCTTGTCAAAAGACAAGAAATGACATTGCAGTCAAAACAAAGCACATCCAACATGTTAAAATGTCAAGTAGCTCAAGTTTTGAGGTTCACACAGCCTTCAAACTGCGCACCGCCAAATGAGTACAACATGAGTTTAGACTCAATATCTTTGACTCACAGATTAAGCCGTTTCTGTGACATCTACCTGGTCTCTCTGTGGTGTCCGAATGCGCCGGTGGCCCTTTGCTGTAGCTTCTGTCCGAGCTGTAAAAAAATAAAATCAAGTAATCAATCCTGGCTTACTTTATATTAGATATCCTATGAATTATTCCTAAATGTTTCCGATATTAACACACTCACACACACTAGAACATATTGAGGATACAGATTTTAGTCAGAGCTGGCAAAATTAGACACGTCCTTCACTCAGGGAGAAGTGCATATACTAATGTTTTAAAAGACTCGAGTGAAAAAGTGTATTCAGTACTTCAACTTTTACCAAAGTTAATGTAAAGAAGTTTGAGCTCTGACATGTAATTAAGTAAAAAGTAGCCTTAACTATTACCTGTTTTAGTGTCATGCTGGTAACTGGCCCTCACATCATATTAATATAAAATAATTTCATATTTTGTTACCTAATGAATGTAACCAGACTGAACATCCACCATATAGAACACAAGCAGAAAAAAGATTATGAAAATCAGGTGATCAGGAATGTTACGGTTCTCAGTCATGTTTACATCACTGACTCCCTCTGGCTAATTAACGTTAGCTATACTGTACTTCTTGTTGCCTTCCATCTTTCTCATTATTAGCTTTGTAGACTAGCCTACGTCTGTGGTGTGTGAGAGTCAGGAAATACACCAGTGGTAGATTGAAAAAGCAGTGCAATGGCAGGAAATAGGTCGATGGCATGAAAGTGTCACGCAACAAGAAGAAAAAATATTGATCATGTCACCAAATAGATTAAAACTAAAGCAACGATTCTGTTTTGAAAATGTAAGAAGTAGAATGTACAGATATTTGTGTAAAAAAATATCCGAAAAATAAATAGTGAAGTACTGAAAAATCCAGAAAATTCTACTTAAGTGCAGTGAGGAATTATTTGTACTTCATCACTTCCCACCTCTGCCTACAGGTGACAAATGAAAGGAAAGAAAACATACAAAACGAATTAAATCAGTTGTTAGACCACCAAACATTTCTGGATCTCTATTTTCCAAATGAACATCATTCTTCCAAAATCATGTTGGAGAGCACTGCCTATAACTTCACTCCAAAATCTGAGTTCAGTCAGATAAACGTTGCGCTGATTTGCACCAAACCCAACTACTTAGGCAACCGTATCTAACCCATTGCATTACAAACAGAGACGCTGATGCTTTCGTTTAAGTTTGATCAGGTAACTACAAGGCTGATTTAGTCAGAATTATCATCATCATGATCTTTTTAGTCACTGATAATGTGGAGCCCTACTCAGCACACAGCGTAGCTTAGCTCACTCTCTGCGCCTACATGCTTGGAAAAAGACCTTGAACAGGAATTAATGACCTGAACAAAGCCATAGTGCCCTGTAGACCATTGCATTATATATGTGCAAAGTGACCCTTGTTCTCACTGATAACGTAAGAAAAATATAAAAGAAATTGATTTCAAATATACATAAAGTTATATATTAAGTAAAATACAATTATTATTATTGTACTGAAATGATTGCACAAGATATTAACATTGATTGTGGCATAAAAAATCTATAACTATTAACATCAATATTGTGGACCAGATGTTAAGGCAAAATTCAAGATTTCAAGATCAGAAGTTTCCCCAACTGGGATAGAAACAGCCTCTGGAAATCTGGTGTGTGTGTTACAATTCTGACCTTGTAGCAGTTCCCCTGTTGATGCTTGGACCCTGAGCCACCTGTCCGGTTTTCCCCTGCATGGACATGGCCTCCATCACACCGGCTGCTTTAGATACAGGTGGAGGAGGAGCGGCTGGTGCTACGACTGCACAGAGTACAGCGTTAATTGTGCGACCTACCATCAGCATGTATCAAAGACCCGCAAGGCTTATTTTTGATTTAAGTGTTAATTAAAATTCAAACTTTGACTGTAGTATTAGAATTTGATTGAAAAGCAGTTTTACAGCCTAATAGGCATTTTGGTGCTTAAGAAATTACTCGTCTCATCTTGTGTATCATTTAATCTTGTGTTAATCCATGCACAGGATCACAGACTTACAGGAGGATGATGTGACTCGCATAGGCGGAACGGGTGGATGCATGTTAGGGGGATCTGAGGAGGATCTCTGCCTGCCTGAGAGATCTATGGAGCCGGGCTTCCATGCTGGAGAAGTTTGGAGAACTCCGCTGGGACCAGTCAGCTGCCCTATTGAAATTAGTGTGTGTGTGTGTGTGTGTGAGAATGAGAGAGAGCGAGAAAGGCATTGGACATGCAAACCCAAAACAGAAAGTTTGCCCAGCTTCTTTGCCCACACTCTAGAAGAGGCTGCTTTTTGTTTTCTCGAGAGGAAGACAAAGTTCCGGGCAGATTCTTTTTCTAAACCGTGGCTCAGCTCCAGGCCTTAATTACAGCAGAGTCTGGAGGAACACGGCACAATACCACAGCGTGAACAGATTCACGTCAAGAAAGCAAAGAGTCTCACTCCTGCGCCCTACATTAAGCGATGAGCCTAACTGAAGTCTGGTATAGAACTACAACTATATTACGAAAACAATCCGGTATATACTTTTTTTGTTTCTTTTTTCAATGAAGTGTGGCAATAGATTTAGATTTGCCTCTGCAGGCAAAACCTGATCGTAGAGCAACAGTCTGGCTTAAATGGGAATTATTAATATATTGGCGTTGATAATATGAGACACTGCTATTAACAAAAAAAAGGGATGTTGGGCATTTATAGCTTGTGCCGAGTCATTCATCTTTCTCTGCTGGCTCTCTTGCGACTTTTCAGTGCCATTTATGACCTTTAGATCAAGCAAAGTAACTTAAACGAGATATATATTTGTTCGGGATACGAGACAATTATTATTATCCTTATAGAGTCAGATGTTCACACTTATTCACACTTAAAGATCAAAAATGGACTGGATTAGGGCATCCATTAACAGGTATTTGTCCAAAAAAAAAAAAAGCAGTTACCGATATTTCTGGGAGGCAGTGGAGGAGCTGAAGTGGACAGGACCCCACTGGATGGGCTGGTGTTGACGATGGTCCCGTATGTCTCATTGTTGACCAGGTTTGGAACGTAGCACCGCTGTTGTTTGTCCTTGGCTGTGATGGGCTGCATCACTGAGCTGCCGGGCGTATAGCAACTGACCGGCCTCTCGTCCCGCCGCAGGGGACTGGACTGGAGATAGAAAAGGTCGTAGGTCACAAAGACAGTCATACAGTATCATAAGCAGCACACACACTGAATTAGTTTTACAGTCACACACACACACACACAGGACAGAGAATGCAATAAATCTACATTCTCTTTTTTCTCTTTTAATGACAGTTTAAAACTCTATTAAATTAAATTGAGTGTAATCCCAATAAAAATAAGAACAATGTCATTAAAATCTAGGAGCACTGGTGTCACTGGCTTGAGTTTTTATAAATAAATGGTTCAAGGAACAAAACACCCTGACACCTCTATTACACAATGAATACT
Organism: Silurus meridionalis; assembly: GCF_014805685.1. NCBI lineage: Eukaryota > Metazoa > Chordata > Actinopteri > Siluriformes > Siluridae > Silurus > Silurus meridionalis. The sequence continues at coordinate 11,685,938 of NC_060891.1, read as the reverse complement.
GATGGATATTTTATAGTATATTTGACTCGTATACGGAAACCATGTAGTAACTTTCGTTGAAAAAAAGAGTCACGACAGCAAAACACATTGGTACCTTCTCATCCAAATCTTCATCACTCTCGTCTAGGTCTTCGTGCTGTAGCCGCCACTCGTATTCGACATGCACGTGCGCGTTAAACTTGCCAGCGAGCGCCTGGTTCAGCTGCGCACACAAAGCAGACGCTGGTAAAACTCTGAGATGCAACTACATTAAGCCATAGCTGATGTGTAACAGTAAGCGTGACTCACCAGCTCCTCACACTGCAGATGTTTGAGTCTCCGGGCGATGTCCAGTGGGGTTTCACCCGCCTCGTTAGCTGCACGCAGCGTCAATAGTGTCACAGTTTTATATTCAGGAGCATCATTAATAGCGCGAGTTATTTACATTGGCAGGTTAAAGCTGAATGGAAAGGGAATTTCTTCACAGGCTCTTATTCTGCTTTTTCGAAACCACCATTTATATCACTATATTTTTGCACCAAACTGTATAACTGTCGCTCAACGTAATCCGTAAAAATAAACTCAAAACTTTAGGTTTTTAAAAGTAGAAAGGTTTTTTTTTTATGGCAAACAGAATGTCTTTTTTTTTTTTAAAAAGGGCATTTGATCCCCAAAAACAGAGCATGCACACACATGCACGAGTGCTCCACTGGTCCTGGCTCCTCTGTTTTTTTTTTTTTTGCTGTTCACCAGAAGAGCATTAATTAGCTCAATTCCCACAGACAACACTGGGGACAATGCCAAACACAAATCCTGTCTCTTATCGCCACGACCAGCTTTCAAAACAGCCCAGGCAGAAGAATGTGAAAGAATGAAGCTAAATAAAAACAAGACGACTTTAACTCAAACACTGGAAACGTTTCTGTTTCTCACGGAAGAAAAAAAAAGCAGGAGGTGTTAATTGCAGGCTCGGTCGATGGGTTTTCTTACCGATATCTATCGAAGCTTTGCCTCTCAGGAGCAGTTTGAGGCACTCGCTGTTGTCCGTGAGACAGCAGTAATGCAGCGCCGTGCTTCCTTTCGCCGTCTGCTTATCCAGATTCACACTTCAGATCAAACGACAAGGTTCAGAGTAAGTCTCTCAGCGCATTACTTAGAATTATCTTCACTGTGGAAAGGCTTAGGGTGAGTTTAACTGGCTTACAACATTAGTAAGGTTTGGAATATACACCGTTTATGTGTTGGACTCCAGGCCAATTACCTATTTTGAGTGAGGAAGTCCACGATATGAAGCGAGGTTCTGTCGACCAGCCTCACCGCCAGATGCAGGGCGGTCTCTCCTTGTTCCTACAAGGGGGAAAAAAAGCCCAACAAACTTGGAACACATTTTACACTGATATCCTACAGAGTTTCCAGGTTGTTTTCCGGGATATTTTCTCAGTAATATTATGTATGACAGCTCCTGGGACTCCCAGCCTATCTGTCGCTAACAATAAGGAAATAAAATACATACTCCTAATCGTCTCTTACTGTGTGACTAAAACGCTGTTCTTCCTATTAATCATTTAAAAACAAAAGGTTCGCTGTAATGTAAGCAGCACAGAAGTACAACTTAAATCGAGATTTCTTGGGAGACCAAAGCGCAAACTCAAGTGAAGTCAAGTGAAGTGAAGTCAAGTCAAGTCAAAACTGTCAATCAGACCAACACTGGCCAATCACTGGCACGTCGAAGTTCATATATGAGCAATTCCTCACTCCGACTACTACATTCCTCTCCTATTGGCTTTACTGAATCACATGATGAATCACGAACTTTTAGGTAAACTGGACTGAATTCTGGCTACTTGAAAGATTTTCCGCAAATCTACACTGGCTCAATTGTGTAATATAAACACTACACAGATAAATAACAACAACAGGAAAACATTGATAATTCTCTATCAAAATGCATCGGGGAAGACTCACATGCCCGTTAGCCAGAGGAATGGGTTCCATCAAGTCCACTCCCTCAGCGTAGACCTGGATGAGGGAGAAAATGTCACGTGCCTTCACCGCATCGCACAAGGTATGCAGTCTGGATGAGGTGTCTGGATGTTTTTTCCGAGCAAAGCGCTTTTCTGTGTATTTAGCCGTGATGAAGTCTTTCCTGGCCTGCCTGAGAAGCCGAGAGAACAAGAGGTTAACACGAAAGGAAAAGCTCTGACACTGTCCACCGCAGTGTTTGGTCCAGTGACAAAAATAACACAACAACTGGAGGACATTTCAGAATTTCTGTTTGTTTTGCGGAAAAAAAAACTGCTTCACATAAGGTTACAAGGTCTTGTTTGCTTCCTTTCAGAGCAGTTTACTTTTTCTTGCTCTCCGGATTTCCAGGGTGAGATTAAAAGGCATTTATTTTACATGTGTATACTATATTAGACCGGGTGCTGTCCCAAATAAAAATAATATTGCACAGTAACATTTCAGCGCTCTATTGTGAGAGCTGTAAGCACAAACAGAGAGCAAGAGAACATCACTTACATGTCACTGGTAGGATTTGGTTTGACCCCATCTTCTGCACTCAGACACGCTTCCATGATCTCGTTAAAGCCAGCATTCCCTACGTTCTTGGCCAGCTGCAGGACACACGCATAGACACGCACCGAATATACAAAGGGCTACAACAGTGGAGCTTTATTATAACCATGTACATAAACATTTTTTTTAGTCATTGCTTTTATTGTTCGCAGACCAACAATGTAATTGTGTAACAAAAAAATTCTCAATATATGATTCTTTTATAATCAGATGTAGTGATTCCATAAAGGTCAGTAAGATCGTCGGAGTAAAACGTATCTACGCTGCAACAGCTAAATATGAAACACCAACCAAGAGTTCGGATGTGCTGAGGACATCCAGCGTGAGGGACTGAATTCTGGAGTAGTGCACTCCCAACTCCCTGTGGATCCCCGAGCATTCTATACAGGTCAGAATCCCCAGGTTAGTGGACAGCCATGTGGGTCCTGCCGAAAAGACATGGACATAATGTTTCAGTGAATACCAATAAATGTTCAAACAGGAGTCTATGACCACATGATATACTGTTTGTGAAAGTGTGGTATTGTATTCAGGAAGTCACCACCCCCTTGATCTTTACCTGGTCATAGAGATTTATAGAGGGTATAGAGGGTTATTAATTTATTCATTAATAATACCTTTTTTATTCTTATTCTTTTTTTTTTTTTTTTACACACAGATGTGTTTGGCTTGCCCCTTGTTATTCATTCTTTGTGTTTGTTTAAACACTGTATGCCCTTTAACACACTCTGAGGCAAAGACAGGTGTTTTGAAAAACATGAAAGAGCATGAAAAACCTTATAGCACACATTCAACCAATTATGTGAAATCTGATTAACACTTGCAGTATCTCACATAAGTGAGTACACCACTCACATTTCAGGGGACAATACTATAGAAATAAAACTTGGATATACTTTATATATAATTCCATACAGGAAATGATCTATCATTATGGCCTTCTCAGAGAGCATTTTCCACATATTAAAAACTGAACAGCAGCAGCTAAAGACATCGAGGAAGGTTCCTGGATGCAATTATAAATTCATTTCATGGACAAAAGTATTGGGACACTTGGCTTTTCCATCCATATATAGTTCTTCTCCAAACTGGTACAACAAAGATGGAGGAACACAATTCTACTGGATGACTTAGCATCAAATTTTCCTTTCGCTTGAACTACGAAACCCAAAATCTGCTCCTGCATGACGATACCCTGACCCATGACGAGCTCCATGAAGATAGATTTTACATGGTTTGAAGTGTAAGATCTTGAGTGGCCTGCTATAGCGGCTTTGACTTTACCCCAATTCAACACCTTTGAGATGAACGCTGACTGCACCCCAGGCCTCGTCACCTCACCTCTATTACACCTTTGCGGTTGAATGATCACAAATCTCTACACAAGCACATTTATGAATCTCGTTAAAAAATTCCCTATGAATGTTACAGTCCGAATACATTTGTCCCCTCCTTGTCACCCTCCTTGTCACCCTCAATAAACAAATTGAATCATTTCAGCTCTCAGTCTATCACAAAGCCTTTTGTTCCTGCTCTGATCCATTCAGACTTCCTGAATCTCCTCCCGACCCGTTTATGAGATGCTCACCTGGAGCGCCGCAGTCACAGCAGACGTCGTTGCCAGTCATTCGCTTGACCTCGCCCAGGATGGCTTTAGTCAGCTCCTGAACGATGTTGTTCTCGCCCACGTGCTGGTCTCCCTTAAAGGCGTTGTTGAGCGCTTCCTCTTTACTGTTCTGCAGCACCGAGATCCAGCTGGACAGAAACAAGCCAAAGGAAGAGACGCAGGAAGAGCGCGTGATTTGAGATGTACAAGAGAGTAATGGATTCGGATAAGGGTAATTAGGAGTCCAGGAAAAGGAACTACATGAGGAAAAAAGTTTCCTTTTCAGTGCAGAAAACACACGCATGCTTACATTTGGCACTCTGCCTCATCCTCTGCCTGAAAGTGATACGTTCGGTCATCTGCGAGACGGAAGGATAGCGGAAAGGAGTGAGAGAGGGAGAGAAAAATGAGTGTTAGAAGAAGTGATTATGAATAAAAGATCATTATATCACATCATTATATAGATGTGTTTTTGCTTGTTTATTCTGCATTTGAAGCATTTTCTTGGTGAAAGCCCTCATGGGCCTTTTGAATTCCTTAGCATTATATGCCTACTGCTATAAATCACTGTATGCCACTCCTTAAACCATGCATCATAAGACATGACATAACCATATATCTTATTCATGGTCATGACAGTCAATGATGCATCAATGACATGATAATTACCAGCCATGGCAGCTGGAGTAATGTTGTGATGTCATACAATGATTTTATGAGTAGACTGAGCACATATAGTTGATAACAGAACTGATTCATACATGTATAAACACAATGTTTGGTGACAAACATTTGATGATGAAGCAGCAATCTTCAAATGTAAAAGGATCATTATAAACGTTTATAACGATTTAGAACTCCTTCCATAGCACGTTTAGTGACATGATTCAATGTGAATCATGTCACTAAACGTGCATCTATGAACGCCGTCTCAAAGCAGCTTTACACAAATAATGTGGTGATAAATAATGAATAAAACTGTACTTTATAAGTCTAAGTTTGTCCCTGATGAACGAGCTGGTGGCGACTGAGGCAAAGGAAAAACTCCCCGAGATGGCATAAGGAAGAGATCTTGAGAGAAACCAGACTCAAGAGGGAACCTCATCCTCATCTGGATTGCACCAAATGTCCATTTATTACAGCTAAAGGATGTTGAGGTGGCAGTGATGGTGATCAGAAGCAAACTGTATTCCTGAATCAGTGTAGCAGACTGTTGACATTAACTACAGTCCAAATCCAAATCCTCAAAGCTCCTGTTCTTAATCCGTTATTTCATGGATCCCCAGGCCGGATGATCATGAAGGGATTTATAATGCAGCATTTAAGTAATGTGTCACTTTGTGTTGGGGCAAGAATTTGGAGAACCTCAGTACCAGTTCTAGACCAGCAGTAATACAATAACAAATAAAGATGTGTAAATTCAGATATACTATATTAAAACACACACTCACATTACTTTCCAACGTACTGTGCATTGGCCATTAAAAATAAAAAGAGCTACTGTGATTATAGGCAGGTTTGCGCTTCTTTTAGGTACACAAGCAGCATTATTAAAAGTAATTGCTGAGTAATGAAAAAGGTGATTTATAAACCCCTGGAAAGAAATGTAAAACGTGCAACGCGGAGGAAAGCAAACCAAACTGCATGAAAGAGATTTTGGCATCAACTACAAAATTACAAACCTACTGGGAAAGTAGTGTGCAACTTGTTCTTATTGTAATGATAATGTTGGAGTGAACAGCCCCCTGTGATCAAAGCTGGTTATCATGACATAATACATAATTCATACTTTTACTGATGTGTGAATAGATGTATTGATAAATATTGTAAGTTATAGGAAAGAGTAGTGGAAGCCAGGCTAAGAGAAGAGGTGACCATCTGTGAGCAGCAGTATGGTTTCATGCCAAGGAGGAGCACCACAGATGCATTAATTGCTTTGAGAATGTTGATGGAGAAGTATAGAGAAGGTCAGAAGGAGGTGCCGAGAGAGGAGTTGTGGTATTGTATGAGGAAGTCAGGCATGTCAGAGAAAGTATGTGAGGGTGGTGCAGGATATGTATGAGGACAGGGTGACAGCAGTGGAGGTTGGACTGCATCAAGGATCGGCTCTGAGCCCTTTCCTGTTTGCAGTGGTGATGGACAGATTGACAGACGAGGTCAGACAGAAGTCTCCGTGATATTTGCGGATGATATTGTGATTTGTGGTGAGAGTAGGAAGCAGGTTGAAAAGAGCCTGGAGAGAAGGGGAATGAAAGTCAGTAGGAGTAAAACAGAGTACATGTGAATGAGAGGGAGGGCAGTGGTGTGGTGCGGTTGCAGGGAGAAGAGGAGGAGAAGGTGGAGGAGTTTAGGTACCTGGGGTCAACAGTGCAAAGTAATGGAGAGTGTGTTAGAGAAGTGAAGAAAAGAGTGCAGGCAGGGTGGAGTGGGTGAAGAAGAGTGGCAGGAGTGATTTGTGAACAAAAGTTTATAGGACTGTGGTGAGACCTGCGATGATGTATGGTTTAGAGACAGTGGCATTGAGTAAAAGACAGGAGGTGGAGCTGGAGGTAGCAGAGCCGAAGATGTTGAGGTTTTCATTGGGAGTGATGAGGATGGACAGGATTAGAAACGAGTTTATTAAAGGGACAGCGCATGTAGGACGTTTTGGAGACAAGGTGAGGGAGGGGGCATTTAAATGGTTTGGACATGTGCAGAGGAGAAACATGGGGTATATCAGTAAGCAAATGTTGAGGATGAAGCCACCAGGAAGGAGGAAAAGAGAAAGGCCAAAGAGGAGGTTATGGATGTGGTGAGGGAAGACATGCAGGTAGTTGATCCGCTGTGGCGACCCCTAATGGGAAAAGCCGAAAGAAGAAGAGGAAGATTGTGGTACAGTTATAATAGATAATCCCATTTATCCAAGCGCCTAGAGTTCAGAACAAGTCTGTATACCTGAGATAAATGTTAAAGGCTTAGAGATGAGTGACTTTGCAGGGAAAGAGGGACAGGAAACGTCTGCAAAATTCAGGCTATGTTTGTGTGTGTGTGTGTGTGTGTGTGTGTGTGTGTGTGTGTGTGTGTGTGTGTGTGTGTGTGTGTGTGTGTGTAAAAATACACATTTCTGGTTTTGAAAGTGTATTGCCATACGTGAGATGAGGTCGAAGCTTTTCTTTTCGTCTGGGTTGTGCTTGACCTGGCAGGTGAGGAGGTTGAGCTTGGCTGGTGGTCTGTTTGGCTGAGAAAACAAGTGAAAGAATGCAACAGAAAGAGAAAGAGATAATAAATTAGCAAAGCGAATGGAAAAACAATGAAGAAAAAAGACTTCCGAAAAAGCAGCTGCAAGTCCTCTACTGAGGATTGACGGCATTCTGAGGTCATTAGAGCCACACTCCTGCATGTTCTTGAAGTAGGTGCGGCTCTGTTTCTCTTTTTTTCTTTTTTCGGGAAAAGAGGAAAAATTCCGAGCCGGAAAAAAAAAAAAAAAAAAAACGGAACAAGTTTGTAGCATTACTCAACACACATGATGTCCAGACAAAAAAATGAACAGGAAAACAGTGGGAGATTTTTGTTAAGATTTGATAAATATAAAGTGGATTAAAGAGAAAAAAAGAAGAGAAGCGAGGGAATATGCAGTTTAGTAACACTTTGGCTCACCGTCCCGTGGGAGATGGTCAGGTAGCCGTTCTTCACTGTGCACTTCCTCTTCTGCCACACTTTCCGAAGACTGGAGAAAGGAAACAGGAACAGAGTCATCTCAATGCTGCAGCCCTTCAGGCCTTCAGTACAGTTAAATGAATGTCGAAGGTGTTTTCATGACATGATGCATGAAACTCATGTCCAGCATTACAGTGGGATGAAGTTAACCCACTGACCCATCGCTTTTCTTGTACAGGTTCCCGCTTCTCTCTGTGCCGTGCTCCTTGTTCCCCTGCGGTTGGTGCAGACTGTAAGTGGTGCTCTGCCGCACCTGTGAATCCTGTAAAGCAGGAGAAAGGAGCATGTTGATGCTTGTGCACATTTCTCTTGAAAAAGGGACAGGAAGTGGTTATTCCCAGGGCCGAAGCAAGGGGAAAAACTTGCACTCTGATGCGATCACTTCCTTCGAGGAAACTGCCATCGTGGATGTCCCAGAACCCCCAGAGAGGTGACCGCATTCACAAACACATTTACAAACTTTGGGAAAGTAGTAAAGCCGGAGGGAAAGTGCAGTACCAGACTAAGGTTTCATATGTGCTTTATATGGAAAGGAATATGTGCAGATTAGATTATGAAAAGACACAAATATTCAATGTGTATTTAAAGCACAAGGAATTGACATTAGGTAGGTGAAAAAATAACAACATTTGAAGCCAAGTCTGATTTCTGCACCTCAACACACAACATAGATACATGTTTTTGAATTTTTAATTTAAGTCAGGTTAAACTAATTATTATAATTTTTTTTCTATGCAGAGGTGCCAACATTACTAACAAGACAATCCTAGAGTGCAGAATAGAAAACCCTGGTGCATGTGAGTGGACAAAATGACAATGTAAACAACAAAAATGCTGAAATAAATATTTTTGAACTTATATTTAACTGCAATTTATGAGATTTAAAAGGAGCCGAATGAGTGCTTACGTCCAACCAGTGACTGGTATTGAACAAAATCATAACTTTAAATAATAAAAAGGTAGAGTATGCAGAATTTGGGGGTAAAAAAAAAATTTGCTCTTTTATTAGTGATATGAAATATCTATTAATACATGAACAATACAAATGCACGTTAGCCAAAACTATATTACTGAATGAGCTGCAGGTTGACAAAAGAAATGCAAAATATTCACCTGTTGGTTTCTTTTGGTTTACAAACCAAGTTCTTCGAATTCCCATGTGAAAGTTCATGAAAATAACGTAAAACGTAAATGCGCATCCTTTTCCCTTCAGTTATCTGGCTTTATTGGCGCTTGATTTTTTTCTCAGCGTGCTGTACTTTTTTTAATCAACCCCTACAGTGAAACACAAAATGTTGGCACCTCCGTACACGAATAACAAAATCAAAGAAACAGGAGGTTGGAACTTTGTAGTCTCCCACCCCTTGCACCTTTCTTTAAAAAAATACAAAATAAAAAAGTGGACATCAATCAGGCACTTACTCTCCTAGACTTCGTTGGCAAAGGATGGAGGCATTAAGAAAAGAGAAACAAAATCTTTCCATCAGACAATTTACCCACAGCATGCTGCACAATAACAAACCAAACAAACACCGAAAGCACAGTCTTCTAAATGCTAAATCTCTTGGCTACTTGGTGGCCAATCACAGAGGTAAGAAGGTTGTTTACCTGCTCCTGATTTACATGTAATCACAACATGATTACAGATTACAAGAGCTAAAGCAGTTTGTTTGAGGTAAAAAACAATCATAGCATCTGAAGAGTGAATGACACTGCAAGAATTTCAAATCGAACTGTTTCAGTTAGTTCAAAATGTACTTTGGCTATACGTTATGCTCAATGCTCGGCCTTACCTCTTTCTGCTCCACCTGAAGTGCCGTCTTCAGCACTTCTCGTAACTGTGTGAGCTGCCTGCGTTCCTCATCCTGAGCCTGTTTGATCTGAAACACAATGCCAAATACTTATACTGTTAAAATAAATTACTTAATGTATAATTTCTAACCTACAGTAACGCTAATGTTATGCTCACCGTATGCAGGTCAGTTGCAAGTTTCTCTATAGAGGGTTTCAGGTTGTCTACAGCCTTTAGGCCGTCCTGAAAAAAACTGAGACAAGACGTACAGTCAGGTGTAAAAATACATCACATTAGCATTAAACCTTCACTGACATCCTGCCAACCAGCACTCACACAAACACACAAGTGCACACACTCTGATGGTCTAAAAATCTCTTCTGCCAATAGTGTTTCTCCTGACTTCTGAAATAATTGGTCAAAACCTACAGGATTAGGCCAAGTCTAACCTCATAATGCGGGAAATATCTGTATTCTGTCACACTAGTGGAGAGTTACAGGAATATTTTTGGCATGCATTCTCCTGGATGGACAATATTGATCCAGGAACCTTTTCACTTTAAGCTTTTCTCCCAACGCGCCTGATGTATGTGTATGTGAGAAGCAGCTTGGCAAAGTAGATCTGACAGAGCTGCAATATGTGCAATGTTTCTGATAAACAGATGCCGTTCACAGCCAAGGAAAAACCTTCACACATTCTTAACTCTTTGTATATTTCAGAAAACTAATAACTGGCCGGTTCTCATTTACTTGGACCTCAACTACAAGTAAAGCTGCACTGAAAGATTTCTTCCAATGTCTGACTTCAAACAGAAATGATCTCATCTCAAGGTCAATGTGCATGACCTTAGGGTAATCAGCTGTGCTGTTCCAAAGCATTGCTAATCTAACACGCTCAAGTCGGTTTCTCCTTTACAACATCAGGAGAATCCATCCATTTTCTAACCACTCAGGCCACTCTAAGGTGCTTGTTCGGTCCCTTGCCATTAGACTAAACTACTGCAACTTGCTCCTGGTCACATTTGACCTCTGGAAATGATCCAGAATGCAGTCACATGATTTATTTTCAACCTTCCTTAGTTCTCCCACACACCAACCCATTGCTACATTCCCTCCACTAGCTTCCTGTAGCCACCCGCAATAGATTTAAAACACAGATGTTTACCTACGAAGCCAACAGTAGAACAGCAATAAACTACCTCAAAGCACTTATCTCAATCCGCATGACTCTCCATCCGATTCTTAGCCACTGATCGACTGCTCCCACCATCTCTCAGGGTACAATAAAAGCATGTATCAAAACTCTTCTGTCACCTAGGTAGTGAGATTAAATTGCTCTTGATGTCCAAACAGTGGGGCAGTGGTGATTCAGTGGTTAAGGTGTTGGGGTAATGATCAGAAGGTCGGGTGTTCAAGCCACAGTATTGCCAAGCTGCCACACTTGGGCCCTTGAGCAAGGCCCTTAACCTTATCTGCTCTGGGGGAGCCGTATCATGGCTGTCACTGTGCTCTGACACCAGATTCCAATGCGAAGAAAAGAATTTCACTGTGCTGTAACGTATATGCAACAAATAAAGGCTATTCTATTTATTCTATTAAACAGCTGAGTCATTAGCAGTCTTCAAACGGCAGCTAATCCACATATTCCAGCTGTACTTAAATAAGCATTTCTCTTAAAAAAAATGACAAACCAGTACCAGAATGTATTTATTGACATAATCTCTCTGAATAAGAGTGTAATGCCACAAATGTAAACATATAAGGCTTATGTCTGTTTACACTTTAGGCTTACACACACCTATTCAACAGCATGAGCCTGACATTCACTATGTGTGGAAATGGCAATTAGCTAGCAAGGTTTTAGACAAATTTACACTTACGTCATTTATAGGCGTAAGTCTTTGATTGTTTTAGGTGTCTGACAAAGTCTGTCACAGTGACATCCTATAGGAGTAACTTCCATGTACTGTATATGCACTATATGGACCCATGTATTCATGTGGTAGCATTAAATTCTCCTTTATTTCAACTAAGAGACCCAAAACTGTTTTAGCATGATAATGCCCCTGTGCACAAGCCAGATCCATAAAACAAAAACAATAAACATGTGGTTTACATGGCTTCAAATGATTTAACAAACTAATTTAATTGTTAAAGTTTAGGAATTATAGTTTTCCTACTGCAATTTGTTGCAGTCGTTGCATTGTTAGTCACACACTTTCTTCTCATCTGCCATGTCACATAAGTACTATGGTCTAGTAGAAGCAATATAGAAATATACAGTATCTCACAAAATTGAGTACACCCCCTCACATTTCAGCAACCATTTTAGTATATCTTCTAAATGGACAATACTATAGAAATAAAACTTGTATATATTTCAGAGTAGTCAATGTGAAGCTTGTGTATCTTGTATTAGCAGTTATAATTTGGTGCTTTGAGTACTAAGAAATTTCTGAGGATTTAAGAATTAGAATTGTTGCTCTCCACAAAGATGGTGTAGGCTATAAGAAGATCAGTAACACCCTGAAACTGAGTTATAGTACAGTGGCCAGGGTCATACAGAGGTTTTTCTAAGAGGGGTTCCACTCGGAACAGGCCACAAGGGTCCAACAAAGAATTTGAATCCTCGTGCTGTGCGTCAGGTGCAGAAGCTGGATTAAAAAAACAGATTCATGAGTGCTGAGAGAATGACTGCTTTAGAGGTTGTGGCAGAAGTGGAAGCTCCTCTTGTCAGTGCTCAGACCATACACCGAACACAGCGCAACAAGTCAGTATGCATGGCCGTCATCCCAAAAGGATTCCTCTTCTGAAGTTGGCTTACAAGAAAGCCCACAAACCCTTTGCTGAAGACAACCTGTCTAAGAATTACTAGAACCATGTCCTGTAATCTAATGAGACTAAGATAAACTTGTTTGGCAACGCCCCGGTGAGGAGAACCAAAAAATTTGTGTCTTGCCTACAGTCAAGCATGGTGGTGGTAGCATCATGGTCTGGGGCTGCGTGAGTGCTGCTGGTAGTGCAGATCTGCGGTTCATTGAAGGAAACATGGATTCCAACATGTACTGTTACATTATCCCTGTTACATTATCCCTTCAGAGACTGGGCCAAACGGAAGCTCCGTGATGTCACAAATAGGATCCCAGCAATGACTTGTGCAGCTCTGTTGAATTCTATACCCAGGAGCATTAAAGCAGTGCTACATTAACAATGGTGTTCACACAAAATATTGACACTTTGGACACAGTTTTGACATGTTCACTCATGGTGTACTTACTTTTGTTGCCAGCTATTTGTACAATAATGGCTGTATGTTGAGTTATGTTCAGAGGACAGTAAATCTGTACTGCAATACAAGCTGCACATTGACTACTCTAAACTATATCCAAGTTTTGTTTTTATAGTATTGTCCCACAAGAACATAATAAAATGGTTGCTGAAATGTGAGGGGTGTACTCACTTTTGTGAGATACTGTATATACAGTTCCAAAATGTTTGCTACTGTAGCATATGTTAGAATAATATAATCAGTTTCCACTCTATTTCTTTCAGTATAGTGATAGTTATTTTGGGGGGGTTTGTTTGCACATAAGTTGCAGAGAGGTAAATTAACAGGTTGATGGATGAAACTCTATAATCAGTCATTTGAATTGCAAATAAAATCATCTTCATAATCATAACAATAATGGCAGCAGCAGCTACAGCAATATAAATATATACATAATAATAAATACATGAATAAATAATAATCGATACACAGGGGAAATTCAAATGTAGCCTAATTCTCCAGGAAATCCACACACCTGGCAACCCTGCTCTAAGCAGTGCCGATAATTCGCTCTTGGTTTTGGTAAAGGGAAAGAAATTATGCGCAACATTGACCCTGGCTAATTGCTTGAACCTTATTAAATCGCTACAGAATATCTAAAAAGCTGTGCGAGACAGCCTTATTCACTGAAGCTCATTTTAAAACAGCATCCCTTCAGGGCGTAATGAATCTGCATACACGCGATGTGGTGCGAATTTTATTGCAGATGTACATCACACACTTAATTGCTAATATTTTATTCTGTAACACTTCCACTGTGGACATTTTGGCTTTTGTGTTAGATTTTTATTCACTTGTTTTCTCGAGCAAAAGCTGCTGTTCTTCGAAAAATAATACCGTGGCCTTACTTGCATTGTGCATGGAAATACTTGATGAGATTCTGCAGTAGATCCACACCCTTCTTGATTTTTATCTCATTCACTTTGAGGAGATACTGAAACACCAAAAAAGGAGGAATATATCAGAACAAATGTAACAAAGCATTAACAGTTTTAAAAATCTAAGGTAAAAGTTGCTGCTAACATAATGAAAAAAAGAAGAGAAAATAAAATTTTTTTTGTCTAGTAATAACACAGAGTACAGACATAAAAAGACGACTTCTTCCTTCTCAGCACCTCAGCATGCGCCTTCACCTACTGACCTCGCACATCTGAAGCTGAAAGAAGCGCCTCTCCTTCTCCATCTCCTCTGCAATCTCGGCGCCGCTGATCTCGGTCCGGATCATTCCGTGCTGTCGAGCGTGCTCCTTTTTCTCCTTCTCAATCTTGGTGCTATAAGAGGCAGAAAATGACTTCTTAAAATAAAATAAAAAAACGGAAAAAACACACATACTCACGTTGACATCTTTTTTCACGTTGACAAGACACCACTCGTGAAACAGAGCAATCCTTACAGCTCCAGTAGCACATGTATCCTATTTTTCATGGCCACAGCATTTCCTTCGTGAAAAGGAAAGCCAAGCAGTAACAGGAATCCAGAGTTAGCGTCAACGATGGAGTTAGAGGGCTTTCTACTTCTTCAGGCAATTCAAACATTTTTTATTTATTTTTTTTTTGTTTGTTTGTTTTTACATTTTAATATCTCGATCCTGGTCAGCATGGTGATGGATCCGGGGTCCATCCCAGAATCACTGTGTGTGTAATAAAAATAGCTTGCTCAGGGCCCCATGCAGCTGAAATCGACACGTTTATTCACAAGCAAGGGCTGGTTATAATTCAGGGTGCCAGACGAATTCATCAGTGCCTTCCTTTCGTCTGGATGCAATGTTGCAGTTTACTAGATGCCATATTCTTCATTGTTTTAATGCAAAGCATTCTTTTCTTGATTCTTAAATCCGAAACAGCAAAACTGGTTTCTTTTTGACAACCAGATTGTGGTATAATGGTGTCACTTTTGTTTCCCACCCTATTTTCCAGTACAGTATCTTTCTTTCGGCTTCTCTCATTAGGGGTCGCCACAGCGGATCATCCATGTTCATGATCCACATGTTCGATTTGGCACATGTTTTTACGCCGGATGCCCTTCCTAACGCAACCCTCCCCATTTATCCGGGCTTGGGACCGGCACTAAGAGTGCACTGGCTTGTGCAACCCTAATGGCTGGGGTTGGTTCCCTGACCGGCAGCAGTGAGAGCGCCGCATCCTAACCACTAGACCACCAGTACAGTATAAACTAATCATATCAAAAAAAATGTAAGAAAAAAAGAAAAAAAAAAAAAAAGGACACTGCAGATGAATCATAAATACATGATCCTTGTGCATGTCTCCATTTGTTATGCGAGAAAGTACAAAATGTGGAGAATTTTGTTGATGGACTGAAAAAAGTAGAAAGCCATTAATTGTAAGCATTTACATCACAAATCAGGCTTAAAATGGCCACCTCTGGATCCTCTGCGTGCGAGTCTAAAGCCCAGCGAGTTTCTCATCAATTTGCCAACGAGGTTGACAAAAACCCAAAGCCAAACTGGAAAAAACCAAAAAGAAGATATAAAAAAATGGAAATAGCAAATGACAAAAGAGAGGATCATTCGCTCATTTATAAAGAGTGGTGGTGATGTTGGCAATGTTTTTTACTTTTTTATCAAAGTTGACAGACTACAAACGGACTATAAGATTGAGAACAGTCATGAGCACACATGCTCCAACATCCCTTCTAAAAACAGCTGGAAACATCAACTGTTAAACAACCTCAAGTTTACTAGACACACTGCCAACAGGAAAGCAATTTCCTGCCAGATGCAGTGGCACAAAACAAAATCTTTAGCAGGCACTAAAAGCACTTTTACAAACGCTAGGTCGGTATTCTAAACATAATAGGTATAAAAAAATAAAATAAAAAATTATATATATTTTATATATATATATATATATATATATATATATATATATATATATATATATATATATATATATATATATATATATTACACTGACAAGGCAGCAACAACGAATAGACCAAATCAATAATTAAAGTAGTTGCCATCGAATTTCCTTATTGATTAGAAGATCTATGATATAAAGCACACTGCTGTAAGCACTACGCCACTTCATATCACAAGCACTGCAGCTCTTTCAATCAGTGACATTTCAGAACTGAACAACAACTAATGCTAGAAGTAAATAGTACCATTGGACCACTGGTTACACTAAAGTATTGCAGCTAAAAGAAAAAATAATAATCTATTGAGTCTGTTTTGGAAAGTGTTTAATAAAAGCACTTGGTATTAGTAGTTTATATGATGCTTTTGGATTAAGCTCCTTTAAGAGCATGTATCTAATTAATGCTAGATTTAATTGGTATTATAACATTTCTTTTAAATAATCCAATAAACGGATTATTTAAATTAGAAAAAATAATCAGATGGCTCAATTATCAAAATAAAGAGTTACTTGCAGCCCAAACAATTATTTTTTTTTTATAAAAATGAATCCAGATTCTACTTCTTTAAACCAATCAGTTGAAATCTTTTTGGCTTTCTTTCAAT
The DNA here is from genome assembly GCF_014805685.1 of Silurus meridionalis. Lineage (NCBI taxonomy): Eukaryota > Metazoa > Chordata > Actinopteri > Siluriformes > Siluridae > Silurus > Silurus meridionalis. The sequence continues at coordinate 11,669,476 of NC_060891.1, read as the reverse complement.
CCTCTCACCTCATCTGTGCTACAGTTTTCGCATGGGCACACTTAGGCGTTCGTTAGTCGGACATCTGTTCACAATCCTCTAATACTCCAGACCTTTAAGACTGCTGAAACGACATGTAGCTCTCCTACTTCTCAGCGAGTAGAACCCGAATCCAACGGTGGCGCCGAGGGCAAATCAGCAGAACACCCAGGAGCGCTTTAACTCCATTATATCATCCGGCATCATTTTGAAAGACGATAATGAACTAATTGAAAAGTTTTTCGAAAACAAACCCAAAGAAAATAAGAGCTGATGGGACCAGAAGAGAAGGGAATCTCATGAAGCAGCAAAATGAAGCGACTGATGCCGGGAAATGATGAACTTAAAACTGAATGGCACATCGACAGCAACCCTGACTTTATTTAAATGGTATGGGAGAGGGAAAATAGCATTACCCTTTCAGTAAAGAATGTCCTTTGCTGCTTGGAAAATATATAAGAGCTATCATAAATCTCACACATTGAAGGAAAGAGGAAGGAAAAATCAAACACAGTTAGAGTGATAGTCGATAAGAGAAAAGGAGATGAGGTGAGGAGACGAACAGTTCATTATCTAAAGTGCTGGGGTATGGAGTTCAGGAAGTAAATGTGTGGTTCAGCGATCATTAAAAATGACGCCCACACAGAGAAAAGCTGACACTCTAATTGTCACATTGTAATTGTGCTTCTTTTCATTAGTTAATCACTGCCTTGCTGAAAGATGTTCAAATAAAAGTCATTGTATTTAAAACAATGTAGAACACTGCAATAAGTATTGAACCCATTCATTTTTACAATTCCAATTCTCACTCAGAAAGGCAGGAAAGGTTTAACTGGCTTACACTTTGGTCTCATAGTCCTTCCAGGCCTTATCAAACGGCTTTTTCAGATCCTGCAGAGACACAAGAGGGAAAAAAAACAAACAGCGAATTAGACATCGTTAGTGACGTATACTGTGACATATATATATAAAGGAAAAAGAACTGAAAGAGCATTTCACCAGTAGACTAATAAACAGGGTTTGGTGTTTGACGTACTGCACAATATAATAGACATACACCATTACTTCACTGTTATAAAAAATGAAAAAAGCACTTGGACTTGTAATAATATTGGTCCAATTGGAAATGTTGGAACTGATTCTAACACAATACACTTTTTGTTTATTGCTCTATAAAAGTCTGACCATGCTGCCCAGTTTTATTTAAGGTGTTTAGGGAATACACCCAGTGCCCAGAAGGGTGTGGTTTCTGACTGAACATCATAGAAGAAAAATGCTGTTCGACTATTATAGAAGTATTTCAGCATGATAATCCAGATGTTCAGTAACCAAGTCAAGTCAAGACTTAAATACTTATATAATTATCGAACAACATTTTTTTTTCTTCAGTAACCAAGACTTGACTTGGTAACTAAATATCTGAAATATTATGCTTAAATACGTACATCATGATTCGATATTATATAAGTAAGTAAGCATGCTAATCCTGATGTTTATTAACCAATAGTGTACAAGGATATAATACACCTAAGTATATTGCATAAGAATGAGAACAAGCATCCCACAGCACACAAAGATGCGCTAAAAGGCTCACGACATATTAAATGTATCACTTAATCTCATTACTGGATATAAAAGATTTGTGAATTGTGCTTTGCGCCCGTTCTTGCACTCGTATACTAAAACATAAAATGGGTCTTTATGTAGATTTCGAGTTCTGTTGAACGTCTGAAATGTTTTCTAATTCGCTTTCAGTATCTCTCGATCAAATGTTAATGTGCGAGAATGTGGGGAGGTGTTTTGCTGAAAAAATGAGCACTTTTTAATATACTCTAAAATCTCATGAGCTTTTATTTCTGCATATTCTCAACAGGGGAGTGCAAATAATTCTGCACTGGAATATGGGTTTCTGAAGCACAGACTTCAAAACAGGCTGTAAATTCAGTTTTAAGAACTGTATATAAGCTAATGTGCTTGGAACAAAACACACTGAAAGGGTAAAGAATCTCATGGCCCAAATCACAGAGTCATCATAAGAGCACGGTGGGAACTCCAGACCTGCTGCAGAAACGAGGGTCATTCTTTTGCCTGCATGGGTGAGCTTCACGAGTCGGTGACTCTCAACAGAGAGACTTCCTGTAGCAGTAGAGCATCCAAAATGTGGAGAGCTCAAATGGTTTTCTAGTAATGTCTGCATGAGTGGAGGCCAAGCACAGCTTTAAGCAGATGAGTATGTGACAAAGAAGATCTTTGGGAGACAGAGAGTGGGATGATGGGATTTGGAGATTTGGGTATGACATCAGCTTTGTAAATTGCTGTTATAGCATTTCCCAGAAGTCCCTACACAAGCTGGCTTAGGGCAGAGTGACAAAAAAAACACACCTTTCTTTGATTCTTTGCTTCTGACACAGTGTTCTAGTAATAGGTATTACACACCAAATACAAAAAAGTATGTATTTCAATGTTTTAATTTTGATTTGAATGTACTTCAAGCTAAAAAAAAATTAAGTTAAAACCACCTCACAGAGAATTGTGTTTGAATAGCATTTTAATTATCCCTTGTCTGCGGTGACTAGAGCGTGAAAGACACAGACTTTGGTAAATGGCTCGTGTGACAGCTCACATCTAGGCCTATAATCTCATCCATTAATCCATCACACATCTGCATTGGAGCTCAAGCAAAATCAGCATGGATTTTTAACATGTAAAACTTGGTTGTATTATAAAGACTCTGTAAAGCTCCTTTAAATACAAACACCCTGTAAAAATGTAAATCACACCCCATCATTTTCCATTGTAAATCCCAGTTAAAAAGACTTTGTAATACAGACACTCTACAGTCTGGGTAAAATATAGACAGAAGATAAAGCCTGGTAACTCCATAAAGTGTCCATAAAGCCGGCTGAAAACAGGCCTCACACACCCCGAGGAAACAGTAGGATGCATGTCATAAAATGAGGTCAAAGATAAAAATATTTTCCTCAAACTGTGCTAAAGTGGGTATTAGGTAACTCATAAAATCTTCATCTACAGTCTTTCGCCATTGTTTGACTTTCTGCAAGGAATATAATATCCAGTATATTATCTATTTATTGGTTATATTTTATAGTATCACAAGAGATTTTTGACACTTTACTATGTGCTATTACATTTATTTTCTCTTATAGTGGCTGTCTGAGGGCAGTTAAGAGGCAGAAGATGCTACTACAGAACATATACATTCACACCTATTAATGGTATGGTTGTAAAGACTTTGGAGAAGATTTTAGAGAATGGTGTACTAAGGTTGTAACCCAGACCACCGGAAAAACTAGTGGGTTTACATCAACAACATAACTACAACATAAGTTCTTCCAATGAAGACAAATCCAATTTTGGTCAATTAAAGATATATATATATATATATATATATATATATATATATATATATATATATATATATATATATATAAAAGTTTGTTCACGTACCTACGACAGAAAATGTAAAAAATTTTAAGTAATTTCTGTGCCCATTATTTTTAATTAAGCATCTTTTTCAATTCTTTCCTCAGTACAGCCAAAATTCTTGTTCAGGTTACTCATATATATCCTCAAAAGTAAATGTAGGTTAGGTTTGAGAACAATGGAGTATTCTTTAAAACCTCTGAAAGTTTGCTTGGGATCAAATTTCTAATAACAGTGGCTAAATTGGTGCTTTCTAGCTGACAGATTTTCACTGCACTCTAGAGAATTCAGGTCAGAAGTTCTCTTGAAGATGAGAAAAGTTTTTTTGAATCATAAATTAGACTGGTCTGAGTGTGTAAAGTCTGGACTTCATCCTAATTAAAGCTTAGCAAAGAGTGCCTAACAACTTTAGTTACAGATTCATGAATCTCCATGAGAGTTTCTCTCTCTCTGCTCAGCTCAGGGCCCCTTCACCATGGGAAGCACAGAGAGAGAGAACGGAAGAGGGAGGGCGAGAAGCAGGGAGTCTCCAGGGAGACGAGACAGAAGCCGAGAGAAGCGGGCTCATTAAGAGCTGATCGCATCATGCTTCATGTAGGAGCTAACGAATCACCGTCACATGGTGCTGGGGAGGGTCAGGAGGTCAGAAGGGATTTTAATTTGCCATAAATCACACCCATCTGTCCATCTGCTCTCTCACACACAAACTCAGCATGTCACTCGTAATTAATTCGGTCAGATGTGTTTAACTTTTGGGGCGCTCCTGGCTTTACTAATTGTGTCAATCACTGTTATGAAATCCTTTGCGCCACTTTTAATAAGCTGAACAGCACAGAGCGGAAAATTCGCAGCTACCAGCATGAAAAGAGAGAAAGCTGCTGTAAGGGGACTGTGTTGACTTGTGGAGGTCTTAAACCTATACTTTGGACGAGTATTTACGCACATCTTAACTGTATAACAGACTTTGAGCGTCTCTCTGGTTTCCACGGCACTGCTTTGTTCTCAAAGGTCTTACTGCGCACCATCGAAAAACACCATGTAATTACATAAAACATCCTAAGTGTAAACTTCGTTCTTCATCGTAAGCAAATTGCACTGAAGTTGTACAGTTTACCACGGGGTTACACTGCTATCCTTTTTACTTAAAGGATTAAAATTCGAGTTGAAGTGAACGTTATAAGACACAGGTGGTAAACCTTAACTCCACAGAATGTTGCAGATAAACCCACATTGAAACACTTACCCCCTTCACCCCTTTCAGATCGCCCTTCAGAAGACTGTCCAATGGAAATGTGATGATGTTATTCATGTTCTGAAACTGAAGCAAGAACAAGCATTAAAACTTTCTCCTACAGTTTCTATTGCAAAAGAAGCCCCCCCCCCCCTTTTTACATTAGGACTGCTTTCATCACATTAAGACTCTCATTAGCGTTGAAAATAATTCTTTTCAAATACAAATTCGGTGTCACGGTACAATGTCTTAGTGAGCTTCGAAAAATCACTGAAGCCCACCAGATGCGTTCTGTAAGCGTATGAAGACTATTGTCTCTAATCAACATTACACACATTCTCAAACTTCACAAGGAACCGAACTGACACTAATCCAATTTTATTGCACAATCCATAAAACATTAGAGGTGGGAATAGTCAATGTTTTGTCAGCTGTATTTACAATTCAGTTATGCTTATTCTGGTGACCCATAAGTATAATTATTGTTTAAGCATATTGTAGACTTGTGGGCTAAAGACAGACTGTGAAACAAACACAACAGGGCACATGCGCTCACATTTTACACGCCTCACAAAACTCTGTGTGGATTGTGGTTTAAATGGATGCGTGCTCCATGTGATGTTAACTGTAAAAACGCTTTGGAAATGAATCCAGTGTTAAAATGACTCAGAATGCACAAATGCATCACATACTGTAGCAACTGAGAAATAAATGTATGCTAAAAAAAAGAACTTTATTGAGAGAGGAATATGTGGAGGTAAGACACAGAGAACATGTGCATACTTAGGGACAATAAGCCCACAGGATTTATTCTTCATTTCTACAGAAATCAAATTTTGGTATGAATCAATGTTTCATAATCACAGAATTAAAAACAAAAGACATCAAACTGACTGATGACTATAGATGTCGTTCTAATGATATACAGTATTAAATATCATAACAGTAATTGAATTATAGACATATAAATGTCAGAGCACACATGATAAGCCACAGATGATGAGTGCATTGCTGAGTGTCCATGGCATTTTAATAACCAAAGGAAATGAGAAAAAAAAAACATTTGCTCTTCAAAACTAGAGCAAAGTGCTCTAGAAATGAGATGTTAATGAGTGAAACATATAGATGATTCAAATTTATCTAGTATACTACAAAAAGCATATGCAATTAAAGCAAATAAAATAAATTACTTTTTATTACTTTAAATGTTCTACTAGCAGATCGTTTACATTTATCGTTTTTACATTTATCTGCCAATAGAATAAGAAAATGTAAAACTTATTAGATTTTTTAGAAATAGGTTCTACTATTATAATTTTTTTAATAATTTATTGTACAACTCCATTCACACACACACACACACACACACACACACACACACACACACACACACACACACACACACACACACAGAGGGCTCTCACCAGATTCTTGAAGAGGGCGGTGAGCTCCTTGGTAAATACAGAGAACTTGAGGAAAGCTGAGCCAAGGTCAGGGTCATCCCGGTACACGCAGTTCTCGCCGAACTTCTCCAGAGCTTGCGTGTACTGTTCCTCGTTCTCAACATGAGCTGAAAGAAGAAAAGTGAAACATAATCTGTAAATCGATCTGCAGTAAACGGAGTGCGAGCTCATAAGGCATGACCTTCTCAATCACATCTAACACAGAACAGGATCATAATAGTTTGAGACACAAAACTAAAGCCAGAGTGTGCTGTGTGATTCCATGGGGTGTTTTAAAGTTATTATTTATCACATTCTAAAAGATAAGAATTCTTAAGACAGATTTTGATTATAAACAGTGCAAAGCGTTTTTCATTCGATGCACTGCATAGATTTGTAGTTCTTCCCCTAGAAAGCATAGATTAGAACAATCTTATTTATTCTTTATTACTGCAGTGTTTGTATAAAGCTGCTTTGAGACAATGTCCATTGTTGAAAGCGCAATACAAATAAAATTGAATTGGCAGTCCTACTAATAATAATACAGCAACTCTATGAACAGAGGATTTACATGCTGATTGATTACAAACAGTGAAGCAAAATTTAGTCTACTATTTCTTTGCATTTACAATCCCTCTTTGTCCGGTCATTATATAACCCCTCCTCCCAACAACCAGGTGCTGAATATTACCAGGGCTGATGTAAGGAAAACTCTATGCAGAGTAAACCCACAGAAAGCTGCTAGACCAGACAACATTCCTGGCAGAGTGCTCAGAGGATGTGCAAACCAGCTGGCAGATGTTCTCGCTTCGTTCGATCTTCAACATCTCTCTGTGCTCTGCTGTCATCCCAACAGGCTTCAGGGGCACTACAATTGTCTCTATGTGGAAGACATCTTGTGTCCTGCCTCAATGTCTGTCTGGATTGCAGGAGCACCACAATGAGCCCTGAGGGCTGTGTGCTCAGTGTTCCCTGCGGAGATTGTGAAGAACAGCACATTTTTTGGTGTTCACCTGGTCCCTCAACGCTAGCTCCATAACTAAGAAAGCCCATCAGCTTCTCCACTTCCTGAGAAGGCTGAGGAAAGCACAGGCCCCACTACATACACTTATCAAGTTCTACAGTGGGACAATTGAGAGCATCCTGAGCAGCTGCATCACTACCTGGTTTATGAATTGCGCCGCTTCCCTCCATCACATTTGTTTACACCGCACACTGTAGCCGCAAAGTCAGCACTTTTCTCACACACACCCATCACTCTCTTGCCATGGAAAAAGGGTACCAAAATATTCTGCCCCCCACCACCAGACTGTGTACGAGGTTCTTTCCTCAAGCCATTAGACTCAACAAAAATGTACTAGACTGTCTCTCTCTCTCTCTCTCTCTCTCTCTCTCTCTCTCTCTCACACACACACACACACACACACACACACACACACACACACAAACACAAACACAAACACAAACACAAACACAAACACAAACACGATCTCCTTCACTGCAATTCTTTATGCAATGCCTTTGCACCATCACCCATTTAGCTCTGTGTACTGGTCGGTGCTGCACGATGTCATTGTGTTATTATCTCACCGTACTGTGCTCTGTTGTTTGCACTAAACATTGTAAGCACACGTGCATACGTGCACTTTATAAAGTCCTTTAAACAGGCCACTTTGTTCTAGTCCGATTGTCCTTTAATGTTCATTTCTGTTTATTTATATAGCACTTTGGTCCTGGAGGAAAGTTTTCTCATTTCACTGTGTACTGTACTGCATAATGATTGAAATGACATTAAAAGACACTTGGCTTGAGTAAAAACACATATCGTCTGCAGTGTTTTCTTGCCATAGTTATTCCATGAGATTGGTGTCATTATAAGTTGCCTCCTTCTGGTAGATTTAAGATACATTCAATAGCAGTGGTAGAACCAGAACTTTGACAGCAGCTACTTCTAATCTCAGTGTCACCAAATCAGCCAATGTTTAATATGTCGCTTTAAAAAAAGAGTCAAACCGGGACTTCAAATTCTACAGGTTTAAAAATAGATGTTAGCGTGGCGGTACCACACGTAGCATGTTCTATCACTAAAAGGTGGCACACATGTCATGGGCCAGTCCAGAGACCGTTAATTAGGGTGGCGGACAACAGTGTTAAAGCGTGCATGGAACAGTGTGTGGTGATGAAGTTTTCTGTGAACTGACTGATTTAAACCTGTGGATATCTACAGAAGACCTTAAGCACAGTGTGATGAGATGCTCAGCCACAGTAAGACATTTGAATAGGGTAAACTTTTCAAAGATGTCCTTACGTTAGTCAGTGACCAACCTGGTCATTGTGGTTCCCTGATTCTTCTATTATTTGAGTATTCGCACGATTATTCCATCGATTAATCGGATAAGAAGTACTTTTTCTTCATTGAAGAGCAATACTAAATAAGAGAGAGAAAATAAGACAAAAATGAACAAGTAATTTGTTTACTTTTTATAAAATGTATAAAACAGAAATCATATAAATCAAAATAGAAAAATCTATTTCAAATTACGTAAAAAAATTTGAACCACACTGTACTGTGTTTTTCTTTATGTTTTAGTTTAAAATGATGCCAAACTTTGGAAACTTTGTGTTGTTTTCTTTGGATTTTTTTTGGAGAAACTTTTCTTGGTGTTTTCTGAATCTTCTCCTCGTCCCTTGTTGCTTCCCGGTCCGCCATTTTTCATTCTGCAGCGTCTTCGGTGTTTTCCTGTCCAGAACACTCCAGAGTTTAACGTGTGGCGCGTCAGTAATAACGGTCCGTGGGAAACACAATGCTCTGTGTGTAGTTAAATTTACTTGAGGAATCGTATCAGCCCTACTTCTATCTCGCTTAATGTTATCCTCTTGGTTTAAACTTTCCTCACATTCCTATTCTGTTAAACCAGGCACATCATATTTGCTTATTGTTATTTTAATCACTCAATTTCCACTCTGCTCCTGATAGTAACCAAATGACAATTTATGATGTCCAAAAACCCAGAACTTCCTCAAATCCACTAAAATAGAAACAGTCTTCCCCTCTCTACATCCTCTTACTCATGTTAACATGAGAGAACATGAACTTTTTTTTCTAATTACACTGGAAGTTCTACCGTGGTGTTAGCAATTAGTCCTCTTTCAGTGCGCCTCAGGGAAAGTGTGTAATATACGAGTTTAAACATGTCGTAAAAGTGCACTGCAAGCCATACATGTGTGTCGGTGGGGGTTATAATCAACACCTGGAGTGTTTATAGGTTATGCTTGTATATTATGTCTGCTTTTATGGTCATCACCTCAGTGGTTACTCATACAAAAAAAAAAAAAAAAAAGTCCTCCTCTATAACTGTCCCTATTTCTGGAACAATTCTTAAACAGGTCATATAACATCAGTAAAATAAATAGTCCCAGGAAAAAAACCTAAATTAATCAATTGTGACCAGGATATTTTCATTTTACACCTTTTTACATTTGATTCTAATTTATCCACCATCAACAAGTAAACATTTTAAACCAGAAATGTTCAAAATTTGCTCTTTCAAATCCATAAATATGCAGTAGTGCCTGATTCATTGTCTGAGAGTTTAAGAATTCAGTAGTAGTGCTTTGTTACAGGCAAGTAGTTACTGCAGAAGTGCCAGTTAGTCTATATTTATTTTACAGATTATAGTTTTGTAATAGCTTATGTATTTGATTTTTGTCCATATAAATTGAAAACAAAAATTTTAATATTTCTTCCTTTTTTTAAATCAATTTCATACTAATTTTACCTTGGATTAACTTGAAATAAATTTATTAAAGTTTTAACAAAAAGGTTTAGAGATTAAAATACATTTTAAAAAGATGAGTAAGAATCTAGGAATACCGTTAAAATAAATATTGCCTAGTAACAGGTAGCTGTTGGCCATCATGGAAATCAGCAGCCTTTATACCATACATAAACAATTTTTGCAAAAACAACTATCAAATCACTGTACTATTAGATGATTGAAGTGTTTAAAAAATGATGTTTTTCTCCATTACAGACATTTAGCAACACACATAATGATTCTTTACACATAAACTCAGTGGTAAACAAAGTGCAACAATTCTTGTTCTGGAAAAAAGTACAAATACTGCTGAAATATTACTTGGTTAAAAGTACTTATTTCACATTCTAGCACAAGTAAAAGTGTCCATCAATGAGAAATATATTTACTGGATTTTAATATTTGATGCGGTTTATTGTTCTGTTCTCCTGAACATCAAGTTGAAACTTTCACAAGAATGGTGGGGTTACGCTTGTGGTTTGCAACAGATTATCATTCAATGCAATTTGCATATTCATTTAAAGAAATTCATGAGCAGCAACGCATTTTTTTTTTCTTCAAATGTAGATACTTGAAAAATTCACTTTAGTACAACAACAAATAAAAATGTCCATCATGACACAGATCGATATTATATTTTTGTCACCCACACTTGCTAGGATTTTTTAAATATTCAAAATAGTATATAGTGTGTGTATATATATATATATATATATATATATATCAATATTACACCATTACTGACTATGAAATGGCACTTAACGGCAGTTTACAGGGTTCAGTTACTTACCCCTACTCTATTACCCTAAAATATGGGTGCAGTTACTTGCCTATTATGAATAATACATTAGTCTCAGCTAAAGAAGCGCTTGTAAGGATCAGTGTCAGATGCTTTCTTTCTAAACCATTGTCCCAGCACAGAGAAGACATAATTAGACAGGAAATGAAGCGGTGCCCTGCTGTTAATTCAGAGTGGGCCAAGGACTAAGAAACACACTTCAAAAAAAAAAAATTTAAGAAAAAAATGTAAGTCCAGGCCATTCTTAAACAAATCTGTGCAGTGTTCTGTTTGTTCAAATACTTCTGAAAAAAATTGGCAAATAATCATAAAACTTTGCTCATAACACTGAAAAAACAAAGAACTAAATTGGTAGCTAGAGTACCAATGGCCGCCATATAACCAGTGTAAAGCCAAAACACAAATACCTATTAATATGGCTGTAAAGAATAGAATGCACCACTACTAACTAAAAGGCTTTTAAAAATGTATTTTAGCAATACTGCATGAAGACTCCAGACATTTCCGGTGATGTCCTGGACAACACAGTCACAGCAAGCCTAAGTGTCACCACATTCACTAGAAGAACTAAAAAAGCAAGACAGCTCATTCACACTAAAAAAAAAAAAAAAAAAACACCATGGGACTGCAGTGCTCTGGAAAGGAGAGAAACTTGCGTAGGTGTGAGGCAGCAAGCAGAGAAGTGTGAAGAGCTGCTACCTTCCAAACATCTGCTCCTAAGGTGTGACTCAACAGCCTTAAAAAAAAGATTTGATTACCCTCAGAATACAACTTGTACTGACTACTGGCAATGGCCTCAGGGTTTAAAGCTCCTCAGCACTGAAACATTTTTATATGCAAACAATTAATTAAGGTATACAAAAATAGAAAATGCATAGTGGTCCTCAAATTCCTGGGTATAAACTTCATATTATCCACATGCTGTGACATTCACAGTTGAAATCTTTAGATTAGGCCACTTCCATAATGTTATGACAATAGCTGTAATGGGCTTAGCAGTGTGTACACTTTCTACAGTGGCTCTGTTTATACAAGAAACATCATCCCTCTCGGTCTCTGTCTCTCGGAAATGGCTCCTGGCAAGCAGTTTTCGATTTTTGGTTGACCGAAGGTAAACCATACCTGCTCATCCGTGACTGAAAACTGCTGAGCACTTACAACAGTTCTCTCATTTCATTTAAGATAGCCGGCAAGTCATGATGTTGCATTACATCTCAAAGAGCTGACAGAAGATGAATCTTCTGCTGTATCTGCATTTTTTTTAAGTCCCTAAAAAGTCACTCACTGTACACTGCAACATAACTCTGGATACATTATGCTAATAATGTCTGTTTCAAATGTGTTAACACAGCACTAAACCAGCACAATTTTAACAAACTTTCTCGGAAGGTCTCAGGAAAAATAGAATAATAGGAGTTTTTTAAGTACGATTTCAGTTTGTGATGCTACAAAATATGCTGAGAGTTTTTAATACCTAGCCTAGATCTAGCTAACTTAGCTAATCATCCAAAACAATGTAGTGTTGATTGTTATGACATATTATGGCCATTATATGTTTGGTAGTTAAATAATAGTGCTCAAAATGGCAAACTGCAAAAATGTTACAGGTTTTTAACAATAAATCATCACAAGAATTAGATAAATATACCCCTGAGACCTCCTATACCAAAACTTGTGGAAATGTACTTAAATATTCTAAATGTAAAATCATAATAATTAATCTGGGTCTGAATGGACCAACTTGAGCTGTTCTTTCTGTTAAAATCTACTAAAATGTTACATATAGAGACCAATCGAGAGTGGGTTTTTCATGCTGTAAAAACAACAGTGAAATCTTTTGTTGCTTTAAACTCAGTTTCATTGTATTGGACTCCCTTGATATCAAGAGTCAATAATGGCTTGCTGCCAAGAACAATATATCATGTAAGAACTGTTATTTGTCTTCAATAATCTGAGTTATTTTCCTATTGCCATAGTGTGTAGACAATTTTTTACCACAACACTACATGGTATTGATGCAAATATTAAGCATTTTTATGAGTATAATATATGAGCATGCCGTCAGATGAATATCTAAAATCCGTTTTAGTTGCACCCCTACCCTATAATATAAAATCTTGAAATCTCAGAGACTGGAAAGAGTCACATGAACACATTACTGCTATAGCAAAAGGAATGGATTCTAAATTACTAATAAAAACTTTTTTTGCATGCATATTTGAATGATTTAATGATTTAAAATGGCATATTCAGGAAGAAATGCTGCTGACTAACCTAATAAGATCTTGCACACCACAGGATATACCAGGTTACCTCACCATTTAACTGGGAGTTTAAAACTGCTATAGCAAAAGGAATGGATTCTAAATTACCAATAAATTCTTTTTTTGCATGCATATTTGAATGATTTAATTATTTAAAATGGCATATTCAGGAAGAAATGCTGCTGCCTAACCTAATTGGATCTTGCACACCACAGGATATACCAGGTTACCTCACCATTTAACTGGGAGTTTAAAACTTAGTGTTTAATTATGTGATTATAGATGCAGTAGACCTTCTTCCTTGGCTCGAACTAGCTCTGCTTAGCTCACTCACACTGTCGCAGGTACACACATGTACAACAATGCATACAGCACAGTTCCAAAAATAAAAGTTTTACAAATCAAGTTGAGAGTGTTCCTCTTTCACTTTCACCATTGTTCAATAGTGAATATGTGTGACAATATAGTAATATATTATTAGTCAGATACTTGCTTTACATAATTCTATGAGTTGGACGAAAAGCAAAGAGGATTCAAGGTAAAAAAGCAGAAGCATATTTCATTTAGAACAATTAATATTATGCCATAAAGCTAGTAACTGGAGGATATAAGTGAGTGCTGGGAATAGACAAAAATGTACACTACATATATTACACATATAATATATTATAATTATAGTATTGTGCAGTAACTATTGGTCGAAGTTATTGCGGCACCATCAGCAGTGGCACCATCAGTTTATCTGTCATGTTGCTATTCAACACTTCTAACCTTGAAGCGGGACCACATGATCCCATGGAAAGCTATTTAAGTGTTTTTTTTAATTTTGTTTTGTTTATGCTTTATTCATGGACAAGTTTCCAGGGAGTCAAGGTCTCCCCTATCATATGACTACTAACCAGGTATAGCACTGTATATCTTTACTGTGAGACATAAGCTCACAGGCACCCATGGTTGATAATGTTGCCATGATTGACAGAGAAAAGAGTTAAAGAGTTTTATGATCCAGTATGAGTTGGCATTGTCTAGGTGAGATAAAACTGGAGCTATATACGCATAGCAACTCTCAGGTTCTACCTGTAAAACAAAACGTAAAGCAGCTTATGATAACGTTAAAAAGCTTGTAGGTCACTTTAAAATGGCTTGATTTCATTTGTTGTGTTCACAAATACCCCAAAAATACTCATGGAGTGATGGTTCTGAGACCTCTTGAAGCACAATAAATCATTCATAGCTATCCCTATCATATGGACAACAAAACAAAGAGTGCAACTGACTAAAATTTCTCCTCAGCTAATGGGGGAGGGGTGACATTGTGAGTAACCTGTGCACTACACCTGTCTTTTCTGCACCTGGAGACTCGTATTTAAAACAAACAGCCATGTCAGTCAGGCATTATCTCGAAATCCCTCAGCATTTCGATAAACAGAAAGAATCCTCAGGGAGATCCATGTGAGATACACATTTATTCAGGATCTGGGCATGAAAGAGTGCTGTAATAATGCAGTATTGCTGAGTCACGCTGTCAATATTCCCCATGAGGCTATATATCCCTGTAGCTTGTACAGCTATACACCCTGCTATTATTCCCACTCATGGCACCTATCTCAAGCCATGATGTGTATCCTTGTGTAGACTCAGCAGCTCTGCACAATGTGCACCTTCTACTGAAACACACAGTCATGTGTAATTGGTACAAGTCATATGTATTGCTATACTATGACATCACTAGGGCATTTTCAGCGATCCTCAGGTTCACAATAACCTAAGACAATAAATGCTCCAGTTCTGTCAGTCTGTCTCTCTTTACTTTAAAAAAAAGGATACTGTATATTTAAAAAAATATATATGGTTTATATAGACAATCTTGTGTGGTTTGAAAACCGAAGTTTTAAAAAAATTCATTGCAAATTTGGCTAGAAAGAAATATGTAGAAAGGAAGCAAGGAATGAATGGATGGATGGAATCGGTAGGTGGTTTGGTGGATGATTAAAAGGAAAATCTCTGGCTAACTGGCTGGATGGAATCAAAAGGTAGGAGGAAGGATGGTTGAAGGAAAGGAATCTGTGGGTCAGTGATTGGAGGGATGGATAGATAGAAGGGTGAGTGTGTATACAGTATGGAGGAACAGGTAAATAAATGGGGAGGTTCAAGGATGATTCATTATATTACACTGCTGTTCTGTACTCTTTCTTTCCAAATACAGTGCAGTACTTTGGAAATGTTGTCTTGTTTGATTTACAGTACATGATTTAATTTCTGGCATGCTATTAGTATTTAATTATTAAAAATGACACAACAGTGCCAAGTAATGCAGTATGCAGTCACTGCAGTGATATTAGCTTTTGCATACTGAAAACCATTATGAACCATAAAACTTTTTTTTTCTGTCACATAAGCCATCTGTGTCTGACACATACTACAATGGAACGGTGGAATTTTTTTCAAAATTAAATATGAGTCATACAGTGACGATCCTCTTAGAAAACATCCTATTACATCAGTAAGTTAATTTACTAACATCCTTGTGGCTAAATGAACACAAATCTCCATAACCACACTCTAAAATCTCAAAAAACGTCTTCCCAGAAGAGTGGAGGTTATTATAACAACAAATGGGGACTAAATGTGGAATGGGATGCTTAAAAAACAAATATCTATCAGTCTACAGTGAGGTTTCCAACCACCTGTTTTTATGCAAACTTCGAACGTTTGCATATGGAAACCTAAACGGAAACGTTAGAGATTTACATCATCCAAAACACTGCAAAAGTGAAAAGCTGAAATGTCGATTTAAAAAAAAAAAAGAAGAAAAAAAAAAGACTTTTGGATTCAAAAGAAAAGCATTAAAGAGGTAGTTTTTATTTCACTCTGTGCATTTAATGAACACGCACCGTGTTTTCCGTTCTCCTTTGCCAACATTTTTAGAAATTTAAATGAAATGAACAAAATATGGATGAAATCACATTATGCAACAAACATCCATGAAAGAGATGAAAGAAGTATTTAGATGCAGCATTTACATAGTTATAATACATATGCATGTGGACTGCATCTGTCCTATTGTATGACTGCAATTATGTGTAACGAATTTTGCTTCTAATTTTTAATGCAAATAATAATTTATGCAAATTATTTAAAAAAAGAAACCAGATATTAAGGTTGATGATGGTTTAGAGCAGCCTGACACGGAGTCTTCTGGAAAAAATATTAAACATCAAGAATGATTTGTAGTTCAACAGTGTTGATATTTATGCATAAATTGTTATTCTAATGTCTTTGTTGTGTTGGCGCAAAAACTAAAATGATTTTATAAAAGAATCTCACGCTCTAAACAGTTTAAACTCAGAGACAAGCTCCACCCCTGTGTGGTTTACCATACCATACACCAAACACCATAATCCTTTCCACAAATTCCAAACTGGCTTTTATCACAATTAAGCCACTTCAATTCTGTCCATCATTTATCTGTGGACCAAACCCATGTGTTCCTGTTTCAACCCCATACGCTACCTGAAATGCCAAAGTAATCAGTCTTTATATCTTTCCCTAATCTAATAATGAGGCCGTGCTTCTAAAAGGCTGAAGAGATTTGTATAAGGTCATAAATAACTATGCAGAGCTGTCTAAGGCCGATAGTGTACTACAGCATTTAAACACCAAGAGGCTTATAAATCAACATAAAACAAAGAAGCTAATAACTCATAAAAGCCTCTGCATCCTAATGCAGTGCACCGGCTCAAGATTGTAACAAAGACGACTATTTGTTACGTGTCAAAGCTGGTTCGCAGTTCACCGCTCTGTTTTTGTTCAGTCGGAGCAGAAGTAGTTTTATGTTACCTTTGGAGTGTTGAGTGAAGTTTCCAGCTGTTTTTATGCAAATTTGCCTTTCAATTTGTCCCTTTGCAACCCAGCGCCAGAGTTCTGGTTCTTCAGAAAACATTTTCACATGTGCAGAATCGAGTACAAGAGATCTTAGATTAGCATTAGAAAGGGTTGAAGATTTTGTAAGGAAGAAAAATAAATGTTGCAAGGTTACATAAGAGCAGTAGCAAACAATCATTTACAGCGTTAACTTCAATTAAAAGGCTCTCATTTGTATGAGTGGCGTTGCAGGAAAAAAAAAACACAAAAATAGGCTTTTTTGCATTGACATATATTCACTTTGAGAATGTTGATGAAGTACAAAAGAAAGGTCAGAAGAAGTTGCATTGTGTGTTTGTGGATTTGGAGAAAGCATACAACAGGGTGCTGAGGGAGAAGCTGTGGTACTGCACATTGTGGAAAGAAGTATGTGACGGTGGTCCAGAACATGTATGAGGACAGTGTGACATCAGTGAAGTGTGCAGAAGAAAAAAACAGACTTGTTCAAGGTGGAAGTTGGACTGCATCAAGGATCGGCTCTGAGCCCTTTCCTGTTTGCAGTGGTGACGGACAGGTTGACGGACGAGGTCAGACAGGAGTCTCCATGGACTATGATGTTTGCGGATGATATTGTGATTTGTGGTGAGAGTAGGAAGCAGGTTGAGAAGAGCCTGGAGGGGTGGAGGTACACGCTGGAGAGAAGGGGAATGAAAGTAAGTAGGAGTAAGACAGAGTACATGTGTGTGAATGAGAGGGAGGGCAGTGGAGTGGTGCGGTTGCAGGAAAAAGAGGTGGAGAAGGTGGAGGAGTTTAGGTACCTGGGGTCAACAGTGCAAAGTAATGGAGAGTGTGTTAGAGAAGTGAAGAAAAGAGTGCAGGCAGGGTGGAGTAGGTGGAGAAGAGTGGCAGGAGTGATTTATGATAGAAGAGTATCTGCAAAAGTGAAAGGAAAAGTTTATAGGACTGTGGTGAGACCTGCGTTGTTGTATGGTTTAATTAAATTCAATTAAATTGTATTTGTATAGTTTAGAGACAGTGGCATTGACTGATTTCATTGGGAGTGACCAGGATGGACTGGGTTAGAAACGAGTTTATTAGAGGGATAGCGCATGTAGGACGTTTTGGAGACAAGGTGAGGGAGGCGAGTTTGAGATGGTTTGGACATGTGCAGAGGAGGGACACGGGGTATATGGGTAGGAGAAAGCTGAAGATGGAGCCTTGGAGGAAAAAAGGAAGGCCAAAGAGAAGGTTTATGGATGTGGTGAGGGAAGACATGCAGGTAGTTGGGTTGAAAGAGGCAGATGTAGAAGACAGAGGGGTATGGAGATGGATGATCCGCTGTGGCGACCCCTAAAGGGAGAAGCTGAAAGAAGAAGACAACGATGATATATTCTTTTTATTGGCCCTGCTTTCCTTTTGATTCTTATCTATAAAAAACTACTTGCTGTTGTCATTTTCACAATCCCTAAATTTTAACAATTGATCTTAAAGGAATACTGATTATGTCAAAGTAGATCAGAAACATAATTCAAATCCAGGTGTGGGCTGGGTGCCTTGGCTGCAAATAAATTAGAGCATTGGCCCCTGGCCTGTGCATTTGCTTAATCAAATGAGCTTTTTGTGTTCCTCTAGAGACTGCACAGAAGACGCGGAGAGTAATGACATGACAGCAGTTCTGGGAACCCCATTTGTGGCGTAAATAAGGGCTTCACACATACACCAAACAGAGGGTGTCTTGGCACAGCTGTCCTTCTCTATGGAACACAACTGTGAAGCCTAAACAGTGCATGCAGTGTTCCTAAAAAAGCCCAGCTCATCGGTGCGAGGCTCCGGCTCTGTGAATGTGGTTTGTAAAACTGGTCCACAACAGAGTAAAATAAAAAAGGAACCATCAGAGCTAGCAGCACTAACAAGGACAGAATAATGTGCACACACACACACACACACACAAACAAGCATGCACACATGTAAAGAAATCTGAGTGGATATGGCATAGCTGAATTCTGTCTTTAACTATAATTAAAAGCTTCGTCAACAATATAAAGATGCCAGGTTAGAATTTGTATGTAAGCAAAAACAATGAAGAACGAATTTAGGATTCTCTCAAAATAAGCTCTTAACACATCCAATCTACATGTGTGTTATCTAATCTAGAGCTGCTTACAGGCTCCACAAGGAACATGTGAGGCTATGACTGAATCAGTTATCCAAACCTATTCAGTTCCTTTCACCTTAAGCTGGGGCTTTACAGAATCTACAGTGGAGTTTCCAGCCACCTGCTTTTTTAGCACATTTTTTTCACATACTAAATCCTAAACAGAAACATGAGAAAAATGCGGAAATGTTTACACCTGGTATATTGACAAAAAGCAGGTGCATTTAGTTTTTTTTTTTTTTTTTCCCCCCAACCCTAGATCCAGTCAGCAAAGGATATCAACTGTGACCTGTCTTCCCTCAACAAAGAGCCAAGGAGAGTGCAGTTAAGACTCTTTTCTCATGACTGTTTAATTCATCGTTTTGTTTGTGAAATTCCTTTGAACTAAAACCAGACTTGGCCGATAAAAATCGTTCTGGTGTTCATTGGATTACATCACTGTGCTGTGACCATGTCAAGATATTTCTCATAATAGTTCATGGCGATACGCAAGTTTTCTATTACCAACTTCTCCCAAAGTCCCGCAATTTGTTTTCTGCTGCTATATTCAACCTGCTTTTAAGCCCAGCAAGGTTTCTTGATGGATAGTACTAAAAGATTCACCATGTCTATAGTTGTTACATCTAATGTGTTATATATTTCATGCATTGTTCTTATTGTTATGTAGGTTTACATTCACAGAGTGGATTTTTTAAGTGTAATTTTTATTAGCATTCTAGCCTTTCCCTGGTTTGCACTACATGGTGTCCAGCGATTACCTTGTACCCTAGTGCTGTCATTTGTCTACAACATATTGCACCAAAACCCCATATAATCCTACTGGATTTTGCTGTGTATTTTTATACAGCTAGAATGGCAGTAAAACTTCCATTATATGACTCCTCTCCAAACAAAGTACAGTACATCACTATACCCACTGACATAGAGAGAGACAGAATGAAACAACATTACCGGAAGTGAGAAAAGAAACCCCAAAAAAAACAATGAGACACACTGAGAGCAGATACAGTTCTGCACATCTCTCACATCTCTAACTACAACTGCAAGGTGGAAAGAGAAAGCAAGAGAAAGTGAGAGCGAGAGGTGTTAATAGAAAGCAAGAGCAATCACTCACCTAATCCTGAAGTGTAAATGGCCTTCACTGACTTCTTCATTTTGTATAGAACACTTCGATCCACATCCAAAGCCTAAACAAAAAAGAAAACACATTTAAACACATTTTGTCAGATAGAAACACTATGTCGAACCAGCACAGAGTCCTAAAGAGCTCTGTCCATTTATATAATTTATTTATTCAAGTAGTTTCCAGTGTGATTATAAAATTGCTTAAACAAGGGACACTTTACTGCTGGGACCCATATTAAAAACTCCTACTTTAAATGCCTCTATTGTCTATCTAAATTTGTCTTTAAGACCACTCTGTATCATTTATTGGCATTAAGGTTTCAACTAGCTTGCTGAAAATCCAATAGACCAAAAAATGGGTAATAGCACTTTTAACAATAGACATTTTCACAAAGCAGCTTCATGGAGCTAAAGATGTTGTAAAGTAGGAATGTACAAGTTTAGTTCGTATAAGTTTGCTTCTTATAAGTTTATCCCTAATGAGAGATCTGTGACAAAGAAAAAACTCCATGAGATGTTATGAGGAAGGAACCAGACTCAAAAGGGAACTCATCTTTCATGTGGGTGGCACCATAATTACCTGGGTATTTTTTCTTACTAAATAAATGTAACTCTTTCTGTTCTGAAATATAAGCACTGCACACCAATACCAAAACAAGTTTGTTTTTCATATGCCACCTGTATTACATTTTGGGACACTATCTTAATTGTAAAAGTAATAGCTATTGACATATTACATACTTGGCCATGTTATGTGAGGAGATCTAGCAGGATATAAAGAAGTATTGAAATGGCCTGTTTATTTAGTTTTTGAGTGCTCCAAACAAAGGAACAGACAAACTTTAATTTTCATAGGTGGATAAATAACTTGCTTAAACAATGTGATATTTAGCATTTAATGATGTCACCAATATTTTCTTACTATGAAATCTATTTTTTGCAAAATAGTCAAGACACCCACGCCCACATCTGTACTATTAGACCTAAAATCAACAAGCTGAATGTTATGTAGTGAACTTGGATTGGGAATTTAGAGTATCAGTAGTCATATTAGGACTTCACTTGCTTTCCTTACTATTATATTACAACAGTCTTTGTGGCACACAACCCTTTTAAACTCCAATTTAAGAAACAAAGATTTTAGCTTGTGTTGAGTTTCTTTTATACCATCTCAAGAGTGTACAAAATACACAAACCTTTGTGAAGTCCAAACCAATTACGGTACATATGGGCTGCAGAACATCCCATCCCAGATTTAGTCCCTCTTTGCTGTCATATTAACATCTACTCTTCTGAAAAGTTTATCCAATAGATATTAGAACATGGCTGTGGGGATTTGTGCTCAATCAGCCACAAGAGCAATAGTGAGGCCAAGTGTTGATTATGGCTTAGTCAGGGTTCTAGTCCATCCCAGTAGTGTTCAGTGTTGGGTTGAGAACAGGGCTCTACACAGAACAGTCAAGCTCTTCTACCCCAGCCATGGCAACCTTGATTTCATGGCGCTCAGGAGTGTCAGCGTCTAACTGAAACAAGTTTTGGCCTCTTAGTTCCAGTGAAGTTCCAGGAAATCTTGATTCTACAGTATACAAAGGCATTATAGACAATTGCTTCCAAGTCCCACATGTGTGATAGTCCTCAGTAATAAATTTCATTATTTTAACATAAAAGTCCATAAAAACATTTCCCTATAAGTTTTTTGGTCTATGCTGCTATCCGCGAGAGACCGGGAAAATCAGCGAAGCAAATTACGGTAGTTATGTGGAAAATGCAATTCCGTGATACTACTTTACTCCGAACATAAAAAAATTATAAACTCCACCAATTACAATAGTACCATTAATATGTTTATAACATCTGTTTCAATTGATGTATTAAAAACTTGAGTATTAGGTACATTAAGAACAGATAATAATGTGCTATAAGGTTGCAATCATTCACGAGTTAACTCATGACAATCATCCAATTAACCGCAAATTGCCGCAATTTAAATTGTTTAAATAAAATTAAATAAATGGAAAAATTTTCTTAAAAAGTTTACATTTGTTAAACCCCATTTGTAATACAAGTGTGTATATAAATGTGTTTGTGTGCGCACGTGTTTGTTTCAATTTTAATAATTAATTTTCTAAAGATATGATCTACTTAAATGTTCTACTTTTTTCAGCATACTTTAAAAAATGTCTTCATTTCTTCCATCCTTAATTCATTCACTTCCTTACTATGTGGAATTGTGAGAATTTTCTCCTTTTAAGAGATTTTTTTTTAAGCTGGACATAAAACGCTAATGAATTCATATTGCTAGCTTTAGCGATGGCAGGAAGTGGTGCGATTTTTCACATTTCTGGTACAATGTTAGTAGCCACAGTGACATTGTGCTAACTGTAGTTTCTTTTTTATACCCCCAGCATTGTTGTGTATGTTCTCAAGTTTGATAATAATTTAAAAAGCTAGAGACGGAGACTAAACAAACTTGCAGTCCGCCACTTAATATGTTCCTAAAGGGAACTCCGAGTTGAACTATGTTTCACACATAAAAGAGGATTGCATTTTGGACATGTGTACCAAATAAAAAACCTGTACCGAAAAAGTTCAGTACTACAGATTAATAGGTGATACATCGATAGATGAGTGATAGAATGATTCACTGTGACCAACAGAGTTATGCAGTGTTAATCATCATTGGTTAAAGTGAATCAGGGTGAAAATGGTCCAATGTACAATATAATAATAAAGTGGCTCAATCTGAATCTGAAGAATAAGGAAAACCTAGATGTAATGAGAAGAAACAAATTTTAGCCTGCAATGCCTAATATTATGAATATTCATATTGACAATACAATTTAAAATAGTTTTTACTGAATTCACACTTACTAAAACAATAAATGAATATATAAAATGAATGGTATGAGTGAGTCATGACTGCATGTGCTGTCTAATGCAAAACCTACCAGGTGACGTGTTTCACATAAGGCGTGGTTATCGAGCTGGTTTTCTTTTTTCAACCCACATGTGGATTGAGTGACTCTCAGCAGAACAGAGACTTTAATTAACACAAGTAATTATCCAGCCAGCCATTAAAACAACGGTGGTTTCATTTTAACATGGTGCACTCCTAATTATTAGACTAATAAGATATTTTTTTATCTCAAATAGCAGTTTTTCTGCTCACAGTGTCAGATATTGCAGCAAAAATGCATCAGTGCCTCATTAATTCAAAATGCGGACAAACTGCCAGTCACAAACATCTGCTATGAAAATGAATACTGTATGTGTGTGTTGGCATTCCCACTGTCTTCAGGTAATTCATTATTCAACATCCTAAAAATATTCTGAAACAATCTCTACTCTGCAGGGGTGGGTAGAAAGCAGGCGAGCAAATTAACTCTCTCCATAGAGAAAATGCCGAGGGCACTGCGGAATGTGCCTGCACTCACACACTGCTGCTAACTTTCATCCAAAATTTTCACAATCATGGCATCAAAAGTATTCCAGCATCTACTACAGAACTAGAGCAGCTTTCTTGTTGTGTCTTGCACACATACTGAGGCAAAAAAATAAATGGTGAAGAGTCTTAAATCCCATCTGGTCTTTAGCCTATTGACCTCACACTATTGTAGTCCAACTGTCGGCGTTTTGACTGACGGCTCCTAAACACTACTCAATCCGAGACTAAGCCCTTCTCCAAATCCCTCAGAGATCCGGCTCAATGCCACACACACTTGTCCAGCCCTCGTCATAATATTCCTTTCCAAAACATTTCATTTCACCCAACGATCTCCACATCTGAGGCATGGTCTGCACTTTATTTCAAAAAGTGTAGTGTTTCAAGAGAGTCTGCAAGAGTGGACAATGCCCCCGTTCACACTCGTGAGCTGGCAGTAGTGAGAAGAGGCTAGCGCAGCACAAAAGGGCGCTTTCTGAGCAAACAACGGGGCTATAAATAACAGTCTTAAGATGAGAGAAAAGATATCACATTTATAAATTCCACATGAGCAGAGAACAGAGAATGCAATCCTTGCTTTGTAGAAAAAAAAAATGGTGGCCACTGAGAGGAAACTGTGGGATCAAGATATGCGGGCTTGCATTACAAGAAGCCAGCCTTAAGAAGCCGCTGAGACGTCTGGCCTCAAACTCAAATAAACAATAATCATAACAAGTGCAGCCAGGCCGTGAGGAAAAGGGGGCGGGGTTTTGACCTGATCTTGAACCCGCATAAACGAGAGAATGTTTAACCCTAGGCAGTCTTACCGAATATCCTACCAAGGCTTAACAGAGCACAGGTAAAGCAGCATTGTGTATAACTATATACACTGTAAGTGTCCTATTCATGATCATCAACCTCATCTTTATAAAACAACTGTCTCCATCCTGGATAGTCATTCAATTGTGAAAACATCCTGGCTCCTGATTGCAGGAAAAAGTTCTTAAGTAGCTTTAATACATCAATATTTATAATCAATATGTGATATTTTAGAAAATATCCACAATGCCACTTAACCACCCACTATGCCAGTAATATGGAGTCCATGATCTGTAAATTGTGCTCTAACAAATCAGGTTCTAAACTTTCAACTAGCGTCATTGCATAGCATTGAGTTTGGTGTCTACTACAATTCTGGGAACCGTCAATCCAAATCTCACTGGCAATGATAGTAAAGCGCTGTTAAGTCCGCCTCCATAACAGGATTGTGCCAAAATGCAAACAAACTTACCAGTGCAAAGGCAAAATTAGAACATGCATTCATAAACTATGATAAGCCCAAAAAAAGCGCAAAAAACATGAAAAGGCACAATAGACAAAAATAGCAACATTTCTAATTATAAACTAATCAATCATAGTCAAGCATTAAAAAGGTAAACGTCACGTCCAGTCGAGTCAGTCGTGCATCCAGATCTTTGTAAACAAGGAATTCAAAGTAACTGGATCTATGAAAATATTTTTTTATTGAAGACCTGGTCAAAAAATGCAATAAGGAAATAAAATCCTCCTCTAAAACAAAGCAGCTTATTAAAGCTGCAGAGGATTTATGCTTGACACTGTACTCTCGCTAAAAACAACAAAGCAAGATAAAAGAAAGAATCAGTTTCTGTTGACAGGACCATCTATCACCCACCTCATGCTCCAGGGCCTTACTGCATGTACAGCTTTGAGCATCTTCATAATCACATCTAGTGTAAGTGCTGCGAGAGTGCTATACCACAACAATTATCAGAGCAATCTCTGCCCGAACTGAAACTGTATCCAGCAGCTTCTATTTAGCGTCACCTCAAACCCAGAGCTCTGTTTGAATGCTCTGTGCATTTAGACACTTCAAATGCTATTTGATCCTCCTCTTTTCTCTCTGCTCATTTAGGCACTCAGCACTGGACATACTTGAAAGCTTTAGCAAGCCATCTGTGATGATGGATGATGGAGAGCTTCTCCCGTCCACCAACACAACATTGTCTCCAAGTGTCTAATCTCATTCCTCAGGGTTTTGTTCAAATAAACCTCACAAGCTTGATGCGAAGGAGAAGGGGTCTGAATCCTTTTTTTGCATTTTCCAACAATGTACTTATTGTATACTCTATATGTTTGTCATTTGCGAGATGCCCTTATCCAGGTCAACTTACATTTATCTTACAGTATACTATTGATTTTACATGCTGTATATACACATACATATATATATATTTATATTCATTCTTCTTTCGGCTGCTTACATTAGGGGTCCCCACAGTGGATCATCCGACTCCAAACTACTTTCTCCTCTACATCTGCCTCTTTCAAACCAACTATCTATCTGTATTCACTCACTACATCCATACCGATACTACCGATATACCCCACATCCCTCCTTTGCACATATCTCGGGCCTCTTTAGCTTTGTCCCCAAAACGTCCTACGTGCGCTGTCCCTCTAATAAACTCGTTTCTTATCCTGTCCATCGTCGCCACTCCCAATGAAAATCTGAACATCTTCAGCTCTGCTACCTCCAGCTCCACCTCCTGTCTTTTACTCAATGCCACTGTCTCTAAACCATACAACATCGCAAATAATGATTAAACTTAAATAATTTAGTCCTGCCCAGTCTTATGACTAGCTTAATCATAAACCTATAAAAAAGCTAGCTGTTGTACTAAAATAGCTAAATAAATGCATTAATATAGATCATGGCAACTAAATGTGTATGTAATCATGCCCTGCATCGTGTTTACAACCTCAGTATTACTGCAACCTGGTTTGTGTCTTAACTTGCTCTCAATAAGGTGACCTTATTTTGCTAAGTATCACCAGTGTTTTCAAATGCATACAGTTTTGATTTTGAAAAGGCTGTCTTTTCCACATTATGACTGAATCAATCACATTATTAAAAATGTTTATCTAGCTAATACAAAGAAAGTTCAACAATCTAATAGAATGGCTCATTTACAGTTCCAGTAATGAAGTGCATGGTCATGGCCTACAATCAGCTAGGACCTAGCTACATTCTTTAAAATGGTTTCCAATACCATAATCAATAAGGAGTGGGTTTTTCTGACTTCTGGCTTGTCCTTCAGATAACTTAATACAAATAAAAATGGAAATGGAATAAAAAGCTAATAGTCATGATTAGTATTTCTGTTGAGATGCCACAAATATTTCACAAGATCTCCAAAGGCATATCCCATGAATAACATTTCCTAAATGAACCTCAAATTTAAGATATGTATTGTTGTTCCTATATGTATTGTTCCTTAATCCACTGCACACACAGTATATTCTCATGTGCAGTACAGTTGAGAGTTAATAAAAACATATTTTCAGTTTCTTCTTCTCACTGATTAGACGGATCTTTCAAAGGGAAATTGATTTCTGCATGTTTGCTTTCACCACCTACACTGCAATGAGTATGCTTCATTGTGTTATGACAAATTTATGACTAAAGACAAAACCATGCCGAAAAGGAAAAATGCTGAGTCATGCACACAGAAGGATTTTCTTCACTACCTCTACATTAGTTCCATCATGTAGAGTAGGGACATACCATCACATCCACTGAAGTGATGTTATGACAACACACTTTATTTGAAGTGGCATTCCTTCATTCTTGTCCGTCATCATGTTCCAATTGTCCCTTAAAGACTTAAACAGGGCATAATTGAGGTTTGCACTTAAAAGGCTGGACAGGGTGTTTATTTAAACATGGGTATAGGTTACATCTGTCACTTTATGGGACATGCCGCAGAGCCGACTTGGCTTATAAAACGTCAAAAGAAACTGGAGACAGATTTACTGCACAGTCTCGATGTTGTCAACACAGCAGACATGACACGTGAGCTGGAGAACAACAATAAAATTTGGTATATTCTTTACATGGTAAAGTATACTAAAAGCCAACAAGAGACACATATGGTTGGTGTTTTGCATCGTTCATTTGCTATGCATTACACCTGCATTCATTCATTTTCCATTCCACATTTAGAGAGAAGTACTTCTTTTCACCCACCGCAAAGAGTCTTCTAGTTTTCACTAAAATGAACATGTCAGTGTTAAAATGATTAAAATTATGGTGGGGAATGGGTCTACTTCAGTGTTATACTATGAACATTTATAAATGGCTAGTCAATGTCAATTACTATAAATGACAAAATCTATTACATTTTACTGGTTAATATGAGTGATCATAGCTGCTATTTTGTTGTCTTGCAATAAAAGGTAGAGATGACAGGAGGTAACAGTAACAAAGGTGCTAGTAGTAATAGACTAAGTAGGTTGAGGGTAACAGTAGGCTGAGGTAAGAGTAGGTTAAAGGTAGATGAGCAGTAGAATGAGGTAACAGTAGGTTAAAGGTAGAGGACCAGTATGCTGAGGTAACAGCAGGTTAAAATAGAGGAACAGATGACTGAGTCAACAGTAGGTTAAAGGTAGAAGAACAGTAGGATAAGGTAACCTACTGTTACCTCATCCAACTGTTCCTCTACCTTTAACCTACTGTTAAAGGTAGAGGAACAGTTGGATGAGGTAACAGTAGGTTAAAGGTAGAGCAACAGTAGGATAAGGTAACAGTAGTTTAAACGTAGAGGAACAGTAGGATGAGGTAACAGTAGTTTAAAGATAGAGGAACAGTTGGATGAGGTGACAGTAGGTTAAAGGTAGAGGTCCAGTATGGTGAGGTAACAGTAGGTTAAGGTAGAGGAACAGATAGCTGAGTCAACAGTAGGTTAAACAATAGAGTAATAGTATGATAAGGCAACAGCAGGTTGAGAGAGAGGTAAGAATTGGTCAGGGGTAACATTTGGATGAGGTAACAGTAGGTTAAACGTAGAGGAACAGTTGGCTGAGTCAACAGTAGGGTAAAGGAAGAGGAACAGTAGGCTGATGTAACAGCATACAGGTAGTCCTCTACTTACAATGGAGATACGTTACGAAGACCCCATCAAAAGTCAAACATATCGTTAGTTAAAAATGGTAATATGACAGTGACAGTCTTTCCTGCTTCATGCTGATTTATAATTTTAATTTTCTTCTTTAACCTCATAACTTTCCTCTTCTTTTTTTCACTACAAGCAGGAGACATACTTGGGTGCTCGGAAGACACACTTTTATCACAAAAATGGCTGTTTGAATCCATTTAAAACAGAAAGAAATTACACACCAACACTGAGACCACTTTTCCATCGATCGCTAGCGAAAGTAGAGCACCTCACAAGGCGAGAGATACGCTCATCCCAGCTGCACATCCTACGTATCGTACATCTTAAATATTTTTACAATTTTGTCGTTTCGCTATCATCATCGTAAGATCTAAAAAATCGTAAGTCGAACCATCGTAACTCGGGGACCATCTGTATTAAATTAGAGAACAAGTAACCTGAGATTCTTATATATTCAATCCCACTGTCTAAAAATAACATCATTATACACACTGAAAATTTTCCAATATGCCCTAGACAACATGGTTTTTAAACCTTAAATATGGTTAAAGGTGAATTTGTTGACAATAATGAAGTTGCATAACATTATCAAAAAACAAAGTAGAGAAAAAAGATGTCTGCTTTACACTGGGGAATGATTGTTGTCCTTTCAGACCAGAGACTATCATCAATTACGCTCTGATAAGCATACCAGTCAATCCAAAACATAAGTGACATTTAAATACTTCCCAAGAATATAGAATGACAGCACATCTAATAATGTTATATTTTAGGATTTATAAGATTAATTTGTACTGAAGCTGGTTTAAACATATGTAAATTCAGATATTCTCACTGGATAATTTTCTCATCAAACATTTGATTTTACAGCTACTCTGGCATTCATTTTTATTAAACAACTTTGGTAAGTAAGTGCCTCTGGAAAAAATTAAGTAAAGAAGGTTGATTGACGTCATGCACCATCTGTGCTGCAAGAGGAAAGCTTCACACAGACTGCCAGACCTTCACCAGGGGTCAGTGTCACTGTACAACCCAAAAATTCACACATTTACAACAGTGATATTTTAATACTAATATATATGTTGGTTTTGTTCTTGTAATATATGAACATTGTAAAATTCCCATCAATTCCTACAATAAGGCAAACTTTTTATATATACACTCCCACACACACACCAACACACATCCTGCCTGTACATCTGCCAGCATCCTGCTTCCACCTTTAATCACCAAGCCCAGTGAAATGACCCAACCACAACTACCCATGAACTCCAAAACTGCCGAGCAGAAGCAGTTAGCATTTCCCCGCCTGCCTCAAAGATGTAACACAAAAAAGAAAAGAAATAATTAGGTAAAAGGGCAAATACTACTTGTTCCAGTTAAAAAAACTCCTGGCAAACCAACAACATATCCAGTCCTCTAATGGTTACTCAGGATATAAAGATTCCAGAGGCTTTTGCACACAGTGGGGCCAGTGATGTCTCGGCCTCCATTGTTCCCAGTTCCACAACTATTCGATGACGGCACATCTAGAACAGGCCAAACCCGCCCCCTCACTCCTTACCATTAGGCAAGGCAAGGAAAACAAAGTAGTTGTGCTAGCCTGGCATATTTCAGATACTTCTCCTTCCCCCTCAAGCTGCACTAAATCCCAGTTTGAGCTCCAACATCAGAATCACTCGCTTTGAACTCTTAGACGCCCAAATTAAGAGGGACCTGGTTCCTATTTTTGTACAGTGTGGTTGCCTTATTAAAAAGATCTTTTGAAAGCATCAAAAATTATTGAAGAATAAAAGACAATAGAATGTTTAGTTGCTGTCTCTTGATAATCACTTTCATGATTTAATTGTGTATGACTGGACTGATTTTTGGACCAAACGAGATCCATTTAGGTTTTCTACTCCATTGATTTTTATATCCTTTTTTTTTTGTGTACAGATGCAAAACGATTTGGCTGTGTAAATCTCTATTGTTTTAAATATGGTACATTGTTACTTCTGCTACTTCAGATAATTTTACCAGACACCAAAACTCATTTATTCCACACTGCCCTGCTAGATAACCCTTTTGCCTATCTCATTCAGCTTATCACAACTATTAGGATATTAATGCATTCATTTGGAATTAATTCCTA
Organism: Silurus meridionalis; assembly: GCF_014805685.1. Classification (NCBI taxonomy): domain Eukaryota; kingdom Metazoa; phylum Chordata; class Actinopteri; order Siluriformes; family Siluridae; genus Silurus; species Silurus meridionalis. The sequence goes on along the minus strand of NC_060891.1, from coordinate 11,638,785 downwards.
AGAGAATCTACACCAAAAAATTGGTATTTAATTGATCAATTGTGTAACGTATTTACACATTAGAAATGTAACTACATATATTCTATAATGACTGGCTTTAAATTGTTGTGTAAGTTACTGAGATTTTAAATATGGATTATGTTGTGAAGTTTAAGTAAATGCTGCAATGGTTCAAGTGGAGTCTTAAATTGGTTCCATTTGCCACATCTTCCATGTTATTGAAAAGTGATCAATCTGGTGTTTTACTGGCATGAAAGTGAGTCATGAGGATTTCCACTTCAATGAGATTTTGCAACAAAAAAAATACTAATAAAAAATTTCTAAACTGGTTTGTGTGTATTTAATGGGTAATTATACTGCAAAACCATGTTATCAAATACTAATACACTTTACCTACAGAACTTGGAAATTAACCACGAGTTGAGTTCTTGATCATCAAATTTTGCTTTCTTTACTAGCACCTTCATCTAAATGTGACCTATAAAAGGTTATTAAAGAAATATTGCGCACATTCCACTACTGCCCAGTCATTAGGAAAACGCCTGTACAATCAGACTGTTCTGATTCAAAGAGGGATTTTTCTTTTTCCAAATTGCTTTGGATTACTTCTTCAAATTACTTTCTGAAGGAAGTCTGTTCTGAAACCAGCCTTTATGTCCATGCCATTACACCTCAACCTGACCTACCCACCTCCTTTCATCCTCTCTTTTTCCCTTCTTTGGAGCTCAGACCAAACATGGCGTTGAGCTGCAGCCAATAAAGGCGGCCTTGAATGCAATTACCTACTTCGCTGTGGAGAAAGTGAGCGCCAGCTGATTAACATCTAAGCTTCAGTGAGGTACCAGATGTTTCGGTTAAGCTTATAAATGCTACAACAGAGTGTAATAAGATGTGTAGCGGTTTTGAGCTGCTTTGCTCTTTATGTGATACCTGACACCAAAGTGGCCTTGAGGAGTTAGGACCAAATTAGTGGTATGTCCTGGTATGAAAAAACTTTAGAATAAAAGAGCGACATCTGACCGTGTCTAAGCCCAGTAACATCAGGAGCTTACAGCAGACAGGATCAAACTGGAACAAAGATGATCTCTAAGAGTCAGTCTTACACAGGGGAGTTTACTGTGGGTGGTCTGGACTACACTGAACAGTATGTGATAAAAGGCATACTGGGATCCTTAAATTCTAATTAGTTTTTAAAACTCTAACCAGAATGAGACTGCCGTCAAAGCGCAGGAATACATCTAAACTAAAGTAAAATGAGAGCTAATTAAATTGAACAAAAGCAGGGCAGGTTTTTTTTTTTGTAATTTATTATCCACATTATCTGGAAGAATAAAACCGACTACTCCAGACTAATCTTTTAAAATGCTGTGATTTTATTTCGACCCAGCATTTTTGCAAGCACATCCACGCACACACAAAAATCTTTTTTCATTTGCTATAATGGATGTTCTGGCACTGTTTAAAAAATTTGTTATATTGATGTGAATTAAATACCTTGGCAGATAAAGATATGTCATTGATGTGACAAGCCACAATGCTTGCTAGCTCAGCCAACATGTAGGTAAGGACAGAATAACTGTTGCACTGCAGTGATAGATTGCAGTACAGGAAAACATTTAGGAGTTTAGAAATGATAATATACTGGTCATCAAAAATTGTCCAATAAAATGGTAATAATATTCATCAACAACATTTTGCATTTAACTTGATTGTTGGTTGCACATTAATCATGAATAATAGTTGTAAGGTTTAACTACTACTACTACTACTAATAATAATAATAATAATAATAATAATAATAATAATTTTAAAAGCACTAAAGAGAGTTCATACAAAATGTAATTCCCAAAATTGAATTTTTGATGCCTGGCAAGATTTAGAGAACTTAAAGCTATTAGAAAATAAATCTAGATTATTATAAAATACAGCAGATGTTACATTCAATCATCTTTTTCTTACTATTAATAAAAATTCTCACCAACACACATATTGCAAATTGTCTCTAATACACTTTTTTTCCTGTGTTAATCATCAGAGAGGCACAACATGTGAAATTATAAAAAATGTATTGCAAAAATCCAAAAAAAGGCATTTCTAAATTGTATTACATGGCTAAAATGAAAGGAAAGAAGGGGCATCTATTAGGATGTTGAGTTAGTGCACCCCATTAGCGTGATTAAAATGTGTGCACACCACCATTCTATTTCTCCAGGGTTGAATGCTATGGACTTCACTGAGCCAATTACGATAAGAGATGGGGGATGAATTTCAATCCTGCTGTTCATATACCTATGCAGTGCCAAAAAACCTCTGCCACCTTAATGTCCCGTTTCAGAAACACAGAACCTGACCTTAAAATGGCAATCATTGACCAGTAGAAATTGCTGGTGCAAGTCAATTTGTTCTAAAGGGAATAAAGAGTTTTATGAAAAGCCTCACAATCATATCTGAAATAAAAAATTGAGCAGGTTGCAACTTATTTAGAAGCTACTTCTAAAGTCCTGTAGTTAGACTTGGCCAGAGTTTAGCCTCCCGAAACCTACACCAAGTTCCTCTGTACATTAATCATTCTTTTTTTTTTTTTTTTACAAATGGATGTCCTTGTAGAAGGATAGGAGGTTGACATTGCACAATTCTCAGGTTCTAATGCAGACATAGATGGTCTCACAGGGATTAAATAAGCTGGTCAGTCTCACAGGGAGGAACTTTTTATTGTCCTGTGACCTCATCTGGCACTTTGCAAAGACATGACATCAGTAGTATTTATCTTCAGCAAAACAGGAATGGTGGTTTTAGCCAAAAAAAAAAAATAATGCAGCCTGAGAAAAAAAAAAACAGACCCAGACTCAACAGGCTTAATGAGGTGAACCAGGCTTGAGTGAATGCTATTTATTACATCACCAGCTCTGACTAAGCGAGTTTATGATTGTGAATAATGTGAATAATGCTATAAAGCACAGGTTCCTAACTACTAGGTCATGACCCAGTATCGGCCCATGTAGGAGTTACTAGGTCTCTGCTACAAAAACGTTCTGGGAAAATATCTAGATTTGGTCTGAAGCAAAGAGAGAAACTTATATAAATAATAATATATTAGAAATAATATTATATAATAATAAAATGCTTTAGTTATTTATTATATGACAATTAATTTGCCAATGGCTCAGGGGTTATGTGATTTCACCATGCAAGGTATTTTTGGTGTATTTAATAAGCTATAGCACCAATCTGAACAGCACGTGAACCAATTAAATCCAGATCTTGTAAGATCTTATCGCTGAAATGATTGAAAAGCTCAAAGTAGAAGTCACTGTATTTAATAGATAAATGAAGTGTTTTTCTACATGTGAATGAACACCAATCGAATACCTTATGGGTTTTCACTGTTTGCTCCAAATTCTTGTGTTAAACATGTTTAGTTTTAAACAGTGTAGACTGTGGGGGAGGGTAGAGTATCCAACGGTTGACCTGAGTACCGGCTGACATGAAGCGTACAAACACGGCCACTCCTAGAACAGCTGCTAATTACACCACAACAACAACTGTGCTTGGAATGTCAGATTAACCCACTGCTTTCTCTTCTTTTTCCTCACACACCTACCTATCACCACAATTGCTGCCTGTTTACTGTATCGGCGGCTTTACGAGAGGGAAAACACGATAGACAGAGGCTCGCTGGGACGTAACAGCTCTCCAGAGCACGCTAACCGTAGGTTTGCTTCAACAAAGACTCCATTGTCTAAGCTGAGAGAAGAAATGCACACAAACATACACAAGCATGCTGGAGTCTGTCTTTGAAAGTAACGCTATTAAAGTAAAACCGCACACTGGTCATTTACCAACACCATCGAACGCCAGTAAACGCACCTAGGTGAAGATTTAATTGGGGTAATTCAACTGAAAAGGTACCTAGTGAAAATGACTCCCCTGTGTGCTTTCAAGCACTTGCAGCAGGGTTTTACACCAACAGCCAACTCCATTTTGGCTGAGCAGAAGCGCTTGTAGTTAGGAAGACCTTTTGCCCCCTCAACGCTTCAAAAGGGAGATGTTGTTTTGGCTTCACGCTTCTCCTTATGCCACAAATACAAACAAATACCACAAACAATCATCTCAGCGCAACACAAATGTGGGAAAAGTTTCCGTTCTTACAGGAATTCACTGGTCAATTCAAGTTTGACTCAAATCACACATATATAATTTAATGGTAAGAAGTGCTTTTAATTTGACATTGTTGTTTATCTGAGGTGAGAAGAACAAGTTCTGAACTAGGACTTTTATTTCGAGGGGGCGTTTCTTGGTTTTTCCTGGTCGGGTGTCAGGAATTACAAGTTACAACCTATTGTGCAAAGCTTAATCTGCACTGCCTCTTGTCTTAAGCAAAATTCAGTTATTTTTTGTAAATAGCGTATCTATTGTTGAAGGAATCGTATAATCCGACACAGATAGTTGGGATTTTATCATAGTGTGTGACAAAGAATAATCTGTCAAGACAGCTGAAATTCAACCAGCTCCAACATGCCAAAGCCCAGAGTGAGATATAAACAATTAGCTTCTAGTGTAGACAAGACACCCACACAACTAGTAAAGCAAGTTTAAAAAAAGATTTAATTACTACAGAATCATGAAAATCTGAAAGTCATGCTGGTTCACACAAACTGGGCATTATTTCCAGGGCACATGCATAGTTTTGAGGCAGGAAGAGGCATCCACAAAATCAGTAGCTGTTTTATAGACTACTCTAGATTTTACACTGACTGCCAGGTGTGGTCTGTAAACAGTAGGAGGGTAATGGAAACACAATCAATAAAGAAATCAAGTCCAAATGTGTCTGGCTGAGGGAAACCAGACAGATGCACTTCAAACATCAGCTTTACTCAAACACTGGTGCTTAGAGGACTCTTTATCTAAATCCAATCTCCTTTATTGGTAGTGTGTATTATATATATATTTATAGGACTGTGCCAAAAGAGCAACTGTTGAACATTTGAGCAAAGACTTTATACCACAAGTAATTGCATATGCAATTGTGAATTAGGATCGGAAACATGACCCCATGATGCAGCATTATTTCCAGGGGGAAAAAACTACAATGGATTATACTAGAGGGAAGCAATGGTTTGAACATAACATTAGACAGGATAATGTAGACTATATTGTCATTTCCACCTTGCAGTGTATATTATTGGAATATACTATGTCATACAGGTTGTGATAGTTGGTCGATTAATAGAAAAAAGGTTTTGCCTATTTTTTCTTAAATATATTATGTTTCAGTCCATTTCTGTTTTCCTCACAAATGATTTCAAGTGATTTGAAGCCCTTTTATTTAATTGCGCCGAAGAACACACACTCGAGTTGCACTGTCTGGAAATGTAAGTGGCGGTATTCAGGTTATTACTCCACACGGTTTGGGAGATTAATCGTATCCATATGCAGTTGCTTGCCATTCTTCTGGAGAATGCAGCAGAACAACACCTTGCCCAATGATTCCAAAATCCTATAAAGCATCTCTTTTGCAAGTTCTTGCAAAGCATCCAAACATGTTTGCAGCATGTAAATGAAGAACAAACCCTATTACAATGGCAAGAGAATTCCATAATTTGTTCATATTCAAGCTTTGTAGTGTTCTTTTATACGTATAACGTAATATATATATATATAGAAAATTGTAGATTCACACTGAAGGCATCAAAACTATGAATTAACACATGTGGAATTATATATGGAATTATATACATAACAAAAAAGTGTGAAACAACTAAAATATGTCATATTTTAGGTTCTTCAAAGTAGCCACCTTTTGCTTTGATTACTGCTTTGCACACTCTTGGCATTCTCTTGATGAGCTTCAAGAGGTAGTCACCTGAAATGGTCTTCCAACAGTCTTGAAGGAGTTCCCCGAGAAATGCTTGGCACTTGTTGGCCCTTTTGCCTTCACTCTGCGGTCCAGCTCACCCCTAAACCATCTCGATTGGGTTCAGGTCCGGTGACTGTGGAGGCCAGGTCATCTGGCGCAGCACCCCATCACTCTCTTTCTTGGTCAAATAGTCCTTGATGCCTTCAGTGTGACTCTACAATTTTCATAGTCATGAAAATAAAGAAAACTCTTTGAATGAGAAGGTGTGTCCAAACTTTTGGTCTGTACTGTATATATACAGTATATATATATATATATATATATATATATATATATATATATATATATATATATATATATATATATATATATACACACACACACACACACACACTGAAGAGATTCACTCAAGGGCCCAGCAATGGCAGCACTGGAATTTGAACTTATGACCTTCTGATCAGAACTCCTGAGTCTCACCACTGAGCTACCATCTTCTCCCAGGCATATATTTCATGTATTGGACAGGTAGCATGGTTCTATACTGTGCAGTGTTGCCTAGGTGTTTTTTTAGCAGAATCATAGAGCTATGCTGGCAGGCATTGAAGTAATTCAGGAGTTTGATTGCTCTTCAAGCCTCAGTCCAGCTTATGTCAATAGGCAGCATGAGGCACATACTGATGCTCTGCACTCGCTGTGCAAATGCAGACTTGGTGATCTATTAAAGATTTCCTGGTTTAAAAATAGAACTGGTGCCAAACACCAGGGAGTCTGACAAACTGGGAATAAGCAGGGGGGCATCTCGGCTTATACGGGCCCACAAGACATTTCACAACAGAATTTTTTACTAATTTAAGAATTAATTGCAAAACCACATTCCCAAAGTTAAATACATACAAATAAATAACAATATATCACAGCAGATGTTTCTAAGATATCTACTGGGCAACAAAAAATTAAGCACTGCTACTGATCAGTCTACAGATACAATATATACACAGACATATTTACATATACAATTTCCACCAAGAAACCACAATGATTTTTTGTTGTTGTTGCTTAGAATCATTATATTAGGGTTTCTGAACTTTGGGATATCCATGCATTCCATTGCTATGCTTAAAAAACATGGAATTCCCCAGACCCCACTTTGAAAACCAGGGTTCATCTACATATCCAAATATTAATGTCATTGGAATGAGACTTTGTTGACCAAAAGAAAACCAGAGCTGTTAAAATCATGGTGCAGGTTTCGGTTGCACATATTTATTTCTTGACATTCACGTATCCAGTGGTCATAAGTGTTAATATCACAAGATTACAGAGCACCCCAGGGAACAAAAATTGTCAAACTCTACAAATCAATAAGAGTTTAATGAAGAGGCACCACTTGATAGCAGACAATGGATGTGAATTGGATTTGTTTTTGGAAACCTGTGACTGAGCTCCTTAACAGAGAGTCTCCATGCCCCACATTAATACGTCCTAAAAAAAGGCCAGTCTCACTCCTGACCCTTCCAGGGTCAATGCTCACCGCTCCACCTAATTAATGGGATTTCCTCATTCCCACAAGTATAGCATAAGAGAAACTATAGCCTATATTCAGGGGAGATGGCAAATCTATAGGACAAGACCATGACCTTTCCCCTTCATGCTCTTAAGAGTAGAAAAGGAAGACTGCAGCTGTTTATAAATGTGGTCACCAAGGGTCAAAACTAAAGCATTCAAACAAGCACAAAGCCAATGAGAGTTTCAATGACTCCTACTATTTCATTGAAATGTACCTCAGGAGCCATCATGACAGCGAGTTCAGGACACCTCAAATTATTCCCAATAATTTCCACACAATGCAAACTTAGACTGACAACAGCAAGAGGGATAATCTTCTTAAAATGAAGGGAAGTCAATCCAGGGTCATCAGCCATCCGTGTCCTCAAGCGACCCACCTGTCTGAGCAACATTAGTCTTAAAGCTTTTACATTCAGGCTCACGTCTGCAAGCCTAATCCCTGTTCCTGGGTGCTCATTAAAACTTTCCTCCCACCCACCTGTTCCATAGAGCAGCTGTTCTGCTCAGCTCAGCTGGCTTGTTCCTGAAAGTGCAGCCTGAAAAGACATCAGGAGAGCACAAAGCACACCAGGCCACAGTCAGCAGCCAACCAAGATGATGACCCCTTTGACCTCTTTCTAACTGTTGTTGAAAGACATGCCCAGTCTGAAACCCCAAACCTCCTAAAAATGGCCAGTGCATTTATTTTGAGCCTGTTGTCCATGACCTTTTAAGGGTTTACCCAGTAAGAACTAATTCATAAACATGACCTCTAAAACGGCTGAAAACACACAGACTAGCTAAAAAACTAAAACTAAATATAACAATTTAATCGGTTACTCTTAGACAGCAATTAGCAAGGCTTTACGAATGCTGTGCTTCTTTGCAGTTAGCCTTGCAATCCAGACTTCAAGCATTTGCCATTAAGTCTCCCTTTTTACTTTCACTAGAACGTCAATTTGGCCAGCGTGGCAGACGATTAACCACTGACCATTTCCTGTAGTCCTTGAGTGGAGCTCTTCAGTGCAGCACATCTATACCTGAATTACTGCCTTGTAGCCATTTTAGCAGACTTAATTTGGGAACATTCAGAACTTTCTTAAAAATAGAAGAAAGTATTTTGTCTTCTTCATGAAACCCTCTTGGATTTTTTATCCACCTCAACATGGACAACCCATTGACCTGTTCGCTCCTAAATGCCTTGAGGGCCCCAACACAATGGTAAGAGCAGTTGCCTAATGAGACATATTCTCTGACCTCTCACGTCAACACGCCATTTCTGTCAGCAGAACTGACGCTCATTGGATTTTTGTTTTTGCTTTTATGTCTAGAGACTGCTGTGTCCGAAACTCCCTAGAGATCTTCAGTTTCTGAAAGACTCGAAGCAGCCTGTCTGGCTCCAACAACCATACCACAGTCTTAGTAACTGAGATCACATGTTTACCTCATTCTGATTTGAATATTAACTGAAGCAACCTAAAGCGTTCCTAAATAAACAGAAGGTTGAGAACAACACGAAACCAGGGCATAGGAGTGTGAAAGGCCAGTCAGATTGCATCATTTAACACACCTGTGGCCATAACAAAATGTTCTCGACATAAACTGGGCTGAAATGTTTCCCCAGCGCACTCTCTAAGGAGCAGAACGCCAAGAAGTAAGTTATGAGTAATTGACTATGATAAAGAGTGACAGCTATAGACATGAAACATGCTTATGCAGGATGTGATTCGAAATAGTTGTTAAATATCCTTTGTCAAAAGCTGAAATTGACCTTAAGAATTGACACAGAATAAGTTATTTACTTCACTTGCGATAGTAGGAAGAGGCTGGTAAGCTGATGCCATAGCAGTGAAAAAGAATGATGCAAATTTTGAACCGAAGAAGGCAACGGAGTGTTCTAGGAAAGTAAGATAAACCCAATTTCGCCATAGATCAGAAATAAGTAAGCCCTATTCCAGTAGTAACTAGTCTACTTTGATCCTCACTTGGCCCATGTTTGCTTGTAGGCCTGTGTGGACATAATAGTGACAGCGGAGACATGCAATGTAGTACACTAGAAAATTCACAGTATTCAACAGAGCCTCTTCTGATTCCGACCCAGCACTCAGCTGGATGATAGCCACGAGCACTTTGTCTGGTCAGAATAGCTGGTGCAAATTATTCATAGGCAATTTTTTAATGAAAGTAATGGTGCCTTTAAATAAACATATCCATCCAGAGAGATTGGATACCTTGAGCACCTGCCATTCAGATTAAGGGAAATACACACCCCTGGGACAAGGAAGCATTGACTATACAGGGCAACTGATATTCTGCTCTGTGGTAAAAAAAGCTTTATAAACCACATGAAGGATGCGTATTGATCCAGACCCAAACTTAACTGACCTTGCTAGCAGAAAAGGAGACATCTCATGGCCAAAAACATTTGATAGCCACATAGAAAGGATCAATCGGTTAGGATACGGCAATTCTAGCTGCTGAATGCTGCTGGACGTGATCAAGCAACCCATAAAAGAAAAAAATAAACAGGAAGTGATGTGCTCGCATGATGGATCACTAATTAAGATTCAGATTGTGGCTGTGTTCTTAAAACCGTTCAGATTGCCCAATAAATCATACGTACATATTATGTATATATACAGTATCTAAATACACATAAAATCTAGTATCATTTGCAATACTAGATTTTCACATCTTCCACAACCTTCATGTAAGCTGGCCAAATGTATGTGGACACATCCCCTTTGGCCAAACCATTCCAAAATCAGCATGAATCAGACATTTCTTCATTGATGATGCTCATCAGGTACAACCTAATCCCAGCAAAACTGAAATGATGGTCAGGTGATTCATCTCCAGGTCAGGATCTTATGACACGATTCTCCCTTCAGCCACTCTCACAAGTAACTACCTCAGTACCTGAGTAATTACCTCAGAGGTAACCAGGGGCAATCAACTGTCCTTTTCCTCACATTTTGCTAATATGACACGCTCTTCTTTAAATTAGAAGAATTCGAACATTTTTATCCACACAGGCTGCTCGGGTGCTTGTTCAGTCTAGTCATACTGAAGTGATCAGCTGGCAGGTGTACCTCTGAATGCAATTCGAGCTCTGAAAATGATCCGAAATGCAGCCTGAATTTAACCTAAGTTCTCACACACCACCCCACTTCTGCGTTCCCTTCACTGGCTTCCGGCAGATTTAAAACACTGATGCTTGCCTACGAAGCCAAAAATGGACCAGCACCCTCTTACCTCAAAGCTCTTATCACTCCTCACATTGCACCAGATCCCTCAGATCTTCTAGCACTGCTCAACCGGTCCCACCCTCTCTCAGGATAAGAGGTATATATACACATCAAGTCTCTTTTCGGTTCTGGCACCGAGGAGGTGGAATGTACATCTCTTAGATGTCCGAACAGAGTCACTGGCTATCTTCAAATGACAGGTGAAAACCTACTTATTATAGAAACACTTGAGCACTTATTTTTCCTGTTCATGTCTTTATGTTTAAAAAAACATGCTAGAATTCCTCTCTAAGATGGAAATGCGTTATGATGACCCCATTGTAGCCTAAAATATATATTAATGGTTGAACTTAAAATAAATGAAGATGTGAAAATATCTCAAAGTCATGGTCTAACCTACCCAGGAGTCTTAAAGAATGGTGATCGGTATGGGGTAATCCCCAGCTTTCTTAATCCCCAGTTTGAATCTCGCACCCCTGGTTTATCGCCGAATTGCATTTGCCACATAAATAATTTGTTTTGCTGATTTTCCCCATCTCTTGCAAATAGCACTATAGACCAAAAAAACTTATATGGAATAGTTTTTATGGAGTTTAATGTTGAAATAAGGAAATTTATTAATAAAAATATAATTATTCATTATAAAATTAAGTAAAATATTAATACAGTACAGTACAGAAAGTGTATCTTTAACTCTGCCCCTTTTTTGACGTCAGTGGACACAATAATCAATAAACAAGGCTACGATTCTACAGAGCTGTATACCGTACAGTACATGTCCTCACTATAAATACTGTATTTCTTACACAAAATTCATCTCGCTATATTCTTGCAAATGTTTTCTGTGTGTGTTTAAAGTGTATGAGAGGATAATTTACGGCTCAAACAATAAAAAAAGTGTTTTTTTGGAATCGCGTCCGTTTATCGCGTTTTTTTTGTTTATCGCAGGCGGTTTTGGAACGTAGCTGTACTGTATTTCTAGGATTACTGTACTGTAATTTGTTAACAATTTAACAAGTAAATTAAATTTACAGTATGTAATAATTCATAACAGAGCAATTTACAGTACCATACTGTATAAACTATACATATGTATGGCAGCAGGCGCATGGACAAGCGTCGATTTACAAGTGGAGGGTGAAGCATATGCTGCTATGTTTGCCCGGCGCACGAAACTTTAAAAATTTTTTTACAATTTTGTTGTGTTGTTATAGATATCATAATAAGATCGGGAAAAAAAAGTGAGATGAACCATCGTAGCTCAATAGGTAGGTGGATCTCTAAAACTGTAGGTATCCTGATTAGCCAGTAAAATCCAATCCTGTAACAGATACTAGACACATATTAGATATTAAAGTACTAAAGTTACAATAAGTATGGTTTTAATTCTTCTATGCCTCTAAAGCTTAAAATTGTAACAAAGGTAACTAAAAAAATGAATGCCTGCTAATGTTTAGATGTGAATCTTATGTTTACAAAAGCACCATTGTGGGTTTCACTATCGATCCATCGGCACGCTTTTGCTATTTCTAACTAATTTGATTTAGCATGTGCATTCAATCAGTTGTGTTTTAAAAAACAATGTGTATGAGAACAGATTGGATTATCAAATTGTATACACCATATGTACTGTACAGTATACAGTAGTACACCAGGTTTGAATAGAATGTCTAGTAGCTGATTTATAATATCAGTTATGTCCTCTGGCAGGAAAGCTTTTAAATATTTAAAAAAATCCATAAATATTGTATATGAGTATATGTATATTGTGTGTTCTTGAGGTAGAACATTTGTGATCTATAGACTGTATACCTGCCTACAAACACATGAGAAGCAAACTGAAAGACCTAACTAGCTAGCTGAGGCCATAAACAAGCTCGTTGAACATTATGCTCTTCACAATATATAAACGTATTTCCCATCCCGTGATGGAACACAGTATCCGCTGCACTTATCCACACCACAGCTGGTCTGTTGCACTCTGGGACTGTACTCCAAGGTCAAGGAGACTTGTGACCAAAAAAGTAGAGCAATAAACGCTACAAACATGTAGGCGTTACTAGGGTCTGTAGTTATGTCCCTCCTGTTCATGCAGAACAAAAAATAAAAAGAGTAGGAAAGTCAAAAACAATTTAGCTCCAGAGCGGACTTCCTGAGGGCCTCAATGGAAAGCCGAGCCATGTATACAGCAAGCTTATTGTTTGTCTCATATCTCATGATAACACTGAAGCCCCTATGGATTCCTTATCTTTCCCTAAATCATTTTTATTCTTTTTTTTTTTGGTTTCTGATTTTGCTTGAGTTTGTAAAGTTTGCAGTCATCTTTCAAATTACAGCAAAAATGTAATAACCACTTAAACAGTTGTAAATTAGACCATGAATTTTACCACACGAAAACATTACAATGAATGTATTTGTACTTGTCATGGAGTTTTCTGGTCGCCATCATTTTCTTCCCCCCTTTATAAGTTGACGAAATGAGTGAGATGTCAACACATCATTACTTGTGGCTCGGATGGGGTACAGAAATATCGAGCATCAGAGTTTAAACTTAACTTATGGGACCCTCAATAACAGACAGCAATAAGCCTCGTTGTGGTTTTGAGGGCTGAGTGTCACTCTGTGGGCTGCAACTGAAACAAACCCTGGCACACTTGCATGCATAAAACCAGCTACATATGCAGTGTGTTCAAGCAATTAAAAAATGTTTTGATCTTTCCTGCAAGGGGTGGCTTTTCTTTTCTACCTTATATTCTTTTACATTTAATCTTTTAAATTAAAACATGGGTATAGCTTCAAACATTAACAGCTTTCTTTTAAGTAAAGCTTTAATGATCCACTGCATGCACCTTTGTAGGTCAAATACACAGGCTAACAGAATTTTAAAAAAGGGCCTGCTGGTGTGCACCAGTCCAGCAGAAAAAAAACGCAAATTAGTGTGTGCGAGTTAGAATTACAATAGAATCTAAGATACATTATTAGTGCTATTATAGGAAATGTTGGGAAGATACTGTAGATATTTCGGTTTCAATTCTGAGGGTCTTGATGGTCAGTGTGCGACATCATTGGTAACAACAATGACATTCACAACAAAGTTAGGAAACTTAGAAAGCAAAGATTTCTGGGCTGATGGTGGTCTGTCTCATCAAGGTTGAGTGATTGCTGTGTTCTGGCAGCCAGATTCAGATGAGTTCATCACAGTCATTCCACTATAGTATGGTGGCCAGATGAAGTGCCAAATGGGTACAGAGCAGGTTTTGTCCTTTTCACATTTAATAACACAAAAGAAACTTGTCGATTCCAAACACTTCAAACATCTCGGCATGGTTTCACCTCCTACAAACACACCTGACACTACATCGATAGTTATCTGTGGTTCATACATAACACAAATCTGACTTCTAATTCCTTTGTGATGAATAGCCTTGATTTTATCTTCGAGACAGAGTGTAACCCGCCAGCGTTCACAATCATAAAGTCTCAATCCCCCTGACAAGGACCAGCAACACAGCACAACCTCCATCTGATTTAGGGCACTAAATCGGTTTAATCCCTCAACCAGTGTTTAGCCCAGGCTCTGCATCGACCATGGCGGCTCTAATGCGCTGATATATCTGATACTAAAGGATAAAGGATGGGAAGCTTGCAGGCATCTGCAGCATAGGGCTTGTAACAGCACAGCATAATTGAGAGGGCTTTTCCTGTCCTCTGAAAATAAAAAAAGACCTACAGCTGGTGCTAGATCACACGGTTAAAAGAGGGACCCATGTCAATTTGAACTTCAACTATCAAGAGATGAAGGACCGCATCACAGCATGAAGGTTCCTGCTTCGGTCCTGATCTCATCTCATGATTACTATCTGTGTCAAGTTCTGTAGTTTTACGTGTCAAAATACACCCCAGTAGGTGCATTGATTCTAGGTGGGAAAGTGTGTGTGTGTGTGTGTCCTGTGATGGACTGATGGTCCAATTCAGGGTGTGTCTCCAAACACCAGGACTACAACGCTTTCTAGAGATGATGGAATGAAGGATTTAATGTTCAGACTTGTTCGGGGTACATTTTCAGGAGCAGTGTAAACACAAGGGGGACTCAAGGAGACCCCATAACACACAGATGGGGGTCCAAAAAGTCCTAGATGTTTCTTTGGTGTGATCTGGACTGAATAATGAAGTGGAAGGATTTCATTGGGTGTAAGTATCACAACTAGGAATGGAATAGGCACATTTATTTTGAAGTTTTGATACTAAGCCTGTCTGTATTGGATTGTGTGTGTGTGTGTGTGTGTGTGTGTGTGTGTGTGTGTGTGTGTGGATAAACTCACCTCCTCCAAAGCAGTCACTGTGTTCCTACAGTGCACCATTCTGGTGGTGAAGTTGGAGGCCGTGGGTGATTTGTAATCTTCATTCGTCTCGGCTACAAACTCCGCCACGGTGATCTGGTCCGGCATCGTACAGTATATTCCTCTTTGTTTGCAAAAAAAAGAAAAAATCCGACCTTAATCCCACAAACGTGCGTGTTTTTTACTGGTCCTTTCCCCCTTCCCGATGCTGAAATCTTATGAAATGAAAGGACGCGCGTCCCGGAGTGAGATCATTGCTGTATTGTGTGTACCGACCGGAGAATGGGGCACATCAGTAGGTCTCTGTCCCCCTGCTACCCCGCACTCGCTTTCTTTCAAACTGTCGATAGAAACCACACATGTGACGTTGTTCTCATTTAGATCCCTCTAAAGTTGGCTCATCGGCCTCGTCCCGGCGCCGTGAAACACACCGGAGTGTGAGGATCGATAGCTGGTGCACTTGCAGGTCCGCCGCCGGTCAATTCAATGAAAAGCGCAGAGAATTGACAAAAGTGAAGGTGGAAGCTATTCAATGGAACAGCGTTGGCCAATCACAAACTCGCACCGCAGGCTTCCAGCCAATCGAATGAGTCCGTAGGCGTGACCTCTTTTCCACAACCGCATGAGAGGGAAGTCTTTTTAAGGTGGAGACTCAGGGAAGAAAATCCCTAGTGTCCACACACAGACCTGCTTCCTCTAACCTTTGTTCTTTTTTATATTCATGTGCTGTTCATGGCTAATAAATAATATCTGAAATGACATGATTTTTACGAAAACAATTAAGAAATACAAAAATTATTCTCATGCTTTAAGGAAGATCCCAATGGCAGGTGTGTAATTAGGTCAAGTCGAGAAGCTTTTATTGTTATTTCAATCGCAGTACACAGTGAAATAAAACAACGTTCCTCCAGAACCCTGATGCTACATTAAACAACTATCACAAAAACAGAAAACACAGGGCTAAGGACTGGTAAGTGTCCTCGCCACATAAAGTGCATGTGCAACCTGGTGCAAACAGTGCAAAGACAACACAAGACAGTGCAAAGACAACACAAGGACAACACAAGACAGTGCAAAGACAACACAAGACAGTGCAAAAACAACACAAGACAGTTCAAGACAACACAAGACAGTGCAAAGACAACACAAGACAGTGCAAAGACAACACAAGAACGTTCAAGACAACACAAGACAGTGCAAAGACAACACAAGAAAGTTCAAGACAACACAAGACAGTGCAAAGACAACACAAGACAGTGCAAAGACAACACAAGACAGTTCAAGACAACACAGGACAGTGCAAAAACAACACAAGACAGTTCAAGACAACACAAGACAGTGCAAAGACAGCACAAGACAGTGCAAAAACAACACAAGACATTGCAGGACAAAACACAAAATAGCTCTGCTTATGACAAGACAAAGTGAACAAAATTGAACAGTAGCCAAAATGTAAACAAAATGTTGTGCAAAAGAGAAGTATAGCAGCAGTTCAGGAAAGATGTGCAAAAAACGACATGTAAACATTTTGTAGTAATGAAGTCATCTTGGTGTAAAAACAAGGAGGTCACTCAGCATCGAGGTCGGGGCTTCACTTGTTTGTTTTATTTTTCAAAAAAGCAGTTGTAAACTGATATTTAACTTTTTTTGGAATCTGTTTTACTGTCAGGTGAAATTGATTGGGATCGGACCTGAGTTGGGAACTAAGATTTCATACACTATATAGAGTCCTCAAAATATTCATAATTATTAAAAAAGATGAGAAGAAGAAAGATTATTACGACTGCATTTTGTTTAAATTTTGTACTGCCCTGAATATGCTATGTCACATCCAGATGTTCACATATAGTCCACCACAATTTAAACAAATGAACCAGTTCAAAAGTTCACATATGCTTGATTCATCATACTATGTGTTGACCTGGATGATCAACAATATTGTATGATAGTTGTTTATGAGTTCCTTGTTTGTCCTTGGAAGTGAAACTGAACATTTTTCTTTCTTGAAAAAAATATCTCCAAACACAGCATATTATACCTTTTGATAAATTTGACCCCTTCCCAACTGTGCCTATAAGATTTTCGGCTTCATCTGTGCACAACTAAAACAATACCAACGTATTTTTAAAAGTGCAAATATCTGATTTTCAGAAGAAAAAAAAATAACACAGTATATTAAAAGCATGGGGGTGTAAACATTTGACCAGGAGGATTAGTGTAAATTGTTAGTATTATATTTTCTTATGTCACCTCTAAAGGGCAATAAAAAATCATTAAGGGACTGATGAAGGGTGAGGAGGCCTGGGGTGCAGTCAGCATTCCAATTGATCTTAAAGGTATTCAGTAGGGTTGAGGTCAGGCCTGTCTGTAAAGTATCATTTTTGTCACCTTTTTTTCTACTGTAGATGCTTTAATCATCAGTAATGTAATGTAATCTGGTGTTTACCTTTTGTATACCTTATGTACTTGATGATAAATGTGATCTAAAATCATTAACGTAGTGATTTTGTGATCTTGTGTTTACGAATGAAAGCTTTTTGATGAAAAATAAACAAAAAATCCCAAGTGGAATTTTAATTGTTGCAGCATTAATACATCATTAATCCAGACAAAATATACAGTGTCCAAAATATATGTGAAAAATGCAACGTTTATAAAGAACAGCACCATTTAAATATATCTATGATACGTGTCATCAAGGTTCATCTGCCACGAAGACATTTTGAAACAGAATGATATGAGTTTAAATCCCAGCCATACCAAGCTGCCATTCCTCTGCCCCTGAGCAAGACCCTTAAGCCCGTAGCTGCTCAGTTGTATGAATGAGATAAATGTAAGTCACTCGGTATAAGGGTGTTTGCCAAAAGCCATAAATATATCACAAATATATATATATATATA
Organism: Silurus meridionalis; assembly: GCF_014805685.1. NCBI lineage: Eukaryota > Metazoa > Chordata > Actinopteri > Siluriformes > Siluridae > Silurus > Silurus meridionalis. The sequence continues at coordinate 11,620,894 of NC_060891.1, read as the reverse complement.
TATATATATATATATATATATATATATATATATATATATATATATATATATATTCTTTTTTTTTACAGGCTGTAGGAGAAGTATAGTGTTTTTAAGCTCTGTGGTGCCACTGTGATCCTGCTGATGCAATACTTTACTTAGTCTGGAAAAAATATCTAGAAATATCTGAAATATTGTTCTTTTTTTCTGTGTAGATTTTATTAGTGCAAAGGGAGATAAGTTACTGGAGTTTGTGTAGTAGCAGCAGGGGGTAAAATTCTCCAAATTTAGAACACAAGGCCTATTAGAGAAGCGAGCAGAGCATTATGGTCCTCTGCCTCCAGAACAAAAGACTAATTAAAATGATAATGAAACGAGAACCACAATCTTGATTGCAGTCCTCTTCACAAAAGCAGGCCTTTCTAATTATAGCCAGGCATATCATTACCATGACAGAGGGCCATTTCCAATCTAGTAAACAGTCAACCGCTATTCATGTAAATCATTTCATACTAGCTTAAATGTTAAATAATTCTATTACAGATTTTCCACCTCAGATCACGCTAGCGCGTAATGAATTATTAAATCCGACTAATATTATCCATTTGTTGAATTTGGGTGAGTCAGACTACTGTATGAGGAGAGGTTTAGTACATCCCCCAGTGGACCATTTTTGTTTATCTTGTCTGCTGACAAATAATCTCCATACAGACACCAATTCTACTGCAGTGGCATCAGACCAAGATCTGAGGTTGGTGTCACCTACAAAGCTCCAAAATGGATTTTCCTCACTTAACAGCATATGGAAAAAATAATAAAAACATAAAAATGGTTGTGCTTTTGTACAAAATGGTATATCTCAGTAAGTAAAACATGTGCCATCCAGAGCACCAGCTATAGAGCTGGTGCCAAATATGCCTGTTTGTCTGGCACTGCCAAAAAAGCTTCAAACATCATCAGCAGGAAACATTACCCAACAGCCAAAAGAAATTAAATTAAACCCCCAAACTGTATAGAATGGAATACATCATGCAGCAGCTGCTTGTATTCTGCAATAATTGAAAAGCCCAGCAAGGAAGGCAAGTCTGAATGGAAGAGTCAAATTTGGAGCTTCTAGTTTGCGGTCTCCCTTTAACAAATATGCAGATTGAGTGGTCTTAAAGTCTAACCGTGATGAATTGTGAAGATTGGTTACGACAAACTGAAGCAAAATTGATAGGGAATAATAGTGAGAACACTAGTGACAATGATTCTGTATTGCATTCTTTGCTCATTTAATACAAAAGTTTTAATTCTAATGTATATTATTAAGTAAAATAAAGTAGAATTGATGATTTGCATGAATTTTTACATTTTAAATCCAGTCAAGTGTAATCTCAAACCATACCTCAAAAGAAAAGATCTGACCTTTAGTACAAAGCTGTTAACATGGTGAATATCACACAGTTGCTTACATTTAAATAAGGACCTAGTAAATATAATAAACATTCAAAATTTTGAACATTCCTTCTTTGAAATATTTGAAAATAGCAGTTTTATATATAAAAAAACCACCCCAGAGTATCAGTGTTGTCTCAGAGGTTTGCTATATGCTAAAACAATCATTATAGCATTACTAGCCGGACATTTGCAGTTGAACCTTCCAGTAATTCCTATCCAATAGATTTCTTTCAGCATTTCTAAATATGTTTTAAACAGGAAAACACAAATTATCTCATATAAACCACTTTCCTCTTTGCAGACAAACTTCCTTCCACAGTGTGCAACATGGAGTTAAAAATTCCCATAAGAAAAAATAACTATATTTACATAAGCAGCCATAACAGTTACTCTAAAGCCACAAAAAGGAAATCCATTTTTAAACCAGACTTTTTTTTGTTTTGTTACTACACTATGACTATGTCTATAGATGGTGGTTCACTCACCAGAAAACACCATCTAGTTTTACACCATAGTAACCATTTTGTATTGCATGGTGCATTATTTAATTATTATTCAATACCAGAGATGTTTAAAATGCGTTTACACATGAATAGTACATGGAGTGTGTTTTGTAAGCATTAGTTTTGTAATCAGTGCAAAATAAATTAGTCTAATCATTGGATTTGGGTGAGCTAGACTATAAGTAGAGGTTTAGTACACTCCCCATTGGGCCATTTTTGTTTTGTTTCTTTTGTCCAGATCTGCTGACAAATTATCTCCACACAGACACCAATTCTTCTGCAGTGGCCTTAAATAAAGACCTGAATCAGCTTAGTGTAGTGAATCCTACACTATTAAAAAATGCTTTTATGTAAAAAAAAAAATTGCATATGTTAGATCATTAGTACAAGGGCTTAATTTGTGATCACGTGTAAAAAATATAAGATGATTAAATACACCATGTTATTCACTGAAACTCTGAAACACTGAAAATCGCATGTGAACTCAAAAATAAATGCACAATGATGTCATGTGAATCATGTACAATTGAAATATGTTTACTTTAGTAAAAATAAATAAATTATTATTTAAATAAATAAATATAGACATAAAGCACTTTCTCCCATTAGGGGTCGCCACAGCGGCTTATCCGTCTCCATACTACTATGTCCTCTACATCTGCCTCTTTCAAACCAACTACATGCATCTCTTCCCTCACCACGTCCATAAACCCCCTCCATGGTCTTCCTCTTTTCCTCCTTCCTGGTGGCTCCATCCTCAGCATTCTCCTACCAATATACCCCATGTCCCTCCTCTGCACATGTCTAAACTATCTCAATTTAGCCCCCTTTACCTTGTCTCCAAAACGTTCTGCATGTGCAGTCCCTCTAATAAACTTATTTCTAATAATGTCCATCGTCGTCACCCCCAATAAAAACCTCAACATCTTCAGCTCTGCTAGCTCCAGCTCCACCTCCTGTCTTTTACTCAATGCCACTGTGTCTAAACCATACAACATCGCAGGTCTCACCGCAGTCCTATAAACTTTCCCTTTCATTCTTGCAGATACTCTTCTATTACAAATCACAAGTGCCACTCTTCTCCACCCACTCCACCCTGCCTGCACTATTTTCTTCACTTCTCTAGCACACTCTCCATTACTCTGCACTGTTGACCCCAGGTACCTGAACTCCTCCACCTTCTCCACCTCTTCTCTCTGCAACCGCACCACTCCACTGCCCTCTCTCTCATTCACACACATGCACACATCTGTCTTACTCTTACTGACTTTCATTCCCCTCCATCACCAGTGCAAACAGAAAAGGGCTCAGAGCCGATCCTTGATGCAGTCCAATCTCTACCTTAAACCAGTATGTCGTTTCTTCTGCACACTTCACTGCTGTCACACTGTCCTCATACATGTCCTGCACCACCCTCACATACTTCTCTGACACACCTGACTTCCTCCTACAATACCACAACTTCTCTCTCGGCACCCTGTCGTACACTTTCTCTAAATCCACAAACACACAATGCAACTCCTTCTGACCTTCTTTATACTTCTCCATCAATATTTTCAAAGAAAATAATGCGCCTGTGGTGCTCTTCCTCGGCATGAAACCATACTGTTGCTCACAGATGGTCGCTTCTTCTCTCAGCCTGATCAACTTTATTCCCCTGTAGTTACTGCAGATCTGTACATCTCCCTTATTCTCAAAGATCGGTACCAGCACACTCCTTCTTCATTCCTCAGGCATCCTCTCACCTTCCAAAATCTTGTTAAACAATCTAATTAAAAACTTCACTGCCATCTCTCCTAAACATCTATAGGGTTCTACCTGTATGTCATCTGGTCCAACCGACTTGTACAATCGTATTGATATCGTATGAAAGACTGCAAAATCAATACAATCAAAAATAAATGCACACAATGAATTATACAAAAAATAATACAGTAAACAATAAACTCAGTAGATCACCTCCACTGTATTGTAATGTAATGTATTATGATTTGATATTTTTATATTATACATGTAACTATAATATTATGATATATGTGTATTTATAAATTATGCAAATATTATGATATATCTAATTATACACTGTATTATAATCCAATCTACCTTAGACTACCTCTGCATATTTTGCACACATACATAGACCTATTTTTACAAAAGGTATCTTTACAATGGGAAATACCAATATGGACATTTTTGCACACATTCTTCGACCTCTTTATGATCGGAATACCAATATGGACCTAATTTACCTCTGCAGGATTTTGCACATGCCTTTCTATGATGTTACAGCACACACTGCACATGTTATACATGCACACACTTCTGTTTCTTGTACATTTGTAATTTACTGTATGTCTTGTGTCTTTGCCTGTTTTCTTTTTATTTGCCTGCGTCGAATATGTAGCAGAAATGAGCGAAATTAAATAAAAAAGCTGTCAGGCAAATCTCTTTAGCAGTTTAATGACCTGTCTAATGGGAAATAAATGTTCGTGATTTTGGTACACTTGGCACAAATGCTCTTTAGTCTTCTTACAGATGGGAGGAGTGTAAACAGTGTGAACAGTCAACTGGAGGGCTGAAAAGGTTTGATGCTGCAGTTGGGTTTTCAGTGGCAACAAAATGTGACCCAACAATTGGGAAACTGCAAGAAAAGGAAACAGGGCATTTAGGAAACAGACAATGATGCTATGCCATGAGAGGTTTTATTCCCTGCACTTTGTACCCACACTTCCCAACCCGTCTATCAAATCATTGATTGCAGTGCGACACACTGGAGTCATTTTGTATAAAATAAAATTTTTGTTTGTTTTTTAGTTTATCCAAGTACTGTACCATTAATTTATTCTTTTATACTGTCATTTTAACATTTCACCTTTAGTAAGACTGCTTTCAGATATAGCACCCCATCATCATGGTTTAATATTACAGTTATTCATTTTTCACTATGTGTGTAGAAATTAGAAGTAATTAACTACATGCAATCTTGTTATAGTACCTGAGTGCAGGGTTCTCATGGTTTAATTTTTGGGGTGAAATGAGACATTTCAATGCATTTGCTTGAGTAATTTTTATATATAAATATCAAAACATTGCGTTAAATTTGATTGCCATTTAGGGTTACAAATACAAATATAAAAAATACAAATGCACAAATTAAATTCTGAGACCAGTCAAAATAAAGCTACTTCCTTTCTTGTTATGTGTAATTTCAGACCTTCTTAATAGAAAATATACATATATATTATCATATACTATTATAGTCCAGAAATATAAGAAATAACAATTTTCCCCCACAACATTCTATCCCTACCTGTATGTAAACTTAGACACATCAAGGATTTGCAAAAGCCAACAGTTTTTTTAAATGAGCTTTGTGGCTTCACAAACAATCAGGGAACACTGTATTGACTGATTAAGCTGCAGAAGCTGCAGAATTCTTACTCCAGCAAACCCCACAGGTACACAGAGTATATTAACAGAGTAGACCTTGTAATGTACACTGAAGCTAAAAGCTCAAATCAATGGTACTCAATCACAATATGAGCTTTGGTGGTTTTAGCCGGATTGTTACGGAAATCTCACTGCCTGTAGTGTGTTACAGTAAAGCAGCTAGTAGACCATGTCTTCCTGAGAGTGTTTGCTCTGTTATTTTTCCTGAGCAAGAAATGTTGTATATATATATATACTAGGGGTGCAACGGTACATGTATTTGTGCCGAACTTTTTCGGTATGGTGCTTTCAGCACACATGTGCATCGAATGCAATTCCTTTTTACATGTGGAACATAGTTTAAATCTGAGTTCCCTCAGGAATATATAACGTATTAATTTCTTCTTTCTAATAGTACTGAAATTAAGCCGAAACCTACTGCCCAGTAAATATTGTGTACCGTTGCACCTGTAATATTCACATTAAGCACAAAAAATATTTTTGATGTTTATTTATACATATTTATGACATTTGGGAGTTGCCCTTATTCAGAGAGATGTACAATTATTTCATTTATACTTCTGAGCATGTGAAGATTAAAGGCCTTGCTCAGGTGCCAGCAGTGGCAACTCCAGCGCTTAAAATACTGAGCTACCATTCAAATCATTAATACAAGTCAAGAAGCAACCGGACAAACAAGCAAAGAGGATAAGCTAGTAGTTCTTGAAGTGGAGTCAGGGGACCAAGTGTCTGTAAAGTTTACAGTAATTTACAGGCAACTGAGTTGCAAAATATTAGTACATTGTTCACAGTAAACAAATGTAAATATATTTACAGTAAACCACTGTATAAAAAAAGCACAATCCATGTAATTTGTTCATTCTTTTGGAGATGGAGACTTATAAATGATGCAGGATACAGCCGAAAAGTTTGTCAGTGCTGGTATTTGACTTTCTGAGCCACCACAACTGGCTCAACTGGCTCAAATGATCCACTTTAATCGAAAATGCAAGTTAATTCAGCAGTGGTTAATGAATTAGCGGAAGCTGGTTGAGATTGTTGTGGTTGTTCTGTGTGGAAGATTTTAAACTGTCCCAAGTTGCACAGAGTGGCCTTCAGAGAGAGTGAAGAGGGGTGACAGGAAGAGAAGGATATGGATTATTAAGTGTCTTTATTGTTGTATGAAAGTTAATGTCACTGTGCAGTTTGGACTCCGGCAAGACTCGCTATGGCAGCATAACTAAAAGGGAGAACCAGAAGGTAACACCGACATGAGGGATCTTTGGGATAAGAGACGACCCACCCCACCACCGTCAACAAACCTGAGTGAACGTGTGAAAGTGAGGGGACGACAGCATACAAATATCCCAGTTCACCAAACACTCGATATAATGATTGATAAAGTTGTATGTTCAGGTCCTTGAGTTAAACCTTGAGTTTAGTTGAATCCTGTTAGTTGAAAACTTAAAAAACATGAGCCAATGTACTGAATTGGTGTAAATATGTTTGTTGGGTATTGTAATATTGTACAGTACATCATTAGCATCCCTGTTACCAAGTTCACTGAAAATATACAGTCAATTTGTTTCTGCCTTTCAGGTTCTGTGAGCTTTAGTCATTAGTTGTCATTAGTAATCAGTTCAACTTCATTTTGTAACCAATTACAAACCAATGAAAACACTCCTTAGTCAAGAACTCAGGGACCAGAATTTATTAAGTGCTATCAAATCAACATGGCTGCTCTCAGCATTAACAATAAACAAATGTAGTGGTGTATGCACTAGATCAGAAAACATACACGTGCTGTACAATATTATCCTGTGAAAGCTATAACACTAACTATACATTTAGCTGACTAGCTAGCAAAACATAGAAATAATTCCAAATTCTGATTTCCTGCTTTCAGTTAGTCATGTGATGAGGTTGTAAGCTGAGGATCATTGTGAAGTGTAATGAAAATGTAAGAATTCAAAACACCAATTAGTAAAATAAAAAAGTCCACACTTATTATACTGTAATAGATATACGTGAGGGAGATAAAATGATATTTACAGATGAATTACATGTAGTAGGATGGTACAATTGAGTCATTTTTGGGTTAAAAAAAAAAAAGGATCAGTGACAAAATGTCATCTTTTTTTGTAGATCACTTAGAGTAAGTTCTCTCTCTCTCTCTCTCTCTCTCTCTCTCTCTCTCTCTCTCTCTCTCTCTCTCTGTGGGTTCATCAGGTTCACTGAATGTAAATGTCCTTATTGCTCCCAAGAGAGGAACTGCTCCAAGGAAGGTACCATAATTTCATGTGACCATGGCAACCCCTAATCATGCTGGGAAATAAGATCTGTCATTCAGAAATTTATATTTAACTGTACATCATTTTATAGTACTGCTCACTGATAATAAAGATACAGCTGATTATTGCAAACCAATTTCTTCACCTTTTCACTTAGCACTGATTCATTTCGCATCACAATGCATTGTTTTCATCTTACATCCATCCCGTTAGTGCTGAACAAACACGTGCTGCTACACAAGAATACAAGAGCTAATTCCACACTGGGGATTTTTCTGTGAGTCAGAGACAGAATGTGTAATTGAATAAATATTTGATCAAAGCCTTTTGTGTAATACATGAGCAGTACTTATAGATGCGTTAACCTAATTATATTGTAAAGTCATGTGTAAACAAACATACCAAAAAAATAACCATATACAGTGGATATTCTGTAAGATATACAGTGGGGTCCAAAAATCTGAGACCTCTAGTAAAAATGCCTGAATCTTTAAAGTGCTTAGATACTTTTTGCATTTCTTATTATTTCTTAGATCCCAATTTTTGTATATATTGACAATTTGCACTTGAAAACAATGACATTTTTATTTACATTTAAATAAGAATATAGGTATATAGAATAAATGTCTAGAGTTCAAGATAATGTCTAGATATCAAGAATCTAGTAGTAGCCTGCAGTAGCCCAAGAAAGCAATAATGGTGGACCGGTGACAGGGTCATGGGCGGCCAAGGTTTATTGATGCATGTGGGGAGCGAAGGCTGGCCCGAGTGGTCCGATCCAGCAGACGAGCTCCTGTAGCTCAAATTACAGAAGAAGTTAATGATGTTAAAGATCAAGTGGTCAGAACTGTTTTGGCAGCAAAAGGCATTAATCAGCATAAATCATTAGTTTAATAACTACAACATTTTATATAGTATATTTATTCCATTGTATTATTTTTTTTAAGTGAATCAATAAATATATGGTGTCCAAACAAAAAATATAAGCATAAATGAATGACCTAAGCCGTCTGCACAGTATAGTATCATAGCAGTATTGGTTTATTGATTTCAGTGAGGTAAACCACATTAAATATGTTCCCTCTGGGAAAAAGCAATTCTGGAAAAGCCTCTTAGTTCAATTACCAAGCTCCTATAGTCAAAACACTTTTAAGAGCAAAATATAGCGTAGCAATTTCAATAAAATTGTGAAAATACACACTTTTAGTGCCTTCTTTTGTAGCTTTCCTCTTCCTATTTTAGACATAACACTGAGAGGCATAAGAAGGAGACACGGAATGTTCCGCCAGAGAAACATTCAGATATGTATGAATGTGTCAAGTGTCTCTGTTTTGTCAAAGCTGTAAACTTTTGTATGTATGTATGTAATGTACAGCATTTCTGGAGATTTTTTGAGGTCATTACTCATACATGATCCTGCCTAAGACCCAGTGGCAGGAAGCATCACTATGATATACGAAGACACTTTAATCTGTTTTTTTTTAGGATGATTTCTTATTAGGAAGAAAAATCTGGATTGAATCTACAACAGTTGTACTGTAAGGCTGGTTGGTGATGGTCATTAAGCAGGCAGTGGATCCTTGTGTATTATTATTTTTCTTGATGGTAAAATTAAGGCATGACCAATTACTATGCAACCAATATTAACATTTAACCACAAGAGATGCAGTCTGAAAGGGAAATAGTCCATTTAGTGTGTACTGTTTTTACTGTGTTTGGCTATTTTGATCATGGGAAATTTACGGAGGTCTGGTGCCATGTTTATAAAAAAGAATGATTCGGAGAGAGAGAGAGAGAGAGAGAGAGAGAGAGAGAGAGAGAGAGAGACGCACCTGTAATGACTTTCCGTGGAGATTTTTTTTAAGCTGTAAGGGTCATTGAGCTGGACTCTGGAACGTTCAGAGAGATTCCTCTCTGACTGTGTGCTCTGTCTAAGAAAGCACAAAGGAGAAATTCTTCCACAGCTGGGGCAAAGTTGCCATGGAGACAACACTGTCAACCTGTCATCTCCTCCTGACGAACATTTAATTGGTTCTGCACTTAGGTGAGAAAACTCTGTATATGTTAGTCTATGCAAAAATGTCAGTATCCTCATCCTCTGTCTGTATCCTACTGTCTGTCCGTCTTACTGTTATAGCATGTCAAGCTGTCTCGCTCTTCCTTTCCCTTTCTCTCTATGTGTCTCTATTCCTCTCTCTATTAATAATTCTGTATTAAAGTTCATGATTAATGAATGCTCCATTGAAACTGAGTTGGACCAGCAGAACTGAGTCATTGACCAAGCATAAATCCCTTATTTAATTCTATCTCTTTCCCATGTGATGACAAGTTTTCCATATGTGATCGCACGTGGAAAAAATGTGAAAAATCTCGACACCTAATGTCCTGAAACTGCACACGATCTCAGGTAAACACATTATTGTTTCCCAATATGCTGTGTTGAAAAAATCTTGAAAAACTAACAGGACACTAAACAAATAACGTACAAAAACAACATAAGGACAAAATTACCAAGTGAAAACAAAAACCTAAAAAAAAAAAAACATGCATTACTTGTGAAGTGTGTGAAATATAACGTAATGCTCAGGGGGATTTTCTGTAAGGGGCTTTCAAAAATGAATCACCAGTCTCATTGGCTTCAGAACTGGTAATCATCCAACTTCTTATAACTATTTCACACACACAGTTTTTTTTTGGTTTGTTTTGTTTTTTACAGAAAAGCAAATATAGCACAAAAAAATTCTTAAAAGCTTAAAATCTTTTTTTATCAGCACAACATTTCCTGTGTAACATAATAAATATTTAGTTCTGATATCCACCCCAGTAACACAGTCATACATCTGAGTCCAAATATTTATTTTATGAACACACATTCCTCACATCAGAACAGTTTACAGGCTCTCGACCAACACCTGAAAAAGAAAGAATACTCTCCTTACTACAAAACAAAAACCTGACACTGGATTGTATAACAGTTTTTATGATTAGGTTTAGCAGGGCCTTTAGGCAAAACAGCTAACTGCTAAATAATCCTTCCATTTGTTAATACGATTTCTTTTTATTTCAGCTTCTCCCGTTAGGGGTCGCTACGTATGAATGAGACAGTGTACAGTGAATGCACTGCCTCCTAGCGGTCATTAAGTGTTATCCTAAAATGGGTTATTTCTTACATTTAAATACATACAAATCTAGATTCAAAGCAGAATTTTAAATAATATTTACTTCCTTGGTTAGAAATATTTCAGAATTCTAAACATTTCTGTTTTCTTCTTTCCATTAGTTTAATCTATTTGTACTTTTTCTTTACCATTTCGAATGATATATTTATAATAATCTGTTGTGTAGTTTGCCAATGGTTCATCTGAAAAACACTATTTTTGTGGATTACTTATTTTGTATACCAAAAACTATACAAGTGGCACATGGATAAACATGGCTTTTATTATATTTATCATATTATTATTATTATTTTACAAGTATTACACATACACTACAGAAGGTTGTGGACACCTGGCCTTGAGATTTGTATGTGCTTTTTGAAAAAGTCAAAGTCAAATCCAAGAGATATGTACAAAACTACACTGCAGCACAATACAATTGCTAGAGGAAATATTTTGAGAAAAAAAAAAAAAAATATATATATATATATATATATATATATATATATATATATATATATATATATATATATATATATATATATAATGAAATGTTTCTATGTCTTACTGACAAACACTACTTGAAACAGATTCCTTTTCTACCTATTGGCAAGTGAGAGTAGAAAAACAGGAGTAGAAATAGTGAGCAAACTTTTGGTCTAAATTTACCATTCCAGGAAGAAAATAACACCAAATATAATGTTGTTAAATTTCCCAGGCAGCAAAACAATGAGCCAACTTTATTCAGTCCACAGTGACAGGGTTGTTATAAAATTGGCTTCTTTGACAACTTTTGGTCAGTGTTGACCCAACATTTGCAGCCTTATTAAATAAAAAATGATCCTTTGCCATTAGTAGGCCAGCATTGAATCAGCTTTAACAGGATTGCTATGAATAGAGCTAATTTCCCAACGTTGCCACACACCCAGTATTGTATAGAAAGAGACAAAATAGCCAATTTGGTTCCTCAACAAGGTTTTCAAGAGCAATTTTAAGAGAAATTGAATGTGATATTAAATATAAGCACATCAGGTAGGTAGTGTTTTAGTGCTGAAAGATCATGAAAAGAAGATTTATTAATAAAGAAAGTCTAACTGAACATTGTGAAATGAAAGGAATTCACCATGTTGTCTGTCATCTCTCATCACCAGCACATGGTGGCAGTGTCTGACTGCTATAGAATTCATTGTCTCGCTCTCAGTGCTTTGGTTGAGAAACAATTTTTCCTCTATAATTTTAACAGTCTTGTACATTCACCCCAGGTACAGCACTGTTATACTGTTATATTGTTTGTATGAGCTGTTAGGAAGTTAAGATAGGTCTCTGGGTCTGTTCTATACTGTCGGAGTGCAGATTTAATATTTTGTATTTACCTAAATTAATACTGTATATTGTTATTAAAAATGTAATCAGCACAAGGTTGCAAACATCCTGAACCATCTAGAGACGTACCGGTGCCAATTGGATCCCACTTCATCTAGAGTTTGGACACTCCTTGAGTGTTTAAAGGCTCTGGCATGGGGAAGCTGGTGTTGGATCTGTGATGATTGGAAATGTTGAGCTATTTAATGAGTGTCTTAGATGCTCCTAGTTTTATAACCACAAATGACTGTATAAGACTGTAGAAAGGACATTATTTATAATCTTACATTCCAGCGCTCATGTTAGTTCTCACTCTCCAGTGTTCTGTATTGTTTAAAAGATTTATAATCACACTCTTGATGTCACCCAAATGAGGATGGGTTCCCCTTTTGAGTCTGGTTCCGCTCAAGGTTTCTTCCTCGTAACATCTAATGGAGTTTTTCCTTGACACAGTCGCCACGGCTGCTCATCGGACTCTTAAATTCTGTATAATAATATATATATATATATATATATATATATATATATATATATATATATATATATACAGTAATATATCAAATTTTTACACATTAAATATACTTGTTCAATCCTGGTAAATTTAAAAAGAACATATGCAGATACCAGATCAAACCAGGGACCCTGAATCTGTAACCCATTCATATGTGCTGCCACATGACATTTAGTTATGTTTAATAGTAACTGGTCTTTGATTAGAAATAATAAAGCGAAGCATTTTACTTTGTGACCAAATCTTGTTTGTTAAAATCCCCAAATTACTAAATTTGTTGTTAAAATTTGTTAAAATGACCTTCATATGGTTGAACTTTCACTCTTGTAGATCATTTACCCTTGTGTTTATTGTTGCGATATTGTTGTTGTCAAAAAATGCAAGTAAAAACTTCACTGCAGATTCTTCCCTGTAGTTATGTAAATATGAATCTGGCCAAATGTTTTCAACCCAACAGTGTTGCTGAGAAGTCAAAAGAATTTCATGCTGTTGTGGCTGATATACGTCTATCAGCCACACACACTTACTCTTCAGTGTCACTGCTGCAGTGTACTAATGGTTCCCCACCCAAATAATATCAGGCCCTGTGGTGGTCATTTTTCCGAGATAGCAGGCATAAAGCCGGGTAAACAAGCTGTAATCAAGTGCAGCAATTGCAACAAATGGATTACTTATAATACCTGTATACATACTTAACTGTCTAACATGGGAGGTATATCCAGGAAAAAAGTACTGGTCAGAGTATAGTATATAACCAGAGACGACTGATTGGAAGGAGTTTTTAAGCAAGGTCCTAAAACCCCAGCTCAATTAAAATCAGAATCAGAAAGAGCTTTTTATATACTGTATATATATATATATATATATATATATATATATATATATATATATATATATATATATATATATATATACATTTACATTTACATTTATGCATTTAGCAGACGCCTTATCCAGAGCGACGACAAACGTGCTTTAAATCTCTAGTAGTGAATAAATCTACACTGGTATGCAAGAATACAAACTCAATATAAATATAACTCGAATTCTACAAACTTGGAAAGTGCTAATTTAGGTATTTCAGGAAGAGGTAGGTCTTCAGTCGTCGCTTAAAGATAATCAGGGACTCTGCTGTACGGACATCTAGGGGAAGTTCATTCCACCACCTCGGTGCCAGAACAGAGAAGAGCCTTGAATTGTACTTACCTCTCATTCTGAGAGAAGGTGGTACCAGTCGAGCAGTGCTGGAGGATCTCAGACAGCGTGGTGCAGTGCGAGATGTGATGAGGTCACTGAGGTAAGATGGTGCTGGTCCATTTTGGCCTTGTAGGCAAGCATCAGTGTTTTGAATCTGATACGTGCAGCTACTGGAAGCCAGTGAAGGGAGCGCAGCAGTGGGGTGGTGTGGGAAAACTTGGGCTGATTGAACACAAGTCGTGCAGCTGCGTTTTGGATCATTTGCAGTGGACGAATAGCGTTCAGGGGAAGACCTGCCAGCAGAGAGTTGCAGTAGTCCAGTCTTGAAATGACAAGAGACTGAACAAGCAACTGGGCAGCCTGTATGGACAGAAATGGTCGAATCCTTCGGATGTTATAGAGAAGAAATCGACAAGAACGAGCAACATTAGCGATATGTGGGAAAAAAGACAGTTCATTGTCCATAGTTACCCCAAGGTTACGAGCAGTGGCTGAAGGGAGAGCAGAGAGTCATGAAGTGTTATTTGTAGATCTTGACCTGGAGATGAATCACCTGGGATGACCAGCAGTTCTGTTTTGCTGGGGTTGAGTTTAAGTTGGTGAGCCCTCATCCATAAAGATATGTCTGACAAGCATGCTGAGATCCGAGCGAAGCTGTGGTATCTGATGGAGGGAAAGAAAAGATGAGTTGAGTGTCATCTGCATAGCAGTGATAAGAAAACCCATGTGAGGATATGACTTCACCAATGGAGTGGGTATAGAGGAGAAAAGGAGGGACCAAGTACCGAGCCTTGTGGGACACCAGTGGTGAGTCTGCATGGGGCAGATGTGGATCCTCCATGTTACCTGGTATGAGCGACCTTCCAGGTAGGAAGCAAACCATTCCCATGCTGTTCCGCAGATACCAAGGCTCTTGAGGGTTGACAAAAGTGTCTTGTGGTTGACTGTGTCAAATGCTGCTGAAAGGTCCAGAAAGATAAGTACAGATGACAGCTTGGCTGACCGAGCAGCATGTAGTTTCTCAGAAACAGCCAATAGGGCCGCCTCTGTGGAATGTGCCGCTTTGAACCCAGACTGGTTCGGATCGTGGAGGTTGTTCTGTGAGAGATAGACAGACAGTTGGTTAAAAACAGTGCGTTCCAGAGATTTAGAAAGAAAGGAAAGGAGTGATACCGGTCTGTAGTTGTTGATGTCTGATGGATCCAGAGCGGTTTCTTCAAGATAGGAATGACCCTTGCTTGCTTGAAGGTAGTTGGTACATAGCCAGATGTTAATGACCCATTGATGATTGTGGAGATGAAGGGCAGGAGATCTTGCGTGATGGTCTGGAGCGAGTTGAAGGGATTGGATCTAGAGGACAGGTGGTGGGATTGCAGGATCGGATGACTTGCAGTATCTCATCTTCTGTTAAGGTTGAGAAGCTTGATAGAGACGTAGTGGATTGTTGGCTGTGTTGTGTAATCATAGTTGGAGAGGAAGTGAAGGTCTGGCAGATTTTCCTAATCTTCTCATCATAGAAGGAGGCAAAGTCATTAGCAGTCAGGAGGATGGAGCAGGTGCAGCAGGGGGGTTTAGTAGAGAAGAGAAGATGTTGTGAAGCTTACGAGGATCTTGTGCAGAGGCCTCAAGCTTTTCCTTGTAGAAGGCAGTTTTGGCAGAAGTCACCTCCAAAGAAAATTTGGTCAGGAGTGCACGGTAAGATGAGAGGTCTACATATATATATATATATATATATATATATATATATATATATATGTACACATATATATATATATTGTGTGTATTTGTGTATTTGTGTATTTGTGTATTTGTGTGTATATATATATATATATATATATATATATATATATATATATATATATATATATATACACACAAAATAAAATAAATAAATATAAAATAAATAAATATAAAAGAATAAAAAGTATTATTGCAAATGTTGTATTAAGAAATAAAAATAAAGAGTATTTATTTAAATAAAATAAAATAAGTGCAAGTCTCTTTTAATAAAGGATGTGTTCTAAATGCAAATGTAAGTAGAAAAATACATGTCTATGAGGACCCTATGAGTTTATTAGCAGTTTGGGGCGGTTTAGTGTTTGTTGATTATATAATCATATCATTTTTAAAAAGCAAGAAGAAATCTCGTAAAAGTCTTAAGCTAAATACATGAAAAAGCTAAATACATAAAACCCACAATTATTTCCCACTTTTATTACTGCACTATTACCCCGGCAGAGCTGCGAGCTGAGTGGGCGGAGTCACAATGTAATGGGTGGGAACGGACGCGCAACCACGCCCACACGGGATCAAGTACAAATAGCTTTCTTCTTCGTTTGTAAGTGCACTACTTTGGCGAACAAATGCTCCTAATCCTACAGCCTATGTAGTGAACTATGTATGCATTTAGATGCGAGCCGTGGTTGGGAGCTGTTGCGCCTCGGACAAGTTCCCGAGAGGAGAGCAGTGAGGCAGACAGCGCGCAGAGGAGAAGAGGAGGAGAGGAGGAGAGAAGAGAGAAAAAGAAAGAGAAAGAGACGGAGAGGCGACTGGATAAGGGGGATTTAAAGGACATTTTTTCCCGAAACGGATTCGGTGTAAAAGTAAAGGATTTATCAGACAGTCATGGCAACTGAGACGACGTCTTGTACAGGCTCCACTCTGCTGCAGCCTCTCAGCGACATGATTGACCTTCCTCTGGATCAGGTAAACTGATACTACTTTATTCATCTATTATTATCATTTATTAAAGCTAATTCAGTATTGCTGACGTCCAAGCTAGCGGGCTAGCATTCTCCTTCCCATTCCACTGTTTTGTAAAGTGATCATGTAATGGTTTTGTCCACACAGTGCGCTTGGGCAGAGAGAAGCTGTAATGTCACTGCATGTCGTCCTTCTTTCAGTTCTTCTCCTTCAAAACACAACAAGGATTACATTAGAGTTAGCTGTGGGATAGAGCTAGCTAACTATCACCATCACTTCTATTTCTATCAGCCTGGGATCAGCTTAAACACGAGATCAGATCAGATGAGAGGCTGAGTTTTGCTTCAGATCAGAGTAAGGCAGTATCTAATCAAGATCAGACCTGAGTCAAGATCAGACACCAGTCAGGACTTGACTCCAGTAAGGATCAAGCAGCAGTCAGGGTTACACACCCTCTCGTGATCAGACATCAGCCAGGATCAAGCTCCAGTTATGTACGATTAGACAGCAATCAGACTTCAATTAGGATCAGAGATCTTTACAGATCATGCAGCAGTCCGGGTTAAACACCGTACAGGATCAGACATCAGCCAGGATCAAGCTCTAGTTATGAGTGATCAGACAGCAAGCAGATATCAATAAGGATCAAGCAGCATTCAGAGTTAGACACAAGACATGATCAGACATTAGTAAGGATCAGACACCAGTTAGGTATAGCCTCTACTCAGAATCGGGCTCCAGGCAATGTATCATTACTACCAGGATAAGACTCTAAACTCCATCTGGACCAGAAACCAGTTAGAATCAAACACCAATCAAAATTAGACATAAGTCCGACTCAGGCTTTTCATCAAGGATCAGACTGCGTCATATCTGGAACGTTGTTTTACTCATGACAGTATTTTAAACAGCTTTCTGGTCTTTTTTAAAATTATAATAAAGAGAATTGAATGCATAGTTTTGTGGTTGGTGATATACACTCGACTGTTTGCTCTCCACCAGGAGTCTGGGAAGAGTGGACAAAAGTGTGTGTCTTTCTTCCATTGATTACGTTTAATCCATAACAAGAAGTAGTGTTTAAATAACAGTAGTGTGGTTTGTTGGTGGAAAGTTGAGGAAGAAGGAAAAAACAAGAAAAACTAGACCCATGATCACATGCACATCACTTTCTCTAACATTGACATCCTTCAGGTGACATTGAATAAGTCTCAGTCTCGTGATGACTGCAGCACTCCAACATGTCGGGTGTGTCTGAGCTGGGCCATCGAACACGGGATAGTCAATTTCTTAACACGCTCAAATGTTCCATCTGTCTGTGTGTCTTTTATACATTTCACTCGTCTTTGTGTGCCGTTGATGTTTATGACTAAAGTCCAGTGTTGACTTATGTATAGTGTTTATTAGAAGGATCACGGGGAGGTTCATCTGTCGTTACAGTTAATCGTCTGGTAAACACATTCGACATATGTATTACATGTAAATGAAAATTGAATACTTCAGTGGTTGGTGGTGGAAAAAAATGACACTAATTAAACACTTGCTTACGAAATCATATTGACATTTCTGAGTGCAAGAAATCGGATGAAAGGTACAAACTGTACATAACTTAAATACACATCTAACATAAATGTTTAAATATAGAAAATAATGCAAAGTGATTAACAAATAGAAAAATATTGTGTTATGTTTATGATGTTCGGTACTTCTTTAATAATATATCGTCATGATATATTGTCGGAAAAGTAGGTGCATATGATAAAACGCTACGAAAAAGACACGAGGCTGCTTATAGCCGTTTTTTGGGAGTCTTGGAACACATACACAACGTAAGGCAAGGTGTTTCTCTACGGGTTTGTTTGCAGTACACCAGGTAGGTAAACACCTGTGATCCAACCCGACAGGCAAGACAAGTGGGATGAGCAATTTGTCAATAAATAGACGGACTGTGATAAGCGTAGGCTCGTCCGTCCTTCCTATGACTCATCACGAGTCGACACATCCGAGCGTCATACAGACACTCGGGTTTAGCTTCTCGGTCAGCGTTTTGGCAGAAATGCATGCTGCTATCTCCACCCAAACTCTGGAATGTAGAGGGAAAGAGAGAGATCGTCACACCGCTGAGAAATCCGCCTTCCTTCTCCTCTGTGAGCAACGGAAAACAAAGAAAGAACAATAAGCGTCAACTTTCTCATGCTGAGTTTGCAGGTTTTTCCTTCTCGTCCTATTTTCGACGCATCCTGCAGCTCCTGCGATGGTGAACGTCCGAGGTGCTGTTTGTTTTTGATCTTCTTTTTTTTATATATATAACTGGCGTTTATGAATATTTATGAGATTTTTGTTTCAGTGACAATTCTTATGATATTAAACACGAATCAAGCAATGAAACAAGGATGCCTTTTCACACTGAAATAAGAGCCAGTTTTCTCTTTCCTCTTCCACTTGTCACCCCTTTGATATATGTATCCGTGTCTGAGAGTTTTATCGCTTAGGAGACGTGTGGGGGAAAAAAACGATTACGAGCACGTCCCAGTGATAAACATAATTCGTTCCCGATTGAGGCTCTGACTTATTACTGTACACAATTCTTGTGTACTTATTACTGTACACAATTCCAACCCGTAATGAACTCCTGAGCCTTTTTCAGGAACGAGATAGAAGCTTCTGAATGTGATGCTTCGCGTATATAGTATAATCACACACTCATTCAGAAAGTAAGAGAGTTTTACTGAAAATCAAACCTTTAAAGTGCCAGCTTTAGATTCTCTTTTTTTTGGGTGAAATTCACTACACTACTTTTCCAGCCATATCTGGTTCTTTCCCAAACTGTTACTACAAAGTTGGAGGAACACAAGTGTTAAAGATGTATTGGATGTGGTAGCACTTGAACTAGGAGACCCAAACTTCTTGGAGCGATCTCTCATGAAGAAATGCATATCGAGTCACCTGCTCCAAGCTTTGACCTCAGCTCTACTGAACACCTCTGGGATGAATTGGAATGTTGACTGCACTACAGACCTTTTCAGCAGATTTCACTAATGATCTTGTGTCAGAATGATCACAAACCCTCAGCCACTCTCCAATATCTAAGGGAAAACCTGAATGGATGAATGAAGTGTCTGTGACTATTGTAAACCAACAAACAGGGAATTTTTCCACATCAATGAAAGTTTTCTGAGATCAGGCCCACAAACAAGCCCAGAATCAGTCCTGGGTGTGAACTTGGAGTATTTGGGCCAAGTTTAAAAGCAAACTCAATCGTCATAGTTTATTTTCTGATGGATTAACATCGACATCTTACATGTAAATATAAATGGTTTAGTTTTAAACATGATTCTGACTCACAAACAATCTGCTTCTACTGGTAATGTTGTAGTAAACGACCACACTAGCAGATGAAGCATGGTTTACTGCAGCTGTCTAGAAACGATCAGTAATTACATTCAGCCGTGACTTCAGAAGGTCAAATACCCGACCCATCAAACTCTGACTGACACTAGAGAATTGTGGTCTTTAAACTTTCACACAAAGCCATTGTGCTTTTTGGTTTACGTGACATGATATTGATTAGGGTTTCCTTCAGCCCATTTTTGTTTACTTCGGCGGGTTCGTGTGTAGCGTATCCTCACGTCTGTGCTTCCTCCTGGTTTTCACAGCGCTAGCAGCTAGCGCCAGGCTACACTCTGATTTCTCAGAGGAGGACGAAGCGCTCGCTCTCTCCTTAGACTTAATTGTGCGTGTCTCGGGACTGACTGGCTTTGATTGATTTCTATCTGCTGTACTGTGCTGCCATGTTGCTAATGTTATTTTCCCCCTCGATGCACGAGAGTTCGTTTAGGTCAGTACTGATTTAGAATGACATAACCATTCATTAATAATGCGTCGAGCTTGTAGGACATGGCTCAGCACGAGCAGTCTAAATGTTGAGATGTCCAGCTTTGGAAGATCAGAAGATTAGTCTGGTGCCAGACTATCATGCGCAGAACAGTCCAAATTTTTCTGTCCTTCAAGCTTTTTTCTGAATGTGGCTTGAATTTGCAAGAAAGCCTCTGACTGTTTATATATTCAGTCCATGATACAAATCACTGAACATTGCAAGCTTGATGGACACATGGTTATAAGATCTTTATGTGCTTTTTAAACATCCCATTCCACATTTAGTCCCCAGTTACTGTTATTAATAACAGTCTCTTCCTTTAAGAAATTCCACTAGATTTTGGAGTGTGGTTGTGGAAATTTTTTACCACAAGCGAGCAGTTTAAGTCAGATACTGATGTAGGTGAGGTAAGGTGAGGAGGCCTGGGGTGCACTGTGCATTCCAATTCATCCCAAACCTGTTCAATATGGTTGAGGTCAGAGCTCTAAAGCAGGCCACTCAAGATCTTTTACTCCAAACCATGAAAACCATTTTTTCATGTGCACAGGAGCATTCTTATGCTGGGACAAATTTGGGTCTGCAAGATAAAGTGAAAGAAAAGTTTAGCGCTACTGCATCCAAAGACATCCTATACAATTGCGTCCCTCTTATTTTGTGGTACCAGTTTTCAGAAGAACCACATATGGCTAGAAAAGTCACCAGAAACGCCTTTTCCACCAAATTATAAGTCGTAAAATGATTATAAGTTGTAAAATGGAAATGACTCGGCTCAAACAGTCATGCTGTAACTGGCATCTGATTTCCATCCGCTTTTCCTTCGTGATTTTATAGACGCACTTCATCCTAACGCATTCAGTACTTTTGTCCGAGATATTTGCGACACGCTTGGCAATTACCGTGCCAGTGTGACAACCGGTACTGTATTTTAGCTCTTTCTTTGACAAGTTGACATCACAAGGAGATATTGTTAACACGAGCGCAGTTACAATGATGTTCAGTAAAAGAAATGAAGAATTCATCTCAAACACAAAGGATAACACAAAAGGTCTTTGTGTTAACTCCAATACACTAGAGCATGCATCATTTTCAAGTGAAGTCATACATTATTTAGAAAAGCGCCAAAGCGCCACAGGTGTTACGTACTTTTGAGTGCGATTGACACAAAGCAGCTACTTGGTGATGTACAAGATGACGAGCATGATTCTATTAATGGTATTCTTGGCATGAATATTGAAGCTACCAAGTATTTTTGCAGAGTTTTACAGGACTGACTACATTTCTACATTATTACTCACTGTAGGTAGAGATGAAGCATGAGGTCGAAGCAAATCCCAATCGCTCTATTATTGGTTGCCAGTCAAAGAAACCACCAGATCTGATTGGGCTAATTAGATTTTTGGAATAGTTTTTTTAAAAGGCCATTTTCGAAAATCTTTTAACCTTGAAGCCTATTTTAAGGGAATTCCTGGTTTACAAAGGAACAACATGAAGTACAAGACTCACTGGCAGTAGGCACCCAAGGAGATTTTTAGATTGAAACATTTGTATATTTTCATTTTGTTAAACTGCAGAAGTATTTAGGTTCGGAATGAGAACCCGCAAATTTTCCAAACAGCGAGTTATGAACCGTGAATTATCAGGGGTTTACTGTATTTTGGTTAGTCCGACTATATAAAATAACCCCCCCTTCTATGCCGTTTTGAGTCATTTAAGGCCACCTGAACTGCTCGAATTTGAAAAGAGACCGCAATGGATTCAGACAACTGAATAATCTATGGTCCAAGCTGGTGCCTGCTGGCACCAAGATACTCTGTTATTTCCTGCAAATAAGCTGCGTTGCTTTGCCGTAATGGTAATGTGGGGATCAGATGATAATAAATGTAGATGACAGTCTGCATTAGAGTATGGTGAGTTACTGTGCCCCTCCTAAAACGTGCAATTGTCCATAGCCATGAGCTTTGCATAAACCAACACGCCTAGGAAAAGCATGAACCCGGGCTTTTTTCATTCGAACGCTTGCATCCTGTACAGGGAAATGTAGCCTAGCAACTAGCGGCTTTTAAAGCCTGGCTTCTGACCCGCAAGTCCTTTCCGTTCTGTGAATCAGAAACCTGGAACAAGACTGACGAGACAAATGCTGAAGGTTTATCCATCCACTACAGATCCAGCATCTTCGTTTCAACCGATCCTTCAGGGCAGTTTTTTTTATGGTGTAGAGAACAAGGTCCCGGACTGTGATTGATGAACAAAGGGGCTGTAAATGAGAGCACAAAACAAGAGAACACAAGACAAACACACACACCATTGCTATGAGTATCAATAATTAAAAACATCAGACAGCTCCGTCTATGAATGAAATAGCCATGTGATGAAGGACAGGGGTGTGAGTGAGTGCCATTGTGTATCATAATATCAGCGTTAATATGTGTATTCACGTTTGAACAGTGACAATTGCCAATTACTCTTGTAGCACTTCTCTCGCACCTTTTAATTTTGTCACATTTTTGAAAAAGAGCCTTAAAAAAGCCCTGTTGCTGAGAAATTCCACTAATATCTGTGTGTTTATTCTACAAATGCTGCACTGGCCGAATGAAGGCACTGATATGGCCGTCCAGTCTCGCGTTTTGGTCGATAGACTCATAAAATGATAGTTAGCATAATGATATAAAGCATGCTGAGCTAGTTAGCTAGGTAATTACTTTAATACAATGGTTGACTACATGGCTGAAAGTATTCTACATCCACTACTAATAGCATAAGCATTAAAATCAAGCAGCTGCTCTATCCTCCAATATTCTGCAGTAGATTGTAGAAGAAGTAGGGCACTATTAGTGGCTGAGGAAAACATGAAGTGCAGCCTGACTTCCTCCACTTCCAATCCCAAGAGTGTTCACTGGGGTTGAGGTCAGGGCTTTGTGAAGGACACTTGAGTTCTACTTCAGCCTTGGCACACCATGAAATCGTGGAGGTCATCATTCAGTTCTGAAATAGGTTTGGGCTTATTTGTTGCAGTAAAGGAAAATTGTTAAGCTACAGCATATAAAAGACATTCTAGTTCATTGAGTGGCAATAATTTGAAGAAGATCCATGTAGTGTAGCTGTGATGTTCAGGTGACAAAATTTGTTTTTGTACATCCAGCATGATTTGATCGTGTTATTTCAAAGCCCTAGAATAGATTTGTAATGCCATAGATTGCCAAATCAGGTTTTTTAAATACTTTACCCATCCTCATACGTTTTCTAGTTGCCACTGGATCATATTAACACTACGTGAACTCATCACATTCACTCAACATACTGTGTTCTCTGATATCAGACCAACCTCATATTGCGTTGTATATAACAGTTGCATTATACGTTGCACGTTATTTTTATCTCATCTCATATATATTTATATCTCTTTTTTTTATGAATTCATTGTACACTCACGATTAGCTACGTATTTATCACGTCAAGTGGCTGGATTTTAAACTAATAGTGTATTTTGTATTCGGAGCATTAAGGTGCGTCACACCACCATGAAGCACGTTTTATTGAAATATTTATACCAAGAAAAAAAGTAAGAGTCCGTAGTTTTATAATTCCTTTGGTTTGTTAAATGAGAGAAAAACAAAGACTAACTTACTTCTTTAAATTTATAATCATGTCTTTAAAACACCGGACTGCTGATTTATCTATATGGGGTTTGTTCTATTTCTTAACAAAGCCAGGTTTGTGCATTGTCAGGACACAGGCATATATATATATATATATATATATATATATATATATATATATATATATATATATATATATATATATATATATATATAGAAGCATTGTTTTAAATAACAACCTCTTTGCTGTAGAATGTGTGGTCTTTTATTTTAAATTAAAATTTTACACAGATACAAATTGTAAATGGGACCCACTTTCACTCAGAGTGATTGCACCGGTGTGTATCATGCAGTCGGTCTATCTTTGTTTTCCACCTCTGTACCCTGTTGTGAAGCCTTGATCGCTGGCCTATTTATAGCCGAGCACAAAAAGGCTTTCCTCACTGTAACCATAACAGACCCACGCATGACTCTGCATGTGACAAAAAGCTGCTTGATGTTTTGCAGGAATGAGTATCGTAACAGCTCTCGATGTGCACACATGCCGACATTAATTTAATAGAGGGTAATAGAGAAGAGGACATGCAAGTAAACTCTGCACTTACACTTGGTCTTTTTGTCTTCTTCCTCATCCTCCTTCTCCTTGTTCCTGAGACGTCATGTCTAACGGTGTTGTTTGTTTAAGGGATGCAGTGTGATGTTCAGCGAGAGCAGACAATAGGGCCCAGCTTCTCTTTCCTCACACTCATCTCTCCGTCTCTCTCAGAAGTGATCAGGAGAGGAAGAAATAATTCTATGCTTCAGACTTGTTCTACAGTATATTAGTGAGGGAATAAAACAGAAAAGGGAGTTTTTGTTCAAGGAAAACCAAGCTATGAATCAGCTCGTAGGTAATTTTTTTTCCAGTACCAGCTCATCCAAATTTATTTGGATTAATTTGGAACAATCTGACGATTTCCCCCCACTTCTGTTTGTTAAAACAGTACATTTGATCAATTTATAGTTACAGAAAACAAGTAATACTTCCGTAATGTTATGACAGTCAAGTAGCTCATGTCACTGGGAAATTTCAAGGCACTTGGTCTTCAAGAAATTTGGAATCTTGTTCATTCTGACAACTGTTACTGGAGACTCCTTCCAAAAGTGATAAATAAGCATCTCCTGAAGAAACAGCGTGTTAGTATAAAGAGGGTATTTGCTTCAGTGCCAGAATGACTGTCACAACTGCTGTTACAGAAAATAAACCAGCCCTTCTGGCCAGTCAAATCTGAAAATGTTTATATGAACTGCTGTAATGAAGAGGATCTAACTTTCATCCACACACAAAAATGTACATACCGTAATTTCCGGACTATAAAACGCACCCATATATAAGCCGCACCCACTGAATTTGACAAAGATTTTTATTTTAAACATAAATAAGCTGCACCTGTATATAAGCCTACATGTCTACATTGAAACTAATGAACTTTACACAGGCTTTAACGACAGTGTCTGTTACACGGGTGAAATATGTTGTGGCTCCTTTAAGAGCAGAGCGGCATTTTGGGAATAGGCTGCCGCATTTTTTCCGGTATTACTGCATGTGTGCAAGACTGAGGAATATGTCCTTATTATTTTCTGATGCTCATTTCTAAGTTTCTTTGACTAATCCGTAATGCTGTTGCCAAGAAAAATAAAAAAAGCACGAGTTTTGGAAACCTGTCTGTGCTTATATGATTTCTATTGCAACTGGAGTTAGCGAGCTCTCCCTTCACCCAGACCCAACACGTTACAACGGCTTGTATCTAAACAGTAGCCGACCAAGAAATTCATTGTTCACTGTCTTCCTCCTTCCTTTCACAACTATTTCTCTCTGGAGTTTATCTTTTGGCATCGTCGTGCGTAAAAAAAAAAAAAAAAAAAAGTTTTTCTCCCGATGCCGTGCAGCTCAGAACAAAGGTGAGGTGCGTTTTTTTCGTTCCTAATGGTATGTTGCTCAGTTTTTTGGCTTGAAGGAAAAATTAATAAATTAGCCGCTTCATTGTTTAAGGCGCGGGGTTCAAAACAGAATGATCTTTCTCTGGGTTTTTATTTGCTCCCTACTAACGTAAGCTATTTTCATGCTGTTTCAATCACAGCCTGTGTGTCAGGGTTCAGATTCCACCTCTAAAAAAGCAGATAGTGATAATATTACTAGCAACATATTACCGTATTCTCACTTAAACTATGTGCTTGGCTTTTAGCAGACCTGACAAACTGTGACAGAAATATCTCTTTAACAAGCATCCTGTTTCTTTCACTTGTGATTTGCTGTTTGTGCTTGGCAGACAGCACTTAAAAAGCTTTTTATTTTTAAACATGTCCGGCGGTTCATTTTTATTTCCACTTATAGCCATTGTGTAATTTCTGGTTGCCATAAATATTCGCAGTGATGCCAAAGAGAACAACACTGTATGGCACTGACTGTGTATCAGTCATGGAGATGAAGACAATCGCTGTTGTATGTGAGATCATGTAATTTTAAGGGGGTGGATAACTCTGGCCTTTATTAGTAGGAATGGGATGAGACTAAATTTACATATAACAAGGGCTGCTATGGTGTTATCATGGACATTTTTGGAAATATGACAATGGTGCAGAATTTCTCTAAGAAAACCTTACAGCCATGTCAGAAAAACTTACAAATGTACGGATATTCATGTGAACATACACTATATGGCATTTCTTCTCATATGTGGGAACCCTACTTTAAAGTTGGAGGTGCAAAGTTATCAGTATAGGATATCTTCGGAAGTGGTAGCATTAATTTTTCCCTTTACTTGAACTAGGAGACCCAAACCTGTTCCAGCAATACAGTGCCTCTGTGCACAATGTGAAATCTATCCAGCTTTACATGGATTGGAGTGGAAGATCTTGAGTGGCCCGCAATAGAACTCTGACCTCATCCTTATCCACCTTTGGGATTAATTGAAATGGAGAGTGTGCCTCAGGTGTCCTCACTGCAATGCATAAGAGTACCTCACTGTGCTAATACCCTTGTGGCTGACTAAACCCAAATTTCCACAGTCACACTCCAAAATCTAGTGGAACATCCTTCCAGATAAGTGGAGGTTATTATAACAGCAAATGGGGACTAATCTGTCCACAAATCTTTGCCCATGACATATGATGAGAGGTGTATGTTGTTTTTTTGGCAAACAATTTTTATCCATCCTTTTCTGAAGTATGCCTTATTTGCTTGTGTGAATAATATGTCCATTAGCAATGAATTAGTTGTGGGAATATGAGTAACAGTGGATGAAACGATTCCTTGAGTGATTTGAATACAAAAAAGCAAAATTATTTGCCTCAATGCTTCGTTTAGCCCATTTACACACAGAGCACTGTGTTTCCCTACGGACCATTATTACATACGTACCACCCACTAAACTCTAGACCGCTCTGGGGGGTCTAATTTATAAATGTGGCGTGCGCACAAAAAATGTGGTGTGCGCAATCTGTGTAGCCCTCTGTTTTTCTGCAGGGCACAGAGTTTACTTACAGGTGCTCACTTTCTCCCGTCAAGTTTTTTTATTTTTATAAATCACAACCTTTGCGGGAAAAAGCGTACGCTCGTTTTCAGCCTTGTTTTGTGCATACGCCAGGTTTATAAATGAGACCCCTGCATAGGTAAACACAGAAAACTCTGCAGAATGATAAATGGAGGAATGGAGCGAGTGGCAAGGAGAAGATTCAGGCCAAAGAACACAACAGGAAGTTTCCAAAGTTTGGGATCATTTTGAACTAAAACATAAAGAAAACACTGCGTCATTTGAAATAGATTTTTATATTTTTACTTAAGATATATAATTTCTTTTTTATATATTTGCATTTATATTTTGATGAAGTATGGCAATTAAATGCACTAAATGGTTTTAGATTTTACAGATTGCAATTTA
Source organism: Silurus meridionalis (assembly GCF_014805685.1). NCBI lineage: Eukaryota > Metazoa > Chordata > Actinopteri > Siluriformes > Siluridae > Silurus > Silurus meridionalis. The sequence continues at coordinate 11,592,931 of NC_060891.1, read as the reverse complement.
AGCAATAAACTTTCTTTCGGCTTCTCCCATTAGGGGTCGCCACAGCGGATCATCCGCATGTTTGATTTGGCACGTTTTTACGCTGGATGCCCTTCCTAACGCAACCCTCCCCATTTATCCAGGCTTGGGACTGGCACTAAGGCTTGTGCAACCCTAATGGCTGGGGTTGGTTCCCTAACCGGGAATCGAACCCGAGCCGCAGCGGTGAGAGCGCCGCCTCCAAACCACTAGACCACCAGGGAACCCAACAGGCCGCAGGTGCAATCAGCATTCCAATTCATCTCAAAGGTGTTTAAAAGGGTTAAGGTCAAATGGGGATTAAATGTGAAATGGGATTCCAAAAGCACAAATCTATACACTATATTAATATTTTGCAGGTTCATGTGAGAAAAGTGAAGCTACCATTACAAAAGGGTGAATAAACTTTTTGCATATTTGTATTTTCTGTGTGCTCTTGTGTCTGCATGGTGTACGATGATGTTTTAAATAAATAAGAAAAATCCTAAATGTTTGTGTATAATTTCACACTAAGTTAAAAAAGAGTAAATCTAACAAAGATATAATAGACCCTATTGCAATTTAAGCAATAAAAAAAAAAAAAGGAAACAAATTACTTTTAAATAAGAAGTACTTCCTTTTCAAATAATCGATGGACTAATCAGTAGGAAAATCGATTACTAAAATAATCGCTAGATGCAGCCCCACTTAGTTGTCTCCCTTATCCAGCTATATTGCAACGTTTATGCTGTATAATGTATAATGCTTTTAAAATGGGATGAACAATTGCATCTTCCAGACCCAGGAGAAGACATATTTCCTCCATTTTAGGTTTAAGGCGAGTAAGGAAAGGATGTAATAATATTACCATCTGTGCAGTCAGGACCTGCCAGCATTGTTGAGCAAATCAGCCTCATCAGAAGAATCTGGCTCTGTGCCTAACATAGTAGACATGCCAACATACACTCCTTTGAGACTTTAATTTCAGAGCTTCCAGACGACCTCTAACATCTAAAGAAAATATACTATCATTCTACAAATTATCAGCAGAACCACAACTGATATATCAGTCTAGAAATATTGCCATAATGTTTGGTATGGGTTATATTTAACTTCTAGACAGCTGGTCAGATGAGGTGTGGAGATAGTGGCCGGGTTGGAGTAGTCCTGAGGGAAATGCATGAAGCTGGAGCAGTTGCTACATTTTCAGCAGGTTCTTCATGTGACCTGCTGTGTTCTTACATGCGACCTCGGCCACATAGACCAGGCCCCAGCCCTCGGTGTTACCTGATGCGGTGGCGGGAGAGGAGACCTCAGCGCTGTTCGAGGAAGCGGAAGCGCGGCAAGCGGGCGGGTGTCCGTGCTAGGCTAAATGCTAACCCTAGCCAGCCGGCTCTCCGTCCATTTTCTTTCAACGTCTGCTCCTGGATAATAAACTGGACTACATCCGACTCCAGCAAACCACACGGCGAGTTTAGAGACTGTTGCGTCTTTGTTTTCACGGAGACGTGGCTCAGCGACAGAGTTCCGGACGCCGCCATCCAGCTAGACGCGCTAACCGTGTTTCGAGCCGACAGAAACACAGCTCTGTGCGGTAAGACTCGCGGTGGTGGCGTGTGTGTTTATATCAACACGGAATGGTGTAAGAACTCTGTGCTTGTTTCATGTTACTGCTCATCGCTAGTGGAGTTTGTGACTGTTAGATGCAGACCTTTTATTTACCACGGAATTCACCACAGTTTACATCGTCGGTGTACATTCCTCCCAGTGCTAATGCTAAGAGGCACTGAGTGAACTCTACGGCGCTATTAGCGACCTGCAGAATGCTCACCCCGACGGATTGTTTATTATCGCCGGAGATTTCAACCATGCGAATCTCAAGACTGTGCTTCCTAAACTCCATCAGCATGTGGACTTTGCAACGAGAGGAGCGAACACGCTGGATCTTGTTTACACAAACATCCCGGCGCGTATCGTGCGGGCCCGCCCCATCTCGGATACTCAGACCACTGCTCTGTTATGTTGATTCCAGCATACAGACCGCTCATCAGGCGCTCTAAACCGGTTCTGAAACAGGTGAAAACCTGGCCAGAAGGAGCTACTTCTGCTCTTCAGGACTGTTTTGAGTGCACTGACTGGGACATGTTTAGAGAGGCTGCAACCACGGCGATTCCATCAACTTGGAAGAGTACACATCATCAGTGACCTGCTACATCAGCAAGTGCGTTGACGATGTGACCATCTCCAAGTCCATCACTACACGCTCCAATCAGAAGCCGTGGATGACTGCAAATGTGCATGCGCTGTTGAAACAAAGAGACTCTGCCTTCAGAACAGGGGACAAGGCGGCCTTAAAAACAGCAAGGGCCAAACTGTCTCGTGCTATCAGAGAGGCAAAGCGCACGCACGCAAAGAAAATCCACGACCACTTCCAGGACAGTGGAGACACTCGGCGCATGTGGCAGGGCATCCAGGTGATCACGAATTACAAGACCACATCACCTGCTTGTGACCGTGACGCCTCCCTCCCAGATGCGCTGAACGACTTCTACGCCCGGTTTGAGGTACAGAACAACGTGGTGGCGAGGAAGACCATCCCTCCTCCCACTGACCAGGTGCTCTGTCTAACCACAGCTGAAGTGAGGAAAACTCTATGCAGAGTTAACCCACGGAAGTCTGCTGGACCTGACAACATTCCTGGCAGGGTGCTCAGAGAATGTGCAGAACAACTAGCAGATGTCTTCACTGACATCTTCAACATCTCCCTGAGCAGTAACGTTGTTCCCACGTGCCTCAAGACAACGACTATCGTTCCTGTGCCAAAGAAATCGACTGTCTCCTGCCTCAATGACTATCGTCCCGTCGCGCTCACTCCCATCGTGATGAAGTGCTTGAGAGGCTTGTCATGAGGCACATCAAGACACAGCTTCCACCCTCCCTGGACCCAATGCAGTTTGCGTATCGTCCAAACTGCTCCACGGACGATGCCATCTCCACAACCCTTCATCTGGCCCTCACCCACCTGGATAACAAGGACTCATATGTACGAATGCTGTTCATTGATTTCAGCTCAGCATTCAACACAATCATTCCTCAGCACCTGATCGAGAAGCTGAACCTTCTGGGCCTGAACACCTCTCTGCAACTGGATCCTGGATTTCCTGACTGGGAGACCTCAGGCAGTCCGGATCGGGAACAGCATCTCCAGCACCACCACACTGAGCACTGGAGCCCCTCAAGGCTGTGTGCTCAGTCCACTGCTGTTCACTCTGCTGACTCACGACTGTGCACCAACGCACAGCTCAAATCATATCATCAAGTTCGCTGATGACACGACCGTGGTGGGTCTAATCAGCAGGAACGATGAGTCAGCATATAGAGAAGAGGTGAACGGTTAACTGCCTGGTGTGGAGCAAACAACCTGTCTCTGAACGTGGACAAAACGAAAGAGATGGTTGTGGACTTCAGGAGAGCTCAGAGCGACCAATCTCCACTGATTATCGATGGATCCTCTGTGGAGATCGTCAAGAGCACCAAATTCCTTGGTGTTCATCTGGCGGACAACCTCACCTGGTCACTTAACACCAGCTCCATCACCAAGAAAGCCCAGCAGCGTCTATACTTTCTGAGAAGGCTGAGGAAAGCCCACCTCCCTCCCCCCATCCTGTCCATGTTCTACAGAGGGACCATTGAGAGCATTCTGAGCAGCTGCATCACTGCCTGGTTTGGGAATTGCACCGTCTCGGATCGCAAGACCCTACAGAGGATAGTGAGGACAGCTGAGAAGATCATCGGAGTCTCTCTCCTCTATCATGGACATTTACACCACACGCTGCATCCGCAAAGCACACAGCATTGTGGACGATCACACACACCCGTCACATGCATACTTCACCCTCCTACCATCAGGAAAACGGTTCCGAAGCATTCGGGCCGTCACAACAAGACTGTGTAACAGTTTCTTCCCACAAGCCATCAGGCTTCTCAACACACAGAACTGAACAGAACTCACACACTCACACACACTCACTTACACACACACACACACACGCTCACTGTGTGTTACTGTTACTGAACTGAACTGTACAACCTGGACTAAACACATTCATCACTCATCTCGATCCACTCCATCACCATTTATATATTTATTATTATTTATACTATATTCAGTACAATGTTTATATTCAGTACAATGTTTACATGCTGTTTTTGCACCTTTTATACTACAGTATAATGTTTACATGCTGTCTTTGCACCTCCTTGCTGCTGTTTTTGCACTACATTGCTCTTTCTGTTTGTATTTTCTCCTGGGTATAGTTTTTACATTCACCTCACACAGTACTGTATATGTAAGTATACAGTAGGTTTACTAGTCGGCGCTATACTTGGTTTTTGTCTTTTGTCTTGTCTTGTGTTGTCTGTCTGCACTCTGTCTGTCTGTACTGTTCTTTTGTTTGCACTGTTTGCACCAGGCTGCACTCGATGCACTTTATGTTGTTTTGTTGTTTTTGTGTAGCACCAGGGTTCCGGAGGAACGTTGTTTCGTTTTTACTGTGTACTGTGTACCACTGTGTATAGTAAAAATGACAATAAAAGCCACTTGACTTGACTTGACTTGAACCCGAGCCGCAGCGGTGAGAGCGCCGCCTCCAAACCACTAGACCACCAGGGAACTCAACAGGCCGCAGGTGCAATCAGCATTCCAATTCATCTCAAAGGTGTTTAAAAGGGTTAAGGTCAAATGGGGATTAAATGTGAAATGGGATTCCAAAAGCACAAATCTATACACTATATTAATATTTTGCAGGTTCATGTGAGAAAAGTGAAGCTACCATTACAAAAGGATGAATAAACTTTTTGCATATTTGTATTTTCTGTGTGCTCTTGTGTCTGCGTGGTGTACGAAGATGTTTTAAATAAATAAGAAAAATCCTAAATGTTTGTGTATAATTTCACACTAAGTTAAAAAAGAGTAAAACTAACAAAGATATAATAGACCCTATTGCAATTTAAGCAATAAAAAAAAAAAAAAGGAAACAAATTACTTTTAAATAAGAAGTACTTCCTTTCCAAATAATCGATGGACTAATCAGTAGGAAAATCGATTACTAAAATAATCGCTAGATGCAGCCCCACTTAGTTGTCTCCCTTATCCAGCTATATTGCAACGTTTATGCTGTATAATGTATAATGCTTTTAAAATGGGATGAACAATTGCATCTTCCAGACCCAGGAGAAGACATATTTCCTTCATTTTAGGTTTAAGGCGAGTAAGGAAAGGATGTAATAATATTACCATCTGTGCAGTCAGGACCTGCCAGCATTGTTGAGCAAATCAGCCTCATCAGAAGAATCTGGCTCTGTGCCTAACATAGTAGACATGCCAACATACACTCCTTTGAGACTATAATTTCAGAGCTTCCAGACGACCTCTAACATCTAAAGAAAATATACTATCATTCTACAAATTATCAGCAGAACCACAACTGATATATCAGTCTAGAAATATTGCCATAATGTTTGGTATGGGTTATATTTAACTTCTAGACAGCTGGTCAGATGAGGTGTGGAGATAGTGGCCGGGTTGGAGTAGTCCTGAGGGAAATGCATGAAGCTGGAGCAGTTGCTACATTTTCAGCAGGTTCTTCATGTGACCTGCTGTGTTCTTACATGCTGAATAGCACCTCAATAAGCAGTCTCTTTGCAAACCTGCTCGGAATGTTGCCATTAATGAGTAAAGTAGATTATTTTCTCACTACAGAAAAGCCCGAAGCAAGTGGGAGTGGCTTGAGAAACTCAATTTTTTTTTTCTTTCTTCCATACGCCAGAGTTTTGGAGTTATGAAAGTTATATAAGAATTCACTAAGCTTTGGCACAGCTTCCTGTTGGAATTGTGGCTTCGGCAGCATCACTTACAAATGTGCTGCTATCAGATGGTCCCAATGTAATAGTATGTGTGGCCAAGTGGAGCTGATGAGTCAAAAATATTTACATAATTGAGCTAGTAGTGTTTCTCACAAATCGTGACTGCGGATAGTTTTAAAGGGTGAACACGAGGACACGCATCTCTTGGGACATCTGGATCAAGATAATGTTTTTGTCAAACATAATATGTCTGGGCATCCCAAAGGAACTTGAGTATCCTAAAGGATTTCCTACTGCCAGAGAGCAAGCCTGTCTGGGGGGAGGTGGTTGCTCAGTGGTTAAGGTTCTGGGTTACTGAATGGAAGGTCTGGGTTCAAGCCCTGGTGTCATTAAAGCGGTGCTGACTCCAGCCAATAATATTCCTGGGATATGCAAAGAAAGATTTTCACTGTGCTGTAAAGTACATGTGACCACTATAAAGCTTTCTTCTTTACTTTCTTTTTCTTTCTGGTCAAGTTTATCTGCTTGTGCATACAGAAAATTTTTTAGCTGGAATTACTGTGGAATTTTGTGCCAAAGATTTGAACGTAACCCTCCATGAAATGAACCAAAGTATATAATATAATAATAGAAAAGCGCTCTAAAATGGAAAAAAAATTGGTAAATTCTGTAAATTGGTCCTGAAATTAGTCAGTTTACGCTCGCCATTCTGCTTTAAACCTCCTGGGAGGACAGGAATACTTCCATAGAAATCTAACTGAGGTATAGGTGTAAGTAAATTAAGAACGTTTATTGTTTATGAATTGTGATTATAACACTCTAGATCAATTGTATTCATTTTTGGTAACTACTGGCAAAATCAATCTTGACGGTCAGGAATGTCATCAGGATGTTGAAGGCATGTCATAGTGTAAAATAAGGAGGTGTATCTGTGAGGATTGTATGAAGGTTGACATCATCATGAATTTTGCTCAGTATCAGGAAACGTTCTACAATCTCTCTCTGCATACCAGGCAGCATCTTTGATTTTGATTTTATATTCTTTTCCAGTGTTGTTGTATAATACTGGGGCGAAGGCACTAGAATCAGTGCATCCTTTATCTTGTATTTTCTGAAGTGCTCATGCCACGTAGCACGTCTTCATGTGATACAAGTTCACAGTTCATCGAACTTTTGGAATGCAGTCAAGTTTCTGTGCGTCGGGTTTCCAGCGTTCAGTGCGTATAAATGGAGGTCAATGGAATGCGAAATGGAATGAATTCAACTGAGCACATGGAATGAAATCTGTAAAAATTCCAGCACAAACCGGTTATGTGAATGAGCCGTGGTTTTAAAATGATAACTTGTAGTGCACACAGGTAAAAGATTATGTTTCAGGTCATACCAAATAGGCAATACTGCTTCTGCTGCTTTATGTGTAAAAGACAATAAGCTTCACACTCATTAATTAAGTAATTTACTGGTTTTGTGTTTGTATTTACTTGTATTTTTCTTACAGTAGCTCTCTCTCTGACCTGCTGTTTCCTTACTCTGTTACTAGTTTTCTTTTTTTTTTCCTTTTTTTTTTTTTTGCTAATAAAGGAAGGATTATCTGTCTTCTTCCAGCTGTCAGCAGTGTTCAACATAGCACTCCATTGTTCGTCCAGAAAATGCGAGCAATACGGATCAGGCATGCTTTTTAGAGCACAGTTTGGTTCTGTTTGTGCTGGTTGCTAAGGAACACAATTCAGCAGCGATCTGTCGTGTAGAGCAGAAGTTTTGTCAAACAGATGGGCTTGTTTGCTCTGTTGAAGCAGTTGGCAAATCGTAAAACATGGGCATCCTCATAGTGTTCAGGAGCTATTGAAGCTATGACTGTCGGCAAATATCTTCAAACTTCCGAATTCTGGAAGAGAGAAAATGAGCAACAGATCTGCATTTGTTTTATGTGATATGGACAGCTCTGTTTTTTCCAAATTACCTTTAGTGTATTTTGTCTAATACAGTTTAAAATTAATGGCGCCCCCATGAGTAATATTTAAAGGGATTTACACCATAAAATCTTCTCCTTTAATAGGAACACAGTATAAATTCATGGAAACATACAATGGCGGTACAATGGAAAATATTTTTTTTTGTTCACGTCTGTAGGTTTACAAATTCAGTGATTATTGTCAGGTCAGTGCTGGATTTGAACCCAACTTCCCACTACTGCCTTTAAACATGGCTGCCCTAGAATCCAACTTCCCAACACACACACACACACACACACACACACACACACACACACACACACACACACACACACACACACACACACACACACACACACACACACACACAGACAGACAGACAGAGTGACTTTCCTTCTTACTGATTTAGCACGTGTGCCCTATTACATGCACGATTGCACACATTCACACTCTATTTAAAAGACTTTCATTCAGAAAAAAAAAATGAAGTGATACGATCACTGAGTCTCGCTCTTTGAGCGTTGCCAAGCCACGATACTTTGTTTGATACTTCAATACTGTTTCTGTTCATGGTTTTATCTGAAATTTAGTCTGTTTGTGAATCGCCTGTTTTTGTCCATGTTTTGGATTAGAGTTTTGGATTTGGCAGCCTTTATTAATTAATTAATTAATTACCTCTCATTTGCATCTCAATATGCAATAGAGGATTCATAGTATGAGAGTTTCATTACAAGTGTAACAGACTGTTTCCTCTATATATAACAATAAACTCATGCCTATTTAGTATTGGTCACATGATTTTTGCATTACGGTAAAAAAAGCGACTAAATGTGGTGTGAAAAAGTGTTTGCCCTTATTTCTTCTAGTTCTGATTTCTTTACCAAACTTTTATGTTTCAGATAATCAAACTAAACAAAATCCAAATCTACATGGCCCTGTGTAAAAAAGTGTTTGCCCCTCTGTCAAAACTGTGGTTTATCACACCTGAGTTGAATTTCTCTAGCCACACCCAGGCCTGATTACTGCCACACCTGTTCACAATTAAGAAATCTCTTAAATAGGACCTGCCTGACAAAGTGAAGTAGACCAAAAGATCCTCAAAAGCTAGACATCATGCCAGGATCCAAACAAATTTTGTCTGGAAAAGGTTATAAAGCCATTTCTAAAGCTTTGGGACTCCAGCGAACCACAGTGAGAGACAATATTCACAAATGGCAAAAATATGGAACAGTGGAGAACCTTCCCAGGAGTGACCGGCCAACCAAAATTACCTCAAGAGCACAGCGACGACTCATCCAAGAGGTCACAAAGACCCTACAACAACATACAAAGACCTGCAGGCCTCACTTGCCTCAGTTAAGGTCAGTGTTCATGACTCCACCATAAGAGTCTGGGCAAAGACAAAAAGACAAAAAACGCTGCTTAGCAAAAAGAACATAAAGGCTCATCTCAGTTTTGCCAGAAAACATTTTGATGATCCTCAAGTCTTTTGGGAAATTACTCTGTGGACTGACGAGACAAAAGTTAAACGTTTTGGAAGGTGTGTGTCCCATTACGTCTGGTATAAAAGTACCGCCGCATTTCAGAAAAAGAAAATCATACTAACAGTAAAATATGGTGGTGGTAGTGTGATGGTCTGGGGCTGTTTTGCTGCTTCAGGACCTGGAAGACTTGCTGTGATAAATGGAACCATGAATTCTGCTGTTTACCAAAAAATCCTGAAGGAGAATGTCCGGCCATCTGTTCGTGACCTCAAGCTGAAGCAAACCTGGGTTCAGCAGCAGGAAAATGATCCAAAACACACAAGCAAGTCCACCTCTAAATGGCTGAAGAAAAACAAAATGTAGATTTTGGAGTGGCCTAGTCAAAGTCCTGACCTGAATCCCATTGAGATGCTGTGGCATGACCTTAAAAAGGCAGTTCATGCTCGAAATCCATCCAATGTGACTGAATTACAACAATTCTGCATAGATGAGTAGACCATAAATTCCTCCACAGCGCTGTAACAGACTGATTGCAAGTTATGGCAAATGCATGATTGCAGTTGTTGCTGCTAGGATGGCCCAACCAGTTATTAGGTTTAGGGGCAAACAGTTTTTCACACAGGGCTATGTAGTTTTGGATTTTGTTTCCCTCAATAAAAAAACCTTCATTTAAAAACTGCATGTTGTGTTCACTTGTGTTATCTTTTACTAGTATTTAAATTATTTTGATGATCTGAAACAATAAAGTGTGACAAAAAAAAATAAGAAATCAGTAAAGTATTGTGTATAATGTTTTTTTTTTATACTGCAGGTTAATGCCAGCTGCCAGGACATTTTATATGATCGTTGTGATACATTTTTTTCTTAGTGAGTGTACCTCAGGGCAGTATGCGGGACATAATTCTCTTCATACTTTTAAACCGCAATAGACAAGTTTAAAATAGATGTTTTTCATGGAATTGTAGACAGTCAGCAGCATATTATTGCATAAGATTGAGTCTGTTTCCTTCCTACATGTAATTATTATTTTTGTAATGTCACTGAGCCAGTTTGACTTTTTGCCAAGAACAGTACTTATCTTTTTGTTTCTGCTTTTTGTATTTCCTCTACAGTGAATTAGCCAATCAGACTTGATAGCAATTTGAAGCGCAAGGGCTGATAGAATCAGCGCAATGAAATAACAGGGAAAGTGGAATCGTTTATAAGGGAAAACACACAGGTCATTTGGTGGTCATATGTGATGTTACAACCAAGAGGTATTGAGGCATAAGCGTCCAATCTGACCCTTTGTCTTTGTCCCCTTGTGCATGTGAGGGATTTGCACACTGTTAAACCAGACCCTTTATCTAACCCTAGCTTAAATCATTGTGATTGACCAGTCGTAGCTTAGCAACTGTAACTTGGCAGCAAAATTGAATATATACAAGTGGGCAGGAGAACAGACAGGTAATGATGTATAATTGTACGTTTTTGTGATGGGAAAAACTTACAGTTGCCTGGGTGCACAAGTATTCACACCCCTTAACCCTTAATTAGTAACCAGTCAGTATTTGGTAATTGGTATTGGCTTATTTGCCCTGGGAAACATGTTGTACATGTTTTATTCAACACCCACTTGTGCACCTCCTTGTCCAAATTTATGCTATGAATGATTTTTATTTTTTTTATCAATTGAGCAATTGATCAATAATTATATCTTCGTTAGTTTCAATCTTTTTTTCTTAGTGTGAAATTATACACAAACATTTAGGATTTTTCTTATTTATTTAAAACATCTTCGTACACCACGCAGACACAAGAGCACACAGAAAATACAAATATGCAAAAAGTTTATTCACCCTTTTGTAATGGTAGCTTCACTTTTCTCACATGAACCTGCAAAATATTAATATAGTGTATAGACTTGTGCTTTTGGAATCCTATTTCACATTTAATCCCCATTTGACCTTAACCCTTTGGAACACCTTTGGGATGAATTGGAATGCTGATTGCACCTGAGGCCTGTTGGGTTCCCTGGTGGTCTAGTGGTTAGGATGCGGCGCTCTCACCGCTGCGGCCCGTGTTCGATCCCCGGTCAGGGAACCAACCCCAGCCACAAGCCTTAGTGCCGGTCCCAAGCTCGGATAAATGGGGAGGGTTGCGTTAGGAAGGGCATCCAGTGTAAGAACGTGCCAAATCAAACATGTGGATGGTCTGCCGTGACGACCCCTAAGAGAAGCCGAAAGAAAGTTATTGCACCTGAGGCCTCCTCACCACACCTACATCAGTACCTGACTTTATCACTGCCCTTGTGGCTAAATGAGCACAACTCTCCACAAGCACATTCCAATATCTGGTGAAACATCTCAGAAGAGTAGAGGATTATTATAAGAGCAAATGAGGACTTAATGTGGAATGGGGATGTGGTGTCTACAAATCTGCACTTGCATCTTCCATTTATTTATTGCATGATGGATTGCTCGTCCAACCGACTTCTGAACTTAGGCTTTAGCATCAATCTGCAGATAGGCTCTCTTATGGATTTTCTGCTTCATTCAAATATTTTGGATTTTTTTTTTTGTTCCAAAAAATTATTAAACATTTTTATTCCATCCATGGATTTCCTGGCCAGGCATAACAACAGTGGAGAGAATGTGAGGTTTGGTAAATGATCACTTTAGATTTATTGTGTCACTTACTGTAATGGGATTGACTGCAGCATTCCTGCTCCACTCAGAAGTCTATTAAAAGACAGTACGAGAAAGCATTCACTGGGTTCAAAGATGCTATGAATAATGGTGACTAGCAGATCCTTGAGCTCTCTGAGTCAATCTGTAGGTGATTTGTTTCTTTCAATCTTTATGCCTTACACAGCCCTTACTTTGTTTTATCTTCATCTCAGGGCCTTTCAAGTTTTCACAGGGTTGTATGCTTATGAATGTGAGTGACAGTGTGTTTGATGTAAATTAGATGAACATGAGGGTACACCAGTGATTTAAATATGCATATGACATGTAAATAAGGGATTAGTGGATGGGAGCACCTATAGGTGATTCATGATTCTCATAAACACTTCCACTTTGGTACATCTTTATTCCCTCACGTGATTTGTTTTGATTTTCTGTTTATGCTATTTTTGCAGATGCATGTTTTTAGAGCGACTTGCAAATGTTCTTTTATACAACTGAGCAGTTGTCAAGGGTCCACAAGTGGCAGTTTGGAGGTGCTAAGATTTGAACTCATAACATTTTTATGAGTATATAGTTCATGTCCAAATTTGAGAAAAAATCTCCTTGTTGTATTTTTGTATTTGATATTTATATTAGTCATTTGTGTGGGCAGTGTGGGGTAGTCAGGGGAAACATCTCAGTATGACATTGTTTGAGGAGAAGTAGTTGTTTTAAAGTACACTATATGGACAAAAGCATGACTTTTACAGCCATATATGGACCTTCCCCAAACTGTTACCACAACGTTGGAGGCACACAACTGTATAGCATGTCTTTGTACCAATCTGTTCCTTCATGACAAGGCCCTTTTGCACAAGTCGAGCTCCATGAAGATACATTTTACATGGGTTTGAAGTGGAAGATCTTGAGTGGCTTTTTATAGAGCTGTGGCCTCAACCCTATTGAACACCTTTGGTATTAATTGGTATTCTGACTACACCGCAGAACCCCTCACTCTACACCAGTCTCGATTTTACTAATACCATTAAAGCTGTGACAAATCTCTACCAGCACTCCAACATCTAGTGGAAGAAGAGTGGAGGGTATTATAACAGCAAATGTGGAATGGGATGTTCAAAAAGCACACAGAAATCTTATGGTCCACTGTCCACAAGCTTTTGTTTATATAGTACACGGAGTTTACTCTCAAAGCATTGGTGTTGTCAGCTGGCAGGACATGTTCCAGATGTGGACCCTGTAAAATATTTCAGTAAACCAAGTGCTTGGAGAGTACTGCAGCAGAGTGGATCACTGTATGTGGAAAGAATAATTACAAATAAATGCATTGCACAACTATTAACAACACATTTTTTTGTTTTTAATTATAAATTTATAAACTATTTTTCAGTTATAGGAGGAAACTGTATATATATATATATATACATATATATATACACATACAGTGGAACCTCGGAGCTCGCGGCCTAAATAGTGTTATTTATTCATTTAAATCGATTTCGTATAGTGTTCTTTGGGTCTTTACTGGGTTGGAAGGGGCGTATCAAAAGGTCGCAAAAATTCGGAACTCGCGACCGGTCTTGTTATATAATTGTATATCAGGTTTTTGACTGTTTTTGACAGATAAATTACTTCAGAGTATTAGTGAAGTCTTTTGCATACTAGTGTTTTTTTCTCACAAGTGGTGCCTTTTCCAAGCACATTTGTGTCCTCCAGTGATCCAGTGCTAAAACTCCTTGGTTTGCTCTGTTAGTGGTTTCCTCAACGTGTCAATCTTTCATTTGCATAAGTCGCAAACAAGCGATGTTTGGCTCCGTGTCTGTAAAATGTTTGACAAAAAAACCCTGAAGAAAATGTAAGCTAAAAAGCTGCCTTTTCTTGGTTAATATTATTGCTGTATGTGTTGAAACAGTTAGCGTACAGGTTTACTCACATGCTCTCCAATATTGATTATTTTCAGTGAAGAAAAAATTGTGCACACATTTACTTTCTCTTCACTCGTTTACTTCATCTGAAATGTTCAGACAAATGTTTTGCCTTCAAGACTCATTGTCACAAGGCTACAAGTCAACATGTCACATACTTAACGAGATATCATGTTGATTACATTAGATGAATGACAGCTAGATTTTAAAACTTGACTCTTCATTCCAGAAATTGCATTGTTATCTGTTACTAATAGAGCACAGAGCTATTCCAAATTTACGTTGATTGTCTCTTACAGCTGATGCAATCGGTTGATGCCCTGGGACGCATCGAAACACATTTATGTTACCTTGTACAGTGCTGGCAACTCAATGATGACACATGATAAATCCAAGTTTTAACAAGTCCTGTGTGTGAGAGCCAGATTAGCAAATAACATAACATAGCATAATAACAATTTTATCATTTGCAATCTACAATCCCTGCATGGAGTCTGAGTCACCTGCCGTGCACATTCTATAAATGTCTGTATAAATAAATGTAGTCTTTATTTAATCATTTGAATTATTTTAAAGTTCCTCCAATCTTCCGGGAAGATTTTGCCTATAAGAGTTGTATGTGCTTTTTGAACATCCCATTCCACATTTAGTCCTCATTTGTTCTTATAATAACCTCCAATCCTCTGGGAAAATGATCCACTAGATTTTGTGGAGAATTGTGCTCATTTAGCCGTCAGGTATTGATGTAGGGCGAGGAGGACTGGGGTGTAGTCAGAGTTCCAATCCAAAAATCCAAAGGTGTTTATTAGTTTTCAGCTTTATAGCAACCCATGTAAAGCATATTTTCATGGAGCTTGCATTGTTCACAGGGGCAAGTGAAGTAAAGAAATTAAAAATATATACACCCGAAATATACAGTTGAGGAAGTAGTGAGAGTTTAGTATTTATTATAGTATTTGTTTAGAATGATAAAAAGCTGAATGAAAATGCCAATTTGCACAATGTTCTAATTACTGTATCTTGTGCTATATGACGTAGAATCATAGAAACAGATGCTTTGGAGAAGAAAAAAAACAAGAGTCCACTTGTACAGCATATGGACGTTTTCTGAGCCTCATTTCATGGGCTTGAAAGCATGCAGTGTGCTTTTTTTTGTTATGAGTAATGCAGAATTATAGGAGCTAAATCCCCAAAGTGTTATTTTTAGCATTGCAGGCAGGGGTTATTCATAGCTCTGGTTGGTAGTTCAGAAACTTCAGAACAAACACAAGACCACCGGAGAATGATCTATTTCATTACGTTAAGCCACCCTGTCTCTCTTGTACTTTTCCACCAGTCTCTGTGTATTTACATGAAGCAGATGCTTAATAGATTACGTGAGCTCTCTTGTGCATTGCTGAATTTCTTACAAAGGCAAGACTGATTTTGGCAACAGCTCCATCTTCACATCTGGACGGCATAAAATGGTGAAGTGTTTTAAAAGTTTTAAAGATCTGCAGATGATTATGACAAGAATCCCTTTTTTGGTGGCGATTTGAAAGTCGTGGAGGAGAGGAATGGCAGTATTGGGTCAGATTGTGGCTGACATCACAGCATGCCCAGGCTTATTATAGCTGCTCAGCTGGAGTGGTCATGTACAGAGAAGGAGAGTCGCTGATGCTAGGAGGACAGGACAGCACAGGAAAAAGAAAGCTGTCAGCTGATCAGTTCCAGGATCGAGGTTCATGATTGGCAAAGTTGATATTTATTCTTTTACATTTAGTTTGTAAGCAGTGTTCCATTTATGCCTATTTGTCATTTCTGGAAATAAGTTTTAGAGCTTTAATTTTTGAGCAAAAAAAGCACACAGTTTTCACATATATACACTATATGGACAAACGTTTGTGGACACCTGATCATATAATTTGTATGTGCTTTTTGAACATCCAATTCCACATTTAGTCCCTTGTTTTCTGTCATAATATCCTTCACTCAAGATATGGTTTACATGGGTTGGAGTGGAAGATTTGAGTGGCCTGCTATAGAGCTCTGACAGCCCTATTGAACATATTTGAAATTAATTGGATCGCTGACTACACCTCAGGCCTCCTCACTCTACATCAGTATCTGACTTTATCTGATTTAAAGCCCCTATGCCTGAATGAGCACAAATCTCCACATCCACAAAATTTAGTGAAACATTTTCCCAGAAGAAAGGAGGTTATTATATAGTAAATGGCTGTTCCTTATCTATGCAGAAACACATTTCAGTAACAATCATAAGTAATGTACAGAAAATAAAACGTTTCTATACTGTCACCAGATAAACATCTATAAAATTCACACAGACAGACAGACAGACAGACAGACAGACAGACAGATAGATAGTACAGGTACAAAAGCAACAAAAAGGCTTCGGATCTCTTCCCTGTTGGCCGATTCGTCATCGTTGCTGATCTGTCCGACCACGCTGCTGTCATTTGCATACTTGATGATGTTGGGTGAACAGAGAGTAGAGTAGAGGGCCCAGAACACAGCCCTGTGGGATGCCGGTGTTTAGAATGAGGGTTGAGGATACCTGTTCTAACAGACTGAGGTCACGCACAACGTTCTCTGTGATAATGGTTGTACAGCACTGTCAATTTAATTCAAACCAAGTGTGCTATTATATCAGCAGTGTTTACACTGTTTACACAAAAACACACTCTACACTGTATCCGTTTGTTCTTTATACAGTACAGACCAAAAGTTTGGACACACCTTCTCATTTAAAGAGTTTTCTTTATTTTCATGATTATGAAAATTGTAGAGTCACACTGAAGGCATCAAAACTATGAATTAACACATGTGGAATTATGTACATAACAAAAAAGTGTGAAACAACTGAAAATATGTCATATTGTAGGTTCTTCAAAGTAGCCACCTTTTGCTTAGATTACTGCTTTGCACACTCTTGGCATTCTCTTGATGCCTACTTTGAAGAACCTACAATATGACATATTTTCAGTTCACTTTTTTGTTATGTATATAATTCCACATGTGTTATTTCATAGTTTTGATGCCTTCAGTGTGACTTTACAATTTTCATAGTCATGAAAATAAAGAAAACTCTTTGAATGAGCAGGTGTGTCCAAACTTTTGGTCTGTACTGTATATATAATATATATAAACTTTTGGTCTGTACTGTATACTGTATATCTTTATGTATATTTTGTAAATCGCTTTTAGTATTCTTAATATTTAAGACATACTTTACATATAGTCTATCTATCTGTCTGTCTGTCTATGCAGCCATCTCATTCTTGTGTCCATAGTGTTCAATTAAATTCAAAACCATTCAGGAATATTCAACAATTATGAATTATTATAATTTTTTATTTTATAAATAAGTCTATATTGTTAGAGTTTAGTTTTAGACAAAAAGAATTCACTTAGTAAAAATGGCTGGAGCCAGAAATCAGGCAGGTCACAGAGTGAGTAAATATTTGCATGTTTGGAAGTTCATGTTTGGCAGATTGGATGCTGTGTTGTATTAATGATTTCTTGTGTTTGATTATAAAGTGTAGTTGAGTATTTGTACAGACATTAAATAACAAACCTTTTTAATGAACGAACATGAGATCAAAAATTTTTTTTTTTTTGCAACCTAGTTATATATGTGGTACAGGCCTGCTTTTTTTTTTTTTTTTTTTTTTGCAAGTTCTCCAATGTTCTTTATGCTTCTGTTTTCAGAGCACAGTTAGGAACTGATACTCCTGGCTCCACTGGGGCATCATTAGATGTGTGTGTGTGTGTGTTTGTGTGTGTGTGGTTTGAGAGAGGCAGGAAATAATAGAGGATGAAGTGAAATAAGTGTGAGTGTGTTTGTGTCACTTTGAGTGAACTATAGTGTGATGAGTAATGTGTTTTAGATTTGTTCCGGTTTGATCTAATGCACTGTGAAAATTGGAAAAGGCTTAAAGTGGAATGGCAAATGGGTGGTAACATGTGGGCAAGCATACTGTAGCTACGTTGCACTTTGATTTGATGTATCATTTTCTTTCAGAGTATCAGAGTCAGTGCACCAGTGAATGTTGAGTCCCTCAGATAAAACTTTTAAACCTTGACCCCCTGCTACAGCTCGGTGGGAGACACCTAAAAAGTCCTAAAGCTTTAGCTTGTTTGCACAGCAGTGCAAACAATGATGGGAAAAGATGGGAAGACAAAGAGTACTTTCTCTTTGCACTGATTTACTTGAAGTAAACCCAAACTTCTAGGAGGTTCTTAGACTTTGTGATGTCAGAGAGTCTGCGAGTCCATTATTATGATCGCTTGCATCGCAGATTGGATTCATTGTGAGAGAATAAGATCTTTATGGTTACAGGATTTGTTGATGGTTAGATTTCAAAAAATGCCTTTTTTTGTAGACATGCTTTTTATTGTCTTTTTAAGATGTTGGTTCAGTTTATCAGCTTAATTATGTGAAAATATTGTCAATTTTCTTTGCTGTTTAAAGCTAAAAAAAAAAAGTACAATAATGAGAAAACGTATTCGGCAGAATATTCAAGAAACTTGATTGTAATTGATGGGAGGTGCCTTTGTTGTGCAAACATCTCAGCTCATATGATACACTGGTGAGCTGGTGGAACTGAAATGCAGACTTAAGATGGAGTCAGTTTCTCTCATGAACTTATAAATGAACAGCTTTGATGGAGTGGCGAAGAAATAACACGTTTTAAATAGTCTTTGCTAATATTTTCAGGTTTTCCATTAGGAAAATTTCTGCTGCCATTTTAAGCTGTTTCTGTAATTAGGTTTCAGGTCATAGATGTTGTTTATCTAAAGGTGTGTGTGTGTGTGTACCAGGGTGTGATATAACAAAAAGGAAGTGACTCAAAGCAATGATGTGAGTAAACAGTGTGTGCAGATACGGGTGTGTGAGCACACAGCTACATTCTTATCAAAGCTCCTTCTTTGTGCCATGTGATTTTGATGCCGATGTCAGAGAAAGCTGGGGAAAGTGGAGCGAAAACCTATCCGTCATGCATTACCGATAACGAGCTGTGGACTTTCTGTCAGCTTGCGTAACACTAGTCATGGGTGTGAATGTATGTTTGTGAGTCAGAGAGTGATGTGACCGAATCGGAGCTTCGTGGTTCTGCGTACATGTGTGTGTGAAGACATTGTGAAATAGATTATTTGTTTAAGGATGAGGAAACTTGGCTTTATTGCATTCCCAATGACACAACATTTCCGGTTTTGTGTCCAAAGCTCAATATGGGAAAAAAAAAAAAAAGTAGTGTCTGATTTGATACAAACATTTTTTTTTTCCTATTTCTGAAAAAAATAACAATGCAAGGTACATGTGTGGTACTCCCGATTGCCAGATTTGGCATGCTGTAACATTTTATGCCATTTCTCTTTAGCGATCAGTGTTGTAACGATCCCTAATATTGATCAATATTGCATGTAAATATGATTTTATTTGCATTTCCATTGCTGTATAGTGCATGATATTTGCAGTGCTCTCTTCGACATGGCAAATTATACTGTTCTGAAGATCTGCGCTGATTAATTGGCAGTAATTAACAATATTTAGTTTTCCCTCAGCGTGTGTCTTTGTGAAGGCGAGAGGAAACATCTGCAAACATTTTTCGTATGCAAGCGTTCAGGGCTGCTGAATCTATTCATTTGACATGTCTAACAAAAAAAAAAAATCTGATGTAATTACTGATTCTGAAACTCCCTCTATCGCTGTCTATTTCAGGTAAATTTTGTGGCCTGCCAGATCTTTGCCCTGCTCACAGCCTGCTGGTTTCGTCTTTATCTGCACCCCAGCAAGACCAGTCCCTTTATCCGGCATGTCGTGGCTACACTGCTGGGGTTCTACCTGGCCCTCTTCTGCTTTGGCTGGTGAGAAACTTGCTGTGTCCATCTGTGTTGGTGCCTCTGGGGTGTGATTAGGCTTTGAAATGTTTATTTTTTATTCTCTTGTGGTCACAGTGTTAAGAGATGATGATGATGATGTAAAGTGATGATAATGATCCATGACTGACATTGGTAACTGAGGATTAGCATATGTAAATCTCACTGCCTGATCTAATTCATCTTAATAACAAATTGTTTTTTCTATACAATTGCCATAGTTTTAGTGTGGATGTTTAGGTCTTTTTTGGCTTCGTTCGCACGCACGCACGCACACACACCACACACACACACACACACACACAATACTTAAACTTAACAATCAAGACTGCATTGTTCTAGTTGTACTGAAGTAAGTTACATTGTGACCCAGCATTCTATTGTGTGTATATATATATATATATATATATATATATATATATATATATATATATATATATATATATATATATATATGTATCTATATCTATATCTATATAGTTTGAGCTAATTATCTGTGATGATACAATTCTTCTTTAATCAGAAACCAATAAAGGAATACCACAGCATTAGCATCTATAACAGATTCCTTATGCATTGTCCTTTCTGTAATGTAGTTTTAGAACTTGGTGTTGTTTGAATCGATCAGTTAAATCAATCAGGCGATTGAATGTTTTATAACTGATCGATTCATAGATCTGTTTGCCTAATAAATAATAAAGTTTTTTATTAACAGCATGCTGCGCAGGTCAATGTCAGATGCTCTCAGTGGAGGAATATTATCTGCTTGTCTACTAGCTGCCAAAAATTGCAACTCTGATTAAAGATGTCAGATGATATGTAGCTTGCATAATACCATATATTCAGTGTTGAACAGAGGCCAAGTTAATTGTCAGTGAAAAAAACAGTCAAAGTTATCAGATCCAAACAGTCTAATCTCGAGAATGTGTACACATGCTGCAGATAAAACCGAGATTGATTTGAATCGCTTTGACTTTTTCTGAATTTCTATAAATAAAATTACATAAAGTAACTGTTAGTCCTGTTGCTTTGGCTCATTTTCTACACAATGTGGACAAAAAGTACCTGGGACATGTAACTTTTCCAGCCATATGTGGTTCTTGTACAAACTATTACCACAAAGTTGAAGGCACACAATTGTATAGGATGCATTTGGATGCAGTAACATTGCGTTTTTACTTCACATGACCTAGGAGACCCAGACCTATTTCAGCATGACAATGCACCTGTGCACAAAGCCAGCTCCATGAAGATGTGGTGTACACGTGATCTTAAGTGGTCTGATATAGACCTCTGGCATTAACCCTATTGAACGCCTTTGGGATGAATTGGAACACTGACAGCACCCCAGGCCTCCTCACCTCACCTACATCAGTATCTGACTTTTCTAAAACCCTTGTAGCTGAATAAACACGAATCTTAACAGCCACACTCAAAAACTAGTATCTAGTAATTACGAGAAAAAAAGTCAGAATTACGAGAAATAAACACACAGTCAGGTATTTGATTTTATTTAAAGTGTTAAAAGTCCACTTGCTTTACCTTTTTTTCTTTACTAAACTCTACTTTACTCTCCTAAATAATTGAGCAGTCATGGTTGCTCTGTCATTTCAACATTTGCTCTGTTATTTCCAGACTCTCATTTTATTGCTAATCAAGAAAAACAAGATCCTTTGAGCTAATGTATATTTTTGAGCTGTTTTTTCTTTTAAAATGCACTGACGCCACTTTCTTTGGGCTGGGTCCTGCTTGCATGTCCATACTGGTAGCAGTGACTGCTCGAGATTGAAAGAGCTCCCTGCTGATTTTCTCTCCAGGGCTTGTATATTGCTCATCATGCCAGAAATGAGGTACATGTTTCTCCTGAGGCATGTCTGCCCATGGGTTTACGTCCCAATGAAGTGAGGCAAACTTCATCTGTCACTGTGCCACTGAGGAAGACCTGGGGTTCAGTTTGGTGAAGTAAATGAGAGTCAGTAAGAGCTGAAAGGACAGTAGCATGCATGGCTGAGTATGATGCAACTGCTCTGACCTGGACTCTTATATAACTCGTCAAGAGTAAGCTGTAAAACAGTTATGAAATCAGTCTACCATAGTAGCCTATATTAGATTGATGTCCATATGCAGACAAGACAACCAGAACTGTTCATGCTAGTTTTACTGAGCTAAGTTGGTTTACTGAGTTGGTTTAAAACTTTGTTCGAGGAAAATTAAATTTTATTTTTTTAAGTAGAAGTTCTAATTTGGGAACTGCCTGAAGAGGTATTTTGGAATCGTATTTTGGGAGAACCTAGGAAGGTTGAAAACAAGTAATTTTGCTGCATTCTGGATCAGTTACAATGGTATTTTAGAGCAGACCTGTTAGGAGCGAGATGAAGTACTTCAGTCCTGAGATTACAAATGTCTGAACAAGCAGAGAGAAGTCAAATGAGTAGATTAGAAAAGTTAGAGGAAATATTCACGGAAAAATGGATTGTCCATGGTAAATTTTCCCAAATCATTGATTGACCATGGTTACCCCAAGGTTGTATGTAGGGAGTTAAGTTAAAATCAGAGTCAAAATCAAGGTTGTCCATAGAGATTGCATGATATGTGGAGATAAACAGCAGTTAATCTTTTGAAATTACACTTCAGTTGTGAAGCTGCCATCCACAATGAGATATTTGCGGGATCTGAGTGAAACGAGTGTCTGTAAATGTGGGGGAGAGAATTTGCAGTGGTATAAAAAGATATGAAGATATGACCTTATCGAGAGTTTGAGTGTATATGGAGAATGTGAGAAAACCAAATACTGAGCCTTGTGGGACACCAGTGCATGGAGCAAATATGGATCCTTTCCATATCTCCTGATATCTCCGGCCTTGCAAATAGGACACAAACACATTGTAAAGCTGTACCATTAATTCCAAGACTCCTGAGGATGAATATGAGTTTTGTGGTTGTGGTTGTGAATGCTGCTGAGAGGTCAAGAAGTTTAAAGGCTGATGACAGCTTGGTAGTTCCAACAGTGTAGATCAAATGACGATACTTAGCACAAGATCTTGTGATCGGCAACTACTATGGCACAACGTATGAAATCCCAACTTTGTCCATATATATAGTCAGGGTTTGTCAGCAGGTGAACCCTGGCCACAGAAGAAAGAAAATTGTTAGTCAATACAAAACAGGAAGTTTTCTGTAACTGGGAAAGCACATGTGCTGCATCGCTTACGACAGCAGACACAGTTTTTGTTTTTTTATGGCACTTACAAAATCCCTGTTTTTGTGATTTAACATCCTTAATTTCTTTTAGAATGTTTCTATTTTGATTTGAATGATATAACATCTGCCTGTCACTATTTCTAGTTAAACACACTACTTTTATTACATGAAAGAAATCTTCACTGTGGTTAAAGATTCGATGTTCAGTTGATTGAAAAGCATATACCTGTGTATATAAAGGGTATAGCAGCTGGTAAAGTGTATCAGAGCAAAAACCAAGCCATCAAAGAAACTGTGTACAGAGCTCAGAGAAAGGGTTTTATTTTCAGACATGTCTGGGCTACTAATAAATTCTACTGCACTGAAGAATCCCTGAAGCACATATCTTCATAATTCTTAAATGGAAGACGTTCTGAACAACAAGGAGTCTTCTGGAGCTGGTTATCTGTCTAAAATGGGCAACTGGGGGGAAAAGTGATGTGAGCTCCAGAGGCCATATAAAAAAGTGAAAAGAATCTTGCAGAAGGTTCACACTTCAATGATCTGGGCTTTATCACTGTCTTGAACTCTCTTGTGTTCAAGGCAAGTGATTTAAAGAAATAGGATGCACTTTCTCTTTGGAAATATTCAATGATTTAGGATTTAAGAGGATTTAGGTAGCTCTATGTTGTTTTATGTAGCACAAGGCTACTGGAGAAACGTTTTCTCATTTCACTGTGTACTGCGTCAGCTATATATGGTTGAAATGACAATAAAAGCTTCTTGACTTGACTTGACTTAAAAGAGATTCACGAGTGTATATACAGAGGGTCTACGAATCCTCCCAGCAAACTCTGACATTATTTATACAGGACATAAGGCAAACACACAACATAAAATACAAAATTACAAATAGTGCAAAGATGCAAGAAGGAGAAACAAGCATATGCACATATGAAATGTATATATGCGATGTGTGCATGTGCAAAGTCCTAGAGAAGAAGATTCATTGCTAGTCTATGATGTTTTTCACATTTGTGAAGGGGTGTATGTATTTTTTGCAAAGCTTAATGTTAGATTCAGGAGTTTATGATGAAGTTTATATCAATAATGTATGTATCATTATAGTATATGTACTATGGAGTGATATGAAAGCAAATGGAGTGATATTGAAAGTAATTCAAGATATGATATGAATATATGTCATTCCAAAGATATTTTAAAGGACTGCAGCAGTTTGTTGCATCAGGTCAGTGTTTTGCAAATGCAAATACGTGAGAACTCTTATCGCTTCAACACATGAAATGCTTCCAAGCCACTTAAAAGGCACTGAGCAATTTGAATGATGATTACATTAGACATATTCGCTTTCCCAAAAACAATCCTGTTCTGCAAACACCTATTTAGTGAAATGACAGTGGCTTGTTATGAGATGCAACACTGAGGAAAGGTTGCTCCTCTGACTGTTTGTGTGGCTCAGAGTCATTATCACTTCATCACACTCTGTTCATAGTCTTATACAAGCCTCTAAACTGAATAGATATGATGATTAGAATGGATGTGATCAGCCTTTTGTCAGCCAAAGCCACTTTTACTTTGTGCCAAGTAGAAGCACTTGAGCAGGTTGGATTGTCACTGAGCGCTTTACCATTCTTTCTGCTTTGATTTATTAAATCTGGCAGGCCTGCTGCAAGTAGCTTTTGGATGTGTTTCAATTAAAAAGCCAGCATTTTTAGCTCTATAGTAACATTGTCTTTTTTTTTTTCTAGGTATGCTTTTCACTTTCTGCTTCAGAGTGGACTTACATATGGTATCATGATCTTCACTGGGGTGGAGCACATGCACAGGTAAGAACATCCTCAAATCATCTTTACTGCTACAGCCGGGGTTGAGAAAGTATGGATTTTTTTAGATGTTCTAATTAATCACATATTGAATACAAGATCACAGTGGCACACTTTTTTGTGGACACCAGACAGTCACCCACATATGTGCCTAATTAGTTTTTATAATAACTTCCATTCTTCTGGGAAAGATTTCCACTAGATTTTGGAATGTGGTTGTTGAGATGTGTTCTTGCAGCAGCAAGAGCATTAGTAAGATCAGGTGCTGCTCTTGGAGTTTGGAGGCCTGGGGTGCAGTTCCAGTTTATTTTAGAGGTGTTTTAGGTTTGAGATCTGGGTTGAGTTCAGTTGAGATCTGGAACATGTTTGGGCTTCTTAGTTTGAAATGAAAGAGACATTTTAAAGGTAAAGCATTTAAAGACATTATAGAAAACACACTCGATGCCCATTCGTGTTTTTGTCTCAGCTAGCTCAGTTACATCTGGTGCAGCTCTGGAAGCCATTTAATCTATTAGCGATAACTGTGTGAAGATGGTGCAGGAGAGGATGTCACATTACACCGTGTTTAAAAGAGTTTCCTTGGAAAACCAGGAATGTTGTTGCACCCAATCGTTAGAAAGTGATGGGCTACATTGAGGGGATAACATTGAGGGGAGTATTCGGATCTATATATACTGTAACAATACCATACCAAAATAAATACAATGCATGTCTTTGCTCTGTGTGTGCAGCAAAGTCATGATACAATAAAAGGAGTTAGATTTCTATGATTTTTTATGTTTAAATACGCAATATATCTAAGACTTTTCAAAATTTCTTCTAAATGGACGGCCGCTCTAATGACACTTCCTTGTTTGGACGCTTATTTTAGTCCTTAAGAAACACACCCTCAGGAAACGACCCTTAATCCGTTTGCCATTAAAGCCTTCATTCTATGCAGAATAGAAGGAGAATTCTGTCATGCTCTGACAGAAGAAAGTTGTCTGAAAAACATTTAAGGTATGGTATCGTGAACATGTAACACATTTCACGCTTCTGAATAAATCATTCTACAAATATTTGCTTCAGGCTTCCTGACAAAGCTGTGAAGTGATCTTGAATGTATTTTGTAGGAAATATTCTCATGTTTCTGTCAGCACTGCATGAGTGAAGGCAGGATGCTGAGAAAACCATTTAAAAACATCTTATATTTTCAAAACAGGAGAGTCTTGAGGGGTTCTTTTCCTTTTTATTACAGGCCAAAAAGTAGTGATTTGTTTATTAAATACCCTCTGCGACATTAACAACACATACAAAATAAAACGCGGTGGTGAAAGTTTTGTTTTTAAATATCATATAACAACAGGTTCAATTATGTTTTATTTCTATGATACCACAGTGATGTATGTGATTGTCTTGCGTTTATATCAGTTTATAGTTACATTGTAAATTATATTGTGGAAGGGAATGTTAAGCAATGTTGTTTTTTAGATCTCTTATATAATAGCAGTTAAAAACGGTTGTTCTTTTTCTTTCTCTTGATGTAAATGAGATAAAAAATAAAGACAGCATGTCACGTAAGAGAAATTAAATACCATATTTTTCGGACTATAAGCCGCCACTTTTTTCCCACGTTTTTAACCCCGCGGCTTAAACAGCGAAGCGGCTAATTTATGGATTTTTTCTTGTTTTTTCTCGGTTTCACAAGCTTCATGCCAAAAAACTGAGCACCAAAACATTAGACCAATGAAATTTCCAAACGGAAACGAAAAAACACACACCTCACCTGTGTTCTGAGCTGCACAGCATCGGGGGAAAAAACTTCCACCGGTGGTGTTTTTTAAACGCACGACGATGCCAAAAGATAAACTCTCGAGAGAAATAGTTGTGAAAGGAAGAAGGAAGACAGTGAACAATGACTTTCTTGGTAGGCTACTGTTTAGATACAAGCCGTTGTAATGCGTTGAGTCTGGGTGAAGGGAGAGCTCGCTAACTCCAGTTGCAACAGAAATCATATAAGCAGAGACAGATTTCCAAAACTCATGCTTTTTTAATTTTTCTTGGCAACAGCGTTATGGGTTAGTCAAAGAAACTTAGAAATGAGCATCAGAAAATAATAAGGACATATTCCTCGGCCTTGCACACATGCAGTAATACCGGAAAAAGGTTATTCCCAAAATGTCAAAGTACTTGATGGGTGACGTCGATGCAAATATAGTTTTTGCCCTTTCAGTGAAGTATTATCATATCCACCTTACCTCCAATATAGCATAAACCTTAGTATCAACACTAGCAGTACCAGTATAAATTTTCTTTGTAGTCATGGAGACAGACATTGAAGTCACAAATTCAACACAAACAAGACTCTGCAAATAACACCTATGCAAACAAATTTCAAATGACTTCCATGAACCAGAACACTGGAACTAGGGGTACCAAGTGGCATGTAAAACAAGACAATATGTAATTATTTTTTAAGCTTTTTAATGATTTTATACATTATATTCCGGGTTGGCAAAAGTACACACATCCTTCACTTAAGCAGACATACAGATACATAAAAATACTGTGCTAAACGATGAAGAACTGACTATACTTTTTTACTCAATGTTAAAGTAAAGAAGTTTGGGCTCTAAATGTACTTAAGTAAAATGTAGCCATTACTACTAACAGTTTTAGTGTCACACTGGCAAAAATAGTCATATATTAATATTAGGGATGTCAATTACTTCAAATATTTAATCATGATTGATTGCATCATCGTTATGAGTTAACTCAATTAATCGCAACTTAATTGCACATTTTTTTTGTTATAAATGAACCGTGAAATTAATACTTTTTTTTTTTTATTACTCTAATCAACATGAGCATAGACAAATATGGATGCTTTATGCAAATGTATGTTTATTAATAGTGAAACCAGACTCAACTTAGAGCATGAAGACAAAATATTCTTGTACGTTTTAAAGTAATTATGTTGGTTTGACTTGTGTAAATTCAGAATATCAGAACAACAAACGGGACTTTTGCTACTGTATGTTTCCACACGGACGGTTAATGAGGTGATACCGAAGAAACTGTACCTCTTTTAACTTTCATAAGGATTACATAATCAGAGTTATTTGTTTTCGATGTAAAATGGTTTATTTAAAAGTAGACCTTTTGAGCTTTCTATTTATATATTTATTATGTCTGTGAGGCAAGTATTCATTGAGATTCAGGTTGATTTATTTATGTGTTTGTAAAGCGAGATGACGGAGACAACAGGGAGCGCACCCTTTTCTTTATTTTACAAAAGCACAGCGTTTTGTTGTTATTATGAGTGTATACAAATAAAAGTAGACAAATTGCAGATTCGAATGATTTATTGCTCTCACTGTATGATCGAAAAAAGAAGGAAAAAAACGCCACAAAAATGCGCTGGTGCGTTTCTCGACCCAGAGAGTTATATGCCTGATGTGTGCATCATGGTGGATTTCAGTGCTGAATTGAGACTTGGCACATCAGTAAAACAAATGTTTAGTGATTAAATTTTTTTAAAAGTACCTCATGAATAAACTTACAATATGTTGCGCTGAAGGTTTTAATTTCACCTCTTTTATATTTATTTATTTATATTTTTAATAAAAATAGGCAAACAGAAATGCGGGCTGCATTATTCACGCGACAATACAATTAGAATGAACTATAAAAACGAAATTGACATGTTAATTATGACAGCCCTAATATATATATATATATATATATATATATATATATATATATATATATATATATATATATATATATATATTAATACAAATTGAATTTTACATTTTGTTACCTAATGAATGTATCCAGGCTGAACATCCACCATATAAATATAGGTTGATGGGCTAAAAACGCACAGTGAAAAGTGAAAAATATTGAAATTTCACCAAATAGATTAAAACTAAATTAGAGAGCCTGTTTTGAAAATGTAGAAAAGTAGAAAGTACAGATATTTGTGTAAAAAAATGTAATATGTGGAAGTAAAAAGTTGTTCGAAAAATAAATAGTGAAGTAAAGTACTGATAACAGAAAAATCTACTTAAGTACAGTAACAAAGTCATTTTTTGCTATTATTATTAACAAAACCCGCTGTGAAAAAAAGAAAAAAAAGACAGAAGTCAGAATGACAATTATAAGTATATTTGTATTCGAAAAATGTATTAAATATTTAGTTGAACAATTTAGTTAAAACAAATATTTTGTTGCTGTTCAAATGTGAACGTGACTACGGCAGAAATAATCTCGGAGAAGAATAAATGGTATGATGGCTAGCTGCAGCATTATTATTACTTACATTTTGCAACATTGGAACCTTTAAAAAATTACAAAACACTAGCATACATGTGGCACAGGCTGCTATTGTTTAAAAGGCAGTATTTATCAGCCCTTTAAAGCTTCAAGTCAGTTATTTTTAGCTTGAGTTTCACAAAGCTTTCAAGACTCCATTTTTAGTAGATCGATAGAACTAACATTGACCTTATTTTTGGAAACACTCCTTATTTCGGAATTGCTCTATGTGTGTCTGTGTGCACACACTATTATCAGAGAGTGGCTGTGGTTTATCATGACCTTTCATAGGTCAGAGAGGTCTCAGTGACAAGTTCCTCTTCCAAGGCCACCTTCATGTCATGAAACTTAAATCAGTGAAAGGTCCGTTTTAATACACAGCATTTGTTCATGTATGTGTGTGTTGACCTGATTTATTAAAGCTCACCTTTAAAAATAATTTAAATTATTTGATCATATTGTAAATGTTTTCTGGTACTGTTTTGTGTAAACAGCATTTCAAGTGAAAGCATAAACAGTGACTCATGGAAAGGAGAAAACCCGAAACACGTGCATGTTTATCTTCAGAAGTGCGATGCGACTTTCAGTGGGGTTCAGAATTTCCGCTATTTTGTAATATTTTGAGTTTTTTTATTTTTTACCATTGACATGTTAGAAAAGCAGAAGCTATCGATAATTGTTATCAGTTATGTTCGAGATCAGAAACTGATTTCTCCTATTAGATGCCATTGTAACTACATTAGCATGCTGTGAGGCTACAGATAATCACAGACCTTTTTTAAAGAATAACAAAAATAAGGCATCTCTTCTGTTTATTTAATAGACAGCTCATATTGTCTAAAGTGTAGACAAAACTTTGCAGTGAGCTGTAGTCTGCTGTATCTGCTTTGCAGTGAGCTGTATCAAAAGCCTAGACTTGTTGAGATGCCACTGCATTGAGAAGTGGAGTGCTGCAAACAGATATTATTGGAAACAATAAGAGAGAAGGACCTCAATAGCTTTCTCAGGGGACAGGTGCAGTGGAAAAAAAAACCCGGAAATTGAAAAAGCCAGCGAGAGAATGCTCGAAGCGCGTCTGTGGTGGTGTGCGGTTCTACGGTTAATGGTGCAGAAAGCAGAATTTGTTCGAGAGGCTCAGGTTATGTGCTGTCTGCTGGTCCCATGGTGTCACTTTGTCTTCATCGCCTGTACCTGTGTGTGAGGTGTGAGGTTTGAGACAGTTGAGAAATGCAGTCTAGTCAGAGTGGAGCTACCTTGGAGTACGGGAAACCTGCTTCGAATTGTTTTATGCTTTGTTCAACTGTTTGTGTTGAAAATTTTTCACATTTAAAATTTTTAAATATCGTATGTGGTTGTAGACTGAATGGTTACATCCTATGTGTGAGCACAAGCATTGATGGGAATGTTCAGATGAGAATTTATGCAGCTTTTTCTGACACAATTATTTCACTGTCATCATCATCATCATCCAGCATTAGCATCATAGAAAATCAATAACGGCACAGAGCAGCATCAGCAGTGACCTTATTCACCTATTCCATTCATTGAAAAATGATAGGGAAATTTGTCATTTATGTAATGTTCGAAAAAAACAACAAAAAAAACGAGATGCTACCAGAACGGAATAGTTTTTCGAAACATTTTCCCAGAAAAGGCCATAAAACAAGCTTTTCCCAAAAAAAAATAGTCTCCAGTATAAACATTTCAACATTTCTGCCTCCCGGATTTTCTCATACCACACTCTTTATATCATCATAGAAAACAACCAAGTTGAACCATGTGGCTTTCTTTTCTCATTCTTGTCTTAATCATATTCAGCTGAAGAGCTGTTTGCCACATTTTAGAAAAGAGCTGTTCAGCTAAATGTACTATTTTATGCATGTGAATCATGCGAAATGTATACTGGTGTGTTTCAGAGGACAGTGGTGACCTTTATAGATGTTTATGTAGCTTCTAATATCTAGTCTTTACATGGAATTAAATGTGTCACCTAGTTGTGAGAATTTAGTAGAACGTGCTTTTGCTATACATATGAGTGGACAACATGGTGCCATTTACTCCTATTGTTCCAAATGTGCACAATTGATAGCTTTCAGTTATCACTGACTGAGCCACTATACCATTTTCTGGCCAGCTGACATTGTACAAATAATGAATTTAGATGTAAGTAGCTTTTGCTGTGTACCAACAGAAAATATATACTAGCAAACAGCATGCAAACTGTATAGTCACATATCTTACTTTTTTGCATTCCCAAAAGTCTGAATGCTTTTTGAGTAAATAGACTGAGTCAGATAATTCCTGCAGTGCTTCTCCAGAACTCCTTAAGAATGAATAGAGCTCATTGATCTGATTGATTTGAGCGCTTTTATTATCCAGCTAAGCTAAAGCACTCCTGCTCTTGGTAGATAGGAATACATTGAAGTTTGCTTCATGCTATATTCACATACAGGTGCTCCGGTGCAGCGCAGACGTTTCTTAAAGCCCTCAGAAACCGAGACTGCTAAGATACCCACCCACTTCATCAGAGTAATGCCTGTAGAAATGTGTACATTAATGGCAGGGAGGAACCTGGTGGCAGCTCTGATGCTCTCTGGCATATTATTCTCCTACAACTTGTTTATCCCAGTGCACAGTGCAGTAAGGGGGTGTGTAGCAAGTAGTGGAGCTAACCAGTATGTTGGGATGTAGCTGGTTTATTCCTTAATATGTTGGCTAGTTACAGTGTATATATGCATTTGTGTGCAACACATTAACTCTGATATATTTGCAATCCATCATCCAACTGTGATGTGTTTCTAGTGATGTGACTCAGTCAGGTGACTTATGAAACTCAAAACCAGCAATTTTGTAGTCTTGACTCACCCACAGCAACTATTTCAGCTCTTTGTCCAAATAAGCATTTCTGCAAAAAGGAGGAAGGTGAATTAACACAGGAAAGAAATGTTGTAGGCAAAAACAAAATCTCACAGAGAGGCACCTGAGGCCAGAAAACAAGGGCCAGAGAAGTTTGAGCTGGGAATCTACGTTGACTCCAGTAACCACTTTTCACAACCGTGATCAGCAGAGAAGCACCTCATAATGCAAAACAGTTTCAAATCTTGAGGCGGATGAACCTCAAGAGCAGAAGACCTCATTGTGTTTCAGCACTGTAAACCAAAAACACGGATATAAGTCAGTATTTCACACTGACTTGCTGAATCGGGACTCTTGAAGGTTAAAAAAAGACCAGGAAATGTGTTTTTCTGTTATATGAAGGAGCAGGGGGCAGGTTTTTTCCCCCCTAGCAGCTCATTATACTCAGAGTGTTATTACCATGTGTACTTCTCTGCATTATGTCATACAGTAAATACGTTGAAATGTATCATGGTATCTTATTTTACAATCAAAGAAATTTTAAAAGTAAGACCATATGTGCTTTTTTTTTAATTAACTCCTTTAAATAAGTTTGTAGAGACCGCTTTATTGCTCAAACAGAACAAATCAGCCAGTCTTTTTGTGTACTTTGTGCCACCTGTTGTTTGCGTTCATATTTTTCTTTATGTAATATTGCTCTGCTGCACAATGCGGAACGCATACTATACTGTCGAATGCTGCAGGGTTGACATTCTAATACTTTGTATGCAGTCTGTGAACAGATAACGCATGTGCATTTGCTTGACTGCACATCTGTGTGTGTGTATGTGTATGTGTATGTGTGTGTGTGTGTGTGTGTGTGTGTGTGTGTGTGTGTGTGTGTGTGTGTGTGTGTTGAGATCACTGACTCTTCATGGCCAGTTGACTGCTGAATGTACGTGTGCAGCATTCGTTTATTTGCTCAACAATCGTATATAGAAATGCAAGCTTCTGACAGTGTTTGAATAAAAGTGTCCAATTTCATGCACCAAAGTCCTTCTTCAAATTGAGATTGTATACCAGAGATGCACAATTTAAGGCCTGTGGGCCAAAGGTAACTTTTGATTTGGTCTGCCATGCAGCATACAGCATAAAAAATACAGCTATTCAAGTTATAAGCTCTACAGCCATATGCATTGTAAGGTCAGTGACCTCTAAAGAAAGGCATGAAGCTAGTCCTTATATTTTTTTCAAGTCTAAATTTTACTTCTCTGCTTTTCATTTTAATTTACACGTTTTGCAGCTTAAAAATAAAACATGGTATATATAAAATTATAAATAAAGATCTGTATTAATGTCTTTTTTCCATTTTCTCTTTTCATATTTGGCATGGCAGGCTAAATCAAAAGTTACCTTTGGCCCACGGGGCATTAAATTGCATTAAACTATAAGATCGTTTCTGATTTTATTTTGTTCTATTCATAAATGAAATTGTACTAGAACAGAAATTAACTGGAAGTAAAACTGCATTACTACTAGATTACGGAATTATGTTTTTTATTATTTTATTTATTTATTTCTAAACATTTTTTAATCATAAATAAAGCGGAACCATGGCAACTTTCATTTTCATGTAATATAGTTTGTTATAATGTTAATTTACTTTCAGCCCAGGGTCACGTTTCACGTTTGATTTCTGGTCCTTCATAGGAAAGAATTTGGGCTGTTTTACACCGAAGAAATGTTGTTATACTTAATGACAGCTTGCTGTGAAACATCTGTGCATCTGGGACTTTCCTTTTCTTTCATTCAGTTCTCACTTCTTTATTCTCAACTGAAAGTTTGCTCAATACAAAGACAATGCAATCTCTCCAATTAAACAAACCCCATATTGATGCCGCTTTGTGTACAACAATAAGCAGCTTTGTGAAGAGCTCTGAAGGCCTGCATTACTGCGCCGGAGGAGTTGAGCCTCATCATAGCTCACCCACAGAGCAAAGCCTCACGCCCACCAGCAGAACAAGGCCTTTCACAGTGACGCCGTCGGCTGATAAAGAGAAGCAGTGTTGAAGCTGCAGCATTCGAATGCCTCTAGTGGAACTGGCGAGATCTTACGCTGGCACTGTCAGAAACCGAGGATATTAAAATCCGCCCTGAGTGCTTCTTCCCACTGGAATCTGGGGTGGTGTTCGAACATGGCTAACACTCTCAAAAGACTCTTTGTCTTGTAGTGATACAAGAACGGCTGCAGTAAGCTGGACAGTACATACATGTAGATTTATTTTTGATATATTAGTTTTTTGTTTACATCCTGCTGCTGATTCTGAAGATATATTAATAAGGCTGTGATGTGTTAAATGTGAAAATGTCAGTGAACTCTTCAGATAATTTTGCATTTCTATCACACTAATTCATTCCAGTAGTCAGTGTGCAAACGTCTTGCATAAATTATCATCTAAAATACCCATACAAGCCTTCTGTCTGTTTTAGGAGATGTGACAATAACAGCTTGCAGACTTTTTTCACTTCTGCTTAGCATGCAACATACATGCAGGTCATTTAAATATTAAAGTTTGTAACTTGTTTAGTATTTTATTGAATCTATCCTAACACTGGGAATCTTTGATTAAATGTGCAAGTCCACATCCAATTTTTTTTTTCTTTTGCGTCATGAGGTGCATTGGGTGGAAGGAGCCTGATGGCTTTCTTGCCATTTTCGTAGCGTTCTTTTTTTTACAGGGTTGGGTTGCTAGCCTTAACCACTTGACTCCCACCTCTACCCTCACATATAGTGTATAGTTTTTCATGGTGACTAACTAAGAGCAGCTGAGTTTTGCACTTTTGTTGAATGCCATTGCTAATTTTGGATATTCTCGTTGTTCTCTTCCAGATATTGTTTTGTGGTCGCTCTGGGCTACCTTACCCTCTGCCAGATCACCCGTGTCTATGTTTTCGACTACGGCATGTACTCGGCAGACTTCACTGGGTAAGTTCTTCCAGCACACCACTGCCCCTGGGATTGCAGGAGATCTTTCTGTTGCGTAATTAGCATTTTTTTATTGTCTGGACATCTTCCAGAGTTAGATTAAATCCATACTCACTGTGTAAATCTGTTTTTAAAAGCTAAGCTAAATAATTAATTGTTGTGTGGCTCATCATCTCAGGGTTCATGGTTGGTCCTAAGTTTAGGTTATAATATGTGTGTAAGGTTTGGGTGTTCTTACTATGTGTGGGTTTTGGGATTGCCTTCTTTAAATTGGCCCTAAGACTTGGTTGTAGGACTGGGCTTGGATTGGCCGCGGTCATCCTGTGTTGGAATTCCGAATTTAATTTTGTTAAATGCTCTATGACTGTAAATTGACTGTAAATCCAAACCTGGGTGTTTAGGGCATTAAGCTAACCCCCTTATCCAGAACGACTTACAATTATCTTATTTTATAAGACTGAGCAGTTGAGTGTTAAATCCTGGTTAAAAGGCCGAAAAGAAGCATTTTGGTGGTGCTGGGATTTGAACTCACAACCTCCCGTTCGGAACATCACAATTCTTGCCTAGATAAAACAGTTATTAAACATGATTTGAAATTATTTAGTTAATTGTACTACACATAGTGAACCTCTACAAAAATTTTGTTTTGTATGTAACTGAAGAGTCTGTGCGTAACACCCAGACACCTTCTTGTACCCATATGCATGGATGCTGAGACTTTCCATGTAACTTTCAAGTCAGACTGAATGTTGATGGGATTTATTTAAGTACATACTGTACAGTAAGTATGTGATAGGTAGACATTTCCCATAATATGTTTACGGGAATTTAGCAAATTTAGAGGTGAAAGACATGTTATGGTGATTGATGACCACTTGAGTCTACTAAAGGAAAAAAGTCATAGGAAGGTCACTAGATGGATGGTTATGTGAAAAACTGAAAGTGCTGAGTCAGACTGTTACCAGCAGAAGACTGAGAGTTCTGTAGTTAACTTGTGGAGAGTGTTGTAAGTGACAAGGGAATGATGAAAGCAGATAATGCTTTTAAGTGGACTCTACTACACTACCGCTAAAGATAATCTGGAGCAAAAGTCTAGGAGCAGCTTTGGGAAATATTGTGTCTGTATCTGTGCATAACAGAACAGAAATTGTATAGTTGTGGGTGTACTGTGTAGCTCTTATTTGGATGTAATTAAATCACTAGGGCAGTGGTGGTTTAAAGGCAATGTGTTACTTGTCAGATGGGCCAAGCTGCCACGGTTATGCAGCAAAGTCCTTAATTCTGTTTGCTCTAGGGTTTGTTGTACCATGGCTGAGCTCAGCTCTATTTCAATGTTTTCAACTACTTCAACATCACAGGCATTGTACATGTCCAGGTGTTTAAAAGCTGTGAGAGACTGAAAGGCAAAAAATACACCTATTTAACACCTGTGTTTGCAGAATAAGCAAACTACAGAGTGCCTGTTTATGATTATTTAATAACTTGCATTTAAGTTTCTTGAGATCATAGTGTTTGATACGTACCATGGCCAAGCGAAAACAAAATCATCTTAATAATGCTTTGTTTTAAACCATGGTATTTAAGGATTTTTTTTTTATCTTGAAAACAAACTGGCCAAACAAATTTTGTTTGAAAGCTAAAGCAGATTTAAAGATTATTTCATTCTCCAGCATTGGTCACTGACAGCAGTGTGCTTTTTTTTTCCTTGCCCAAGATATAATAAAAAAATAGATGCTGCCAAGATATGAGCAATATGTTGTTCATGTCCCAAAAGCTGAACTTGTTATTTCTGGAATAATTTTTTGCTATAACCACAGTAAGACTCTAGGTTACATCTCTAGGTTACATCTCTAGGTTACATCTCTAGGTTACATCTCTAGGTTACATCTCTAGGTTACATCTCTAGGTTACATATGTAACCCTGGTTCTCTGAGGGAATGAGACGCTGCGTCAACAATGCTTTGGGAATGCTTCTGAATCACATGTGTAATCTATCCAACTTCGAGGCGCGATGTCACTGGTGGGGTGACCTCATAACCAGGAAGCTATAAAAGTACATGCGGTGGAGACGATGCTAGCTTCTGCAATGGAAGGAAGCACTGCAGGGATGCAGGGTGTGTCCTGGAGACACAGCATCTCGTTCCCTCAGTGAACCAGGGTTACATACGTAACCTAGATACGTTCCCTTTTAGGATCTTGAGCTGCGTCAACAACGCTTTGTGAACAAGAGTACAATAACACCAGATTGACCAGTCCCTGCCTAATGTGGATGGGAACAGCTAGGCCAAAGGATGGAGGAGCCAGGAGTGGCCATAAGGTCGAGGCTGTAGAACCTGACAAAGATCAGCAGGGTGGACCAGCCCATAGCATTGCAATGTTCTGGAGAGATGCTCCAGAGGACCAGGGTTTAGAGGCCACCACACTCCGAGTGGAGTGAATTCTGACCCTAAAAGGTGCGGGGAGACCAGAGGACTCCTAAGAACCCCTTTTTATAGGGACTATTTTGGGACAGCTCCGTTCTGTGGTCAAGTTTCTCCTGGTCAGATGCCTGAAAAGGAGGAGTATAGAATGTCTGCAGCACGGTAGGTTGTGGGGGAACCGAGGGCACCTTAGGAACATAACCCGGTTTTGGGTAGAGAAAGGCATTGGCCATGTCTGGGATAAATTCCAGGAGAGACAGGCCACGGAAAGGGCCTGAAGGTCCCCCACCCTCTTTAAGGAGGAGATAGCCAGAAGAAAAACAGTCTTAACTGTAAAATACCTACCTGTCGCACCTCAGGCAAGGGCGACAGAAGGAAATGTGTACAGCCCAAGTTGGGTGAGTGAGGTCAAACCAGAGGGGTCCCACAGGAGGATCTGAGGATCCCTATCTCAGCCTGTATAGGGGGCGAGAACGCAGACCCTCCGATGGTTGATGTAGGAGACCAGAGATGTGTTGTCCATACAGATCAACATGTGGCGGCCTCTCAAGTCTGGGAGAAATTGCTTCAGAGCCAGAAGCATGGCTAGCATCTCCAGGCAGTCTGTGAAACTGCTTCACAGTAAGTGACTGGCCTTCTCTCACTTTCTTGACGGCTGTGAGGATAAATTTGAACCGAGCAGGAGACAGTTGTGCCTGCAAAACGGATGAATCTCACACTATGCATAGGTACGTGGTTCTCTGTACTAGAGAAAGTACATTTTTCTAGGCATTTAGTCTTAACCCCAGTTCCTTTATGTGGGCGAAAACTACGCCTCGATGCCGGACCGCAAAAAACTCAGATTTAGCTGGTATCATCCAACCGTCGATATAATTCAGAATGCGGATGCCCTGGAGTCTCCATAAGCTTTGTGAAGGTGCGGGGTGAGAGTGGAAGGCAGAACAGAAGGACTTGATATTGGTAAGCTTTGGCCTCGAAAGCAAACCTCAGGAACTTCCTGTGCAGAGGACGGATAGATATGTGTAAGTAAGCATCCTTCGGATCTATCGTGACAAACCAGTCCTTGTATCTGACTTGAGACACGACCTGCTTTGTGGGCGAGCATCCTGAGCCTGAGCCTCAATAGTGAGCAGTTCAGCTGACGTAGATTCAAAATGGGACACAACCCCTAATCCTTCACAGGAACTATGAAGAACAACCCGACTCTCTGTCTCACGGTGGGACCACCTCGATGCCTTCCTTTCATCTAGTCATGGGCCAAGAAGAGTGTGTTCCCACAAAAGTGGGACAAACCCCGTTGAACCGGGGGGAAGAGACGAACTGAATCGAGTAGCCCCTCTCTACAGTGCGCAGAACCCACAGAGACATGTCTGTCAGGCGTCTCTGTTCTGAAACCCTCTTATTGAAGATGATGGTCCTCACATCCATCAGATACTTGGGCTTTGGCCTAGAGCATCGCCCAGGGCAGGGGAAGTCAAAGTGGCAACGCTCCGTCTTTGGGCTTCAAAGAGCCCTTTTGTGCTGGAACGCTGCCAATTACTTTTTCGCCTTCTGAAACCTGTCAACAACCGTATTCATGGCATCGCTGAACAGGCCAGTGGATACTACGGGTGCATCCAGAAGAAAAGCTCTGTCCCTGTCAGGAATATCTGACAGGGTGAGTCACAGATGCCTCTCTGTAGCCGCTAGGGCTGACATGGACTGGCCAATGGCCCTAGCGGTCACCTTGGTAGCCCTGAGAGCCAGGTCCATAGCACAACATAGCTCTACGTAGACATTGTCAACCCCCATACTAACAGCCTCATTCAACTCCCGCAGCAGGTCAGCCTGGTATCCCTGTAACTCGGCCATCGTGTGCACACCTAACCTGATGCCTTGCCCACCAAAGTCGAGGGAGTCCGAAGGGGCTTGGTGGGTAGTGCTGGGGCCTTAAGGGATGATGCAGCACCCAGGAAGATCACCAGCTAGCGTCTCTTCAACCCGGGGCAGCACCCCATAAATGCACTCTTTAAGCCCTACTACATTAGCGTAGAGGGAGACATTGGGACTGAAGAGGCAGGCCGATCTGCTTTAGACATCGACGTGGAGTCAGTGACGTAGTTCGCAGAAAGCGCTCGACCAGCTTGCTTGGCGCACGCTGCTTCTGCTTCTCTTCTGGCCAAGCGATATCGAGCTTGGCGACAACACGAGTCACCACCTCCAAAAGCTTCTCAGGTAGAACTGGCTGTGAGGGAGTGTCAGCGGGTTCACTGGCATCCATGCCCTCCCCCTCCTCAGACAAATAGATGTGGAGCCCAGCGGTTTTTCTACACGAGGAAGAAACCACCGAATGGCGTGCTTCCTTGCCCTGGAAGAAAGTGCTAGATCTGGCAGGTGAGGCCAAAGAAAGGGACAAGCCACGACATGAATCGCCGCTTCGAGAAAGCGGGACAAGAACCGTAAGGAGCGAGGACCTTAGCGGAGGGTCCGCATGGACATGCGGCCACAATAAGAGCAGTTGGCTCCCTCGAAAGCCGACTGAGCATGCTCTGCTCCTAGGCAAGCTACACACAGCGGTACCTATGCTTGCTCTCCATTTATTTGTATTTTTTAAATATAATCATTTTATTATCCTTTTTTTTTTCTTCAATATTTTACAACTTACAACCATTACCACAAACACACACAGAGCACTTCCTGAACAAACAAAAGCTAGCATCGTCTCCATGTGCTTTTTTAGGTTCCTGGTTGTGACATCAAGCCTTTCTGTTGGACAGATTACACACGTGATTCACAGCGTGGACACGCGAAAGCGTTCCTAAAGCGTTATTGACGCAGCTCCAGTTCCTGAAAAGTCTGTCTGTAATCAATGTGATAACCTTGACTAAAGCACAGGTTTGTTTTTGTTACTGTCTAAACTCCCCTTCCTTCCCACCTGAATTCTATTATGTCTTTCTGTACAAGCACTGCCTTTAGCCTTTGCCATCTGGCATTTCCTAAAGGGCAGAAACAAGAGGTGAAATTTTTTGTGAGAACCAACAGAATTTCATGCAGTTGGAGGAATAGAACAGGTGCATGATTTGGTAAAAATCTGCTTGACCTTCACATAGTTAGAATGCTGAGCTGAGAATGACTATTCGTGTTATTTCATTGATAATGTCATTTATAAAGTTGTTACAGTTCAGCAACCAAACCTTAGAAAGAAGCTGCAGTACAAGCCTGGAAAAGCATCATGAATGAAGTGTACAACACTTTTATGATATCAGTGGGATGTTCGATGCAGTTATTAGGAAGAAGGAATATGCAACCAAAGTTTAAGTGTTATTTACTTTGTCTTATTTTTGCGATACTTTCGAACACACAAGGATTGGATGATCTGACACCTAATGTGCCATGTTCTAAGTGCTGCTTAATTTACATCTGAAATATCACGGAATAGGGTGTCTGTGATAATCTGCCGAGAAACAACAGACCAAAATATCCCATGGTTAACTCTGGCCTATTTACAGTTCTGTTTATAAAGATAATTAGAAGCACTGTGCCTGACACTAATGACAAGTGTAAGTAAAAGCAGATAGATAGTTCCACATTTTGTATTAATACTCTCCATTTTGCCTTTTTCTGTTTCTCTTCTTTCTTATTCAAGGCCCTTGATGGTAATCACACAGAAGATCACCAGTCTAGCATTTGAGATCCATGATGGTGAGTGTCAGCTTCAGTATGTTCACCTTCTCCTTTTCTCGTTTTAAAATGGGCGAAGGCATATATGTGTGCTGCGTCTGTGATCTGATGTGGAATATAAGTGACACTTTACATCGTAACTAATTAGACAGCCTGTAACTAACACACACCTGACAGCCTCAAATATGTGTTGTGTCTTAAGAAATATTAAAGAAATATATATATTTTTTCAGCTTCAGCTATCTATTGTCCAGAAGGTGCTTTCCCCAATTCCTACTCTACCCTGGTATATATATATATATATATATATATATATATATATATATATATATATATATATATATATATATATACACCATATGCCCTGTACTTGCTTGTTCAGCACTAGGAGGAGATGATGGAGGCATGTTTCCATGCCTTCATGTACTTAAAAGAGTAGTGCATGTTTGAAGCTGATCTCATCTTTAGTCATCATGCTGGCCTTCAGATCACATGTTTAAAGGGCTGTATAGACTGAACACTATTTGAACAGGATTCCAGACATGTCTGCAATGTTTCATGATGTTCATGATGTATGCATGACTGTCAAATGAAAGATTTAATGCATGCTACACACATTTAAAAAAAAAATAACTGTTTTTTTGCAAAGGTCTGGGGTTGACTATAACATATAGCCCCTCTCTGAAACTATCAGAAACAGCAAAACAGCAAAACACAGAGCATTTTTTCTATGCTCCACTATAAAGGCACTTTGGATTGAGATCAGGAAATTTGAAGAGATACGAATTTCTTGATATTTACATCTACTATAGACATGCTTTACATTTAAGAACATGGTAACTTCACTCACTAGCTCACAGCCGTTTTTTTAATAAGCATAAATATAGGAACAGATTGTCTTACAGCAAATGAAAGTGAATGACATTGTTTGTTGCATATCCCTTTCTTGCAACAATGACATTAAGCCGCTGACCCAACAAACCTATGCAATTTTGTAATTAATCCAAATAGGACTAAGGTCACAGCAAGGTCAAATAATTAATTAAAATAATTTACCTTTAATACCTTTTTTTCCTCGTGTGAATCACAGTGGAGTCAGCTGAAGGATTTGGTTTGTATTTGTGTCAATAGATCTAGTCTATTCTTTAGTTCTAATCTTCGTTGATTCTTATCACATGTGGACTATGTGTATGTGTGTGTACTGCATGGTCTCTTGAAAAAAAAAAAGAGGGTCAAACAACTAAAAGAACTGTACACTTTATTTCAAATTAGATTAAGATGTAAGCATGTCATTAATTAACTGTATTAATTATTGTCAATGGAACTTCCTTACAAGGTTAGTTGGACATATTCTGTATTGTTCTGTATTGTTTAAAGACTATAATCACACTCTTGATATTACCCAAATGAGTCTGGTTCCTCTCAATATTTCTTTCTCATAACATCCAAGGAAGAGTTTCCTTGCCACAGTCGCCATGGCTGCATATCAGAGATAAATACACATCGTTCACCTTAACTGTTACCGTATTTTCCGGACTATAAGCCGCTACTTTTTTTCCTCTCTTTGAACCCCACGGCTTAAACAATGAAGCAGCTAATTTATAGATTTTTCCTGGGTTTTTCCCGGTTTCACAAACTTCAAGCCAAAAAACTGAAACCCATAACATTAGACCAATGCAATTAACGAACGGGTTCAGGTGAACCAAATAAACTCTTTCTATTAAATCACGCTCCCACTGAATCGGGCCGCACCACATCATAAATATAGATGAGGTTTGTTTGACCTGCCACTCACTTGGACTGTCAACAGGAAATGCAAATTATTCATCACGCTGAAAACAACCGGGCATGAAAAAACGCATTTCACCTGTGTTCTGAGCTGCACGGCATCGGGAGAAGATTCACCGATGGTGATTTTTAAATGCACAACGATGCCAAAAGAAAAACTCTTG
Source organism: Silurus meridionalis (assembly GCF_014805685.1). Lineage (NCBI taxonomy): Eukaryota > Metazoa > Chordata > Actinopteri > Siluriformes > Siluridae > Silurus > Silurus meridionalis. The sequence continues at coordinate 11,549,986 of NC_060891.1, read as the reverse complement.
AGAGAAATAGTTGTGAAAGGAAGGAGAAAGACAGTGAACTATGACTTTCTTGGTAGGCTACTGTTTAGATACAAGCCGTGTAACAGTCACTGTCTTTCATTAAAGCCTGTGTAAAGTTTATTAGTTTCAGTGTAGACACCTGCGGCTTATATTTGGGTGCGCTTAATAGTCCGAAAATTACGGTAAATATTGTAAAGCTGCTTTGAGACAATATCTGTTGTAAAAAGCGCTATAGAAATAAACCTGACTTGACACGTGTGTTTTCACAGGTCTAACAAAAAAAGAAGAGCACTTGAAGCCTACTCAAAAGTATTTCGCTATCAGGTATGTGGGAAAGGTATGTTTATATCGGGGACAGGATTTTGTTCTTACACATTCAAGGCTCCGTCTTTTCTGCCATTATATCAACCATTAGCCATTCCCACTGACCTATTTCCCACACTGACTCACCGTCACTTCATCTACTGTAAATTAGTTATGCTGAGTTGTTTCGTGAGGTTTCACTAATCGGCAGGCACGTGTCTCAGTGAGCTCAGTACGAATCCCCTCCTTCACAGAGGGAACGCTGTCGCTCTTTTAGTCAGGAGTCGCAGGCGTTATTACCCAAACTGCCTTCAGAATCTGAGTCAGATAGCGGTGGCCGAGGCTTCATATTTCTACGTGAGGTACTGGAGGGTTGTTGCCAAGCAACAGTGTATTCCTGATGTGATTAGGAGCAAAGGAGAAAGAGGTAGAAGAAGAAGATCGGAGTTAACAGGCGTGTCTCTGAACAGTGATGACAGTAATAAAAAAGGTCGTGTTTTTTATAGATGGAACAGTCCTAGCAATCATAACATCATCAAGTCATTACAGCTAAGGTCCAGGATTTGGACTGGCTTTGATACCAAACGATGTCACAGTGCATTTTATTCAGTTATACAGTGTATCCGGAAAGTATTCACAGCGCTTCACTTCTTCCACAGTTTGTTATGTTACAGAGTTATTCCAAAATTGATTCAATTCATTATTTTCTTTAAAATTCTACAATCGATACCCCATAATGACAACGTGAAAGAAGTTTGTTTGAAATCTTTGCAATATGAGAAACTACCCAAAAATTGGTGTGCCAAGCTTGAAGCATTATACATGCTTAAGGCTGTAATTGGGGCCAAAGGAGCTTCAACAAAGTATTCAGCAAAGGCTGTGAATACTTATGTATATGTGATTTTTTCCTTTTTTTTTTTTTTTTTTTATTATTTTCTTTTGTACCTCAAATAAATTTGCAAAGATTTTAAACGCATTTCTTTCACGTTGTCATTATGGGGTATCGATTGTAAAATTTGAAAGAAAATAATGAATTTTATCCATTTTGGAATAAGGCTGTAACAACAAAATGTGGAAAAAGTGAAGTGCTGTGAATACTTTCCTGTTGCACTGTAAAACTTTGAGGGTTTTTATATGCCACATAAAATGAAAACGGTGATTATTTTTTATTTCTGTGCATTTTTTCCTCATGAACAGCAGTATGCATTCCAAGTCAATATCATCTAATGTAACTTATACACAAGCCATAAATAATGCATTTTTTTTTTTTTTAACTACTGATGAGAAAATAAAGTTAACACTTGATGCTCATCCTATGTTTGTGTGCTGCAGGAAAATGCCAAGTCTTCTAGAATATTTGAGTTACAACTGTAACTTCCTGGGAATCCTGGCAGGTCCCACCTGCTCCTACAACGAATACACAGCCTTTATCGAAGGCACGGGCTACCAGCACAATCATGTGGTGTCAAATGGCAAGGAGAATGGCAAATTCAAGCAGAGCGACCCCTCACCAAAGGTACAAACTCTAAGGCACATAAAGTGCATCGTGTGCAACCTGGTACAGTGCAAGACAAGACAAGAGAGTGTAGGACAAATACACAAAACACAAAATAGCGCCACCAGTATACTTCCTGTGCATTATACAGTGCAGTGTGTAAGACTGTACTGGATATGGGATTGTAAAAAAAAAAAAAAAAGCACAAAGTGTAAACATAGGTTGTGCAAAACAGCAATAGCAGCAGTCAATGGATGTACAAAAACAGCATGTAAACAGTTGTGTACTAATAAATAATATAATATGGGTGGTGCTAAAGACATGGATGTATGAAATGAGTATGAGCGTGTGTTTGAGTTCAGTTTGTAGCATAGTTTCAGTTCAGTTCTGTGTGTTGAGAAGCATGATTGCTCAGGGGAAATAACTGTTGCATAGTTTGGTTGTGACGGCCCGAATGCTTCAGAACCTCTTTCCTGATGGTAGAAGAGTTGTAGTGGAGATATTTGTTCCTTTCCTCCAGGCAGAAAAAAAATCTGCATATAGCCAGCTTAGGGCAGGTTGTGTTAGTTTCCTTAGTATTGTCCTGTGGGAAATGTTCCAGTAGAAGAACGTGGTTCTTCTCAGCAAATCTACAAAAGAGCGCAACTGCTGTGTAGGAAAAAAATAGATCAGATCAGGACGCACCAGTTCCCACATGTTCCCTTATCACTAACAATAGCCTGCAGCCATCTGCTTTGCGTGCTAACGTGTTGTCTGAGTCTTCAGATCTTCAAGTGTTAGGGATTTTTTTATCAGCTAAGCACATCTCCATATAACACAAACATCTGAATCCCATTGCACCACTTATCCACAGTGCGTTTCTTCTCTGTCTGTGTTGTGAAAATGTGGATATATGTATAGTGAGTGCAAAAAAGAAGATTTTTTTTTTTTTTACAGAATAACACAATGAATTCATTTCTTTCAATACATAATACATATATTCTGTAATCTTTTATTACAGAATGCCATTTCATCAATTTATTACAATAAATTGACAACAAATGAATGAATGAATGAATTGTCATGTTTAATTCATTTATTACAGAATGACATTCACTTAAAGTATTGTATAGAATTTATTACAGATTGAAATTCAATTAATTTATTACAGAATATTAGTCAATTTATTACAGAATGACACACACACATACATTTGCTTAATTTATTTCAGAAAGGTGGATAAAATATATTTATAACAGACTGACAGTCACTTCATTTATTATGAAATGACACTTTTACTACATTTACTATGGAATGAAGTACGACCCTCACAAGCTCTCTGAAGTTATTAAGAAAACAAAATCAGCTTATTTTACAGAACGGACAGAAAAGGCAAATCTTGATTTCCAGTAGACGTTTTTATTGTTGTTATTAAACTTGAAACAACAAATGTACTTATAACTTACAAAGCTGATATTTACTAGTACTGGAGACTCCAGTAGATTCAAGAATGCTGAATACATTTTTCCTCACCAAAAACACCACTGTTTACATACAAGCTAAGATAATCAGTTATCTTAGGTACCATCATACCCTATGCAGCTTGTTACTATGGAACGAATTATGTTGTGTTAAACTTCTGTCAAAGCTGCTTAACAGTCGTTCAAAAAAAAAGAGATTGTAAACTAAATTTTTATAAAAGATTTTTGTTTTAGTCGAATTCCTGATAAGTGTAAAGCTACACAGAAGTCAAGTTTCTATTAATGAATAAATGATTTATGATTTTGTTTTAAGGAGTTCTTTTCCTTGTAAAATATGATCTAGTTTGTCTGTCACATGCAGCAAGAAATTGGAAAAATTAGCTATGATTAAATATCTCTGCGCAGTAATTCATGTATGTTGTTTAGGTGGACATTTGGGGTTAGGGAATTAGTACACAGGCTGACTGCGGTTATGTGTCGTTTCAGAGAGATGTACTTGTGAAGCTGGGCACCTGCGCTATCTGCTTGCTGGTCTATCTCACCTTCTATCGCATATGTCCTGTGGAGCGTGTGATTGACGACCCATCCATCACCTCCCAGCCCTTCTACATGCGAATCCTCTACCTCTACCTGTCCATGCTTAGTCTGCGGCCCAAGTATTATTTTGTATGGACACTGGGTGAGTCAGGCAGCCTTTGCTCACTACATAAAAGTGCTGATCGTGTTTCCTCGCTTTGTATTTCGTGCCACATTGATGTGCTTCTGCCCTCTTGTGTCCAAAAAAGGAACACTATAAAGTGTCTATATATACTTTGTTAAAAGGAAGGACTTTACATGTATACTGTATTCTAGTGTTAATATAATATGCAAGGTATAAAATATGAGGAAGAGATGCATCCTATTTAAAGGATAATTGCTTCCACCTAAAAGCTGATAATTTTTTATCATCTGTCTTAAAGTGTTTTTATTTTTATTTTATTTATACCAGCAGGTTGCCAGTGATTTCCCTTTTAATTAATTTATGATTGTCACATAATTTGTTTTAACAGTTATAGTAGTAGTAGTACAGTAGGTATATTTAGGTATGTGGAACATCCATGACACAATATATATATATATATATATATATATATATATATATATATATATATATATATATATATATATATATATATATATATATAAAATGTATTAGGGCTGTCAGAATTACCACAAACGCAAATTCATTTTAATGTCACTTATATTTCTTCATATCTTTAACAAAAATGTTCAAACAAAAAGTAAAGAGGATGAAATTTTAATCTTCAACTCAACACACATTTATTTACGACCTTTCTTTACTCAGATATAAAATAAAATAAAAACTTCACCGAAATGTTTTTTTTTTTTAATCACTAAACATTTGTTTTACTGATGCGCCAAATCCCAAACCAGCACCAAAATTCGCCATGGTGCCCACATCCGGCAAATAAAACCGTCCGTGTGGAAACAAGGCAAAAGTTCCATTTGATGTCTTGATGATTTACGTAATTTAAAACACCATAATTACTTTGAAGCATTTACAAGAATATTTTGTCTTCATGCTCCATGTTCAGTATGAGTTCCACTAATAATAAACATACATTTGCATAAAGCATCCATATCTGTCCATGCACATGCTGATTAGAGTATTAAAAACTGAATTTAAAAAGTATTAATTTATGTTACATTTAAAACGGATAAAAATGTGCAATTAAGTTGCGATTGATCACAATTAAATATTTTAATCGATTGACAGCCTTTAGATAGATAGATAGATAGATAGATAGATAGATAGATAGATAGATAGATAGATAGATAGATACAACTTAATGCAGTAAATTGTAGTTGAGCATCTATAATATATATAATATAATATATATATATAGAGATATGTACAATATGTAATATGTACATTGTATGTCCACTGGCATGGTGTATATGCAGATAATATACAAGTATACAGAAGATGAACATGAATTACAATTATATACAGTAATAATTACACACAGAGGACACAGAGTGTACAGGTGCACGGTATAGCAGCTGTAAAATAGTTATTCGCTCTTTTTTTGTCATGTTACCAGGAAACGGAAAAGTGTAAAGTGGTATAAATATTTAGAGTATAATAATAGTGTGTAATAATATAATACAAGGTTACTTGGAAATTATTCATTTTTTCACTTTTCCAGCTGACGCGATAAACAATGCCGCTGGTTTTGGCTTTAATGGTTATCACAAAGACGGCACTCCAAGATGGGACCTGATATCAAACTTGAGAATACTGGACATAGAGGTAAGAAAAGGACAAACCTCTGTTATATAAAATGTTTTTTTTTTTTTTCCTCAAGCAGGAATAAAGTGTTCTTGTGCTTTTTTTTTTTTTGGCAGCTTGCAACGAGCTTTAAGACATTTCTCGACAACTGGAACATTCAGACAGCGCTTTGGCTAAAAAGGTACTGATACTGTAAATACACAACCGTAAATGTCACAGCATTTAGGTTGTGCTCCCTCTCATGCTTTTTTGTGTATTTTGCCTGCAGGGTGTGTTATGAGCGCTGTCCGTACCACCCAACAGCAGCCACCTTCCTGCTCTCCGCCATATGGCATGGAGTGTACCCAGGATACTACCTCACCTTCCTCACGGGCACGAGCATGACACTGGCAGCCCGGGCAGTAAGTATTGCTGATTCAGAAAGAACAAATGACATTTCAATCTAGTTCAGTATAGTTTGCATGATAAACTTTTTGAAAGTGTTTTTTGTAAGCTTGAAGATTAGCTTGAAGCTGAAAGACAGGAAGAAAAAGGGTGACAGACAGAAAGACTGGCAGACAGCAACTGGTAGAAAGATAGATGACAAATAGAGTGATACAAAATCAGTCAGTTGGACTGACAGTGTATACAGATAGTTTGATAGAAATATGGAGTGAGGGAGTGAGTGTGTGTGTTACATGTAGATACATAGATACATAGATACATATATATATATATATATATATATATATATATATATATATATATATATATATATATACATAGATAGATAGATACTGTAGATAGATAGATACCATAGATAGATAGATAGATAGATAGATAGATAGATAGATAGATAGATAGATAGAGTCTTTATTACGCATATAGCGACAAAGTGAAAAAGGGGGGCTTCAGGACATGATCCCCCTCAGGGGTGTGTGAGTTTTGACAGTTGCAATTTGAGTCACGAACACTGCAAGCCAGGCTCCAAACAAAGTTTTGAGTAAAAAGAAATTGATTAGTCAGAATGGCTTGATGGACTGTACTGAGTTTGGTGAATATAACTTAAAAGGTGTAGGTGTTATAACAGTATATTGGATTTTTGGCCAGTTTGAGCTTCTGTTAAAAAATTTTCATCAGTCCATACAGTTAAAAAGCTTGAGAAGGACTTGTGTTTAGAAAATCTGGGTCAAATCATAAACTTATTTAAAGAACATATTGTTGGGTAGCAAAATATGTAGCCGTGGATGTGGTGATTTTATTTATTTTTTCAAACAGAGTATTCGTATTTTGTTTCATTAATAAATTAATCATCTGCCATGTGTATAATCGCTTACTCATCATTTATGGAAAAATCGTATGAAAATTTGGAGTATCTTTGTGTTTTTAAACCAAACCTAAACCCTTGATATCCAAAGCAGCGCCAGTGTTTGGATTGCGGGTTACCTATTGAGCGCTTCTTTGTAATAATGGATGTTGTTGAAGTTTCTGTCTGTGTACGAGGATCTGAACCCCTCAGAGCTCATTAAAGTCAGTAGAAGTCAACATATTGTTTGCATTATTATTCCCAAATAGCACTGATCTATTATCCAGTCCATTTATTTTTTGTAAAGAGCTGCACTGAGCTCATGTACAAATTAAGACAGATGTACTCGTATGTAATTTGGCTTTGAAAGAAAAAAAAACAATAATAGCAAAACAAGCAAAAAAGCCTTTTAAAAAAAAGAAAAAAAAAAGAATGATTGTCTTTATTGTTCTCACTTCAGGTAAGACATAACTTAAGGCAACACTTCCTGGGTTCATCGACACACAAGTTGATCTACGATGTAATCACGTGGGCTAGCACGCAGATCGCTATATGCTACACAGTGGTACCATTCGTTGTGTTGGCAGTGGGACCTTCACTGAAGTTCTACTGGTGAGTATTATAGAGAAATATATTCAATGCTGAGCTCTCAGAACCAAAACACTGCACTCTGCCTGCTACCAGATACAGTATTATACAGAGGCATAATAAACCAAAACCCAAAATGACTTAGGAGGGCAATTATCACTGACAGGGGTGAACTGGAGAGCATGGCTTTGTCCCTGTCCACCAGAGCCCCATCATTAATCGGATAGTTTTAGTGCTAGGGTTAAAGGGAAGGGCTGGTTTTATGGACCGTGTCAAGATAAAAGAAACTCTACGATGGTAATTTGTAGCACTATTAAATTTGTCCTCAGAAGGTTATAAAGAACTCTTATTAAAAAAGTAACGAGGCAAAGCTTGATGATTGGTGTGCTGGTTGAGAGGCCGGCCAGGAAAGTAAAAAGGAGTTACATTTAAGTACATCTCTTAAGGAGCTTTATATTTTCAAACAGATGTGTATTGAGAAAACGTTTATTATCTCAACAGTGGTGTGTTTTCATGCTCCAAATCTTTGTCCACTTTGTGTGTCCATTTTCATTTCACAATTTTTTTTAACCGTCAACGTAAAATGTGAACACGGTTCACAGAGTCAAAAAAGGGGGGTCTTTCTTTACTTCATTTACTCTTTTGGGGCTGATTAAAGAATTAATTTTTTCCGAAAAAGGTCGATCATGGACGAACAGAACGTTTAAAGATGATTGGAAGGAGAAGTAGGCAGATGTTTAGAAACAGATCTGTTCATATTAAGGATATCTTACACTGCATGTACTGCATTTGCAGTCAGATATAAAGCTTGGGCTTGTAGAACAACAAAAAAGATATTGTACAGTAACATAAGAATGAATTAGTTGCTCATGGGGCTCTGGGTGATTACTTTTATACACACTATTGACACTTTATCATACATACTGGTATATTAAAGTGTATTGTTTGAAATTTTTGTGTTACATATGGGGCCCAGGGTTATTCACGATTGTTTAATATTTTCAGGATCCTGATCCTACACCTACAAATCCTGCAATCCTGCAAACACTTTCATTTATTCAGTTATAGCTACGAACCAAAGTGTGACGTTAATTGCTCAAACCCTACACTCATTTTTGATTTTGAATACCTCAGTTATGAAATGTCATGAGTGGCCCTTAAGGGTGCAGTAACCTGTTTCTCGTGTGTGTGTGTGTGTGTGTGTGTGTGTGTGTGTGTGTGTGTTTGTTTCAGGTCATGGTACTGCTGTCTGCATGTGATTTGTGTGCTACTGGTCTTAGCCCTTCCTGTGAAGCGCAGATCATCACATGAGAAGCAACAGGAAAAGCAGAAGCAGCCAGCGGAGGGCAGCGATTTCCCCAGCACAGACAGCAACTGCAACCAAAAGCAGAAACTGTCCTGAAAGACAAGTGCGTCACTCCACCTCTGACACGCCGAGCTGTGGAGAACTCACAACGAGACCGATGAGCCGGATCGTCTTTTTTTTTCTCTCTTTTCAACCTAGCCCAAAAAGGGATGTGACTTAAGGGTAGACAGATGAGTGTGGTGAGTCTCAGTGAAGCAGCACTGAGGCTAATCATGATTGAGTTTACAATGGGGGGGGGATTCTTTTAGCGTGTCTTGACCAGTTTGATTGCAATGATTTGCTAACAAGAGGAATCAATTGGGGATTAATGGAGCTTAACAAATACAAGTTGCCTTAAAAACCCTCTATTTACTAACCAGTCCTCAGCAGACTGGTATGGAGATCATTTGAGAACGGAACATTTGAGGCAAGCTCTTGCAGTACTTAGAGGGTTTTTTTTTAAACCATCTTCTATTCAACAATTTTTTTGTGCGTGGGGGGGTTTTGATAAAAGACTTTCTTCAATGCCAATCTCATAGGCCTTCCTGTTTTAGGCAGTTGTCTCTTCTTTACAGGATCGTTTTGTTGTTCTTGTTGTTGTTGATCAGTTTTAATACATATCTGCTGCTGTCTTGGGGAGAACTTAGTTTTGAAATGTGTGGATTACTTCTTTATATCTTTTTAGCCGTTTGGTTCGAAGGCTTTCTATTTGCATTTTGCTCTTCAGGGCTCGGAGAATTCCGTTCAGAAGCTTTTAGTGTCTCTGCCATTACAGTCATTAACATTAACATTCACAGGAAACACATCGTGAGCATGGATTGTGGTATATTTACTAGGACCGTAGATCTTTTTACAGTTCAAGATTTATCATATCTTAATTTGTATTAGTTTTTCTTCCTCATGCTGCACATGAAAAGGAAGAAGCAGCGCATTGTATCCTTGTTTATTAGTATGGCATACGTTAGGTTAAAGGTTGATCTGGAACGACATTGAGGTGCAAAACATATTTGCCACTCTGAGCCTTTGGGACACCTTCAACAAGTGTTAAACAGCCTTACAGTCACAGTCATTTTAAGATGTGGTACAGTGGAAAAGACCACCTTCTGAGTAGTAGAAGTGTTAGGTGCTGGTGCAGTTTGGAATTCGAAGCATTCGCAATGATTAAGAAACAACAGTTAAAAAAAAAAGATGTCAGAATGCAAGAAAAGGATGAATAAAGCACGTATAGATACACATTTGATTGTATTAAAAAAAAGACCACAAACAAACCGGTGTGATGAGTACAGGAGCACATTTCTGAAACATAACACAAGAAACACAAGAAATGAACACATTTTCAACAGCATCTCGTTATTCTGAGAAATGCAACGAATTTTTACGAATGCAAGAAGACATCTCGGTATTATTAGAAAAAGGATCTTGTGCATTTAACAAATCCTTATTCTGAGAAAAGCTTCGTTACAACAAGAAATCAAGTCTATTTTTAAGGAAACCAACAAAACAGTTCTTATGAAAAAATATTTTAGAATTACAAAAAGAACATCAACCTCTTGAAATGAGAAAAGCACCTGATTATTCTGAGGAAATCTATTGTGCTCTTATGAGAGAAATATTTTAGAAGCACCAGCCAAATGATCTTTTCTAGTACAATGATCTTTCTCGTATAATTCAATCTTTTCTTGTAATAATTCAGTGTTTTTTCTCATGCTATGAGTTTTTATATAAGAAAGTTTTCTCATAATAAAATGATTTCCTTTTATCCTGAGAAAATATTCGCTTAATATCAAGTGATTTCTGGTAATAAGGAGACGCTGCTGATTATTTCTTTTCTTTCTTCTGTGTTACAGGAATGCCCTTCTGTAAGTAAACACTAGGCTAATAAGTAAATAATTGATTATGCCATATGTATTGGGTTTTGCATTAGCTAATGTAAAGCGTTTTAGTTTACATGTACCTTTTTACGTTGACTTTTGTCCTATTTAGGTGAAAATTCTACCCTGCTGCATTTATTGCATATATAAACTCCCTATGTTTAAATACCTGGAAGATGTCATTATGTTCGTGTATAAAGAAGACAGCACACATGACGATGCTGTAAATGAAAGAAAAAACAAACAGGTGCATTCGATTTGTAACTATCTGAAAGGCCAAAGGGAAAGAAACAGTAAAATATTGTTTGAGCATGACAAGTGTCCCAGTCACATAACCAGCACATCAGTGCAAAACCACGTCTTGTGTCCAAAGTGCCAAATCACTGCACAACTGAAACTACATGCTCACTGTGTTTATATGTGGGGCAAGAGGGTGAGAGGTTTTGCACTAAAGAGAGAATTTTTTTTTATTTGGTCACTTGATAGGAAAACTTTTATTTACCTGTAGGAAATATGGAGAGCTTTTGTTCTCTTGGAATTGTGTGCACTAGGTGAGGAAAACATAATGTAGCCCCAAAAGTATGCCGTTGCTTTTTTTTTTTTTTCTCTCTCTAAACAAAAGTATTGGGAAATTTGGCATTTCCAGCCATATGTGGTTCTTCGCCAGTCTGTTACCAAAAATTTAGAGGGACACAATTGGATAGGATATCTTTGACGCATCAGCAATACATTTTCCATTTACTTGAGCTAGGACACCCAAATCTTTGGGATGACTTGTAATGCTGACTACACCCCAGGCCTCCTCACCCTACATCACTCCCTGACTTTAATATTGCCTCATGGCTGAATGAGCACAAATATTCACGACCAGTAGAACATCCCAAAAGATTCGAGGTTATTTTTACAGCAAAAGGGGACTAAATGTGGAAAACACATACAAATCCTATAGTCGGTTGTAGTTTTTTTCCCCCCATATAAAGTACCATTACAATGCTATACTGTGTAAAGATTCTTTTTTACACAGACTATGATATTGTCAGTGTCAAAGTCTGAATGAACACTTGTCTAGAGTAAATATTGACCATGTGTTTGAATATGAATTTGTATTTGTCGAGCCTAACAGCTGTTTGTCAGACGTTAAGTTATGTTTAGGTTATGTCGAGGTCAGCGTTATTAGTACATGTTACACAGAGCACATTTATTCCTTCTTCTATTGCAGTTGAGTTAAAGTCATATGTTTCACACAGTCATCTTTCACAAGACTTTCAATGCGTCACACACGGAAGAATAGAAGAATGAGCCGAGAGTTTACTGTAAGTCAGGATCAGCTTATTTTTCCTTCTCTAGCTTTAGTTTGCATTGTTATATTAATGCGGCCATACGCACCCCCAAAGACACGAGTATTGCACCGTCACTTAAACTCATTGATTCCATAATTTGTGTATTTACTGTTAACTCATTGTTTTATCATTTCCATGAATCTTGTATCATCAGGTTTTATCACTTGAGGCCAGAGGTGTACATCTGAGATCCAGCTGTAAGTCCATGTGTAGGTCAAAACAATGGCTCAATGTTAATTGACGTTGCGTTCGTAAAACATTCCGGGACCTTCCCATGAAAAGCAGCCAGTAACACAGCCATATTTTAACCCATATGTTTGATCTATGACGGGGGTTGTGTCATGCAGATTTTTTTTTTATCATGCTACATGCATTGACATTTCTGCAAAACCAAAATATATCTTTTATTATTATTGTGATCATTTTATTCTTTTCATTAGATTTGTCATAAGATGAAGAATAAACATGGTTTGCCTTTATGGGATTTGTTTAACCATTATTAGTTTTTTTTTTTCGAGGGAAATTCAAATGTCAAGAAATGATTTTATTATTTTTCATTTTTTATCTGGCTGACATAAATTTGGAGATTGTTCTTTACACATTTTCTAAACACTGTGATTTTTACCTCATTCAGATTCTATATTTAAAGAAATACTTGTATACATTCTAACAAGTCTCTTTTTTGTTGTTCGTTTTAAGACTCTTCATCCTGTCTTGTATGTCTTGTGTGTTTGACGGTGAGCTACTGATTTAACCAGATGATTAAAAATGTTTATGAACGTGCTTCTAGTGAAAAAATTCTTATTTTGTAATATTCTGTATGTGTAGGAAATGGACATTGGCTGCAATCTGAATAAAACCAGTGTGTAGCCAGGTGAAGTGTTTGGGAAGTAAAAAAGCATGGATATGCGCAACCATGTCAGAAATAATCAGTTCCCATATTCACAGTAAAAAACGAATTAACGTACTTGTTAGATCGCACAGATTATTTAACAAAAGAACAGTGTGTTAATTTATAATAAATGTAGGGCAAAATTATATAGAAATAAGTGCGACAGACCAAAGTATCCGAACTTTTGATTGGATTTTTTTTTTCTTTTTATTATTTTCCTTATGTTACAAATGTTATTTTATAGAAATCTGCTCCAAATGAATCATAAAATATATAATACATACAGGTAGCATTTAGAGCGGCTGAGGCACTGGAGAAGACAGACAGATTTTTCACAGATATGAACTCCAAAAATAATAAATTATTAGATTTTTAATTAGGCAATTATTAGGCAATGTTATAATTTAATATCACATTGTTTATGCACACATAGCCAACTCGAGTCACGTCTTGTTTACCAGTTTTTGATGCAATCTAAATAGGATCTGATTTTCATTATCACTTAGTGTAAAGCTTTGGGATGAACCAAGGAAAAACCTGTTACATTTTTGTATGGTGCTTGTTGTCAGTACAGTTCAGATAATCTCTCACAAATGAAAGTATGCATCGAGTTTATTTATAAATGAAATCTGTATGCATGACATTCTGGACAAAGATGTTTGTTGTAGAAGTAGGAGTTGTAAATGTAGTGCAAATATTTGTTGAGTATTTACTAAAATTTAGTTACAGCTAGCTACCAGAAGTAGAAAGAACGGTAGTGTAATTAGTACTCATCATTGCACCAAGGGTTATGGGTGCCTCTCATGCTACTATTTTTATTGCATATTTATTAACAGCGACGAGCCTAAATGTCTTTTACGCAGATGCGAAATAAGTCCCCTAGACGAAGACGATGAAATGCAAATAAGAGTCTACAAACAGTATATTGGTGATATTTAAACAAATAGGCGTTCATTTATTCCTTGTTTGAAGGGGATTGAACAATCCGAAGCCAGGCAGCGTTTACTCTGCTTTATTGTGCCTTGCCTGAAATTATATTTTGACAATAAAAACGAAAAAAAAAATGGCCTTTATAACACAGATCGAAAAACAAAATAACATTTTCCACATTTTATTCCTATTATTCATTTTTTGCCACATCACTGCCTCTCATGTAAAACATACACAAATATTTTTCCTATTTTATAAATATATTTAGAAATATTTTCTAGTAATTCAACATGCACACTTCTACCTAAACTGCAGGCGTTGAGTGGGCGGGGACTTAGAGAACTCAACTCAAGCCCCGCCCACTGGCGCATAGTAGCGCACTAAATAGGGCGCCTCTCTCTGGGCCTTTAATGCTGACTCTCTCTGCTCACTCGTACTGTGGACACGAAGAAAACTAGTATGTTTTGGACATAGGCTTTAATAAGACCACCCTGCTGTACAAAATGGCTGTGCTTCTGCAGGCAAACGTGTGGAAGACGCTGAAGTTTGCAGAACTACAAGACTTCCACTGACTCGCAGAGGTTCATTAGAGTGACTACGGACCGAGAAAAAAAGTAAGTTGACAGCAAAGAAATATATATTTCACCGCTGTAGAAAACAGTCGAGTTTTTGCGTGTTTGTAAACGTGTCGGGTGAATATTAAAACTGGAAAAACGTCTCAAACGTGTGTTCCGAGCTGCCCGTTAGAGCGACTGCAGCGCCTCGCAGGTTGACATATATAAAGGTGTTGCACGTGGTCACGTGACCAATGCCTGACCCCGCACGCGCTGTCCGAATTGCCCAGGTTCAGTGGACGCTTCTGGATTTTTCTTTCCCTTTCTCGTAGCTGTTCAGCATGAATACTAAACTCGATGGATGTTATAAAGTCACGTGTGCAAAAAAAAAAAATTCCTCATTTTAATTTCACGAATATTTTGTGTGCAATTTAGATCTGTATTAGTTTTGAACTACTGTTTCTGCAGGAACAGAAGGAAGAGCCTAAAGACACGTGCTGGAAACACATCCTCAGCATCCATGTTTTGGGCCTTTGTGCTTAATTTAGCTGAAGGTTTATATTTAGGGAGTATTGGGTTTAGTCAAATAGTGCTGCCAGACTAATCAGAGCAGCAGTGCAACCCTGCTTATAATGGCTTATAATGCAAAATTCTCATTGCAGCATCGACAACAAGTGCGAGCACAAATGAACAGGAAAATACTGATGAATAAAAATACATTTATTCAATGAAAACCATTTTTAAGTAGACACTCTTAAGCATTTAGCAACCATGAATTAAACAAAACAAAAAATCTGTCCTATGTTTTGCTTTTCCCTTATTTCACCTACAAATAACTTTCCAAACATACATGCACTGTTAGGACAAATATGACATCGATACCTGTTGACTTCAAGTTGTAGCAGTAGTTCCAGGGTTTCCAGTTTGATTATCTTGACCTCGGTTTACTTTCTGCGTGTTCCCTTCGGGTGCTCGGGTTTCATTTAACCTTCCAAAAACATGCAGGTTGGTGGATTGACACTGCTAAATTGTGTGAAAGTGTGTGGGCATGGTGCACTGTCTTGGACCGAGTGTGTTCCTGTCACACATCCAGTTCCCAAGCTCTGGATGCCAGAATGCCATTTTAGATTGGACCAGTACTGTTGATAATTAAAATCAAATTTAAAGGATTAATCTTAGGAGGCAAATTCTTTTTATTTTTTTTGTATATAGTTGTGTGTACAGTGTATACATGATTTTTGATCGAACAACCTGGTACTTTCTTGTTTTGGCGTAAACATCCCAGTAGTTATCGCTATACAATATTTGTTGCCATTTTACTTTAGAAAGGATAAATGGATGATGACTTTTAATCATTTTTTTTATGGTGTTTGGTGCCTATTAAAAGCTAAATTGTCTTGGTTGATTTATGGAAGTTTATCATTGTTTTAATTAAAATTATTTGAACCCTAAAATCTACATAATGTCTGTTTACATTTAATTTACAGGCAGAAGATGGGAAATGGAAGGAACAGTGTGGTTTATCATAATAATAAAGTTTATTTAGTAATACAAATATGACAGGATATGAGTTATTGTACTCCATGACACAGTAAAGTAATATAGGTAGTAGAAGTTCTCATCCAGTCTGATTGTTTAAATTTGCCTGAACGTTATGAATATACAGGGCACGCAGATATTAAGACCCCGCACACTGCTACATGAGCAGGATTAACCAAGACAAAAGTCCCTACATATTGATACTGATTGTTTGCACAGCTGCTCAAAAGTCAGAATCCTGATAATCATTAACAAACCGTTATAGCCCAAGATCATAGATGACCATAAATAAAGGGATCGATCAATGTGAAACCTAATGTATGTGTCACTTGCATATTAAAATACTTTCACTTAAAGGGTGTATAGATATTTAATTTTTTTCTTTTTTTTTTCAAGAAAATGATGAAATCCAGGTAGTTATTATCTTTATTTTTTGTCACATTCAAAATGATTTTTTTATTATATATGTATTTTTTTTTTGCTTAATAGATATATACAGGTAAGTGGGTTGGTTCTAAGGCAATGCAAAAAATGTGCAAGCTAATAAATATATATATTTTTTTAAACGCACGACGATGCCAAAAGATAAACTCCCGAGAGAAATAGTTGTGAAAGGAAGGAGGAAGACAGTGAACAATGACTTTCTTTAGATACAAGCCGTTGTAACACGTTGAGTCTGGGTGAAGGGAGAGCTCACTAACTCCAGTTGCAACAGAAATCATATAAGCACAGACAGGTTTTCAAATCTCGTGCTTTTTTATTTTTCTTGGCAACAGCGTTATGGGTTAGTCAAAGAAACTTAGAAATGAGCATCAGAAAATAATAAGGACATATTCCTCGGTCTTGCACACACGCAGTAATACCGGAAAATGCGGCGGCAGCCTATTCCCAAAATGCCGCTCTGCTCTTAAAGGAGCCACAACACTGGCTTTCATTAAAGCCTGTGTAAAGGTTATTAGTTTCAGTGTAGACATAAATAAGCCGCACCCTTCTATATATGTTCAAAATAAAAATCTTTGTAAAATTCAGTGCGTGCGGCTTATATATGCGTGTGCTTTATAGTCCGGAAATTACGGTACATACATATGTGTATGTATGTAAAGCACAATATGTGTGGAGAAAGAGGAGTATAAAACAAATACAGTGTGTAATATGTACATTGTATGTATAATTGTACAGAATTATATATATATATATATATATATATATATATATATATATATATATATATATATATATATATATATATATATATATATATATATATATATATATAGATATATATATATAGATATATATATATATATATATATATATATATATATATATATAAAATACACTTTTATATATCACCGTCCTGGTCCTTCAGTGCCACTCAGATTAGGGGTGAGTTCCATTTTGAGTCTGGTTTCTCTCAGGGTTTTCTACTATCTGAAGGAGCTTCTCCTTGCCACAACCGCCACTGGCTCGCTTATTACGAAGACGCTTATAAGGACCAAACTTATAGGTACTAAACTTATACATTCCAACTTGCCAAACTGAATTGAACTTTCCCATCAAACTTTTGTCGATCAAGCTTTTGTTCTTGCAGTAGATCAGGTGCTGACATCTACGTTCTACTCCCTGTCACACTGCTAACTTTGAGGTAGTTGTTGATGAACCTCTTTTGGTCATATGAAAATGGGTAAAAAAAAATAGTTACCTTTAAAGCTAAAAAAGCATGAACATCTCTAAATGCGCATAATGCGAAGACTCTGAGCGCTATTTGACGATCAGAGTGGGGTAGCATGCGTCAGATATACTCTATATAATAAATATATCAAATTAGATCAGATTTTAGAGAGAGGTCACCGACCAATCGAGGCTGATGACTTCTGTTCTTTCTCTTATTTCTTTAATTCTGACCTTTTTCTTTCATTGATTTGTTTTAAAAGTTCATCACATGCAGGCCAATGCTATATGTGTACTAGAGCTCTAATCGTAGATTTATTGCTGCCACGCGCTGCCACAGAGACCTGTCGGAGGATAAGGAGGAGAAGGAGTGTCACTTTGTTTGGAAGAGAACACAAGGGGCGTGACTGTGGATGAAGGAAGGAGGGACATTATTGTCCGGAAGAGTGGAGGTGGGGCATTAATGTATTCAGGATGAGAGAGGAGGGTCGTTACTGTTTCCTCTCTTTCATCCCTCAGTGATCCTCACTAGTCAGCACGCACTCTGAGAGACAGAGAGAGAGCATCAGCGGCACACCGCTCTACAGGAAATCACAAGGTGAGTTTTTTCCACACACATGCTTTTTCTTGTTGTTTTTAATTCATTTTATTGCAGTAAATCGATCGTGTTATTTGTCCCGCCGTGTGTAATGGTTTTGTACTCAGCAGTTTTGAGTGTGGGGATGGGTGCTTGGGCTTGAACCTTGCTCAGTCAATATTAGGCCAAGGGAATAATTCTCTCAGCTGATTGGCCTTCATCAGGCATCATGAGTGCTCTCGCACAGCAGGAAGGCAGCTGCTCTGGGGAGCTTTGGGGCACTGAAGGGTGTGTCAGGGCTTAAGAGCTACAAACAAAGGCTCAGCAACATGATTTTTGATATCTCTTTTTCAGCTGATCGTGGACATTTGAGCTGTGATGGGCCGAGCCAGCACACGCACACGTGTTCATTTTTAAGGTTTTATCCTCGTGAGAAATTGAAAACTAAGTTAGATTAGTATATTCCCATTTTCCAATGACTTTCTATCAGTTAAAAGCTTCAGGGGCTTATTAATATAGTACAAATTTAGTGCGAAAAATATTTGATTCAAAGTGTTTTGGAACAAATGAGTTTTGTAAATGTTGTACATTGCTGTTGTCTTATACTTGTTACACTGCTAGAACGAATGATTGCATTACTGGGTCAGATCAATCAGCGATCAGATTCCACTAGCAGTGCTAATGGGCTTGGTAAGCATGATTAGCAGAATTGTGGTTTCATTTTTCTTGCTCCTGTTCTGCATTTTGCTTAGACCTATTAAAGCATAATTAGATGGGACTGAAACAATCATAGTAATAATAATCTTTTACTACTACTAGTAATTATTATTAATATTTAGGCACATATTAATGATGTGTATTTATAATCTAATAGGTAAAAAGATCTAATAGTGTAAATATATATTGTTTTTGCAATACGGTAGACGATACTCAAGACTCCCCTGTCACACTACTGCCCTTTATGTAATCATGTTTATAGGACATCTTACATTGTCTTATGTCAGTCTTAGGCACATTGCTTTGAAATGGAGATTAAAAAAAAGAGCAAAACACACCTGAACTTCATTAAAGAGTCCCTCAGAGAAATGTAGTTTCCACACCATATACACTACATGGCAACAGTAGCATAACTACACAAAAGCTACAGTACACCCATGACTGCTGTTTATTAATAATAATGAAATGAAGCCGGGTGATATGCCGACTCCAGCTTTTCCTAACATGGAAAACCTAAACCGGGTGACTGACTATGAGCTCAGATATGATTAAGGTTTATTCTTTCAGCACTTTTAACACCTGACATTATCACACGACGGTATTTTACAGCAACAGTGTGCAAACTTTATAGTTTTTGATTAAAAATAAGTTGGAATTTGTCTATAAGGCAGATTTGGGGTTTTTATGAAAATAATGATAATGAAAAAACAATTCACACATTACTGTTATTACTGAGGGCACTGTTATGCTAGATCATGTTTAGAATAAAACCTGGAAATTGTATTGTAACAGCACACACATGTGGCAACATTTTGGGGAAGAACCACATACCGATGTGATGGTCCGGTGTCCACAAATTTATGACCGCATAGTGTAATATGGCAAGTTTAAAAATATTTTTTATTCCCTGAAACTTGTTTTTGTGGTGATTTATTAGTAGTGCTACATAACACTATGATTGGAGAATTTCATATACAGTCAACTACAGAAATATGGAGAAATGTTTTTTAGTTGATTAGCTTAACCTCTCACTGAAAATATGTGCAACATGTGGGAACCTTTAACCTAGAAATTTCCACACAACCCAGGTTTCTTCCTAGAACTATTTCTGAGCTTACAGAGTAAGAAATCCGAAACCAATTCTCAATACACATGATGTCAGCAGTTCATGGACTGGTGTGTTCGTGTTAAACCCATGATTTTGTAGCCATTGAACCATTCTGTGTGAAGGTAATTCATTGATCCTGCTAGAAGATCCAATCATGATCCAGTTAGAATACCTTGAAACAAGCAGCCAGTCCTTTTATGCTACAGTTTCACAAAAACCTTTCGAGAAAAATCTGTACTATATCACTCCAGAATCCTCCACATGCTTAACAGTGAGGATAAGGTTCTTTTACTGCCAAAATTCCAGTAGCGCCTAGTGAACTCCAGGCACTTACATTTTGTGTTTAGATGAAAAACACTTTCTTCTGGCATGCCTTCCAAATAGTTTTTTGGCGTGGAAGTCTAAGTACAGATTTGCTGACCCCAGAATGCTTCTACAAATCTCCAACTGTGATCCTTGGAACAATAGCAACATGCAGGCATTAACTAGTAAATAACACCGGCTTTATAATAAAGCCTAAATCATTTTTAGTGCTATAAATTACATTTCTTTGTTCCCTTTTTTTAAAGGTACAAGCATGCGCTACACTCATTTAGCAAAATCCAGAAGAGAGATTCCTAAATACACAGGAATTTATTTAATGTGGATTTGATTGTCAGCTCAGATTGAGTTAAAATAGGATTCGTTTCCCTTTTCTCAGAATAGAAATCCTAAAGACTAATTTAGTTTTGCTCCAGTGCACTAAACAGATGAAATCCCTGTTTGTATGCTGCATTGCAACTGCTGTGAAAGATTAATGGTTAAAACCAGAATAACATGAGGCCTTTTCATTTCATTTGTGTGCAACAAAAGAATATCAGGCTATTACTTACCTTTGAATGAGTAGAATTGATATTCTTTTAACTTCAAATCAGTCAGGCTTCTAATCAGAGTTGCTAAAGCCATTAACCTATTGTGTGGTTCATCATTAGCCAGATAGGTCTTGTTTGTGCTCTGTTTACTTCTGAGTACATTTCTCATTATTTCTGATTCAAATAGAAAAGTAGGGTAAGTTCTGTAGGCCAGGGTTATTCGGCATCACTAACAAGTCGGTCAAACTTGGGGAAAATAACAAGGTGCTTAATGTCATCGAAGAATATTTGTCTTCCACTGTTATTGAGCTTCATGATAACAGAACAACAGCAGGACATCCTATGCCTGTGGTTTATAGTAATCTTGATTTTTCAGCAGCACAATGCTGAAAAACAATTTGAAATCAGAAATGGTTTATTTTAGCAAACCCTAGATCAAAACAGAATGATCATAAATTAAGAAGGGACCAAGTCTATCTAAGGGAAGCATTATTAGCAGAGTAAAATTGCACACACTGATTCCGGGTCAGGCTCCAGTTCCACAACCCTGATGAGAAAGATTACAAATGAATCACTGAATGCATGCATTTGATTTTTGGAACATTCATCAGTAGAAGAAAACATGGTTTCTAGAGTTTTCTAAAAAAAAAATTGTAAAAATTTGCGTTCTATATTGATGGTAATCAACAAAATACAGTTTTGTTTCATGTTGTTTAAAAAAGTAATGATGCTACCACCTTGTCACACCGGTAGCTCTAGGAACTAGTGCAGACCTGTTATTACATGAATATAATTGCTGGAATGTTCATTTGTTTTACTTGTCAAGACAGATTTGCCACACTTTCACAGTATCCTAATTCTAGTGGTGTAAAGTTAGCTAGAAGTCTAGAATATAGACTTTTCAGTAAACCAGAAGGTAACATACATCACAAGTCAAGTCAAGAAGCTTTTTGTCATTTCAACCATATATAGCTGACGCAGTACACAGTGAAATGAAACAACGTTTCTCCAGAACCCCGATGCTACATTAAACAACATAAAACAACAATCACAGAAACAGAAAAACACAGGGCCAAGGACTAGTAAGTGTCCTCGCCACATACAGTGCATGTGTGCAACCTGGTGCAAACGGTGCAAAGACAACACACAGAACACAAAATAGCTCCGCCAGTAAACATGTTGTAACGAGACAGTGAACAGTAGCAAAAATGTAACCAAAATATTGTGCAAAAGAGCAAATAGCAGCAATCCAGGAAAGATGTGCAAAAACGGCATGTAAACAGTTTATGGTAATAAAGTAATGTAATGTGAGTGGTACTGAAGTCATGGGTGTGCGAAGTGAGTACGAGTGTGTGTTGAGACCGGATTGTTGTGTGTGTGTGTGTGTGTGTGTGTCTGTGTCTGTGTCTGTCCGTGTGTGTGTGTGTGTGTGTGTGTGTGTGTGTGTGTGTGTGTGAGGGAGAGAGGGAGAGAGAGAGAGAGAGGGAGAGAGGGAGAGAGGAGAGAGAGAGAGAGAGAGAGAGAGAGAGAGAGAGAGAGAGAGAGAGTGAGAGTTCAGTTCTTTGTTGAGAAGCCTGATGGCTTGAGGGAAGAAGCTGTTGCACAGTCTGTATGTTGCTGCCCGAATCCGAGTGAAGAGTGTGTGTGATGGGTGTGTGGGGTCGTCCACAATGCTGTTGGCTTTGCGGACACAGCGTGTGGTGTAAATGTCCATGATAAAGGGGAGAGAGACTCCGATGATCTTCTCAGCTGTCCTTACTATCCTCTGTAGGGTCTTGTGATCTGAGACAGTGCAGTTCCCAAACCAGGCAGTGATGCAGCTGCTCAAGATGCTCTCAATGGTCCCTCTGTAGAACATGGTCAGGATGGTGGGAGGGATTTGGGCTTTCCTCAGCCTTCTTAGAAAGTAGAGACGCTGCTGGGCTTTTTTGGTGATGGAGCTGGTGTTGAGTGATCAGGTGAGGTTATCTGCCAAGTGAACACCAAGAAATGTGGTGCTCTTGACGATCTCCACTGAGGATCCATCGATGATCAGTGGAGAATGGTCACTCTGTGTTCTCTTAAAAAAGACCACAACCATCTCTCTAGTTTTGTCCACGTTTAAAGACAGGTTGTTAACTCCACACCAGGCTGTTAACCGTTGCATTTCCTCTCTGTATGCTGACTAATCGTTCTTGCTGATGAGACCCACCATGGTCATGTCATCCGTGAATTGACGATGTGATTTGTGCTGTGCATTGCTACACAGTCGTAAGTCAGCAGAGTGAACAGCAGTGGACTAAGCACACAGCCCTGAGGTGCCCAATCGCAGTTGGTTGCAGCTTCCCTGAACATGTCCCAGTTAGTGCATTCAAAGCAGTCCTGAAGAGCAGACATGGATCCTGCTGGCCAGGTTCTCACCTGCTTTCGAACTGGTCTTGAACGCCTGCTGATTAGTCTGTATGCTGGGATCAGCATAACGGAGATGTGTTCTGCGTACCCGTGGTGGGGGCGGGGCTTCGCCCGGTATGCGCCCCGGATGTTTGTGTAAACAGCATTTAGCGTGTTTTGTCCTCTGGTTGCAAAGTCCACATTCTGATGAAATTTAGGAAGCACAGTCCTGAGATTTGCATGGTTGAAATCTCCGGCGACAATAAACAATCCGTCAGGGTGTGTGTTTTGTAATTCGCTAATGGTCCCGTTGCTTTCACATTTTATAAATAAAGAAAAAAACAATACCACTTAAATCAGAAATCTCCCCTACTTGTTTGACCTATAATTGCTTGTACAGTATATATAATTAGGGGACTATATGCATCACGGCCACAATTTATTGTGCCTCTATCACTGATTGGTCATGAATGTCCTCATCCCAGTCAGTTCACACCTTCACTTCCAATTTCTGAATAATTTTGGAATATGTTTCCCAATTCATCCATGATTTTAATGTGGTGTTCTTTTTGTCAAAAGACATTTAAAAAGGCTATCTGACAGTGTGTGTGTGTGTGTGTGTGTGTGTGTGTGTGTGTGTGTGTGTGTGTGTGTGTGTGTGTGTGTGTGTGTGTGTGTGTGTATATAACATTTAAAAAAATGTTAATTTTCCCTAATCTATGTAGACCTTCAGGATGCTCTGAATTACCTTTCAGAGGTTTAAATTGCTGTTAATTTTTATTTTTTTGCTAAAAGCATGGTGTTTTACTGAGAAGCAGAGCTCTAATGCATGTTGTTCTTTAGCCTGTAACAGGCTCGGAAATCAGCAGCATAAACATGGACACCACAGGCTCTCTGAAAATGACCGTAATGGCCTCCCAGAGCATTTTCAGCCACATAGAGGAGGAGAATCTGCCAGCTGTGAAAGCTTACCTGGACAAACACCGTGAGGTGGACAGCAGGAGTGATGTGAGTGAGAGACCATAAAAGAGATTTTGTGTGTGTGTGTATACAGTGCATTCAGAAAGTATTTGTACCCCCTTCACTTTTTTCATTTCTGTTATGTAGCAGCCTCATACTATAATCATTCAAATAGATTTTTTTCCCTCATTAATCTACATTCAGTACCCAATAATGACAAAGAGAAATCAGAGTTCTGAAAATGTCTGTAATTAATTTTTTAATTTTTTTAATAAAGAAAGAAACCCAAATTAAATAACAGGTACACATTCAGACCCTTAGTTTACTTAGTTAAAGAACCAACAATTACAGCCTCAAGTCTTTTGGGTTCTGGCACAACAAGCTTTGTGCACCTGGATTTGGAAATTTTCTTCATGACTAATCCTCTCAAGATGGGTCAGATTGGATGGGGCCCATCGCTGGATAGACATTTTCAGGTTTTTCGATCCTTTCTTTTACTAAGGTCCTCCATCCTCAGCATTCTCCTACTGATATACCCCATGTCCCTCCTCTGTTTTGGAAATATAATAAAGCAAAAAAAAAAAACATACTGAACAAAAAAGATTAGAATGGGTTTAAGGGTTTTTCTAGGCTGCAACCCAAAATTGTTAATATTATTATAATGATAATTTTAAATATTTTTTTTTACACTTACTAGGTCTATTATTATTATTATTATTATTATTATTATTATTATTATTATTTAAATAAATCATAATGGAAAGGTGTATATAGTACACCTATCGCACAGTTTGCTACACATTTTCTGTGAGGCCCTAAAGCTCTAAGCCAGTTTGTGACTGAATGTGTGTTTTTTGTTTTTTGTTCTTGTATTTTTTATTTTTTTTTTCTCTCTAGAATGGACAGACTCCTCTCATGTTTGCAGCTGAGCAGGGCAGCATTGAAATTGTGCAAGAGCTTATAAAAAGAGGAGCCAACGTTAACCTGGATGACGTGGTAAACACTTTTTTTATATTCCACCTCATTTCACAACGATAGCAGGAATATTCTTTACAGTGGAGGATCAGTACCACCACTCAGATAGGTGTATAGCATACCAAGAATTCATGAAACGGTAGGTATTTCCAACGAGTGCTTTTGAGGTTTTATTTTTTTTTCCAGCCTAAACTTATTCTCATCCAGAACCCTGACATCACTGGACTAATTTATAGGAAAAAACAAAACAATTGTTCTCATTTCCTGGTTTTCCACGTGATGTCAGTGTGGGTGGACCCTGCACTAAAGTGCTAGATTCCCCCAGGTTCACTCATAATAGCAGGTGGCCTGCAGAGCTGTGTGTAATTGGCATGCAAAACTGTGGTTCAGCAAATGACTGGGTGATGACATTTACCATACACACGCCCTAAGGATCTCATACCACTCTGGTAACATACAGTGTCCTGCACTTCACTGAGCTTTGCTACCCATAGAGATTGGGCACTCATGACTACTTGGTATGACCAACTGGTACGTTCAAAGTCTCAAAGTCTTTCAGGTTGAGAAAAAGGGCACTTTTAGGCATTTAGTCAAGCTTCTGTGTGGCTTTTTGTCTTTTACGCAGGATTGCTGGACTGCACTGATTTCCGCCTCCAAAGAGGGCCATGTTGAAGTGGTTGAGGAGCTGCTGGCCAACAATGCAAATCTGGAGCACAGAGACATGGTAAACCTCCTAAAGTACATATAAAACAACATTTTGTGTAGGTACAAAACCTACACAACTTTTGTAAGAGTTAAACATATATATGAATATGCTTTTTTTTGCACACAGTGTGTTTGTCTGTTCAACTTGTTACAAGCTGCAGTACATTTTTCTTGTGCTGCCTCATAAAACTAACATTTAAATCCTGTCAGTCATTTGTGCTACACATTGAAGAATTTTGTTTCTGTTGAACAGAACAAAGCTATTTGCCTTGCATAATTAATCACTTTTATTAGATAGTTTGAGTTATTGTGTTCATTTATATCATTAGCTGCTCTGATGATGTATCAGTATTAATGGCTTTTAAGCCATAAAATTGAGGACCATGTTTATGTTCCAAAATCACTGCTTCAGCAATTACATTTTGAACTGGAGTTTTATGCAAAGAATTGTATTGCTTTAAGTATCTCTGTTGAGAACTGTATTTTATCAGCAAATGTTCCTGGTTTATATTGATGAGTATATGTGTGTATGTATATTAAATTAGCAGCTCAATTCTATTGATTGCCCAGGTTTTAACTTGTGTGTTATTCATGTTAATCATTTCCTGTCACAGTGTTTGTCTGGAAAAGTGTGTCACGGTGCCAGTGTGTCGGTAGCACAGTGCTAATAATAACAGACTGAGTGTCTGAAGTAACCCTGCAATATGAGTAACAGTCTGACTCAGGTGGTGTGTTTAGGAAAACAACCCAGTGACTTTACTAAGAACATTTAAAAATACTGACGTGTGTGTGTGTGTGTGTGTGTGTGTGTGCGTGTTTGTAGGGCGGCTGGACCGCTCTTATGTGGGCGCCTATAAGGGTCGTGCGGAGGTGGTTCGTCTTCTGCTGGAGAAAGGAGCAAACCCAAACATCACTGGACAGGTACACAGTTTATTCAGACTTGACCGAGCTCCGCAACTCCATTTTGAAAAGTGGCCACATGATTAAAGCATTCACTCCAACAATACCTTTCTCCTTTGCAACATCAGTAGCATGGTGATATTTTTTATATAGGGTTCCTACAGTGAAATGAGAAAAGAAGGTGTGTGTATAAGTGTTTTTGTGTCTTATACGTCTGTGTTGTTTTTTTTTTTTTGCCCTACAGTACAGCGTATACCCCGTCATTTGGGCAGCAGGCCGAGGCCATGCCGAAATTGTTCGGCTCCTGCTACAACACGGTGCTAAAGTTAACTGCTCTGACAAGGTGACTACCATCATCACCACTATCTAAAGGTGTTGCTGACTTCACAGAGAAGTGATTCAACCTTGTTTACATAAACATAGTGTCTCTTGGCTTCTAAGATACAGGAAAATATTCCCACGAGGTTTTAGTATAATTGTGTATTATTATACCTGTGATTCAATGGGCTGTACAGTGTGTTCGCACATAAACCAAAAAAAAAAGGAAAGGGAATTCGCGCAGAAAACAAGGGGGTTTTCTCTAAAGAACTCAAAAGCAGTGTCCATTCCTATATACTATGCAACGTCTGGATGTTACATGGCAAAAACAGCTTTATATCAGTATAGATTCTGTTCTGTTCGGTGAACTTCTGTCTATTTGACATTGAATTGCAGTTTCCATGAAAATGTAAAAGAAAACCTCACCACCCCTTTCCCCCTTTGGAAAAACACTACTAATAGACTATTTGAACAAAAGGCAGAGCTTATTCCAGTGTCGGAAAGAACATTGCGTGGCATCAAATATTACAAATTGTTGTTTTCTTTTTTTTTATGTATATTTAACAATATGATATTTAGAAACTGATTACATCTTCAGTAAATCCCTTTGTCCTTGTTCTCTTGATCAGTATGGCACCACTGCATTGATCTGGGCAGCGAGGAAAGGTCATTATGACTGTGTGATGCACCTACTGGAGAATGGCGCAAACGTGGACCAGGAAGGAGCGGTGCGTTTCTTTTTAGCTTGATGTACATTTTTCAGGGTCTTTCATACCGCCATTTACTTTTTGTACATCAATTTTCTATTCATCAGTCTGTAGTGTTCTATGGAAGGCTGAAATTGACAGTTCAGAAAAGAATAAACCACTACACCACATACTGTTATAGGAAAGTAATTAATAACGAAGCAGAGTAAAGCCCAAAGTGGTACCTTCCATTTATAGTTACGTTTAACGTGTTGTTGAAAACAGCCTTTATAAACTTTCACTCCCCAAACAGTGAGGAAAAGCTCGCTGACTTTTACCAAACGCTGACGCGTGAGAATGTTCATGAATGTTAAATAAACAAAAATAAAACGATCATTATTAAGGGATGTGGTTTTGGTTAAATCAGATTTTTTTGTGTCATTTATTATTAGCTTTAGAACATGTGACACTATATAAGTACCTGTGAATAAGTTAAACATGTGAACTTTCTGACTAATACTATATCACATGCTAAATAAACTCCTTCAGATTGAACAACAAATATTATTCTCCAGAAAGCTGAAGTGGATCTCTCTCTCTCTCTCTCTCTCTCTCTCTCTCTCTCTCTCTCTCTCTCTCTCTCTCTCTCTCTCTCTCTCTGTCTCGCTGTGTCAGAACTCGATGACTGCTTTGATTGTGGCAGTGCGTGGTGGTTACACAGAGGTGGTCAAAGAGCTACTGAAGAGAAACCCTAATGTCAACATGACAGATAAAGACGGAAATACGGCACTGATGATTGCTGCAATGGAGGGCTACACTGAGATAGTGCAGGACCTCTTGGATGCAGACACCTATGTCAACATTCCTGACAGGGTGAATACATGATAAATTGATAAATATTTTCTAAATATATTTTGAATGCAAGTAAAGGTCACCAACATTTAATGCTTTGCATATTTACTGTATTGTTTGTATGGTTTTATGTGGGTTTCTTGGTTTTAGTTTTGTTTTGTTTTTATTGTCTTAGAGTGGAGACACTGTTCTAATCGCGGCAGTGAGAGGAGGCCATGTGGAGATTGTCCGCGCTTTACTGCATAAATATGCGGACATTGATGTTAAGGGACAGGTACTAGTATTTTCCTGTTTCATTTCTCTCAGATGTGAAGATTCCCATTTGTTTAAATTCAATTCTATAACCCACCGATTATATCAGTGTACGACATTTAATGTTCACATCAAGCATCAGAAGTGGCAAAAATGGGACTGATCATTGGGATCAGATGTACCGTAATTTCCGGACTATTAAGCGCACCCAAGTATAAGCCCTGAATTTAACAGATTTCTTTTTTAAATGTATAAGCTGCAGGTGTCTACATTGAAACTAATGAACTTTACACAGGCTTTAACGAAAGACAGTGTCTGTTACACGGCTTGTATCTAAACAGTAGCCTACCAAGAAATTCATTGTTCACTGTCTTCCTCCTTCCTTTCACAACAATTTCTCTCGGGAGTTTTTCTTTTGGCATCGTCGTGCGTTTAAAAATCACCATCGGTGAATCTTTTCTCCCGATGTCGTGCAGCTCAGAACACAGATGAAGTGCGTTTTTTTCATGCCCGGTTGTTTTCCGCGTGATGAATGATTCGCATTTCCTGTAGACAGTCCGAGTGAGCGGCAGGTCAAACGTCAGAGGAACCTCATCCATATTTATGATGTGGTGCGGCCCGATTCAGTGGGAGAGCATCTGATTTAATATAAAGAATTTCATTGGTTCACCTGAACCCGTTCGGCAATTTCATTGGTCTAATGTTATGGGGCTCAGTTTTTTTGGACCGATTTACTGGGTTCAACAAGCCATAAAGTTTGGACGTAATGGTGCGGGAAAACAAGTAACATCCATAGATTGGCATTTCTACAGGCAGAAATAGCATGTTCATCTTTGAAATTAGAGGAGAGTGGTCAGACTGGCTTAAGCTGTCCGGCCATAGTAACTGAAATGCACTCACTGTTCTGCTTTTGTAGCTCCTTCCAAGCATTCATGTATTTTATTATAGTGGCTGTGAGTGTATAAAAACATGTTAAAGCAGACAATCACCCTGTTTTATTTTCATTTGTTTCACTGCAGTGGCACGCTTCCATTTAATCATTTATTTTCTCTACACAGGACAGCAAGACTGCTCTCTACTGGTCTGTAGAAAAAGGCAACGCCACCATGGTACGAGATATCCTGCAGTGTAACCCTGATACAGAGGCCTACACAAAGGTAAAGCCAAATCACTGTGTTTTCATGGAGGCGCATAATACAACACTGAACTCATTACTTTCCTGCCCGTTTGTGTGCGATCTTGTGTTTTAGGAAGGGGAGACCCCACTTATTAAAGCTACCAAAATGAGAAACATTGAGATTGTTGAGCTTCTTCTCGACAAGGAAGCGAAAGTGTCTGCTGTGGACAAGGTAACAGGGCTCTGCGCTCAGAATACCGTTGTTCTTTCTTTCTTACTTTTTCTGTCTTTTAATTACGCTTGAAGTAGAATTTTTCTTTATTATAAAAGAGAGACATTCAGGACACGTGCAGACTTTCTCCAAACATCATGAATGAGAAAATGTGTTCTTATATTATCAGATCAGCTCATACACCGGCAGTTTTACTACATATACGGTAAATATTTACGTGGAACGTCAGTGCTCAGTATTTACAGGATCGATCCAATCTGCTCTTTCAGAAAGGAGACACAGCGCTGCACATTGCCATCAGGGGTCGGAGCAGAAAGTTGGCCGAGCTGCTCTTGAGGAACCCGAAAGACGGCCGTCTTCTCTACAAGCCCAACAAACAGGGCGAGACGCCCTACAATATCGACTGCACGCACCAGAAGAGCATCCTCACGCAGATCTTTGGTGCCAGTGAGTACTTTCCTAACTTGCATTTCAACCAAGTATTCTTTTGGCTACAAATAGATAAGCATTCAGAATTATTTTTTTTTCCCCCCTGACCTATTGTAGAGCACTTGTCCCCTACGGAGTGTGACGGCGACATGCTGGGTTACGACCTGTACAGCAGCGCGCTGGCTGACATCCTGAGCGAGCCCACCATGCAGCCACCCATCTGTGTGGGTCTGTACGCGCAGTGGGGCAGCGGCAAATCCTTCCTGCTCAAGAAGCTGGAGGGTAAGAGCAGCGCTGCACATTATACGGCAGTAAAATTTTAAATGGGCATTGTATAATTTAACAGTTTACACTTTACCGCTATATAAAGAAGACGACTAAATTACCCGTCGTGATGTTTTCAGACGAAATGAAGACATTTGCGGGCCAGCAGGTGGAGCCATTGTTCCAGTTCTCATGGTTGGTGGTGGTGTTGACTCTGCTGCTGTGCGGCTCCGTAGCTGTGATACTTGGCTTCTCCGTCGATCCAAAGCTGGCCATCGCTGTGGCCCTCAGCCTGCTTGCCCTGCTCTATATATTCTTTGGTAGGAGTCTCTTAGGAATTGATTCATCTGTTATGCCTGATATACAACAGTTCACACAACCTAGACTTTTTGTAATGATCAACGCAGGCTATAATCGCTCTTGACAGACTAGGTTTAGACCACTGTGACTGTATATTCACATCAGTTTTTATCAGTGAAGCATGCATTCAATGTTGCACCCCTATGAAGTACACAGATTATTATTATATATTTTATTTATATAGTAATGTTCATATGCAGCTTTCAGGTTGGAAACACATATTCACAATCATTTCAGAAGCACATAAATGCAGTATATTTTCAGTAAAGTGGTCAATCAGATAATTA
Organism: Silurus meridionalis; assembly: GCF_014805685.1. Lineage (NCBI taxonomy): Eukaryota > Metazoa > Chordata > Actinopteri > Siluriformes > Siluridae > Silurus > Silurus meridionalis. Next base: position 11,518,460 of record NC_060891.1, on the reverse strand, counting down.
GACTACTTTTGTATATAGGCTCCCAGCCTGCCTCCATTCTAACTCTAATAAGCTTTTTAGCACATGAAAGGAAGGAGCAGCTACAGCCAGACATGTTCTATTAATCAGCTTTCCAGCAAATCAAATTACTGAAAAAACACGCGCCGTGCTGTTTAGAATACGTGCGGCGATAGTCTCTGTTTTTGTCCAGCAGAGAGCAGCATTGCACAGTGCCAGAAATTGTTTAAACCGTTGACTGCAGCACTGTGATATCCTTCTGAGCGCGTGTGACCCAGACAGTGGTAGACAGTAACAAAGTAAATGTAATTTGTTACTGTATTTAAGTAGCTTTTTCACGTATCTGTACTTTACTAAAGAATTTCCGTTTGGGGAGACTTTAACTTTAACTTCTACATTTCAAAGTCAAATATCTTTCTTTCTACTCAACATTTTGCAAAAACAGTCCTTTTTATTTGAACTTGACGCTTGGTGGTATCTACTCAGCACCAACATACAGTTCAGCATCAGTTTAACACAAGCAGAACATTTTGAGAGGAATAAATTATGGAAGAGACTCCTGACTCTGACTTGCTACTGCACCTTATTTGCGTGATTATTTTTTCAAGAATGTTTTGGTCTCATGATCATTTTAATAGATATCAGTGTTTGACTCATTAGTATCATTGCACACAAAGCACATTTTTTAATATGTTTAATCATTGAGATACGGATTCAATTTTAGTTTAAACAAGTGCTAAAATCTAAGTGAAATCTGCTAAATCAGAACCGTAACTATAAAAACTCTTTCAGACCCTACTTTGAGACGCACTCGTTCAGAGCATGCTGGGTAGAGTACTGACTGAATGCTGCTGGACAGTAATAAGGAATTGTGGATTGGATTGGTGTTTCTTGATCATTCAGACGTTCTCCTCACTGTTCGCTGTTCTAGTGCTCGTGTATTTCGGCGGGCGCAGAGAGGGCGAGAGCTGGAGCTGGGCTTGGCAAATCAGCACCAGACTTGCACGCCACATTGGCTACCTAGAGCTGCTGCTCAAACTGATGTTTGTCAACCCACCGGAGCTTCCTGAGCAGACGACTAAGGCCTTGCCAGTCAGGTACTAAACACAGTGACATGACTTTTTTTTTTTTTAATAAAGCAATTAATTTTGGTAATCAAGCTGTGATTAGATTTCGATGAGTCTGACTGAACACATGCCCCATGTTTGGAAGGCTTAACGAGCGAGCGACCACTTTGTTCAGGTTACTGTTACCATTACTGTTTAGACACTGTTTAATATAGGATTAGTGAAGCTGTCCAGCTATTTACAGTAGTTAGAATTATGCAGCGTTTCTGAAGTTTAAAGCCCTGGTTACAGAGGTCAAAAATATCCAGCAACTGGTGTGTGTGCTTGTTTAGATTTCTGTTTACAGACTATAACCGCCTGTCGAGTGTGGGTGGGGAGACCTCCATGGCTGAGATGATTGCCACGCTCTCAGACGCATGTGAGAGAGAATTTGGTTTCTAGCTACTCGACTCTTCAGAGTCTTTAAGAACGAAGAGACACAAGGTTTGAAATGGCTCGCTTGAATTCCACTTCATGTTTCTGCACAAGATATCATTTGACTTGACAGCATTTGTCTGTGGCTCTTTCTGGCCATCTTCAGGAAAGAAGTGGAAGAAGACATGCTGCGTGCCATCTTTCGTTCTGTTCGCACTGACTCTGGCGTGCCTGGTGACAGGTATGGCCCTCTTGGCTATTTTTAAAGTGGACTCACCCAATGTGACGGTAAAAGCGGTGCTAGTAGCTGTGGCCAGTGTGGTGGGCCTCGCTCTGCTGCTCAACTGCAGGACCTGGTGGCAGGTGGCGGACTCGGTGCTGCGCTCGCAGCGGCGGAGGCTACACAGTGCCGCCAACAGCATGCACAAGCTGAAGAGCGAGGGTTTCATGAAGGTATACAACACTTTTGTAAACATGCAAGTCATACTGTACGTACAGGCTACACGAGACGGGTATTTGAGAGGTTTTCGAGCAATATATATATTTTAGAAATTTTGGTTTTAAATAATCAGGTGAAATGTAAATACCTGAACTGAAATTGAAAATCTTTTTTGCACACAATTTTTATCTGATTTGAAAAAGGCAGCTTTAATTAGGCACTTGCAGAAGATGTTTATTTAGCAAGACTTGGAAGAATCCTCCAGTGTCTGTAACAGAATGAGATTATGATTCATTTCATACATTAAACATAAACAAAAGTGGGGAAAAAGTGCTTAAAAAGTTTTTTTTTTTTTTTTATAAAATATTCTAAACCCTGACCATTTTTGCGCTACAAGAGTGAAAATACTTACTTCGAAAATAATCCACTTTGCTGTCATTTGTTTACCTATAACAGCACAATCTGTATATTAGACTATTATTTATTATTATTATAATAATTATTGAATACTGTGTTTGTGTGGATGGATGGATGGATGGATGGATGGATGGATGGATGGATGGATAGACAGACCAATGTATACCTTTATAGCCACTGACCAGCCTAATATTGTGTTGGTTACCTTTTTGCTGCCAAAACAGTCCCGACCTGTTGATCATTAACAGCATTAACTTCTTCAGCATTGTGAGCTACAGGAGCTCATTTGTTGGATCCCCACGTGCATCAATGAGCTTCGTGCGCCCATGACCCTGTCGCCGGTTTACCACTGTTCCTTCCTTGGACCACTTTTGATAGATATTGACCACTGCAGACCGGGAAAATCCCACAAGAGCTGCAGTTTTGGAGATGCTCTGACGCAGTCGTCCAGTCCTCACAAATTGGCCCTTGTCAAACTCACTTAAATCATTAAACTTGCCCATTTTTCCTGCTTCTAACACATCAACCTTGAGGTCAAAATGTTCACTTGCCTAATAAATCCCACCCACTAACAGGCGCTATGATAAAGAGATAATCTGTGTTATTCACTTCAGCAGTCATAATGTTATGCTTTGTGTGTGTGTGTGTGTGTGTGTGTGTGTGTGTGTGTGTGTGTGTGTGTGTGTGTGTGTGAGTGGTGAGTGAGTAGTAGTTGATACCGTTCTGTAGATTTCACCTGTATATTGCATTATATTAAAATCATAAATACACATGAATTATATTCTATAAATTATGTTTCATGTATTGGTGCATCTTTTTATAATTTCTGTATCGTTTTTTACTTGTTTGTATCTCTCTGTTGTTTTTCATTGTTCGACTAGGCTACGCTGGTGAAGAAAGATAGCAGCTTTTTTTATTTTTTGTGTCGGTTTTTTATTTTTTATCTAGGTGCTCAAATGTGAAGTGGAGCTCATGGCTAAAATGGCGAAGACCATCGATGGCTTTACTCAGAATCAGACTCGCCTGGTTGTCATCATCGACGGCTTGGACTCCTGCGAACAGGATAAAGTGCTGCAGATGTTGGATACGGTGTGTGTTTGTTTGTGTTTGTACATTTGGTCAGATTTCAAAATTCTGCAAGAAAACAACATTTCAGAAATTGCTTGTGCCTTGTCCCATCTTCTTCCTCCACCTAAATGCACAAATAACACCTCAAACCTGACTAAACGGTAAACACTTTCATCAGTTTCTCATTAACAAAGCAGAAACTACACACTCTAGCTATCAGAGTTCACCCCAGAAAGTTCAGATCCCGCTTTTCCGCCCAGAGTAATAGAATTTCCTTCAGCCAAACGTTATTATTTGGGGATATAATCCCCTTGTGTTGGCAGCCTGCTAAGTGCTAATGAAATCTCCCTCCTTCCAGAGCACCTGAAACCTCAAAGACCCCTTTGTGGCTCATTTAGTCGCATCACTTTTAAAGTCTGAGCTTTTTTTATTAATTTTTTTAGCTCTCAGTTTTAATAGAAATTACAAAATTGAATTTTTATCACACACTAAATGTTTTTTTAAGCTTGCTGGAGCGGAAGTTCCATAGCCGAAAGGATTTGCATACTGTTATGAATGGAAATGGCCTGTGGAGGATTATGGCATGTTGGGAAAGAGACAATAAGGTTTTTTGTGGCCCACTGCATTATAAACAAATATTTGAGCATAGACGATCGCCTGAGGCAGCAGACATCAGTAATTAACTTTTTAAATAGTGTACAAATCAGTGTCCTGTGACACTCGGCCACGCTCGAGTCTCTCATGAGTCTGGAAAGTCCCTGTCATTTCCAGGACTGGAGCTTTTTCCCTAGATTGCAGACTTTTCTATTTGGTGCCTGCCCTGATAAAAGGTGCTGTTTATATAATTTGAAAACCAAATTTAAGTGCCGGAATAACTCAACCGAATTCTAAGAAGGACGTTACAAAATGGGCAAGAAGCTTGTTCTCCGACAGATTTCAGGGACGGGATAAGTGGCTCAGCCTACCACAAATCATTATTATTGAATGATACAGTAATGTCAATTTAAATGCGAGCGCCACCACATTTAATTTTGATTTGATTTTAGTTAAAAAAGAAATATATTGAATTAAGCGTAGCACTATGAATCAAAACAAGACACATAAGTAAGAAATGTGAAACATTACATAAAATGCAAAACAAAAATGTTAAGCAACACTTATATTCTGCATTATACAGAATATATAATATATAATCTTCTTAATTTAGATTACTATAGAAATAAAACCTGGATCTATTTTATAGTAGTCAATGTGCAGTTTGTATAGCAGTACAGATTTACCATCTTCTGAAAATAACTCGACATACAGCCATTATTCTATTATTGTCCAAATAACTAGCAACAAAAGTAAGTATAGCCTAAGTGATAACAGCTGTATGTTGTGTGACCATGCAAAGCCACATGTCCTCATCATCATGTTCATGTTTTTGTCTGCTTGACAGGACCATACAAATGTTGTATCTTTGGTGCTTTGGGTACACTTCTCTCATACTGACCACAATGTTCAACATGGCACCTCATTGCAAAAAACTCCCTGAGGAGTTGAGATTTAGAATTGTTGTTCTCCACAAAGATGGCTTAGCCTGTATGAAGATCGGCAACACCCTGAAACTAAGTTAGAGTAAAGTGGCCAGGGTCATACAGAGGTTTTCCTAGGCGGGTTCCACTCGGAACTTCCACGAGGAAGTTAAGTCCTCGTGCTGTGCATCAGGTGCAGAATCTGCCATGAGTCTGCATGTGTGGTGCCAGCACTGCTTTAGAATTTGCAGAAGCGGAAGTTCCACTTGTCAGTAACAGTAAATCTACAAGCTGCAAATTGACTAAAATATATCCAAGTTTCATTTCTATATTATTGTCCATTGAGAACATATAATAAAATGGTTGCTGAAACACAGTTGAAATACACAGCAAGACAGGGTTACTCCAGGACCTGGGTTAGGAAATTGTGTTCTCATGCATCTCTTTCACTGCAGGTGAGGATTCTCTTCTCCAAAGGCCCATTTATCTCCATCTTTGCCAGCGATCCCCACATCATTATTAAAGCCATCAACCAGAACCTGAACAGTGTGTTGCGTGATTCCAACATCAACGGCCACGACTACATGCGCAACATAGTGCACCTCCCTGTCTTCCTGAACAGCCGCGGCCTCAGCACGGCCAAGAAACTCTCAATGGCTTCACCAACCAATAGAGATCTGCTAGCTGCTGAGGGTGAGCAAAAAGAACATGTGAAAAGGTTAAAATAATCGACAATGTATCATTAACCTGCAGTATGTTACGACTTTCTAACGAGCTCTAAAAAGGATGTAAATGCCTGATTATATTTTTGTTTTTCTGCCTCTGCAGCATGGCATGAAGAACTGGAGAGGAAGTTTCAGTCTCAGAACAGTCTTGGAGAGCAGGCCAAGCAGGGCAGTAAATCGACTCTGAACAGGAGGGTAAGTCTCATCTGACTGGGGGAAAAAAACAAACAAACCAGTGGGTCATGGATTTGCAGAACATATTTTGTGCTCTGTAAATTCTCCTCAATCCTCATGCAAATATCTTCCTCGTTCGGTGAAACAAGACACGAGCGTCACGCAAGCACTCCCATATAAGACACACGCGCTCGCGCTGTTGGCGTGCTCCTGTTTGTTGTTCTCGTGTGTTCGCCACAAGGCTGGCAATGTGGAGAGGGATGCTGTCGCAGCCCCTGGATGTCGCCGAGGAGCATCTGTAATTGATTTAATGTCTGTTTACCCTCCCCGCTGAGATGGCATTGCCTAATGACAGGGTGCAGCAGCAGTGGGGCTCAGTGACAAAGCTCTGGCATGGCCGGCGTCTAGTGGGAGGCTAAATGGCTCCGCTGCCTGCCCTGCGAGTGCCCCATTTGTTCGCCTCGCTGATTTATCAGCCCGCTTTTCATTCGGCTTTCGGGGACGCGATCCTTTTTTTTTTTTTGCTGCCTCCGCCACTGGCGCGCCTGGCAGTCGTCCTTGTTTTCGAGAGTGCAAGTTCATGTTTCGCCCGTTTACAAGAAGCTCATAAAGTCTTTCCAAATCATTACAGAGAGGAAGATGCATTGGCTGTACCTCGTTACTGCTACTTTAACTAACGTGAACTTGTAAGAGCTGTGGTCAATATCTGTCCATGCTCCTTCTGGAGTTTTTATCCCTTTTCTTTCTTTTTTTTTTGAGACGCAAACTGATCATGTGCCTTACCGCTGGCTTGAAAAGGGGTACCTGTATGTTCATTTATATTGGTAGCCACACACTCCACTCACAAGGCCGTCATTATAAACATCAAAGTGAACTTAGAGCCATAGCGTTCTCGATCATCAGCTGTCGAGAGCGACCTGAGAAGTTCTATAAGACAAGGAAGGAACAAGAAAGCAGCTGTGGATAAAGTACCCGATGCTAAAGAATAATGGTTGCGATCATGTGACCTCAATTGTCAATTATAATTCATAGAATACTATAAACAAAAAGGGCATTTTTTTTTTTCTGGTACGATTATGTATTTTTTTGTAAATTCTCTCATGTATGGTGCAGTCTGGGACGATTTATGGGATCAGTGATTATTACATGCAGAAAACATCTTTTTAAGTCTAGCGTTTTAGCAGAATTGTTTGGAAGAGGGTCTCGGTGTCGCAGCAGGAGGGAAAAACGATGTGCCTCTTTGTGTGAAAATGAAGTGACCAGGCATGACATTATGACATTTTTATGAACAGCGATTATCACCTGTTAGTTGGTGGGGGATGTTTGGCAGCAATTGAACATTTTTTTTCTCAAGGTTGATGTGATAGAAGCAGGAAAAATGGTCAAGCTCAAGGATTTGAGAGAGTTTAAGTGAGAAGGGCCAAATTGTGATCGCTCCAAAACTGCAGCTCTTGTGGGATGTTCCCGGTCTGCAGTGGTCAGCATCTATCAAAAGTGGTCCCAAGAAGGAACTTCTTATTAATTGTAAAATGTTGCAAGCTGTTTAAAACGAGCCTCTGTGCTGAAGTGCGTCTGTATGTTCTGCAGGATACGTACCGGAGACGTCAGATACAGCGTACAGTAACACGCCAGATGTCTTTTGACCTGACCAAGCTGCTGCTTACTGAAGACTGGTTTAGTGACATCAGCCCTCAGACCATGAGAAGACTCCTCAACATCGTATCAGTCACAGGTTAATACAGCGCCATCATTTTTGTTTTACCGCTTAATCATGAAATCTAAAATATTTGTATGGTTTTTCTAACCATTAAAAGAACAAACATACCAAATACAAGGGACAGATATAGTAATATTCTTTTCGCTTTTTTTCGAGAAAGTTTCAATTTGCAATAGTAACTCGAAAATGATTTGCCTCGATGCTTCATTTAGTCCCTTTAACTACACGCGGAGCACAGTGTTTCCCCACAGACCATTATTAACGCACCACCCGCTAAACTCTGGACCGCTCTGGGGTCTCATTTATAAATGTGGCCTACACACAAAACGGGGACGGAAACGTTCGCAGATTCCCCTTTCTCAAGTTCTGTGTTTCCACGTCGCACGTACACAGCGTTCAGAATTTACTTACAGGTGCTCACTTTCTCCCTTCAATTTTCTCATAAACAAAAATAAATAATCGCAACCTTTGCGGGGAAACTGCCCTACGCACGTTTTTAGCTTAGTTTTGTGCGTACGCCACGTTTATAAATGAGAGCCCTGTACAGGTAAAATGAAAAACAGAGGAAACGGAGAGGAAACAGCGAGGGGCGAGGAGAAGATTTAGGCCAAAGAACACAGCCGAAAGTTTCCAAAGTTTAGAATCGTTTTAAGCTAAAACATAAGGGAAAACACCATACAGTGCGTTTACCTTTTTTTATTTATTTTTAAGTAATTTGAAAGAGATTTTATATGATTTTTTTTTTTTATATTTATTTAATTAATAATTTTTTTGTATATATTTGTATTTGCATTTTGATGTAATCTGGCAATTAAATGCACTAAATGGGTTTAGTTTTCACAGATATTCTTGTTCACAATTTCAGCAATAAAAATGTTAATTTCACTAAAAAGGAAACAAATAACTTGTTCATTTTAAGAGACCCGTCTTCTTTTCAGTTGTATATTTAGCATTGCTTTTTTTAATGAAGAAAAGGTACTTCTCATACGTTTACTCAAATAATCAATAAACTAATCTATAGCTGTAATATGAATTCGATCATTGGTAGATGCCACTAATTAATAACTGAATACCTGGACACTTAAAGTATGTTTAAATTAATATTTCATTCATTACTTGCTGTTTCATTGCAGCTGGTTTGTATTAAACCTGGGGAGAGCTTTATTTCTTCTCTTTTTACTGTATTAAGACAGAAGTTACAAAGTGCTAAAATTGTAATTGATTATTATTGTTTCCTTATAGCAACAGTCTTGTTTACTAGTTTGTAAATTTGTAATACGAGTACAAATCGATTTCATAGAAATTATTTTCCTGAAACAATCTCCTCATCATTGACTTTTATCTATTCCGGAGAATTTTGTATAATTGTATATACGTGCTATGACAGGGCGTCTCCTCCGAGCCAACCAGATCATCTTCAACTGGGACCGGTTGGCGTCATGGATCAACCTGACGGAGGAGTGGCCCTACCGAACGTCCTGGCTCATCCTCTTCCTGGAGGAGAACGACCTCGTCTCGGACCAGGTCACGCTCAAGACCATTTACGAGAGGTCAGGTCCGGTGCCAGCCGTCCTCCTACGCTTGCTCTATGCTATTCTGTGTTAATGTTGGAACCGCATTCGCATCCTGTGCGCTCGAAATAGCTGCTAACAGCCCAATCAACACATGCACTTACAACAAGTTACTTTTCAGTTTGACACACAAGTTCACAGCCGTCACAAAGCTTAACAGCTCGAGCTGCTCTGTAAATATTTGTCTCAGGGCTGTTCTTTTCCTCTTGCCTGACGGTGGCAGTAGAGAATTTTTCATCATTTTTTATCTTCTGTATCACTTCTGACCTGGCCAGGAAGAGACCTTTCGATGAAGTAATGGGTTTTGGCCTTTTTGTTCAGCCAGTGAAGCTGCCTTCATGTGTCAAATGTCACCGAAAATCGCAGGAAATCCGATGCTCTTGTAGAACAATGTATTGAACATTGACCTGGTAAGTATTTGCCTAATTCTTTACTTCTTTAGAGAATGTAGCTTTGTGTGTATGTGTGTGTGTGTGTGAAGCAGTTGCTGCTGTTGCTCAGGGCTTGGCCTTTAAAGGTTGCTTTCTGTCACACTGCACTAGCATGCTGTGACTCCCCAGGCTGTGGAAGTGTCAGAGCGTCTCAGTGTCAGCATCTGGTCCCTCTCACACAGCCTGGCTCGCTCTCTCTCTTTCTCTCTCTCTCTCTCTCTCGCATACATTCTCTCTCCATTTCACTTGCTCACATTATTCTCTCTCATCTTAAACTCATGTCATACCTGTAGTGTATAAATGCACCTGCTTCTTCCCTCCTCTCTCTCTCTCTCTCTCCATTTCACTTGCTCACATTATTCTCTCTCATCTTAAACTCATGTCATACCTGTAGTGTATAAATGCACCTGCTTCTTCCCTCCTCTCTTTCTCTCTCTCTCTTTCCCTCTCCCAATCCTACCCCCCACCTGTTAAAGATGAAATAAAAGACTTCCCTGTAGTAAATTAAGTTGTAAAATTAGAAACTTGACAGTTGTGATGTCATTCAAGCTCCCGTTTTTTTTATGGCAGTTGATGAGGTTTATTTCTCCTGACGTTCCCGAGGACTGCAGTGTGAGCTAAACGGTAGCACATTTCAGGCTGGACTCCTTTGATCGAGTCGCAGAAACAAGTCAGGCTTTACTGATAAAGAAAGTGTAATTTACAGTGACAGGCAACCCAGAAGAAGTCGATGCCAACGTTCGTTGTTGATCGATAACCTCATCTACAGCTGCACTGTTAATCATGTGCTTTTTATGACATTTGCCCTTATCCAGAGCTACTTACATTTATCTCATTTATACAACTAAGCAGCTATGGGATTAATTGTCTTGCTCAAAGGGGCAAAGGCCTAGGAGTGGCAGCTTGCTGTGGCTGGGATTTGAACTCACGACCTTCGAATCCAAAGTCCAATGCTTTACCCACTAAGCGACCACCTCCCCCTACTAGCTAGTTAGCTTTGGCTTTGCTAACGCTATTCATTAGTGATTGCATATTTGCATTAATACTTTTCATTTGCTCATGTGTATATAAATATATTTTTTTAACATACAGTTTTGAACTAGCTAATTTAAAGCTCAGCTCCCTCCTGTCACTGTCTCGTTATAGCTGCAGGTAGTATACAGGAAGTCCCTAAGTTACGATGGTTTGTCAATCTTACAATGACGGTAGCGATACAAATATTTATTTTTACAAATATTACAATTTTGCCGCATTTTCATGTTCGTATGATCCGTTAGGACACTGCCAGGATGTCTGAAAAATCGTAACCTCGCCAGCAGTCAGAGTTGAGTTGTCTCGGTGTCGGAGGGCGTATATTTGTTCTGGGATTTTGGTGTTTCAAAGCCCAATTTTAGCTCTTGTTCCTCTCATTTTTATTGGCGTCGCCGCACACAGTCATTTGGCTCTGCCCCTTTCCTCGCGAACTGCCGCTTGTCCACGCGCCCTGCTGAGACATACATACATACTGTAAAGATTATACATTACGGTACTGTAATTTGCTTAAATTTGCTATTTGATTGTGCTCAACATTAACCCATACAGGTCACCTTTCTTTAATGCTTCTGGGTAGGTTAGGCCGTGTCTGGATTTTTCAGGTTACGATGGGATCATCAGAACACATCTCCATTATATCTCTGTGACTACCTGTGCATATAATACTGTTGCTTTACTGTGAAACAGCCATTTGCTTGCAAGTCTTAAGTTTTTGAAAGAACATTAAAATCGTCCTTCTGACTGATTCGGCTTCTGCACCCTTGCCCTGTTTTCCTCCACTTTAGTGTTTGGCTCAATACATGGTGCTGATATTTATCTCTTGGAACATGGTGCGTTCATTAGAATTAGGTCATTTAAATGAAGGTTTAAAGATGTTTAACTTCACTGACGGTGAACTTGGCACATAAAAACATGCGAAGGTTATAGCAAAGATATAAGTATGCACTACTCTTGATCATTTTAAAACACAACCATCAGCAGTTGAGATCTTTTTTTTTTTTTCCTGAAGAGAGCTAAAAAAAACCCCAGCTGACATGTTGCGTTCTTATCTGTGCCAGATATGTCTCCTGATGATAAACTGTCAACTTTTTCTTGATGCTTGCTTTTCACCTCCGCTTCCCTCGTTTGGTCACGTGGCCAAGCGGCTGTCTTATCTCTCGCTAGTTCTTTTTTAGAGCGACGTGAGTCACATCACTTCACAAATCCCTCGGCTGATGTTCGCCGGTTGCCCATTTTAAGCCCTTTTTGTTTTCATCCTCACCCTCTACTCCTTTCTTCCTCTGTTTAACTGTCATTCTGCGGTCAGCGTCACGTTAAAACACTGACCCACAAACAGTCATTTTCAGATTCTTGCTTCCCTCGCGGCCTGTGTGTAGGGGCATTGTGAAACATCACTGCCCATGTGGCTGCGAGTTCAACTTTCCACATACGCCCCAGGGCTGTATGTCGCCCCAGACGCATCAGCCTATCAGAGAGGACGTTACTAAAAGAGTGAGTCAGCGATTCATAGGTCAGCTGTCACTCTGAATCGCACTCACAATGTGGCTTCTCTCTGTTTCGTGTGTGCGCGTGTGTGTGTGTGTGTGTGTGTGTGTGTGCGTGCATGTGGGTGAGAAAGAGGGGGCTGATGGACGCATCATGTGCTTGGGAAGAGGACATACTGTGTGTGAGAGCATGTGGGCGTATTGCCTAGTTTAGATTTGTTTTTATGTTTCTCTCCTCCTCCCTTTAACTCACACACATTGATTTCTGGGAGAGAGAAGTGATAAAATACCCTTTTACTGACCTTGTTCTCTCAGAGTGGATTAGAAGTCATGAAGCCTTTAGGCTCTTTCAAGTTCTGTACCAAGTATTATCTTCCTTCTCACTTTGCTTTCAAACTTCTGCAAAAAAAAAAATAAAGAAGAGTCTCATGACGCAGAGCGTTAGAAATACACGTAAGTAGCACAACACAACCACACACACACCCGCACCTTGCTGCAATTACTACGCCTTAAAGAAAGTAAGCAGAAGAGTTCCAGCTACCCGTGCTGTGTGCTGTGTCACTGACACAATGCCTCTGTAACGATGTGTTGCTTCGGTTCTCTAGATACGTCTATCCCATAGAGCGGCGCTCTCATCATGGAAGCAACTTCTTTCTCTCCCACGGCACGCCAGTGTTTTAATCTTCTGGAGAATGTAAATAATCTGTTAATAACATTAGCCTGTTTTATGATTAACACAGAGAGGCAGTGCAGGCTAAAGTAATCTGTCTTAGAAACTGTGTGTGTGTGTGTGTGTGTGTGTGTGTGTGTGTGTGTGTGTGTGTTGGAGGGGGCAGCTCTGAGCACAAAGATCGCTGTGTCCTCAGGAGACACAGGCCGAGTCTGCACCTACACACAAAAACACCCTGACCAGCGTGATTCATCCGTTCTACTGGGAAAACTACAAATTGCATGTAGGAGGCCAAGTCTTCTGCGGCCCCAGCACACTTAGGCAAATTGAAAGCAAAACAAACCCCCGAAAGGGCTGCGCACATTTATTTATTTATTTATTTTTGTTATTTATAGCTGTCAGAAGTTGCAAATCAACACTTGGGGCCGTGTTGCCTGAATGCATTCACCTTTTTTTTTTTTTTCGAATTCTAACCGGACATATTTTTCTCTGCGTCCTCTGCTGTGCACTCGCTCACCTGCTTCTTCTCTCCCTCACCTCAGGAGGGGAAATCGGGAAGAGCGTAATTACACCATAAAAAGTAAAGTCCGGCAGCAGGCGGAAGCCCAAATCTAGTGCGCCGGCGGAGAGGAAGCGAGAGTCCTTCTGACTGCTGGTGGCCGTGATCTGGTGTGGAGTTTTTGAGCGGAGTCAGGTCCAGCGGGAGGTTATTTCTGGTTGCCGCGCTCCGATTTTAGCTTGTCGAAAGGTGTGGCCCACCGAGCCGTCTCTGCTCCGACATCTGGTGTCCTGCGCGTGCCAGCACGGCCTGACGGAACCCGAGCGGGCTGAGCACCGTGCCCAGACCAACCCCTCCCTCGTCACACACACATACACACGCGCACCTGACATGGGCCGCTAGCATATGTCGTTCACCCTACACACACACACACACACACACACACACACACACCTCCCATACTGCCAGAGCCCCTTGTTAATTAACCGTTAGGAGAGCTGGTGACACGTGCTCCCACACAACCTTTCGCACCCAGGAGCGAGTGTGAAAGCTCAGGAAAGAGCACATGCCCCCTCACCTTTTTTCTTCACCTCGCAAAGCATCACTTGGCATGGCTCCCTCACACTGTCCTTCAGTTTATCTGGATGCCTAAACGCTCCTCCTTGTTTACAAATCCGCAAGCGTCTTCTCTCCTGTCACGCTTCCCCACGTCACACATTCATCCAGCGGACAACGAGTGCCGCGCTGCGCCCTTAATCCCGGCTTTTAAAGGCGATTTCTGCAAAACTTTTTAACTAATGACACTTAAAATGAATCTGTGCGAGGCAATCAGAGCTCATTAGAAATACTCCTTTTTGCAAGTACAGAAACATTAAGATGATATACTGTTCATTCAGGATTACTTTAATTGGACCACTTATTGTAATTTTGGTTGCAATTACCGTCAGTGATAAAAGCATTTTTTTTTTTCTTCCTGAAGCACATTTTGTCTAATTCCCTTTATGCATGCTGCCTAATAAGGCTTTAAATATCACTTCTCAACAAAAGAGAACAGCTTCCTTTTTTTTTCCTTCTTCAACACTTTTGAACTTTTGTGCCCCTGAGTAAAAGATTCTTTTTTCATCTCGCTCTTCGTTGCTGTTTCCGTATTTCCGTCACGTAGCGAGCTTGTCTCGAACAAGTCTGAGAGTTTTGCTCAGTATGCCTCTCTCTTTCTCTGGATTGAGCCTCTTGTGTAGCTACTGAATCCTTCTTGAGACATTTGGTGGTGAGAACCTGGAAAATGGATAGCACTGTCAATGATCAGGTTGCTGGAAAATAGAAAATAGAAAGAATAGATTGTTTCCAATAGAACGGAGCACTATTTCTGAAAAGGAGCACACAGTCTCGGGTTGGCAGAGTGACCTCCAGATGGTTGAGATGAGCTGGGGAGTGGGAGAAAGTGAAAGTTAGAAATAAAGTGAGAGGCTGTGTGGTGAACAGAGGGAGATGAGAGTGGATGTAACACTGGGTTGGCGCCGCGCTGTCACAGAGGAATTGTTTTTTTTTTTTTGTGCTTTGTAGTTCCCAGGCTCGGTTTTTTTGCGACATCATGATGATGACGAGAGTGGGAAATGAGCGAATGTTACACTGGTGCTTGGCCAAAGCTCTAAAGTCTTTTTTTTTTTTTTTTTTTTATGGATTAAAAGATTAAAAATGAGTGTACCAGGGCACTCGAAAGAAAATTTTATTAGCATCGCAGAGAAACGAGCGAATGCTTATCGCCCTATCTTCTCTGGCATTCTAAAACATGCGTATTTGATTAATTCAGTAGGATAATTGCAAGGTTATCAAGGTTTAGGTTCTGTGGAAAACATTGGGGCCCTGAGAAAATTATGCTTCAATCAACTTCTCTTAGTGCAAGCTTGAGTAGTGCTATGCTTTTAATCCGTCAGTTGTTTTCCCAAAGATACAGCCGTTGAATTTACTCTGTAGTTCTCAGAGTTCCCTACATCTCTACTTCATAATTCTCAGAAACCTTAAGACAGCCGTCATTGTTTCTCACAAAACCCCCCACTTCTGTCTTTCTGTGTTGCACCATTTGTTGTTTCTGCTGAAAAGTATATGGTAGTACAAGTAACCTGTTAAAGAGGTGATCGGATGATGTCAGAACAGAGAACTGAATCAATGTTAAGACTTTAGGGATGGTGGGTTGAGCCGTACGCGTATCTCAAAGGGAACGTGGTACGGAGTGGTACTGACGAGTGTAGGTGGGAGCTGGTTTGGCTTTGACAGCAAGCATCAGCGTTTTTAAATTCGCCGCAGACAGGAACATGAAGCCGTTGGAGAGTTCGAGAAGTAGGGGAGGTTGAAAAAAAAAAGATGTGCAGCTGCAAAAGGTAGGCCCATTTGACGCTGGAAAGGAGAATACTGCATGACCGAGTCAGATAGAAAATGATAGTTAGCTGTCCAGCAATACACAGGTTTTATGAGTTGGCAGATAATCAGAACGTTCAGAGGAGATTTGGCAAAACCTTGATGTGGGCCTGTATCTCCAGGAACATAGACAGATATACATGCCAGGCAGCTGTATGACATGCTGAGAACTGAGCAGGGACATGCATGTCTAAGAAAGTCATTGAAAAAAAAATATTCAGGATAATACCTCACGGCTCGAGTAGGTAGAGTGAAAAAATGAAAGAGGACCAAGTACTTGTGGCATTCCGGTAGCGAGTTTGCATGCAGCTGATTAATGGATATCTTGCCGTGGCCTGATGTGTCTGTACCTTTAGGCTGCTCAAGAAGTATGAGTGCACCTCTTAGGTCTCAGTGGCAGTTCTTTTCTGTAAAAAAGACAAATTAACAGCTCATTTCAACGTTTTATAGAGAGTACAGAGATGTGATACTGGTAAAGAATAGTTAATGGACCTTTTATATAATGGGTATGACCATTTTGGATTCTTATTATTGCACACAATGAGTGCAAGATAATTAGCCTAGATGCTAAACAAGTATTTGAATTCCCCGATTTCTTTATATTTCTTTTTTATATAGTTTTTACTATTACTGAAATTATATAGTTTAAAGATTGAGTCGAATTCTTGTTTAAATAAGCTGAATCAAATATGTTGGTGATTTTTAACAATGTAATTTATTTAACAAAACAATAGCTATTCATGTAGGAAAGAGGCATGTAGTCTTTGCATTTACTTGCCTTAAAAAATTATAAAAGTACGGGAGTGTGAAGGGTTGATGCTTAACCTCTGACAAGGAGCAGAAGACACTTATGTTACGTTTATACAGGAAACAAAATGTGGATGATGTTTTAGCTGACCAGTAATGCAAATTCAGTTCCATGGTATTTCCAAACAACTGCTTCTTGAGAAGTTCCTTGTTTCCAATCTCATCAATTAAACCGTGAGAAAATTTTCAACTCCCAACCAATTTTTAACCAGGCCTTTCTTCTAAGCATATGCTGAACATCTTTCAATGTTTGTTCATCAGCAAGGGAAATCTTGTTTACCAATTTGGCAACCATTTGGAAACAAGTGAGTAATAGCTTCTGGTTGCCTGGAATAAGTTAGCACTTCCTGAACTCCTTCAGGAACCAATGTCTCATGCTATGACATCTTGCTGATATTTGACTTCTCATGGACTATTGCTGAAGTAGAATTGACCATATGTTTCATATAGCACTTGACTTCAAAGTTTGCCTTGTTTTTTGTTTTGGTTTTGTAGTAATTGACTTTTTAATTAACCTTTAGCCAAGGTGTCGGCTTTCTGTAAAGACTGGTGTCCTAGTTTCATTAAATGGGTTTATTTTGCTTCCTTGGTTTTCTATAGTTTGGTCTTTTTAACCAGTGCGCTTTGCTTTATTAAGCCAATATCTTTCAGTCTTAGTCAGGCTTAATTAATCCTGTCTGCCAAGTGTAAGTTGGATTCGCGAAAGGAAGTTTCCAGTCAGGGGAGCAGTAAAAGGAAAACTTGAATGCAGATGTGTTTGTACTTGCATGTATTGGTCAGTTTTGTGTATCCAGCTGAACTGGAACCCACTGAGAGGTTCTTAACAGAGTGCTGTCTTTACATGCAATTGCGAATCAGCAGTACGGCCATGAACATGTTTGCTCTGCTTGCTTGATTGAGCGCCTGGCAGCTCCTCACCCTAGGGAGTGTTGACGAACGCCTACAGCTCCACGTGCCAGCCTGCCAGCTGCTCTCGGGGTCCCGCCTCTACGAGGATACCATTGGCTGTCACTAGTCGTCTTATGATGTGCAATTTCGGCCGCGATTGCTCTTTTTGCAGCGGTAAAGTCGATTCTCCTTATTACTCTCAAAACTCGAATACGTTAGCTTTCCTGCATATCTGGCCATCTTGAGTAAATACTGAAAGGCACTCGCCTCGCACCATCATCACAAGGGTGGCTGGAAGCAAAGTCAAGTGGCACGTTAATCGGTCAGCCGGAGGGGGAAAGAGTGGGAGAATTATGCTCCTTCCCGTCAGCTGCTGCTGTGTAGGAGTTTTTCAAAAAGAGGAAGAGGAGGAAGAAAAGAAGGCTCAGTCAGTGTCAGGATTGATCAGCATTTAGTGAAACGCAGGCCAGAAACCTCCCAAGGCAGCCATGCCTCTAGTCTCAGAGCCACCACATGGCTGCAGTCAATAGTCTTATTGAACACGTGCAAGCCAGTACACTTTTATCTGCCTCTGCATTTATTAAAACAAAAAAAGTAACAATGTTTTCACATGAAGCAACTCTGCTGATCCCAGTGTTCCCATGAAAGATGACTGACAATGCCTTTGGTTATTTGCATTTTTTTCCCAAAGCAAAGTAAAAAAATATCACAAGCAATGTTGGAACCAATTACTTGATGTTTGGGCCAACTTTTCCTCCTAACTGCATGAAAAAATGCTGTCTTTTTTTTTTAAGCGGATGGGTTCCACTGGTGCGAGCCAACACAAATATCAGCCTGCATGTTTTAGCATTAGAAACTGACGATAGTCCTTCAAACAATACGTTAGCAGCTTATGTGATGAGACTAAGGTTTCAGTCGCGATGGCTCTCGGTGTGTCCATTCTCATACAGTCTGCAAATGCAAGATTGTGCAAAAAGGAAAGAGGACAAACACATATCTGTAAAAGGGGAAGATGAGTAACTACCCATATGTCCTCAGTGACTGACCAACAGAACCACCAACCCCCACATCCCTTCTACCATAATTCCCCACTTACGCCAGTATGGCTGCTGTCAGCTCAAGCTGTTAGAGCTAGAGTGTTGTGATGGTATGTTTATGCTTTGGTCTGGGTGTTGTGTTGGCCGGTGTCAGGACATTTGTGTTCTTTTGCTTCATGCCAGATAAAATAGAAAGGCTTTGGTGGAGCTTTTACACACCCAAAACCATTCTGCATAGCAGTCACTGTGTTGCAGTGTTATGCTTTGTGTATTTGGAGTCGGAACGTCCCCAACATCCACTCGTGTTACAGACGAGCAACACATTTGAACTTTTTAAACTTGAAGTTTCAAGTCACAACTCTGCTGAAATATCGTAATATTGCGTATATCGCACACGTGTCCTGTTTACAGTGTTTCTATCCCCCTTCCCAGAATGGCCTATTATTCCTCCTCTGATTTGGCAAGTCTGCGATTCCATAAACAAGTGGAATGCGCATTAGTATTTAGACTGTGTGCCTCAAAATTCCATTAACTCTAATGCATCGTGTCTGGAGTAAATCATATAAACTGGTCGTTACCCAATCATCATTAGGACATAAACCACAATTTTATGGCTGCTTGTAGAGTTAAGCATTATATGAATTTGGTGTTCAAACAGTATTTCATGTGAAAGAGCTATTGTGTTAAGGATGGCAAATTTGTATTATTCCCTATGAATAAGACAATAAGTCATTTTCCAGATATGGAGTATATGCATCAGTTCATGCTGGGAAGTCTGGTGTGTATTTTAAGTGTCTTTAACTATGTTCCTAAAAAGAACTTCTTAAAGACGTCATTATGTAGCCATGTTAGTAGAGGAACATCAGTGTGTGTGTGTGTGTGTGTGTGTGTGTGTGTGTGTGTGTGTGTGTGTGTGTGTGTGTGTGTGTGTGTGTGTGTGTGTGTGTGTCAGTCTTGTAACAGAGGAAGTCTCTGGAGAGGCTCTCGTCACTGGCTCCTGTTTGTCTGCGAGTGAACATATATAAGCACACAGTCTCACACACCCCAAATAAACATTTCCAGCTGGATTTAAGGAGAAGCAAGCCACCAGTTCTGCCTAATCCAGTGCGTGGGAAAAGCACCAGAGCCATTCCCTTACAGGCACCATGTGTTCGGCTTCCACCGCCCTCTTCACTGTGGTGTCGTGCAAGCCTATTTGCGAACGAACTGCTCGTACATCTATACTGCGTGCTTTGCGGGTCCCTGATTAAGATCACCCCACACCCCCCCATCCTTGTGCACTTCCTTTTATGTTGAGCTCATCTCCACCTCCGTGCAGTGACATTGTGTGGAGGGTCAGCCGTCTGGTCACACGGCATCCACTGATGATGCCACTGACTCTAAGGACTGTGGGCGCACACTGCACATCATTGTCCAGTGCATGTAGTCTTTTCTTCCACCCAGTATATCACACACAGTGTCATACACATTCACTTTTGGTGAACGCAGCTGTGGACGAGTTCACTGTGTTTTAACAGTTATCTTTGTTTGACTCGGATGTCAGAAAGAGGGAACTAGGTGTCAAAGCCAGTGTGGACCGGCCAGATATAGGTTCTAATCTGTGTTTTAAATAAAAATGATTTGTGTAAATTTATAATAGAAAATTGCATCATGATGCCTACAATGATTTTGACATGACTGGATTAAAGTGTCTTAGCTAAATCTTTGTAAAGTAGAGGAAAGTTTTACAGAGTATGCTGGAAGCTACAACTTCCAATGAGTAATTGGAGTAAAAACATTTTCTTACAGCGTGTAAGAGACTCTTAGGGACTTCGTTATTCATTTAGCTCTTGCTTAGAATCCAGTAGCACCTTCCACACGTCAGCTTGGCCACTGAGCTCCATTGTGCTCGCCTCAAATCGGATTACTTAACCCACTGCAATGAAAGCATGCTAAGTGGTGAGCTCAAAAACTATGTGGTAAAGTCTGGGCCCATTACCAAAAAGAAGCCCAAAAAACTGTTTCCTAACCAGTTAGTACTTGGGATATAGCAGTTGATCCAACCCTCGCAGCGCAGACAGACAGAACAAAATGTCTGCATTCATCAGTTAACAAATCTTGATCTGCATCTGATATTAACTCCCATGCCCGGAAGTGATTTATCACATACTGCCTGACGTTGTGGTTTGTTGAGTTCAAGGCTAGTTCTGAAGCATTCTTGGTGTTTTTTTTTAAGGTGGTGTGAGTGGGCCAGAAGCATTAAGCCAGTTTCACACTGTGCAATTAGTTTGTTTTTGTTTTTTTGCTTGGATTATTTCTTGTCACAAGATGACCGTAATAAAATCGGGGCCAAGATTTATAGCATGTTCTCCATGCTAGTGCGTACGATATAGCGAGGGATCGTGACTACAGCATGATCCGGACTCACTCAGAAAAAAGGAGATACGTCATCAGAAATATTTCGATGTGAGCTTGAAATACTAACTCCTTTTGTAATTATCACTCTTGTATATCAGTTTGCCTTTCACATCGGCCTCTGCCTGGTTTAGATGAGTCCCCAAGCAGGGGAATACAGTCTAAAACTGCCAGAACAGCTGAAAAAACTGACCAAAAAACCCATACAGTGTACAATGTTTAATTCTAATGAAGTTCCGATAACGCTGGAAGGATGGGCTGTATTTTTGTTGTTGGACGTCAAAATGTAAGGCTTTTGTCTACAAAATTGCTTACTGAACCATTCATTGTGCTGCAGGATTTCCAAAAATATCCCCACTACCAAGGATGTGGAACCATTGCTGGAAATCGATGGAGACATCCGCAGCTTTGAAGTGTTCCTGTCCTCGAGAACCCCTGTGCTCACAGTCCATGACGTGGAGATGTTCCTACCCTGCACTGTCAACTTGGACCCCAAACTTCGAGAGATCATCGCCGGTATACAGACACCACTCATTCCAGCGCAGATAAAACATCGACCTATTAGAGACGCTCAGTTTTTAGTTACTGGTTTTATCCAAGCGGGATGGAAGTTCCCCTGGTTAACCATTAATGCTTTTCACACCGTCGATCTTCTCTATGAGGTGTGTCGAAAACCCAGACCAGAATTGTAAACGATTCCACTATTTAAGGCAAGAGAACGAAACAAGGGTTCTTTTGTGCTTAGTTCAGGATGTGAAACATCATTCAAAATTGCCTCCTTATTCCTGAGTTTCTCTGACTACTTCTTTCCCCCGAGCAGAAACGTGTGATTACAGCACACAGGGAAAAAAAAAAAAAAGTTGTGTTGTCAGACTTTTTCTGGCACGTTGCACTGGTAATCCACTGAATCTTTTGGGAGGAGACTGTTTGGTCATCACTGTTTGTTGTTTTGAGAACCAGGCCTTTTTTTTTTCTTTCCCTCTTTTCTCACAGGACTTACTAAAAATGCTGTGCATCATTTGGCTAAAGTTAACCATGAGTGGGAGTAAATGAATGCCTTTAAACACATGTCGAAATTCTAATCTTCCATCAGAAATGATGTCTCTCTCGTTCTTTCTCTCTCGCAAAGATGTGCGTGATGCCCGGGAGCAGATGCACCTCGGCGGAGTGAGCTATCCCACAATGCCCCTGCAGGAGGCTCCGGCGAGGCCACACTCTGTGTTTGGCCAGGGTCCTGCAGCCTGCTCGCCCACCGGCTCCTTTCCCGCACAGACTCACAGCAGTTACTTCAGCGGCCTTACTGGGCCACAACACCCATTCTACAACAGGGTGAGACACGCGCACACTGAAAATAATGTCCTCTTAGGAAATACAATATCTTGAATATTGTCAAATATATCTAGTATAGATTTTATTGGGTTATTGTAATCATTAGATTTGATTCAACTTTGTCATTGTGCAGAATACAGAGACAATGAAATACAGTTAGCATCTAACCAGAAATGTATAAGTGGCATATTTATAATAGAATCTATTTAATAAAACATATTTGACCAATTCGACCATATTCATGATGTCTCCACTTGATGATAAATGATTGTTTTTGTTTTATTTTAGCCTTTCTTTCTTTTTTTTTGCTTTGCTAATATCTAGCCCATCCCATCCTGTCCTCATTTGTTCACGTTCTCCCTCTCTCTCTCCTCCACCTCCATAGCCTTATTTCCCTCCTCATGTTTATCACGTGCCCCGTCATTATCCCGGCAACCCCCTCCATGCCCCCTCCCGCCCTTCCTCCAAACTGGCCTTCCATAAGGACCACAACTCTGGACTAGTAAGTACATGATCAACCCTTAGAGCCATGTGAGTGTTGCAGTGTGGATAAGTGCTTCTCAGCCCCCAGTTTTCTTGTTTCATTACACCTAATTTAACACGCTAGCGAGTTTTCAAGCTCTTCATAAACTCCGATGTGTTAAATCATGTGCCTTTGCTTACTGGTATTGGGATTGAGAACCACTTTACATGACTGCATAGAACATATCTCTATTGTTGCTTACTTTTGGAGGATTTTTTTTTTTAGGTCTGAGCACCATCTTGTTTCAATTCAATACCATCATCTATCGCTTTACAGATTCTATGACGGTAGTAAATTGGATTAGATGTAGCAGGAAGAAACAGCTGCAGAATTTATATCCCATTACTGTGTGTGTGTGTGTGTGTTTGTTTGTTGTATACTTGTGTACTCCTACCATTCTACAGATTTCTGTCTTTCTCTGCTGGTTCACTTTCACCCATATCTTTTACGCTCATCATCTCTTTTCGTCAGGGTGTTATCAGAGAAGATGCCCTCGAAGGCCCCCCCTTCCTCACCTCCCCCTCTATGGTACCCATTCACTGTTATTCTGTGTGTCTCTTTTATATGCATTATAGGCCAAACTTTGGAAGAAACACCACACATTTGTATTATTATTAATAATAATAATAAATTTGAATAGACAACATAAAATAATGTAGCACTTTTTAAAAAGTAAATTGCAATAAAAACAGTGTACAGAGGCTTGTTTTCTGCTGAACTTTTTGATTGTGTGGACAGTGTAGCCTCCTCTGTATTTATGTATGAAAAATACAGTCAGCTCTGCTACACAAAAAAAGTATTTAATTCTAATTTATTTTGCACATTTCTTTTTTTATTTAAGTCACCATCATATACACTATATGGATAGAAGTTTGTGGACACCTAAACATAAGATTCGTATGTGCTTTTTGAACATCCCATTCCACATTTAGTCCCCATTTGCTGTTAAAATAACCTCTACTCTTATAGGAAGATTTGTGAAGTCAGTTATTGAAGTAGGGTGAGGAGGCCTGGGGCGCAGTCAGCATTCAAGTTGAGATCAGAACTCTATAGCAGGAGATCTTCCATTCCAACCTGTATCTTCATGGATCTGGCTTTGTGACAGGGGCATTGTCATGATAGAACAGGTCCTATTTCAAGTGAAGGGAAAATCTAGTGTGTGCCTCCAACGTCAGGTGTCCTGATATTTTGGTTCATATATTGCATACTGTTTGTCTTTACTCTAATACACCTGCATAATCTCATTATTAAATCCCAGTATCTAGTGTTACATAGAAAATGATCGAATCCGATTTAAATCTGGTTCCTCCTGAGTTTTTCCATGCCACACTCAACATTTGACCACTTAGGATATCAAGTTGCTGTTTTGTAACTTGTCAATGTCTGTGATTAAATACACTTTATCAGTAACTTGAAGTGAATTGAATATATAAATATAAAAAAAATGTTGTGCATTCTCAGACGCCTAGAGAGGCACGTTTGGTTATAAAACCCAAACCAACAGTAAACTAACTGAGAAAACTAGCTACAGTATATCAGTTTTTAACCCATGGCATAAGTGTACTTAAGATACTTCATGTATAGGTGTGCTGATAATACAAGGGCTGTGCCCCCAATAAATGAAGATTTAAAACTAATTTTAGCAGTAAAATCATATTTACATATTTGCCACATTGTACAGTTGGGGAAGATATTGTTTGATCCCCTGCTGATTTAGTACATTTACCCCCTTACAAAGAATTTAAATCTTTTTTTTTTATGGTAGGTTTATTTTAACAGAGGGAGAAAGAATATATATATAAAAAAAATGTAATTATATATAAATTAATTTGTATTTGATCGAGTGCAATAAGTATTTGATCCCCTACCAACCAGCATGAATTCTGACTCCTAAATAAACAAATTAGTCCTGTCCATTTAAGAAAGTACCCCTAATATCAACTCTCTGACACCCGTCACAGAATCAACCTCTTTCAATCAAACCTCGCCACCACCATGATGTCAAAGGACATCAGGGACAAGATTGTAGCCCTGCACAAGGCTGGAATGGGCTACAAGACCATCAGCAAGAAGCTTGGGGAGAAAGAGACCACTGTTGGTGAGATAATTTGGAAATGGAAGAAATGCAAGATAAGTCAATCGCCCTCGCTTTGGAGCTCCAGGCAAAATCTCACCTCATGGGGTAAGGATGGTTCCGAGAAAGATGAGGAATCAGCCCAGAATAACACGGGAGGAGCTTATTAATGATCTCAAAGGAGCTGGGACCACAGTCACTAAGAAAACCATTGGTAACACACCAAGGTCTCTCTGCTCAAGAATGCACATAAACAGGATCGTCTGAAGTTTGTCAGTGAACACCTGAATGATTCAGTGAATTCTTGGGAGAATGTGATGTGGTCAGATTAGACCATCGACTTGACTTGTCGTCTTTGGAGGCAGAGAAATGCTGAATATGACCCCAAGAACACCATCCCCACTGTCAAACATGGAGGAAACATTCTGCTTTGGGGCTGTTTCTCTGCTAAGGGTACAGGAAGACTTCACCACGTAAACGGGGCCATGCACTGCAGAATCTGGGATAAGAACCTCCTGGCCTCAGACAGAAGGTGGATGGGTGGGTCGTTAATGGGTCTTTCAGCATGACAATGACCCAAAACTCATGGCCAAGGCAACAATCGAATGTTCTCGTAGCCCATTCCAGCTTTGTGCAGGTCTACAATCTTGTTCCTGACGTCCTTTGACAGCTCTCTAGTCGTCCTCATGGTGGTGGAGAGGTTTGAATGGAAGAGGTTGATTCGGTCACTGGTGACTTATATACACATAATGAGTTGATATTAGGAGTACTTTTTTTGAGGGACTGGACTAATTTGGGTGTGTGGGTGTCAGAATTCTTGCTGATTTTGTCGGGGATCAAAAAAAGATTTGTATTTGATTTTATTTATTTTTGTTACATTTTCTGTTAAAATAACGCTACCATCAAAATTCTAGACTGTTCATTTCTTTGTAAGGGGGAACATAATTGAATAAATAATTCCAAATAACTTTCTAAATAAAATTGGTGACTCCACAAAGCTTTTCCATATATAAAATGAAAGATTTGATTTGCAAATGCAAATTGACTTTTAGAATTACAACATACTTGCCTTCCATACTTTTGGTCCGTATTGTATGTTAAAGAGAATCGTGTCTGTTTGCTCATGCATCATGACTTGGACTTGCTCTTCCACCAGCACACTTGCAAGAGGCCACATCTATTGCTTTAATCCATGTCTCTATGTCGTCTTTATGTTTTGTCCGTTTTCTGACTGACAGTGTACTAACAGTCCTCTGCTATCAGACCTCATGCTGTTTCATCACAACTTATTGCACTTTTGAGCTGAAGCTAGCTGCAGTTATGCCACCATGAATCGCTTGTATGCCCGTGCATCTTTTCTGCTTGTATGCCTTTTTGGATTGTTTTCATTAGTCGTTCACACTTTCTCTCTTTACGCATGAAATCAGTATTCGATCGTACAGTCAGAGCTGTATGATCAAGGAGAAAGCTGCAAGTATACATCCTTTTTTTTTTTTTTTTTTTTGCTGTAACCCACTTTTCCTTGTCGGTCACACCAGGGTGGGTGCTTCTAAAAATTCGATGCCTGCTTTTTAGAGTTGCAGATACACACTTCAGCATGCCTGCTGTCTCTCTCCCAATATCTCTCCCTATATAAATACATATTTCCTGCACCCCATTATATGAATGCTGTCAGCTTTGACTGTTCCTGTAGTGAATTTGCTTAACCGAATCATTGTAATGAAGACTCAGCATTGCAGGTGGGTTGCTGTGGAAGAGTCGATTTGGATAATTGTGTTTAATGATATGTCTGTCTATGTGTTCCCAGCTATTCTCACTTATAAAGGAGGTGTTTACTACAAGATATAAGCCTGGAGAGCATTTTACTTTTAAAACTTAATGTTAAACAGCATTTCTGTGGTAAAAAAATAACACAAATGTCCTCAACTCCTTAAGGCTTCACTGTAGTGTATCTGTGTATCTGATTTCTCGTGTCATTATAAATTTTAATGACATACCTTAGAGATATGTCTGAATGATAAAATGTTTATTGAAATCATTTAGAGATTTCCAACTGCTATTTTCTAAAAACTCTACCTTCAAACAGTGTTATTAAGAAATCGAGGGGTCTCCTTTGGTTTTTGGGTTTATTTATGATTTTTTTTTTTTTAAATCAAATTACATTAGCTAATACAACGACTAAACGAAATGTTATGGATTTTTCCAGCCCCGTTAAAGAATAATGATATGAGCTTCATTTCCAGTCCTGAATCCTCCTCTGACCTTGATGATGATTTAAAATGTTTGTCTTAATATAACCACTCTTCCCTCCTCCTTTTTCTCATCTTCTTTCATATTCTCTCTTCTTCTGAACAGATAAAGTCTCAGCCTCCCAGAGTGAAGCAGGTACAGGCTCCTACGCTTGAGTCTATTCCTCATTTTTCTTTAAATCTGTTATTATTATTATTGTTTTTTTTTTGGCTTTGGCCTTCCTTATATAGTACATTTAAAATGCCTTTCCTGATATTGTTGCTTTAAAAAGTTTTCTATTATTCTACTCCTGCTAGACCGATAGGCTTGATAGTTGAATCAGGTGTGTTTTAGTTGGAAAAGTGTAAAAATAAGTAATTAAATAAATAATGTGCATGAGGTCTGGACAGGGTGTGTTTTTCTTTTTTTTTCTTTTTCACAAGTCATGTGAAAATTGAGAGACAAATTCTTTGTAAGTGTTTGGCAATGTTGTACACTAGAACTTTGATGAACCGGCTAGAAAAAAATAGCCACATTACATAATTGCAGCTGGACACTGAGCTTTCACTTCTCACACCAATGACCTTTAACATAAATCTTATTCCTCATTCAGGCTAGTTACTGTCCCTAGATAACCAGTCTGTTCCCAGAACAGCTCCAGTCGCCTGGTTTGGACACATTTTTACAGTTAATTTCAAGGTGCACAAGCAGCTCACGTGTTTTTGTTTTCAAGCCAAATTTCCCATCATCCTTATTTAGAAGTGAAAAGATATGCAATCTTTTACGCAGTATAGTAGAAAGGCGAAAATGTAGTAAGTCCAGAACTTAACATGTGATGGTAAATTCCACCCAATACCAGTTTTCTTGCCAACATCTTCTTTTTTTCCTTTTTCTAAATGTGCTTACTCTGGACAAAATGACTAACACTTCAGAGTGCTGTTGGTGAACGTAACCGATTTAAAAATCGCCTGTTTCGTGATTAATCATTCATGGAATGTCTTGCATTATCAGCAACAACCCATTAAATACTCTTGGCATCTCTCATCTCTTTGGCTACCCGAGACAGAGAAAGTGTATAGGAAGATGAAGCCGGTTTGATCTAGCTGACGAATCTGGCACCAGTCTTAACTGTACAGAGGCCATTAAGAATATATAGTTAGTGGGCCCAGCTGAAGCTGAAATGAAATTTGGCATCGGACTAAACGAAACTCTTTCTTCCTTATGTAACTTTTAATTTGTTCAATTCTCAGTAGAGAAGGGAATGCGGTATTCTTTAGAAGTTTCTCAAGATTTACTTTTGAGGTCTTATTGGAGCTGTGAGTTTTTTTTTTTTTTTTTTTTTTAAATCTGATAGTATGCGACTATATTTAACGCTGTCAGTAATATCAAAATCTTCTTAGAGGAGTTTCAGTTTAACACTTGTACAGATGCGGCAACGTCTGATCCTCGAACCAGGCGTTGCACACGCTACTTTTCTGTCAAATGTAAGTATTTTCAAGATTCTGGCTCGACAGGTTTGAAATTAGCTCTAAGGTGTATTTGCCAGTTTGACACAACAAACCTGTACTTCAGTCTGAATATACACTCGACACCGAGACCGAGATACGGTATCTCGACATTCCCTGTCAATGAAGGGGAAGCTTAAAGAGATGACAGCAATTCGGTTTGATGCCTTTAAACAGCAGAAGCTTTATTTGGTCAGCATGTCACCGTTTTTTTTATGAGACGCACTCAACTTCGAGCATTTGATTTGATTCATGATGACTTATATTGATGCCATAAATACCTGCTTCTCCATAAGGAACTGCAGTGTCTGCATTCATTCCAGCCCTACATGCATCCACCTGATTCTGCTAATGAGCACTCAAACACAGGAGTTAATTAGGTGGAGTGGTGTATCGTTGGAACAGGCTTTGTATTTCTCGATGTAGCCGGTTGAGCATGCGGGCCATAAATACACAACTGCTTGCGTTACAGTATCATTCTTTACTTATTTGCTCAATGGTAAGGGTTTTTTTGTTTTCCCATATTTCATGTTTTTCCTCACTACTTTGGCCTGATCACGGACATGGCTTTATACATTACATCATACATTGTGTTCTTTATCGCTGATGCGCTACATACCCTTCCACACGTTTTCAGAGATAGCAATGCATGAATGAAGAGTAATATTGGGGATATGTAAATCGCCTGTGTGTGTGTGTAGGGCTGCGATTCTGCAGTATCCCCTGGGCTCCTCAGCTCCCTTAGCACTGATGGTGTATGTGAAAGACTGCGACAAATCGAGGGTCTGGACTCTAGCATGATGGAGCAGTACATCGGCACTATTAAAAAGGTATTTTATTACCCAACACTCAACATCTCCTTAACATAAGGTGTGAACATTGCAGGCACTTTTTTACATGTAATATTCTGAACAAACTGAGTGACACTGCAAATTATAAAGCTAAAAGCATGTCATCGTCGTGCAATAACGGATCTGATCATGCTGTGTGTAAAAGGATTTTTAACTCTGACAAAAATGGAAAAAGCCCTCCTTAGAAGCTGTGCGTTTGGAAACTCCCACGTAAAATTACGTAACAGTTCAGCCAGTGGAAATGTGGGCCAGTTCTTTAAAATGTCTCTGTACATCCACATAGTACATTGTCAGTGAAAGAAAGAAAAAAAAGGTGTGCGAGGGGTTTTAACATTTCTTTAATTGACAAATACATTTCTCACATTTACTGTGAAAACAGAGCACTGATATTTGTGTATGGTTCAGAATCAGAAAAATAAAACACGGTGCTTTCACCCACCCGTGTTACATCATCAGCTTATAACACATACGAGAGAGAGAGAACGCAGGAGAGGCTGAGCATACACTATAATGTTTATTGATCATAGAAATGAACTTTCTCATACTTACATGTTACATTAACAAATATTCATAGTTCGGTGTGTCAGTTATTTATAAATTGTAATCATTCGCAGATCTCAGTGTAATAAATGAAATAACACACTTCATTTGGTCATGACAAGCTTCATCATCTAAACCGGATTTGATCTGCTTGTTTTGCTGCGATCACCATCTGAGAGTTGGCAATGACATGAATAATGGCTTCAGACCTTCATTATCCAACCTAACAGCTGTGCATCAACAGCCACTGAAAGATCTCTATTGTAGTGAGCATCCAGGCCTCCAGAAAGTTCTAGCACCAAACACAAGCTGGCCTCTTGTTTTCCCAAAGACCACGCAGGTCCAAATCATTCAAATTGGTGCTTCACAATCCGATAGCGGTTTAAGACGTGAATGTTTGTGTTCCCAGGCGAACGTGAACGGTCGTGTGCTGTGCCAGTGTCAATTGGAGGAGCTCAAGAAGGAGATGAACATGAATTTTGGGGACTGGCATCTCTTCAAAGCAATGGTAGGGCATTAACAGCTTTGATATTTAGTGCTTCAGATGAAAAAGCAAAGTGTCTCTCTAATACCTCATATTACCTCTTCTGACTTTTTTTTTTTTTTTCTTCTCCCCCACTCTCACTGTCTGATGCGGGCTTTTTAAACAGTCCATCTTTCGCTAAAACATCCGGCACGGGGTTGCAATCAGGAAAACATGTAGCGTGTGTTGATCAGATCTCCATTTGTGCTACCACAAACGAATGTTGTGTTGCCAACAAGCAGGCAGCCATCTGGTCCAAGATGGCAGCTCTCAGAATGAACGAAGGTTATTGTCAGTGGGAGCTCAGCATCCACTCAACGAGCTGAATAGCTTGACTTTTACAAGAAAGTAGCATTTATCAAGCTCAGAATCAGGGCTGTGGGAAATAAGGAGCACACAGGACAGATATACAGACACACTGAAAGACAATATTCACTGCCCTTTCATTAAAACTGTCTTCGATAACTTTCCTTTAATGTTATAATCCTATATATAGTTATTATACAGTGCTGTTAAATTCTTGAATCTGGTTGGTCAGAAAGTGTTGGGTATTATGTGAGGGGATTAATTAAGCATTTTTTATTTAAATAAAAATAAATAAATAAGAAAAAATGAAAGAAAGGTCTGCAATGCTGGTGTTCCAGTGGGAGGACTTTGTGCTTTCTTGAAGCTTTTCTTTTTCTTTAATCTTGAGAGAAAAAGAGGCAAATGAAAGAACAACTGGTGATTGCGCTTTAGGCTGTTAATGATATAAGCGATAACAGGAACTAGCTGGTTTTTGTAGATGTTCCCCAACATTAAATATAACTATAATCAGATAAATGTATGATTTTGCAATTAGGGATGTTCTATTAATAAAAATAATCAGCTGCTCTGTTGAAAAGATAAGTGGTCCTCCTCTTTGTCGGGGTGTATCACCTTTTACCGCTGATAGTTTTTGTATAACAGTATATTCAGTCACGTTTTGTACATGGCATACTACATACTGTAGCCTGTCCACATCTGTAGGGAACCATATGCCATGTTTTCTTAAACTAAGGCCCAGTTGAATGAGTGTGGTCTGTGCTGTTTCTGTGGCCCTCTTCCCCAGGTGTTGGAGCAGAGGCAGGTGGAAAGCCAGCTGCTGCAGGAAGAATGTTCAAGGATTAGTGAACAGGGCAGCAGTGCATTGGTTCAGCCTGAACCTCCTCCTGTCTGTCCTACAGCAGCCCCCCACAGCAATCTTCAATACAGCCTGAACCTAAGCTTCGAGGAGCTCAGCACTGCTGGACTGGAGGAGCCCACCAGACCCCTCAACAACCACTGGATGGTGGGTTCAGAGTTACAACCTCCATTCTAATTAATACACCCATCACACGGTGTTCATAGATCTATGTAATAATTACGCTACATCCACACTAGCTGGTCACAAGTCACTCAAATTGTAGTTACCAGCTACCGTGGTGGTTTGTAAACATGCACTGTTTGTTTGTTCTGGCGAGAAACTAAAAAGCAGGCAAAAAATTTATTACTACCACAGTACAAATGACTGTGGTTTAAAAATGTATTTAAACTTGATGTACATGCCACGTGCTAGAACAAGATGAAACCACATAAGTTTTTCTTCCATTTTTGCATCAGTAAATGGGAACTAAATGCAAGCGGGAACTGAATAAGTGAATGGGGAATTGAAAAAATGTTGGATCGCATGTGCTCTAAGTTTGGTTCGAGGAATCGTTTGGTTCAGTGTTTGGGTTTTGTCCCTTAAAAAAAAAAAAAAAAAAAAGCATGCTTATTTTTTTACAGCAAATTGAGTAATTCTCAATTCAAATGTCACTTGTGCTCTCACTGAGCTCTGTGTCAAACGGTCGCGTGTTTCTCCGTCGCTCCTGATGTCAATGCAGGATTAGAAAGTATTAACAACTTTAAATGAGCTGTACAGTGCCACTGACTAAACAGTTATTAGCCCACTTTGTGTCTCCTCGCTATATTCGTTAACGCATGCATAACGTGCGTTCGCAAACGGATTTCATTAACGGAAACAAATAAAACTACCACAACAAATCATCTCTCATGAGCAGATTACTCAAGAAAGAGGCGAAACGAGGCTGATGCAAGCTACAAGATTCTGAAGTGCAAGTTTGTGAAGTGCAAGTTTCTGGTACAGTCAGTCAGCTGACATCTCGAGAACAAAGGTGCTAGCATTGTCAGTCACACACTCTTGGTTTAATGAGGCATGGCAGGCTTTTTGGCTCCATCTATAAGTTAGATGCACCTCATCCTTCCAAGTGAGACCTGACTATCCGCATAACACCGTGTTTATATATAGGTAAGTATTTAGACAGCCGCTGCACAAATACACGTCTATAATCCTAAACACATGCTCGCATTCAGACTCTATTAATATATATAGCTTCGATTCACTGGCCGTGCTGCCCTATAGTTATAAATATATACGAACACAAACACACCCCCTTCCCAACTCTTTGCATACACACTTTCAGAGAAACACTTTTTTACCACACCACCTTTTTTTTTTTTTTTTTTTTCTTCGAACAAAGAAACATGCCCTAGCTTCTGCTTTTCAGTAGTCTATCAGTAGAGTGGAAATAGCCTGTGGTTTACTGGGTGACAAACGACTCGTTCTCTGACCTGAATGAGCAGAGGAAGTGAAGCGCTGGACTGCTTTAACAACACACACGCACACACATTAAATGCAGGGCTGCATGTGCAAGTCTGTTCCTGACACACAGAACTGGTTATTTCTGCTCGTTCTGCTCATGCACAAAGTTGCCAATCTAGATTTACCAATCACATCATTATGTACTGTATAGAATTGTTGATATTGCAGTGGCTTACCCCATTTCCACATTTTTGTAGCTGTTTGAATTGGTATTATGTCATAAATCTGCACAATTGTTTTCTATAATAATGAAATGGGAGAAGGAAAAAAAAAAAACCCACCAAAAATCCAAACTACAAATAAAAAGCTGAAATTGTAATTGCATACGTTTTTGCCCTTTTCTTTGAAAGTCGTTCCGGTGCATCAGAAAACACAGTCATCATAAAACCAGGCGCAAGAGAGGGAACATGCCCAAGCCTCATGAAGACCAATGAGCTATCAAACTGAAACTATTTATCAGGGTTGCAAATGGTTCTAAAGAAAACAAACAAACAAACTAAAAAAGATCCCATGAGCACCATTAGGTGCATTATTCGAAAATGGATGCATTGTCCACCATATGAGAGTGAATGGCTAAGGCATTTTGAAAAAAAGCAACCTTATTCCCAGCATGATGCTCCCACCATCATGTTTCACTGTAAAGCAGTCTCAGGAAAACATTTTCCTCATCAAATCAGAGAAAACTGAAGTACTGAACATGTCTTTTGACAGTGTTTAAATTGACAGGATTGAATAAAGTCCAGCTTTGTGTGGGGTCTGGACTATGGTTGTCCTGTGAACTGCTTCTCCCATCTGAGCTGTGGATTTCTCCAGCTACTTCAGAATTACGTTGAGGGTGTAAAGGGAAGTGGATGAAGGTTACAATTTAAATAAAAAAAAATAAAATAAACTGCTTTTGTCATGTACTTAGTATCCATATAAATAGATCTGTGGGGAAACAGTGAGTTTTATTTTTTATTTTTGGTAGAATGCTGTTGTGAATTCCTCAGTTCAAGTTACTTCATATTTGAAACTCAAATTACTTCATACTTTCATTGCTATCATTCTGTAGTGTTTGAAAGTTTGATGAAACTATAACATTTAACAGTAAGGTGTTTGTCTCATCTTAAGGCCTGTAGTGTAGTGGTTCTTACCTCCAGTGGTTCTGGAGACTCTCTAGCCTGGATAGTTTGATGTCTTCCATCAGTAGGGAAACTGTCAAGATATGCTGGACTGGGTTTCCAGAAAACTGGAGTTAAGCCTATGCTACAGATGTAGTGGATAGACTTGGAAAAATTCTGAAAAATTCCTTTACAATGTCCAAAAATCCTTGGTTTGCCCCTCCAGGTTGTGACCCACAGAACTTCCAGCATGTCCAGTCTGAACTCGCAGGAGTCATCCAATGACATTAGTAAGTTGACTGACAGGCAGCAGGCAGAGTACCGCAGTGCCTACCAGGACTACATCACTCACATGGCCCAGCTGGAGGTAGCCGGCTCTGGGGCTGAGAAATCAGAAGACAAGGGCAAGGAAGGTGAGCAGGAAGGCCGCAAACCTTTCAAGAAAAACTCTAAACCAGGAGAGAATGTGACTGATTATTCCACCTCCCAGGACACTGGTCTTCTCCATCCAATCACTGAAGAGGACGAGAAACCAGAGCGTAAACCCTATGTGAGCCGCACCAAGGGACCGGGGCCACGCTACCACAGCATACCCAACGAAGAGGATGAGGAAGATGATGTGCCCGAGGAGACTGATGCCACACCCCTCCTCTGGGAAGAGAAGGTGCAGGCAAAGAGCTTTGTCTCTGCCGAGACGGACAAAAAAGAGTCGTCCGACTCCGGCATGAGGTCGAGCGGCAGCTCATCTAATCATTCACTACAGGACGAGGAGAGTGAGGAGGCTCAGGACGAGGACGAGAAGTCAAAAGAGGAAGACCTTGTGACCACAATACGTATGTCCATCTGCTCAGAAGCTCTGTCTGAGGCCAGCAGCCCCGAGGAGAACTGGGCCACCTCACATACACACACACAGGCTGTCACTAACCTGAACCAGGCAACCAGCAACAGCTCAGCTCTCAACAACAACAACATCGCAGACGAGCGCAGCCTCATCATCTCTCCGGGATCCAGCACCGGCACCAGAGCTGTGCTCAACCACAACCTTCTCGCAGTGCGGATGAAGAAGAGCACAAACACCACGCAGGACGAGGGCAGTGAAGAAAGAGAGAGCGTGCTTTAATGAGCAGGATGACCTTTTTATTTATTAATTTCTTAATGAACTGAATTCACACCACAATTGTTTGAGTTTGTCCTACTACTCTCGAGTCATTAGTATAGTGTGCAATCGTACCGAGCGAAGATGTTTAGTAAAATGATTCTATGTATTGAATGAAAGATTTTGAAGCGGGCTAGAAAACAATAGGGTGCTAGAAAGCAAAGCAATCATCAAATCATTTAGAATTGAAATGTAAATTGTGTTCATCATTGTGTTCCGTGTAAAGCAATCTCTCAACAAATTGTGATCGCTCAGTGCACCGAAGGTAAATGCCTTCTGTTTCTTATTTATGAATCATTTGTGGAGCTGTTGGTGAATATTAAGTGTTAGCTAGTGAATAAAAAAATGCTTGTATGAAAATCTTGTGTGCTGTGTAAGTGTAATGAGTAGGTGACATTTCCTCAAAATGCATGACCATGTTTCAGGAAGTAATAAACACTGCATTCGAAATACTTGTTCTTGGTATTTTTGGTGCTATTCAAGTGCACATAGCATGTGTGTGCACGTGTGCGTGCGCGCGTTTTTCTTATAGGAACCCGAGAGCAAATTTTTTGCGTGCACAAGATTACTAATATGACATCCTTTCACCCTGTAAAACTGATCAGGAAAGAGTTTAGTCATAACTGGCAACCGCTGAGAGTTTCTCATCCTTTTCTCTGAAAAATCAAACTGGATAAAGAGCCTTCTGGTTCAATTGTCTCTTTTGAGATTTACAGTCAAGTCGTATAAGCATAAGTGTTTTACATTCGTTTATAATTGCGATGCTAAGCTTTGTGTTTTCATGGAACCCCATAGTGCAATAGACTATATGGATTTAACATTGTGGGTTTTATGACCAAACACCAAAATAAATATATATATTTTTATATATAGGTTGTTACTTTTCTAATTTAAAGCACATATTTTAATCATTGCAGGAGCAGGTAGTTCAATAGAGCAGGTCAGTGGATGCACACGAGGTCGAGTCCAGGTCCCTTTTCTTACATTGGTACGGGTTGTATGGCGTGTGATGGATTTGGCCAGTAGGTGGTGCACTTTTCATAAATTCACACGGCGCTTAAAGTGCGAGTGCTGGTTGGAGCAAAACTTGTGCTCCATACTGGCTGAGCATGAGCACAGTAGAGCAGTTCTGTTAACAAGGTTGAGCTCCATTTCACATCCACTGGACCCTTTCGTTTTTTATTTTAGGGCGACGCTCTTTTCAGCTCGCAGAATCTGGTTCATTGGGTCTAAAAAAAAAAAAAAAGATTTGACACATTCCTGTTAATCACAATAGTCTGGAGTTTCATTTTAGACATTTGCAACCCTAGTGTTTATAAGGTCCTGGAATGCGTTATCCATCATGTAAGCAGAATTCGTTCATTAAACGGATGGATAAGGAAGGGCCCAAGACAGGAAAGGCTTCACTGCAGAACCAAGCAGTCGTTTTTAAACCCCAAAAAAGCAGCACCCTAAACAATACATTACCTCACACCACCATCAACAGTGATATGAACCGGTTAGTACGGCTTTACCACTACAATCTCTCCTTTTTTTTTTTTTTTTTTTTTAAATCAGCGTGTGTGCTCGTAGACTGTGCAGTTTAGTGGTCTCGTTTATTTGAGCCTTGAACCAGAGACCTGGTCAATAGGGGAAGCAGTCTTCCATGTCACAAGTCATGAGACGAAAATAAACAGAAGTCAGTAGGTGATAAACAGCAAAATTTGACGCTCTGAGAAAAAGAAAAAAAGGAACCAAACTGCACCAATGCTTGTTGCTTGCGTTGTACTCTCAAAAAGCTACGCCTTTTTTTAATGTTGGTAGCTTGGCTTTTTAAGCTACAAATGTACTCGCGGTGTACATTTCAGATTTTATTCCCAAATTCTACACAAATAGTTCTTTGTTATAAAAAGCTACACAATACCAGTGAGAAGGAACGATGCAGTTCAGAACCTATTTTTCCACCAACACGATGAAAAGCTGTCGCAGGTTCAGCGTTGGGGTTTTTTTTCCATATAATCAAACCAACGCGGGTGATCACAAAGTTCACATTTAATTTCTCAGACCTTTCCGAAGACTCTTGACACAGTAAAGACACACACACACACACACACACGAGGTTCAGGTGAACTAAATATACCCTCCAGCAGGAACAGCTGTCTGAAACCTGCCACCCAGCACAGGGCCGCTTAAATATAGCAGGCCTATGAACTACAATAGACATGTGTGTGTTCAAATAAAGCATTTGATTTATTTTATATATAAAAAAAGGTACGATTTACAATTACTTTTATAAAAAGTTTCAGCATAATTAAATACAGCATGACACTTTGCAGCGTGGTAGGCCAACGTCTGCAACTATACAAGATATAACTCAGAGAGAGAGAGAGAGAGAGAGAGAGAGAGAGAGTTCACAAGATTTCACGCGAATGTCAGATCGGCTGTCCAGTCCTTCACGTGCCCAAAGAATGATGGGAAATTTATATAAAAAAAAAGTTAAACTTTGTACAGTAAGTGAAGCACACTTGCTTCTATTCACACAGTCATCACACACACACACACACACACACACACACACACACACACAAAAATAACAGGCAATTTTTCTTCCATGCCTCGTTTTCTTCCCTCATGGTTTAGGGAATATAGTGCTTCTTCGTCTTGAAGAAAAAAAAAAAAAATGAGTCTTTAGATAAATAAAAAAGATCAATGTCCAAACTGAGAAACACGTCACATACATTGTCCTTTAAGAAGCAAACGCCTCTTCATTCAGGAGGAGGGGGAAAAAAAAAATGATTGGAGATCCAGGCGAGAACACCATTTGAGTGTGTGTGTGTTGGGGAGAGAGAGGGAGAGACAAGGTCCTGGGTTCCTGTGTGTTCACGTCTTAAGCAAACACCTGCAAGAGATTGAGAGGGAGAGAGAGAAAGAGAAAGCATTTAGCACAAAGCAAACAGGCCGGAGATCCGGACAGCCTGGCGCCAGAGAGGAAGCCGCAGCTCCAGCATTTAACCCAACACTCTAAGACAGAAGGGGAGAGGAAAAAAAAGAGACAGATAGAGAGAAAGACTGAGAAACAGAAAGACATTAAGAGATACAAAATGAGACACAAAAGGCAAGAGAGACACACAAAAAGACAGACATAGAAAAGGAGAGCGTGATTGAGAGAGAAAGAGAGAGACGCTGTGGACCAGATGGATCTGCTCTAACCACGGCCAGAGGAAACACTCCTGCTGACTACTGATAGGACGCAGGCTTGTAATTAAACCCGGCTCCCATCCTTATGTCCATTTCAACAGACCGGAAAAGCTGCGAGTGTGTGTGCCCTAAAGTCTAGCTCTGAGTCCTGTACATTAGTACTCTTGGTACCCAAAGTCATCACGTGGTCCAGTTCTCAGGAGTTCAGATCATATTAGATCAGAATGTCATGATTTCTTGATTAGGCATTCACATCACAATTTCTAGCTAATACTCAGGATTCTGATCGGACTGTCCGAGACGCATCAAACGCGCATCTCTGACTCGCACATTCGCCACTTTCCGGTCTGATCCGACAGATTTTTTTTTTTTTTTTTTTTTAAATGGACATTTTTTATTCCTGGTAATATCTACACGTGATGTATGGGTTGTTTTTTTTTTTTGCAATCGCGACTTTTTTTTTTTTTTTTATACATGAACATCATTTCTCTATACTCAAGATACAAAAAAAAGGTTATTTACCTGGTTAACGGTAAAGTGTCCGACTGTCCTCTGTGATCAAGTCTGACTGAAACTCCGGCGTCTGGAAGAGGTGACAGACAAGACAAGTTATTATTCATCTTCACGTCTCATGAGCTGTCAAAATAAATAACTCAAATAATGTAGGAGATCGCAGAGGTCTACAGAGAAACGCGTGTAGAAAGTAAACTATTGTCGTTATGTGTATGAGTGTGTGTGTGTGTGTGTGTGTGTCCTGGTGATGTCCAGCAGGTGTACCTGTAAGGACAAGATCCTGATGTCTGTGTTGATGGTGGTGAGCGGTGTCCTGGAAGAGCCCTGGTCGGCTCGGGGAAGATGGAGCGCGCTGCTGATCGCGGAATGCGAGTCGAGGGCGATCTGCAGATCCAGGATGTAATCGATGACATGTTGCAGGATCTCCATTTTGCTCACGTGTTTGTTCTGCGGGATGCTGGGCACCAGCTCTTTCAGCTTCGAATAGCAGTCGTTCATGTTGTACAGCAGGCTGAGAGGATCGTCCGCGGGGGTTTTGCTCCGAGACACTCCGAGGCTTTGCTCCGTCGCGCTCGCGCCGCTTTTCCGGAAAGACCTCACTGGACTTATCGCTTTCATAATTCACACAAATACACGACGGTTCAAAAACAAGAGAATACTTATAAATATATTTCTATATATTTTTTTTCTCCTCTTTCTTTTCTCCTAGCTATGCTCGCAGTTCTGTGGAAAGAAAACGCACTGGATTAACAAGCTGTCATCGCCGCATATATACCCAGCTGGGTGGGTTTTGACGCGGCGTTACAGACCGCGCTGATTGGTCGGAGGCCGCGCGTCGATCATCCCTCTCGCGCCGTTTCATTAGTCGCTCATAAATCCCGCCCCTCCCTCTGTGCCTGCCTTCAGCTTTCGGAACTAATTCCGCAATTCAGTCTACCTGTTCCTGATCAGGAGGATCTGCTCACTTCTGGAGAGACCACTGGCAGGGTGGTGTTTTGTTCCGACTTTACACAAACGCACATTGTATTTATTCTATTAATCAGGTCTTTACCTTGGATCTCTCTTCATCCTTATTCATTCAACATCATCATCATCTATTTGCTTTTGGTTATGGAATCCAATGAAACCATGCATACTTTCTACATTATAGGAAAAAAAAAAAGGCTGTTCGTGTGCCATAAATGAGAAAAAGGGAAACACGTGATGCACCCCAAACTGACAGATTATATGATTAATAATATAGGCTTAAAGATCTTTTCCTTTGCTATGTCCACACTGCAGGTGCACCATCACAGGGTCCTTTATACACCCCCCCCCCCCCACACACACATATATATACACACACACACACACAAACAATATTCCCATGATCATCAGGATTATTTCATTATCACTAATGTATGGAAGTGTGTGCAAACAGACCATGTTCACTATCACCATGAAATAATATTTAATATAATATTCAATCATAGGTACTAATGCATGTTTATGTGCAATAATCCCCAGATTATTCAGGTGCTAATATGTAATGTAAATTTAGAAAAGAAAAATGTGCATGTGTGTGTGTGTGACAGTGTGCCCAATAAAATCCGCGAGTGTTAAATGAACACGTGCAACACTGTAAATCTTAATGCAGCGTTGCAGATTTTGGATGCACAATAAATCTTAAACAAGAGTCGAACTAGCAAAACATATAACCTATGCATGATTATAACCGTGATAACTGAGTTATGAGTTTTCCTCCTCATCAGTTAATCCCTCATCTGACCCAGGAGTGTTGTTGCAGAAATGTGCTGGAATGCGGTGCAATGCTTGTGTGCTGGAATGCACGGGGTTTTTTTTGTTTTGTTTCATGCAAGTCAAAAAAAATGACATGTTGGCTTTTCTGCACGAGTGTATGTCTCGTGCAGGGCTGCACTTATTGTGCATTGTGCTTCAGAGCACGCTTCAGGCGCAACATTTGCAATCCTGGGGCGTCACACACGAGTGAGCACTTATACGATGAGATCTGGGTCTCTTGAAAGATCCTGTCCACATCTGGTAAAATCGTGGATTTATCCAAGATCGCTCTCTTTTTTTTTAATTTGTATTTATTTTTTGTTCTCCCACAGCTGTGTAAATGTCGGCACGGCGTCCCGGCTGATTCCTGACAGGTGATGAATTGGCACCGGGTTTAGGCAGATCAGCTCCGATCAGCTCCGATCAGCTCAGTGGAGTGGAGTGGAAGGGTGGAGAGGAGAAGCGAGCTCGTGCTCTCGCAGACTCTCTGGCGCCAGGCGCGTGACGTCACTCATTGAGCGCGGCCCATGCTTCGCGGCGCCGCTCGGGCGGCTGCTATGGAGACGAAAAGGGGGCCCGCGGGTTCGCGCGCGGGCGCGCGCGCGCGCCGACATCGCTGAGAGATCCGAGCTGATCGCCGACACCTCGGAGTCGGGTCTCGCGCTCCGGGGCCCGCACACCTGCACACATCTGCATGACCTCGTCATCCACTCAGAGTTGTGCAAGAACCCAAAAAAAAAGAGGCTGCATTGAAGAAAAAACAAACAGGTGATCGCATACCAAGGAACCTGCATATAATTAGAACCTAACCCCTTGGGTTCATATATAAATCTATCCCATAATATCCAATACCTCGATTGATCACCCGTATGTTTTATAATGGATAATTAAAAATGTGTGCATTTTCCATTCCGCGGCGTGTGTGGATCTTTTTGAGACGTGTCGAAAAAAAAATATATAAAAACATTACAAAGTTGCCAGAAAGTTGAGAAGTTTTCCGCGGCCCGGCGTCTGGGAGTCTGTCCCGCCCCGCGCGCTGCTGTTCCACTTCAGTGCAGCTGCACGCGCTCTCTCCTCTCCTCTCTTCTCCTCTCCTCTCTTCTCTCCTCCAGCGCTCCGGTTTAACAAACCCGTCCTGATAGAACGTGGGAATTCCCTGAAATCCTAACAAACCTCATTTTCCAGCATGCTTTCTCTGAAAGTCATGCATTACCCACATCGGGTTTGTACACTGCCATGTGGCATCCTTTTGCAACTCACTACAGAGACAGTGATATGCATGCTTAAAAACAAACAAACAAACAAAAACATAAAAGCTGCATTATAGATTTCGGGCGTAAACAAGACACAACTGTGCTACTGTATGCGATTGAACAGCGTAAGTAAGGAATTTCTCTTGCACTCCAGTTTAATCCTAATATAATGTTAATGGACGTTTGTTTCTATTTCACACTTTTGTCCATGTCCAAATCCGAAGCATTCGATTCTGAAGCGGTCCGCTGTATATACCCTCCAGCAATCCCCCCTCTCTCTCTCTCTCTCGCTCACGCTCCCAGCGCGTGCACCACTACACATCATAAATGCGCAGCGCGCGACTCCTGTAGTTACCCCGTGCCCTCAGGGGGCGTGGTCTTCTTCCCCTTTTTCCTGTTTTGTTTTTGTGTGTTTGTGCACCCCCCCCAAGACAGGGGGTGTCATCTTTTACTGTTTGGATCAGCAAACGCTATGCACTCAGGGAGCCCTTGGGCTGTACAAGCAAATCC
This sequence comes from Silurus meridionalis, assembly GCF_014805685.1. Taxonomy (NCBI): domain Eukaryota; kingdom Metazoa; phylum Chordata; class Actinopteri; order Siluriformes; family Siluridae; genus Silurus; species Silurus meridionalis. Next base: position 11,475,973 of record NC_060891.1, on the reverse strand, counting down.
CACTGAGCCATAAAATATATAAGATATATAACAAGAATCATTAGAATCCAACTGAAGTCCAGAATGCATCAGGTCGAAGATGCTATGATTTCTAAGAGTTCTTGATTGTTCTTGGCTATTGAGATTTGGACTAACTTAATTCACTGGTTACTAGTTAAACAGAGTAATAATGACAAGAGCCTATATACACTACAGGGCGATAATAAATAAATAAATGGATTAATAAATAAATAAATCTGAAGCTTTTAATGCTCTTAAAAACAAATCACTGGACAGAGAATCAACAACATCTAAACAAATGCCTTCCTGCTTGTTTGCTTTTGCTGTGGTGAACTGTTTGGGGGAAAAAAAAAAGAAATTAGGAAAAGCAAGGAGATTCACATATATTCATCTTTTACACAAAATTAAACTTGTGGTCATGCTTATAATGGTGATGTCTGTATATACAACATTTTTCCCATAATGGGGTGTTTTCTTGTCTTTTTTTCTTACCTGAAGGACTTGCCATTATTAGTTTTTTTTGCCACCTGAGGCAACCCCTTAAGGCCAGATAGCATGCACATTTTTTTATTCTCGCTCATTTTCCAACCATTAATTTGTTGTTAAAACAATTGAATTGAACAAATTGAAATTTGTACCATGATCTTGGACGTCATGTAGAAAAAAAAATGCCGTGAAGTCATCACATTCATATTAGCATGAAAAGAAGTAAAAGATGAGAATGAATTCGAGTCAGGCTCTGCGCTAGATAAGAAGAGCTTCAGTGTCGAAGATCAATGCTGGCTGTGTATCAAGAGGATTTCAGATCGAAGGGCAGTATACAGTAAGCAGGCTGTCGAAAGTAAAAAAGTGTCAAAAACAATCCTGTAATTAGAATCATGTGCTTTTTTTTTTTACAGTTTTTGTGCAAAGGTCCAATGACATTGGACTCATCTACTATATAACACTGAGCACTGGGTTTCTCCTGACTCCATGAGCTAATCTTTCACTACATAACAGAATATAAAACTGAATGATGAAAACTGGCTATAGAGCACACTCTGAGGCTTTGCACTGACTGTCATACTGTTCTCCGAGAGCTATTGTGGGTAAAATTGCAGGTGATTTAGATCCGCAGGGACCCAAAAAATGGCTCTATTTGCATCCCCAATTAGCCAAATTCCATAAACATGCTCCTTGACCAGGTGATTTCCCCAGTGTGATCCGTCCAAAGACCAAGCCACGTGTTCATTTCATTAGATCACCCTTCTGCCCACGAGCTCTGCAATGACAACTCTATATTGTGCTTATGTGCGATATATATTTTTAACAAGGTTGAGTTGTGGCTGTTTTTTGGCAACCATATGCGTGCAAAAGTAATGCATGTGGGTTGGCTCTGGGCTAACACTCATTTGTAACTGAGAATAAGTAAATAAACCTAATTCTAAATATACTTATAATGGTATCGTTATAAAGGTTATAAACAATATGAGAAAAAATATGCTTGCTAAATAAACATTAAGGTAATAGCATCCAGAATAGCAGAACAGTCGAATTGCTAGATTGCTACCAATCTGCCTACATTTATAGTTAGGACACGAGATTAGTCAGTGTTCAAGATGTAATCAAGATCAAACACACTGCAGGCTCATGCCAAATAATAGCTGACTACAAAATGGTGTCCTTTCTTCCTTTTCATCTTCGACTGAGACGCTTTCAAATTTGAAGTCGTAAATCATATTCCTGAAAAAGAGCGATGGGTTTGTGCCTGCTGTTGATGTCAGTAACATTACCGTAGCAACCGGAAGTGGACTTTCATTGGGCTAACACAAAAGAGCAGAGTGATACACACTGTGTACATCATGGTAATGTTACACTAAATATAAGCACTGATAGATGACCTCACATCCATTCAGATCAGTAAACTAATATATGAAACATAATGTAAATATTTTAAATCTCTCACTGTTTAATGGACTATGTGGAAAGATGGCAAAGGGTTTTTTTTGCTTTTGACTAATTTGTTAATTAAATAATGTAAATAACATCATATGTCTGTATCATTTCAATCTCTAAACCTAACACGAGAATTCGAAGATCATATTAAAAACATATAACATGTACAGTAATTGCTAGTCAGAATACTATGGTGTGTAAAAGCTGTATTAATATGAATATTATACTCTTACTATAGCCCTGATTGTACAAGCATATTGTGTGTTCTTGTTCACCAGATACAGAAGGTAGCATAACCACCTCAGCTCCAGAGTCCCAGATCCGATCCAGATCTGGGTTTCTGACTGCATGGAGTTTGACACAGTTTCCTCTCACTGTCCAAATTGCCCTAGGTGTAGTATTTGGGTCTCTCCTGTGATCCAGATAACCTGCAATTAAAATCAGTTCGGTTCAATTCTTTGAATAACCCATTTGCCATTATTATAAAGCAGCTTAACAGTAAGAAATACATTTGAAATGTATACGTTTTTTTCTAATGCAATAAATGTCTAATGAGCAAACCAGGAAACTGTGTCAAGGAAAACCCCCTGAACCAATATGTGGAAGAGAGAAACCAGACTCAAAAGGGAACTCGTCCTCATCGTCTGGGTGACACCAGATTATAAATAATTTGTTCTTCAACAACAGTCAACTATGTGGTCAAAAAGTGCAATTGTGTAACCAGGAAAATTCATTATAGCTTAAACATAAAGTGTATTTTGTTGAAGTTGATCAAGGTTAACCTCTCGAGCCTGACCAGGATAAAGCAGTTACTCAAAATGAATGAATGTTCCCCAGGCTCTTCACAAGCTTGATGCTTTGAGTTGTACAGTATTTTTTTGACAAAATGTAATGAGATGTAGGGCTTCTGTTTGGTAAGCGGTACAAAGAAAGTACAGCAGAGATGTGCACTAGGGAAGTTGTATCCTGAAAGGCTACTATCTCGGCCCACACGCCACAGTCTTAAGTGTCACACGGGAATTGAGAGTTTTGTAGGAGATCTGAAACCGCCTGATGCTATCTGATCCTGCGTCAGCCTGCAACTGGTTGGTTTTTGTGGTAGCGCTTTGCCACTCCGACTTCCCTAGCTTTGTTCTCAGACTCCGTCGGTTCGAGCGCTGCATAGCCTGGCGCTGACTGCAGAAAACAGCAGGTTTCTCGTGCACCACTTCCTCCCTGGGTTTGGCTCTCTCCGAGCTCTTACTCAATCCTCTGTTTCTTTATATAGCGCCATGGGAAGACCGGGGCAGTGCAGGACTCTCTGTTTGATACGAAACAAAACTGCAAGATGGGGGAAGAAGTCAAATTCTGCTGTGCCTGAGGCAGTGTGTGCACGGCTAGTTGCTTTTAATTTACTTAATTTAATGTTTCACGTTTATACCAGACTTGTTTTCTTTTCTTTTTCCCTTAGATTAGCCAAGCTTGGTCATGGGGTATCCTGTGATGCTTCTCATGACAACCATTAAGGGGTGAAAACACTGTGGGCTGTGGATAGCAGATAAGAACTTGGATAAGAACGCTGTGTGTGAACTGATGCAAAAACCCCATAACACTTTTAGCAGAACATTTAGGGGTAATAATTCTCCCTCACACACTGACCCACATATTATAGGAACAAACATGCGGTTTTAGTAGTAAGTTTTTATTAAAATAAATTGATATGTAGCAGAGCGTTTTTTGGTTTTTTTTTTTGTTAATCACTATAAATGATCAACAAATCACAAATCTCTATGAATATCAAAGTTATCCACAGTTAGTCAGCAACCAGCACCTGGGAGATGTCTACTGCAGCTGATTTGATGAAGATGGATCGCTGACCAAAGTCTTGCCTTAAAAAAATTGGACTTGGCATTAAATGGATGTGCACTGAATAAGCAAAGATTTATTTTTGCAATCTCTTTATATCATTGAGTTTGAATGGTCACTTCATATCCTGCTGAAAGAAATACACAACCATAAAGTTGTTCCATAAAGAAGCAAAAGTAAAAAGTCTGCGATCAGGAAAAATATACTAATTCTTCATTTAAGGTATGTGGAGAAAGGAGGCATTTACAAAGTGTTTTCTATGCTAAGAGGCGTTTTCTATGCTAAAGTTTTTTTCATGGCATCAACCTAAAAATAAAAAGGATACAATAACAAGAAATCCAAATCTAAAACTAATTATACGTACATGAAATGAGGAGTACAAAAAGACATCCTTGTATGAAGGTAATATGGCTTGGCTTTAAACTAGAGAAATCCAGTGATGAGTAGAATCTTGTTTAGGCTAAAACATTAACATGCTAATGGAACAATAATGCTTTAATTAGGGACAGTTTAGTGTGTAATCACCGTTCTGTAATGCAGCTGGGAAATGTGTCATCAATAAGTGTGTAGACTAAAGGTGCTTTAAAGTGACGCATCGGTAAACAAAAACGTCTCATTTTGTAAGCACACGTATTTGCCGTTCTTTATATCCTCCTTTCCTTTTCTTGTATCATTGCGAAAAGGGATATTGATTCCTGTTGATTTGTCAATTCTTTTTAAAAATATTTGGAAAAAAGTTTCCTGACTAGCTATTTACTGACACTTGTGTTTCATGTACAGATGCTTGAAAGCTTTACCCTTGTACTCTGCAGCCTAATTGAAGTGTACTTGATGTTCTAACTTAATGGATTAGCGGTATCAGCAAGGGTGTCACTGAAAACCATGTCGGGATCATTTTTGTGTGGTTAGGAATTGTAGGGAGGTTATGGAGGTGAGGATGTGGAGCTGTGCGCTCCCATATGGGTTTTCATGTTTCATTGAGTTGAGCAGGTGAAGGATTGGCTGGCTAGGTGCCAGTATGCACATGGGGATCACATCCAGCAGGTAATCTGTTTATTCAAGTGTTCAAGGCCTGTAAATGCAATTAAAGGAATGTTTCCTCATGCTAGAATCAACAGTTTGTTAGTTTTAATTGGAGAGCATCCATGACAATATTAGGAAATTAAGGAAATGTCGTCGTCTCCATGGATTTGATTTAGGCATTGGCCAGAGTGTGTCATTACATAATTGCTGAACTAAAGTAATTTTGCTTGTTTATTAAACCATGCACACAGTACCTTAAAGGGGTTTCTGTCTTTCTCCATATAAAAGCCTGCAGAGTGAAATTGGTGGTACTGGTTTACAATTGATTTATTTACACATTGATAAGGTGACCTTAACTTTAGGCATTCTCAAAGAGACAACTGAAATTCTTCCAGTCTCTCACAATCCTGATAGATCTGGGGTCAGGAATGTATCACACAAGCTAATGTCATGCTGTATTGATTTCTCTCTTCTTTACTGAGGTGTGCACTCCTGAGAAAAGGCAATGCGCATCCTGATGGAAGTTGTTTCTCATTATTCGCTTGGAGTTACCCTTCCCCCCCATCTCATTGCCACATGAATTATTCAAACTATGATAATGAGCCTCTGAGGAATTTCGAGGGCCTCTTTGATAGTGGTTCAATGCAGCACCACGGAGCGAGGGAGGGAAAGGATCCAGAGACAAAGGCTGAATGACAGAGGCGCTCTGGGTGGGGTCAGGTCTGTGTGTTTTTTTTTTTTTTTCCACTGACTTTGCTGAGGGCCCTGTGCCTGCTTGTGCCATGTCACAAAGCTATACTATAAAAGGGCCACCTTTGGAAAGGGGATGTGAGACAGAGAAGGGGATGTAAGCCTTGACTCACACCTTCTTTATGCCACGTTCCACAGTCGACTGAAGGGTTGACTGAAGGGATCCAGTTTCATATCCACTTCTGGTCCTAGCATGAGAGTGTCATGCCTGCCTTTGTGGGGATGGGGCTTATCGGGTTTGATTATCAGTTCTGCCACAACTTTCTGCAAATCATTGAAGTTTGAGTGTGTTACTCAAGTGGACAAATTACTCTAAAAATTATTATAAAATAATAGAGGGACGTGTATATATCATTATTTGTTGTTGTTATTATTAGTAGTAGTAGTATTTGACAGGCATACAGACTGACCCTTCTACTCAGCTAACACTCAGGGCTGGGTACATTCATTTGTTGAACATTCGTTGATATGTTCATGCCGCTGTGACTACCAGTTTTTACAATGAGCGTCTGTTTGCATGTTCTTTCTGCGTCCATGGGTTTCCTCTCTGTTCTCTGGTTCCATCACATGACGCCAAAACATCCTGTTATTTAGTTATGTAGATAGTGACTCTAAATTTCTCCATAGGTGTAAATGACTGTGTGTGTGGATGGTGCCCTGTAATGAACAGGTGTATTCTATCCAGAATATATATATATTCCGATTCAATGCCCAGTGTTCTCAGGATTGGCATCATATTCACATGACCCTAAGCAGGATAGCAGAACGTGGTTACTGACAATAAATGAATGATTATCTAAACAAAACAAAAAAATATTACTGTAATGTACCCCTTTTTGCCTTAATGAGCATTAGAACCTGATCAGGAGAATCAAGTTGAGCAGTGTTACAAACTGGACAGAGGGGCTTAAAAGGGTCTATAATGAACCAGGCCAAACATGAAAGCCTGTCATTAGCCTTTCATAGATACCCATACTGTTTCCAGCCGGTTCGAGGACTTGACAAGAATGCCACAAAAAACTCCTGACATGGGACCAGTGGAGTCAGATGGTGGGCATCAGGATGAAGCCTGGAGCCTGGAACTCAGGCCTGGTCTCAGAACAGCTCCTCTGATCTGCCTCTTCATTACCATATGAATCCTGAGGATAGGCTGTGTAAAAAAAGGAAGGGGAGAAAGCCTGGGCGCAGCAGAGGGCCAGATCCATATGGAGCTGCCGAGTCCTGGAATGAATAGTGAATGGGACGGCTGCTGCTGCTGGAATCTGCCTCACAGCTTTATTTTGTGAACAGGATGACCAGTGACAAGAGGGATCTTTCGCAGATGGCCCACACTATAAATAGGTAGACGGTCGATCTCCTTGGCTGTCAGTCTGTCTGTCCTGCTTATTCCAATCCGTGCCTGGCCCTTGCTGCGGAATTAGGCCACACAATGGCTGTGGGTTCAGAAGCATGACGTGTTCCATTGGTCAGATATTTGGTGATCAGATGTATTCAGCCAATTTGATTATCAATACGAGAGCTTTTTTTTTTTTTTACGCTAAAAGTAAATCTATCCCCGATTTGCAAAATGATGGCTAATGCAAGGCTCGATGTTGAATTCCATCCGGCTGTGTGTGTGCATATGTGTGAGTTTGTAAATAGACTAGACACAAGACACAATCCATTTGTAGTTGTGTGAGCACAGACATGCCTTTTAAAGTTATGCAGGCCAAAAAGAGCCGCACTTGTATTTCTCTTTCCCTTTTTGGCTGGTAGTGAGATACCTCTGGCACTGCTCATTTAAACACAGATATAGCGATCTGTCTTGTCTCTCACACACACATACACACACACACACACACACACACACACACACACACACACACACATGCTCTAGCTGTACAATAGCACCTAAGATAATCATTAGGGCTGCTGTGTGTCCTTGGAAAGGCAGCTGTAAACACTGGTCCGCACGAGAGTTGGACGCTTTGTGTCTGGACCACACAGGCAAACATAATCAGTGCCGCTGCCAGGCAGCCGCACGCCAGCCATGCCAGATAAGATGGCACCTGGCTTGGCACACTCTGGTCATTCAATGATTACACACAAATGTGCGTTCCTAAACACACAAAAAAGTAAGAGAGAGAAACCAACTGTGGAAAAATGATATAAAACCATAAAAGTGAATATATTCTCTAATGACTATGATGACGCTTCAGTGAAACTCATATAAATCGCTGAAGCTTATGACATAATATTAATGTTTTCTTTTAGGAGCAATTTTGGTTGGTATTAGGAAATGTGTCCATGTACTTAGTAGAAGTAGCAGAACCCATATTAGAGAGGTGACTATTGGTTGCACCAATGAATACTGCAGAATTTAAAATATACACTGAGACGTTACTGCTATTTGATAAGTGTACACAGCACATGGAATGACGTACAAACTAATCTATATCTGGTTCTTGAAACTGCTGCACAGCATTAATATGAATGGTGATTTGAACGCAAATGATGAATCAGTCTCCATTGCATGCACGCAAGCTCCTCCCACTGATCATCCATTTACATATCATATGCATACAACAAGCTCCCATTCACCCTCATCTGCATCTCATTTAAAACCTAATTTATGCAGGTGTCATCATAATGCACCAATAATATAGTGTTCAGCAGCAAATAGTTTGTAATGAATGGGTGGTGTCGGTATCCAAAGTTGCTGCAAATAAAGATTTTAAAAGACTTTAAAAATGTTAAAAGGTTCAAAATAATAGGTGAAATAAAATAAAATGCATCATAACGGAAATGTTATGTGTTATGTAACTATGTTCTGTTTTATTTAGCCGAAGTCATATTTATTTCTAGTTCAGTTTCAATTAATAGGTTTAGAAATAAAGAAAAGAGAGACACAAAATCTAATTGAATGTATTAGTGTTGTCATGAAATAATAAAAAAGCATTATGAAAGCCTTTTCTTAGTCCCTGCACACATTTTAATGTAAATGTACAAGTTATTGTTTAAGTAAGTAAAGGCATTTCATTGTAATGGTTTTTCTGACTGTAAAATAAGCAAAAGCGACTGAAATATTAACTTATTGTTAAACCTAAAAATGTTAAAATGCATTAATAAGGAGACTCCTTGAAAGCTTGTACAACCAGACACTTCAGACAATGTAAATCTCTTCCATATATGAAAAGTACCTTCTGTTGAACCAGATTTGATTGGTACTGATTTTGTTTCTATTTGATTGGATATTTTTGATTGATAGATGTTCCTAACCATACCATACAGTCAGCTGCACATCTCGCAAACCCAGAATCCGTTCTTGGGTCAGCGACGTACTGATCGGAAGGTTGTTATGTCGAATCCCATTTGTCAAGTCACAAATGGGTCCTTGAGAGTAGACCCTAGAATGTTGATTGCTTCGAATAAAAGCTTTGTCCAAATAGATAAATGTAAAATGTAAGCACTGTACACAGACTATTCCAGTGTTACTTGTTTTCTAAGAATAAAACATTGTCATCGGTGGCATTTACCACTGATGAACAGTCAAATGCGGAACTAAATGTAAATAGCAACCATAATAGAGGAACAGAGGCGCACAAAACATTTGTACTAATGTAAAATTGTAATTATGTCCAATTAAACGTAATAAAAACCAAATAATCAGAGACCTTGAGGAAAAACATTTAAGTGAAATAAGTAATTAGTCACTTTTCACTAAAGGACTTGATTGTCTTGCTCAAGGTAAGACTGCTGGCTCCACTTGCATGGATAACCATTTTTTTTTATGTCCATGGCCAGTTCTGTGTGTGTCTGGCAGCCATTGTGCTTTACCTCAATGTGGGGTTTCTAAATATAGTGTGCAGACTTGCCAAAATGCTGAGCCATTCTTAAGCCTTTTGCTTAAGCCTCATTTCAACCATGAGAATGAAATTTGTACCAATGGACAATGGATTCCCAAGCAGCACTAAGCACAATTATGTTATAATGTTGTGATGTGATGTTTCGAATTTTTGGGAATTTTATCAGTGGTGATTGAAGGTGTGCATGTGTGTTTGTGTGTGGGTGTGTGAGGGGAAGCAGACCTCCATTCTGTTGCCCAGCCTGAGCAGCAGACTTCAGGGAGAGGGCAGATGGACGAGGATCAAACTTCATTCTCTCTTTTTCCCACTCTTTCCTTCATTACGTTCTCTCTGAGTTCATTCGAACTCTAATACATTGTTGTTTAATTAACAACACATTTTCCTTTGCTATTCCTCATAACAAAATACAGTGTGTCTATTCAATTAACGGCAAACTGTCATGGAAAATGATGGCTACAAACGCCATTACCATAAATCAAAACCTTCTCTGGCATTCCCCTTCTGGCTCCAAAGGTTAGAACAGATGTTGGGAGAGAGGACAAAATGGACATCATCCCCGCAGAGGGGAGCTTTTTTTTTCCTCTCCCAGTGGCTATTGCAGGCTCCTTGAAATGCTAATTCTGAAAACGAGTGTGGTCCAGAGCCACATGAACAGACGGTGAGAATGGAGCATACTCTCTCTCTGAAAGTACCTTTCCCTGAAAATATGTTCCTCAAGCCTGAGCATTAGCCATTAGTCACTAGCAAAAGGAGAAGAAAAGTATCAAACGCATAAACACACATTTTCCGATGTACAATCTAAATGCTACGGTCACTGATGAGAATTCAGTCACTATTCCACCTCAGCATTTAAAATTTCCTTCACTTACTTTGGAATTTCATTAACACTCATCAACTCCTGTGTAGGATGTTAGCATGATTTTCTCCTCCTTTCCTCCATCTTTTTCACACCAAATGCCTGTTATCTCTGAACAGCTTATCGCAATGTTTTTACAAATCTGTTAAATATATGATTAAAAATGTTTAGGGGAAAACATTCAAGTAAACATAAACAAATAATTAGAACTTGGTTATACCTGATTATTGCTGAAAAGCAAGTATAGGTTTTGTATCCAGTTTCACTAGCTATTTTTTCTTACAATTGCACTAATTTATCTTGCACGCTTGTATTTCCTCACACACGCACATGGACACATATACACACACACACACACACACACACACACACACACACACACACACACACACACACACACACACACTTACATACACACATGCTGGTGGCCCCAGCAGCAGCTGGCAGGCCAAGCTGAGTGGAGATTCTCTAAAGCTGGGATGTAGAGGCCATGTGGACACTTTAAAGCTCATCTCTGCAGCCTGTGAAGTTGTTAAGGAGCTCTGTACATTGGCGGATGCCACTGAGAATTCCATGCCAGCTGTAGCACGTGGCCCGAACCCCCCACTGTTCTGTCTGTCTCTCTTTCTGTTTCTTTCACTCACCATCTCTGGTGTGGTCTCTTGTCCTGAATGCCATCTGTGCCGAGAGAAGCCTCTACCTGCCCGGGCTGTTTAGAGACCCTTCACAGAGGGGGAGACATTTGTTTCTGGTTTGTACTGGAAGCAAGTTTCGTGTTTGTCTTGCATTAACAGCATTTTACTGAAAGGTTGCAGAGCTGTGCTGTGGAATGGAAGAGAAATGCACTGAAAAGCAACACTGAACGCTTAATCATACATACCATACACCAAAGAATGTTATAATAACACACCATTTATAATACAATGCTCTCAAGTTTCCTTCACAATATGTACTTTAATTAGCAACAAATTAAACCAGAACCGTTCTTAATATCTTAGTATAGTGTAAAAAACCTCTGGACAGATGTTAGATTGTAGATGCTGACGATCTCTTTTATCTCTTCTTTGTTGTTTGAATCTGAAGGTGAGGTCACTATAGATCTGGCGTCCCGCTCTTGCGTTCACACTTCGTAAGTGTGCCGGTGGGGCTCGTTCACAGGCGTGTCACTGCACAGCTGTTCACACTTCCCCGAATGTACCCCAGTGGATGAACAGTTCCAGCTGGGCTGCTATCCTCACCTGAGGAGACGTACGAAGGTGTCGCAATCGCAAACCTGTCCCTCTTGCTGTATCTCAACTTTTCCTTCCGCTCTTAGCAGTTGTACTCTTAAGCATGTGTGGCAGAGGTAATGCCACCAACAATCTGGCTCTGAAACGGACCTGGCAGGCATCTCCGTAAGCAAAGCAGTTGGAGCATTCTCACTCCACCTGATGGTCTCACCTTTTCATTTCCTGCATGTTCTGCCTCCCTTTTCTCATATGAAGAGAAATTACAGCTCAGAGAGCTATGTAGAAAGGTTTGTATGCTGGAGGGTGTGTGCTGGAGATTTGCCTGTTCTCTGCTCATGTGCTCACACCTTCAGTAAACCAACCTATGCTGCCCACTTAACTCTAAACCAATTTGGACATGTTATTAGATGGTGGAGTTTGGTATTGTGAATAGTGTATTGTGAAACATTTTAGCTCCTTCAGTGAGTCTAAAAGCTCAGCAACTCATAACAGGTACAAACTTTTGGCAGAATTTGTACCGTTTATAAATCGATGTACTGTAATCATAGTCAGAAAGCAGGCAGAGAAGAACTGTTTGGATCTACAGTACATAGGGAAAAAACATGGAGAGCAGAAGCAAAAATGATGAGACATGTAGCACAAAAATGTTTTTATTCACAATCTATATGTACTGTTCATTCTTGTTTCATTTGGTGAAGGTTAAATAATGTTTATACTGACTTGATTGCAAAGAATTTACACTAAATAAACGAAGGTTTGTGTATTTTACTTGGAATCGTATGTGAGTTTTGAACATTCCACATTTAGTCTCCATTTACTGTATTATAACCTCCACTCTTCTGGAAAGATGTTTCACTAGATTTTGTAGAGTGGTTGAAGAGATTTGTGGTCATTCAGCAACAAGGGTGTTGTGAGGAGGCCTGGGGTGCATTGAGTGTTCCAATTCATCCCAGAGGTGTTCAATAGGGTTGAGGCCAGAGCTCTATGGCAGGCCACTCAAGATCTAAACTATATCTTTAGGGAGCTGGTCTTTGTGCAGATGGACATGGCCATGCTGGAACAGTTGTGGGTCTTGTAGTTCAAATGAAGGAAAAATTTAATGATACCACATCCAAAGAAATTCTATACAATCGTGTGCCTCCAACTTTGTGGTAACAGTAGTTAGAGGGAAGAACCACATATGGCTGAAAATGTCAAGTGCCCCTTTTTCTATTTAGTGTATTTCTGAACACAACGTTCTTTCTTCTTTTAGGTGCAATTAGGCTGGTATCACTTTTAGCTGAATTGATTTAGTCAGACATGGACATTTCGAACTGTCTGTGCGGGCAGGCAGAGGTGAAAGGAACAAACAAAGTCATTGCATCCAGGGGGACATTGATCGCTTCTATTTTTCACTTTGCCACATGACTGAGGCAGCATGTTGGGCATGCGGCATCAGCGTCCGCCTGTTTCAAGATGTTCTTCCCTCTGCTATTTGTACAAGGAGAGCGGAGATAGGTTTAGCTATACTTCCCTACCATCTGCTCAGTGGACATATGGGCTGGGGTTATAGGATGGAATGTATGCTGGTTGGGGGAAAAAAGATTCGTCTAGTTGATCTTTGTGCATCTTGTAACTTAAGACTGGCTATACTTTCTTCCCACTATACACTGCCAGTCAAAAGTTTTAAAACACCTACAGTTTAGAATGTTTCATTACAGTTCAGACACTATTATTACTACCAAACAAACATAGTGCTAGAGTTAACCGTATGAATGCTGTATGTTCTGTGCTACAAATACCTTCTTAGAATAAGAAGGTTTTGGCCTTTTCTGATAAGATTAGCCCTTGTTTTTTTGTCACTTTTGTTAGGTGCGCATAAGTGCAAGCTCTTTATTTGAAAAAAAAAAAAGACTAATTGGAATCAGTAGACACAGACATAGTCTATGGACTATGATTCCCATCAGTCAAAACACCCTTACATGTCACATGCACCTGAATCCTCTTGTCTTGTTATTAGGACGTGTATATAGTAATCATTTTTACAGCACTCATTGTCAAATGTTTGTTTTTAATGGATGTTGTTGAATGTTCAAAGTCCTCGTCTTTCTGCTAAATCTGTTTCTGCTATTCTGTTAGAATTACAATTATTTGTGCTTGCATCCCCTTCTCCAAGTATTACCTGATACACGCTTACAAAGCAATAAAGGATATGCACCCTAATGCATACAGGAGCAGAATGCACCCCAATGCATACAGAAATTGGCAAAACCTTGCAAAGAATAGAGACTAGTGTGTGAGCTGATACAAAGATACTAATAGCTATATAATTAAACAGGTGCAATCAGTGATATAATGTTTAACATAAAGGTTCTTAGCCCAGAGCAGAGATTAATTATAGACAGTGATAACTGCTCGCTCTTATACCTGCAACAAATATCTCATTTGGAAAGCAGTTCTACACTCGCAGTCTAGCATAATTAAGTGCTATAATGATTGGGGGACAATATATTAGTGAGTTTTGCGTAGTTATGGGTAGGAGAGATGAAAATAGATAGCTGTTGGATTACTCCAACACAGGTAGGATCGTGAGCACTAATAATGTATAAATGATCATAATGACCATCTGCTTGCTTACAGAGCTCATCATGTTAATTTAGTGTTCTGTAGATGTGTATTAAAGTGGTGGTAGAAAGTGTAGAAAATGCGCTTGAGTAAAAATACTGTCGAATAAAAGAATTTATAAAGATAATTCCTCAGATAAAACCAATAAAGCTAGCTAGCTCAGGTGAATTAATTTATGTTTCGAATTATTTAGCTATGAAAAGATATTACACATTATCCTGAGAGATACCTGTAGGCTGCCACATCATTTTGCAGCAGATACACTCTATAGACAAAAGTTTATGAACACCCGATCACAAGATTCGTGTGTGATTTAAAACATCCTATTCCACAGCTAGTCCCACCATTTGCTGTTGTTATAACCACCACTCTTTTGGAAAGATGTTCCACTAGATTTTGTAGTGTGGTTGTGGGCTTTAGTAAAGTCAGGTACTGTTGCAGAGGGAGGAGGCCAATGGTGCAGTCACAAATTTACAAATCATCATTGCAAATCATCCCAAATGGGGATGAGGTCAGAGCTCTATATCTTGTCACAAGATTTTCCACTTCAACCTATGTAAACCATATCTTCTTGGAGATTGCTATGTGCACAGGGGCATTGTCATGGCGGAACAGGTTTGAGTCTCCTAGTTATAATATGGGGAGAAAATGTAATGCTACTTCAATCCAAAGACTTCCAAAATAATTGTGTGCCTTTAACCTTATGGTAACAGTCTAAAGTAGAACACATATTGCTGGAAAAGTAAGGTGTCCCAATACGTTTATGCATATTGTGCTTATTTAACAAAACAGGCAGTTGACTACCAAATATGGAGGTTATACATTTTTTCACCGTAAAACAAACACAACATTAAGACCTGCCTAGCTAGCACCAAGCACATGTTTTACCTGTATTTATTTCCACAGATTGGAGGTGAAATTCAATATTTATTTTTTCCCCATATTTTTTTTCCATAGGATTTTGATATGCACAATTTAAAGGCTGTTTTCATGATGTTTCCTTTAAAGAATTTGGCACCTAATGCTTGATAAACCGAGCAACCCGTCTTGCCTTAGTTTATGTTGGTTAAGCAATATTTTTTTTTACAGGAAGCTGCGCTATTTTAACTGGGTCTTGAATAGAATTGTACACATTCTGCCTTTTAATTGGTTGACAGTCTTCAGGGATTATATGCATTATTATATAATAGAGAGCTTGTGATAGAAGGGTATCTGCAAGAGTGAAAAGACAGGAGGTGGAGGTGGCAGAGTTGAAGATGTTGAGATCTTCATTGGGAGGAACGAGGATGGACAGGATTAGAAATTAGTTTATTAGAGGAACAGCGCATGTAAGACGTTTTGGAGACAAGTTGAGAGAGGCCCGATTGAGATTGTTTGGACGTGTGCAGAGGAAGGACATGGGGTATATCAGTAAGAGAAAGCTGAGGATGGAGCCACCAGGAAGGAGGAAAAGAGGAAGACCAAAGAGGAGGTTAATGGATGTGGTGAAGGAAGACATGCAGGTAGTTGGTTTGAAAGAGGATGAGTAGTATAAAGACGAATGATCCGCTGTGGTGACCCCTAATGGGAGCAGCGAAAAGAAGAAGATTATATAATAGTGCTATAAAAATGGACAGAGATAAACAAAATGGCACTGTTGTAGTGAACCATTTACTTAAGCACTGTAACAAGAGCTCATTACTTTCCGCTTGGGCTACATACACAGAGACCTGTGTGAAATTTACCTTAATAGTCCATATTAAAGCACATGCACACTCTTTTGTCCTTTAGTGATAAAAGCAAAGAAATCCTTCCATTTGTCATTTTGACTCATAAACCCCCCCCACACACACATACTGTCTCCTGACTGACATTTGAAATTGTATAAAGAAAGATTCGCTTCAACCTTCCATATGTCCAGTTTAAGACACTGAACCCGAAGTTTCCTGCGCGAAAATCAGCAACTTTTAATAGCACGCGCAAGCTAAGCAGCTTAATGTCCTGCCACGCAGAGACTTCTAAGCCACATATGTCAGGGTAGGAGTTTTGTGTGAGTGTAATGACTACTGTGGTGCTCTCTACCAGCCCTTATCGGCGAGTTAAACGCATGCAGTCTGTCACGATATGTGTGGATGTGTGTGTGTGTGGGTAGCAGCAGATTAGCAAGCAGGAGCTGAGCAGATGGGTGCAGACCTCAGCATCCACATGCACAGAGCTGGAAGAGCCGCTTTACTGCTCCTAGCTGGGCCATATCTAAGGACATTTAGGATGTATGCTGGCCTGGGCTGGGTGAGCAAGGGTAGTGCGGTTGCTAATGCTGCCAGCTCGGCACTCAACAGCACTCTTATATACTTTGAGTAAAAAAGGATGAAGGAGTGTAGCAATGCTGATCAAAGATGATCAGGGGGTGTGTTTTTCAGACACTTGTGCTAGCCAGATCTCACAGTCCTCTGGGAAACAAGTGTGTCATGTCTGTTTTTGTCTCTTACACACATTTCCTGTCCTTTCCTTCTTCTTCTTCTTTAGATTTCCCCTTAGCAGAATAGATCCTTAAACGCAGATGTTCTTTTACAAGTCTCGTGAAAAATGTTTGAGGGGAATGACAGTGAGCTAGAAGTGTGTGGAAGGTATGATGTAGAGTAGACAGCTGCAGTCTGTACTGGATCTTGTGGCCAGGTGTGTGGTGTAAAGTGGTGTGTGGCCTGGATACTGCATGTGTCTCTATTACTTC
This sequence comes from Silurus meridionalis, assembly GCF_014805685.1. Lineage (NCBI taxonomy): Eukaryota > Metazoa > Chordata > Actinopteri > Siluriformes > Siluridae > Silurus > Silurus meridionalis. The sequence continues at coordinate 11,459,176 of NC_060891.1, read as the reverse complement.
TAAAACCTCAAGAAAAAAAAAAAAACATTCTGGAGGCCGGTAACCAATTTCTGCTTTGATTGTTACAAAAATTGCTGTACTGTAAACACTTTTGATAACTTTATGTAGTCAGTCATTCACTTATCCACTCACCCCATCCCTCTTTCTTTCAATGTGTGGCAGGTTGCATTTGTCATCATTTCCTCACTGCACTGCATGGCTGCTCTGTAGACAGCAGAACTCCTCCGTGGAGCTGTTTCCTGGTTACATTTGTGTGTGTATGTGTAAATGTGTGTGTGTATGTGTGTGTATTGGGGGCTGGGTGTAGAGGAGGATCAGACAGCCATGCTCTAATAAGAACTAATTATCTCTCCTCAGTAGGGCTGCTCTGCTCAAACTCAGGTTTATTGCAGGGTCACCAACAAACATCACTGACTAAGCCACAAAAGCTTCTATTAATAAATCAACATCACTGTATCGATTTTGGGGCAAACAAAACATAGTGATTTCTATTTTTATAACCAGCAATTTTGTACAGTGGTTCTTAAGTGCAAAATACATTATTCATTAATCTGGTCGAGAATGCAGTGAGTCATGAGTCCACAGAGCACACAGTTGAAGAATTTACCCTATAGGAACACCAGCATGAAGAAGAGAAATTGAGTGTAGTCAAATAACCTTCATGCATGTATTTGGACAGCAAGAGGAAACTGGAGAACCCAGAGGAACCCATGTGAATACAAGGAAAATTTGCTAAACTCTGCAGACCCAAGCTCAGTTATAATGTGGCAAAGGTGGCAAATGAACATCACGTGTTTTGCTGATTGGCTACAGCATGAGGCAGTCTGAGAGGCTGCATTAAATGGAGAGCAATAAATGGGATGTTTACAATAACAGGAAATATGAATATACATTAATGTATCAATGACTTTAAATGTCCTTGTTTATCAAGGGTATTCATATGATAGAAAGATATGCTTTTTATACAGGATCAAATGGGTATACTAATGCTGACCACGTTATTAAATGTAGGAGATTGTGTTATTTAGAAGTAAGAACTGCTCTTCATAACAATGACATACATAACTTGGCACAAACCTTTTTAATGCTACCCCCCCCCCCCCTTCTTTGCCATATAATATTAGATTCATAATCAGAGTTGAGCATTTAATGTTCAATAAAAACATGCTTTTTGAGGTAAAGGTTTTTTTTTGCATTTTTAGTTTTGCTGTTGTGTTTTTGTTTGGTTGTAGTGTACTTGTAGCATAACCCACTGTAATTTCAGCCTTTTCCCTGTGATGTATTGCGGTTGAAAAACCGTTACATCAGCTGATGCTTAGATTACAAAGCAAGCTCATAAGAGTAAACATCACACTGCAAAGTATACAAAGATGCATCTTTACCCTTAGACTGCTTGATAATCCATTATATAGTTACTAGTTTCCGCTCTGAGCAGCAAGTTCACTGAATGTGAGGAAAGCTTTGGTAAATATTACCGGCATATCAGTGTAGTGCATTACAGAATAGACATTCATTAATAGTCAGAGATGGCAAAAGCACACATCCTTCACTTAAGTAGAAGTGCAGATGTGTTATGTTTTAAAAGACTCTGGTAAAAGTTGAAATACTGACTACACTTTTTCACGCAAGGTAAAGTAAAGAAATTTGGGCTCCGACATGCACTTAAGTAAAAAGTAGCCTTTACTACTACCTGTTTTAGTGTCATGCTGGTAACTGGACCTCACATCATATTGATATACTAATACAAAATAATTTCAAATATTATTACCTAATGAATGTAACCAGGTTAAACATCCAGCATATAGAACACAAGCAGAGAAAGATGATGAAGATCAGGAATGTGCCTGTTCTCAGTCATGTTTACATCACTGACTCTCTCCTTCTCATCCACGTTAACCCCATACTTTATGCCTTCTGCCTTACTTGTTGTTAGCTTCGCAGGCTAGCCTATGTCTGTGGTGTAAGAGCCAAGAAAGATACACCAGTGGTAGATTGAAAAGGCCACGCAATGACAAGAGATAGGTTGATGGGCTGAAAACAGGACACAACGAAAATAAAAAATATTGATCATGTCACCAAATAGATTGAAACGAAATTAACAAGCCTGTTTTAAAAATGTAAGAAGTAAAAATGTTACCTCAGCACTCGGCACACTCGCAGCGCCGCCTTTATACTAATCACCTTCACCTGTCTCCAGTTATCACCTTCCCTTTATAAGGCCCTGGTTCGCATTCATATACCGTCCAATCTATGGTTTAGTCTGGCGATCATCCCTGGACTACCTGTGTTTCGGAATATACCCTATATTTTCCGGTATATGCTGCATCCTAGCTTACGTTAGTTTCCCAAGGCTAATAAATGTCCTATTCGTATTCTGGTTTCCGACTCTTGATCAAAGCATAACAATACGATTAAAATCATCTTAAGTACTGTAATAAATTATTTATACTCCATTACTTCCCATCTCTGTTCATATTTAATATGTATTGTATAAGAAGTGAATATAGTGTGTTCTTTGTGTGCTCATATTCGTACCTTAGGTTGTAGGTATTACATTGCCCTTTTCTGATTTAAAGCATTTCTGTAAATTGCACATATGTACTGTTTTAATTGTTTACATAACATTCGCTTCTGTTTGTTTTCTTCTTTAATACCCAAAACCGGTTCCACCATTTTCCATGTAACAGTGTTTCTGTCTTGCTGTTGTTTTTTCATGCCAGATGTGACTTGTAATAACAGGCTACTTTTGGAAGTTCTTCTGTTGAGACACAATTGCAATCATATTACTAATCGTTAATTATAACAAATATAACTAAACACTAACCAGCCATAAGATAACTGCTTATAACATTATTAGCTAATATTTGGTTTTAACTCAAAAAACGCTGACCTCTCCTCAGTATGTTATGTGCCTATTTTCTGATAGATAAATAGATAGATAGATAGATAGATAGATAGATAGATAGATAGATAGATAGATAGATAGATAGATAGATAGATAGATAGATAGATAGATAGATAGATGGATGGATGGATGGATGGATGGATGGATGGATGGATAGTTGATCCACTTTGATAAATATTTTGCCTAATTATTTTGTGTTACTTTGCAATAGCAGCTGTCTAGCGAGAATTTATTTATGTGTTTTTTTAGTTTTTTTAATCTCCTTTTTTCATTCAGTTTTAGACTCCTGCTTTGACCCACTTTTTCACATATAAGGCATATTATACTTGCTGCAGTTGCAGGCTTTTATGAGAAAAAATGTTTATGTTTTGATCCTGCCAGAATTGCCCCCTTTATACTTTTTTTTTTTGTTGTTCTCCTCCCTGATAAGATAGCAGAACGCTGGCACTTACAGTACAACAGCATAAATTGTTAGTTCTTACTCACAGCATACACGTGTACTCACTATCTGTTCAGGACTTAACAAGCAAGGCTGGACTCTTGCCAAATCACTGACTGCTTAAGGTCCTCATGAGGATTAAGCTAACAATTGAGGGAATTGAGAGGCCTTATGGGAAACCCATATGATTATAACAATACATAAATAAGGGCTTCCTCTATATATTAACACCACATTATAAAATAGAATCCATTGATTAATTTGATTCCCTGCAAAAATAAACTGCTTTTGGCTTTACATCGTTTTTGTACAGAATTATGTCAAGGACTTGATTCTCACATCGCTTTCTGTTAAGTTACTGCCGTGTCTTTAAATCTCTAAAAATTCAGTCCAAACCAGAATCTGGTATGTAGCAGTGTAGCTGGATTTTGTTTGCAAATTAGATTTTATTTCCAGGGTACAAAAGGAAGTTGGTATCTGTGTTCCTCCTTTTCTCTCACTTCCGTTATTACTGAATTAATTTCAATGAAAAAAAAGGAAACAAAGGACAAAGTCTGTCTCCTGGCAGAAGCATTTGTACAGAGAAGCCAGGTTCCTTACTGGCTTGTTTTTTTTTCTTTAGCTAATGCTGCCCAGAAAGGGCGCAAAATGCTAATTAACTCATTTTGCTTAGCTCGGCCCTCAGGATGACTGGGCCACATCTACTGCAGCATGTGCTTTAGGTTTTGTGAGTGTGTGTGTGTGTGTGTGTGTGTGTGTGTGTGTGTGTGTATCTGATTAGCTACACACCCTCCCCTGCTTTCTCAGATCAATGACACGGTCAATCCTCCCAGTGCCAAGCCCATGTGACGGTGGGTATTAAAAAGACGAGCAGTCTGCTTCTCACCTGAAAAAAAAAGAAGAGGGGGGGAAGAGAAAGAAAGGGAGAGAGAAGTGTTAGCATATGCTAGCACACTGAGTAATGCTGTTATAAGCAAGCTTAGCCACCATGTCCAGCTGACCTTCTGTGTTCACACTAATGTCCCAGGCCAGATCAGAGGAGGGATTTGTAATTACAGACAGCATAGTGACAGTGAGGTAGGTGGTATAAAGATGTATAAAAAAGACCAAGATGATCGTGAGATCAGATGAGAAACAGTTTTAGATTGTATTCCAGGGGGGTCATTTTAATTTTAAAGCCTTTTTTTAATATCTTGTGTCACATGGCTCTACTTGCTCTTAAACCTATTAGTGACAACCAGGTGTGAGCCTGTGTGTGTGTGTGTGTGTGTGTGTGTGTGTGTGTGTGTGTGTGTGTGTGTGGTTGTGGGATGCCCAAAAGAATCAAGTGGCCAAAGCAGATTAGAAGGAGCTCACATGTTGCATAACAGATCCTTCAACCATGTCTGAACCTACTACTACCAACAGAAGATGCGAAGCTAAGCCAACCAGAATCTACCATTTAGTAGCACCTGATACATACATATACACACACACACACACACACACACACACACACACACACACACACACCTACCTGTAATAATACAGTAATATGAATGCTGGTATTCATAATAAATGCAGCAGGAGGTACTGCATATGCCAACATGCATGCATTTAATGTTCATTGTTTCTGTGGTGCATGGTGGGGTAGAATTGGTAGCACTGTTGCTTTACTGCTCTAGGGTTTGATTGTTACCTAGGGTTACTGCTTTTGTGGAGTTTTTTATGTTCTGTCTATAGTGATCATGAGTTTTTTATGGTTTCCTCACACTGGTTACTTGAAGATGAATAAGAATTTAACTGCACATACTGTATATATTATATGGACAAAAGTTTGTGGATCACAACATTCGTTTGTGTCTTTTGACATCATATTCCCCATTAAGTCCCCATTTCCTGTTATAATAACTTTCAATCTTGTAGAAAGATGTTTCACTAGATTTTGGAGTGTGCTTGTGGAGATTTGTGATCATTCAGCCACAAGGGTTTTAGTAAAGTCAAGTACTGATGTAGGGTGAGGAGGTCTGGGGTGTTCCAATTAATCTCAAAGGTGTTCAGTAGGGTTGAGGTCAGAGATCTGTAACAGGCCTTTCAAGATCTTCCACTACAACCCATGTAAACCATATCTGCATGGAGCTTGCTTAGCAGGGCAATGTCATGCTGAAACAGCATTGGGTGTTTTGAGTGAAGTGAAGGGACAATTTTATGATGTTGCATCGAAAGACATTCTATACAAAGACGTTCTGCACAGTTGGCTGCCTCCAACTTTGAGGTAACATAAGAACCACATCTGTCTGGGAAAGTCAGCAGTTTCAGAACTAATACCTTGATGCTCAAAATGCTGATAATTTGTGCATTGCGGACTGCTGTTAGTGAGACAGCAGTCTTGAATTTTGGCATTCGAATCTCACATCAGGACTGTTTCTAATCAAGTTACAAGTCCTAAACAGGTCACAATGAGTTCTTTAAAAATGAGCTTTTTAAATTTGAAGCTGCTCTTGCATCTGCTATTCTTGAATCACAGGTTTTACTTGTTGCAACCATTTCATTGTCTCAAACTAAATAATCTTTGCAGTTGTTGTGTATTAGATAATTGGCTGTCTGACCTGAAAATTAGGCTTGATGTTGAATCGCTGATAATAAGTTGTTTGTCGGAAAGAAGGCCGGTTGATTCACTACACACTTTTAAATGTACTGTAGAGAGGGCTTAAGTACAAGCAAAGTCACAAGTCACTGATGTCAAAGTTGAGTCATGAGTTTTCTTTAATTATGCCAAGTTGAGTCAAAAGGTTGGCAAATTTGTGAGTTGAGCTCACACTGGTGCAAGACTTGGGCAATTAAATTAAAATAAATGACTATTTTTTGTTATTTCTTCACTTAACACAAGTTAAAAAGGAACTACATTTAAAGATTTCACAAAGAATGACTGAAATAGAAAATAATTTTTTTCTAAAAAATATAGACATTTATATAATCTGAGAAAAAGTTCCATTAATGTTAGAGAAACATCTGACAAAACATACAATTTGAATATAAAAAATATAAATGTTTCTTTGTTAAATAACATGATTTTTTAAAACCCATGTTGATATTTAAGGTAAAATAAACAACGAACAAGCCACTTTGAATAAATGGTTACTATAGAAACATAGTATATTAAAAGTAATGCATTAATATAAACCTGTGTATAAATATAAATGTACATTTTAGCTGGAACTATTTTTACATTGGCTGTTATTTGAAATTATTATTCTGGGATTTCAACATCTCTATGGCACAATGATAAATATCATCTGACGTATAGACTGTACCTATGTTATAGTGAGCTGAAATGGAAGCCCAGTCTTCACAGTAATTTTGAGCAGAGTAGGAGTGTGCTTGGGGGTGTTTGGGGGTTTAAATAATAAGCCTCATCACTATGGAGACAGCAGATGCAGCCGTGGAAGTGGTAGCAACAGCAGCAGTATGGGTCCATTGAGGAACATAAACACAGACAGGCCATGACTCCCAATACTAGATCTCTAAGGAACTAAAATGCATAAAGGTAGACATTCTGTATATCTTGCTTCAAAACCAGCATGATCAAATGAGGCTTAATAATTTATGCTGTAAATCAGAATGGTTTTAATTGAGCTGTGAAATTATGACACTTTATAGCAGCAAAATGTTTCATATTGAGAATGCCACATAGCAGCACACCACATGATTTCAATTTTGCAACATATTAGCTTCATCATGCTTTTATATACTATAAACTTTTAATTGAAAATGGGTATTAGATTGCATGTGGAACCGGAGGCTTAAAAAATAACTTAAAGAAAACTTAAAAAAACATCGAGCAAATTTAAGTCAGAATCTTAACATATAGAAAGGAATTCTATGTATAAGCACAAAATATATATGTCTATGGTAAGTGAACATATGCTACAGATGCAGTAGATAGTGATGATGTGATGATGACTACTGATGATGTAATGCTGATTGCTTACATTCCATCTTTAACAATAGGTGCATAATCAATTGGGCAGCGACACACATCAGCATCAGTGAAAACAGAGGAGGATGGCACCATGAATACCATTGCTATCATAAAGTCAGGTGAAGAGGAAGCTGAAAATAGTTCATCATGAGGCCTTGTGCTGGCATGTTGTACTGATTGCTATAGTGACTGCTCCACTTTGAACCTATTGTAGACCTCAGACTTCTATAACCACAGACTTATATGCTAGGCAGAGAGCTCGAGGGAGATTCATGTTTATGGTGGAGTTTATTGAAAACTGATGCATGTGCCAGTTTTACTTTGAACTTATATTTTTCGTATGCAGCATCTGCTCCAACAAGGTGAAATATTAGTCTCACATTATCTGCCTCTGCTTACAACGTGTCTCTGAAGTTCATGTTTTGGGCATGGGACATTTTGAAATTTCTTTTCATAAACAATTTATTACTTAAATAAACAGTAGATATTGAATAAATTCAATACAACAGTTGATTAATTCAATTATTAATAGTATTGTTGACCGAAAAAGGACATCTCAAGAAGATAAGAAGATAAATATTATAATAATAATAAAATATGGAAATAAATTATTTAAATTGCATGTTAAATTGATTGATATTTATTGTACTTTTTTAATTTAGATTTTTTTGTACCTTCATTTGATTTTGTATTATTGTCATTGGTAGTTTGATAAAGAACTTTCACTGTCATACTGTTTAAGGTTGTGTATGTGACAAAAATCTGAATTAGAGAAAACATTTTTTTTATTTTACTGTATGTTATTAACTTGATGAATCAAAAATAAGTTAATAACAATCTTACACATACCAAGATAAAATTCCATGTATGCATATACAGTGGAACCCGCTTATCTCGCCCTCTGTTATCTCGACAACCCTAATAAGTCAACATTTTTGAAGTGGAACCACCAAATTCTCGCTTTTTCTTAGCATTTTTTATCGGTTATGTTGATAAAATACCCTGATATCTCGAGCACAAGGGGGGAAAAATTTGCCATTTAACGTCGGTTATCTCGGTGCAGCTGCAGAAGAACTCGCGAAAGTGGTGGAAAAATCAAGCCTTACAGATGCTACAGGTGTTGTATTGTATACTGGTGAATCTCTGCTGTTAGTTAGTGCTAGTGTTCGTAGTGTTAGTAGGAGCGTGGTGCGCTTTGGGAAGAAAAGAGCAGCCGTTGAGAGAGTGCCGGTGGGAAGGCACGTACCGGGATACGCATGAGCGATAACAACAACCGCCGTGAACCAACATATACCAACAATAACGGACAGTGAGAGTGTGGAAGTTTAAATAGGAGCTGGTGATGATGCTAAACGAGCACCATATGTGCGCGATTGAAACCGGGAGCTTCAGAGAAAGCGGCCGAGAAAACACCTGCCACGCTGAAGGGGGCCGAAGGGGGCGTGGCAGGTGGATTCCTGACAGATAAACATGTACTGTATGTATTTTTATAGCATGCCTTCATCAAACAAATCGCGGCAACGCTGTTGTGTAAAAAAAACCCTCCAAAAACACGTGCATGCACATTCTCATTTATTAACGCACATCATGTACATAAAGAAATTTCAATCACGTTAATATATTGCCGCCATATTGATTTTCGTTTATCTCGATCATCGGTTATCTCGATGCTTTTTGGCGACCCCCTAGGACATCGACATAACCGGGTTCCACTGTAATTTCAAGACCCTGCTTTAATATCTTGTGGCCACATTGTGCACTGTGTGAAATAGAGTTTGAATTTGATTGTTTGCTGTTAACTGCTAATAGTTTATAGCTTGTTTTAAAACCATGACTTAGTTTTATAATAGAGGTGTGAGTGTTCAAGATCTTTTTATTTCTTTTTTTCTAAATTGCTCATGTTTAAGTTTATTTCTATAGCGCTTTTAACAATGGACATTGACCCAAAGCAGCTTTACAGAATTGAAGAATTAAAGTGCATTATGTGTGTGTATTTCTGATGAACTAACGAAAGGAACAACTCCCTTTGATGTTATGAGGAAGAAACCTTCAGAGGAACCAGACTGTAAAGAGGATTGTATTGTATTGAATTTCATATTGTATTTTAATTGATATTGTACTGCAAATAACAAGAAACATGCTATCTGCTTGTTCAGGCTTTATTTTTATTCACTGATTTTAAACATTACTATCAATGATCCAGAGGCTATTAAAGGTCCATCTTTGCTTTTGTTGGGTGTGTTGAAAATAGTCAGGTGGATAAGATGGATGCTGGAAGAAGGCAAAGGACACATCTTATGTCTTTCTTTATCCCCAGAAGTGAAGTGGATATTGTTTCTACAGAGACATAGTAGATATACTTTAGGATAAAGGCCAGGTTTTTACATTTTGCTTAATTTATCACATTAGTAAATTGCATGTTTTGGTGTGTTGGTTCCTTATCAGGTCCTGTTGACTCCCTGGACAATTTCTACCATTCTCTTAATGACAAATGTCAATTTAGAAGTACTTCTGGAACTGGGTTACAGAAAAAGCATCTTTTGGTTTGTCTAGTGGTTAAAAGCCTGACCTTCTGGACCATATGGTGCTCCACACTACACCTTCTGCAGAGCCAGAACTTTACTTGCCACGTCCAGGCTGCTCACTAATATTCCAGTAATCCACATGATTATGGGAGTGGTTATTAAAATGAATATGGGTGGTAGCAGAGAAGCAGATGTCTGATGACCCACATCTGTGCGTTCATGCTGAGTGGGATGAGTGGGATGAACATGTGTGTGTGTGTGTGTGTGTGTGTGTGTGTGTGTGTTTGTGTGTGAACTACATGCCGGTTGCTTTGCTGTCCACCCACCACTGGCAGTAATGCTGTGTGCTCATCATCGCCCTTCAGAGAGCTCTCTGTTTCACGTTTAAAAAACGGATTTGACCTCCACAGCAGAACATCTCCAAGTGCCTCAACAGTCCAAAGCTAGGTTCTCACCTCCTACTGTATGTTAAGGTGTCCAAAGTGTCTGCTTACAATGTATACCAGAAAAAAGACACAAAAACAGCAGTATGTATGTATACTGCCATTGACTTACAGCAGTATGCCACCGTCCTGTCATTGTTCTATTGTGTCCAGTGATAAGGCAAAGATAAATCACAGATTATTTTATGCCCAAGAGCATGTATAGGATATAGCCATATGCAACAATAGGAGCTCACTAGTGTTGATTTCTCCCTTCAGCTAGCTTTATGGATGTAACACAGTAAAATAGATTCAGGCATTTCCACACTGACATGCCATTCAATAGACTCCTGTTCAGCTTGGTGTGCTGAAACCTATATACAGCATTTGTGACTCTATAGAACCATTATGAGCTGGTGGCTGCTAAGCAGGGAACACCAAACAGAAGGTTCAGATGGGTTTTTACAATTTAGTAAGTTTAATTAAGAGTATAAAGCCGAAAGAATGTCAATGCTCAGAAATGTGCACTGAAACAACAATTTAGTCCTCGCTTAATTTTTTCACAACTTCCAGATTCAAGCTTATTGGTCCAAATAAGTGAAGTAATTTTTCAAATGTTTAATTTAATATTAACCACAATTAGTGGCAACATTGCCATTTAGTTACTAATTCTCTTTTCCTCTCATGTCAATATATGGCTTTTCTTTGAATACTAATTCTAAAGGCCTTAGTAGGAAATTGACAGCCAAGGCCAGTTAGGTGACATAGGACAGTGGTCCCGGCATAATGGCTGCTCTTCCTGCACCAAACTCAGCTTGTGACAACCAGTGCAAGCCATTTACTCCAGCCACTGTTAAAGTCCCACCATCATCATCATCATCATCATCATCATCATTACAGCTCAGCAGAGGGAGACAACCAGTGTTTCCTGAAACCATCTTCCTCCGACTGCCATAAATCAAAGGGAATCTGCGGGAACTTAATTAGCTTAATTGCTATGTTTGCTCTAACATAACACTGATCACTCCACCGATCCAGCTACAGCATTTGAATAGGGGTAAAACAGATGGCACACTTCAGTTTTTTTTTCTGGCCTCATAGAAATGCATCTGGGGAAAATGATCAGAGTTGTTTGTGGGGCAAAGTATTTAGTGGACTTGGGGTTGGTTTGTTGGGAATATTTGAATTTTATCACTTTATCCTAAAATATACTCCAATGTAGTAAAAGCATGTGCCACAAGTGTATATGTAAAAGCAGATTTTTCAGCATTATGGATATTGTTAGCTTGAGAAGGGTCAATTTGGGAAGAATAATATTAGACTCTCTCTCTCTCTCTCTCTCTCTCTCTCTCTCTCTCTCTCTCTCTCTCTCTCTCTCTTTTACTCTCCTTTTACTTTCACTCAAAGAATCTTACTGCCTTCGGACACAGAGAGGAAGTGCTGATCCAGCCCATTAAACAACTGACTACAGGTGAGTGGCCTTTCATTAAAAGATGCTTTGTTTTTTTTGTTTTTTTTTAACTAATTAAAGGGACTTTATCAGATGAGTGAAATAGCTTCACTTTCTTTATCTGAAGACTTGGAAATTTGATGAAACCAGGTTAAAGTTTAAGATTAATACACCTTAAACCTTACCTGTCAATGCTACACATCTAGTATAACTTACATGGGAATAAATGTGCACACATTTCAACCACTGTAGAATTAATTTTACACTTTCCATGAAAAACGAAAAAAACAAGCAGATTATCAATGTTTATTAAAGCAAATGACTGAGCATTCTCTAAACATTATTAGTTGCTTAGCTGGAGGGTAAATTGTGCATGTTTGGGGTATTTTTAGACTCTTCAAAAGCTGTTGTTCAATGCTATTTTCAGGCTGTAAAATGTTTTGAGTGTTTGAGTGTTATACTTTTAAAGCTCACAGCAATTTTAGATATTTGAGTGTCTTGTTATTGTTCAACTTTCTGGTAATTCTCTGAGGCTACAAGCATACTTAAGGGTTCTTTCAGTAATTATTGTGTTGGCCTGACAGCGAGCTAACATAGAGAGCTGTTCATATTCTTCCTGTTCTTCAGCTTACATGTTTGACTTTGGAGTTTGTTTTTTAACCACTTATCTGGTTGAGCTAGGTACTAGTTGTTACAACATGATATGGACAAGAGGTTCTCTGGGGTACATGGGAGAAGTTTTAAAATCCTCATTGTCTCTTAATGCTTTTGCTATGTAACGATTACACGATCAATTAAAAAAAGAAAACCACTAAAAAAAATGACCGTTTATGGCGTCCGACTAAATTGGTAGTATTCCTAGCTACATGGAAGGAGATGAAAGTATTACAAAGATCATGAAAAGAAATTCAGACTCTTAATTTGATGCCAGATGATTTTATTAGTAACCATGATGATATAACCAAATCAGATCATTGATTAGAATGTTTAGAATGTAGAATGTGCCAAATTTTTACTTTTGCTACTAAATGTTTATAGTACTACTGTAAAAATTTTCATTGATTCATTGATTCATTGATTCATTGATTCATTCATTCATTCGTTCATTCGTTCATTCATTTAATTATTAATTTATTTAATCAGTCAATTAACCTTCAGCAGTTCCCTGGTGGTCTAGTGGTCTCACCGCTGCGGCCCGGGTTCGATCCCCGGTCAGGGAACCAACCCCAGCCACTCTTAGTGCCGGTCCCAAGCCCAGATAAATGGGGAGGGTTGCGTTAGGAAGGGCATCCAGCGTAAAAACATGCCAAATCGAACTTGCGGATGATCCGCTGTGGCGACCCCTAATGGGAGAAGCCGAAAGAAAGTTTTTAGTCAATTAATCTTCAGTAAGCGCATTTCAGGATTGAAGTGGATCTTGTGCTGTTCCTGCAAACACTGGGCAGTATGGGATGATTGTCCATTGCAGTAAACAACTTGTAAAATGTTCAAAGATCTCAACCTGAATCTTTGATAATTTTGGTAGCCAATTGTACCCCATAATGCAGCACACTATTTAAGATTACATAACAACCGCTTCAAGGTAACTGTTTTACACTCACAATATTTTGCTCACAAGACCATCTTTCCTTTTATCTATGCCTACATTATTATTTCATTAAATAACTAAACAAGATGAACATATCTTAGGTGACTATATTTGAGATAAATTTGCAAAACGGGAAAAATTATAGTAAACGAAACACCCTTTATGTCCTTAATAAAAGTTGTTACTACTTTGGCTTCTCTCAGCAGGTGGTTGAACATACGCTTGCAAGTTTTGCCCAGAATTATTTTTAAAACTTTCCATGGATACATTCATATGCTAAAAGATCTTAAACATGGTTGACACGAGGCTCTTTTTTCAACTGTATACATTTGCGAAAGGATCCGAGGATCATAAAAAAAAAAATCTTTACAAAAATGTTGCTTTTTTGAAAACAGATGCATTTGTAATCTGGAGCTTGCTCTCTGTGATCAAAACAGTTTCCACACAAGCGGTCTCTGGCTCCTGGGATAAACCAGGCTCTTTTCTGTAAGCTTCCCCTTTCTGCATGGGGGTTGAAGGTCTTTCAGTTCACCGCCACCACTGTGAAATAACAAAGTGTTTATGGGAGAGGAGCCAGCGGGTTAGATAAGAACAACTCTCTGCTGCAACTGCACAAGGCCTCTGCTGCCCCTCTGGTTCTGCAGTAAAAAGAGGTGGAGAGGGCAGCACAGGGGTGAAGGTTCTACCACGAAAGCTGTGATGAGCTACAGCCTGCAGGGAGCTACAACCATAGCAGTAAATGCTTCTTCAAATCTTTGCAAGCAGACAGATGCATGCCAGGAAGTTCAGGGTTTCAGATGATTTCATTCCAGCGTTGTGACCCTGAAACCAAGTGCATTTTTTATGGTATGCACTAAGCTCCATTAGAAATTCAACATATTGTAAGTCTCCAGACATAACACTAAGAAGTATGCTAGTGTAAATGGGATGTAGTGCAGACAGACAGAAGACCTTTGCAGATATTCTTTGTTTGGTATGAAGAAGTATGTAAGTGGCTATGTCCAGAATGCTAGGAACAATGCTGAATATAAAGCACTTGGCTCACTTCATGCGGCAGGTTTCTTATAAATAATATATTTATACATTCAGTGAGCATTTTGACAGTAGCTAAAGGCAAGTTTGATCTGCAGCACACTCTCTATGGTCCCCCACTCATTGAACTGATAGTCCAGACGCTAGTGTGTGTGTATGTGTGTGTATTTGAGATGAAAGAGGAAAAAAGAGAAGCATTCTGGTTTGCCCTTTTTGTGTATTATAATTTATTTTTCTAGAACATCCATGACAAAACACTGCTTTTTTTTCCCCCACAGGTCTTTACAGTACATGGCCAATTCAAGCCAACAACTCATTATAAATTGGTACAACAATGTCCATACAGTACAATGTAATCCTTCAAGAGATCCTATACTAGTAAAATAGCCTTTCACTCACCTTGTGACTCTATATTTCCCAGCATCAACCCAACCTTGGGCACTTATCTAATTAGCCCTGGGAAAAGCTGAATTATTAATGTCACTTAAATCATTCAGAGCGCCTGGCCAATGTCTGCCACGTTTCTGAACACAGGAGCCAGCGGAAGCAGGACGATAACCTCTACACCTATTGTTCTTGCTCTCAGAGGGGTTTTGTTCTTTGAAAGATGTTACCCAAAATCTTCGGGTTATGTAGCGCCCTTGAGTGACACGATCATTTAAAAAATGGATCCTGTTCACTATCCATCTCATGGTGTTTTTTTTACAAGTCAAAAAACTAAAATGTGCTGGTGGCTTTGCAGTTTACCTGCTCGGTCAATAATAATTTCTCCTAATTCCATTAATTTTTTCTGTGGTTTTTTTTTTTATACTCCTTGCCATCTTTGGCACCTCTTCCTTCTCATGTTGGGGAAAAAAAAGTTAGTTTTATGTTGACTGATATAATTTAAGTAGAGTGTACTCCAGAACTGGAGTTCTGTGTTTGGCTTGTGCTGCCATCATTCCAGAAAGGCACTGCTATGGAGACCTTATCTAATAATGACATGAATTTTGTGAGAATTGATTAGACAGATGTGGTTATTTAGAAAATGCACCTAAAAAGAAAGTATAAGTGAGTACACCCCTCACATTTCAGCAACAATTATATCATTATATCTTCTCGTGGGACAATACTATAGAAATGAAAAGTGAATGGATTTTAGTGTAGTCAATGTGCAGCTTGTATAGCAGTACATATTTACTGTCCTTTAAAAATAACTCAACATACAACCATTATTGTCTAAATAACTGCCAACAAAAGTGAGTACACCCTAAGTGAACATGTCAAAACTGTGTACAAAGTGTCAATATTCTGTGTGAGCACCATATCTAGCACTGCCTTAATCCTCCTGAGCATGGAATTCACCAGAGCTGCACAGGTTGTTGATGGGATCCTCTTCCACTCCTCCATAATGACATCACGAGCCTGCTGGATATTAGGCACATTATGTTTTATATTATGTATATTATGTTATATGTATAATATATATTAGATGCTTCTACACTTTCTGCTTGAGGATGCACCCACAGGTGCTCAAGAGGGTTCAGGTCTGGAGACATACTTGTCCACTCCATCACCTTCACCTGCAGCTTCATCAGCTAAACAGTTGTCATCAGCATTGTGGTGTGTTTGGGGTCGTTATTATGTTGGAAATCTGCCGTTCAGAAGGAGATTTATTCTGGGATGAAGGTCATGCACACTGACTTGTTGCAGTGTGTGGCGTATGGGCTGAGCACTGACAAGCGGACCTTCCCCTCCTGCAACCTCTAAATCAATGCTGGCAGCACTTATGCATCTGTTTTTCGAAGCAGCTTCTGCACCTGACGCACAGAACAAGAAATCAAATTCTTCGATCGAACCGTGCGAGGCCTGTTCCGAGTGGAACCCGTCTAATTCAAATTGTTAAATCCTTAGAAAGTTCTTTGCCATGAGGTCAGTATGAGAGAATTGTACTCAAAACACCAAATTTGTATGGTCCTGTCAAGCAGACAAAACATATATACACTAATGTATATAATGTATATAGTACATGTACATACATTAGATAAACAAAAGTTTGTGGACATGTGACCATGTGACCATAAGATTTGTATGTGATTTTTAAACATCCCATTCCAAATTTAGTCTCCATTTGCTGTTATAATAACCTTCACTCTTCTGGGAAGATATTTCATTAAATTTTTGAGTGAGCTTGTGGAAATGTGCGCCTGTTCATCCAGGTGTTAATAAAGTCAGTTACTGATGTAGGGTGAGGAAGCCTGGGGTGCAGTCAGCATTCAAATTCATCTCAAAGGTGTTTAGTAGGATGTAGTAGCTTTATAGAAGACCACTCAATACTCTCAACTCCAACCCATGTAAAAAAAGGAAAATTCAGGTTAAATAACAGCATATGCATAGTATATGCATATTAAGAAGTTTTTATTCACATTGTTTCATACTATTTTGTTTTACTCAAGGCTATGTTTATTTCGTTCATTATTGCTTGTCAGGTTCACTGTGGCTCTGGTACAGGAATACTGAGCAAAAGCACACACATTTACAAAATGTACCTGTTACTATTTACCAGCATACTTTTGAGAGGTGGGAAGAAAGCAGAGAACTTTGAGAAAACAAACAGACATGGAGAGAACATGAGTCCACAGAGACAGTAACAGGAGCTCAGCATGGAGTCGGGGAAGCTGGAGCTATGAGATTATAATGCTACAAGCTGTGCCTCTGTGCCACCATATTACAATTCTGACTTATCAGGCTGGATTTGTACATTTCTGAAAAATCAGGACAAGAAAACGATTGAAACCCCCCAATGCCAATAGAAATTTTAAACTTCTTTAACAGTGTCAGAAAAACAGTACCGCCTTGTCATTACTGCAAGAGTAAGGTTTTCTTTGCCACCTTGTAGGAGACATTTATTATAACACATAACCCCTTCACTGATAATCACGTAGCTCGGCTGAATAATATATAGAAATACAACTATAATTACAGTTCTGTCATGTTAGCCGTGTACACAGTCGGATTTGACAGTCAAGTCTGGAAAGATTGCATTCCCACAGTCTTTCTGAAATTGCGTTTTTGGCATGGGGTTAAATTACCTCTGTGATGCAATTCACAGCAGTGAATGATTTGAAAAGCACATAGTGAACGCTGAATGCTGATTCTCTATATTTATTGTTTTGTTATCGATCAATATGATTTATGCAATGGATCCCCTTTCAAAAATTCTGTAACCTTCATTCATCACTTTATCAAAGTCATCAGAGACATCAGAGCCTATCATGGGAATTAATGTTCACTTTAATAGGAAAATCTGCCGATATGCTCATTTATGTAGGTATCCAATCAGCCAATCATGTGGCAGCAGCACAAGTATGCAGATACAGGTCTGGAGATTCAGTTAATATACACATCAAACATCACAATGTGGAAATATTGGCTCTCTATGACTTAAACTGTGCCATCGTTGTTGGTACCAGATTTGCTGAGTTGAGTATTTCAGAAACTGCTGATCTTCTGGGAAGTGAATACATTACAATCTCTAGAATCTACACAGAAAGGTGCAAAAAACAAAAAAATACATTCACAGTGTGCAGATGGTCTGCAAGCTAAAACTCCTTGTTGATAAGGATGATCAGAGGAGAATGGCCAAACTGATTTAAGATATCAGGAATTAATTATAATAAGCATTATTTATGACTGTGATAAGCAAAAATACTATTTCAGACTCCAAAACAAATCCAAACCTTGTAGTATATGTGCTAGAGTGGCAGAAGACCACATCATTTTCCACTACTGTCACCCCAGAATAATAATATTCAGGCTAACCTGGGCATAATTTCCCACAATCTGGACAATTGTAGGTTGTAAAAAGACCAAGCGTTTTAGTTTTTAATGTCAAATGTTAAGCATCTCAGGTTTTGTCCCTTACAGAAACTACAGAGATTTGAATATGCTCCTAAATACTTAAAGGTAATAGATTATATGCATTAGATTATACAAAATAATCCACTTTAATCTAATAATAATAAAAAAACGATGAATGTGAAGAAAAAACATGCAGCAGAAAATTAGTGGCCTTCTCTTTTAAGCTTGTTAGGATAGCATGCCTCCACCACTTCATTTTAATTATGAACATTTTTGTTCAATCAACACAATGATTCATGCTTAACTGGGTAAAATGTATTAAACAATTAAAGCAGCCAGTGAGATTTCGTGACTTACAGTAAAGCTTTTTGATTCTCCTGAATAGGGAAGACATATTGGGACATGTATCATATTATAGGAAGATAAAAAACTGTAGGAAAACAGTAAGAAAAAGCAGAAGGGGAAAATAACCATGGTCGACGGACATTAGCTTCATAGGCCACATTGGCCAGAAATGAAGCGCATCATCCTCAGGCAACATCCTGAATCATATTTATGAACTCTACAACAAAAATTTTTATCACTCTGCAAATTATTAGCAACACAAAATGACGGCTGAAACAGGACCATGGCATTTCTGTAAAGACCACAGATGCTCCTTTGCGCTCTCTCTCTCTCTCTCTCTCTCTCTCTCTCTCTCTCTCTCTCTCTCTCTCTCTTTCTCTCTCTTTCTAATCACCTCTGTCTGTGCCCGACCGGAATGATTTATGCTTCCACAATTACTGGATAATCCCCACTGTCATTACTGTTAGCATCTGCTCTGTCACAGTACTAAGGGCTTTTGGCTGCAGCCTTACTCAGTTGCTGCATGCGTAAAGCTGCGCTACACACACACACACACACACACACACACACACACACACACACACACACACACACACTGCCTTTTAAATGTGGAGTTCGGGATTAAAAAAAAATTAAAACAAAGTTCTTTTGTTGTTTTGCAGTGGCGACTTGTAAGTGTTAATATTCCACTTCAGAGTAATTATGAGCTCACTGAAGACATTGTGAGAAAAAAACCAACATAGTATCATCCACAATGGCGATTTTCTTTTGACTACACATAATGTTAACATTGCTTAAATTTCTTTACTATATTTCTTGGCATAGAGCACACAACAATTTTGCATGCATTTTGGTCTTCTGTATACTTTCTGTGCCACATAAGAGTTCATTTATCATTTTGCATATATAAAATATATAGATATATAAATATGCATATAGATGCTTGAAAGCACTCTCTATGCACAAACTTGATAATGAAACAATTGCGAACGACCTATTCACAAGTCAAGTAAATATATATATATCTATATCCTATATATTTATAGAAACCTTCGTTTCTTTCTTTTCATCAGATGATTATTATAATTTAAAGCACCTCAGCAGTAATTTTAAAAACTGCAAATCCATAAACAAAACCCTTCAAAGCTAGCCTCACTCAGTACCTTAGTGAGTATTTCAGTTAAATGCTTTATGAATGTCTTCTTTTCATAATTCCGGTGTGCTGACCTTCCTTTTTTATATATAAAAATGTATGCTATTTATATTTTTTTTTATTAATGATGAATGGCCTCTTCTACAGCAGCCTATTTTTCTTCTTTTATAAAGTGTAGTACGCTGGCCTTGATATTCTTGTATTTCCAAATTGTTAATTTCCCTTGAACAATTACATGTTCACGATGGCCTCAAAGCATGCAGAGTATTTTTTTGCTCCATTTTTATCCCCCACTACCTTTTTTCAAACAGTTTCTTTTCTTTTTTTCTCTTCGCCTGGTTGGTGGAGTCAAACTTTCTTGTAGATTTGTTTTGTTTCCTCACCCATTGCGGGTGTATAAACTTGTTCAGCATGCTCTGTCATGACTGAACTCTGTAGAGGTTTGGATGACACAATCCAAGAGCGAGTGATTGAGATGAATGACCTGTTTTTGTCGGCCATTTTGCAGGAACACGTTGTGACCCTCCGCTCTGGACCCACCTGAGGCTATCGCTGGCACCGGGGGTGAAGTGATGATTAAAGACAGAGGGGACTCATGGCAAAAATTTGGATTAATGGAATCCAAATGAAATTAATAGCCGAGCGATTTCCCAGCAGAAGAGCAAAAGCAAATGAAAATATGTAGAGGGATTGGGGGGGGAGCGGCGGATTGAAGGGCTTCCTGATTGTTTTGGATACATAGTGACAGGAAGAGAGCGGAATTATGTCTGCTATCCTGGACTGTGAAGAACATATTTTGCTTCAGTAAGAAAAAACAGCTTTTAAACACTTTGATCAGAACTAGAGGAAGTCACCTTAAATAGTTTCACTTTAATCACTTATTGTTACAAGCTAAATATTTAGCTCTAAAGTTGGAGCTGGAGTTTACTAGCCAGATAAATTTTTTATTTTAGCTATAAATGGTTTTCTAATCAAGTTGCTTTCAAACAATAAGAAGGTTATATCCAGTTATAGAACAAAACCATATAAGGAATTCCTTTTCCAAATAAATGACTCATTCATTGGGTGCCGATCCATGAGTAAATGTTTAGTCGACATTGGTTAAGTATTAGCTTTTTAAAATCAGCTCCTCTGCTTATGGGAACAAAGTCAGTGTTGCAGAGCAGTTCCCATAAAATGCTTCATGTAGATCCTTATCATAAATGCAGCGTATTCATATGTGCTGTGATTGTTATGTTGCTCTGTTGATTTTGTCTTTTTTATAGTGGTAGTTTTATGTAACTGAAGCTTCCACACTAATTAAAAAAAGGCATATTTTTCAATCAGTTTCGTCCTTCCGTCCACACTGAGATGGCGCTTTCAGTCCATGAAAACGTGACTTTTTACATTTGAAAATGCCGTTTTCATGTCACAGTATGGATTGTGAAAACTGAGGTTTTTGAAAACGATAATGCACTTATTTTTGAGACATTTCAATGAGCTGGAAAGTAAATAAACGGCAGGTGGGAGGCAGGTGGGGTCTTACGATTTGCTCATGGACAGTACAGCGTTTCAGATGTGTCAGTTTGGATAAGCAACTTTTGGGAAATGGTTGATAACAAAAGTGTGGATGAGAAGCGTTTTTAGATGAAAGCATAAATTCATTAAGGAAACTCACCCAGAATGATCTCAGGATCTCATTTTTAAAGATCACATACAGTGTAGGACATTTGTGGGACAAACATTAATGACATCTACATGATTTGGATAAAATTTGTTTTGTGCACATCACTAGCTAAAACCAATTCTAAACATAAGTAGTGCAAAGGAACTGAACCAGAATTTACAAATCATGTTGGCATTGCTGGTGTTACCCAGTACTTTTGGGTTTGAACCAAGTATTTCTAGAAGAATTAGGGTAGCGATATTTGGAATGTCAAAAGAGATACAGATGTGATACACATCAGGAGGATTATATACATAAACATCATTAATGATTTGTGTCATTGTTATACTTTAGCGGGGATCTCTTTTGGTTGCTAACACAGTCTAGGCTGCAAAATGAAGACTCAGTGGCTTTGGGTCTCAGGTGCTGCAGCTCTCCTTATTTAGCTTCCTGCTGTTCCAGGCTCCGTACCAAACACTCTAGGCATATGTGGATTGCTGTGGGATGCACAGACCCCAGAGGCTTCTATAACTACTTGGGATTTTATGTGTTGTGCTGGTGTAGTTGCAACAACGTCACATAGAATAACCACACGGTTGTTTTCTAACTGCTATTAAATCCACCTAATCCTCTTTATTGTCTCTTCTCTTCTGACTTCCATTATTTAACCCTGAATTGTCTTTAGAATTTAGAATGATCTATCCAGCAAGACCGGTCCATACTGGAACTACAGGGTCAGTGTAAACTAGAAGCTAAACAAATGTCACTGTTGAAAGACAAGTGTCAAGATGAGGGAGTGGCTCCATCTACAATGATGCCACCTTCACCTTGTTTCACTTTCCACCTGAGGCAGGCAGAGAGCTTGCTTCTTGCTCAGCTTAGCGTGAGAGCGAGAAAAGACATGAATTTCAACTTGCAGGTGTTGTCACCTCAGGGGATAGGCGACCATGACAAAGAGATCTGACAAGCTACATGTCTCACCTATTGTCAGGTGTCTCTTACACCGAGCCTGCTTCTGTTGGCAGCTTCCTCCTTGTGACTAAAATCTAGCAAGGGCGACAGCTTTGTTCTTTGCTCAATGCTGAAAAATAGCTCTTAAGAGCAACAAGAAAAACAACAAAACAGGTTTTGTTGGCAATGTGACATATTGATATGCTGATAAAGCTAGAGTATTTTATTTTGTTGACTATAGGACAAAAAGCGTTTGTAATGTTATCGTTTATCACTTTATAAAAAGCCCCACCATTCTGTCTTTCATGAGCAGATCTATGATTCTGTTTAAAAAGCATGACCAAATGCGCCTGCTGTATCTGCTATCACCAGTCACTCTGAATTGTTCTCGTTCTACCTTTGGAAGGAGTTTGTATCCCAGCTGTTCTCTGTACATTGTTGTTAGTAACGCTGCTGTTCACCATTACGAGTGCATTAGCTCTAATCAGAGTGGACTCCTCTTCTTTGCAAACAGCCGGCCCCCATGACGCCATGACTCTTGCGGCAATCTCAGACCCGTAACAGCAACACCTGTGTCACCTGAGACATCTGACCCTTCAGTCAGCTTTCCCCTAAGACTCTCTCCTCCTTTTTCTCTCACTCTCTTCCTTTGGCTCTCACCATTGTTTAACGGTTTGTCACTGCTGCAGTGACTCTGCAACCTGAGCCAGGGACAACAAAACACTTTTTGTGGGACTTAGAGGAATGGTGTAGGGGGGATAAGAGAGCGAGAGAGAGAGAGAGAGAGAGAGAGAGAGAGAGAGAGAGAGAGAGATGTGGTCCAAGCCTGGGAATGTTTTTTTTTTTACCCCAGGTGATTGCTATACCATCACCCAGTGCAGGTGTTGTTTTTATTTAACTTTTCTCAGGAGGTCTGGGATTTAGGTGGCAGAGATGACCTAGCTATTTAGCTTGGTCCAAATGTTTTTTTAAATCAAGAGGACACCTTTTCACATCTCCATTATTCAAGTTGTCCTAATATATTTTCCATATATATGTATATTCTCCTCAGTTTATAACACTGGGTTCCTAGATAAACAAATAAAGAGTTGAGAAATTTATAATAATATTTATTAGTCTCATGTCTATCAAAACTCCATATTTCCCCTCCCTTATTGTGTTTTTAAATATAAAACTTTCAGCAAAAATAATAATAATTAAATTTCCATTAGATTAGCATGCACTGTTGCATCATCACAATTGATACATTTACGTTTACAGCATTTATTAGATGCCTCTATCCAGAGCGACTTACAAAACTCTTATCAGTGAATAAATCAACATTTAAAAGAAATAACATTTATACAATTCATCATGCTGGAAAACTGTAGACATGTCATATACAGTAGACTTTTGGTCTCCAAGGAAATACCGTGCTTGTCAAAAGTTTGTTAACACCTAGTCTTTTTTTTATTTAGCTTGGGTCGTTTTTGAGACATGTTTTTTATATGCAACAAACTAGGTAAAAGACAAAAACAAACACAAATTGAACAGTGAATGACTGGAAGATAGGTCTGTGTACAGATGAGTACACGGGAGTCCAACAGAAAAAAGGAGGAGATGTTATCAGACTGCCTCAAACCCTCAATCAAACATGGAGGTTATTGAATTTGGGTTGTTTTGGAAGAAAGTTGAAGAATTATTCCAGGTGCAGGGAATACTGAACCAACATGACTACCATTCGATACTTTAGTGCCATGTAACTCCATGTAACCAACTTCTCTATGCAAGAAGACAATGAACTAAAAAAACATGTCCAATCAGCTGGAGTGTTAATTATCATTGAATGGCCTGCCTCTGGATCACAAGGTCAGAAAGAAATCTCCAAGTGAAGACCACATTCGGCAAGAGGCATGGCAAAGTATTTTAGCTGAATGATTGGAGAAACTAACCGTTTGAATGCCCATGCTAAGGGAGGTTCTTTCAATGAAAATAAACTTTTATCTTTTTTTTTGTTTAGTCAAAGTAAAGCTTCATACTGTTTTGTGTGTGGGAATTTTCTTTGTCTATAAAGTGCAAAATACATTGCACGGTATTTAGATTTAGAAACCTGCACGCAAATGAACAAGTTTACTTTGGGATCTTATTAAATTAGAGCTCAGATGTGAGGGAGGAACAGGTTTAATAGGATCTCACACTTGATAAAAACACTTTGTGAAATGAATGAAATGAAACCCAATCTAGCCATATCAAGGATGCATGTTCTAAGAAGAAACCATTGCAATTCTATTTACAAAATAAACATAAAATAGCAGAAAGTTACGGTTAAATACATTAAATTTAACTGCTACAAGTTAATACACACAATTACACATTAAATATTGACAGTGACCTAGAAGACCTTGATGTGAACTTGCTTATAATCATCCATCAAGCCACCTCTTTAAAAAGGCATGTACAGGCAATGTTACCTTGCCTTGTCAGTGTCAGTACTGCTGGAAATATTTTCCCCTTTCCATTCTTACATTCCTGTGCAATTAGGAAATGTAAATCGAGCAGGTGTTTCTGGCACCCGTTGGAATTTGTATTTGTCTTTCCTGAGGTCTCAGATCTTCATCTTTCTCAACAAAACACTAGTAGGAGCTTACACGCACGCACGCACGCACACACACACTCTCACACACACACACACACACAAGCAGCTTGTTGCTATCAGTGTAATCAGAGCACCTCTCTTATGTTGCGCCAACTTGCTTTAGCAGCCCTTCAGAGGTCAAGGTTACTCCTTTTTAATCATTGGTTTTATTTCACTATTCATCCATGTTTGCTTCTATTTAGAAGAATAGCAGAGTATTTTTTTATTGTACAAAGCTCATTTGCTACATATAGCCTGAAAACCACAAACATGTCGATAGTGCCTATAGCACAAAGGTTATGAACCTTAGCCCTTAGCCCTGTAAAAAAAAATCTAGCTTGTAAACATGGGATGGGTACTACTTAATACGTTCTTTAGATATTCATAGGCACTCTATAAATAGTTATAAGTAAATATAAATAATGATATTATAATATAAATATGTAGAACTTTGTATTGGTGCTAATGATTGTGACCTGTTCAAATCCTGTGGTAAAAACGAAGCTAATTCCAGAACTGAATTGTGAGATGCAAATGCTTTTAATGAAAACTATTTGACATGAGCACCAGCCACATGGCTAATTGACGTTCTTAAATCTAAGCTAGTTAAAAGCTGTGACTGATGACAAACTGGTAATAAAGCTGTAAAACTATATGAGTAAAAAAAACAACAAAAAAAACAGCTGCAAATGCTAACTGTGGTGCTAATTATGCATTACTAAATAACTTTTTCTTTATCGATAGCAAATCCTTAAGTAAATCTGTCTGGAGACAATTTACTCAATTATGCTAATAGACACAAACTAATACAACTAGCTTCTTTTGTTCATGTTCTCTCTGAATCCCGGGGCCTGTGCTCTCAACACTGGTGCTTAATATGTAAAATGTCTGATTACACCAAATCACACAGCCTCCTAATTATTATGCTAGTGCTTGTGTTAGAGTCAGATGCATCCTGACCGTTCCATAAACCCGAAGTGATGGTTTTCTCTACAAAAAGCTCCCACCCATTGTCATTTCCTAATTATATTGGTTTTCTTCTAATTAGAAGCCCTTAAGGGTTTCGGTTTACTCCAAACACACACAGAATAAAAAAGGGGAAGATGGGAGAGGGGTGGTGCATTGTGTACTAATATTAAACTCTATGTCTGACATAGTACAAAATCTCCACATTTAATCAAATATAACAATCATATAGCCTCCATTAATATCCTCTTTATGTCTTATTTATCAAAATTTTAAGTAAAATGGCTGAAATTGTTTGCATACATGGAAACTGGGTTAAAATACTGCTTCCAGATTTACAAAAGTTTTTGTGATTCTCTTTGTATTCACATGTCATTATGCCTATAGCTGCAGAACTATGTCTTCCACCAGCCCCTGCATGTCACATGACCTAGTCACATGTCACTGATTACTCCAACCTGTTCCTTGTGAACCGTAATTAGCCCATGTACACTATACAGTATAAGCAAAAGTATTGGAAAGCCTGACTTTTCCAGCAATTTTTTGTTCTTTTTTAAAGTACAAGTACAAAGTTGGAGGCACACATAAATATAGGCTTTACACTGTAAATCTAAACTTTCTCTTCACTTCAACTAGGAGACCCAAACCTGTTCCAGAATAAAATGCCTTTGTGCACAAATCTAGCTCCATGAAGATATGATTTCATTGGTTGGAGTGAAAGATCTTTAGTGCTCTGCTATAGAGCTCTAATCTCAACCTTATTGAAAAGCTTTGGGATGAATTGGAACATCCTCATCCTGCATCAGTTCCTGACTTTACTAACACCTATGTGGAAGAATGAGCACAAATCTCCATAAGCACACTCCAAAATTTTGTGAAACATCTTCTAAGAGGTTAAATTTAACCGCAAATGAGGAATAATTGTGGAATAGGATTTTCACAAAAGCAAATATGATGCTTGGTCAGACATGGTCAGATGTCAGATGTCTACAAACTTTTCTACAAATCTTCCTTATGAGTTGTAATGAGGTTTACATTAGTGAATTTCTTAATATGTAACTTTATATGAACTCGATGGACTACGATGTGAAAATGTTTATAAACTAACTGATTATTCATGAATGCCACACTGTTTTGAGTAAATGCTCCTGAAAAAAAGATGTTGGAACAAATGCATTTATATCCAGCTTGATAAATGAGACCTACTGATAGTTAAAAATATGCACAGGCGGTTCTATATTACTTGATGCCGCACTCTTGTCACGTGTTGTAAATACCAGCTTGATTCACACCAGTGATTTAGTTTGATTTATCACTCCACTCAAGACTGAACTGAACCACACAACAGTTTGTTTTTTTCTGTTTATTCATGAAAAGTTTACATTTGGAACTGTCACAGATCTTATGCAGAAACTGGATATCAAGGCCTAGGTGCTCATATTTAAGCTTTTATCATTGTGCCTGTCTTTATAGTCTTCTGGCAATGGTCCTATTCCCACCTTGGTTGGGGAAAAAAAGTGTGTTTAATTCTGCAATTTGAACCACCGCTTATACACGTGTTTAAAAGTGCTTAAAAACTAGCAGCTGGTGTCAACAAGGTAATAAAAGGAGGCGCAGGGGAGCGCTCAGAACCATTAGCACACACAAGCTTTTTAAACCGAAGCAGAAGCACGAAGACGAGCTGCCTGGCAAGTGTTCATGCCAGCCATGCGTGTGTGGCAGCCATCAATCCCTGTCGCCTGGAGAAACCACACTCGCTCACTTTTTTCCTAGGCATATGTCTTCTATTCACTTCTATTCCCTCTGCTTTTCTCAGTCTCTTATTTCACACAATGACAGGAGACATGCATTTTCTACTTAATGGCATGCAGTCTAAATAAAACCATGCATGTAGCCTTAAAGCATGTCTCCGCCTTAAAATGACCTATGAACCTAACGTCCTGTGAGGTACCCAATTTTGATATATCTTCAACATAGGGTCTGAGGTAAATTCAGGAATCAGATGGCATATTCCGTGCCATCATCCAGTCATTCACCGCCAGTCGCTCTGTCTTCTTGCAAACACCATCATGGCCATATTTAGTGCATCCATTTTCGTCTTGACAATTTGCAGCAGTTAGTGCACCACCCAAGCCATCTGCTCCCCGATGCATCACCGCTCCTCTGAAACACCAAGTGTATAATTCATTTAACGGATTATATTTGGAAAAAAAATACGAATACGACTGCGGCGGCATATAAAAGGTCACTTCAATTACTATAACGAGATAAATGTAATTATCACTGTTATTTGACAAGACCTCGGGGTGTTCGCTTTGAATTGTCAAATGTTGTTGTTGTTGACTTTTCTACAGAAAAATTGATGGAGGAAAAATTGTAATGTAATTAGTGAACGTCGTGGAGTCTGATCAAAACTTTAAAGAGCAATTCTTCACCCAGAAACAGCAGTGTTGCTAATAATTAATGAAAGCCGACAGACACCTTTTAGGTTTTATTTATTTAAATTTGCATAAGCTCACAGTGTTTTTTTTTTTTTTTTTAAGTTTGATTTTAATACTTTTGATTTGTGAAATAAAAGAAAGAGAAGTACAATCTAGAGGCAAAAACATTTCAAAGGTTTACAAATTACTCTTCCGTATGAGGAGGATTTTCCTACTAATCTAAAAGAGGCCCTGATTTGATCTGCAGCTGCACATGTAATTTTGCATTTATTTCAGTAAAAAATTAAAGTAGAAAAAAAAAAAACGTAGCAGTGCTTTAAATTGTCAAATTGCTTGCACATGATAAATGCAATTTGGTGTAACATCGGTTTCTCAATTATCCTATTAAATCCTCAGCATTCAAGCTACTCGATAGACTGCAAAGATATAGTCTTTTATCTTCCACATGGTTTTCATTTGCCCTCTTTCTACCTGCTACTAGCAATTCACATATACTCCATGGCATTTGTGTTCTATTATAACAGGGAAAATGTGCTGAAATGCAGCCAAGACAAATACTAAAGAGATCCGGCAGTAACTTTTAAACTTGTTAGATCTGCTTTATAAACAAAATGCACTCAGTGAATCATAGCCTAGCAATCGAGATTTAGTCAGATGATGAAGGTCAGTAAAGGTCAATGAGAAAGTTGTCACATTATTGGACCCATGGGGGCAGTTTGTATTAAACCTAGAACATGGAGATCAGATTCTGATTAATTGAACTGCTGTTCATCAGCATCAACACATGTTCCATCGTGTTCCTCTGAGACATTTTGCAGTGTGATCTCACTAACAGAAGCTCTAGCAGCTGATTTAGATTTCCCACCTACCACAGGATACACATGAGGAACTTGGGGCCAGGTCAGAGGCAGTTGTCATTTCCTGAGCTGCGCCGACACCAGTTCATTCAGTTGGGAACATACACAGGAGCTAAATCACAGCTCCAGCACCGGGGCACAGGTTTTTCTTTTCCTTTTTTGTGTGAGGCAGAATATGATAATGAAGCGAGCTTGATAGAGTAATTAACTTGGCTAAATGAAAATCCCATGAGGTTGAGGAATGGAAAGCAGATGTTCTTTGAAATCCATTAAAGGGGAGGAAAATGTCTTGCAAAACGGGTGTGTGGAGATAAAGGAAGTGAACAGTGGCGAGGTGCTAGTGCGCTGATTGGGAAATGGTGTGTGCGTCCATATGTGAGCTTGATGCCATTTCGGAATGGGAGAAAGGACCTTTATTTGGGTATGACCTAACTCTGCAGCAGCAGCTGGCTGACTTCAAAGTGTACAGAAAGAGAAATAAAAAAGACAATATAAGAATACAGTTTGTAATATATGTAACGTAATGTGTGTCTGTGGTAAAACAAACAAAAAAAAGGAATATAAATTGCCGTTTGGGGTAGTGTTTTATTAGTTACGTCATTAATCAGAGTATACAGTTTGTATACAGTAATAAGACAGAATTGTTTATCTAATGAATGTGTGTGTGTGTGTGTGTGTGTGTGTGTGTCTTTGTTGGAGGGGGAATGACTGAACAGCCTGACTTCACCGGTTGGCTATTGACTTGGTAAAACATCAGTAGCACAACCAGAGGCAAAGTCACACTCCATTGCAAACCCACACAGAGAGGAGCCATATGCTGCGCTCTTGCAACTCTGGAACACACACACACGCACGCGAGGCTGTCAGAAGTTCCCAAATGAAGAAACACAGCCTGACATGCTCATGTGTGCACGCTCACACACGCGTACAGATGCACGCTCACCAGTTGGGTCTCATTTTCTCTACTTAGAGCAAATGATGTTTCATTCACTCCCATTGACTCAATCAGTGATAATTGGAAACTTGACAGAATTGCTCACCTTCGTAGCCCACTTAACACGCAAATAATCCCATATGAGGAAAACTTGATGGATTCTAGAAAAAAAATCTCAGAGGCACACCTTCCAATGTGAGAAGTCGTTCTAAATCTGATTCCCAATGCACCAGGCTAGTATCAGAGTGGAAATTCTTGGGAAGTGATAGTAGATCTGTAGATCACAATGGGGGTGAGCGGGAATACTTTTACCAGGATACAACAAATACTGAGAATGAATGATAGAAGTGATGGAAATGATGTAAGTGATAGAACATACTGTACATGGCATATAAAAGCATCTTATAGTTTACCCTCTGACATACATGTGTAGTTACTTGTATTAGAAAATGAAAGTAAATGTTTTCAGCACAGCCGTGTAACACTAAATGTTAAAGGAGCATTTTCAGAATGGTGAGTGACGTGTCTTTCCCACAACCATCTCCACTGAAAATAGTTGGATTAATCAGTTACCATTCAACACTACTGCAGCACACACAAGCATATTGTGTTGCATTATTTCGAATGGCCTGAGACGTTAGCCATTACAGCAGTCTTTTTGCTTTATGAAACCACTGTATGAATCCTTTTCCTTTTCCTCACATTATCTTTGTTGGCTGCTGGCTATGACAGAGCACTCCCTACTGAACTTCTCCATTAATTAGGGGAACTTTTAAAGACTTTCACAAGGGCAAGCATGTTGAAATGATATATTTTTTCTTCTCCAAAACTATTTGTGACAAGATGTGAAATGCAGAGCTATGATAACATAGTTATCAGTGTTACCAGACATCCAGAGCACCATAATTGCTGTTGAACTTCCTCATCAATGAAATACAGCCATTCAAACAGAAGTGCTAAATCACATTGCAGGGCCAAGCAGCTTTCCGTTAGGCTGATAGCATACATGATATATAGTGTTCTTTTTTCATTTACATGGCTGCTGTATGTTTTCTTAAGCGGTTTTCTGTGTGTCTTTTACAGCAGCTTTGAGAACATTTATTTGCAATCTCTTTCTTTTACCCAAGTTACACTTTCTTCAATGAGAATATGCCTTGAGCTAGCAGAAACGTGCATGAAGCTCTATATCAACATGACAGCAAATGGTCTATGGCATATAATGCATAAGTATTCATACCATTTGAACTACTGTACCTGGAACTGAATTGGACATAATTCATGCCAATTGCCATGAAAGAAAAAAAATTGATTTACCCCTCCTAATTTAAAAAGTCTAAATTAGTTCTGGTGCAACCATTAGCATTAGGCATGTTGTAATTATTCAAAAGTGGTTGCAAGAAATGAGTGTCATTTCAATAAAAAAATAAAAAATAAAAAAAAATAAACCCTAGAAACCTGTTCCTGGAAGGCCCCAGAGGTTGTTAGAGAACATACCATGAAGGCTAAAGAGCTATCAAAATTATTCTAGCACAATGTGCTGGAATTGAATATACAAAGAAAGAATATGATCTAGTCAGTTCTTCCGAAACATAAAATAAGGTAGAATAAGGTAGTTGCTTGAGAATTGTGGCCTTCCACAAATGCAAGGTGTGCATATACTTGGATACATTATTGTGGTGCTGTGGAACTGAGTTTTTACAGTATTATGCTGAGCCAGTGGTGTGATTTGCGTTGGATGCTCCCTTTGGGTCAGCAGTGCGTTTTTTTGTTGAGTACATGCTGCTGCCAAGGAAACACTTGGAATGCTTCATTTAGAATCTCCATGGGACTCTGCTCTACCTGCCGCTTAGGCTGAAGGCACCAATAACCTTTATAATGCAGTTGTTCTCTCTCTCTCTCTCTCTCTCTCTCTCTCTCTCTCTCTCTCCCTCCCTCTCTCTCTTTCTTACTCTCTGTCTTTCACTCTTTCTGTATGTCTATTTATTTCCTTTCATTTCTATTATGCTCCGCTGTGTCTTTATTGTGCCAAAATAAACCCAAGTTTAGGATTTCAGTTTCGGAGTCTGATCTGCTGTGTTACAGCAGAAGTTTTACACAACCCTATCTAAGCTGATTAACCCTGGTTAAGTATTTCTGCACAAAAGTCAATGATTCTTAGGAGTGAAATGTTAAGTGGATGAAGTTTCTCTTGCTCATCCTGTCTTTCTCTCACTCTCTCTCATGCACTGCTCTTACTTCATCCGGCCCTTGTTGACATCTGGAGTCCTGTGACAAAGCTTCCCTTTCACGCGGTCCTGAGGCTGAAACTCTTGGGAAAGCACAGAGTGTGTGCGCGTGTGTGTGCATGTGTATGTGTGTCGCAAGTCCACCATCTGCCACCAGGCTGTAAGCGGATGATAAAGTTAGCATCATCTGCGCTGGCGTCTTTGTCCCACCTCATCCTCTTCTCACTGCTGGCCTTGTGCAGGAAGTGTGTCTGAGTCAGACACTCAGCTGAGAGCTGCTGCCCGGGCCTCTCCCCCCTACTAGGCCTCGTGGGAGAGTGGAGGAGAGGAAAAGCAGAGAGAGCAGGGGAGCGATGTTGTGGTTGCAGGTGTTTGGCTTTCGTCAGGTCTGCAGGACTGGGAGCTGTGTTGTGTACATGCGAGATGTGATGTGTTGCTGCTTAAACATTTACCAGAGCACATTAGCAACCGCGAAGCAGAGGCACAATACTACTGGCTTTAGCAGAATTAATTGTAGGTTAAATAGAAATACTTCAGGTGCATTTTAAGTGCACTCCTAGACCTACAGTCCTTTCTCTTATACCTACACACATTCCTTTTAGTTTTGCTGGCTGTGGTTACTGAATAATCCATAGTGGTTACTGAATAATACGCCTTGAAATGTCTAAGTAAATAAGAAGCTAGGGGTTTAAACATTCTTGTACTTTATAGAGGTATCAGCCTGGGCTCATTTAAAAATGGTATCCCTATCCTTAGGCAACTTTAGCTTATTAGTTTCTTGATGTATATCTAAAGCTCATAACAGACTAATCTTTAATTGCCATCTCCGTCAGCAAAACAATCATAAAAACCGAGCAAGATTAGCTGACCAGGGCAGTTCGGCTTTTTCTTCATGTGTGTCATGTGTAGCGATGGCCACTCTTCTCAAATAGCAAGGCACTGGGAGCAAGAAGCATCGGGAGATATTTAATTAAGACAACAGTTCAATTAACAGCTCAATTAGCCGAGGTAATTAGAAGCTCTCTTGGAACAAAAGCCAGCGCACTCATTGAGTCCCTGTGTGAGAGCAGGGTGTCTCCGGTCTGCCACAGGCCTCATAATCCTACTTAAGTTAGGACTGAAATGTTGGTGCTGAGTGCTTGGACTGATATAATATAATAATTTTTTATAAAGGCAATAATTTAGAAATCTAAGATTCCACTAGTGCTAGAGGGACAATAAGATTTTCTGTAGCCCAACCAACCTCCCTTACCTTTGCTGTGGATTTTGGCTGATCATTTCTGTCTCTTTAAATATTCACAACACTTTATTTAGTCGCTGTTGAATATGTATGCAGATCTTCTCTGTGGCTCTGCACAGCAGGGCTTCCTGGAAAGGGCAGAGGTCTCTGGAGGGCGCAGCTGCTTGGTATTGCATGCTCAGAGTGTGCACGCCCCGGGCACAGCCTCTCCCCAAGTCCCACACACCCAATCAACGCTACTGCTCGGCACCAGGTGAGCCTCCTCGTTTGTTTTGCACGTAAGCTCAGCTCTCCTGCATCAGGCCCATTAATGGGTGCAGAAGCACACCTGATGACATGGCTGTCAAAGCTCGGGCCTGTCTTAGGTCATGACCCCGGGGGCCATGAAGTGGGGCGCCTGCCTATGTACTGGCTGTCTCTAGGGAACGAGAGCATGATTGGTCCTGTGCCTGTAATGAGATCTGCTAGAGCAGAACCCAGCTGGGCAAATCAGGGCAGAAGACATAGGCAGAGTGGTGACAGATTCTCAGATGAGATGAGAGCATATGTGAACCCTATTACCAAGAGGCTGAGAGCACAGCCATTTGTAATGGTACAAGAGTCATTTCAGTGGTAGCTGCAGCGAATTAGTGAAGCATGGAAATTAAGGCTATATGTAGAAGTCTTTTATGTCTTTTATAGAGTAGAGGTGTATTTTTAATATACGTATGTCTTAAAACGCATAAGAAATAGGTGAATCAGTACCATCTATTGTCTACATTTTTATTAAGTTTCATTATGGTTTATAGAAATACAAATTTACTGTATTATGTTATTTGATATTAACATAGTATTAAACTATATATCAATCAAATCAAATAAGTGTGGTGACCTAGGTCTCAGGTGCTAAAGACTTTCTACACAAACACTATTGAGAGCTTTCTGACGTGTAGCATCAATTCCTGGTTTGGGAACAGCAGTATGCAGGACAGATGAGCCCTCCAGAGGGTGGTGCGGTCAGCTTAATGTACCATCCACACCAAGTTCCCTTACCTGCAGGACATCTACAGCACGCGGTGCCAGACCAGGGCCAAGAAGATTGTGAAAAACCTCAGCCATCTAAACAATGGACTCTTTTCTTTGTTGCGTTCAGGGAAACGCTTCCGCTCCTCGAAAGCAAACACAGAGAGAATGAGGAGGAGCTTCTTCCCGCAGGCTATTCAGAGTTTAAACCAGGAAACACCCAGGATCTAGAACTGGTCCTCTCTCTCCATCTTCACACTTTTTCTGCACAATTTACTTTTGCAATATGACACTTTAATCTCTGGACTGTCACTTTAACTCTGGACTTGCACAGCACAGTGCACTTTATACCACACCATACTGCACACGGTCACTTTAAGGACAATTACGTTAATTACCTTAAATTTTACTGTTTACTGTCATACGCATCCTTGTATATACACCTTTTTTCACATATATCTTTATATATTTTATATAGTTTATACTTTTTATTTATCTACCTTCTTTTTTTCTTGGTTTATTTTTCTCCTAATTTTATTCCCTCATGCCGGACCGTCGTAAAAAGCATTTTACTGCATGTTGTACCTGTATGTATGTGTATGTGACAAATATAATTTGATTTGATTTGATCTGATCCGTGGACAGTGGTTCACATTCAGTAGCTACATTACAGCTCCAGAGTCCCCAGGTTGATCCTGAGCTTGGGTTAATGTCTGTGAGATGTTTTACATGTTCTACTTGTGTCCAGGTGCATTTCCTTCAGGTTCTCCAGTCCATCTTACTTCCTGCAAACAAGCAATTTGGTTACCAGACTGGTTGCTTAAAATTCCTAAAAGCAGTGAATGTCCATGTGACCAGTGTGTGCATAGTGTCATGCAATGAAAAGGCATCCCATTCATCCTGCATCAAGTCCGGGTTAGTCTCAGAATTCATTGGACCTTGAGCAGACTACAGTGATTAATTAATATGAACAATAATATTTGTGAAGCTCTTATTAATATAATGATCATATATGATCCTTATTAGCAGTTTGCCTTTGAAAATCTTTTTATGTTTGTGGTTAAGGCAATATTTAATAGAAAGCTTTCTCAAGTCAACCATTGAATGCTCTCTAAGGCTTAAAGTCAAGCTCTTAGCACAAATCCTACACCCACTGTGCTCAGATCAGAATCAGATCCCCCACCAGGCCCCCAAGTCATTGCAGGCAGAGGAAATGCCACAGTTGTGGTAAATCTTGTGACAGGATGACTTGCTGTTGTCAGTAACAGTTGAAGACAGAGGGCTGTTGCCACATTTGAGCCCGCACTTCCTCTACAGTTACTTCATCACCTCTCACCAGCTGGGCCTCTTGGCCACTATCGTCTCAATGTGGGTCATGTGACTGCACGGCCAGCGACCCAGCTCCGACCCGAACCCCACAGTTCCTGTCTCTGGCTTGCATTGTTTCCTGCTGTTACCATCTTACAGAATAGCACACTGGAGCACACAGGCATGCTGAACAGTACTGAGAGAAAACAGCAGAAGGCTCATTGTGTGGATATTTTTCATGTGCTTAGAGATAAGATGGTTTCTGTTATCTTCATTCATTCTTGCTGTCTTAATAGCAATCTCAAGATCATGAATTAAAAAGATTTAATAAAAGGTATAGTATTTTGTTATAAATACACACATCAGACTAAATTAATGATTTAATCATAAATTAAAATCAATTGAATTATATAATACTGCTACTACCAGGAAAAACGCTATACACTATATATTCAAATGATTAATCATAACATACTGTGATACACAGCATAAAATGAAATTTGTTAAAAATTGTATTTATAATCTTTATAAAACTTAGGAATATCCTTAATAAATGTCCTTTTTTACCCACAGATATTGTCCAGTGAAGAGTATGTTAGGACTGCACTTTTTGGAGGCTAACTGAACAATGACTTCAGCTTCTCATTTAATCGCATAGAACAAAAAGAGGAGATGAATGGAGAGGGGGAGAGGGGAGAGAGAGAGAGAGAGAGAGAGAGAGAGAGAGAGAGAGAGAGAGAGACATGTTAAAGGAGAAGCAGTCACTTCTGATGGAGGCAGAAAGGGGTTGCGCTCATCCAGCTGAACAATTGTGGCGGATTGCTGTTGTTTGGCGACAGACAGACAGACAGACAGACAGACAGACAGACAGACAGACAGACAGGCGCATACACGTGCCCACACACACGTGCACACAGACACACGCACACACACACACACACACACACACACACACACACACACACACACACACACAGATAATCACTGTTCATATACTGTAATATTTTGGAGCAATAATTATTATAATTTAAGGTAAGGGCTACAGTAAACATATGATAATGTGTACTATAAAAGCAAAATATTAAATTTTTTTCTTTCTGAAAACACAAAGAGCAGCAAGAAGCTATGAACTATGACATTAAAGGCAGAAATAGGTCAACCGTTTTGCCCTGGGGATACCTGCACAGTTAGCATTTTAATGCTCTTCAGTGGCTCTTTTCTTTCTTTCCTTACTTCATTCTTTTGGCCTTTTCTTTAAGTGTACTATATAGAACATTATAACAAAAAAATTGTGTATGGGAGTTTGGAAAGAATAGCATGTCTGGGTATGTTTGTTTGACAAGAAAGTGCAGGCTCTGGAAAATTCCAGTACAGGACTCTTTAATTGGCCCCGAAGTCTTTCCTCCAGTCATGTGTTATCTGAATAATGCATGGGCTTCTCTTAATGAAGCGTGATCCTCTTGTTTCATGTGTAGAGGATATAGGGTAAAATTAGCATAGTCCTGTGTCTGCATCCTAATAGAGCTTGATCATCAAGGTTGGTTTTGTTTATTGCTTCCCACCGGCCCATTGTTCTTATAGCCGCTCCTTGGGAATGATACTTAAAACCCTCATACTGAAATACTCTCGAGTGTCCTAAATGTATGCCAGGATTTGTTCATGCAGCGTTAAGTTTGAAGATTCCCTAATACAAGATTAGTATCTTTGATCAAACCCTATAGTTCAGACTGTACAGTTGTCTTTTTTTCACTCGAAGAATAGTTAATATGAGTAAAATCTCAAACTTGAAATTTGAAAGGAATGGTCCTGTTTAATTTGCGAACTACAGTTAGCTTGTTTGTTAAACTAATCCCCATCATTACGCATGCACATTCTTTTTCTTTTATTCTCAACAACAAATTTTATATTTTTGGAAAAACAAAAAAGAGTTTGGATTTATATTTGCAGTTTTCCAATTTGTACTTGAAGATAGACCTTTTCTATGATCACAATGATGTTGGTGAAACACTTTATAGCTAGTGTACTATTTGCTGCCAGATGGCCAAACAAGCTTTTAGTTCATCAAAAAGATTTTTGCTAGCAAGTCAAACAGTTAATTAAATTTTATTAAACATTTTAATAAAATACAACCAACTCACTAAAGATACATACTCGTAATTTTCACCGCTCCTCAGAGGCTGTAAGCCAGTGTTACTTTTTGAGTATGTCCGTGACCAAATCAATTTCTCTTCCTCCGTAGGCCTAAAAAAAGTCTAACTCAGATGCATTAATGTGTGCAGAGTGCTACACACTGGTTTGCCAGTCGAACTTGGTTGTTACAGTTTTCCTCTGACCAACCAATCAGAGGATGGAAAAATGCTGACGCTATTCTGTGAGGCGAATATGAAATCTGATTGGTTAAAGAAACAGACCCGTTGGTAATATTCTGTAATGGTAAAAGGGCCAGCAGTATAGAATTTACAGGCCCGGGGCAGATTAGATTGACATGGCAGCACATCAAGGCTGAAATTTGATTGGACAAAAAAATCTAACATCCACATCCACGTACTGGAAGCAGTGCAGCCAAGAGAAACACTACGAAATGAAGAGAATAAACTTCATGGAACAAATATTAGAATTTAAATTGTATATGTAGGTTAGTGCTTTCGATAGTGTATACAGGTATACATATACAGGTTATATTACCGTATCTTGCCCTCTTTCCATGCAACATGGTGGATGTAAAAGTATCACAAAATTCCTCTATGCAAACCCTGAGATTTGAACGTGTCTAGATTATTGTTATTTTATTATTTTTTTCCCCAAAAACCTGTTTATTGGTTTCTTGCATCCATGTTTGTTTTCTGATCTCATTCCTTGTTTCTCACTAGCGCTATCTTCTGTGTTATCTGTGCTTTTTTTTTCATGTATCTTATGTAATGCATAGTGTGAAGTGTTAGTTATAGTGATACTCTATGATGCATTATGCATGCATGCAAGGACTAATGCTAAAAATGTATAAAATAATTGGAAAACAGTGGTAGCTCAGTGGTTCATGGTCCTAAACTAATAATCAAAAGGTTTATTATTAGGTATGATTCAAATCAACTGCTACAGAGTCACTGTTGGGAACTTTGGGCAAAACCCCCTGATCCTGAACTGTGTAGTGGATTGTTGAACTGTAAATTCCTCTCTATAAAAACATCTGCCAAATAAATGTGGAGTCAAATAATAACATTCCTACGTGTTTTTTTAGTCATCATTTCATGTTGGAGGTGGATCATTTCAGAATCACCAAGGGTTACAAAATAGTGACTAATTCTGCATCAGTGGAATCGCTTTCATCCACTGGTTTGCAGATGCTGGTAGCTTTGCTGAAGTGGTGCACACTAGCCAAGGAAGTTTAAATGTTTTTCTTTCTTTCTTTAGTGTCAGAAAGAGTGTATCCTGCTGAATTTGTTTAAAAATAACAGAATTATTTTTCTGTTTGTACTGTATTTGCTCTGAATCTGAAGCTAACGTATCGGAAAACTATATTAAAAACGTACACAAAATTCATGGTTCAGTACATACCTCGGGTTTAGGTCACTGTTTGGATCAATTTTGATGCGGTTAGGGGGAGAAATGCAAAACATAATATTGCTTGTTGTTTTTTATTAATGCAGTGTTCTTTTTTTGGGAACATCAACAGTTTACATTCTAAAAACATTTTTTAATAAAATGCCTACTTGGTTAAATAATATATAAAATAATTTTTAATAAAAATAAAATAGAATAAATCAAATGAATGCAATCCACTTTTTTATTATATTGATTAATTGAATTGGCACAAATCAAATTGATTAAATAAAATTTAATAATGTAAAGAAATGAAAATAAATAGTTTACATTTGTTAGACCCCATTTGGGTGATACAGATGTGTGCAGTAAATGTGTATTTAATTAATATTTATTATTATTAACTTTATGTTTCTAAAGATAAGACCGACTTAACTGTTTTACTTATTTCAGCATACTTTAACAAATGTCTTCATCCCTTCCATCCCTTATTCATTCACTCCCTTGATATGTGGAATTGCCTTGAGGAGAAATTCTTGATGCTGAAAACGGTAAAGAATCCATCTTTTTTTATATACACATTTAAAAATAATTATCATAATTATAATAATAACAATCATAATAAATGCACTCAAAGTGCGAGGCGGAGACTCCACCACACATACCATTCTCGAGGGAACTCAAGGTTTTAACTATGTTCCAAACGTAAAAAGGATTGCACATGTGTACCGAACCGAAAACCCCGTACCAGGAACATTAGGTACAAATACATGTACTGTTACACTCCTAGTGTATTTAGTAATTAAAACAACAACGCAACCAGACACTGCATCTGAAGATGTGTATCTGTGTATCCTTGAAACACACGGACACACATGCACACACACATATACTTACACATGCACTGTCACGCCTTAGACAACAAAGAGCAATCAATCCAACTACTGGCATGTTTTTTGGAGCTTGGAGGAAACTAGTGAACCAAGACGAAACCCACACAGACATGGGGTTAACATGTAGAACTCTGTACTAACAGACAGATATTTGACTTTTTAATCTGATAAAAAGTATTGCGATTAGAATATAGCAATTAACATTCTAAACAAATAGTTTAAAATGTTATTCCTGAACATGCAGCGGATTCCCCCAAATTTTAAGATAATCCGCAACTTGTTGTTAGTTAGGTTCAAAATGAGTACCTGCAAATTTTTCCGTGCCACGAGTTCCGAACCATGAATTATCGGGGGACTGTACATTGTTTCATTCATTTATTCATTCATTCATCTTTTGCATTATCCTGGTGAGATCCCTATCAGGGGAACATGGGGTGTTGAGTAATAATACACCCTGAATTGATTGACATCTCATAAACACACACACACACACACACACACACACACACACACACACACACACACACACACACACACACACACATCCTTGTTAACGGCAGTTTAGAGTAGCTACAGTAATTCACTTAATGACGTTTTTTGAGGTAGGAAGAAACCAGAGAACCTTGGGGAAACCCACGCACACCAAAAGAACATGTGAAGTTCCATACTGGCAGTATTTCGAGTTTAGGATCGAAGCAAGGACCATGAAGCTGTGAAGTGCCAGTACGTCCTGCTGTGCCTAGTGTTAACTGGTTCGAGGTTACTCGTTATAAAAGACACTTCTTCTTTTCATAGCAAGATTGTTTCCTTACACTTTAATCGATGCATGTAAAATTAGACACGTTTTGGAACAGCGTTAGCTCCTTTGACGTCTGCGTAAAAAAAAAGAAGTTGTTATTAGGGTACCTGACTTTACTCCAAGCGTGTCAGAAAAAGTGTCACTGAATATCCACTCACTGAATTATTTAAGGCAGATCTTGTGATGACAGAAGATTTAGACAGCTGATTTTGGCAGGCTATGGAATACCTGTCAATTCACACATTTTCTGCTGTCTACCAGGTTTAGACAACTTTTCTTTTTAATTTCTTGGATTGAAACACAGGCTGGGCGAAAGACCATAAAAAAAAAAAAAGAAAGGGGAAAAAAAGAGACAAAACTTGAGTTACAAGATGTTCTCTCTCCAGGCTCACTTTGCCAATTGAAAGTTTCTAGAGTGTGACTTCACTGAACCAGACAATATTTCTGTATCTTCTTTTGAAATCTCTCCCCTCCCGTTTTGCTATTCCACACACTTTTTTTGCCCTAACTTCAATCTCTGCTGAGCCGGGTGATTTATGTGCTTGTCACAGCTTGGACCAAGGAATAACCAGAATAGTGGAAATGAAAGGAATGAACAGGTGTAGAAAACTCTGGCCAGGTCTGCGGTTGTCACAGTTACATTTGAAAGAAAGTACAGTTGAGATTGGAGCAATTTTGCTTGAATTGTTCAGGTGAAACTAATCATCTGTCTTGTAAAGAGGTTTGATGACTGGCAGTTGTGTATGTGCTGGAGGTCAGTCACAGCACAGCTAGCTGAATGCTAGTCACAGGTCAGTAAGAAACATTTTGACAGAGTTGACAGAGTGATGTATTACTGTCTCAGTTTCATCAACAGTCACTAGATAAATGTGGAAAGTAAACTGATGTTAGCACGTCAGCTTAGTTTATCATTCATGATGTGCAACGGTCCATCTAAACATTTATTCAGCATTTTTTTCCCACCTATAGCAAACATAGCCATGGAGAATACACCCTGAGTCAACAATGAAAAACTTTAGAAAGAGTCTAGAAAGTGTGAGTGTTAATCAAGAACTTTAATCGAAAATCTATGCCGGGTAAAAAAACATGGTCAAAGAAAACATTTAAAAAGCCCAAAGAACAGGAAATAGAGCAAAGGTTATACCAAGCTGTTATGTACTTATAAAACATGCACTAAATGAAAAGCTAGTAAACTTAAAAATGTAGTAGGATGTGAGGTAATAGCAGTTTTTGTTTCTAATCTGTTTCTATTTATATCCACATCACTATCTGTATTCAACTTTAATCATGGACTATTTATTGCCTTTTAAACCCGCTGAACACATTTCACATATTATATTCTGGATAATATAGTAATATTTGGTTTTCTTTTCTCTGAACTCTGTCAGTTAAAATCTTGATTGACCTGTTATTTCTTTCTTTGTATATATGTAGTGCATTAAGTTTTGTTCCATTGATGAATGCTATTAGTGCAGTTTCCTGTAAACATAGTAGAACTATATTCTTTATTATTATTCATCGACTGTGGGCCCTTTTTTCATGTTGTAGCATGCCATTTCACACCTACAGCAAGCATAACAGAGTGTAAGTCATCCTGCTTTATATTTGAGTAGATACACCTGTATTTCAAGCATTAAATCTACAATTAGCAATTTGATATGAGTCAGGACAGAAGAACAAATTAGGGGATTTCATACAGGCTTGGGTGGGTAATGACCTATAGAGATCTTATATAAACTCAGAGAAAACTTTATTATTGTACAAGTTTAGCATTTCTTCTTTAACAGAGTGATTGCAGAATCAACAAACAATAATATTCATTATATACAGTATTATATTATAGACATTCAGACCACAGAAAAGTCAGAATGTTAAATGGAAACATGGGGAGAAGGCAAAATGGAAATAGATAAATATTTTATTTAAAAAAATTGATTGTCTCTTTTTAGTACTTTGTAAAAATAATGAGAAGAGCATGATCTCAGAATCTTTTATAAAACATCTTTATTTTTCAGTTTTAAACAATCCGTTTACTCTTGCAAATGTCATATACCAATTAAACAAATCAAATCCAACGAATTTGGATCCTGATGAACGTTAAATTAACAAGGAAAGCAGATGCCCTTTGAGCTGGCACACTTTTGTTGCATTTGGTGAAAAACAATGAATAATTCTCTTTATGCTATACATGTGGGCGTGATGGCAAGATGGCAGGAGTACTATCTGTTCTGCAGATCAAACGGCACACTGGCTTTTTAATAATCATAGGGACTAACAAGTTAGTGGGCTTCAACACAATTTCTGGAATGTTTGTTTGTTAGTCTTGTTAGATACTTTTCGACCACAAAAGGGTGTGTGTGTGTGTGTGTGTGTGTGTGTGTGTGTGTGTGTGTGTGTGTGTGTGTGTGTGTGCATGGCAGCTGCACCTCATAAGATGACTTGCTTCTGTGTTAGCTGCTTTCTTTTACTGTTCTTAAGAGTGTTTTGTTTATGTGCCTGCTTTAATTGTGCTCAGTTTATGTAAATAGTAATGTTCGCAGTGTCATTTGCATCCATGCATCACTGGCTACGCATTTCCATGAATACACACCTGCCAAGGGGAATGTTAGGGTTCTCAAGTAGAGTTTGATAGAGCTTCAAAAACCAGAACATCTCATCCCCCTGATCTGCC
This sequence comes from Silurus meridionalis, assembly GCF_014805685.1. Taxonomy (NCBI): domain Eukaryota; kingdom Metazoa; phylum Chordata; class Actinopteri; order Siluriformes; family Siluridae; genus Silurus; species Silurus meridionalis. The sequence continues at coordinate 11,415,433 of NC_060891.1, read as the reverse complement.
GTAAAACCTGTTTTTTCCTACTCACACCCACAATACACCTCTTCATTACTTCCCTGACAGATACATAAATGTCCAATAGTCCAATCGTCTTTACTTGTCTATAGAATTTCTTTGCCAAGATTCCAAATCAAATAAAGTAGACTTTAACAACTTTTAGGATAGAGAGAAATAGAAAAAGGAGAAAGATGAGACGAAAGTGTGGGCGCCCAACCTCATGAGACTGCAACTGAACCTCAGACTACACTCAGCCCTCTGCATTGCAGTGATGCAAAAAGCAACATAGAGACCCATCAAGCCATGAAGGGTTATTATTACCGAACGTGCCAGGAGGCACAGTCACTCAATAAGAGAGTGATGCAGTGCATATGTTTACCGTGATTGGGTTTGGAAGAAGAATTCAATAAAGGAGATGAAGAAAGCCGGGTGAGAAGCATCAAGACGGACTGCTTGGCAGTGCATTCATATTAGGGAGTGTGGCGCTGGGAGGAGAAGTGATTACTGTCAGTAATTTCACAGGAAATGTTGCATCTTACTGACATTTTAGTAATAATTTCAGCAGCTGGGAACAATAAACAAAAGTACGATTGCACAATAATTGGCTCGCCGTGTAGGCTTCTGGATACAAAAAAAGCGATGCAATAACACATATTATCTCCCAGCTCCCAATTTTTTTTAAAGCTTCATCACTTACAAGAAACAAAAGTAGATTCAGCATTTAACAAGCTCAGGTTGTGTGTGGGTTAATGTGTTTTTGGAGATTACTGACTAGGGGTCTACAGGGACTAGAACCAGTTTTTTTAGAACTTTTATTTGTTTTTGGGTTTTTTTTCTTTATAAGAAAGTCACCATGTGAAAGAACAACTCCCAAAGATTACATGTCTGTTTAAAATACTATTTGTTCAGGAAAAGATTTCTGGACATGTGGTATGATTGTTAAATAATTTTGCTGGATGACATCTTTAATAATTATGTTTAACTATGAAATAAATAATCTGTGTATAAATCACAGAAATGGGAATGTTTGCATACACTGGTGTGATATCAAAGGCGAAATATAATATTAATATTAAGTTATTAATTAAAACCTAGAAGAAAAGGCTTGTTTTTCTGTATATGTATTCACATTTTCAAGGTATTCTGTAAGCCTTATAATGCTAAAATTTCACCTTTATTATATGTAATTCTCAAATAAAGCTAAGCTTGTATGCATATTAAGCTGCATGTATATAGGCTATACCTATCCTAGGATATTACACTTTACTATAAGTCTTGCCAGAACCTGGTTTTGGTTTATTTTCTACAGAGAACAACAGATGCTGTAAGAGCAGTTCCTGGTGTGCATCCATTCTGTAGGAAAGTGTGGAAACAACTGGCAAAAACAGCATATTAAATTAGATTGTTTAAAAGGTGATTTTAAAAGAAGGTAAAATATAGAATGATATTTGTTTTTTTTACAGTTAAAAATAGTTCTGATTTGATGGATTAATTGAACTAAAATTCAAAAGAGGTAAAAATCATATACAAATATTCTATTCTGCATAGATTTGGCAGATTCTCTTATCCATAAGGACTTTCAAAAGTACTATGAAGTCTCTATCAATAAGTACATTCTGACACAGGTTCATTAGGTCACTTTTTAAGAAGCAGTTTCAGTATCAAGCTGAGCATTTATGGCTTAAACCAGAACTTTCTTTTTTCATGGTAGTATGATTTAGAAATGTGAACCTGCATGTAAACGCTTATTTATCTATGTGGACAGACTCTGAAGGTGTTTCCCATAGGTCCACTGAGGGACAGATGAGTGTCAATGAGAGCATAGGTGCATTAGCCAGTTTATGTGACTTGAATTGTTTGTGTCTGTGGCAGTGTGACTGTGTGAAAGATATGGCTGTGTGACTGTTAATGATTGAATGCCAGCAATGCCGTGCTGGTGCATAAATATCATTAGTCAGGAGATCTGAGAAATTCTGGCCTGCCACTGATAAAAGGCAACAATGATGCCCCTGCTCTAATAATCATACTTCTATTCCACACATGCTCATTAGAACAGCTATCATTCCAATGTTCTGTGTGTGTGTGTGTGTGTGTGTGTGTGTGTGTGTGTGTGTGTGTGTGTGTGTGTGTGTGTGTGTGTGTTCACATAGGACCTGCATAATGAGACAAAAATTCAAAAATCACATTAATTGTATGAAGTATCTATTTTTGCACTGTGGTTTGTAGGTCTGCATCTGCATATATTACTGCAGTGGTTTTTTTTAGAAAGAGGCATTTTTTTTTCTTTCATGGAAAGCCGTAAATGTCACTAGTTAGCCATTAAAAAGAATTCTGTGGTATGACTCAATTTTCTCAGCTTTAAAATCCCACTCAGCTTTTTGCTCATACTAGAGATAGAAACAGTTTGCTTCAGTGTATACCTGTAGTTCTGAAACTTGGGGTTACTTTTGTTTAGAAGAAAAAAAAGACCAAGAAAAAAAAAAACAGGTGATTTCCCTGACTGTAGAAGAATGCAAGTAAGTAAAAAGTGGAGGAAGTGGAAGAACTGAAAAAAAAAAAAGCTGAATGTTGTGCACCACACTCCGGAAGCCTGCTGTGCCAGATATAGCTGGTTAGAACAGTCTTCCGGGAGACTTTCTCTCCCGTTAGTGCTTTGAAGAGGGTTATCAAAAAGCTGCTCCAACTCACTTTCATCTTCTCTGGCCTGTGTTTCTGCTGCCCAGGTGCTTTCCCCTTGAGGTCTCTCTCTCTCTCTCTCTCTCTCTCTCTCTCTCTCTCTCTGCCTCTGTCTCACAATCTAGTGTCATTGACTTCTATTTTCTCATATTGACACTCAAACCACTGTCACCAAACTGTTGAAAATGCTGACAATAAGGTGTGTGTGTGTGTGTGTGTGTGTGTGTGTGTGTGTTGCAGCATGTAGGTGAACATGTTTTCAAACCCACACCGAGTGCAGCTCTCTTGCTGATGGAAAGATGCATTTTTGTTGTTGTTTAAACCATGCTGTGCTGCTGGTAACTCCTTTGTGAGAAACCATCTAATCGCTAGACTTGTTAGCATTTAAAACTAGCCACTGGTCATGTTACATCTTATGTTAATGATGACTGCAACAAACATAAATGCGTGATGTGACACCAGAGACATTTTGTAAATAAACTGCACTATGAATGACTATCAGCAGGCCATCAGAGCTGACATTTAAAGCAGGATGGAAGTGTTAACATTGCCATATGTTGTGTAATGCAGCATGGAAAGTTTCTGTTTCAGGGTCACAGTATGGTTGAAGATCTGATGTGACTGCAATGTTGACATACAATATTCACTTTTGTTTTCAGCTCACTTTACACAGGATATGAGTTGATTTGCAACCCTGAATTAGCAGAAAATTTTTGACACGGTTAAAGAATGGAACCTGTGCATCCTGTCCATGATTAGAAACTAAGAATTGTAGAAAGTATAAGATTATTTTACATAACTTAAGCAGGGCAGGATTTTCTGGACATACTATGTGATAAACAGTCACTTGATTTTATACAGAATATAACTGTAATCTATAACCCCTGCACATACATGCTGTTTTCTAATTGGCCAATCATGTGAAAGGAGCACAATACATAAAATTATGCAGGTGAAAATGTTCAGTTAATGTTATCAACATACATCAAGATGTGACTTAGTGACTTTGACCCTGGCATTGTTGTTTGTCTCTGAAGAAGAAGCTACTGATCTCTTGGGAGTTTTCCTGCAAAACAAAACAAAAACATTTTGGGATAGAAAGCCTTTGTCAACTGTGCTGAACTAAAAAGCATCTCAAAATGTCACATGTTAATATGGATTGAAACTGGACAGAGAAAGTACAATATTTTGTCTCATCTTTCTCCTCGTTTTCTATATTTCTTTTCTAAAACTTGTTAAAAATTGGTCTATCCATTGTAGCCTCAGATTTCTTTTTTCGGTTGATGGCAGTGCACTTCAATGCACTTCTGCTATTGTAGGCCATTTGTCTCAATGTGTAGCATGTTGTGCATTCAGTGTTCCTACCTTCCTGTCAGCTCTTACAATTCTCCTCTCATCAGCAAGATATTTCTGTTCACTAAATACTTTTCACTTTTCTTCACATTTTTTTTGTGGTAACTCAGTGGTCAAAGCGTTGCATTTTAAATCACAAAATCAGAAAACTGGGCAGTTTGAGCCCTTGAGCAAGACCCTTAACAATCAACTGCTCAGTGTATATATTTCATAATTGCTCTAGATAAGAATGACTGATGCTTTGAATGTATACTCTAAAGACCACTAAAAATCAGATTTTTTTTTTCTCAAATACCCAAATCAGACTGTTGGGTACCAACAACCATGCTATTGTATAAATCAAGCTTTTTCCACATTCTAATTGATGTGAACAATCCTTGACCACCTTGACCTGCATGTGCATGATATTATGCATTGTGCTGCTGCTAGGTGATTGGATGCCTGGATAATTATGAATCATAATAAATAAACAGATGTACAGGTGTTAAGTTAATTTATCTGATATAAAGATATAGCTAATTCATTTAAAAAGGTATGAAAATGTATGGAACTTTGATTCTTCAGTGCCTTAGTAGAACATAATGCAGTAGCACATTGCACTTTCTTATGGTTTTCTCTAACACTTGAACTTTTGTGTTCTATAAACGTAGCTAAGGATTCACCTCGCGCATTCCATCTGTACAATCAGTGATGACGTCACGCCTGTGAGACCCGAAATGCTGTCCGGCTGGTGAAAAACAGCCAAATTAAACTGCAATTTCAGACCCCTGCAGAGAGGAAAGGAGTGGATGGGGGGAGGCTAGGAGGAGAAAAAAACGAGAAGCGTTTGTGTAAAAAATGGAGGAGGCGGGTGGCAGTGTGCGAGTGTGAGCGTGTGGGCGTGTGTGTGTCTGTCAGCTGTGCTTGGCTCTGTCCTCTTCCCGAGCGGCGCTCTGGCCCGGGCCGCCCGTTTCCAAACAAACTCGCAGGAACATGTTGCGGGCTCGGCCGTCCCCGCAGGGCCCCCCGCCGCGCTCCAAAGCTGCCGGCCACAATGCAAGCAGGTGGCCGAGCTTGCCTCACTCAGAAAGCATGGCCACACCGAGTGGGCGGCAGGCAGCAGCGCTGAAAAAAAATCTTAAAAATCCCCACTGACCTCCATCCTCGTTTGTGCTCGCCAAAATGAAAAAAAAAAGTTTTGGACTGAGTGTGTTGTTTTTTTTTTCACTTGCTTTTTTTGTGCAGTGAGCGTATTGTATGACACGAGCACGAGTTGTCATTTGCTCAGCTTGTTGTGGGAAAGCGAAGGCGGTGAGGTTGTTGCTTCAGTTGTTGTGAGTGACAACAAAGCAAAAGCTGCAGGTTAAACCAGTGACTTGCCTCAGCGAGTAATATGTGAAGGAGAGGAAGCGCAAAGTGCTAACTCTAAGCTAACTGACTTTTCCTTCTTCATGGTGTTAGCAGGTGCTCTTCTAAGGACTCAGAGCGGGTGATTTCCACTGCCTGACTCAACATTCGCTCACGCTGCCTTGCTCTCCTCTGATCGGCCTTCAGCTGCTCTCGAAACAGTTGAGGTTTCTTTCCACTGCTGAAGCAGTTACCGTTGCTACGGTACTTCTGTGGTTTGATTGATGATTCTTTATAATGGAAATAAAAAGTACAATAGATTCTAAATATCAAACATACTTTCACTCAAAACTACACTCATGTTCTCTCTGCTTATACAAGTTTTAGAAAGAAGTCTGGTGACATTAAAGTCTTGAAATATAGGCCAGAATTTCAACATTTAAAGAGGAAGTATTTAAAAATGGTTTGGTGGATTTTGTCCGGTGTCCATTGTCTTTACAATCAAAGTATTGCATGAAAATTTGCAAAAAAGGAAAGAAGAACAAACCAGATGGAGCGATGGAGACCCTGATTTTTATCCCTCCCTGCTTGCCCGCCTGCAAGCCTGTCCAAAAATAACAAAGAACAAAGAGGGATAAATGAGCGCAGTTTGAACGCCGGCCGCTACTTTGGCAGTGCACACAGAGGGGGTTGAGGAACATGCGCTTGCGCACATCTGTCCACACAGCACGATGTTCCAGAGAGACGCCCACCCAAACCGGGCCCAAGCTCACCTCTCCCCCAACACCTGGTCATTAGCATGAGCCAGTCCATGCAGGGCCACAGCCATGTCCCCTCTCTTTCTACTCACTTTCTCTGAGCGACGGATTTGTAAAAAACAAGCACAGTTTTTAGTGGAACGTTAATCTGCCATCTGATTCAGCCGATGATGGCTGGGCCATCAGAAGAAGACATGGCCAGCTTTATTGGACAGAGATAAAAAAGCACTTGATGAATTTTGTCTAAAGCATGCAAAGAAAAAGAGCATTAAAGCATGAAATTAAGACAAAACCAAAACCATTATGTCAATGGTAATTATATTTAGCAGCATAAGAGGACCTAAACAGGCCAAAACCTGAAAACCTTTAAAGCTGTAGGAGGTGAAAGTAAATGGCCTAACACGGGGAAAATAGCCAATGCCAAACATTTCACATCGGGAAAATGCTATGTATTATTTTTAATTAACCTAAATTGTTTTAGGTTTCTTAGCAAATGAAAGTCAGAAGTTGTTTTAAACAAACACACCCTTCAGTGCTTTCTTTGAAAAACAAGATGGCAGGTGTCATAAGGAAACCTTATCTGGGAAGAAGGCTGATGATGGAATGCAGCACCCTGAAGAGTATACATCTCAGTGGAGGTTGAGACCTACCATGTTTTTTCTTAACTATCTTTAAAACATGCCAATATCAAAAAATTCAAAAGGTTATCAAATCTGCACATGAACATGAACATGGATGCACAAGATCCTCTGAATAAAATAATAAAGTTGTGAAATATCTGAACCCTCTTACCTGCACCATGCACTAAATCTTCCAATAGCTTCCAATAGAACCATTACACAGACAAACCCACACTCTTTTTCTATGCTACCAGGTTTTCATTATATTTCTTTGTTATATACAGAGCATTTGGAACAGCGTATTCAGAGCCCTCTCTCTTTTTCCAATTTTTGTTATGTTGCAGCCTGATATTACCCTCAATTTTAGTTTCTTTTTCTCTCATTAATCTACACTCAGTACCCCATTATCACAAAGTGAAACAGAATTCTAGAAATGTCTCAGAAAAAGAAAAAAAATGAAACATAACATGTACACAAGCATTCAGACAACACCATTTGAAAATGAAACAACATTTGAAAATTAGCCTCCCCGTTCTCTTGATCATTGCTGAGATTTTTCTAGATTTTTCTATTTGGAAAGGGAACACGCCTTTCTATAGAAGGCTTTACAGTGTACATTGCATATCAGAGTAAATAACAAACCATAAAGTCAAAGGAACTGCCTGCAGAAGGTTACAAAGGTTACAAAAAATTGCTGCTGCAATGAATATTCCCAAGAGAACAGTGGCCTCAATAATTCACAAATGGAAGTGTGGCACAACCATGACTCTTCCTAGACATGGTCACCTGGACAAACTGAGCAATAGGGGAAGAAGGGAACCTGAATATTACTTTGACTGAGCTCAGGAGATCATGTGTGGGGTTGAAACAAAGTTCCAGAAGGACAACCAGCACTGCAGCCCTTTACCAATCTGGGATTTATGGTAGAGTGGCTAAACAGAAGCCTTTCCTCAGTGCAAAACCAATAGGGGCCTGCTAAAGGACTCTTAAACTGTATGGAAAAAGATTATCTGGTTTGATGAATCCATGATTGAACGTTTTGGGCCCAATTCCAAACGTTATGTCTGGAGGAAACCATCTCAAGAACAAAGCATGATTGTGGCAGCATCATGCTGCGGAGGTGTTTTTCTAGGGGCTGGTGTTTTGTTCCTCGATAAAAATCTCTTCTAGTGCACAGGACCCCAGACTGGGTCAAAGGTTTAGCTTCCTACATGACAACAACCCTAAGCACACAGCCAAGACAACACAGGAGTGGCTTAGGGACAACTCTGTTAATGTTCTAGAGTGGCCCAGTCAGAGCCCTGCCTTTTGAACATCTAATGAGAGCTGAAAATGGCTGTCCACCAATGGCCTTCTTTAAAACCTGGCCTACCTTGAAAGGATTTATCATGAAGAATAGCAGAAAATCACCCAATCCAGGTATGCAAAGCTTGTCGTGTCATACCCAAAAAGACCTGAGGCTGAAATTGTTCTGAGTAAAGGGTCTGAATACTAACGTAATGTAATATTTACATTTTTTTTTATTGTAAATATTTACAGACATTTCTAAAATTCATTTTTTACTTAGCCATTATGGGGTAGCTGGCCCAGAATAGCGTCAGCATTTTTCCGTACTCTGATTGGGCGGTCAGAGGGAAACTAATACCAAGTTCGACTTGCAAATCACGTCTGTAGTGGTCTGCACACATTAATACATTAGAGTTAGACTTTTTTATGCCTATGGAGGAATAGAAATTAATTTGGTCTCGGACATACTTAAAAATTCATTTTCAAGAAAAGCTAGACATTGTGAGGAGAGCTCGGCCAACCCCGAAGCTAGCTAGCGTGTCTCAGCCCGGGAAAGGGTTTGTTCTTCACTTCCAGAACAGTGAATGCGAGCAGAACCACTAGCTTACAGCCTCTGAGGAGCGGTGCAAATTATGAGTCTGCATCTCTGGTGAGTAGGTTGTATTTTATTTACATTTTAATGTTTTTGTCATGTCATTAGACAAATAATGATTCTGAACTGCTCCAGATGATGTAGGTGGCACAGTTGTGGTTGTAGTGTAGATGTTTGGAGTTGTCTTAACTGGTTTTCTTGTTTTAGTAAATGGTATTCACTCTCCATTTGCGAATTGCCTCTCTCTCTGTTGTGCCACCAGTTGTTATAATGCGTTTTTGTATTGTATTGTTGGTTTCTAAAATTGGAACGTGATAGTGGTGGTATTAAAACTTAAAGCAATACAAAACTAGACTCTATATATATATATATATATATATATATATACTCATAACAAAACCAAATGACATTGACTTCCTGAGAAAATGAAAGGCGGGTCTTCTCATTAAGCTCACAACCGAATTGAAGTAACGTGTTAATGATTTCAGTCTGTCACTCCAATTACCCTGCACCCCCACTAATAGACATGGACCCCTGGTCGGGAGTCCGTCTGCCTCACTTAAAATGTGAAAAAAATAAATCCTGACCGAAATCCTGTTTAATTTAATTGCTTTTGCTCCATGTTCGGGTGATGACAGGGACAACTTAGCAACAACATCTCAATTTACTTTCCTTCCCAGAACTTTCCATTTCAATGAACCCATTTAAAAAAAACTTTCTCCTTTGTGCTCACCCCTAATATGAAATGTCATGTTCAAAATGCGCCTGCCAGATTTGTGCTTTAGTTGTTTTTGCTTTTTTTGTTTTCTCCATGCAAGCTGAAGCAAAGGACGAAGGAACCTTGTTACCTTATAACAGAAAAGAGAGAGAGAGAGAGAGAGAGAGAGAGAGAGAGAGAGAGAGAGAGAATGCACTACAATACTTTTATAATAATGTTTGCTCTTTTACTTACATTAGACACACACACACACACACTACACAATTGAGAACAGATGAAGAACACATTACATGATCTTTAACCTGGAATTCTCAACAAGATATGGCTGATCCACAAACGAAGCTCTCTTATCATAAGCAAGAACTCTTTTCATTCATTTTAATAAAGACCGAAAAGGAAGAGAAGCTTTGCCATTTATACTTGTTTGAGTGCTTTTTGGATAGGTGAAATTAACACAGGCTCACCACTAAAGAAGAAGAAAATGGTGAACAAAAAGTGGGCAGCAGAGACAGTGTGTTTTGCAGAGATTTGGAGAGGCCTTCTTGAATATCATGCATTATGCTGTTTAGTTTTCAGTCTGTATTCTGTATTCTATATTGCATACATTTTTATTACATCTGGGCCAATATAAAGGTGATGATCGACAGTTGTATCTAATCTGGAGGGTTTAACAATATAGAACATTTAAGCCTAAAATTGTCCATTGTAGAGAAAAGGACAAGTGCTTTTGGACAGCAGAGTACAGCCTGGTAGGAGAATATTTTTTTATTATAATTCCCACAGGATACATTTTCCTCTGGTCACTATTATTAGGTACAATTTTTGCTATGATTAAGATTTCTGCCATATGGTATTGCTTTGCCAATTAACCATTCATTCATGCATTTTCTATCCACCGAGAGACCTGAGTCACCTGAGAAGGTCATTTAGACATCTCTATTCCCAGTCACAGATACCAGCTTTTCTTTGGCATTAACCAAGTTGTACTCCTTTAGACAAGGCTTGTGTCTGTCATGAAGTCTAAGTGTTACAGACGTATGCTCTTGGAATAGCAATGTTATTCAGGGTTATGCTCCTGGAATAGCTTTAGTAGTAGTGATCTTGAAAGTTACATGTTACATTACAATTTTTGGTAATTTATGAGTTTTTGATGAGTTGTTGAAAATTTTCCTCACCACATTTTCCTCACAGTTTGATAATTTAACAAACCCTGAGTAACTAGTGGGATCTTCTCTGTTAAACAACAGCTACCAAGTAAGTCTGGTAAAGGCTTGCTATGTGCTATCTCTGATACAGCTCATGCTACATCACAGAGGAGCTGAACACACTTGTAGAATGTACTAGCTGTCACAATCATTTACAGTATGAGTTCACAGGTACCCACAAATGGCCATTGTGATTGACAGTGGAGAGAGTAATGCTATCCCTCCCAAACAGAGAGCAGGGCAAATGTTGATCTTTTAATGACAGAGTGGTTGATAGGGTTGACAGCTTTTCGGTTGTGTGCTACTTGGGAGCCCTTAGAGTTATTATTTAACCAAGCTTCCTATGGTCATAAAGCCTTAATACCCTAATGTGTGGCTATAGAACTGTATTTTTATAAATAAGCACAAGACAAAAATTGGTCACTTTATTATTGCTATAAATAATACTAAATAAATAAATACTGCTTGATAAATAATATAAACAATAGTTTAATGCTACTGATGTGAACGATACCTTAAAATGTTTCATCAATGTAAAATCTATATAATGTCACTTTAACACTTTTATTGCATAAGGGCTCAACTTTCACTGACTCCCCACTGTAACTGCAATATTACACATCCAAGAATACTATTTCCACCTAAACAAATTGCAATGCATATCTGCACATCTGGCTGAAGATGGGATGTACAGACAGTGTCCCTGCACCAATCAGACTGCACACTATTTAAATGATAAGCTCCAGACATTGCAAAACAAAAGACAACCGAAACCGAGACTACCCGGCATGAATCTCTGGCGAGGAATCCAGAAGGCGCATTATTGCCTTTCATCAAAAAAAAATATTACTTTATACTTGATAAGCTGCAGGGGAAAGCCGATAAGAGACGACACCCTGTATCATAACTTTATGTATGCGATAGGTTGACGCATAATCCTTTAAATAAAACCGACAGCAAATTTAAAAAGTCAACGTATGATTACCTCCAGCATTTTCTTCCCAGCAGTACCATCATAATCTTTAAGTAAAAGTATCAGAAGGGTGGTGCCATAGCAATTATCCCACCATAAACACATGGCCTAAAGAATTTACCGCTCTTTGTACACACAATAATAAACATGTGAACCTTTGAAATGCATAGCTAAGCAGATAAGATAAGCCAGTTTTACAGGATTTTATTCTGTAAACTACCCACAGCTTCTGCTGTTCAAAGGCTAACCCTTATGCACACACACACAAAAAAAAGAGTTTCATAAAAATAAATAGGGTGATGAAGGAGGGAGTGGTTGTATAGATGACTAAGACTAATAATTTCCATAGATTTTCTTTATTACATATCCATCAAACACTTTGTTGTTTGCCATACTTTGTTCAGTGTTACTGTTTAACCAGGCTTCCCACGGTCAGCCTCAGACACAGTGTGAAACAGTGTGAGGACACTGGCATAATATTTGCCAACAATTAAAGTTAAACACTTGGTTGTGACCCCGTCTTCAGAAACTTTATGCTAACGATGATAATGAGCAAAGGTACGATCGTTAACCTAGTGTGATCTAGAGGTATGCGTTAAACCACTTTCATTAAAAAATTCAGACCTTAGCCCATGAATGGTCTCTAAGGCAAAGGCATGGCTGTAATGATTCCTTATAATTGCGGAACGATTCTCGGAAAGGCACGATAATGCTGTTGTAAAATGTTTTCGGCCAGGCTGCTGTTTTCTGTAGTGCAGAAGTATCAGTGGGTTTGCTTGCTCTTGAACTGGGCTAATATATCTTTTTGCAAGCCTAGACTCCAATAGTATAATTAGTAGGGCTGAAGATATATATAAAAGCTAATTATGCTGGATATTTTGCTTCATGGGGCAGATTCAGGGGCTTATGGGGGTGAAGGTTAGTTTCAGGGACAGACTCTTCATTCTGGGGACCCCCCGTATTGCAAAGTTTTTTCCCCTAGGCTATCTATACTGGATTGATCTCCTCACCTGGTTACCATTCTTGAGTTGAATCAGGTGGATTGGGAATATGGAAAATGTCAGTTTGTGCAAAGCCAAAGCTAATAATTATACTAATTAAAGCTAATAAACAGCCCCTAACAGGTAGTAATCAAATTCATATTTAAACTTTACAGCTAAAATAAATTGTGGCCACTTTCTTTTTTCCACTTCTAACTTTATTCCAAGCTAATATTCAGCTAGTTACAGATCAACATCTCTCTTTCAAAATCCTGTCTGCATTACTCACCAAATGTTGTCACTATTGCAGCACCACAATTTATTAATTACAGCTTAATTACAATGAATCTCATTAGAATCCTCAAATGTCAGTAAAGTCATCCCTTGTTCCCGTTTCCCATCTCATACGCTAGCTCTCAGAAGGCCTCAAGATTCTGTGTAGACCTTTACACTCTATTGGAGTCTTACAGCACCAATAAACTCGTTATCAGCTGATGAAATGATGGTAAACAGGTGAGTGCAGGTTCCTCCATAAGTCAGCAGCAGAGATTAACGGTGTTCCCTCTGTGGTAAGAGGGCTCCCACCACTGTTCCAGTTCCCAGTCTGCATTTTTTTACTGCACTCCAAAATCATTACTGGCAATTAGCGTTCGTCAGGGAAGACAGCAGCTGGATGTAATTACAGGTAGCCCCTCATTACTCCTGCATGTACTGCGGAGGATGAGGGAAAAAACGTGTTGGGCAAGCTGCTGTTTATCCTTATTTATTTATTTTCCCAGCTAAATGTTGTGCTACTTACAGTACAGCTATTGTGGAACAAGTAGCGCAGGTGCATGGAGAAAATGAGAAACGTGGTATTTTGGTCGGGAAAAAAAAGTTTTGACATTCTAATATAGTGTTTACCTTTATTGTAGAGTTTCTGGGCAGAAGGACAGAAGACTACACATGGATTTGTTGCCTTCACATTTGTCTTTACGCCTTAATGGAACTGATCTACATATCTTTGAAAGAAAAAACTAAACAAAACTTTTTTTTTGTGTTAAAGGTATGTTTTGGAATAGGGTAAGACAATCTATTATCCGTAACCACAAATTGTCAGTATAATGATATAAAAAATTGACAGAAAGTAGGATGAGGTTAATATGACATCAGTAAAGGTGAACAAAACTTTTAGAATTGAGCAACTCATCGTGACACAAGGCCTCATCTATGTGTTTTGCCCTACTCTGTTCTTGTTGTGTTTCCTCCTAATACAAAACACCTTACTTCAGAATAATAGTAATTCATTACATAAATACTTTTCTCTATTGCTGCCAATAACTGACACTGATTGTCATTTCCTTAAAATGATTGCTGATGCTTCTGTGCTTAGCGCCACAAAGTCTTAACCAATTCTATTAAGGCCATGATTTAACTGATGACATGTAGATGCCAATATGTTAATGTTAGATCGATTTGTTAAACTCTGAAATATAAAGGAGTAGGTCTGCTGGTCCATTTTTCTAGCTGTCCTTTCAGACCAAACAGACATATTGTATCACAACATAATGCATTTTTGAGGAATGATGTGTGCTACAGCGTCTAACACACCACAACAAACTTTCTTTAAACACCCGTCAGCAAAAGGCATTCCATCCTAATCACCACAACAGAAAAAGTCTGGTGGTAGAGAACAGCACTGTGATCTCAAGGTGAGCCAACTCATTAAATTGTGCCTTTCTTCAGCGTAACTCACCCCTCCAAATTCCTTCATAAGGCACAAACCCTAGCTGACTCACTCGAAATATATTTCAATGAATCCTCTGCTTTCTATTGCTCAGTAGTATTCTTCTGTCTGAATCCTATTTGAAATGTCAGACTCAGGGTTGGCAGTGCTTGAATTTTAGTGTTGAATTTATTTAAAAGGTTTAATGGGATCATTTGGTGGTTTAATGAGCCAGAATGCTTTTCATTTGAGTTTATTTTCATGACGTCTGTGAACCGTCTTGTTCTGGTTTGTTGAACATGTGGATCTTCAGCCAAATACTTTACATTATGAGTGCTGGATTTGTGAACGAACGTGCAATTTAATGCCTTGGCCTTGCTTCAATTTGTGACAACTAACTGGAAGGTTATAGCTAATTAATAACATATGAATGCAGTGTTCGCTTTGACACAAGGCCGGAGTTCAGAGCCAGGGCTCTGAAGTAAGAAGCAATCATCAACCCTTATCGAGTATATGAAATGCTCTTGTGCTTACATTTGCAAAGACATGAGGGTCATTGATTACACGACTGGGGTTGAGCACTGGGCTAACACATGATTAGCATGGCGGTCTTTACCTTGCAGGTCAGAGCAGTATGTTCACTTCAAAGGAAACATGTTTCTGTTATGATTTAACTGCTCCTGGCTGTGTAACAATTGTATTTTTTTTTGTTTAAATTAAATCTGTACCTTCTCATAAACTGTAGCAATGAAAATATCTGAACACAGCAGCATCAATTTAATTGTATTAAACATTAAATTAAACAGTTATGTTGAAGGCACCACCCATTTGGCACTATACCATAATGACATATTCCCTGATCAATGTGTATGTCATTATGATATGCAGTACATTTTACTTTAAACTCTATACTTGTAATCCTTTTATAACCCGAGTGAGAACACATTAAATCAAAAACAATTGAAAACTGCTGTCCACAAAATCAATTATCTTCTATATTCAAAACCTCAAATGTAGAATTTCACAATTTACATGTTAATTTCTTTTCCTGGTTATGCTTCCTTTTATTGATTGATATAATTGTTTTTTGCCAGTAGATGTTTCTTCAACAGGTTGCCAAAGTAGATTTTAGAATTGGCTGATGATAACAGAATTCAAATTGGCAACAAATAAAGAGATGAATCACATACTATTTTCAATCCTTTTTGTAGTCCCTGTACCAAGTCCGTATTTGCATAAATGTGAGGTCATGTTGTCATTTTTGTTGTCATTGCATGTCAATGCAAGTCACCGTATGTGCTAATAAAGCTTTAGATGGAGATTACAAAGGAATCTTCAAAAATGCTGATAAGGATTTGTTGAATTTACATTACATTTGACATTGAAACAGCTTTTATCCTCAAACTTCTTGTTCTTTAAAAATTCTTTCTCTTGAGAGAGAATTCATTTGGTGTATTTAACAACTAGATATTCCAAAGAAACATCATTTGCAAAACAAAATCCCAATATAACGCAAACTTGTTTATTTATCATTTATCAGCAATTAAGTGCATTTTTGAGCTATTATACAAATTATTAATTATTATTATAGAAAATGCTTTATTGTTTAAATGACTCTATTTAATATTAGACATTTAACACTAAACTTATTATTCCATTGTAACAGAAAACATTTCATCAGTCATCATCATTTGCATGTTTCCTCTAAATCTGAAGTATCCCCAAAGCGGAAGACATGGTTCTGGACTTGAGGAAACAATCTTGTAAATATTGTTTCACTCATCTTCCCTGATGAATTTCTTCTCTCTCTGGTCATCCCAAAGGCCCTGATGTTGTCTCGCTGAAGAGAAGAGTGCTCTCTCCCATTTGAAACACTTTTCATATCTACCCAGCAGTCTGGCGGAGAGACAATTCTTAATTTCTATCACATTTCTCAGTTCCACTGTAGCCCGGCCAACGCAAATACAAAGGACAACTGTCACGTTAAAAAATGTGGGAAAAGAAGGCTGCTGGACTTTTTTTTTATTATTCTAGTTTGTCCGGTTTTCCTTTTTATATCTCGCCACGGAAAAAGTTGGAACTGAATAAGAAATGGCGCTTTAGAGAAAAGATCAAGTGTGTAACAATTTAACAGATGGAATGCTGACTAAATGAGCAGCTGATACATGGATAGTATTTATACATCATTGGCAGTTAGTTCCAGTGTGTTAGATTATTTGATATATGGTTGATAGGAAGAAAAATATTTTCCATGAGTTTTAAAGCACTAAATAAACCAACACAATGTTATGGTCAGTTAATGGTTACGGTTCTGTGCTAGGGATTACAGGCCTGTAAGTGAGGCAGTCTTAGGCCAGTAAATAGCAAATGCTCTGTTGCATTCGATTATATTCTGTCGTAATTGTTTACTCATATGAGAAAAAAAATAGATTTTCATTTATAATACAAACGGATGTAAATTGTGTTAATGGCATTTTTTTCAAATTTCCAATATATTATATATCCCCAGTCTCAGCACAAATATCTTTTATACTTCATCGATTTACTTACACTAGCAATTGTTATTGGGTTACACTAGCAACTGGCATTCAATAAATAATGTCACAGAGTAAATAATACCCACAAATAGCAAAATAAAATCTTTTAATTGTCTAACCAAAAATCATTGGTCAGAAAATTGTAAGAATAAAAAAAGGTACTGAGGTTTTTACATTTTTTGCTGCAAGAGAAAAACTAGTAAGCGGAAAAATCATATGCTTAGTGTTCTCGTAGATAAAGGTAAAATCAAATCAGCTACAAACAATCAGTCTTTCACTCTTTTTTGTTGCAATTGATTAGACAAGAAAATACAGGTTTTTTGTTGCAGACAAAGCTTTTTTTTTTTATAACTACCTGGAATATTTTTCTAACATCTGGCTCTGGAAACTTCTCTCAAAAATACTAAATAAACATCTCCTCATCAAATACAAAATCATATCAGTGGCTGATCTTCTACAATACAAGTCATTGTGAAAGTTGTTACTATAGAAAAGACTGTATTAATATATACCTGTAATTTGCAGTCTTACAGACAGATCATAATGACAGCCTTTATTTAGCATACAGATCGCAAGTGAGCTTTTCAATTACTATATATACACGATATGCCTAGCTTTTGTGTAAGTGAAAATAAGTATTGTGTACCGTGATGACATACAGCTGGCACGCTGTTATGTTTCATACTAGTTGCTCAGGGGATTCATGAGGCTTGACTTGAGTTACATCAGTGTTTCATTGATGCCAGGAGAAGAGTTTGGAAACAGAAACACTTACAGAAGCTCAACCCTGATAACAGACTTGGTGCATTGTATTATCTGTTTAATAAAATGTGCGACATTGTAGACATTTGTTTTATAAATGTGAAATGCCTGTTGTTTCAAATAGAAACTGTGGAAATAACAAAAATAAATATTTATCACTTATAGTCTTGTCTGTCTGTGTTGCATAGATGTGGTGCATGTACCACAAGTGTGCGTGTATTTGCATGTGATTTTCACAGGTTTTATTATGCTATTATGCTGACACAAAATACAGTGTACAGGTGTGCTCTTATACACACAAAGTAGAGCACATGCGTATACTATAGCTATAACAAATTACATGTTAGTGCCTGGGTACCATCACACATCTCTGCACACACACATACACACACACACACTTCCTTAAAACACAATATAAAACAACGGCGAGAAAGATAGACAGGTTATGGTGCTCGACCCGTACACATGATTGTAGAAGCCACATCAGGCACAAAATGAGAGAAATAGCTATAAGGAAAGGCAGCTTTTATAGAGCAAAACTCTAGGTGATAAGAAACTGTGCTATAGACAAGATGCAGAGAGAATGAAATTGGAAAAAGATAGACAGAAAAAGAAAGAGTGGGGGTGGGAGGGGAGTAAAGCCAGACCTGAATCTCAATGGGAGGTAAAGGCTGATCATTTATAAAAGGTAAATGCTGTCAGGACGCGGGACGTTTAAGTAGCGCCCAGCCTCAGGTGTGATTTATGAGCACACTGCGGGGGTTATAAATCATGACGCAGCCACTGCCTCACACTCACACTGCATCACAAAACACACACTGCACAAGCACCGGACACCACGGCAGGAGATGGATGGAGGCGCAGTGAGTGAGTGAAACAGAGACAAAGAGAGAGATGGAAAGTTACTTTAGATGAAGTCTATCAATATGACTGCAGAGTCTAGACAGAATAAATAGTCCTTTCTGACTTCCACTATTTCTCTCTGTCTCTATCTCGCTGCCTTGTTTCTCGCTCGCATTCTTTTTCTTTGTCTTTCTTGCTTTCTCAGCACTATGTGATTTCCACTGTCTGGCAGAGAGACGCCCAATCATTTACAGCTAGAGGGGCTTCTATAGTTTGGGTGGAAAATGAGATCTGTCTGTAGTGCTTTATATTTGATGCCCTTAATTACCTGCATAATTACCTCCCAATAACCACAGTTGCATGGCAGCAATGTACAATTATGTCAAAGTTACAGTCATTTCACACTAAATGTTAGTCAGACCTAGGATAAACTGTATTTGTAGGTTATTTTCAAATGGTTCCTCAGTGGATGTTCCATGTGGATTATCTATCCTTCAGATAAATAATCACACACAAATGTGTAAAGCATTCCTCAGGCTTTTTAAGCTTGTTAATAGTTTTGGCTTGCTGAAAGAGATTGCACTTGGAGCACTATTTCAAGGGAGCATGCTCACAGAACCTTTAAGGGTGCTTATTAGAAAATAAATGGATAGATAGATAGATAGATAGATAGATAGATAGATAGATAGATAGATAGATAGATAGATAGATAGATAGATAGATAGATAGATAGATAGATAGAATATTGCATTTACATCTGTAACTCTCCATACATTCATGTTAATGAATATGATATTTCTTTGTGCCATTAACATCATATCCAGATGCACAGTTGCAGTCAAATGAAAGTTATAACATCCAGCTCATGTTCCTCTCCCAAGGCACACATGTAGTTTCAACCAGATGAATTTAGATACCTTCCAAAATGCTTTTTGAAAAAAATGATTTGTATTTAGCCAAAGAAATACAGACAGACAGACAGACAGACAGACAGACAGACAGACAGACCGACAGACAGAAGGGCCAAATGAAAACTGTCAAATCCTGCTGCAATACTTGCAATATAACTTCAGTCATAATTCCTTTCCTCAATAATGTTCTTTTACCAGCACTCATATTGAAGTTACTCTCCCGAGAACCCTTTCAAAACACATCTGATAAAGACGCGGCCTGTGTTCCTGAGAGCTGTGTGTTTGCGAGTGTGGGCGTGTGTGCGTCACTGCCAGGTCACTTGTCCCTTGTGATGCAGATGATGGATGCATTGTTGGCATTCTACAAATCTCGCAGTACTTCTTTCACATAATAGTTCGTGTTGGATTAGAGAAATGAACTCTTCCCACCCTTCATGCCCATCATACTTGGGTCTTTGGGGTGAGTCAGTGGATGCAACGAACAAAACAGATAGCCTTTTGTTGTCTTTGAAGAAGTGATTATTCTGCTAATCTACTGATCTTTCCCATGTCCGACTGAATGTAAGGACTAGAAATGCTTGCGCTGAACAGGGAGTGTACTGTTTATTAGGGATGTACTGTATTATAAGGGAGGTCATAGCATTATGTAAGATCTATGGGTGATGATTTGTAATCACTGTTATGAGTCTCTATGGGCTACTGCTGCATTTATGCTTATGATGAACACACCATTATGAGAAAATTGCATTGAACTGAAAACAAGAGGACATTCCCATGGTAAGTCTAATCTCTTTGATTAATTAGATTCTCGAAGGCCACTTATCTTATACTAGAAGGAGCTGCAGACCTTCAAGCATTGTAGTATAATCTGTGAAACCTAAGTGTGTGTATATATATAATGTATATTGTTGAGTTGGATAGAGGTTGAACCCTGGGTAAGCCAGTCCAACCCCTGTACACACACACACACACATGTTTAATGAGAAGCCTTCTCTCAGAGATAACAGCTCTCTAAAGCTGTAATCACTCCCTTCGCCACCACTCCTCCAGATGAGACGAGCCTTTTAAGTGCTAGAGCAAGGTCAAGCTGCACATGGGGGTCATGGACTCAACTGACCTGTCGCTCCCTGGCCCAAGGATACCCGAGGTGTACTCCCAAATTGTGTCACATTGATTTGTGCCCAGCCATTATCTCAGCCATGGAAAATGGATGGTGTTAAATCTGCATGAGTGACAAACAGTATACTTAGAGTCTTTGACCTAACATTTGTTTAATTTTGTGTGTTGTTATTTATTCTGGTAATGAGCAGATTAACGTTGCTATGCATACGCACTTGTAACAGTATAAACGTTAACAGTGAGCGCAGAGAAAACATATCCGAAATGGCACCTTTTGGTTTTTTTTGATTAACTTGTCTGTTTGTTACACAAAAAAACAAGTCTATATTTAGAGCCTGTTGCCATTCACCACTTACATATTAGGATGCAGGGGTGGTACAAGTGCGAAAAAGCGATGGTTGAGCTGCAAATAGAGATGTAACACAGGATCTGACCTGAATTGCTGCTGATATGTTGATTTCCCCCAGGAGCTCCTCTCTGCCCTGCTACACTGTTTTAGATTCCAGAGGGAGGTCGTTAATGCATGGCCCAGCTAGCGGGATCCATATGTATGACCAAAACCCTCTCAGCGCAGGGAAAATTACCCCTTTTATGTTTCTCTCCGGAGAAGTAAGAACAAGTGCATTGTAAAATAGCACAGAGGACACAGAGTAATACAAACATATTCTGTATTGTATGAATATCCTGCATAATATGTATTGTATACACCAGAATAGCCTTACATTTGGCTTTGTGCATAATTTTTTATATTTACACAATTTGTTTCACAGTACTGTTGTGTAATATGAATGAACATGTATGTTGTAATATGCCTGTAACATTACTTTGTATGTACAAAATTAACATGTTGAAATAAAACCAGCAGAATAGACATCACATGTAAACTAAAAGCATGCTAGTATATTGGCAATAATTTAGAGTTCCTGGTTTGATCGTCCTTTTGCACTAATGCCTTTGTCTACAGCAGATGATATTGGTTTCGAGATCAACTGGAGTCCCATCCAAGATATATTCAAGCCTCCAGGATGAATTTATGCTTTCAGTTACCTTGGATCCACCATGAACCCTGACCAAATAATTACATTAAAATGTTTTTTAGTTTTTGTTTTAGGTGCAGCATAAAAAAAAAAAAAAAGATTTGAAAACTTTAACACCATGATGTAAAATCTTTTTTTCTCTTCTTTCTGACACACATGATCCAAATCACGCTTGATAATTAGCTGAAAAAAGGAACAGGTGTGCAGAGTAACCTTCAAAATAATGCTAAAAACCTCTACTTTATGCCTACTGAGGATGGCAACACTTGTGGCATGCACCTTATTAAACACAGCAACATCTTTCTTTTTTTCTTTAGAGAAAAATGCATTTCTATATTGATTTGAACTACCAAGATTCTATCTATCTATCTATCTATCTATCTATCTATCTATCTATCTATCTATCTATCTATCTATCTATCTATCTATCTATCTATCTATCTATCTATCTATCTATCTATCTATCTATCGATCTGTCTGTCTGTCTGTCTGTCTGTCTGTCTGTCTGTCTGTCTGTCTGTCTGTCTGTCTGTCTGTCATTGCACCATGCTCATGCAGCATTGCTAATTTATTCTATTTATAATCCTGGAAAAGCCATCTGAATCTTTGTTGTGTTGTAGCTTAAGGTATATCAAATAGCTGTAACTAACATATGACACTCCACCCTCCATCCATTCAATTGGCTGTTTTTATTACATACACTCCTACACAGCCCAACTGCAATATATTAAGCTGGTAATGGTTTTAAGGCTTTAACAAGTGTGGTCAGGAAATCAGCAAAAATTTAATATGTAATATGTTTAATATTCTATTTATGAGCAGTTTCAGGCTCTTGATGAGCTGCATCAGAGTGGCAGGTAACCAAATAATGACTAATCTTTTAAGAAAGAGATATTTGTGAAAATATTTTGCACATCTAGACATTAATTAGTGTTTTTATTTTATTTTATACCAAACATCATTATTATTATTATTATTATTATTATTATTATTATTATTATTATTATTATTAATTATTATTATTATTATTATTATTATTATTTTTATTATTATTATTATGCTTTTGCATAAAAGACTATATAATTGCATTTCACTATTTCTAGCTTTTCCACCAAAAAATTCACTGCAGCAAAATTAAACAAGCAAATGCTGGCACAGGAGCTCTCAGGGGTGCATTTGTAATTTTCACACAAATTATTTGTTTTTAAGACCATTAAAAGTTTAATATTCACCATTTTGAGGCATTTTTATTATTATGCTTTGCTCGAAAGGTGCATATGAAATGCTTAGCTATAACAACAACAACAACAACTCCTTCACATTATTATTATATTATTATTATTATATTTTTTTTATTAGTAGTAGTTAATTTATCCGTTTTCCATTTGTTTCTAATTTCTTCAAATCTTTTATATTTTTAGTTCAAAATGGTGCATACAACACCATCCTAATAGACATTAATACAGTTGGTGCTTTAGTGTCTGCTTTTAAATAAAAAGGGATGGTGTCTTTAGACTGGGCAAAGCTCATATTTATTTAAAGCCTGAGTTTTATAAATTAACCAGAATCCCACAACCACAGACCTATAAATCCCCAAACAAAACTAGCTGGCTGATGTTAGAAAACATCTACAGATATATTGTTAGAAAAGATCTCACGGCAAAGCTAATTAGCTAATGAGGGCCAAGTGTGTCAATCTTGTCATGCATGTTATCCATGTCTATCATGAGCTAGCATAACTCTGAGAATATAGTAAAGCTATTACTGATTTTTTATATTTTTATTTAGTTCTTGTCAGATTCATGCAAGACATTCATAATCCAAATCCAAAAATCATATTTTATCTTGTAAAGTTATAATACTGCATATTTTGCTGCTCTAATCTGTTAACATTAAATATCACCTTTTCCCTGCTGCTGAGGCTTATCTACTTCTGCCTCCAAGTTATCACAGATTTTTGTCAGTGTTCTGGAAATGAAAATTTGATGTGAACCTGCCGTGCTTGGATCTCCCATCTGCGACATTTGGCACCTGTCTGTTAGTCAGGTAGAGCAGGTGCAGAAGGGGGATAGAAAGAGAGAAAGGGAGGGAAAGTAGCGAGAGCGAGAAGCAGAGATTGACTCACACCATGTTCTGTCTGCTGTGGACAGATACAGATGATCGTGTGCATTATTATGCTAGCTGGCACACATATTAGCATGTTCACTTGTTTAATTAGCGGAAAAAAGACACGATCACACTTAACCCAAGTGGGGACTCAGGGCCAGTTTGGCTGTAGTAAAAGTCTGGGCAGCCTATCTATCCTATTTTTCATATCTCATGCCATACCATCAACTGCTTTACTATGCTTCCTTCAAATATTTGACAAGCTATCTTGATTCGCCTGCCATTACCTTCGCATGTCTTGCTTGCTACGAATCTTCATCAGAGGCACTTATTTAGAGCAAGTGATATTCAATATTCATACAGCAGGCAACAAGCACTGCTGTGGGCTTGAGATAGCAGCATCCCACAGCCCCCCGGATCCCCCTTCATTGTTTCATGGTAGCGCGACTGCTTTTACGCTAAGTCATTTTTCCGGAACAAATTGCAGTATCTAACCGGCGTCACAATATATTCGTCACATCAGAGCACATGACGAGAACAGGCCAGTCAGAGGAGGAGAACTCCTGGAGATCAGGTCAGCAGCTCTCATCTTCAAACCGAGCAGAAAATTTAATTAATGCCTATGCTTTAGGGTTTGGGATGCAGGGGAAAGATACTGCCTTTCATGTAACGAGCAGGCCATCCTATCAGCAGCAGCCTGCTGTCTTTTTGTGCTGCAGAGCATGCTAGGGTTTCTACAAATAAGAGGGGAAAGTAAAGATTAGCAAATTAAGCAGATTAATGTCTGACTAAAAACAGTGTTGTCAGTTTTTTTTTTTTTTTTCTCGCTGAAAATAAATGAGGTTGTAGATTGCCCTGTGGAGGGTACACTCATATTACATACTATCTTTACATATGCTATATGTATAATTTAAAACCTGAATGTTCATAAGAACTGCACTGGAGGCTCTCTCACACAGCATGCATACAGAGCATGCACACGGGACATAAATCAATGAGTGCTGTTTGAAACAAAATCTTCAAAAAGACACAGAGGATGGATTAAATCGATTTTACCTTTCAAAATCTCGCTCTGAAACTATCTTTTTCGGTCGATTGTTTTGCAGGTTGAAATGGAGTGCTATCGACTGCCTTTGCTGAAGAGGCATGAAGGTTGAGCTTAAAAATAAAGGGAAGCAAATAAACCTTGAACTGATTTTGTGTAACTTGCTATTAAAACTGCCTTTCCATTCACCCTAATCTAATTAGCAAACACATTTTATGATTAAAGAAATGATTAAGAATGAGGTTAAGCAAATAGCTTACAACTCCCACCTAAATGCATTGTAGATTTTTTTTTTTTTTACATATTTCCCTGTGGATATTACCATCACTTCAAAAAATACAATATCCACACTCTCCAATTTAACACATAATGACTGCCTCTTGAGTGAGAAGGGCTGTAGTTGAGACACTTCCCTTTCCCTGGTGTATGAATATGACAGCTCAGTATTAATGATGCCTATCACGACCAGGCTATGCTTCTCTAGGAGTCAAGGAGTGCTGTAAGTCATTTCACCCAGTAACCAGCCTCCATCTCCTCCTCAGCTCCTTCTGCCGCCCTTTTAGCTGGCCTTTTAAATGCAGCGCCTGCTCACTGGGAGCCATCATCTCCAGTTAAAACAAAGGGGATTCATCAGACCTGTCGGTCCCTCCCCTTACCATTCCTTGAGACTAAATTATGCCTCGAGTGCCTGGCTGGAGGTGCTGAAAATAAATGGGCCCCGTTATAATGGCTAGAGCCTATGGCTAATAGTCCTGAGAGAGGAGGGTGAGGGAGCAGGAAAGAAATGAAGGCACAGACCAAGAGAGAGAGAGGAAGAGAGAGGGAGAGAGGGAAAATGATAAAAATGGCTGTATTGAATATGGTTGTGCTGGAGGGGCATTAAAATGTGTCCTTATTTCATACTTTTTTTGCCCTCCATCTATCTCCTGGCTTTTTTTTGCGACATGACTGTCTATCTCTCCGCTTCCATCCTCCCAGTCTATCTAAGCTCGAACCTTTACACCTCTTGGTGGTACAGATGGTTTCATTTTCTACGAGATAAAACCACGTTAGTTGGAACTGATTAAACAGAGAACAACATCCCCATCTGCCATTTAGGCCCATATAAAATTGCTTGGGCAGATGCTGACATCTTTGGAGATGATTGATTCACCTCTGAATGGAGGGAGGTGGGGAGGGGGAGTTCTCATAGGATTCCAGCTGCCCGGTATACACATACACACACACACACACACACACACACACACACACACACACACACACACACACACAGACACACAGACACACACACACACACACACACACACACACACACACACACACACACACACATGGTCACTTTACCAGAGCAATCACTGGCTGACTTGATTGGACTCGGGCAGGTGAGTGAGAGCCGCTTTAATCATGATCAGTCCTTGGCCTGATAATTCCTCCTTTGTGTGTGCATGTGTGTGCGCATGCATGGATTTGTGTCAGAGAAACAGTCCAGGTGGATAATAGTTCAAATTGCATTTATTGCATTCATCAAATAATTACATATATACTGTTTTATTTTCTTTTTCACTGAAACCTTGCTTTCTCTAATTATTCAATGTGAATGTGCATCTTTGGAGCAGCTTTTACACATTTTATTACCTTTATAACACCAATACACTCTTCTTTTACAGCATCCTTATCGAAGGCATCTCGATTCTTTTACTGAGCTCACGTCCAGTAATTACTTGTAAACTCTGGTGCATTTTAAGAGCCAAACGTTACACATGGCAGCAGGTCCAATCAAAGGTAACCAAATCCAAGAGCTTGTAAAACTCAAGATTTTAGTCAACTGAATAATTTGTTTTAACTCAAAGAATATTCGATGATGGCTGAATAATAACATGCCTGGCCAGCATTACAATATTTATAAAATCCTAACCAACTTTGAAAAATATCAGAGACTGCATGTAGAACAGATGGTTTTGTCCTCAGGTGTCCTTCAGTCACATAATATTTCTCTGAATAAAACACGACATGCTTACACTAACACATGACATGTCAGAGGACTTTAAACATGGGATCTTACAGAATTTCCTATTAGCAAACATGACTTTAGATCAAATCCATCATATATCATACTCAATCATATTCAAACCCACACATCTCCTTCCTATAAGGCTTTATCTTTGTCTGTAACCCAAGCTCACAATTGCTGCTTTTGAAATATCAAGCTCATTTTCAGGTTCTCCTCCTCTGTTTCTTTCCGTTAATAGAGTCTTTCATGGCCACTCATCTGGTAAGTTTTACATGTACAAGTAGTTACAATACAATGCTTTATTTACACATTTTTTTAAAAAGAATTTTAACCCTGCCAGCTGACCAAGAAGTTAAGTATGAAATAAACCATGATGGAGTATCGTTATAGGAAAATAATATAATATGTGTTGTTATGAGAAAATAATCTATGTTACTTATTATAAATCTTTATTACAGTTATAATTTATAGACTGGTATTTTTGTGATGTTAAATAAGAAATGCTTGTCATGTTACAGAGAAACAGAGGTGGAAAGTAACGCAGTACAAATTCGATTTTTCTCTTATCAAAACTTTACTTTACTATTTATTTTTCAGACAACTTTTTACTTTTACTCATTACATTTTTACACAAATTTCTGTACTTTCTACTTCTTACATTTTCAAAACAGACTTGATACTTTGGTTTTGTTCTATTTGGTGACAGGGTCAATATTTTTTCTTCTCACTGAGCTCCGTTTTTAGCCTATTAACCTATTTCTTGTTATTGCACAGCTTTTTCAACCAACCACTGGTGTATCTTTCCTGGCTATTACACGCCACAGATGTAGGCTAGTTTACAAAGCTAACAACAAGTAAGGCAGCAGGCAAAAAGTAATATATCTAATGTGGATGAGACAAAGGAAGACAGCGATGTAAACATGACTGAGAACAGACACATTCCTGATCACTTTTTACATGTCAGGGCACAAATTTCTTTACTTTAACTTGAGTGTAGTCTTCCACTTTACCAAAGACTTCTACTTGAGTAAATAAGCTGTGTACTTTGCCATCTTCCTGAATGGGACTTACTGTTAAAAAGCCGATGTTTTGCAAGTGAGGACTCTTCGAGGGGATGACATATCCTATGCTAATTTAATCAACTAGGGCTACTTTTTTGATACACTCAAAAACTATATAAATAAAAACCAAGTCCATTGGAGGTGGGTTTAAACTGTTCTACCATGGTGTGGATGAAATGAGGAATGGTGTATTTGTGATTCTGAGGGAAGAGTACAGTAAGAGTGTAGTGGAGGTAAAGAGAGTTTCTTAAAGGTTGATGAATGTGAAGCTGGAAGTTGAAGGGTTGATGATAAATATCATCAGTGCTTATGATCCACAAGTGGGCTGTGAGATGGAGGAGAAGGAAAAATTCTAGAGTGAATTAAATGATGTGGTAGATGATGTACATAGGAATGAACGATTGGTGATTGGGGCAGACATTAATGGGCATGTAGGTGAAGGGAACAGAGGTGATGAGGAGGTGATGGGTAGGTATGGCTTTAAGGAGAGGAATGTGGAAGGGCAGATGGTGGTAGATTTTGCTAAAAGGATGGAAATGGCAGTGGTGAACACTTATTTTAAGAAGATGGAAGAGCATAGGGTGACGTATAAAAGTGGAGTAAGGTGCACACAGGTGGACTATGTTCTATGTAGGACATGCAACCTAAAGGAGACTGTATGGTGTTGGCAGGGGACAGTGTTGCTAGACAACATCGAGTGGTTGTCTGTGGGATGGTTTTGGAGGTGAAGAAGAAGAGGAGGAGAGTGAGGACTAAAAGAAGAATTAGACGGTGGAAACTGAAGGAGGAAGACTGTAGTGTGAGGTTCATGGAAGAGGTCAGACAGGGGCTCGGTGGTGCTGAAGAGGTGCTGGATGATTGTGCAACTACTGCAGAAGTGATAAGGGAGACAGCTAGAAAGGTACTTGGTGTGACATCTGGAAATAGAAAGGAAGACAAAGAAACATGGTGGTGGAATGAGGAAGTGCAGGACAGCATAAGGAGAAAGAGGTGGGCAAAGCAGAATTGGGATCGACAGAGAGATGAGAAAAGTAGGCAGGAGTACAAGGAGATGCGGCAGCAGGTAAAGAGGGATGTGGCGAAAGCCAAGGAAAAGGCATATGAGGAGCTGTATAAGAAGTTGGACACTAAGGAAGGAGAAAAGGATTCATACCGATTGGCCAGGCAGAGGGACTGAGCTGGGAAGGATGTTCTGCAAGTTAGAGCAATAAAGGATGCAGATGGAAATATGTTGATTAGTGAGGAGATTGTGTTGAGAAGATAGAGGGAGTATTTTAAACAGCTGATGAACGAGGAAAATGAGATAGAGAGAGAAGGTTGGATGGTGTAGAGATGGTGAAGCAGGAAGTGGATAGGATTAGTAAGGAGGAAGTGAGAGCAGTGATTAAGAGGATGAAGAGTGGAAAGTCGGTAGGGCCAGATGACATACCGGTAGAATCGTGGAGATGTTTAGGATGTTAGGCAGTGGAGTTTTTAACAAGATTGTTTAACAAGATTCTGGAAGGTGAGAGGATGCCTAAAGAATGGAGAAGGTGTGTGCTGGTACAGGTTTTTAAGCATAAGGGAGATGTGCAGACCTGCAGTAACTACAGGGGAATTAAGTTGATCAGTCACACCATGAAGTTATGGGAAAGAGTAGTGGAAGCCAGGCTGAGAGAAGAGGTGACCATCTGTGAGCAACAGCATGGTTTCATGCCGAGGAAGAGCACCAAAGATGCCTTATTTGCTTTGAGAATGTTGATGGAGAAGTATAGAGAAGGTCAGAAGGAGTTGCATTGTGTGTTTGTGGATTTAGAGAAAGCATACGACAGGGTGCCAAGAGAGGAGTTGTGGTATTGTAGGAGGAAGTCAGGTGTGTCAGAGAAGTATGTGAGGGTGGTGCAGGACATGTATGAGAACAGTGTGACAGCAGTGAAGTGTGCAGTAGGAACAACAGACTGGTTTAAGGTGGAGGTTGGACTGCATCAAGGATTGGCTCTTAGCTCTTTTCTGTTTGCAGTGGTGATGGACAGGTTGGCGGACGAGGTCAGACAGGAGTATCCGGGGACTATGATGTTTGCGAATGATATTGTGATTTGTGGGGAGAGTAGGGAGCAGGTTAAGAAGAGCCTGGAGAGGTGGAGGTACGTGCTGGAGAGAAGAGGAATGAAAGTCAGTAGGAGTAAGACAGAGTACATGTGTGTAAATGAGAGGGAGGGCAATGAAGTGGTGCAGTTGCAGGGAAAAGAGCTGGAGAAGGTGGAGGAGTTCAGGTACCTGGGGTCAACAGTGCAGAGTAATGGAGAATGTGTTAGAGAAGTGAAGAAAAGAGTGCAGGCAGGGTGGAGTGGGTGGAGTAGGGGGGATAGCAGGAGTGATTTGTGATAGAAGAGTATCTGCAACAGTAAAAGGGAAAGTTTATAGGACTGTGGTGAGACCTGCGATGTTGTATGGTTTAGAGACAGTGGCATTGAGTAAAAGACAGGAGGTGGAGCTGGAGGTAGCAGAGTTGAAGATGTTAAGGTTTTCGTTAGGAGTGATGAAGATCGAAAGGATTACAAAGGAGTTTATTAGAGGGACAGTGCATGTAGGGCGTTTTGGAGACGAAGTTGAGGGAGGCGAGATTGAGATGATTTTGACATGTGCAGAGAAGAGACATATCGGTAGGAGAATGCTGAGGATGGAGCTACCAGGAAGCAGGAAAAGAGGAAGGCCAAGGAGGAGGTTCATGGATGTGGTGAAGGAAGACATGCATGTAGTTGGTGTGACAGAGGCAGATGTAGAGGACAGGGGGTTGTGGAGACGGATGATCCGCTGTGGCGACCCCTAATGTTTTATGCATAAATTCTGAATATTCTACAGTAAAATACTGGTGGCCTGTAAATTGGTGTGATTATTTTTGTCAAGTAAAGTCAAAAGCCTTTTATTGTCATTTCAACCATATGTAGCTCAGTACACAGTGAAATGGGACAACGTTTCTCCAGAACCCAGGTGCTACATAATAACAAAATAAAGCGACATCGCACAACATAGACACAGAGCTAAGGACTAAAAAAAGGTTGTCCTAGCCACATAAAGTGCATTGTGTGCAAACTAGTGCAAACAATGCAGACAAAGACAGTGCAAACAGACAGTACAAGACAGTGTGGGACAGATAAACAAAACACATAATGGTGCTGACCAGTAAACCTACTGTATATATTATACAGTAAAATGTGAAAAAGAGAGCTAAAACAAGAGTGTACTTGTGAACACAAAAGCAATGTTGTGCAAAAACAGCAAGAGCAGCAATCGAGAGATGCAAAACAGTATGTAAACAGTATAATATGATTATAATATAATATGGGTGGTGGTTAAGACATGGATGTGTGTGAATTGAAATGAGTATTGAGTGTGTGTTTGAGTTCAGGTTGTACAGTTACACACAGCTGAGTGAGTGTGTGTGTGAGTTTGCTACAGTTCGGTTCTGTGTGTTGAGGAGCCTCAACACAGAGAAAAAACTGTTGCACAGTCTGGATGTGAGGCCTGAATGCTTCGGAACCTCTTCCCTAATGGTAGGAGGGTGCAGAGTGTGTGTGCAGCGTGTGGGGTCATCCACAATGCTGTTGGCTTTGCTGATTCAGTGTGCAGTGTAAATGTCTGTGATATAGGGGAGAGAGACTCTTATGATCTTCTCTACTGTCCTCACTATCCTCCGTAGGGTCTTGTAATTTGAGATGGTGCAGTTCCCAAACCAGACAGAGCAATGCAGCTGCTCAAGATGTTCTCGATGATCCCTTTGTAAAACATGGCCAAGATGGGCTTTCCTCGTCCTTCTCAGGAAGTACAGATGCTGCTGGAGTTTCTTGGTGATGGAGCTGGTGTTGAGTAATCAGGTGAAGTTCTCCGCCAGATGGTATTTGGTGCCCTGGATGATCTCCATGGAGGATCCATCGATGTTCAGTAATGAATGGCCGATCTGTGCTCTCCTAAAGTCAACAATCATCTTTTTTGTTTTGTCAGTGTTCAAAAACAGGTTGCTGGCTCAACACCAGGCTGTTACTGTTGCACCTCTTCTGTATGCTGACTCGTCGCTCTTGCTGATGAGACCCACCACGGTCGTGTCATCAGCGAACTTGATGTAGAAACAACGGCGCTGCTCAGGGAGATATTGAAGATGTCAGTAAAGACATCTGCCAGATGCCCCGGGAATGTTTATGTAAATCTTGTAGCGTTATCCTGCATTCAAACTAGCAGATAACTAGTTGCTTATGTAGTTTTCTTGTAAAAAGTGCTAATGTGGTTGATGGTTTTTGGGTTTTGAACATAAATGCAGACTTAGATTTGTGAACTGTGTTTCTCATCAAACAGCCCAGACCTGAATCTATCTCAATGTCACTCTCTTCACTACATCACAGTAACATGCTATTTTTACATAATATTTGCTTAGTTCTAAGCATATTATTTTTGCAATGGCTCTATGCACATTAATTACTAATTACTAACTAATGTAAAACAAGATGAAAGGCAAACTGTCATTTGCTATTGTTAATGAAACCACCTCTCTGTGTCATTCATGTATATAGAAAACAAATCCTGATATGTCGCTTTGTTGCTGGTGTGATTTCAGGGTTAATTCGAGAAATAGATCTACTTAACATAGCACATGTCTTATTTTCACAAAGGGTTGATAGACTTTTTAATTGACATTTTACATTTATTTAAATACCTATCTGCTATCAGGACTGTCAGCAGTGGTCTTTCAGCTTGCCACTGCTTCATTTGACATTGTAGAGAAAACCTATTAAAAGAAACAGCCCTAAACAAGTTTATCTCTGTTCAGGTTTATTTGTTAAGGCCAGACATAGTGTCAGGTGAAATTTGCATATTAATTAAATCTGGTGCTGCAGCAAGAAGGTGGCAGACTTAAGTGTAATTGTCTGCAGGCTACTCACCTGCACATTGTATTCTTTTTGCAGAATATTGTTCTAACTGAAGCAAGGAACCATATTCAAAATCACACACCTTTTTACATAGGCCTATTAGGCTTTACTGCTTTAAAAACAGAGAGAAAAAGAATGAAATGTTTTTTTTTTTCTGTGAATGTACAAATAATCCAATTTCTTTTTTTAAAGCATCAAGCTCATATTTATGTTCATAGATTTGATCATCGATTTTTTTCATGACCACTCTTATAGAGTCAATTAGACATGTATAAGTGACTATATTTTTCATCAGATAAATGCTGTAATAAAAAAGATCTAACCAATTTACAGTAGTTAACCATGTAGTTGGAACATATAAACCGACCAGACCTAACATTGTGACCTTATAAGGATTATAATCATTACATTAGGATCGGTAAAGTAAATAACACTCTTCATCATGGCACCTGTTAGTGGGAGGGATATATTTAGGCAGCAAGTGAACATTTTGTTCTTAGTGTTGATGTGTTAAAAGAAGGAAAAATAGTCAAGCGTAAGGATTTGTGTGAGTTTGACAAGTGGCAAATTGTAACGACTAGACGACTGGGTCAGAGCCTCTCCAAAACTCTTGTGGGGTGCAGTTCCCGGTCTACAGTGCTCAGTATCTATCAAAAGTGGTCCAAGAAAGCAACAGTGGTGAACCGGTGACAGGGTCATGGGCGGCCAAGGTTTTTGATGGGCATGGGTAGCAAAGGCTGGCTCGAGTGATCCCATCCAACAGACGAGCTCCCGTAGCTCAAAGTACTGTAGTTAATGCTGTTAATGCTCAACTGCTCAGGACTGTTCTGGCAGCAACACAATATTAAGCAAGTGGTCATAATGTTATGCATGACAGTTATATATATATTTAAGTGCACAGGACTTAGTGTGCAAATATAGAGGTGCATTGTGCCGAGAAATGAGATGAATTGCTGCGGTAGAACAGTAGTGATTCTGTTAACCTCATGTTGATTTCTTTCTTTTGTTTGCTGAAGAAAAAGTTTTAGCTTCTCATGTTACACAATACCCGGAGTGCACAAATGTTTCTGTCCTAGAGAGAGTCCTCACTCATTTGCAGTAAATGTTTCATCTTGATCTGTGTCATGGAGTCTATAATGGGAACAATAATGGTAAGGCCTATAAAGAGGACACCATTTCATTGCAAGGCTGTGAAAAAAGTTGCTGTTATAAAGCTCTTATACTACAGGCTCTATTCACATATCATAAATAATCATCCTACAGGAAGTTTCACCATATTAATAGCAATTTTTTTTTACTCATTCTTTAATTGAAGTGTCGTCCATTAAAATTCATTGCTGAGAATAAAATTTTAAAAACATTCATTTGGATTACAGCTTGCACTACTGCTACAGTTAGAAAATGAATCAACAGACCAATCAGATGAGTGTATCTTCATGATTGGCAGCATTTTAGCTTTTCTGCCAGCAGATACTGTAAGTGTAACTGAACAGGGAAGTGACGTCTAATATCTATTTTTCTAAGTGTGTATATATGGGTAAAAAAATTGCCTGTTTGTCGCACTGTCATTTTTGTGTCTTTAAGTGTGTGTCTCTAACTTCTTTTGGGACAAACTTTTGGCTTTTACAGCATCATAATATCCTTGCTATCTTTTGGAGCGAAGATCATCCTGACATCCTCTTACACCTTCCTGGGCTGCATGCAACAAGGCAGTGTTACTAAGTGACAGGAAACGTGTGTGTGTGTGTGTGTGTGTGTGTGTGTGTGTGTGTGTGTGTGTGTGTGTGTGTGTGTGTGTGTGTGCAGAGATGAGACCAAGCACAGGGAAGTAGCTTCTTCTGCAGATGCAATTAGACTAAATCGGATTAAGCCTATCGCATTGCAGCCGGGCCTGGCCCCATGGCCACCTGGGAAAGGGGGATGGTCCTGTCCTAATGGCAATGCGGCAACCAGGGAGGAAATCAAGCCCAGCGAGCAAGCATCTGAACACAACCATGGCTGAACTTGTTTTTGCATTCTGATACTGTACAGCTATATTTTGGCTGTACATATTTATTAAGTGCCTAATGATTTTCTGTTTTCTTTACACTTGCCATGACTCAGACAAGCCAAGAGAAAAAAGAAATTGAATTTTAATTTAAATATTTTTGGTCACACACAGCCATAATCAGTATGCTTGTGCAAGGAAAAGGGTTTATTTCTTTTTTTTTCTTCTGTACAACTGGCATAAAAAGGAAGATGAACGTGGGATAAGCCTCTTTCTTTGAGGTTCACAGTTAAACAACAAAGTAGTTCTTTTATTCTCATGCAGTTCCACTTGGGTGGTGTTTTTTTTCCTGCCGTGCTAAATGTCGCTATAAACAAAGGACTAGTCTAAAGAAAAGGCTGACATTTTCACAGTGTGTGCGTTTCATCAGATTGTCATACATCCTTCTCTCTGCCTCTGGGCTGAGATGAAGAAAAAGAAAAATTGAGAGGAGGAAAAAAATATAATACGGTGTCCGATGAAACAGAACTAATGGCGTGCTGGAATGGCCTTTCTTAGATGAGGCTCTATCCAGCTGTGACGTCCCATCTACAGAATACATTGATTTCACGTCTTTTGTTCGTAGCCTTGCACAAATTTGATATCACATCACTATGACAATAGGCCGTGTGCACTCAGCCGAACATTTATTCATACGCAATGTATCAGTCTCTGTGTGTGTGCGATCTGTGTGTGTCTGTGTGTACGTGTGTGTGTGTGTGTGTGTGTGTGTGTGTGTGTGTGTGTGTGTGTGAATGGCACAGTCTGTCCAACTACTACTATTACTATCTCTATCTCACTCTATCTTTCTTGCTCTATCACACACACACACTAACACACATATACACATACATACATGCACACACACACACACACACACGCACATGCGCACACAAACACAAGTACACACATTTCCCAAAAGCAGTGTTCCTCCTTTTCAGCACACCACTGTATCTGGTGGCAGCAGCTGTATTAGGACAGGCTCTAAGAAAGAACCGAATTCTCGAACTCTTTCATTGTTCGTCCTTACAGCGACACACAAGCCTCTTCCAGCTGTCCAAATGCTGTGTTCCTGTCTGTTTAGAGTCTGCACACACCTCACGTTTCCCTCAAACAAGCACACAGCTATGTGCGAGATCTTAATGTGTATTTTTCCCATTACGTTTTTTTTGCATCAATTCTGTAAGTTTGATGTTCATGATAATACATAAAAAAATTATCCAGTTCATATTATGCTGATATGAATTGATACTGAGAGTTCCCTTTTTTATTACTAGTGTAGTAATATGCAAATGTATTATAACAAGAAACATAATAAAATAATTTAATACAATAAACATATTGGTTACTTTTACGTTTTAAATCAACTCCAACTTTTCTACAATGCTGTATATAGAGTATAGTATGTGCAGCATACATAGTTACATAGTTATCTCCCATTTTTTAAATAGAGAATTGTCAAAACTGTCGCAACAAAATGTCCCTACTTTTCTATTAAACTAAAGGCAGTAGTGACTAATAATATTGAGAGTTAATACTAAAAACTGCTTTTTTTTTTTTACCCTAAATTAGAAGCAGCTTGAGGGAAGTGTTACAGCTGCTCTGTGCTCTAAGTCTAACCTGCAGAGAAAGCGTTTCAGCAGGTACATTGTGCTCACATTAATGCACTTTTAGGCAAGCAAGGATTCTAGAAAAAAAAGACAGCACATTAGGCTAACACTTTCACGGGTGGGGTGCTGACAGATTACTTAGGCTTCTTGTTTCCCCATCATGTCATCTCAGGAATATGTAGACAATTCTTTGCCTTAGCAGCTACCTAAGCATGGTCCATGCTTGATTTACAGCAATGTGTGTGTGTGTGTGTGTGTGTGTGTGTGTGTGTGTCTGTGTGTGTGTGTGTGTGTGTGTATGTGTGTGTGTGTGTGCATGTGCGTGTGAGGATAGAGAGTAAGCCTTAGTCAAAAGTGGAGAAGGATTCATTCCACAAGGCAGAATAAATAGATATCCACAAGAGCAAAGCAAGCGTTCCTTAATGATGAGGGATTATAAAGAAACACAGTAGCAGCCGCAGAGTGCAATATGGTTCTTGTGCTGTAGTGGTGGCCTGGTGAACTGGCCTGGCGCTACGGCCCATTAATTACCCGATCCGCTGACGGTGTAACAAATGGCTGTGTGTTCTGTAGCCCTGAAAGCATTCAGTAACTGACAGCACTGCGGCCCAAAGTCAGCACAGCAAAGCAAAACGCAGCACAACAGATTTACATTATCATGCACAGGAATGTTACTAATTTGTGTAGAATTGGTGTAACTGTTTACTAAAACAGCAGCAACAAAAACAAAACTGATGAAAAAACATGAAATTGATAATTGTGACGAGAGTAACAAGATAGATTTTTTTAATCATAATATTTATTAATTTTTATTAGTAGTAGTAATAGTAGTAGTAAAAGTAGTAGTAGTAGTAGTAGTAATAGTAGTAGTTGTAGTAAGATTAATAGCAGTAATAATATTTGTAGTATTTACAAATTGTATAATCTTTGGTTCCGTAAATTTGCTGGTCCATTTACAAAGTAACTGCACCTCTGTATGCTTTGTATTTTCAGTAGTGTATGCACAAAAACTCTCTCCCAAGGTAATTTTTTTTTCGAAACATTCATATCTATATAGCAGCCTTTTTATAGTCTATGCTCGAATAAGAAAATCTATCACTCAGGAGGGGGTTGATGCAACAGAAGGCTTGTTAGCTGAGTGAAGCATGTGAAGAAAAGGGACAGTGTGTGGATGTGAGCACGGTCAAACACAGCATTTATATACTCAGCTGAGGCTTAGCGGAGAACACAGTGGGCCAAGTGTGGGGGCTCAGAACACCTTCACCTTCGCAAATCAAATCTCAAGCTTTCGAGCAGTATACTCAGAATCTGATTTCTCTCACTTTTTCTGACATCATCCATTTAGTCATAGGCATCTAAAGACCCTAGTGAAATATTAGCTTTTTTATGTTTATCTTTGGCAGATAACCAGGTATGAATTTGGATATAGATACAGTAATTGATATTTGCTAAGATTGGTGGCTAAAGATCTGTATGTCTTTACCTATTATATACATGTGCACACATTACAGCATGCTTCTGCTAAAAAATCTATGAATCAAATAACTATTCATTGATAAATATTATTTGAAAATTGTATTCTCTCGTTAATCTCATCATGGTAAGACAACTGTAACTCATTGTAGATTAATCTTTCTTAAATGCCATTATTCCACCTACAGTTAGTTCAAAATGCAGCAACCAGGCTTTTAATGGGGTAAAATAAACAGGGTCACATATCTCCAGTAGTAGTGTCACGTCCCAAGAAATTTAGGATTGTGATTAAAATTCTGCTTCATGTTCAGATAAAACTTTCTGGTCTTGCACACAAATACAGTAAGCAACTTTTTTTGTTTTATAATATAAAATAAATAATCCCTCACTAAGTCATTTGGGTCTTCTTGTCAACGTCTTCTGTAATTTTCTGTTTTTCACTGTAAAACAAATGCTGATCAAACTTTTCTGTGGTGAACCCTAAAATCTTAAACAGCCTTTCTGTCTACTTCAATACCTCATTTTAATTCGTCAATGATGACATATTTTATCGTCAAAGTTTATTAATTGGTTGAAATAGGAAAATTAATATATTTTTTATGTATCATTACATTGATTTGCTAAGTACTTTAAGTTCTTTTAACTTCTGTTGTTTTAAATATGCTTTATAAGTAAAGATTGGCTTCATTTGACAAGAGCTAATTAATCTAATAATAAATGATTCGATTTTGCATGTGAATGAGCCCCGTTGTTCTGACACAATGCATAATTCTGCAATATGCTTTTAATAATTCAAATCTTATTTAAAAAAAAAAAAAAAAAAAATATGCCAGTCTATGGCGCAGTGTATGCATTATCTTTCATGGGATATAAATGAGAAGGCTTTCTCTGAGTTAGCGGATGTGACATTGTGTCCTCTTTGAATGCGTGAATGGGTTCCTCTGTTGCTTCCATTAGCAGCCAGTCAAAGTGCCAAGCCAAGTTTGTCAACATATTTTTACTAGACGTGCGCAGCTCAGTGTCGCACTTCTCCCTGGCGCTAAACGTTTGCAGTGCTTCTCAAGAGAGGTCAGTATGGATTTAAGAGCTAATTAAGATGAGCTCTATTATTTGTTTGTGCATAAACGACTGGTCCCTTAGGTGTGCTGTAACAAAGTGCGGCTTAAACGCTTTCATTTTTCACTCGCTCTTCCTCTGGTGAGACCCCACACTAAATAATGGGGCTGTTTTTGGGAAGTCAAATGGTAGGTTAAGAGCCAGAGGAGATTTTTCTAAGCAAAACTTTTACCTCACAACTGGTACACTGACGTACACTACAGAAGTCAACTGCATGCATATTTATTCTACACGTACATTTTCCTGGCTATTCTCTCTTGGGTCATAAAAAAAGGTGCTTGGAACGTGGCAAATGCAAAGGTGCCGGGGGCCACGCTTCATCTAGAGATAATGACAGTCCCTGCAGACCCAAGCAAATGCCAGATGCTGCGTACTGGCTGCTGTAAAAGATGGCAGCAATTAGACCTTGCTCTTAAAACAAGGTGAGTCAGGACCTCTTAATGGTGTGCCGTTCCTTCAGCTCCCACACATGTGGCTGTTAGAATTCCATCGACCGGAAATAAAAAAGAAAAAAAAGAATGCATATGAATATGCAGCTCCACAGTTATTCAGGCACATTTTACATGATTTATGCAACTATTAATCCTTATTGAAATTCAAGAGATGTCATGGGTTCACCATTGCTTTATTAATTATGTTTATTGAAAATTTTAATTATGTTTTTAATAATGTGTTATCATAACACGTTGTTGGGGCACTTTAATCAAATAATATAAATATTACACAGATTTCAAACATAGAATTTATGATTATACATACATTTATTTTCTTCAGCATTTCCCCCACCCCAGATCACAAACCTTGAGGGCAATAAAATTAAATAGCTGATGTTTAGACTATCAGTTGTTTTGCAGTCCCTGAGACATTAGCCTTGAGTGGAGTGTGCACACACAGGACTCTGAGTGATGCTCATGTTCTTTAAGAAGGTCAGGGATAACAGAGCCGACATCATCAGCATTTCATATGTGGCACATGCAGCTGCAGTCTTCTTTATTAACTTATTTATGTTCTGTACTGCATCTAAGCAAATACGTATTAAATAATAGTAAAATTAAATAATAGAAAAAATAAAGTAGTGATAGGATCTACACACTAGGGTTTTATTTTTAAAATGTATTTTTTATTTAAAAAAATGTGTACATGCATCACTATTGTTTGTGCTTCGTCCCTAACAATATAGAATAATTAAATATGTATAAAATATATTTACATTTTTATATTGGTTCCTAATTCTTTATTTTTTAAACCTGTAATAATATTTTAAGATATAGCTCAAAAGACTATTTAAGGAAATTTATTGCATTTTTTGATCAAAATGTCACATTAAGAGAACTTTCTGCAATAATATTTGCAGCACAATGGAGACATAGTGGGATTCATGATAAAGCAACATAATTGAATAAGTCTTGATGGTTAATTGGCAAAGATTTCACTTATTAGTATTGTTCTATTTTTTGACACATTTTTTTACACAGATATGGCAACCACGCTGACCAGTTCAAATTTCAGCCACCTGGCCTGTACAGTCTATTAATAATTCTAATCTTGCAATCACTTCTCTT
The DNA here is from genome assembly GCF_014805685.1 of Silurus meridionalis. Classification (NCBI taxonomy): domain Eukaryota; kingdom Metazoa; phylum Chordata; class Actinopteri; order Siluriformes; family Siluridae; genus Silurus; species Silurus meridionalis. The sequence goes on along the minus strand of NC_060891.1, from coordinate 11,375,126 downwards.
TAAAATAGTAGACACATGAAAAAAGAGAACTGGCCTTTCCTTTCCAGTGAAACCGTTAATAGTTTCATGATGCAGCGATTACTGTGTGCGTCACCGCAAACACGTGCCCACTTTTAAAGCCTAGGTAAATCCAACCTTGTTCAACCAATGTGGCACATATATAGTCTTTATCTTCTGTTAGGAGCCTTGAAATGTTTGATATGCATGTCTCGATTTAGTTATTTGTTTTTTTAAATTAATCTACAGTAAATATTCTGTGAAGAAAATGAAGGAACACAGTTTGGTATTCTAAAGAAAATGCTTCACATTCACATAAGACCCTTTGATATTTAACTGTTTCCATTGATCAGCTTTTAAATGATTAAAATTCAGATAATTGGCCATGATTTTGAAGGGCATATGAATTCCCACAATTGATAGTGGCAAAAAACAAATATTAAGTAAAAAAATTGTCTGACGATTGTGATGTAGAAGGGAACTCAGATTAAAATAGTAAACAAACAACAGAAAAACCTTTACAAACAAATTGGCTTCCATCACAGTCAAGGAGGCAACTACGTCATCCGTCCTGGATCCAGATGGGAGAAGAACCAGTCATTTCACCAGTCATGCCTCCCTGTTAAAGTAGCTAGACAGAAGGCATTCCCCAGTTAAAGAAATAAATCTAAAGTGCCTGTCAGGACACAAGAACAATAGTTATATGGATTGATATACCAATATGAAACAATTTGGTCTATTAAATCTAAGTGATACATTTCATATTACCAGAAAACATGGTGGTTGTAACAAAGTGTTATAAGCAAGGTTTTTTGACAACAGGGACTGGGAGACTTGTTTAACTTAAATTTGACAAAGAATTTGACCAAGACTGAACACTTCTGAGGAAAAGGACTTGAAAATAGCTGTGACAGTTGTTCTGCAGAGAAAAATGGGTAGAGCTTCCTTTCAAAGATGGCCTAAAGCTGTAAATATTGCCTATTACAATCAATAAATATAAAAAGTAATTTAAATACATATATATGAGGACATTTTATTATTATTATTATTATATATTTTTATGATTATGATTATGATTATGATTATTTATTTATTTATTTTTATTATTATTGCATAGGTAAATGTTCTTGTTGTATTGGCAGCAACATAAAATGCTGAAAACATCTGGATCTATCGCTATCTCCCATCGTAGTTCAATTCTATCACAAGTATGTCTAATATAGAATAATTACACATTTAGACATGTGTGCTACAGCTGGTATTTATCACATGCTGTATGTGAGTACAGTAATATTAATCAGGTAGTAATTACAAATAGCATGGTGTCTTAAAAAGGGTCTGTAATGCCTCAGCTAACACAAAAAAAGAGTTTTGCATTAATGATATTGTCAGAATGCATGAACATAGAACAGTAAACTTTCAACTTTCAACTTGGACTGGAAGTTAAGGGTAAAGCATGTTGTGAATGATAGATGTTTTCATCAAACATGACTGCATTAATGATAGAAAGTCTTCTTTGCAGCTTTTTCTAAAATTAAAAATACAAAAATATGGCAAAAAAAAACAGAACTATTGAGCAGGTAAAATCTTGTAGCAAACTTTAATGGACATCATTCCCCAACTTTTTTGAAATTGGGGTTGTATAAAGTGTGGCCAGGTAATCAAGTTTATTAATGCGGAATAAATGTATTATATATGAATTTCCAGTAAGTGAACAACAGTGTAGCCATAGTCCTGATCCTCTTCAAGCACTGAAACTTCATACTCTATACATATTAGGAAAATGCTTCTTAAGGGATTGACGCTCCATGAATCTAGTGGAATGTCATGATTTTCGGACTATGAACTTGGACCTTATGTGTTCTGGCTCTATTAGGAACTATGGATCTAATACTTAGTCAAAAATCATTCAAAGTTAAAGTTGAACTCACAAATTCCAGTTATTAACTTGATCATATGCAGCAACCGAGACAGGAGAAATTAAAATCTAAACATTTGTTTAGATGTTGTGCTTTTGCCATTTTATATAATCTGCAATATCTACAGATGAGTGCTAATTTTCTGTTTTTGTAAGTTATTGAATGTTCAGCTATAAACTCAAGGCCAAAGTCAAGCAAAGTGGCAGGGACTTTAATTCTCCTCAGCTCTTAAAAGAGCCTCAGAAAAAGTGTAACTTTACTTCTGTTTTCATCTTTCTTTTCGAGGTAAAAATGGTTTCCATGCTGAGCATCATTAGTCCAGGTCGACGGCTGCAAAGCTGTAACCGTGGAGACGTAGCAGCCATTCTGGTCACAAAAGCTGTGACAGTTTCACCTCAAACTGAAAAAAGTGCCAAAAACATCATTTCAGCTTGGCTTGGCCTTGCAGACTGTGTGTGTGTGGGTGTGTGTGTGTGTGTGTGTGTGTGTGTGTGTGTGTGTGTGCGTGTGTGCGTGTGTGCCCAGTATAGATTAAGCCCCGAGCTGTCACAACTAATTGAAAGTAATAGAGCCTGCAGTTATTGGATTAGCATGTCATACATTGATACTTTAGGGGTGGAAACAGTTGGTCCAGAGATTGAACGATATTAGAATTGGCAGAGGCTGTTTCCAAAACATGACTATGAGATGAAGCATTTGTTTATTAGGTGCTTAAATCTTTTATAATGGTGTCAGAATGTAGTGCTAAATATTGAAATAAAAGGTGAAAGTGCTTTCATTTATTCCTTTGTGACAATTTTGGCCTTTTAAACCAACTTCTTATATGAACTGCCACTTTACAAGAAATAATGGCATCTATTAAGAAGTACTTAATAAATAAGCAGCTGAAGAAATATTAATCCCATCAAACTTGATTGGTCAGAGGGTGTTCTAGCTCTGGTATATTTAATTCCACATGTTCTAATACGTTATTGGTTGTTTAATAACATTTATTCAAAGTATGGCAGATGCTACACATTTTCAATCAAAAAAAAGAATAATAATTTTTTTTTTTTAACAAAGAAATATTTACAATAATTGACGCTGTGTTTTATAAGGAATTGTTTAACATGGAACAATTATGTAGCGTTCATTCAATGTTCCACCTTTGGACAGAGGTCTTTTAAAAAACAACTGGTGGGCACAAGAGGGAAATACACCCTGAACAGGGTGCCAGTTTATCACAGATGTTTAGCCCCAAAACAGCAGAATATTATTAAGTGATTCATTTTAAAATGAAATGCTAACCAGCTAGTGAAGAGATGCTTAGAAGATATTCAATCATGAGACCCTGGGGATCAGCAAAACCATCTATCACAGAGCAGCACCTCAAAATGCCCTTTGCAATGACATCACTATGGCACATATTAGTTTTGCTTTAAGCGATACACAAAGCTGAAGACCCTCACCCTCACTCCCACCCCTTTCAGTTAGGAAAACAGAGCAGTCAGGGGATCAAGGTTTATTTTGTCCCCTATGCTTTTTTTGGATGGAGGGGGGTTTATTTATTCTGCCTAAGTGGGTGAAACATCAGCGTCCTTGGCCACAGGAATCTCCTTCTCTGCCACAGGACAGATCTCATTAGGAGATAAAAGCGACAAAGATAACTTGGGATGCTTCAGAGAAATTTAAAACCATTAGCAGGTCATTGTCATAGCTATAATGTGTCCCTTTAAGCGGCTTAGTGAGCTGGTGGTGAAGTGCGATATGGGGATTAACCTATGAGGGAGTATTGCTGAGCGGCATCGAGCTGGCACTGATGAAACTGTGACAGAGCTCCAGAGGGCAGAGCAGAGCAGACGCTATGCAAAGAAGCATTGCAGAACTAAAACATGAGTGGGCCTAATATGTGTGTGAAATGATTTACGCTCTTATGTTTAATTTTTATCATGTGAAATATTTTCATTTATTATAAACAGCTTTTTGGGCTGTGTAACTAATATGATGTCCTAGTTCAGCTTAGTTCCTACATACAGTATACATGGTTTGCAACCCCATTTCTGCAGGAGTACTGCCCTGTACATTAGTGCTAAGTGTGCTCTAACACAATATGTAGGGCAGAGTTGGAGCAGGGCTTACAATTGTTTAGGAATACAATGTAACCATGAAGCTTAGATGTTTCTCAAGGGTCCAGTAGTGACTCTCTAGAACTTTTGGGAATCACAAGATTGCTGTTGAGGAGCAGTGACCTATAATCACATTACCTTATGTGACACAGATGAGGAAAGGCTTTCTTTTAGTATGGTTCTTAGCCTGCTGTTTCTGGGAGTTTACCACTGGCTTGCTTATTAAGAATCTGGAAATTTGTAACGTTTCTGTTTAAAACCAACGTCTTTTCTATAAACTGCTATATAAATAAAATGTAATGAACTACTGAGATACCACTTCTAATAAAAAATAAATATTTTAGGTTCTTTAAAATGTATTGTTTTGACTGTGATATTTCCCTTAACTTGACAGTTCCTATAGCACATCCAGTCTATTTTATACCACACAGTTTGTCAGTTCTAACAATAATTTATGTATAAATGTATAATTATAATTACATTAAATGCCATGAAATGTCTGCAAAAATGAAGGTATAGTATGTCCTGTTATCCAGTATTACAGCATCTATAAGCTTTCATTCTCTTACTAGCTTCTTTTTTTGTTAATAAAACAAAAAGCTTGCCATGTTTCCTGAAAACTCGCTAAACACAAAGCCTAATGTGCTGTTGGAAACCCTATAGCCTTTCTGTACTAGTGACACTATAGACTCTATAGAAAAATGCAACACTAACTTCCATAAACACCTTATAGAAAACATCACTACTCTTTCTGTAGAATAAATAATGTATTTAAAAAGTGCAGTTATATAAGCATGCAAATTTCCATTCAGCTGTATATACTGTCTGACCATATCCTCTTGCACACAATGGTAGGCATTTGTGAGGGCAAAACATTAAGATCTTAATGGTTTTAACAATAGCAACAAAAATAACATCATGCAAGAAATTTCCATATCCAGACAAGTGTTTTTGGATGCAAATTTTACATCAAACATTATAATCATTTTCATTATTTTAAGTTATGTATAAAACAACTACAGTATATAAGTGAATTTCCATGTTTCCTTGTCTTTGTCTTTAGCAGTTCATTGTTAATGTAATTAAATGGTGGCACAGCGATTCTCAGTTTTTTTTTATTGCTTATGTTTTACTGTTCTGACAAGTAAATAGTTCTAAGCCCATTAAAAGCTTAATATTCACCATTTTGTGTTTAAACATTTATAATTTTTTTATTTATTTATCAGTAGTGTATGTGAACACTTTAAACACAACTGATAGGAAATAATCTAAATGAATCTAATTGTTTAAAAGAGCTTTTTGTACACAGAGAAATAATAGACAGGAGAACATTATTGCATTTCTGAGTGTCTGCTCTGCAGTAGGAAGTTATTACTGAATCCTATCAATCAACTGTATCATTAACTCGGGGTAAGCCTTTGACATCACATTACTGCACGTAACCCATTATGTAGATGGAAATTAGTCTAGTGAATATTCAGCTATGCACCATGCCACTCTGTCCCTGTATTAAACACAGAGATGTTTGATGGCTATATCTAGTAGAGTTGATGTTGATGAAGTAATGGCAGATCTGCAGTCACACTCGAGTCTAATTTATCATTAGTGGCAGCATCACAGGTCGGTAGTCTTACGCAGCTGAGGAAAGCTGTGACATTTTCACACGATCGCGAGTAGCATCCAAAATATCAAACTTCACAGATAAGCAGGCCAAATCGCACAATAGAGAAATTAGCGAACGCCTGAGCATACTGTTGAGTTGTGAAGAAAATTGTGAACTTGTTTAGGAGAAATATTCCTGGTTGAGAAACAGAGAGAGTGAGCTCCTGCTAGCTAAATCTGTTTCGCAAGCTGCCACAGAGATTAAGAATCAAGTCAAAGATGAGTTACTATGAGCGGCACGCACACACTCATAAAGCTGATTCACTGTGCCATTCAAAAAGCCCTTAGGTCAGGGGCTAAATTAGTGAGCTCCCAGGCGTTTACAACATTCTGCTCGAGCAGATGCATCATATCCAATCCCCTTTTGATTACATTCATACAGCTATGACCTTCGATGGTGTAATAATAATCAATAGAGTGGTCATTAACATCCAAGTAATTGCCACAGAAATAATTATCTAACAGCCTCCAAATCTTCTCTCCCATTTGTTTAGCAAGCAGATGGAGGGACCTAAAGAGCTTGTAGGAAAGATGGATTTTATAAATTAAAACCCAGGATGCAAATTCAGATTTCTGTGATTACACTAGCTGATCATAATGATTTTTCACGCCAAACGCCTTGCCGCCTCATCGTTGCTAGCGCGTTAGTCCTTAATAAATTACTATGAACACATGTTCACTGGAAGTGATGTTCAGTTCTAGTGATGTTCAAGATGCACGGCAAAGCAGCGAAGTTGCACGCTCATGTTTTAATGATGGTTATTAGCATTCAGTCATTGTAAACAGGGCCAGTGATTAATCCATGCTTGTGGATTTTAATATAAAATTATATTATTCATGTAACTATACCAAAATAAATGTAACAATATTGTTAGTGGCTATTCAGATCTATTCTTTATATTCAGTTTTTTAAATCTATATTACATGAAAAGCATACAAAACTGAGTATAAAGGATGCAATAAGCTACCCTCTCACACATGGTAATGGAGGCATGGTTCAGTGTACTCTCTCTCTCTCTCTCTCTCTCTCTCTCTCTCTCTCTCTCTCTCTCTCTCTCACAAACACACTCACACACACACATATATAAAAAAAATCCATTTGGACCTCTTACTCTAATGGAGGCTAGAAAATGGCACATTGTTTAATGGCATTGATCAAGGTCTACTCAGTACCTGGGTCTTTTCTCAAGCCTTTATTCATGGATTTTTGGGTAATGGTGCCCACACACCAATTACTGCCAGCTTCATATTTCTTTTAATGAAATAATGCATTGAGGTGCTGAAATCATGTTGGAAAGGAACTGTGAGAAGTTATTTTGTCAAGACAGAATACTGGTGATGAGCAACATGAGCAACACTTCTTATTGGCTCTGCCTTGGTCTATTTCTCACACACTCTTGCATTATGACAACAGGACAGCGCTTGGCATGTACAACCGAGTGCTTAGGGATATATTCTCTGCTACAAATCTGCAACAGCTGGAGTGGCGCTGAATGCATGTAAACTTTGTATATATAATTTGGTGACAAGTCAGGCTTAATAACGCTCCAATGTGCCTGAGTAGAGAAGACCATGGGGGAGAGGCATATGGGCTGTAACTGTCAAATGACGAGCATTAGCATTAACATGCAGGCTATGGGCTGCGCGACGAGCTGCAGCACTCTCCTTCCTACAGCTGCTGGAACTGTCACAAATACAACATTTCTTCCTGCAGCGCTAGGTTAAAACATATGACGATTCCAGCATAAGCCTTTGAAGCATGTTCTCAGCAGACGAGCTCAGATTTACCTCAAATGAGTGTGTTCTTCCAAAAACTTGTGTTTAGAGGATGCGTTCAGCACATATGGACTACAGATGGCTCGTGCAGATAATTAGACCATATGACGGTGGCCGTTTTGCTGACTACCGTGACCCTCTGACAGACATTCTGCTAACTTTTTTTCTCTTTTTCTTCTTTTTTTTTAAGCTGCCATAGTCTGGATATGTGTGTTTGAGTGTCCTCAGTTGCAGACTGGTGTGAGGATGAGTGCTGGCGTAGGAGCTGTGTGCGCGTTGGAGAGAGCTCTGAGTCACGGGTCCAGCTGGTCCTGTCTCCACTCACATCTGCAGAGAGAGCGAAAGTAAGAAAGAAAGAAAGAAAGAAAGAAAGAAAGAAAGAAAGAAAGAAAGAAAGAAAGAGACAAGTACAAAGATAGAGCTCAGAGGGACACCGAAGATACTTGTTTACCAAGTATGCATCTGATATATAGTCACTGCATTCTTCATGACACAGTGAGATATCAGTTGACTGTAATCTTATTCTTAACTTTCTATGTAAATCCTTCACTGTATACTGTATACAAAACTGGCATGATTATAATATTTTTTCCACGTTTGGATATATTTCCTACTAAATCAAGAGAAAAAAAGAAATTTGCCAAGCCTCCTTGGAAACAAGTGACCCACACAACATACAAACAACATATGGCCTTTAACACCAAGCCTATTCTTGTGACAAAGTGCTGTTTACTAGAATAATAAAACAAAACATATCATCCAGGCGTTACATGGTAGACAAACCAATAAATCACCGATCTGGAGCAGGAGTTCTGCAAAAAAAGCTATCCAAATGTGAACAAGGTTTATGTTGATATGAAATATGGACAAATGCTTCCTCTTTTGTGATGATGTGTATGTGCATGTTTGCCCTCTTCTCTTTGTCTTAGCGCTGTCGTGATGCATTCTAGTTCCTCCCCAGGAACACATGGCAAGGTATTTACCGAGCCATCTGCTCCAAACTGCCATGCTAACTCTATCTGCTGTTCAGTTGCTAAGCAATGAATGTTTTTTAAAATGAGTGAGTCAGTAGTATTACTCACCTGTGAAAGTTAAGGTCTCTTTGTTTGTCTTCATCCTTTTGGGTGTGATGATGAAGGTTAGTTTGTGACACAGCAGTACATAGCTGCTTTTAGGGGCTTTTTTTTTGTCTCAACAGGGCATGTTTTTTGACGGTTTCTTATTGAAAACTAAAAATAAAAGCAAACTCAGTTTATCCATTCTCCAGGTCCAGTGATGCATAAAATAGTTTTAAGTATTTAAATCTACTTCCCTACTTTAAAACATTTAATTTTAATCATAAAGGATTGAAGAATTCAAATGAATTAGGAATTAGGAAAACATGAAACTTGAACAAAACTTTGTAATTAATTTTCATTGCACTTGTTTGTTTGGAAAAAAAACCTTTATATGGTCAAATTTAGGTTACTGTCATTTGTTCCCAGACAGTACAGACTTCTCTTCTAAAAGTTTCTCTTTAATGGACATCAATGAACAAGGAGTTATTGTTAAAAATTTTATTACAATTCTGCAAAAAATATCTACTTTTCTTTATATTTACAACCCATTCAACGTATGGCAAATTAACATTGCTGACAAATTCTAAAGAATAATGATAATACAATGGATGACACTGGCTTTGATTATCAGAATGAACCACTGTTGCTCTATCATGACCTGAGGTAAAAGTCACCTGTAGCATTTAAAAACAAACCTCATCATCATGTTCTTTACTTGAATGATCCTTGTCTAATGTATACAGCTGATTAAGTGGCTTTTGGGGCTAATGTTTTGTATTTTGTTATTAGGTCATGCTAATATTTGAAAACTTTATCTGCTGGTAATGGTTCAGTGTGTGAGTGCTCTCCCATGTTTGCATGATTTGATCGTTCAGATCAGTATCCGATTACAAACCGAATATAAACTATGTGGCTGGAAGTATAACCAACTGTCCGTCTATCTGTCTATCTATCTCTCACAGAACAACCTCCATGATCCGAACCAGTCTGGGTTCAAAGCGGCACATTCCAAAAAACACCCCTATTGGCTGTTTCTGAGAAACTGCATGCTGCTCGGTCAGCCAAGCTGTCATCTGTACTTATCTTCCTGGACCTTTCAGCAGCATTTGACACAGTCAACCACAAGACTACCCTCAAGAGCCCCGGTATACGCGGAACAGCATGGGAATGGTTTGCTTTCTACCTGGAAGGTCGCTCATACCAGGTAACATGGAGGCGATCCATTCCAAGTGGACTCACCACTGGTGTCCCACAAGGCTCGGTACTTGGTCCCCTTTTTTTCACCCTCTATACCCACTCCATTGGCAAAGTCATACCCTCACATTTGTTTTCTTACCACTGCTATGCAGATAACACTCAGCTAATCTTTTCTTTCCCACCATCAGATACCACAGCTTCCGCTCGGATCTCGGCATGCTTGACAGAAATCCTAATGGATAAGTGCTCACCAACTAAAACTCAACCTCAGCAAAACAGAATTGCTGGTAATCCCAGGTGATTCATCTCTAGGTCAAGATCTCCAAATAACACTTAATGACTCTCTGCTTTCCTTTTTAGCCACTGCTCGTAACCTTGGGGTAACTATGGACAATGAACTGTCCTTCCTGCCACATGTCACTAATGTGGCTCGCTCTTGTCGATTTCTTCTCTATAACATCCGAAGGATTCGACCATTTTTGTCTACACAGGCTGCCCAGGTGCTTGTTCAGTCTCTTGTCATTTCAAGACTCGACTACTGCAACTCATTGCTGGCAGGTCTTCCCCTGAACGCTATTCGTCCACTGCAAATGATCCAAAACGCAGCTGCACGGCTTGTGTTCAATCTGCCCAAGTCTTCCCACACCACCCCACTGCTGCGCTCCCTTGAGTGGCTTCCAGTAGCTGCACGTATCAGATTCAAAACACTGATGCTTGCCTACAAGGCCAAAAATGGACCAGCGCCATCTTACCTCAGAGATCTCATCACATCTCACACTGCACCACGCTGTCTGAGATCCTCCAGCACTGCCCGACTGGTACCACCTTCTCTCAGAATGAGAGGTACTTCAAGGCTCTTCTCTGTTCTGGCACCGAGGTGGTGGAATGAACTTTCCCTAGATGTCCGTACAGCGGAGTCCCTGGCTATCTCCAAGCGACGATTGAAGACCTACCTCTTCCTGGAACACTTATATTAGCACTTTCCAAGTTTGCTTTGAAGAAGTCAAGAGTTATATTTATATTAAGTTTGTAATCTTGCATACCAGTGTAGATTTATTCATGGCTAGAGACTCAAAGCACTTTTGTACGTCGCTCTGGATAAGGGCGTCTGCTAAATGACGCAAATGTAAATGTAAAAAATGTATGTGAATATTTGACCAATCATGCCCATATGTGCTTCATGAGCATTCCATTATATATTTAGTACTTCTTTTTTAAATAATTACCTTAATTTTTCTATAAAGGCATGCTGCAAGATTTTGGCGTGTAGCTGTGGGGTTTCATTCATTAACCACATTTCTTTCCAAAGGTGTTTGGTCAAATTAAAGTCAGGGGTTTGTGAAGGCCAATTGAACTCTTCCACTCCAACTTTGTGAAGTTTGATTAGTGCACAAAATGACTGTCATGCTGTCACAGGTCTTTGTGTTTTAACTGTTTGTTTGGACAAAGATGGTCAGAAGATTAGCAATAGACTCCATTTGCTTGTTTACCTTTTCTACTTCTTGTAAGGAAAAGATAAAATATGATAAGTAAAATAAATGTGTGATATAAAATAAACCCACAAACACACCTGCTTGTTTTTGTTTTATTTTTTTTATTTGGCATTATTTGCTTTTTTATCACCTTATGCCACCCAACAAAGGACTAATAGAAAGCTCATAAATGGCACCTGGACAGATTCTTGCTAATTTCTTGACCAGTGATTTGTTGTTAAGGCCATTAAAACCTTATAATTTTTTCAATATTATCTAAGCATTTTTTTGCCCAGGAGTGTTAATGTATTAGTATAGCAACATATGTTTAAACCCTAATATTAACAGTGAAACGAATTTTTCTTCTAGATAGCATGATTTAGGCAACTGTAGACATCTGACTGTTTATATTACCATGATAAATTGCTTTCTAACCCAACATGATGTTTGTAAGGAAGATAGCCAAGGTTATACATAAAAAGTAACTCAAAATATTTCTCATTGAATTTGTAATTGTAATTGCGATTGCATGCCACTGTGACTGTATTCTGGGAAAAAAAAAGATCAAACAATAATGATTTGTCAATACTTTGGCATCTGTCCTTTACAAGTGAATAAATAAATAAATAATAATTTTATGTTTTTATTTTTTAAAGGACAGATGCCAAATTATCATAGTTTGATCATTTATTTTACCAGAATGCAGTCACGGTGACATGCAATTGGTTATCTCTGACCACTACAATTTTTTTAAAACAGGAACAATAACACATTAGAGGGTATTTTGCATTATCTGGGAGGAACATAATTCAGGCACACCTGAAGCAGCCACAATAAGGGTCAAATGCAAATGTTTCAAAGGTAAAGAACAATAGCGCTCTTCAGCATAAAAGCAGGTTAGCTTGAAAATTGCAACAACATAATAAATGTCACTGTTCATCTACCTTCATCTGACACACAAAACACAAACTTCAAGTAACTCAGTAAAAGATCATCCAAGCACAAGTATGACAAATAACCTGTATTCCTCAGTGGGTTTATGGGTTCTTGTCAAATTGCCCTGAAACTGACAAAAATAATATGTAGTTAGAGTATTTATTTTTATTCAAATTATATGATCAGATTTTCCAGGTAAAAGTCCATTTATAAAATTGCCATATGAAACATTTATTATCTAGAGTACCAAATTAAGGAATAAAAATGGTGGGTATTTTTTTAATGAAATTATTGGTCAGTGATCTTGTCCAGATCAGTGACACGCACCAGAATATATAGCTTTGAGCCAGGTCATGACCCCAAGACAGGAGCTTTGTCATTTTCAGCTGAGCCTGTCCCTGCACAGGTGACACAAATAAGAGGTCAGCATGAGGGCACTTGGTTTGGTCATAAATCACCAAGAGAAACATGGGACATGGTGTCCTTTGCTCCTGGCCTGTCCTCTCTGGGCCTTGTCCTAGATACACTGAGAGGCTATGAAATCATATCAACCCTGGACCTGTCCTACTGTCACATGAAATGCAATTAGGAGACAGTGGAAAGGTCAAGAAGAAGTTTGAAAAGAAAAGAGGAAGAAAGTTTGGACTTTGTGATGCCTTGGTATTTAATAGCTTTTTCAGTGCATCAGTATGCAGCAACGATGCTCTGAGGCAAGATTCACCAGTCTGTTTGGCTGGTCGTTACCTTTTCTACACAATTCCACACTATAGGGATGGTTCTTTGTTCCTGTGGAAACCCATAAAGTTGATAAGTGTATGCTTTTTATAGATTTAAGGGGTAAAAAACCCCTGCGTTCTATATTCTTGGTGTGACATTCCAATGTTGACCTTAAGCAAATATATAGATGTCCAGGTTTGAAGCAGCAACACCTCTTAGAATCTGAACATGCTTTTAACTCTAAGCATAAAGCAAACTTAAATAATAAGCCCTTGCAAGCACAGGACAAAAACAGAATCTTAATTTCCCCCACCGAATACATTAGCTCTAAGTGGCACTGCGGTTATTGCAGGGGTCTGAATCTACAGCGGACACCTGGGATTCTCCAAACTGTTTGATCTGGCCCTTTCAAGCACTGCGATCATCCTGCTAAATTGCGGCTAATGGACAGCGCCTGCCACTCGGAAGCCGAGACGAGGTGGGTGGTTGGGAGGGGAGTTGGGGGCTTGCGGGGTGGTGGTGGGTTACAATTTAGTGTGCTTACACACCTGTCCTTTGTAGTTCAGAGACCACATTGTGAGCACCGGCGACATTAGCCTCGATTCGCAAACAGCACTCCCGAGCTACAGAGTGCAGACTCCATTTAGGGACCTTGAATAGCCGTGGGATGCTATTAGCCTTGGTACCTGCGTGTGCTTGCCGGCTCACCGTCAGAACAATGCGGAACGAAGGAGGGAGGACATGAGAGGGAAAAAGAAAGAGAAAGAGATGCATCACTGCACCTGTCCCTTCAATGGCATCCCCACATGTGCAGCCTGAAGTGATATATGGGAGCTAGTTAGCCACACACAATAGGGCCAGCTAGCTCATGAATAATATGCCAGTCCATCTCTGAGGAAAACAGAAGCTTTCGTAAAGAAAAAAAAACACGCAGCTCAAGTGCTTTCCATTGTTGATAAAGAACTTCCTATTGTTCTCGTGATTGACTAAGAAGTTGTATTATGAAAAAGATTTACTCACACCCCATTCAGCCGAGAACATAACAAAGCTCTCACCACCCACAGCTGCTGTTTTATCACTCTTTTTGTAATGCTAAGCCAGATGCTAAATAGTATACAGCACTACTTTCATGCTAGGTGAGATTTAGATGAGAGAGGTGTAGCCAAGTGCCTTGGCTCGGATCCGTCAGAACCATAGACTTACGGAAGTCAATGTATATCATTTCTTTGTATTAAGACTACACGGAAGCACATTGCAAAGTAAATACCATACAAAGTGAAACGGAGATAAGGAGCAAGCAGCTTGCTGCTAGTTCTGACACGAAATCGCAGAGCATTTGTCATGTGGTTGGACTACGAGGAGGAATGTTATTTTGCAAACGCACCAGGAGATTTTTTGTTTTGTGCGTGGACGACAATTACAATTCTACCACTGCCAATGCATCTACTGAGCAGGTGGCTAGAGTGGGAAACAGAACATATTATCTATCCCTCCCTCTTTTCTATTCTCCCTCTCTCATTCACACTGCCGTCCTTGCTAAATGTTTGCTTTTAGCATGTGTTCTCAAAGAGAATTTCTCAAAAAAAAAAAAAGATTCTCATACACAAGTATCCCCCCCCACCGAAAAAAAAAAGGAAAGAAAATAGCTATAGAAAATGTCACATACAAACAACACATTTTACACTGCATGTGTTGAAAAGGCTTTGCAGATGTCCCTGAATCTCTACTCATAGTCAGAAAAGGGCATAAATGATTAATTAAGGTGATCTGGTTATCAGACGAGGAGTTGTTAAGACGCCGGTCACTGTAAAATTTAAGAGTAACCTGCACACACACACACACACACACACACACACACACACACACACACACACACACAAACATACAGACATTGAAAGTGGAGCTCAGGCTTCTGAATTAGATATGACAGAAAGTATTATATCACATGTACATGGAGACCCAAATCACATTTCTAAAATGCTGTAGCATAAATGTTCATATAGTGTAATATATTATAGTATAATTTTTTTACTTGATTTACATATAAATATACATTTGTGATATGTGATATAATGATATGTAAAAAATATATATATATTGTTCAGCAAATTAGCAAGAAAGAGATAAAAATATAAAGTGGTTTAATATTAAATACACTTTTGACTGAATATTCTTTAAATGTTTAATTATTATCATGATTTTAGTTTTAAGTACATGAAGACTATATAAGTGAATTTCCCTTTTTCTGGCATTTCCCACAAACATTACAAATGTAAACAAGTAAATGGTAGCAAAAGAGACCTCAGGAGTGCATTAATTTCATCTTTGCTATTTTTATTATTTATTTATTTATTTATTTATTTATTTATTTATTTATTTATTTACATTTTCCAGTTTTGGCTTATTTCATTGCCCAGAGGTATAGAAATAATATTAGAAATATAGGTATATGCCATGTTCAATTGTCGGTACTACAGTAAACAATTAATTTGTCTTTTTTTTTATTTTCTGTCACTGTATTGCATTATGCTACACTGCTACAGTATATGTTAATCATTTCATCTCATGAACCATTAAAGTGGTTCATTCCATGTAACTCTGCACCTATTTCCATTCATAGGTTTTCTAAGCCTGACCTCCTATAAGGTACATTCTTAATAAGTGTGTGCTGCATGCATGGTTGATCTGTTGAGACAGTGTAAGGTTTCTTTTCATTCAAGCAATCAGCAGTGGAATGACTCGATTACGGTATGTTCATGTTGCTGTACAGTCTAATAAACTAGTGCTTAATAGCATTACTGCCTGATGTTTTTCAAACAGTGCAAACGGTGCAACAGCTGGTGTATCATCTAATAATCACTTGTATCATCATGTATGAAGATGTTTACTTATACATGTATAGTACTTGGGGATGCTGTGCAAAATATTAGGCATTAAGATGTATTGTAAATCTAAAATATTTTAGAATACTATTACTAATTTAATAACATTTAACATTTGCATCCAAAATAAAATACTAGAGTAAAAGATGTCATTTAAAGTTTCCTTATACAATAATTTTTTTTTTACATTTTTAAACTAATGAGGATGAAGTTATAAGGAGAGATTTTCTCATTTAAAAATGATATTCTGTATATTTATTTCTGCAAAGCTGTATTGTGACATTGTCCACTGGTAAAAGTGCTTTACAATAAAATATATTTGAATTCAATTCATTTTTCGCACAAAATGAACCAGTAGTCCTCACAAAAAAAAAAAAAAAAAAAAAAATATATATATATATATATATATATATATATATATATATATATATATATATATATATATTTGACTGCATTAATGTTAAAGATAAATGCTTTATTCATTTTATATTGATTAAGCCAGTATTTTCATTAAACAAAAAATGGATCTAGTTCAATACTCAAATTTAAAGAATTAAGGAAGTGTTTGTGAAATTTACTTGTTTGATTAGGATTTTTTTGTCTCACAGCATGCAATTGACACGCACACTTTTGTCTTGCACTTGATGTCTTCACTGAGTTATTTTTTTTTTACAAACCTCACAAAAATCACTGGTTCACCTCCATGTGTGCTTGCCTTTAATTATAGCACTAATTAATCATGTAACTGATAACAGAATGTGGACAATAAATAAAGTGTTAAATACAACATTTTATGAATTTGTTGTGCAAAAATGTTAGAGAAATACACATATTGTAGCTCCTTATAGTGTCTCCTAAAGTTTGTTGAAGTAAATCTTAAAATAAAACTAGCATATAGTCAAATAATAAATGCATAATCATTGTTCAATTCTTCTTAATTTAATTGCTTATATTACTAGTAATGAATACAATTCTAAAAAAATAAATGTCTAACATAATTTATAAGACAATTAAGCAATTTCAGTAGTGTGTAGTGTACTGTATATATCTTTAACTGTTTCTTTGGTTGCCCTTAGTGTATAAAATGCGCACAGGAATGTAAGAGAAATGCATCACTTACAGTAAACGGAATACCTCGAGCCATATTGTGTATCACAGTCATGAATTATCAATGTTTGCACAGAACCTAATTGACTCAGAGTTCACTGAAGGCTAGTGACACAGATCTTAGTTCAGCCTGAATAAATTTCCAAGTCTATACAAGAGAAGAATGAGTTAGCGAACTGCTGTACACTAAAGCCACATCTGCCTGGGGGCAATTTCTCATTTGCGACAGTGTTAAGTATGCAAATGCCAATGATATTAAGGTCTCCGATGAATACTGGTTTTCTTATTGAAATATTAATGCTGTTTTTTACTGGGGTCAGTCTCACTTTATATTATAATCTCGAATACACATTGGTGCTGTACTGTAGCCTCATGAATTTAAATGAGTGCTTGTGAACGTCTAATTAGTTTGTAGATCATGGTTGAGGTTTTTTGTTCCTTTTTGTTTTGGCACAATGATTAAGTCTCAACGGAAGTGCAACAAATTTAAGATATTGTACTATTTTTAATATAATTAAGACATTTAAGGAAACATACTGTATGGACAAGTATTGGGACGCCTGACATTTCAATCTTTATGTGGTTCTTCTTTAAACTGTTACTACAAAGTTAAGGGCACACAATTGCATAGGTCATATTGGATGTAATAGCATTAATTTTCCTTTCACTTGAACTACTTTTACTTGAGCTCTGATATTAACCTTATTAAACACATCTGGGATGAATTGTAATGTTGACTGCACCCCGGGCCTCCTCACCCTACATCAGGACTTGACTTTACTAATACCATTGTATCTGAATGATGCAATGATGTGAATCTCCACAATCACACTTCAAAATCTGGTGAAACATTTTTCCAGAAAAGTGGAGGTTACTATAACAGTAAAGGGAAACTACATGAGGAATGAGATGTTCAAAAAAAGCACATAAAAATCTTATGGTTAAGTGTCCACAAACCTGTCTATATAATGCATGACACTTGAATTGTTTAGGTTTGCCTAATGTATGAATTGCATATTTCTAGTTTTCACAAAGTTTTTTAAGATTTTACAAGCTGAATAAAAATATTAAATATTATATAAAAAGTATCTTGCAGAAAAGTAGCGAGACTTGCGTAACGTCACATTCCCATATCAGTCAGAGAGAAAATCCTTTGTTCATATATGAGTAAACATTCCAGCATTCAATGCAGTATTTACAGACTTCACAGTGGTTCGTTTTCAGCCCACACATAGTTGGTCTGTTTTGGAATAAAAAGGCATGTGGTGGCTGCTGTTTTTCAGTAAAAGGCTGTCATTGCTGTCAGGAGTGCAAAAAAAAAACATGCATATCCTGTTTCCTTTATAATCTGTCAAACAGAATCCTGAATTCTAGGAACAGACTTATTTGTCTCTCTCTTTCTGTCTGTCTCTGTCTGCCTAAGCTTTGTGATTCATAAAAACCAAAGGCGTCGTTTTTCCACAATACCGTATAAATTGTTCATTTTCCACACACTAGGGCAGAAAACACGCTAAAACAGAGTTAGAAAAAGGTCATGCCGTTGGCAAGCCATGTTTGTCATGCAATGAAACTGCAATTGAAACATACAAAATGTGCAGGTGTCCTGTTTATGTGTGTGCTTGTGTGTGTGCGCATGTGTACTGTATGCCCAGTTGGGAGTGAAGATTCAGGAGGCTCTCTTCCATCTTGGCAGTGGCTGTGTGCCACTGGGACGCCAGCAGTGTGTGCAGTGATAATTGTGTGAATTGAGCTGTAAGGGGGAACTGCCCATTGACCAGCACACTGGGCCTGTACATTTTGGCAGGTGCAGGGAGGGGAAACGGAGAGAGAGAGAGAGAGAGAGAGAGAGAGAGAGAGAGAGAGAGAGAGAGAGAGAGAGAGAGAGAAATCTCTCCAGTGGGCAGGCCACAGCTGCTGGTACAGGGCCTCCATTAGCCAAAGCCTGCCTATTGATTCACTCTGTGGGATGTTTCCTCTCTCTATCTGCCTGTGCTGCTTTGTGCCGAGTGCATTTGCATGGCTCTGAGCACCGCAGCATTGCCAGAGGTGTTCCGCTTCTCTGATTCGAATGGGTCTCTTTCGATCAGTAGGGACTGTCTTTACCATGGGCTCTGGTTCCTATAATTAGACAGTATGTTAATGGCCAAGCATCCAAAATGCACATATCATCCTGTGAATATAATTACTTTGACTGTTTTTCTGGAAAAAAAGAACAAATGAAAAAGTGGCAATAAATGAGGTAATTTCCTTAAACACTCAAGACAGCTACTTATGACAAGACAAAGGTTAAAATAACTCACAGCACACAGCCAGAATAGAATATTTTCTGTAATTAAATCAGTTAAAAAAAATTACAATATCATTAAATGGTTTGGAAATGTAAAATGCATCCCTTTGTCAAGACAGTTGTTTACTAATCAGTATATGTCATCACTGAGACAGATTTTTCTTGTGTAGAGTGATAGGGCTTTTAAATAGTGTCCAGCCCACTGCTTTTTACCACCAACACCTAAAAAATAGAGAATCAAGAAAAGAAAGCATGTGGACAAAAGTAACAGGTGACAATTAAAAACAAAGGCATGCAGGTAAAATAAATAAAATAGAAATACAGAGAAATGTGATGATATAAGTAAACAGACTGAAAGCATTAAAATAAACAGCTAATTGTGTTGCAGTGATGGCTTATCAATAGGGGCAGGTGGGGAAGAGACCGGTTTCATTTTAACCCTTCAGCATTAAGTATGAATGCAATATTATTAAGTTTTATAAAGTCTAAATCATTTGACAAATAAAAGCTACATTTTTATTGTTCCAATTTCCTGGGATTCCTTGATGTTGCACAATCAGAGAGCTATATAATACCCCCCATATAATATAATATCTCCTCTGGGATTTGTGCTCATTCAGCCACAATGGTGTTAGTTAAGTCAGGGAGTGATGTAGGGTGAGAGGGGTCCATATCTTCATGGAGCTCGCTTTGTGCGCAGGGGCATTGCTATGCTGGAACCAAACCACAGGGGCATTGCTATGCTGGAACCACATTTGGCTGAAAAAGTCAGGTGCCCCAATACTTTTGTCTGTATAGAGTATCACTGATATGAACCAATATATTGCAGAATAAATAGTTCTAGTTATTTCATTAATCGCTGAAACTCTGATTTCATTCCCTCCTTAACTAAAAGAACCTAAAGCCTTTTATTAATAATCAGTTAAATATTTGGTTTGCATTCTATATATTAGCCCAGTGCAAATACTGGTTAGCATAGAAATGTTGCTTTTCGGAGCTTTTTGTTTTGCTGGGCACAATTAATTAATACAGGTAAATAATAAATTTTTAAGATCCTTCATATTTATACTTAGAACATACAATGTACATAGGCCTACATAGTTTTGAATTATTAAAGATAAAAATTGGAAACATAGGTATACACTCATCCTTTTCTGGTTGAGCAATTTATATAGGTTAGATATTTCTTTTCACATGCGTGTGAGACAAGATTAAAGTCTATTTAGAGAGTAGGTAAGCGTGGTTTCAACTTTTCCAATTTGGAAATTACAGTGATTATGACTGTCTGTACAGGATGCCATTTCTGAGACCTCTGTAGGCGGGTGTGTCTTTGCTGTCTGTGGCGTTGTTGCATTGCAGCACTGGGGCAGAGAAAGACATAGAAGGGTGTACATTTAAGAAAGTAAAAGTGGTGACCCATGTGAGTTGTGTTTTGATAAAATAGCTAAACTAAATCTTTGTACATTTTACTGCAACTAGGCCATGTTTGAAGTGCTCTCAGACATTCTGCAGGTAAGTGCAGCCTTGGTCTGTGAGCAAATGTAATCATATTTCTCTCCTTTCCCTCCCTCTCTCACTCTCTTTCACACACACACACACACACACACACACACACACACACACACACACACACACACACACACACATTTCCTCTTCTTAAAAGCCTGGGAACAGAAGGAGTGTCCATCAGTCCTCAGGCTCTTGGTCTTCTCAGCGGCTGCTGCTCTAAATGGGGTCTACACAAATGATGGCAAACAGATGTTGCCCAGATTACCAGGAACACAGACTGACCTCTTCCTAGCTGTCTTATACACAGACACACGCACACACGCACACACACACACACACACACACACACACACACACACACACACACAAAAGCAGCCGGGATATTGTTCTTTACAACCTTATCACTTTCACCATTCCTGTGCGTGTGTGTGCGTGTGTGTGTGTGTGCATGTGTGTGTGCGTGCTTGTGCGTGTCAACCTCTTTTTAGCTAGTCCACTTGGTTGGAATTCATGGCCACAAGACTTCTGGATGAGAAGAAATGTGAGACCAAGGAAATGTCTCTTTAAGCAGGTGTCATGAACTACAACATGAATCAAACAAGAGCAAGATATGTCATGTTTACATAAAGGTAAACATTATTAAGGCAATCCTCCTGTAAACCTGCAAACCGTTTCCTCTGGGTATTACTAACCTTTCTCATTTGTGGAGTATTAGAGCTTATACTCAGCAAAGAAGTGTGCAGAATACATTTATTCAGTCATTTTTTTATTCATTTTAAATAATGGCCATTCTTAATGTTGCAAAATCTTAGCCACTTGTGTTGACCTGAATATTGAGTTATACCAAGAGTTTCTTACATCAAAATAAGTTAGCAATCTGTTGAGTAGCAAATGAATTAGAAATAGTACAAGTCTGTACTGTACATCTCCAGAACTATAACTGAGCTCATTTGCTGCTGTAACATATCTAATGTTGAATCTTCAGAACAAATACTGTAGAAAGATCTCAGTTATGAGATACAACAAAAATTTCAGACTTTGCAAACAAATAAACAGCACACAACCAAAGAAGATCAATGGGTTAAATTAATATCTTTCTGGCTTTGGTTTTATGGATTCATTTTAAATATTAGGGCTATTTGGTGTGTCTGTAGCAACAGTGCTGTAGTGGCTGGATTTTAATATAAAAAAATCAAACTGTTTAGATTATAGAAGGAGCAGAAAGAGTAACAATGCATCAAAATCCCTTTCATAAAGCAACAAAGACAAGAGATAGAGCCACTTTCTAAACGGCCCTTTATTGTTCTCGGTGGACATTCAGTCCAATTCAATCATAGGCCTAAAAGCTTTTCATAATTCCGCTGGCTCACCGAAAACCAGATCCATACAATTTGCTACGACCTCAGGAGTAAACTCACTGACCAATTTATTAGGAAAACCTGCTGTACACCTGTTTATTCATGATTCATGCAAGTATGGAAAGAGCCAATGATAGGGCAGCTGGTATCTGAGTAAACCTGGCATGGTTGTAAGTGCCAAAAACGTTGTTTTAGTATTTGGTGTATTTTGGTATATTGGTGTTTTGTATATAATTTAAATGCATTTTTTCCGTTCGTTTTTAGTCTGTAGTGGACCTGTAGGAAATAGATTGACACAAATCAAATAATACATTAATAGGTGTGATAATTAGTTGTAAAATTATATTGTATTTTGAACAAAATATATTTGCAGTTAAGCTAAGCAAGCTAAATGCTACAGTACTTCAAGTCCTAACTTCTTTCCAAGCACTTTAAAAATGTTTTTTTTTTTTTTATTTATTATTTTTAGATGACCTTAAACCAACTTGCAGAAAGTTGGTTGTGAGCAACTAGAAAATATCATGCATCTAACCACCGAATAGACTCTTTACACAAAAAAGACACCCAGTACTTTTATTGTTTTTGCTCATAAAAAAAAAAAAATTAGCATAGGCTAAACCTAGAAGATGTATTGCTAAAAACAATAAGCAGAGAATTCCAAGCGAATTAATTAGTAAGATATTGTTACATCATTGAAGAACTTATTTATGGAAACTGATATAGCATTATAAATAGCTAGAAATGTAATCACTAGACACTGGATATGTTAATTAAAATTTATTACATTTCAATTTGTTGCTATTGTGAAAAGGTGAAAGTAATTTTTTTTGGTATGTAGCACCTCTCATTTATAGCACCCTTTAGCTAATGTTAGTTTGTTGCATAAATAGTTCATTAAAAGCTGATATAACATTTAAAGTAATAACTCTTTGGAGTATGTATTTAAATGTGTTCATGTGTTTAGGATGGTGCAGTTTATTTAACTACTACTTTTGCTGAAATTTCTGTGATTATCAGCTATTTTGGTTGTTCTAAGGCAGGTGTGTCCAAGCATTACCACAAAGGGCCGGTGTGGGTGAAGGTTTTTATTCCAACAATGCAAACCCTCACCATTTTTACCTGCTTAAATCTAATGCTTTTAATTTTTCAATGACTATGAGGTGTGGCCCTTGATTGGTTGGAATAAAAACCTGCGCCCACACCAGCTCATTGTGGAAAAGATTGAATGCCCCTGCTCTAGGGGAAGTAAAGTTATAATGGCTATTGGTCCTAGAAATCATTAGACAAATATATTCATTCGGATTTACTTCTGTACTGTGTCTTTACTCCTGTACATAAGAAAAAGTGTAAAGTCTGTGCTTAAATATTACTCTGGTAAATGTGGTAGTATTGTTTTACATTTTTATGTAAAGTAAAAATACAATATTACTTACTTTTTAAATGTACTTAAGCATCAAAAAGAAGTACTGATCCATGAGATCTATTTCTGAATAATTCATGAAATTCAATGTCCCATTCTCCTGAGCATCAGATCTTTTTAAGCAATGAGATTTCTACTGTTACAGGCACACTACCATTACTCTTCTCAGAGTGTATAACTGTGGGGTTTTGTTTGTAGTCTTGTGAGCAGCTTTGCATTCAAAAGTAAATGTAAAATTTTCCTTGATAAAGCATTCTAATAAAATACTAGATATTAAAAAAAGTTCTTAAATATATTAACAAAGAAAAATACGTTGTTACGAGTATATGTGTATACTCAAGTTAAAATATTGCTTGTATTGTTGCTCTTGCTGCTAGCACTGAAATTAGAGTTCTTAAAAAAAAAAAAAGAGCAGTCACCTGTTACTTTGTCATGTGATAGCTGTAGGGTGAGTGTGTTAATAAGCTGAAGGTGGTCAGTGGGTTGGATAGTCATGTACAACGTATAGTTAGACAACTCCTGAGTCTTATTAGAGGCAGGAGGATGGAGTCTGGATTAGTGCAGGGCAAACACCCTCTCACTTGCCTTTTTGTAAACAGTCCATTAGTTGCATGCGCCAAGGTAGACATGTTTACTGGCATGACACTGCCAGGGAGACTCCTCCTCCAGTAATGTCAACATCACGCAAGGGGAAATTAATGTGCCATTCAGGATGACTGCTTTTCTTTCCCAATGACAGGATCGCAGGCAGAAACTGGAGGCAACAAAAGATTCACAATCATTCAGTGTGAGAAAACAAAAGACATTATATATTACAGACTTTATAAAGTTACCTTTGTTTTCAAAAATAAAATCTTTGATTTCTGTACTTTTCTATTACAATGTTTTCTTACTCCACAATGATTCATTTACTTTGTCCAGACGACAGCATGAGCAAGCCTTATTTTCAGCTTTTCCAGGTTCCTGACGAGTTGCATTCACTTGCCCTTGAAGAGGTCAGAGCACAGTGTTTTTCAGCTGAGATGACAGCTGCACATCAAGTCTGCGAGAGATGCTGTCATAGATATTAATACCTTTTTGTTTATGCTTCTGTTGTGCTTCACCTGAGGAGCAGGTGCGGGCCTCTGATAATATAACAGAGAGGGCACAGGTGTGAGTGCACAGGAAGGAGAGAAGATACTTGCTGCTTTCAGATGTCACAGTGCAAGGTGTTTTATCCTTTCGAGTAGCTCTTTGAGAAAAAGTGTCTGCTCAGAATGCATGCTCAATATGACTGTGGTGTTAGGAAATATTTAAATGGGTAGACAAATAAATGTGTGTACTAAAGCTGTTTTCTCTTTCCTTTGAAAGAAAACATAGACAATCATGTTATTTATTATTATTTTTCAAATAGCTTGATGTTTTTTTGTTGTTTTTTTATTCTATCTTTCAATTTATTTGTTTGCTTGTTTATTTATTGACTTTCTTTTATCTTTTTTTGTGTAAAATGCCCTTTTTTGCTCCTAGACCAGAGAGTGGGTCTTAGTAGCAAATGTAGCTCTTAAAGTCTATTTGTACAAACTACTTTTTTCAACAACAAGGCCAAACTTACGTAATATGAGTTTCTCAGAACAATCCAGGAAAGAAGACTATCGACAGATAACACTGTACTGAAATGTGAAATACCTGAATAAATAAATCAATAAGTAATTTTCCTAAATAAAAATAAATACAATAGTTTCTGTCTCATTCGTTTAATTGGATTCTCGTTTTTCCAATTTGAATGAACTTATGTGAAAATCTGATGATGTTTTAATACATCCTAATACAGAATTATAGACAATTCTGAAATGTTTCACCAACTTTCAGGCACCACTGTAGATACTAAATAAATTGTAATTGAAGAACAGTTTCTTTGTGGATATCTAATGACAGCTCACATATGGACAAAAAGACAATCATCATGCATTATGTTACAGAAATAAATAATAAAAGGAAGAGAGTAAGAAACCATTTTATTTTGTTACTGTAATTAGGAATTATTTATTTCAAATAGCTGTTTGTGGACACCTGACCATAACATTTGCATGTGTTTTTGAACATCCCTATTCCACATATATCCACTTACTGTATACATTTTTCCATGAATATAGATCTTATGGGTCTTTTCCTTTTGAAACTTTGATACTACAAATGCATACAAAATAAGTATTATAGGAGTATTTAAGCATTTTGCTACAGTACAAGAATGGAGTATTTTGTCTATCACTACAGTAGAAATAAAAAAACAAAGAATTAAACAATTCCATACATTTTTTAAAAGGTTGATTTTTTTAAAAGGTTGCCTTCATCAGCAGCATTTTTTAATACTAAATGCAATTTTTGCAAAGATTATATACTAGGGATAAATAATACAGTATTATATACTAATAAATAGCGTGATAATTGTGGTACTGCACTGTGCTATGGTACAGCATGCAGGTCGCTAAGGGTCGCGGATGCCTGGCCATATGACACGCTAATAACAGGCTTCACAGGGTTCACAGGAGCTGTGGGAACCAAGTGACTCTGGGATTGAAAATACAGCTTCCCTGCTGTTTATTCTCAAAATGACAGATTGAGATTCTAAAGATCAACAAGTGCAATATTTTTGCGGTTGTGGGCACTGGCCATATTCCATGCTCAACCATGTATACACAAATGTATTTGTAAAATGTTCTCTAACACACCTCTGCAATATGTAAAAGAAAAGAAGAAAAGGAAGAAAGCAGTGCCGTCTTGCCAGTCATCTAATTTTAACCCAGCTGTGTTGCTCATAGAAGTTGTTGCCTCAAAGCATGTTTTAGAGAAATCTGGTTGGTCCAACAAAAAGTTGCGAAGTCCTGTGAAAGGATACGCATCTGTTGAGACTAAATGTTTGCCATTTTGTCATACATTTTTTTTTATTATACCTGGTAACTAGAAAATCTAAAACTATATCTGGTAGCTGGTAGACATGGTAGGTCAGTGGTTAAGACTCCAGTTTACTGTTTAGAAGGTGGGGGGTTCAAGTCCAAGTATTTAAGCCCAAGCTTGCCTTCGAGCGAGGCCCTTAACCCTATGTGATTCAGGGTTGCTGTATCATGGCTGACCCTATGCTCTGACCCCAGCTTCCTAAAATTGCTGGGATATGCACAAAAAAAATTACTGTGCTGTAGACTTTTCCAGGCATATCTTGCTCTGCCCTCTTATTCCCGACATTTAAAGGCAATCAATTGACCTGAACCCTGTTGAACACCGCTGGAATGAACTTCCCATGTACTGCTGTTCCTACACCACCCTACATCTGAATGAATGGCTGAATGAGCACAAATCTCCACAACCACACCTTAAAATCTAAAGAAGCATTTTATCAGAACAGTGGAAATTATTATAACAGCAAATAGGGACAAAATTTGCAATAGTATGTTTGAAAAGCATGCATGATTCTTATGGTGAGGTTTCCACAAACTTGTGTTTGTATATTGTACATGTAAAGCCACATAAAGCTTAGGTTTCTGTCGTTCATTTTTTCTGGTTAGATCCACAGTGGATCTAAAACTTGCTCCAGAAACATTGTGGCATGAATACACCTGGATAAAACGTTTGTCCGTTACAGTGTTAGAGGATAAACGGTGATATATATGTTTAAATATATGTATAAATCTTAGGCTGAATGCACTCAGAGCATTTACAGTTCCCTTTCAGGATCAGCAAATTTACACTATTTACACTTACAGAATCTCTGTCATGATGAATGTGTTCTACATGTGAACAACCGGCTTGAGAAATTTTTCTTGACTACTCTTCTGATACCATGCATACAATCTCATCTGCTGCACCATCAAGTGGAGGGAAAAAGTACAGCATTGATTTTAAATGCCACTTGCTGATTCTCCTTATGTTACAATTCAACATTACAACACCGTTCTATCTGAAATTGTGGGTTATAGTCTTTCTTTCTTTCTTTCTTTCTTTCTTTCTTTCTTTCTTTCTTTCTTTCTTTCTTTCTTTCTTTCTTTCTTTCTTTCTTTCTTTCTTTCTTTTTGGTTAGGGCAGGAAATGATCATGCAGCGATATCTGTTTGACTGCAAAAAGTGTTAGTAATCTGCATGAAGGAGAACACTGTGTGCGAGTTTCATCCGATTTGAGGGTGAGATTGAAAAAAATGCACAGTTGTTAACAGCAGCGTAAAGATATCGCGGCCCTGCTGAGATCAGCCAAATTGAATATGCACTGTGGAATAAACTGTGCGACATTAAGATGATCTTTTCTGATCATCAACATACCTACAATTTAGTTTTTCCCTCTTTAACAACATCATCAACATTCACCTACCAGTCCCAACAATGTTTTATCCGGATCTGATTACAGTTTGCAGATGAATTGCGAGGCTGAGTAAGTGTTTTTCATTCCTCCTTGTAAATGTTGATAAGCTCTGAATAATTACCAATATGAAATGTTTAATAGTATAATTTGCCTTGCATATTAAAATCAGTGTGAGGCATGCACAAATACAGAGTAATTGTAATTACCGGCTGCTGCCACAAATTTAACACTTTAACACTGGTGCTAATTGATGCCTTTCAATCAAAGACAGGAACGTGGAAACATGTCAGGATTGTCAGTGATCCATCCAAAAGAAATCTGTGTCATGTCTGAGAACTATGTGAGGGAAACATGGGCACTTCCCTTAAAGCAGAGCAATGAGCTTGAGTATATGAACATTTACTAATGAAAAGCGCTCACTCAGCCTGGATGTTTGAGTTGCCTGGAGTTCTGGGTAAATGCCCTCCTCAGAAGTCACAACACTAAATATTTTTACTATTTGTCTAGGTATTATATAAAAAAGAAGTTATTAGGATAAGTTATTTAGATAAATGCTGATATACACCAGCAAAAGACCCAGACAAATTGCATGACAGTGCTCTTTTTGGCTACACAGTAAACAATGAAAATAAATAGGTTGGTGTAATCAATGTCTCCATTATTAATTACATGTTTCCTTTATTATTTTAATATATATTCATTCTTGAAATACCCTTATGTGGATGAACTCTACTTATTTTTTTTTATTCTTTGACTGAGAGTGCACAGGAATCAAAGCTCATGTCCTCCTTCTGTGGCCAAAAATGACAGGTACTGGAAATATCTTGAATGTATTGTAGTATTCCATATTATGAGAATACAATAAACAGAATATAAGATTATTCAACCTATTTCAAGCCATTTGTACTCATTTTAAGCTTGCAATGATTCTGTTCTTTTAGCAGATAAAATGAGCAACAAATCTAAAGAGAAGAAAAAAGCTATCAACGTGAAATAAGTAATAATGTCTAGAAATAGCTTTACTAAGCTCAACTTATAATAAACAATACTAGATTTTGATTATATTCAAGATATTTTCACTTGCTAAGATTACTTTTTTAAAATATATCTCTCAAAGCATCTGCCTTAGATGTAAGACACAACATCTACAGTGTTCTCTTTGAGAGTTTTCACATTGACCCATTAGTTGAACTAACATGTTCATCATGTTCAAGTCCGAAAATAAGTCTGGATCAGTCTGTGTGAGCTGGCATGCAGCTCTGAACTAGCTGATTGGATAGTGGCACACATTTTGTGGCATCAGAAGCATTCTTTCTCACAAGCTTGGTTACAACGGAATTCACCACGGTGCAAGGATTTTGTTTCACTTGTATTCATCATTAAAAGACAACAAAAGATTTCCCAGTGTTGTTTGATAAAAAGTACAGTTTACAGTAGATCTGGTATCATGTTGTCTTGATATATTTTCTATATAATAAAGTACAATAAGCTTGTTTGCTTTTATTATCTGCATGCTTTTGTTTACTGTCCACGTCACTATTGTTTTTCCGCTGCACTGGCTGGTTGGCCGCTCTCCATAACATCTAGCGAATTTATTAGCCAACAAGTTGGCTATTTTACGTGGCTCATATGGTCTGCAACACTTCAATTTGTTTAATATGGAAAAGAGATTATAAGATATATTTGCACATCTGTTTCATATCCTCCATAATGTATGGATGACCTTAGCTGCAA
This sequence comes from Silurus meridionalis, assembly GCF_014805685.1. NCBI lineage: Eukaryota > Metazoa > Chordata > Actinopteri > Siluriformes > Siluridae > Silurus > Silurus meridionalis. The sequence goes on along the minus strand of NC_060891.1, from coordinate 11,345,664 downwards.
AACAGAATAGAGATAAAGAGGGGATAGAGGGACAGGCATGAAGCTCTTGGGTGTAGAAACGCTGATGTTTGTTATTTTCTTTGTGAAAATGAAAGTGATGAAAAAATGTGATTTGGGCATAACAAATGAAAGCCTGAGTTGTTTCACTTTGCTTACAAACCCTGAGCAAATGATTCTTTTAAGCAGATGGATATAAGGTTTTTCTTGACATGTTTCCCTGTGATCTTTTTCATCCCCACCACCACACCCACTCTCTTTGCTCTCATAAATTTACAGATTACAAGAAACAGGGGGAAGCAGAGTGAGGATGGAGGCTGTGCTGCTGATATCTATTCCAGATGCTGGCTAGACTTGATGGAGTCAGGCCCATGGTACCGGAGCTGGATTTAGTTGTCTTTTCCTCCAGGTGTGATGCCTCATGCTGATTCCTCCACATGTTTGAGCGACCATATCCAAACACGTCAAGTCTAGGGATAGCGGCGCCTCCACTCATATGCCTCTGCACGAGCCCACCCACAGTAACAGGGATCTATTGCACAACACAGCTACAGACACTGGTCTGTTTGGCTCTGCCTTTCACCAGCATCATGCTATGGCCTACCTGTCAAACACTTTCTAGACTTTATTAGCCTCGGATAGGAAATAAAACCCACTGAGTGGAATTTTTTTTCTATGTTTAAGCCTGGTGCATGCTAGTTTGAGCCCCTGCTCACATCTGTAGCAACAGTGTTATGTTTGACCTTCATGCAGGTCATTGAGCTATAGACCTGCCAACCTAATTATTGCTGCTGCAATGTGAGCCTGGTCAACACTCTTGTAGAGCATATTAAAGCTGTCACATTTTAAGCCTGGTGGGTATTTTATGATAATGTACTACTAAGTAATGAGGGTAGAGGTTTGGGAAAAGGAAAAAAAAGGGGGGCTTTAGGTTGGCAAAATTTGCACCATTACTAGAACTCATTAATGTCATAAATGTAAAATGGCTAAATATAGAGAAACTTGGCAAAATGATTTACAGAATTTGTTCAGATGGCATGAACTCCAGGAACTTCCTGTTTTATTTTTAGCAGTGTATCATGCATCTTAAAGGGAAAAAGAATCCTTAATTTTCTCCATATGATACAACAGAAAATGGCTTTAAATACCAAACATTACAATATGTGATAGATAAATATTCTGTGAGAAATCTCAATCCCAATCCATATGTCAAACATGAATGGATATCAAATATTGGGTATACTGAATTTAAGCATAATATATATATATATATATATATATATATATATATATATATATATATATATATATATATATCTTAGATATTACAATGTATTATAACTATAAGAGAAAAAAAAAAAAAAAACATCATAATATAATAAATTCATTTGGCAGCATTAGAGCCTAACATTATTATTGCTTATTAATGTGTGAATCGCACTATTGTGAGCCTAGTGCTATATCACTATAAATCAACTGGAACGGTTTTCGGTGGTGTAAAAGTAATTACCAATGTGAAAATTGATCATTCTTCCACATGGATGTGCAAGAGCACACAGATGACAAATGCAACATATTATAGAGCCAATCATGCATTATTATTGTTATTATTCTGAATATTTCAATTGTGAATCATTTTCTTTTAAATCATGGATTTTTTAGAGATGGTTGTTTAGCTTAAAGTGATGCATGTTATTTCTATCACTTTTGACTTTGTTTTTCTGGAATATTTGTCACACATCTTTGAATTGTATGAACTATATAAAAGGATCACCATAATAAATGCAGGGGATGGATTTGTTTTTATAACTATTAGTAGTTATTGACACTTGTAGACTTCAACATCCAAAAGTACTGCTCTCATCTAACTCTGGACATATGTTAATAATTCTGAACGGAAAAAAACATGACTTGAGTACTGGGAAAAGAAGCTTCAGATAATTATACGCTGAACTATCAAGATCCCGCTACAAGTAAATATTATTGTTTAAAGCCCATTGCAAACATGGGGCAAGGGATTATCTTAAGAGCTTTCAGATGCTACCAAAGACTCTGAAAAGGCACACGATATCGAAGATGCATTCTGAATTGGTTGTGACTCCATCGAGCGGTCCAAGTATGGATAGACCTAAACCATCAGCATCATTTCCAGGCAGTGCTGTGGACCGGCGTAAGGAGAGTCTAGCTGGAGCCTAATGCAAAATAAGGAATTTGGACCCTTATAGGGCCCCGGAGCTGGTATTAATTTCTGGTGCCTATTGGCCTGCATTCCCTGGCATTCTCTAACACTGTTTTTGTAAAGGAGTGTTACTGGAATGCTGGATAGCAGATCTGGACTTGATAATCAGTTCTGTCCAGATCTGCCAGCATCTGTACCAGAAAACTCTTAGGGAGAATAAAAACATTCTGAAAATCATTCATCATTGCAACATAAAGATGAGGGAACGTTAACAATGTGTTGCTTTCTGACAGGTGTGGCTCCTGATACCACAGGGGATTTATTTCTTGAGAAGCTTGTGTTTGTAGCAACAATTACAATTTTATTTAAATCTGTTTAAGGGGAGCTGGATGTCATGTAGAAAAGGGGGAGTTGAATGCCAAAAAAAAAAAAAAGTATATATTAGAGCTTTTTCTTTTAGACGTCCATTAATTTTTATTTCCTTATTAAAAGCCACAATCACTACACTCATCATCCTACAGTGCACTAAATAACACCCCCAACATTTCCACCTCAACTGTTCCAGTGTTGCATGAACTCTTCTTCTTAAAGCTAATGTGTTTCTTATTTAGGCAGATAGAAGGAGGAGAGCAAAATGACTCATGGCACACCAGCTATATATCATAATACTCCACTCCAGGGGGAACAAGCACTTCCAGCAATGTCGTCTTCGGACGAAGTGTGTGCTGATAACAATTCTGTTCCTGCTCCTGAGTCGACTGAGATTTCGAAATTCCAGTGGTTTTGGGAGACCACAGTTTCTAGGCAATAGGCAAATGATACTAATGAGGAAATGCCTGTTTCAGATGCCAAGTGATTTTCAGCTCATCAAAATATCTTGTGCTAAGACTCTAAAATAAATAGAAACACTTGTGGGAGTGCTTAATTTACTGGCACATAAAACAACTTCATAAATGTCCTGTAGTAAATAGCATGCATTTTCACACATGCTTAAAGCGGATCCGTGTAAAAAACATGTATCTTACAGTAGCTCATGTATTCATTTGATTTTTAGTTGGCAGTGTGGTGGTGCAGTGTGTACTGTTTTCTCTCCTTTCTCACATCCTGAGCTGACAGTACTAAGTGTGTGGGTTTCTTTTTGGTTCTCCAGTTTTCTCCTGCCTCACAGAACCATGGAGGTATGTGAACAGTATTGTGAACTGGAAAGGAGTCTACAAATGTGTGACTGTCATTTTATCTAGGGTGTATTAACATCATGTGCCCACTGTTTACGGGATCCAGCGAAACTCAAACAATTACAGAAGTTGAATAAACATGATAATCTGCTCAATCCAGTGCCTATACTACTGTGATAGTATGTGATGTTTTTCTATGTAAACTAAAAAAAAAATCAGTTCAGAAAGGTACTCTGTGACTTGTTTTAATGGCAGAAAACTCACCATGCTGCTTGTTTTTCCTATGTATTGTAACTTTTCTTTCAGCTCGCTGCTGAAGTGAAGGTGACCCAGAATTTCCCGCGACTCCTCGGCTGCCCGTTCCGCTGGTGCAGCGCTCACACAGCTCAGCCTGTACAGCTCCCTAATGCACCATCCCTGAGAGCTCCTTCTCATTTGTCACAATACTGAGACAGATAGCCCTCTCCCCACACCCAGATGAAGGTGACCCACTTGCCCACTAAAGATGGGGGCTGCAGAGAATCGCTCTGTGCTCGTCACGTAAACACGTCTTCTGTGCTTTTGTTCTACTGCACCATATGATCAAGAAAGATTTTTTAAAAGTATATTTATTTCATCATACTGACAGGCAAGGTGGATCTTGGCCTCAGGGTTTGTGCATTAAATGAGAACATCAAAAAATTCTTCCCTAGAAAAAGTATATACTGATGTGGCTTCCAAATTGAGACCTGCCATAAAAGGTTGTGAAATATGAAGGCTAAATCTTGAAAGATGTTGGATTAGAAACAAGGATAAGTATCAGCCTGTGTTCACTGCAACTGAACACAAAATAAAGTAGCTGAATGACAACCTGAGGTGGCTCCTAAAAAGAGATGTGAGAGGTTCTTAAGTATCAATAAAGCAGGGCCATTGTCTCCCAGAGGCTTGAAGGAACAAGGAGAGAGGGAGGGGGGGCATGTGAGGTGGCATGATGGAGGTCAGTGACGTGGGAGCACGTGGCAGTGCCTCCGCACATGGCTCTGGGACCAAGGGACCCTGACAGATGGCACCTGGTGGGTGACAAACAATTAACAAACCTACAAGAATAGCTGGCACAATACTTTTCTCATAGGCTCCGGAGAAAGAGCGGGCCATCTGAATGCTGAATGCAGACGGAGAGCTGGATTTATCCATTTTTAGAGGAACTTTTGGTTCATAGTCTGTTTTGAATCATACAGCGAACTGCATCTTCACTTTCTTTGATAATAAGACCAGACATGTAATGACATATAATTGACTTGATCTGATGAGACGCAAAACAATAATTAAGGATTCTGTGGTGCATAATTAACATCAATTGCTGAGTTATTCTTTAGGATTTTTAGTTCACAACTGCATTTCTGCTCAGTCCCATTCTGTCAGAAGGGTTTCAGGACTTCATCCTTCGAGGGGTTCAAAACAGATTTGTCCACTAAAAACGTATTCATGTCTATGAAATGCTGACTTGGACCAGGGCTATATATGTGTATGTGTGCATCTGTACCGACACATCTGGAGTCTAGACTCTGTGACTCTGTGGGCAGGGTTGTATCTGCACCAGGCCCAGAGCTCTGTGCTGTTTACATAGCTGGCACCAGCCATCATCTGTTTCAACATTCATATGTAGAGCCCTCAGCTTGCCCACAGTCTCCAACTGTAGAAGCTGAGTGAAGTAGACATGGCACTGTTGGGCTACACTGCTTTTCACACTTAAGCTGATTCTATCATTTTCTGAATTATTAAGGACAATATGATGTTGAATGGGCCTGTCAAATATCCCAGAGGAGATTTTGACATAATTGTTGATTTACAGAACTCAAATCTTATTGGATTTTTTTTTTAGTTTTTCATTATTTATTTTATTTGTTGTAACAAGATGTAGAGAGGTACAGTTGGTTTTAATTTAGTAGTTAACTTTAACTAAGTTAACTTAGTAGTAATTTTTTTTTTTTTTGATACTTATATTTCTTATACACGGTAAATAGTCAGTTTTAAGTATGTATGTATGAATTTCATTTAAAAGAGTTATAGTTCATCATTGAAATGAACTTTCAGTCATTTAGAGTTGGTCTTGTGGGCTTGCATAAAATATGTCCTTTAAGAGCCCTTGGCTCTAACAGACCCTTTATTTGACTTCTCTAGATGCCTGCTTGGTTTAATTTACATCTGTATACAGAGCAGACTGAGCATAGACACCAGGAAAACACATGCTATAACAGGTCTTAAGAAGTTAGACCTATTCTAGAGATAAATATAGAGCAAATTTTCCACGTTAGGTGTTATGATTATGCCTTGAATATTAAACATTAACTGTCATTCAAAATACTGAGAATATGCACAGACATGTTAGATAAGAAATTGCCTGGACAGGTAGGAAATGTTGAACAAGTATTTCCTTAATAAACAAATTGTAAGCAATATGAATAAAATCATATCATGATGCACAATAATAAGTGAAAAAAAAAAAAAAAAAAAAATATATATATATATATATATATATATATAAAAATATAGCAACTAAAAATTATCAACTAAACTTTGGATGAAGCCACCAGGAAGAAGTCCAAGGAAGAGGTTTATAAATGTGGAAAGATATACAAGTAGTTGGTTTAAAAGAGTCAGATGTAGAGGACAGATAGGTATGAATCCGCTGTGGAGACTATTAATGCTCCTAATGGGAGCAGCCGAAAGAAGAAGAATGAGAGGAAGAAGAAGAAGAAGAAGAAGAAGAAAATCAAATAAACCTAATTTGAAATTTAATACAGAGGAAACAAAAGGTCATTTTGCTTGTGTGATGTTTTAATGTTTAAAAAAATGCAGTGTGTGTACTCTCTAAGGAGGACTCCATCAGGGCACCACTTTTCGGCCCACCAGAGGTGAGTGCCTTAAAAGCTCTACCAAAGAATCACGGTGAACTTAAAAACAGACATTATCCTTTTTTTATCCACTAGAATAAACCCAAGCACTCAAAGCAAAGCCTAATGCTTCATTAAGTGCAATAGTGAATCATTAAAAGAAATACAAGTTTATACATTTTACCATCGTCAGAAGCCATATATGGTGCCTTAGCTGCATCAACGTTTTACAACGTTGGCAGGTATGTTAACAATGTTTCACTTACAGCTACATTCGGATCTTTGAACTGACTGTGGGGAAACGTAACACTAACAAATGCCTACTAACCTATTTGCTTTCATTTATCTTATATGGCTTTTGTGTGCCAAATGTAAACAAATACCAAACGGAAACTGATAATCCGTTAAGAATTTGACCAAATTTCAAACCCAGTTCAGTAACAGCCACAAGATCACTACAGCCACTAAGGCATGTTCTGTATATACTTTATCATGGTACTGCCAAGAACAAGTCTTTTATTTACAGCAGTTCGTGATTGCACATTTAAATCCCTGCTCACCTGGACCCTTGGTTTTTGGATGCCCTTCTCTAGTTGCCTCCATCCCCTTGCCCCTCAGCCCAATCTAACTAACAATAACAAGAGTCATTTAACAAGCTAAATCACAGGGATGGGAGCCAAGGTGGGCTCTGTGGCGCACAGACCTGTCTAGGCCTCTGCTCTCCACAGTACTGCCCTAACACATTTTAAAAACCCCATTGTTGTGCCCAGAGATAAGGATGGGCCATTTGGTCTGCAGGCTGTCTCCAGAGGCGCCACAACTATCTCTTCTATCTCCCCCTCTACAGATCCAACATTCCAGCTAACACAGACCCAAGGCACATAACCTAAAGGTTTATGTTACAGTAACTTAATAGGCTGTGTGACACACACACACACACACACACACACACACACACACACACACACACACACCTACACACACAGACACACACTTAATCATGACCTGTTCTTCTGAATGTGATTTTTTTTTTTTTTTGAAAACTGCTTTCATCAAGAGGCTGTTTAAGCTGGAGACTGCTTTGTCTGTGTTTGATGTGTGACTCCCATAAAGTGCTTATGTGGGTTGACTGACTTTTTAATGTACAAATACATTTCTAAGTCATTATAAAAAAATCGTAGCACAGTAGTACCAGCTACATCACACTGTTTTTTTTTTTTTTTTTGGGGTTGTACAATAAAGGAATACACAATAAGGACAAAAGTACTGGGACACCTGTCTTTTCCAGCCATATATAGTTCAGCCTCAAAATGTTACCACAAAACACTGACTGCACCACAGGTATCCTCATCATACACCAGTACCTGACTTTACTAACATGCTTGGTGATAAATAAATACAAATCCCCTCAACCACACTCCAAAATCTTTTCAGAAGAGAGGAGGTTATTATAACAGCAACTGGGTACTACATGTGGTATAGCAATATTCAGGAAGTACACACAGCTCTTATGGTCAGGAGTCCACAAACTTTTGCCCATATTGTGTATATATTAATGCACTTTTTAATTGTATTATTTATAGGTTAAAATAAATGTATAAATGTATACATGTATCTATCTATCTATCTATCTATCTATCTATCTATCTATCTATCTATCTATCTATCTATCTATCTATCTATCTATCTATCTATCTATCTATCTATCTATCGCATACCGTTTAATTAACTAGCTACAAAACAGTTATACAATTAAAAGCATGCCAAAATTTCCTTATGCTGACACTGTATATATAATAACATTTATCTAAACAACATAACAAACTATGTTTTATACATAAGGATATAATGTCAGTATAGCTGACAGTCATGTCAGTATACAGCTGACATCACTAGTGCCAACATTATTCAATGTTGAATGAAATTTATTTTTGTCAATTACCTGTCAAGAGCTTGTATTGGCTCCCAATGACATTGTTGGATTTAAACAAATATTTGTAATTCTGAATACATTAAACATTATGTTAATGCCGTGTCAATTGTTTTGTTTTTTAGGAAAAGAATAACAAAGATTAGCAAACAAGATTAGCAAAATCAGCAAACCTTTACAATAACAGTGTATAAATAAACATTTACTAATAAGTAAACTAATTGTTACTTTATTATGAACTAATGATGAGTTAAGGCATATACTAATCAAGAACTAACCTTAACTACACCACGAATCAAGTGAATTTATGTGCGAACTACAGCTACCTTAATTATATGTTAGTACATGTTTGTTAATTAATGTATTAAATAACAGTTTAGGTTAAGCGAAATGTGAATTGCTCTATGAGAAAGAATATGAATTCAAAGTGCACTATTTAAAATACATTACAAACACTACTGTATGGTGCTGAATTATCCACCTGATGGAACACACAAAGGCACAATAAAAAAATAATAAAAACGTCACTATGTTACGTATGTAACCCTAGTTCCCTGAGGGAACGAGACGCTGCGTCAAAATGCTTTGGGAAAATGCAATAGGGAAGTTATGACATCATCGGCAGGCGACGTCGCATAAACCAGGAAGCTACAAAATGGGTGAGCGATGGTAGCAACATTAGCTTCTGTAAAAGAAGGTAAGCGCTGCCGGGATGCAGGGAGTATAGCCTGTTGACGCAGCGTCTCGTTCCCTCAGGGAACTAGGGTTACATATTTAACCCATTGACGCTCCCCTTCAGGAACTCGAGCTGTGTCAAAACGCTTTGGGAACGAATGTCCAATCATGCCATACTGACCAATCCTTGCCTAGTGTGTCTGAGCACAACTAGCATGCAGGACAGAGGTGCCGGGAGTGTTACTGATGTCGAGGTCATAAAACCTGACAAAGGTCAAAGGGGGTGGACCAGCACTCAGCGTTGCAAATGTCCTGGAGAGAAACTTCAGCGGGCCAGGCCGTAGAGGCCACCATACCCCGGGTGGAATGAACCTTGACTCTGAAAGGAGTGGGAAGACCAGAGGACTTATAAATGAAATGGCATCCACAATCCATCTGCTGAGCGTCTGCTTATTGGTCAGAAAACCTTTCCTATGAGGGCCATAGCAGACAAACAGCTGCTCCAATTTCCCCCCTGGACTCGTCCTGTGGAGATATGTCTGCGATAGCAGACACGTAAAACTTTAGGGTTGACAGAGCCAATCCTGTGGCAAACTGTTCCTGCAAAACCTCCAGAACTGAACCAAACGGGCAGTTGACTGGGTCCAACTGGTGGTGCTTACACCACGTGGTGAACAATTGCCATCTAGCAGCATACAACCTTTTCATAGAGGGAGCTCTGGAATGGAGGATGGTCTCAACTACCTCAGTAGAGAGACCAGCTGCTCAGAACTGTGAACCCCCTTTAGGGATCACAGCCACAGCTTCCATAACTTTGGGTGGGGGTGAACCGGGGTTCCCCCTGCCTGTGAGAGCAGATCCCTCCTGGGGAATTTCCCAAGGAGGTCCCTTGAGGAGGGACAGCAGGTCTATGAACCACAGGTGGAGCCTCCATTCCCCGGGCCTCGGTCCTTGCCTCGAAAAGGTATCTGCTATTTAATTCAAATGGTCCGGGATATAAACTTTTCTCAACAAGAGGAGTTTTCCCTGGGACAACAGGAGGATTTGCCATGCCAGCCTGTACAGGGGGTGAGACCCCACTGTCCTGACCAACATGTGGCGATTTCTCATTTCTCGGAGAAAGTGTTTAAGTGCCAAAAACACAGCCATCATCTCTAGGCAGTTTATGTGCAATGAGAGATGTCACTTGTCCCACCGACCTTTGGCGGAGTGGCCACTCATGACCACTCCCCACCCTGTGAGGGGTGCGTCCATCATTAGCGTTACGCAACAACAAGGAGCTCCCAAGATGGGGCCTTGAGACAGGACGTAGGTTCTTTCCATATTTCTAGGGCTCAAAGGCCTCACAGCGAGACCTTGATAATATGGAGTGGATTGCCCTTCCGGGAGAACCCTCTGCCTCTGAACCACCACTGAAGAAATAGCCTTTATTTCTCACAAATACATTACAGCACAGTGAAATTTGTTCTTAGCATATCCCAGCTTGCTCAGAAGCTGGGGTTGGAGAGCAGTGTCGGCCATGATACAGCACCCCTGGAGCACAAAGGGTTAAGGGCCTTGCTCCAAGGCCCAAGAGTGGCAGCTTGGCGATACCGGGGCTTGAACCCCGACCTTCCAATCAGTAACCCAGTACCTTAACCACTGAGCTACTACTCCCCCAGGAGGGGTCTCAATTGAAGGATGCCAAGTGGGATCACGTATGATACATAGCAGCCTCTGGAACTGCTTTACAGTAAGTGAAAGTAAGTGGCCTTCTTTTACTCTCTTATCTGCCACAAGGATGACTTTGATCTGAGCAGGAGCCAACACAACACGGTCAATTCCCACACTACACCCAAGAAGGTGGTTCTCTGCAGAGGAGAAAGCACACTCTTTTTTGCGTATAGTCTTAACCCCAATTCCTTCATATGGGCGAGAACGTCATCTCGATGCCAGACCGCCTGAAGCTCTGATCAAACTAATATCAACCAATCATCGATATAATTTAAAATGCGGATGCCCTGAAGCCATAGCGGGGCTAGAGCCACATTCATACACTTGGTGAAGGTGCGGGGTGAAGTGCTAGGCCAGGATGGAACACAACCCCTGGAATCAGGGAGAAAAGGACCTGAAGTAAATCAAGTAGCCCCTCTCTATTGTGTGCAGGACCCCCTGAGATACGTCTTCCCAAGCTGCCAGGAAATCTCTTAGGGGAGACACAACCTCTCGAGGCCGGTCTCTGACCCTCCCAGAGCAGCTGGAGCAATGCCCCGCAGCCGTTTGGGCCTCCTGAGAGGCGGCGGGTCTCTTCCATCTGCAGAGATCTCTTGAGCGGAATTGGAGGGAGACACCCACAGGAGGGAGGTTGCACTCTGAGGCACATCTTGTGGGAGAGCACAGCGATCCCCTGCAGCCGTGAATGCTTCCTGAGCAGGCCCAGTGGGGATGGAAGGAGTCACCGGGTGGACGGAGACTGCGCTCTGAGGCACATCTTGTGAGAGAGCTAACAGTCTGGCCTCCTGGTGGTGTCGAGGAGGTAGGGGCACCGTGTAATAAGCGTACACCGCCCATTGCATGCAATCACCTAGCAACCTCCAGAGAGCGGCGAGGAAAATACTGCTGAAACCCGTCGACTACTGCCCCTACCACGTTGCCGAACAGGCCAGAAGTAGCTATTGGGGCATTTAGCAGAAAAACCCTGTCCCTGTCAGGAATCTCCGACAAGGTGAGCCACAGATGCCTTTCTGTGGCTACTAAAGCTGACATAGAGCGACTGAGGACCCGCGCCGTTTCCTTTCCTAAGGGTTAGGTTGGCAGTGCGATGTGACTCCTTGATATCATCAGCCCCAGAGTTGAAACCCTCGTTCAACTCTCGCAGCAAGTCGGCCTGGTATGCCTGCAACACACGTCGTGTGGAGGCAACCTGGCGGCCTGACCTGCCACCGCGTAAGCCCTACCTACTAAAGCCGAAGTGGCTTTTAACGGCTTAGTAGGTAACACCGGAGCCTTCAGCGACGCAACACTAGCAACTAGCGTCTCTTCAACCCTGGACATCTCCCCATAGCCATTACTCCATATAATATTTTTATTGAATGATACTCTAGTTGTATTCTGGCAAACAATAAATAAATTTTTTAATGTATTGTTGGTCTCTTAGGTGAGTTTTATTTTTTTACTTTCATATCTGAACTTAAAATACAATCTTATCTGGACCAATTCATAAACCTGAGTGTACCTGTGGACACAAAAACTAAAGGTAAAAAAAAACAAAAAAAAAAACAAAAAGAACAGATATTGAGCAAATTTTTATTTGTGCATTATGGTTGCGGTATGATAGTTGCGTGATAGTTATAGTTAGTTAGAGTATAGTATAGTATGATAGTTGCAGAAACCATACACAGCGTATCTCCTCATAAATGCAGATTCACCTTAAGTAAAATGCCTATATTAACACAATCGTGAGTTGCTTTAAAAACAGCATATACTTAATGTTATTTATTTAAACGTGTTTATATATATAAATAAATAAATATATATATAATAAGTAAGAAAAGTAGAAAGGTCCAAAAATAGGTTTAATGATCTTATATTTGGCTTATTTAGGTCTTATAATAAGTAATAATAGATATCTGCAACAATATAAAAAAAAAAACAATCCACATTGACAAAATATTCTTGAAAATTTCAAAAAGTGTCAGCTAAACATGTAAAGCAAACCTACATCACATTTGCACATATGATAATATAAAATAATGCAAATACCAAATGTAATACCTTTATTATAACAATAAACTCACAGACAAGTTTAAGCTTAATTCACTGTTTGTTTAAAAGTATTGCAAACTTGCATACTAGAACAATAGTTTCTTTGAGTTGTTTTAATCTGATTGAGATTGTGGCACAAAAGGCAAATGAGGCAAGCAGAAGAGCATGTGTCGTAAAAAGTTGATGATAAAAGAAAAGAAAAGAGAAAGAAAAAAACTCTTGCACACACATGGCACACTCCAAGCTGTTGAGAGTTGTCAAAGCACGACTATCTATAGCCCGTCTATCGCACCCACGTCTTCTCAGCATCTTCTGAACATGTGTGGACCCCTAGGAGGGCTCTCGTTCCCCTCCCTCCCTCTGCAGTGATCAAACGGTGAGAGTTTGCAGGCCTGGCAGCGCATTCTGTCTGCGGCAGCACACTGAGCTTCACACCCTGGGAGGTGGTAGAGGAAGAGGAAACAGCAGGACAAGGCCCGGTCGGAACGCAGAGCCAGCGGGGGGACAACAGCCCACCTCTGGGTAAATGTCAGGAAAGCGAGGGCCCAGGGCTGAGCTGATAATAAAGATGAAAGCAGAAAACGTCAGGGAGGCCTGTTCACGCTCTGCCTAAGGCGTCCAGTCAGCGCACACTTTCGGACCTGTTTATTAGACTGGAGAGCAATGTTCTACTACTTATGTTCTACTACGAATTTGCCATTTGCTGTCTCTAAGCCTGTTTTCTTTTTTATTATACTTTTTAGGATTTAGGAGTATAGATCAATTCATGAGCCTGACAATCTTCATTCACTGCTCATTCAAAATTGGTAGAATTTCTGTTCCTGACTTATGCTATGCTTTCGAGATCTGGCCCTGAGAAAAGATTGCATGGTGAGATTCAGATTTAATAGTGTGTGTCAGTTCACTGTGGGTAGCCAATTATGAACAAATTTGGAAGGAATGCTGTCAGGCACTCCTGGAGATTGAGTGACATTAGAAGCACAGGGCCAATGTTCTTGTGTCAAAGCAATTAGCATTCACTAAAGTAGCCATGCTAGGCCAATTAGCCTTAGATACCAGCAGACACAATCGTCTCTAGCCCTAATTCCACTTGACTGGTCACTATGCTAAACAGAGCCTGAAATATTTCCAAGAGAAGAGCAATTTAATAAAACCAAAAAAAAATAAACCAGTGAAGAGGATAACAGGTACTGTGAAATCACATCATTACATAAAATATTTATATTAAACTTAATAAACATAAATTAAACTAATACTCATGATGTCAAAAGCAAGCCAATCACTTGCACTCATTGACTTTGTAATTACAAGCAAATATATTTCACTTGTTTATTGTCATTCCCACCATATACAGCTGGTACAGGACACAGTAAAACAGAAATTTAACTTATACTACAAAGACCTACACAGGACCATATAAAGTGTAAAAACACTGCAAATGATACAAGACTAAAATATTTACAAAAACAATAGACACATTGAAGGCATTAATACAGGCAGTCAGCAAAAAGACAAATGGTCCTTGAATGATTTATGTAAAAGCCATGACTTCAGCAAGTTACACAGAAGTGGAACAACCAACAATATTTGATTCAATATTTTTATTTATTTATTTATTTTTTAAACAAATTAGCAAGTTTAGCAAGTTAAAATGCAATGTTCTCTAGGCATTGAGATTGAAATATTTAGTATTTCTAATTATATTATTACAGTAAAGCAAATATTACATCACTGACATTATTTCTGGGCATTATTAATCACTTTAAGCTTATAAGTTTCTTATTTTATTAACAAATCTTGTTGCTTCTTTTTAGAAGCATTTTTAAACAAATAATCTGCATTACAGTAATGTAAAGTTATGTAGGTATGTTTGGTTTGAAATATTGTACTTCACTACATTTTAAATCATATCAGTTACTAAGTAAAAAATATATAAATAAAAATAATGAAGATGGGGGGGTTGAATTGAGTTTCAGAAAAGACACCAAGTGGCTATAAAACTAGTGATGTATAAAGGTTTGGAAAGTTTCAGAACAGCTTTCTGTATATAATCCATCAAAATTGACTTTGTGAGTCAAAATGAAATAAGTTTTGTAATAATAATAATTCAATTGTTGTAATAAGTCAGTTTATTTTAGTAAATGGGGAAGCTTGTTGATAAAAAAACAGCCTGAAGGATTCACATATAAAACTGATTTTATTTAAGTTCAAATCAGTGATTCAATGATTCTGTTGCTGTTTTCTTTTTGAATTTCTTTCAGGAACTTATTATTTACTCTTAATATTTTATTATCACTTAGTATATAATAATCCAGGCAGTTTCCATTGTCTGTGTGTGAGAAACAGTATAAAATGGTGTCAATTGCTTTACTGTATACGGTACGCACAAGTTCAGTTAATTTAATAAACTGTTCAAATTCAGTCCTTTATTGCTTCTTACTGAATACACAATCATTTTTATGCTTTTTGATAATGATTGCTGCTACATGTAGCAAAAAGATCAGATAATTGGGGACCGGGGCCTTAAGGCACAGAATAGAAATTAGCCAGGGGGCCAGAAACCCTACAGTGACCATGGATGCCAATAATGCAGACCCAGCTGAAAGCTAAATGCCATTGAATGTTTTATGTAACAAACCCCTGGCCATATTAAGTGTCATATGCGATTTAAGTGTCATATGAAATGAATAAAAAGTGTTATTTTTTAGAGTAGATTTACTGATGTTGCATTGAGCATTACTGTATAACCAATCACACACTTTTGTTGAGAATGCAGTGCCCCATTAAAGTGTTTTGATTGCTCACTGTAGAAAACTGTAAAAATCAGTAAACAAATTCATAAATTGTTCTTAGTTTGTCTGTAACCAGAATATGACTTGGGTTTTTTTCGACCTAGTTTATAACGCTAACGATCCTATTAAATGACCACCTGTTTAAATATAAGTAGGTATATGAGATGTGTTAGAGAAGTGAAGAAAAGAGTGCAGGCAGGGTGAAGTGGGTGTAGAAGAGTGGCAGGAGTGATTTGTGATTGAAGGGTATCTGCAAGAGTGAAAGGGAAAGTTTATAGGACTTTGGTGAGACCTGTTGTATGGTTTAGAGACAGTTTAATTGACTAAAAGACAGGAGGTGGAGCTGGAGGTAGCAGAGCTGAGGATTTTGAGAATTTCGTTGAGAGTGACGAGGACAAATAGGATTAGAAATTAGTATATTAGAGGGATAGGACGTTACGGAGACAAAGTGAGAGAAGCCCGATTGAGATGGTTTGGACATGTGCAGAGGAGGGACATGGGGTATATCAGAAGAAGAATGCTGAGGATGGAGCTGCCAGGAAGAAGGAAAAGAGGAAGGTCAAGGAGGAAGTTATGGATGTGGTAAAGGAAGACATGCAGGTAGTTGGGTTAAAAGAGGCAGATGTAGAGGACAGGGGGATATGGAAAATGTTGATCCGCTGTGGCGACCCCTAATGGGAGAAGCCGAAAGAAGAAGAAGAAAAGGTATAGGAGGTCATATAGAGTTACATAAAATTTAACATTGTGAATGTTTATGTGATATTTTAGTTGTTTTGAAGCAAGGTTGTATAAGGTATTTATTCCCAGTCAGTGTGTTACCTATAGAAGACAGCGCTCTGCATTCTTTTAGACTGCAGGAGCAGAGCGCTGTTCAGGGACATGGCCGGAGAGCTACAGTGCTGAGCACAGGGACAGCAACACAGCAAAAAGACTTCTTTTGGGGAGTTAAAATGTTTTTTGTTGCTGTCTACATGCTCAGTGTATCTCATTGCTCTTCCAAACAGGGAGAGTGCTTAGCACTGTCGGCTGCAAGTAATACATTGGCTAGGCATAAATTCCTCATACAAGCCCACTTCAGAACTTGCAAAAAATTGCACATTAATTTGTAATGGTTTGAGATTTATTTTCCTTGTCCTTTTTGAACTACCGGTATAAAATTTTAAATGAGCTAATTTTTACTTTTACTTGAGTAGATTTTTTAACTGGTAACTTTACTTGTACTTAAGTAGAATTTCTTAGAAGTAACAGTACTTTTACTTAAGAAGAATATTATTACTCTTTCCACCCTAGCACATTTGACTGTAATCAAAATATATCCATTTCTATTTGGGGTGACCCCAAATAGTGAAAAAAGAGAAGATAAGCCTGATTCGACTACCAATATCACAGTTGAATCTTTGCAGAGGTGTAATGAAACAAGAATCTTGCGAATTTGGTTATATGGGGGTGTTCAATGTCCTATTTCACATAGAACTACTCCCAATAAGATAATATACAGCCCAGTATGATATTGTTTAAAATGATAATGTAAAAAGAATTTGACAGATTGAAGTTTCATTTTAAATCATTCGTGGCCGACACATCTTGGTGGCAGGAACTGAAATATTTAACAATGTCTGGGAGATTCTTTAAAGGTACAGTATCTCACAAAAGTGAGTACACCACACATTTCAGCTACGATTTTAATATTTTCTCAAGTGACAACACTATAGAAATGAAACTGTGAAGCTTATATAGCAGTACAGATTTACTGTCCTTTGAAAATAATACAACATACAGCCAATAAACTATGTCAAAGTAGCTGGCAACAAAAGTGAGCACACCCTAAGTATTAACAGCTGTATGTCATGTAACCATGCAAAGCCACATGTATTCATGTTTATGTTTTTGTCTACTTGACAGGACCATACAAATTTGTGCATCTTGTACTCGGGCAGTAAAATTTGGTGCTTTGAATACAATTCTCTCATACTGACCACTGGATGTTCAACATAGCAAAGAACTCTCAGAGAATTTGAAAATTAGAATTGTTGCTCTCCACAATGATGGCTAAGGCTATAAGAAGATCAGTAACACCCTGAAACTGGGTTACAGTGCAGTGACCAGGGTCATACAGAGGTTTTCCAAGACAGATAATATACATTATGTTATTTCATGTTAGTAAAAAAAAAAATAACAAATGACCCTAGTGACTCGATGCTTGCTAGTAAGAATATAAAATTAGTTTTTGGCCACAATATAATTATCATAATGTCAGAAATAAGCTCAAATATATTTGTTATTTTTACTGTCATTAGAGCTGATGCTATTTTAGAGGTTTTATAAAAAATAATTGTGTGCATGTCCAGAGAGTGAATGCTAAGCTGCATTAAGATTAAATACAGTGAAGCACAATGCCTTAAAGAGAAAATGTGCATAAGATATTTGAGGCAAGTAGACAGTGAAAATAGTTAATAAGCCACAACTATGTTTTTCATTTTACATTTACATTTACAGCGTTTGGTAGACACCCTTATCCAGAGCGATTTACAATTATACAATCTTATTTTATACTACTGAGCAGTTGAGGGTTAAGGGCCGTGCTCAAGAGCTTAGCAGTGGCAACTTGTTGGCGCTGCGAACTGAACTCATCTTTTTCATTGCTATACAGTAGGTCTCTCTGAGCTTAAGTTTAGTTTCTTTGCAAAAAAAAAAAAAAAAAAAGAAAAGAAAATCTCTGCCACATCTGTTTTCATCAAATTGTTACATACCACAGGAGAATTAAAATCCTGGGTCTGGGAGCTTTTTGTTGTTAATCTGCTTCACACCAGCTCTGTGCAGTGAAACACAATTTTAGACTCTCAAAGTTGAGATATGTTGAGATTATCTTTATAAACGTCAAGAAAAGTGAAAATGTAGCAGAGAAATCTGGCAAAATAGTCAGACCTCATGTGAAGTGCAAAACTGACTGATAATGCTGTTGTTATACTTTAAGCCTTGCTATTACTGACTATTATGCAAGTAATTTTGGGAATTATAATCATTTCATTTACACGTGTGCACATTTGATCAATCTCCCAGCTGTAGTGAATTTAAACACTTCATTACATTAAAGCACAATTGTTTTAAAAAGGTTGTAAATAGTAAGCATCCATGAAACTGAGTCGTAAGAGCTAGGAATAAACTTTAGACAGTTAGCAAAAATACCGTTTTATCCTTGTGCTAAGAAACGAGGCATGCAACACACATTTTTTGGATGAAATATGCTGAAAAATCACAATGCGTCAGCGCATTTACAATATCACACCCCATGTCAGCGCAACCCACTAATTTATGCCCATGCAAAATGGCAGTAGTGCACAAAATGCTAAACATTTGACTAGCACCCAAGCAAAAATAGAAACAAACTATCGTCTACTCAAAAATTATCCTTGCATTGGTATACAGTATATACAGCTCATTACTTTATACATTTGCTACTTTGTTGTTATATATGATTTTTCTAAACAATTTTAATATTTGATATAATAATTCATTTTCAGAGATTTAGCTGTGCACATGAAAAGAAATACATAACAGCAGTACACTTTTCTGACCTCATAGCTAGAGGGCCGATAGGCTGCTGGGTGTGGACAGATTGCTAGGGCATGTGAGACACACTTTACAGCCGGTGGATGAGCTAGTGTGAGAGAGAAAGTGAGAGAGAGCACCCTGGAGGGAGCAGAAAGCACGACAAGGTTAATGTACTATGACAGACAGGAGCCAGCAATTCTCTTTAATGTTGTCCCATTAGGGCGCCCCTGGTGCAGGCATCTTTGGTATCTTTCCTTTAGGAGCCTTGCTGCCAACAACTGGTGGGGGAGAAAGCAGCAGACCAGCTGCCAAACATGACATTTGCTGGCTAGGGCCACTGAACCCCAGCAGGTGACATCTGTGGAGCAGCCTCCGCTCTGCCTTTCATCCCTCTGTCTCCCCGTTGCCTGACGGTGGAGCGGGTACCTGTGCTGGGCCTCTGGAGATAAGCAGATGATTGTGCTTGGTCTCCATGCCCCAGCTGGGGTCTGTGCATAGCCACAGGGCCCAGGCGACCTGCGTGATGAGGCTTCCAGAGGCAACATCTGCACCCACGGTCGCTTTTGTCTGTCTCCCTCATCAGCCCAGCGATTTTAAAAACAGCAGCTGCATTAGAGGGAGAACGAAGGCTGCCGCAGCGTGAAGTTATTGCTTCATAGCAGGGTTTTGATCAAATATGTATGAACACATTCAGGGGAT
Organism: Silurus meridionalis; assembly: GCF_014805685.1. Classification (NCBI taxonomy): domain Eukaryota; kingdom Metazoa; phylum Chordata; class Actinopteri; order Siluriformes; family Siluridae; genus Silurus; species Silurus meridionalis. Next base: position 11,326,048 of record NC_060891.1, on the reverse strand, counting down.
ATGAAACAAGCTAGACTTTCCAAATGCTGCGATTTGCATGTCCGATCTTTTGGAATTAAAAACGAAACGGAATTAAAAAATACAAAAAAAAAAAACATATTGCCACACTTGCTAGCATTATGAAATGTTTTTTAGTTGGCACAAAGTTTAATATTTTATTGTGTAAGAAAAGCAATATAGTGGGTAACTCCCAAATGCAAAAAACTTCATGTGTAAGGAAATGAAATAAAAATCTAATCATTTTAATCAGTCTGTCTGAATCACTCAGCCAGCCGAGCAGCATGCTTAGCATTAAGAGAAGTGACAGATTTGATTTGGGTACACTCGTCTTCCCAACGTGCAGGGCAGACATGACTAATCTCAGCCTGCCATCTGGTTAAAGACACAGCCGCTGCTGCCACCTGCCTCTTCCGTGACACCTCACCGCTACTCTCGCTGCAGGGACGTAGCTGCGGGGGTCAGAGGTCAGCCTAGGGACCTGTGGAGAAAAGCTGGTCCTGCTGCTGTGAGGTCACACCTCCCCTGTGGCACACTGAGAGACATAAAACCCTGGATGGTGTCGAGCCTCAGGGAAACAGCAGTGAAGTGTTGGAGCTTGTATTGAAGGCATCCAGTTTTGAAATGCTGTAAACATAATGTCTAATAGAATATTTCTGTTCTGATATTCAACACACTACATACAATTCAAATATTTTGGATTTGTGAGCTGTCATTATGAATTCTCCAACAGTGATGTGAATCTTTGCATTGATCTCACTACGATGATTCATTTGCCGAAATATTTTTTTTCGAACAAAGCATATGTTTAACACACACTAACAGTCTGTAGTGAGTAATGTCCACTGTGCATTTCACAAGCTACACAGTAGCGCTTTTTGTTTCAAGACTTTGGCCTCATGGATGATTTAGAAAAGCATGATTCTTTTGCCTACTGTGCCCATTCCGCTGGCTTTGGGATCTGTCTTCCAAAGACTAATGCCTATTAATCTAAACCACTGGGCCATACCTCAGGGATGGCTTGACTGTGACAGTATTATATTAAGAGGAGATGATAATGTAACAATTGTTTAAAGTTAATTCAGTTTGTTATAATGTGTTCTAAGAGTTTTAACGGTGGAAGAAATATGACTTAGAAGGTTACAAAAAAATGCATCTATGAATTTATTCCCTTAGATGTGTAAATAAGTAAAAGTCATAAAGGTGACTTTTCTGGCATCACAATAATGCATCACATAAAGAAGAATTACTCAGGTGAGAAATTTCCATGTAGATATAAAAAAACTATGTCAAAAAAGGTTCATATGTGAAAGTGGAGTCTTTTAAATGTGAATAATATCGGAAATACAGTAGAACCTATTATGTCTATATAATTTTTGAAGTCCGGTTGACTTTATAAGTATGAAGAGTATAAAGAAACAGTACGAAGAATCAAAGGTCTTAAATCAACATATTATCCCTAAACATGACTTTATTTCATTCTTTCATTCTTCAGTCTGACAAGTCAAAGTTTCTCCTTTATTTTTTATCAAGCTTTCTTCTTTTAATTTTTTTAGGCAATAAGGCATTTTAAGTCTGGCCTAATCTGGTCTGGTCTAGCATTTAAAAAATGGCCTAGTCTAGAAACCTATAAGTGGTTTTATATTTATATTTTCTTTCTGTAGATGTATATACTGCTTCAAGATTATCTATCTGTATATGTGTATATAAAATATGTCATTTCTGTTCAATTTATTTCATCAGCACCAGACAATAAGCTCTGTGAGATAATTAATGAGCCTACTTTCTTAATCCCAAAAGGTAACCTCTTTGCTGTTTGACCTGAACACCATCCGCTTTAAATGCAAACATGTGGCAAGTGTGGAGGGGTGAATTATCCCGCCGAGACTGAATGCAATTATGATCATCAATGATAAGTCTCATTCTCCTTCAGTGTCTGCAATTAAACTCCAACTGCTGGGAGCTGTCCTGACCCAATAAAGTAGCCCCACACACCTCCCGCACACCACATGCCGATTACTGCAGCCCATTGGAATTAAGAAAGCAGTCATTATTTATGGCATATGCTTACAAGATATTTTTAATGCCAAAAATGTGAGCTGACTCCTAAAATGTTTTGATCCTTAACCTTAGTATACAGTGTTGGACTTAGACTTTAATGCTGTCTGTAGTCTTCCTAGAATGCAGCCTTGAGACCATCCCTTATAAAGATGCAAACAAATGCAGAAACATGCTACATGTTTTTGCTTACTTTTTTGCTTAATTGTGCACATATTTGTTTGGTTTTTTTTTTTCATGCTCCTTCACTCTAAATCCGAAAAGCATCAGCTGATGTAATGTGATATTTCTGTACTTTTTTTGCCAATGTCTCTGCACTGTGTGTAAATACAATAAGTACACTACATAAAGAAAAGTATTGGGACACCTTTCTTTTCAAGCCATATGTTGTTCTTCCCTGCTACCCCAAAGCACATAATATCTTTAGATACCGTAGCATGACATGTCCCTGTGCACAAGTGAGCTCTTGGTATGGTTTAAATCAGTTGGTGTGAAAGAGATTAAGTGACCTGCTATAGAGCTCTGAACCCTATTAAACAATTTGGGATGAATTGAATGCTGAATGCTGCCCCGAAGCTACTAACCCTACGTCAGAACCTGACTTAACTAACGTCCTTTTAGCTGAATGAGCACAAATCTCCTAAACTATACTTCAAAATCTAGTGAAACATTTCCCCAGAAAAGTGGAGATTATTATAACAGCAAATGGAGGCTAAATGTGGAATTGGATGTTCATCTATCTATCTATCTATCTATCTATCTATCTATCTATCTATCTATCTATCTATCTATCTATCTATCTATCTATCTATCTATCTATCTATCTATCTATCTATCTATCTATCTATCTATTTATTTATCTATAATGGTTTAACAAAAATATTACATTAAACATTCAGATTAAGGCCAGTACTTGCTTTCACAGTATGTTTTGTTTTTGTACTGTGAAGCATGTGACTGAAACTGAGCAGAAAGTGTAGCTCTAGACACTTTAGAATTCATAATGCTATGTCACTGCATCAGCTGTCACATCATCAGTAAACACTAGTGGCCCGATTCTACACATGCTCAAGCAATAATGTTTGACAGATAATATTATGTTGTTCGGTTCATGAGATATTCCTCTCCTACTTCATATACTTCTCTTTTTATAATTCTGGTACTCGGTTATCTTTATTTTATCTGTCCAAAATATATATATATTTTTTTTTATGTTCTCTTGCTAGGTCTAATCTCACCTTTCCATATTTGAGCATTATCACTGTTTTGCATCTGGAGGTAAAACCTCTGTGTTTATATTCATGAAGTCTCTCCTAAAGGTAGACTTTAACAGTGATACCCTCTTCTTGCCTTGGTTAAATATTGCGATGGGGCTTTTCTTCAACAAGAAAAGAACTGGTACTTTTGGTTTCGCTGAGCTTGCCAGTGCCTTCCTTCTTTGCAGCATGCACCAGATGATTGATTTGGTCACTCATAAAGTCTTCTGTTAACTAACTGATAGGTCTCTATTATCTTTCAAGGATACTGATGGCCTCATTTGCATTAACACCTCTATGGACTGTACACAGAAAATTTCCATGAACAGCTACCAAATGCAAAGTCTTGGAATAATCTGTTAATCTGACAGTTAACATGACTACAAATGATGACTCGTTTACTTCTAATATCTCTTCAGTGTTCCTGAATGTCCTCATGTGATTAACATCCAAACCTGTGTGTGACTTCTATGACAAAGTTGCAATGTCATATACACCAACACCTTAGTGAAATAGCCAGCAGGACTTTTCACTGCCACTTTTCTGGTCCAGGTAGAAAACATTGCCACATGGCTGAAATTCCCAAGTGTTGCTGGGCTACTGCTGGCTACCGAGGCAGGAGTGTTTGTAAATGTGTGTGTGTATGTGTGTGTTTAGGGGGGGTGTGGTTGTAGTGGTGGTGGTGGTGGGGCAGCATTCTCTATGGTGACGATCTCCCCAACCCTCGGAAGCCTGTGTGCTCGTTGCGTCCATTAGTCATAATGGCGTGGAGCCGCGCCGTGCCGCTCCGCTGTGCTATCTTGAAGCAAAATAAAGGAAGCAGGTGTGGGCAGGAAATTAATGTAAATCCATCAGCGTTCAATTAGGCCTGTACAAAAAAACGGAGGAAGAACATCCAAACCAATAGGGCCCACCTTCTTTTGTATGAATGCATGCTTCCTTTCATTCCATCCATCTCTTTGTATCTGCAAACAAATGGAGCTAACTTTAATTATGAAAAAATAGTTCTATGAATTTATCCAGGTGCAGATCCTTTTTTTCCTTTTTTTTTTTTTTTCGGGCCGAGCAGCCGTGCTGGTGGGTTTCTCCATTAGGCTGACAGCATGGTGGTGGGTGTAATTCGTGTGAGTGCCTGGAGGAGCAGAGATCATTGGCCCTTAGTGCACAGCCCCCAAAAAGCACTCTAACCTAATTTGTTTTTAATTTAAAAAATAACAAACTCACAGGACGTACACCTGCCATGGGTTTGGTCATGCTAGTCCATACCAAAGAACATAATTATATTTATTTCTTGAGAATTACCCAGGATGAGTATGTTTTCTAGATTTGCTCTCTAGATGACACTTTAATATGCAAATCAAACACAAAATAAATCTCTGTGAAAACATTCTTTCATTATAAAATTAGCACTATTGTTAACAGGGGGATATTTAGGATGATAAGCATAGTTTAGTAAACGGTGTAGCATACTGCAAACATCATTAAGAGTACTGATTATGCAGTATGAAGCAGTAAAAAACAAACGGAAGCTCATTAAGTATGACACAATCATGAATGAGCTACACTTTACGTAATGCATGTAATGCTGATTTTCAATTAGTGCTTGTCATCAGCTAAGGAAGAGAACCATTTAAACAAGCGAGATGGAGAATGAAAATGAGAGTATCACATTTCGGTCAGCATGCTGCTGTCATTGCGGTCATTGGTATTAGTGCAAATAAACCAACAGAGGGGCTGGCAAAGTTTCACTGCTGAGGTCACTGCAAAAACTAGCAACACATAAAGTATTTCCCCCATCAGCAGAAAAGTAGGGTAGAAATACAGAGGCTGCCTTTTAATTTATTTTCACATATGCAAAAATTAAAAGTCTTGTACAGCAGTACTTATTATTTTTTAATGCAGTAACTGTTCAGAATTAAACAGGCATTGTTGAATTCTTGAAACTGATTGGTCAGAAAGGGTTAATTATTTATATGCATAGGTTCGCTGGTGGTCTAGTGGTTAGGATGCAGCGCTCTCACCGCTGCGGCCCGGGTTCAATCCCGGTCCGCAGCGCTCTCACCGCTGCGGCCCGGGTTCAATCCCCGGTCAGGGAACCAACCCCAGCCACTCTTAGTGCCGGTCCCAACCCGGATAAATGGGTAGGATTGCGTTAGGAAGGGCATCCAGCGTAAAAACATGTGCCAAATCAAACATGCGGATGATCCACTGTGGAGACCCCTAATGGGAGAAGCCAAAATAAATGTATATGTAGGCACAGTTTAATGCAGGGCATCACAAAACTCTCCATACATGCCAATTTAAAACATTTTATGTATTTAAAATGTTTTCATACTTTTCATACTTTCCTCATATATTCTATATTTAGCAGATTTTTTAAGACTTTTTGGACACATTTATTGTTATTTCTATAGTAACTATTTCTCCCAAAGCAAACACTTGAAAATATAGTACAAATTGTTATTTATTAAATAAAATTACATAAAAATATGTTAATATGTTGATGTTTTCTGCATGGAAATGATTATTTAACATTTGTAGAAGAAATGTCTATTTCAGTGCTTTGTAATAGTAGGTTTCCCAGCATAGGAGAATTTTAAAGACAGACTCAAAGACTTGAGCTTTCTAGTTTCTCAATAACATGACCAAATGTTACAAAAGGCAGAGAAAAGGAGAATGATGAGGATGTAAAAGTCAAAATAAGTGATAACAGGAATTTCATAGAGTGTGTGAGGAATTTCATAAGTGATAACTAATTTCATAGAGTTTCAACAATGCAGTTAAAAAGCGTGATGATTATTAACAATTTAAATTGTTGGCAAATTGCTGTGGTGTAAGCAGAATAGAGCAGCCAATAATAAACCATGATTATGGAGATATTTATCTATGCATTTATTCAAATGATCAGTGCTCATATCAGAGACACAGGGCTTCACAAATCAGATCATAGCGTGACAATGTGTAATCAAATAAAATCAAAAAGAACAAAAATGTATTTAGCTCTGATTCAGACAAACAGATTATGTGTGAAAGCACTCTATTTTTCTGCCCACTTTCTTTTAGAGCTGTTTATTCTAGACATGTGAAGATCGTGTTGCTGGGTTTGATGTACTTATACATGGGTGCCCCTCTGTACATGTTCTTTGAATAGATGCAGCTTTTGAGAAGGTACATAAACACACCAGGAGATAATTAGGACTGGCCATCATTTGTGTAAACACTTGTATAGTTTTTCACTAATTGTTCACTGCTGAGATTTTGGCAGTATCTTTAATGTAATGGTGTGTGGCTCTGGGTTTCTCAGAGCCAGGTCCAGTCTCCTTCTGCTCCCATATTAGGCTTGACCATAAAAAGAGCAGACGATGACCAGGCCGAGGAGGAGGAAATGGATAGAGATCCTGGCGACATCATGGATATACTGCCCAAAACTGCACTATTGTTCATTATTTGTGATCGTAGATTGGCAGGTTAATCTTGCGTAAATAGTGATAGTAACTGGTACAAATACTTGGTAGTGTTGTGATGTATTATGTTGCGTTATTTCTTATATATATGGTAGCAAAACAAGGACAGAGCTACAATCGTAGTAGGGGCATTTGTGTGAGCTGAGCCAGGATGTGCCTATTTATGTGCCTGTCTCTATCCATGAAAGAGAGGGTCACTCCATCTGTCACGGTTTATCAACTGACTAATTCCCACCGGTGGTAATGGTAAGGATGCCGGCTATTGCATTAGTTTACAAGATAGGAGCTTGATCCTTTAACACGTCACTTCCTGTGACATGCTGTCCTAGAACTGGCAGGAAAGATAGCTCAGGACAAAAGCTTTCTGCACTCAATGGGAACTGTTAGCAGAGATATCAATTGGCTATTAGAGCAGAGAAGAGGGAAGGGCAAAAGCTCTATGTCATTTCTTTCAAATGCATAATTTCTGGCTTTTCACCAACCGATATAAACTCATTTATATAAAATGCAAAATGTAAAATGACACTTTCCTTTATCCTTTTAAGTCTTTAATGGTGTTACTAAAAAACCTTACACTGTTGTGGTGTCATCATAACAAAATGTGCACCTCTCTACTACAGTGATCTCAGTGTATTACATTGAAATTGGGTTGTAATAAGACAGAAGTATTAAGAGAGAGATGGTAGTGATGGTTTAGGAGCCTGTTTGGCACACTTTAGCTGCTTGTAGAAGGAGTGGGTCAACTTCTTGGCAGAGATTGTCTAGCGTTGCTATGGCAATGGAAGATTATTTTTTCTTTCTCTTTCTCTGCCCGGTGTCCCAGGTTAAGGGCGCCATCATCAGTGTAAATGAAACTTAAGAAACAGCATCTGTGTTTCCAGATCGGGCTATCGTGCTGTTTGTCTTTGGTTGCATTGCTTTATTGGTTTACTATTTGGCTGTGTAGACAAACAGGGCCCGATTTGTCATAATTTGGGTGGAAATGTAGCACTCATACATTACATCGCTTTAGCATGCAATCAAAAGGCAGACACACACAATCTCTTAATTCATTTATTGGAAATACCTAATACTTTTTGAACAACTGTTCAGATAGTAGAGCGCAGTTGAATTCTGTATATACACAGATCAACATAACATTAGATTAAATTCGATTACATTACATTAAAATCACACCCAGAAATTTATAACATGTATTTTTCACCTACCTGGGTCAGAGATGCACTAGGATGGACAATGAGAAAAAGTCAAGCCAGCAGAGGCAATGGGATGCTCTGGGATTTCTTCTGAGAAACCTTGGGTGCTAGGATTGATGTGGATTTTATTTCCATCTACCTAAAGCAGACACCCAATCAGAGCAAATGCATTCTCAAATAGCGGTAAAATGTTTCAGCAGGCAAATGTGCTTTGCCTCACTGCAAAAAAGAACATGACAAAGAGTTGGATAGAGGCCACATAAGACTTACTTACTTATTTACAAAACTTTACAGGTCTGCTGCACTCCTTCAGAGGTCTTGTAGAGTTCATGCCTTGTCACAAGCAGGACCTACACAATAGCTATTTAGGTAGTTTTAATGTTATGGTTGGAGCGTTGTATAGCCGATGCTGTCAGATATATTTTTATATTACAAATATAAAACAAATTTTTATATGTTTGAAACATCATAAAACTGTAAAGGTATGGGATATGGTACTGTAAAGATTAATATTGCTAATAAAATAACAACATTTCTCTGTGATTTTAGTCGAATGAGGCAATCCTTCACTGACAGATAATTTGGACACAAGTTGTGAAGTCCATTCCCCTGAATAATTGTAAAAAAAACAGGAGCATTTATACCTGACAGAACCTGACAATGTGTTTATAGATTTATAGCTCTTCTCTGCCTTATCAGGATTAACCATTGTGCTACTAATAAGACAGGCAGGCATTTGGAGACGCTTGATAAAAAAAACAGACAAATAGAGAAAAAACTGTTTAAAACTTTCTGCAAATGCAATTTCTCTTTTGTCTACCTATCAGCAAAACATGCTTCATTAGGCTACACACACTGCTGTTTGAGATTTTGAGTTTGCTAATTATTAAATTATTTGCTGCATTTTGTGCAGAAGCTCCCTCCCACAGCATTCTGACTGAGGTGTAGCATTCTCTGTACATCTATGCAAAAGACTTTGGAGGAGGGAAGGGACACAGTATAGAGAAGAGGGGAGAACTTGGCAAGTATAAGTGAGCGCTCGTGGACTCCCAGTGCCAAGGAGACGTTATTTATGTTTGGATGTCAGCACTCAGTTCAGGTTGGCACAGCTTGTGGGCTGCACTCTTTGGCTTCATCCTGCTGTCTCCTCCATGCCCGTGCTGGGCGCTTGCCTTGCGCCCTGGCTCTGCTCTCTGTCCTGTGGAGGGTGAACGAGGCCTGCTGTGCTCCCATTAACCCCCCCAAAATCATGCTCCACTCCTCAGTTATGAACTAACTTCAGAAGTATGAACCGCATGCTCAGCAAAGTTGGAGAAGTTGCTGGGCCGTGACGTCACTTGAAGGCTATGCATGAGTCATGCTCCTTTACTTCTTCGCACTCATGGGCCTGCTTCTCTCACCAGTTCCTCCTATTCCGTGTGCTTAGTCGGCTGCCAGGGCTAAAACTGTTCTCAGTCCCGTCGCATAATTCTCTCAGGGTCAAGCGGACACATCTGTTCTGAGTTGAGGATAAAGCAAATAGTTTTTTTTAAGAGCCTTTTTCTCACTCCATTCTTACCCATCCAGGTTCTTGTTTCATTTTAAAATGCAGAACTTATTTTTTTCACTTGGCACTCTATGAGTATAATCATAGGGAGTATATATATTTATGTGTCATAGGCAAGTTTAGGGCCTTAAAAGGAAGAAAGGGCCTTTTCTTGTGACCATCAGAGCTGTAGTCTGTGGAGGCTCAAGCAAGGGTCCTGTGCTTGCCTGGGACTCTTCATAATGTAGCGGATGGTGGATGGAGTTGACGGAGGAGAGAGCAGTGCAGGCCTGGCAGCCTCAGCCGGGCCAGATAACAACTGATACTGGGACTAATTTGGTAATGTGCAGGACGGGTGAGTGACGTGGGCCGTGGGCTGAGGTGCTGCTGATAAAAAGCATGCCAGTTACACTGGAGCCTGTTATCCTCATAATCAGTTGAACTGGATCTTCTCTTTCATACACACACTTGGTATCAACAATGTTTACACTGATATAGACAGATAGTAGGGCATAAGTACTAGCCTAGGGCTGTCACGTATCTATCGTAAAATTTTAATTGCCATTCTGATGATTTATATGTGTCCTTTTTGATTGTGCTGCACTGCTAAATGTAGAATACGATGCTTTGTGTACTCCTGTTCCTTATGTGCTACTTCATGTATGTTGGTGCCCTAAATATAAAGAGCTATCATGGTACTAAATAATACAGCTTGGCCTGTGAATAATCGCAAATAAGCAAACGATAAACAGGCTTAGTGTTATTAACATTTAAATTAAGGCTCTCGAGTTGAGTGCCTCTCTACTAAACAATCTTACAACTAAGCACACACGCAACACCAAAGCTTTTTTCACCACATATTTTTTTTCTGGTTATATTTCCCCTGGCTCTTTACTTACTCATGCTTGAAACATGCTAAGCTAAATAATAAAGCTCTAGATTTTTGTGAAGGCACCCATATGCTCCCATAGCCTGCACAATCTGCAAAAAAAAGGAAGGATATTACATAAACACCACTGTTGTCATGAGAGACAGATTGACAGTGGCTGACAACAATACACAGTGCTGCTTGGTATTGCTGATAGAGGCAGGCCTGTCCTAGGGTAAATAAAGTAAAAAGTGTGTGATGCTGCTGTGCTGGGCATAATTAAATTAATGACTATGTTATGTCTTTGTCACATGTGTAAAACTCCAGAGTAGTTGTAAACATAGTGCAGGAGTCAAGATGCTAACTTAGGTAGCATGTAATTTGTAGTTCTGGTCAATTTCAATAAAGAAAAAGATATTTATACAACAATAATATGTATCTGTAATTCATGTATGTTACTTATAGGATACTGTATACATTATAATCTTTAAGATTCCTTGACCAAAATAAGATGGCGACATGAAACGACATGAAATATTTCAGGAAGGTATACAAACATGACCCAACAGTTAAAACGAAAATGTCAATGTAGTTGATCCAAGGTGCAAAACTAGTGGAAGTAATAATTCAAGATTTTTTGTGTAACTTTAAAGAGTATAGATAGTTTAAAAAGACATAACAAAAATGTTGTTTATTTGGCCTCTTCGTCTGTTTTGTCTGTTTGATTGACAAGACAGCTAATTCATTTGGATTCCATTCACCAAAAAGCCATGTGGATAGAAGGTAACTAGCACCCCCTTTTGAAATAGCAACCAACTTGAGCTTCAGTTTTTTTGTGCAGCTTCTTTTTCCGTTCATGCCACATTGCAAATGTGATTTTTTTTTGTATATCATGTCATATTAAGAGTTTTATTAGTTTTTTTGTTAAATTAATTTTTTTGTCAAAAACTAAATAAAATAAATACGACTTTAAAGTATTAAAGAAGCTACAAATATTATAATATTACAATATTTATGCTAGAGGTCATGCTGATTAAAACGCTAACCAGCGAGAGGTTAATCATGAACCTTTCTTTGCTTCTGGGGTGGTGTGCTTGTGCCTTTTATTTGGAAATGTCAATATATGTAGTGTAGCTTTATGAAAAAATTTGGACTGTAATTTCCTTTGTACTTTAAATTACTTAGATATGGGGTAAATATGCAAAAGGTTGAAGTTTGTTTATAAATATAAATAGTTAGTACCCTTTTTTCAGAGATTGTGTGCTCTAGCAAACCTATGCACAGATGCAGGAGCACTGCATCTCAGTGATCTCTCTCTTTTATTTTGTTTAAACCCTGTGTAAAAAATTGTGAAAGCATTTATATATAGAGCATATCATATATCACTATTTCTCTCTCCTCTTGTCTTGGAGCAGAAGGCCTTAGTTTAAGCTGATGTCACTTTCCACAGCCCTCTCATCTGTGCATGTGTGTGTGTGTGTGTGTGTGTGTGTGTGTGTGTGTGTGTGTGTGTGTGTGTTTTCAGAGTTTGGAGCTGCTGTAGGTCAAAGAGGAGACTGGCTGGGCGAGCTTTAAGCTGGTCAGGTGCTGCGCCACCAGTGATCATTAGGGTTACAGCTGCTCGGGCCAGATTGTCTGCTGCCTGTGCCGGGCGAGATGTCTCACCCTGGGAAAAAGAGCGAGCATCTGTCTGTCCTTCCCTGTAGACACGAACCTCCTACCAGCCTGTCCAACTCAACCCAACTAGTAACAAGGTCACCTAGCTCTCTTGCTCTACCTAACTCCGTCTCTCATTCTTTCACAATGTTAACTCTTTCCTCTTAGGTTGAACCTGCATGGTGTTTGATTCCTTTGAAATCGTGCATTTCAGGTTCAGCGAACATTTATTGCTAGAAAATAAAGCATAAACATTTTTTGTTCAATATATTAGTCCACAAACTCCATTGAGATGTTAGGGAGGCCAAAATTGCAAACATGAAATGGCTACATTAAAAAGCAAAGAAATCAGACCATGACCTGAGAAAACAACCAAACCATAAAGTGCATGGATTATCTTTAAATCCTTTCAACATATGAAAATCCATTGTTGATTATTCTACGCTTAGATGCGCCTTGTAATCCTGGTTGATTCAGAAAAAAAACTCAGTTTTTAATCAATGTGAGTGTCCTTTTAACATTAAAGTCAGGAATGAACATTGGAAGCCACACAAAGCATTGTGGCTGACCATTAATCTGTTATCAGGCAAATCCAGGAAATATATTAGAGACTGGACAAAGCAAAGAATTGCACTCATTTTCAAGTCATATCCAAACAAGGAACTGAAAAAAACATTCCTGATGTGAGAACAAAATAAATTTGAAATATATGTAAAGGACGTTAGATGCATAATTGATTAGTACAGCACTGGTTGTACTTCAGCTACATTAGTTTGGCCTAACCAAGAAGGAGAGAGAAGAATAGGAAGAGAGAGAGAGAGAGAGAGAGAGAGAGAGAGAGAGAGAGAGAGAGAGAGAGAGAGAAATAAAGTAAGGGAGTAACAACAAAACAAAGCATGATGAAACAGGTGTGACTCCAACTTTATGCCTCACAGGAGAAAATGAAGCATGCTGTCAATGACATTGCACCTGGACCATTGTCTACGACAAATAGCTTTTAAGTGCAAATTACTGCCAGGCTTTAAGGAGGTCTATGGCCTTTGCACTTATTTTACTCATCTGAATTCAGACAATCTGCATAATGATAAGAAATGTAAAACAGGGACTCACCGATGTTTCTTTAGAAGAACATGAAAAGAAACCAGAAGCAAATACATTGCACTGTATTTTTTGTACTGTATTTCTTCTTCTGTTACACACCAGCAATAACAAGAAGCCTTAATTTAATATTTTTAAGCAAATGTGCTAATGATTCTCATAGGTTGTTGTATATTTCTTATTAATACATAAGTACTAGTTAGTATACACACAATTTTTTGTCTGTGTCAGTAATTCAGTCTCAAATATATAATATAATGTAAGATATGTACTGTAAGAATTCAATGCTGATGACATTTTTTAATCTGATTAGTCATAGTTATTTTTGGGCAAATTAGAGGTTTATATTAATGCACTCACTGTAATATATTCATTCAAGAATAAAAACATTTAAGCATTCTTATTTAGAAATTAGAAGAGATTGTAGCGTTAACTTTGACTTGATTTTGACTTTGACAGTACTATGTAATATATAGTATATTACACAGTATTTTTTACACATATCTAGCAGACACATTAACACAGGATATAAATCTGTGTATGACATTGCCATATTGAATTATATTTCAACTGTGAATATACTTAGTGTTTTATCATTTTAAATGCATTCATTAGCCTTGATGTAGCCTCAAACAAAGCAAACAAAGTAAGCAATTAAAGACTGTGAAACAAGATTTTATACATTCCAGCTATTACCCAGGACAGTAGTCTATTAGAAATTCAAATGTAAACAGTAAAGCGTGTGTTTTGATTGGTCTTAATCAGGAAACTTTTACAGAACAGTAGCAAATTGTTTATTAAAAGTATATTTTTACTACTATGTTACAGTACTAAACAGGGATGATCATGAAAGTAGATTTGCAGTTAAGTTGGTAGGTTTGCCACAGAACTGGTCCAGTATCATTTGCTACTGTGTTCATGGATTTAACAATGGTTAAATGTCTTTTGACCCTGTACTTACCAACTAGTCAGTGAACATTATAATGACCAACTAGCACTGATCTGTAAAGATAATGTAGCTTCAACTGGTAAGCTAAATTACAAAAATAATTAAAATTGTATTTGTTTTGTAGCAGTTTTTCCCTCTCTACTCTATTTCATTATTTATTCTATTCTTCCAGCAAAGACTTCCCCTTTAACCAGCAATTAGTACAAACAGTCAATGTAATGTGTTAAAACCACAGTGGATGGGTGGGGCAATGAGGGCACCTAGCTGCCAGACCTTCAAATACGACGGTACGCTCATGCCTCTTGGCCATTGCGGTAACAGCTTTGTTTGCATGGATCTTTCGTATCAGTGACTTCGGAGGGTGACTTGTAGGACTTTTTTAATGGAAAATCTTTGGACGGCAAACCTTGAATAGGATCTGTGCTCCAGAAAATCCACTTAACTGGTTATGTAGCTTCTTGGCAAAAATAAAAACCTTATAAACATTTTTTTCAATCTTCAATTATAAATTGACAACTTAATTTCAGTAGAACCCTACAAAGTCTACGATTGTGATTGTGTCTTTGTCCAAAAAGTGATGCACTATATTTATGTGGTTTGAACTCTATGAGATTGTAAGCTCAGTGGAAGTAAAGTTTGTACCTCCTTTCCCTACCAATCACTATCACAACCAAATTTGTAATCTATGTTATATCTTTTTACGTAGTTCTAATGCAATTTTAGTTTATGTCATATGCTGCTTGGGGGATTCACATAATTAATTAATAATTATAATAAACAAACAATTAATTTATATTTTAACAGACTGTTTCCTGTACATATGCCAATCTTGAAATATTGTAATTAGAAACCACTTTTCTGACCAATGCTCAGTGTTTTAGGCTGGAAATGAGTGGCCACTGTGAGATACCATGGAGAATTGTTTAGGGCCTGGCCAGTGCAAGTATCTTAGTGGAGACTTTGCAAGCTTATTGACAAGGACCAGTTTAATACAATGTATTCACTAGTGTGCAGAATGGCAGGTTATGCTGGCCAATGTGAAAATCTCAGCGGGCCAATGTAAAGACACACCCAGCAAGGGGCTAAGAAGTGAGTGTCATACTGAGCAAAAATATTTAGCTAACTGGTAGCTAGATCAAGAGTGATAGTTAAAGTTTCTAGCAAGCAAAAAGGGGAACCCAACTTAATCTTGAAGCCACAAAAATCTGAAAAGGCTCCAAACATCCTAAATACATAGTAAATAGTAAAAACATTTATTACATTCATTTGTTGCTAAACTGGAATGATTGGATGATAACCTGGTATATTAGATACAGTGATTGGACGGGAAGAAAAGGACTATTATGAGGTTGAAGATTGAAATGTGAAGATTGAAAATGTAAGAGATAAAACAATGAATAAATAATAATAATAATAATAATAATAATAATAATAATAATAATAAATAACCTTAATTAATAAATTAGATATTGGATCTTGCTCCAAATTGCTATAATTGCCATAGTATCCCTGTGGGATCGAACTAGATAGGCTTGCTTGGACTTCTCATGTGCCTTGGGCACCAATTAGCCTGTCACCAGTTCACTGATTGTCCTTCTTTGGACCACTGCATACTGTAAAGACAAATTGTTAATCTAACTCAGATCCTTATGTTCTTCCTGCTTCCAACATGTCAACTTTGAGAAGAGATTACTTGCTATTTATATTTACAATTGATGTGATTTTTAGGTGACAGCGTCTAACTGACAAATATTTAAGTTACTATATGTACAGTAGGATGAGTATCAGCATTGGCTGATCATCAACATTTTAGCAGGTAGCATTATTGGGGAAAAATATAGTGTTATCATACCAGTACATAATTAAGTATACACTTAATCACTTTTAATATTATACAAGTATAGAAACAAAAATACAATCTAATGTGAGAGTTTATAGAATGAGCATAAGAATGCATCCACCTAAAATCCCCTGCCCTGGTGGTTACAAGGGTTCAAAAAGGACCCAGTAATGTTTTAGGAAGTTATCAAGTGTGACTGATTGATAACTCTAGTCATATCTACAATAAGAACGAGCTACAAATGCCCCTGGGTTAGCAGAAATACACGTACATCTTAGAGGAGTGACATTAATCGAATAGGTTATGTTGTGTTCCACTGTCTCCGGAATGGGTATTGCCTGTGTGTTGCATCAGCCTTGCAAGTATGTTTCCTAAACTGGTTCTCGCATACAAAAATGTTGTTTCGGAATAGGTTGGCGTTTTTCTGGATTTCCTCGTGCTAAAATTATTCATGAACTTGCGTTGTTTGCTTAGTAGTTCAGACAAGTAAAACATTTGATTTCATAAACATGGTATGCAGATCCAGGCCTACTTTTAAATTTGTAAGCTATTTGCAGCAACTACATGATTGTTTTGGAAATGGTGAAACAGTTATGTTGCCTTCCCCTGTTGAACATTTTGAAAAACATTTCTTTATGAAAGAAAGTTTCACTGCACTTGAAAGTTTCACATCAGCACTCAATTTGAATGCATCTGTCACGCTAAATAATATATAGAGGGTTTCTTGCAGAAAGTACTAAATGACAACACCTGTGCCCTGCAGTAAGCATGCAGCTGCAGCATCAGTTGTGGTCATCCTGAACTGATGCAATGCAAGCTGTAGAGTGGAGCTGCATCATCAGGATTGGCTTCCAGTAGTATGGCTGAGTCATTTCTGTTTGACTCCTGGTTTCTTATGGCTTTAAAAGCCTGTAATGAGTCACAGGGTTAGAGTACCACAACTAAAACACATTTAAAGCAAAATGTTTTTTGGTCTACATGTTTTCCTTCACTATATCATTGTAAAGTATTGTACCTATTAGAAATATGTCTAAAATGCAGTTCTTAATATCAAACGAATAATCACTCTACTGACAAATCAGCGATCAGAATATCATTTGGCACTTATAGCCAAGCTGACTGAGCAGGTGTACACCCTATTAGTTTCATTTAATTTCATGATTCTTAAGTGTCTCTTAATCCCTCACCCCAATCATTCTTGGCAAAATTTTGAATTCACAACTCCAGATTGACACAGCTGTAAACCTTGTACAAAGCAGCACCTAATACCCTGACAAAGTAGAAGATATTACTTACTGAAGCCAAAAAGAAATAAGAAAATAACAGCAGCTTTCTTTGGATTTGTTTGGTAGACTTTACTATCAGCTGAACACAGACACTGTAAACAGGACACATCTGTTGTTTAATCATTTTTAGTTGTTGTTTATTTGGTTAAAAGTAGTGTGTAAAAATGGGTGCACAAATAACAACCCAAATCAAGTGAAAATACACTATACAGACAAAAGTTTGTGGACACCTGATCAGAAAAGCTGTATGTGCTTTTTGAACATCCCATTCCACATTTGGTGCCTATTTGCTGTTTTATATATATATATATATATATATATATATATATATATATATATATATATATATATATATATATATATATATATATCTGTATACAATATATATCTATATATGGGTATAATGGCAAATATACATGTAGGGTGAGAAGGACCAAGGGGCAGCATTCCAATTCATCCCAAAGGTGTTTAATAGGGTTGAGGACAGAGCTCTATAGCAGGACACTCATGCAGCATGTTGTAAATCATATCTTCATGGCGCTTGCTTTGCACACAGGGACATTGTCATGTTGAAACAGGTTTAAGTCTACTAGTTGAAGTAAATGGAAAATTTTATGCCATCACATCTAAAAACAAACTGTCAAACTCTAAGTTTGTGGTTACAGATTGGGGAGGAACCACATGTGGCAGAAAAAGTCAGGTGTCCCAATACTGCATAAATTCTAAATCGTAAATCGTAACTAATTTGCCTTTCAATACTGAAACCCCCAAATCTTTAAAAACCTGCAGTACACTGTGCTACAATGATTTTGTTCTTCAGCAAAAAGCAACTTTTATAATGCATTGTTTGATGTCAGCTGTGCAGTAACTCAACATAGAAAATAAACCCTACATTGTTTTTAAAGTTTAAACTTTTTCTTTTAAATTTTTATTTTTGGTTGTATTCATATATTATTGTTTTATGTATAACTCTAGAATGTAGTGAAGGTCTTTTTTCATTCCTGCAAAACAAACAATTGAGTTATGGTAGGTATATTTAATCAAAGCTTGACATATGTACATGCCACCAGTAACCAATCAGATTAGGTTTATGAGTTTATGATTAATACATTTGCTTTAGGATCTTCTGACTACTATGACTTCAAATGTCTCAGACAACACTTAAATACTTACAGTGGCCAGGCAAACTATGGCAGATTCTTTTTTTAAAGAGTATATTACATGAGGTTGTTTGCATAGCTCCTCCTGAGATACTTTAAACCACTGTAATAAAACTCTTATTGAGCCTCTGCCAAGTTGGGACATCTGCTCACCTTATCGCAGATAAGTGGGGGTAGTCCCGGCATCTGTTCAAATTAATCCATTTTGCAAACACAGTTATCCTAATCCTCTAAATATTCCCTCTCATAAACAGGAAATGGCATAGTGATATGCTTTTTGTCTATTTCTCATTAATTGTGTTTGCCAGAAGGAATATTAGAGATGGACGTCTTGCTTCTGACCAACAAATATAAAGGCAGAGTGTCCAAAATGGGGCCATGCGCATGGCAGGCCGCTTGGTGTACCTGGCGTCTCTGCATATTCATGAACCACTTCCCCTCTTTTGTTGCCTGCCTAGTCAGCAGTCACGAAACACATGGCGCTTGCTGGCAGCACATCGTCTAGATGGAGAGAGGGGGCCGTGGACGGAGGCAATGGCAGGAACCGGGACCTGTGAGGGCTGACTGACGTTTCCATCTGTGGCGAAGGCTGGTAATTATCGGGAAGAGGAGCGCCTGCAGCAGCACGCCATCTGCTAAAGGAAGGAGGAGGGGAGAGAATGGCTCAATGAGGTATGAGCGGGTGCTACTGCACCACCGGGCCACTGCCTGCTTCTGACATGAGGGTCTCGCATCTGCTGCTGATGAGCCGCGGCCGCGACACAACACACATTTAGGCACACGAAGCACACACTCACAGTCTGTGTCTGAGGCATCTGACAGGACCAAAGGGAACAGCCAAATGCTCCCTGTGACAACCCCTAAACGCCCCTCCCCTTACCTATTTACCACACTCTATATCTCCAGCTCTTACCTCACCACCACATAATGCTTGGTGCTGGGTAGGACTACAAACTTTATTTCAGTCAGTCTTCTTTCACAAGTTAGTATAGAAATTGCAGCATCATGAGCCAAACGAAAAGATAGACCATGGTGCAATGGGACAAAAAATAGATTTAAAAGAAAATCCTGGTTTAATGCAGAGAAGATGCCAGTGTTCTTTACTGATGATTGTCTGAATCATCTGCAGGATGATGCTTTTGTGAAGCTGCTGATAATGGAGTGAGGAGAAAATCTGCCAGGTGTAGCTTCTCTATTTTTTTTTCCCCATTGTTCGCTGATCTGTCTTTATATTTACAGAAACATCCCCATTATTGAACGAACATGCTGTACAGCCCACCCCAGGGATCCTCAAACTCATGATGAGGATCCACAGTGCCCCACTGCTATTATCTCTAAAGACAGCTGTATACGAAAGCTGGGGGTGTTTATATATACAGCATGTGTGTCTGTGTCTGTGTATGTGTGTGCATACTGTATGAGCAAAAGAATCTCTGTAACATGTTTTAACACAGCTCAATCATTTGACTGATAAACTGTGCAATTTTTGTGTGGAAAAAAAGATGTTTATTTTCAAACATTGATAGAGATGTGTAGCTACACAATATTTAAAAGGCAATAAAAAAATCATGATTAATATTTCTGCAGTCTGCTCTTTTCCTAATCTCTCCTCTCTCTATATTATATATTTGTCAATAAAAAATACCAGTAATTCTTTTTCCTTTTACTTCAGCTGTCCAGTTTTGGTGAGCCTGTTCCCACTGTAGCCTCAAGATTCCTGTTCTTTCCTGTGTTGTGTATTCTGAGATACTTTTCTCCTAATCCAATTTTTACCTTATTGTCAGCTTGAAGCAATCTGGCCAATTCTCTTCCCTCATCAATAAATTGATATCATCCACTCTTTTTTAATTTGTACACAATTTTGTTTAAACTCTAGTGACTGTAATGCATGCACATCCCAGGAGATCAGCAGTTTTAAAATACTCAAATGGGCCCATCTGGAACAACAACCATAATACAGTCACTGAAGTCATGAAGATCACATTTTTCCGTTGCTGTGGTGTTTGATGTGAACATTAACTGGAGCTGTCGACCTGCACGATTATATGCATTGTGTAATCACAAGCTTCATAAAACCTAAACATGGAAAATTTATATTTAAAAAGATATGTTCCAGAACTTTTTTTTTTATGTTTTCCTAAATGTTAAATGAAAGTTATTTTCACCTGGGTGTAAATGTGTTTTTTTTTTTTTTTTTTGCTGCACTGTGCTGTTAAACCTCTTGATCCCGAGTGAAGCTCTACAACAGAAATAGAAGTGGGGGGATAAATAAACGCAGCTCTACATCATAGGAATTTGTCAGACCATTTCGACAGATTGGAAGAATACAAAATGCAGCAGTGTGCTCTGATGTGTTCTTTGATCATGCTCTGGTGTGTTTTTTTTGCCTCCCTATTGCACATGTGCACATCAGAGTCAATTATATCATATGCAGAGAGGTGCATTCTCACACAACTTTAAATTAGTTTATTGCATTGTAGAAATAGGGGACTTGGTGTATTGGCCTGCAATGGAGGAAAGTTAATATTCTGCTCTGCTGAATTTTTGTATGGGTGTATGAAATGATGCAAATGCACATAAAAGACAGATACATGAGGAATAGATTGAAATAGTGACAAAAAAAGTACAAGCAACACAATATTTCCACTAACATTATTTCACAATTACCAACCAAAACATTAATTGACCAGGAAAAAATTTGGAAACAGGTCTTTTTCTTTGGCTGGAGTGGCTTTTTAGATGTTGCCGGCACTTAGGCAAAATTTGTGGCAGCATCAACAGCGGCAGTACCCCCATTCAGAAGCATTAACTCTGTGCCATGTGTCTAACAAACGGAGGCCATTCTGCAGCCCTTAATGACAAGGCAGGCACGCTCCTCTTGTCTCCCTCTCCGCTCTGTTCAAATTGCTCTCCAAATGAAGTACAGCTGTGTCGACCAGGTGCTGTCATCCCTTTCAGAGCAAACAGGAAATTATCGAATCCCCAAATTCCTCGAATGTGGCATGCACCGGCCGTCTCCTTGGGCGCCGTGGGCTTTGTACGTGGTGGCCACATCATCTCCGAATTGGAATACATTACTGCGTTCTCATGAAATGTATAGTTCACAAGTCAGTCAGTCAACTATATGGTAATGAGGAGGCCAAGGTCAGAATGGCACCAGTGTAAAAAATACAATGAGCATCAATGAATCAATGAAAATTTACATATAACTACTCATGTTGAAAAATGCAATATACATAAGAATAAAAAAAGCTCCCTCAGTTTGCACAAGTATATTAAACAGCTGCAATTTATGTGTTCATTGAAATTATATCCAAACATAATGATCAATAAATTAATATTTTTATACTGTAAGCAATAGAAGCAATAGAGTATGAATTTTTGTAGTTTGTTGGGTTGTCTGCATCTTTCCATGTGTTTGCTATGTTAGGGTCGAGTCTCAAGGACAAGCAGCAGATGAACTTATTTGATTTTGTAATTAAACCCCTAGTCAAAGGTCACAGAAAGGTCAAATGTATTCAATAACCTTTTCTTTGGTTCCTTCCTGTCTGTCAAACAGAAATATTATTAACATGTTCATATTTTAGAGCTTTATGGTTTATGGTACTTTTTTATGGTAGTTTTTTCTTGCGTATCTGTAGTTTACTCAAGTATTTCCATTTGGTGAGCGTTTTACTTTAACTTCATTACATTTAAAAAATAAAATATATTACTTTCTACTCAACTACATTTCATGAAATCAGTCATACCTTTTTATTTATGAGTGAATAAACTGGTCTTATTCACTCAAACTTAACTGGTCAATCACACAGCAAGCCACCAATCAGGGTAGACCACGCGCTCTTTTTTAAACTTGTTTTGATTACCGCTTGGCAGTGGCTGATTCAGGCTGAGGTGACAGGGGCAGCCACCCAGAGCGGCATCTTCCCGGAGAGTGGCATGGGGCGTCCACACAAAAAAATCTATCTGTTTTTTTTTTACCGCTCATTTGCACGGTCGCATCGATTATTATGTCAGGTCACAGTGAATGAACCTGGTCGGGACTCAATGTGTGCACCCACCAACCAGAGAAGTTCCCTCACTCCTACCCTTACATTTATGGATGACACGGAAAAAAGGTTTAAACCCTCAGGAGAATAAATCCGAAAAAGAGGAAAGGATTTGGGGAAAATTTGCAAAAGATAAAGATGTTTATGCAGCTCTATCACTTATCTCTTAGTGTAATGATAGAACTGGCTAATAACTGTATATGACAGGTTATGCTGTTACCTGGTGTGCTTTTACACATAATGCAACATTTCTTTTAGTTTGCATAACATTATAATTTATAGTATTTAGTTAATCATAATGTGTGCAGCTCACAACAAAGCAGTTGGAACCTAACTAGTCTAGTTTATTGTAGTTGGATTGTAGTTCAACTAGCACTTATTATTACCTTTAACTGAGGTGATTAAGATTTTCTGTGATTGTACTGAATAGGTACTGAACTGAGTTCAGTAAGGGGAACCTGCAGTGCAGATTAAAAGGCTAAATTATAAGACATATGATACAGATGTTGTACGTATCTTATGGCCACAATTAGCCAAGGAGTTCTTGGTTCTGAGAGTTTGATCAATTGTGCACAGTGACATGTATTTATTTGTGCAATAAATGCATTTAGGGTGATTATTTATACATGAAATAGAGCTCTCCAAAATTTATCAAAATAAAAAAAACGGTAGCTGAGCAGAGAGGAGGTTCTCCTTGATGGGGCCATTTATCTAAAAATTATTATTATTATACTGATAAATAAAAGACTTATCTCAGGTTTATATTTGGTCTTACACTAGTAAAATCAAACCTGAAATTGAGTTCAAATTGAAAGTTCTGCACATACACTGTACTTACTGTAAATATGTACACTAAATAAAATCTGACTAATACTCTAATCCCTCATATTATAATGTTTTATGGAACTGTGAGTGAGCTTCAGCATTAGATGTAAATCTAAAGAATAAATAAACTGTGTAAAATATACTTTGAAACGTGGTATTATGTTTTCATAAAAAGCTGTATAACCATACTAATATTTGTGTGCCATGATATGAAAAAAAGAATACCAATAAAAAAGTACCATGTTATTAGTTGGATGATCAGCAATATGTCTTCAAAAAGTTGCAATTTTAACAAAAATATGGTCAATTTTACTTAATATAAAGGTTACACAAACATCATTTACTCAAGTCTCTGGCAGATTTGACACAGCACACACAAAATATTCAAGTACCAGTGCATATTTATTCCATCCAATGTGTGCTCAGATGCATCGAAAACACCTTGACCTTGGGACTACAGAATGCACAGCTGTCAGTGTCTCCTAATGCATAATCCACAAAACACTGCTTCAGCCAACAGATGCTCACATGTCCTTTAGCTGTATGCCTTCAGTCATAGGACAGGTGCCATATAAAAAGGACCATCAAATGCATGACAAAACTCCATTTGGCTTATTGTTTACTGTAAATGAGCTGGGTGACTGTAAAAGTGCCTGTGGTTAGAATCATAATTTCATAAATGAAAATGATCATTATAATCACTGGAAGTTTTTACAGATGGTGAAGAGACCATCTCAAAATGGAAACTTAACCCAGAAACACACATAAAGCAGTCCTGTCTCATTTCCCATGTATCTTATTCTAAACCTAAAGCAACTTAGTACTGATTGGTTGGACTACTTAGAAAACTATAATAGAGGAGCAGATATACAATTGCAACATCTCAAAATGCACTCATGCTCATTACATCCATATGCAAGGACATCACTTCACCATGTATGTATGAAAACAACAGCAGGATACGTCCACTTTGTACACATCAATTTGTGTACAGTTGTCATAGTTGAAAAATTTCTGCATGCTGCTTTGTGGCAAACTCAACATAACTATAACATACATTATGTCATATGTAAACTCTATCTTGCTATAAAAGGATTTCAAACTGTGAAGAGTAGCAAGACAGCATTCATAGTGGAATTACTTTGATGCATAGCCTAAACTCTAAACCGAACTCAAAATTATTTAGTTATACCATATGATTTTAGTTGACATTTTAGCAACTATGTAGTTTTTTAACTGTGAAAAGAAAAGCTAGATCTATTTGAATGATTCCACCATCTCTCAGGTATGATAAAGGTATGCATCAAGAAACAAGAACAAATGTCTCGTAGATGTCAAAACACACACACACACACACACACACACACACACACACACACACACACACACAAAGTAAAGGTTTTAGACAGGTGTGGAATGTTTATCAATTTAATAAATGGAAAGTAATTGAACAGAGGAGAAATCCAAATCAAATCAATAATTTGTATTTCCAACCTTTGCCTGCAAAACACCAACAATTATTCTCGATACACTTGCACACAGTTTTTTAGGGAACTTGGCAGGTAGCTCATTCCAAGCAATAGATGGGTGTACCTCTGTCTCACTGGTTTCAGCCAGATTTTTGCTGATGGCAATCCTGGACATCTGTGTTTTTAACATCGCTTCTTCAAAATAGAACCCCAGTCTGCTTTGAAAGGTTTGCCTAGGAGAGACCTTGCTGATGTAGTATAACTGCCTTGTGTATTGTAGCGTACTGGACTTACCTATAAAATTTAATTATCTTTTAAATCTCACATTAGTAGCAGAGTTTGGTTGTTCCTCACACAGATTTAACCCTAACCCTAACCCTAACTTTAACCCCCTGACACAGTTTTCTGTTTCAGCTTATGACTTTGTTTAAATATATGATCCGACAAAATCTTTGACTTTGTGCAAGTACACAAAGTGTGCAAGTGAAGTTTAAGAAATTAAAGCCAAAGTGTAGTGACACAAAATCCTGATTTGATTTAGATTTTTCTTATTTTCGCTCACATTTCGCATTCTTTAAATTGATCAAAATAAACAATCAAATATTTTTAAAAGCATTCTTACTTTACAGCATTCATTCACAACAGTTGATTTCATAAACTAGTATCAGGACAAATTTCTTGTTAGAGATTTTAAAGCTCTTCTGTAAGTCGCCCAGAATAAGAGCATCTGCCAAAAGTCATAAATGTAAATGTAAATGAGCTCTCTTTATGAGCTTTGAATCATCAGTTATGGATGCTACATATTTTAAATGGGTGATTGTTTTAAGTGCACTTCTCTGCATGTGTATAATGGACATTCAATTATCTATTTTATTTGCTTAATATTTTCCGAACTACCCACAAAGATATAACACACGGTGTAATGGATGTATGATGGATGGTGTATTTTGTCCTGATGTATATTACATGTTTGTGTTTTTTGAGTTTCTACTGGTACAGTTCTAATGAACGAGTACAAGTGAAAATCTGTCATTACCTGCACCATAGAGTGAATTGTTCTTTGAAAAGCTTTCTTTGAAAAGCTTTCCTGTCCTTGTGGAGTAAATCTAAAAAAAAAAAATTAATTAATAATGCTTTTGCTCCTAGTGTATATTAAAAAAGAAAGACAAAAACTTGATTTAATTTTGTTGCCAAATCGAATTCTTTACATGTAGGTCCAAATCTGTTCGGTTTTCCCAATCTAACATCTTCTGTGAAAATTAGTCCCTTGTAGGAACCCCTATAAAAGTTGTACTTAAGCATAACTTATTTCCTTGAGCATACTTTTTGGCACCCCCAAACTGCTTTGCTCTTAATCTCTAATAAGGATGACCAATGAAGTGCTAGAGTACCCGAGGTGGACAGCTGACAGATCAAGCTTGTTAAAAGTCGTGTTTATTGGGATCACAGGACCCTGGCTTTTATTTCCCAGTGTGCTGCTGTGGTTGACCTGAATTGGAGATGATCAAACCAAACCTCTGCTGAAATCAGCTAACCTCCGATGGGCAGTCTTGCTTGTAGACTTGGCAAGCTCTTTACCTCAGAAGGAGAAAAGAAACCTCTTTGAACTGCAGAGTTCCATGAAGAATTGAGTAGCAGGACAGAAATCAAAGGATTTCTGATAGGAAAAGTGAGAGAGGACATCATTTCTGAATTAAAGATGAAGAGGAAATATGTCAGGTTGTAAATGAGGGCTGAGAATGGATTTAATTAAAAAGTATGTAGTAGGGATGTAACAATGCTTTTTCTTTCTCTTTAGTGCCCCAAGTTTATACTCAATTTAAACCCAAAGTTTATATCCCTAATGCTACACCAACAGAAACACAAAAAAAATTTAAATGCTTCATGCAACATGATCTTTGTTTGTCTTACTTAATATCTGATTGACTTGTGCTTGTATAAAACCTCCTACTTGGAAAAAAACATTTGTTTTGTTGCAATGTTTTGAATCCACTGGTCTCAGCAAGAACTATGAACTCTTCTGTTAAGCTTTCTTAATATACATTTATACACAAATATACATTGCCTCAACTTCAATCACCCAGATTTAATGAGTGTGTGCCCACTGTTGCATCAGATTCCTGTTATTTCTGTGGTCTTCTGCTGTTGTAGCCCATCTGCCTTAGAATTTCACATGCTGTGCATTCTGATATTCTTTTATGCTCACCACATTTGCAAAGAGTGGTCATATTAGATTAAGGCAGCATTTTCCTTTGACGTATCTCATAGAGAATGCTTTTGTCATTCTTTATAAACTCTAGAGACTGTGTGCTTCTTCTTCTTCTTCTTCTCCTCTTCTTCTTCTTCTTCTTCTTCTTTTCTTGGCTGCACCTGTTAGGGGTCACCACAGCAGATCATCAGTCTCCATACCACCCCTGTCCTCTACATTTGCCACTTTTAAACCAACTACCTGCATGTCTTCCCTCACCACATCTTTGGCCTTCCTCTTCTCCTCCTTCCTAGCAGCTCCATCCTCAGTATTCTACGACTGATATTCAATCTGTCCCACCTCGGCACATGTCCAAACCATCTCAATTGGGCATTCCTCACCTTGTCTTCAAAACATCCTACATGCACTGTCCATCTAATGAACTCATTTCTAATCCTGTCCATCCTCATCGTTCCCAATAAAAATCTCAGCATCAGCTCTGCCACCTCCATCTCCACCTCCTGTCTTTTTGTCAGTGCAACTGCCTTTAAATGATAGAGACTGGTGTGCATCTGAAATATTCAAACCAGCCTTTGTTTGCATTAGCAACTATGTTACAGAGTCAGCATGATCACATTATTTTTCCCATTCTTATGTTTTACGTGAACATTAACTGGAGTTAATTATTTTATGCATTGTCCTGCTGTCACATGATTGACAGATAAATGCTTGAGTGCACAGGTGTTTCTATTACAGTGGTTAGTGTGTGTAGTATATATTATAGCAAACACCCTATTCACATCTCTGAATTTGTATCTATTCAATCGGAATAATGCATTTTCTATTCTGCTAAATACTTACTATGTACATTGATCATAAATACATTTCTTCATTTTCTGAAGAGGTTCATTAAAATAGTAGTTTATTTATTTTGTATTCTCCTTTAGTAAATGTAAAATAAATGCTAGTTCTTTTACACCACTAGACATAAGCAGAACAATGAGCATGTGTGTCTTGCATATATAATGTGTAATCTTTGATATATATCTTTTCTTATCACTGTTAAAAGGAGACAGACCACAGTGGCAGTCTTTGTGAGAAAAAAAAAAAGGTGGGAGGAGGTATTGTAATGCAGTCCTGACAAAGCGTGGTGGTGATGGTGACAGCTGATGACTATTATGTCCAGGTGGCCAGGGTTGTGTTGGGGCTCTCCAAGAGCCTCCCAGCTGCCGGGATTCTTCGCATGTCAATTGGGTGAAAAGGGAAAGTGTATTCACAGCTTTTGCAAGGACACCCAGTGATCTGTTGTGGTCCATTCGACATATACGACGTTCAAAATCTGTCTCTTACATTGACTTACATTGGAGATACAGTCAAAAGCTTATAGGCTGTGGTTGCCTATGCACGTGGGTTGAAAATCCAACCAGACATTCATTATTGTAAAAGACATGGCTTGACGTGATAATACTGAAAATAAAGTACCAACAAAAAAATTATTCTGTAAAGAAATAACAATAAGGGTTAATATGAAAACTTACAATATGGTTGTATAAAGTGCTGCAAAGCTCATACACATATTCTTGTTGGCTGAAAGCCCATGGTTACTGTGCATTTTTAATCACATACCCATTTCTAGCCAAAGCTTTGGGTTCTTGGAATCTTTCCACCTTGAGTATGTAGTAAAGGTCGAAGCCTGCCAAGATGCTCGCCGTTTCCATGTAATGTTGGCTGCTCTAATGGCATGTGTTGAGGTTATAGGTCATAAATGTGATTCAGTTTTAATGCCCTGTAGCATACAGCATAGGCAGTGGGTGTCTCGGTGAGAGCAGCTCTTTGCATTGCACCATGACAGTGGCGCATGTATCAGGCTCGGGAAGGTGAATCAGTAATTGCGTGAGTGGCACGTTCCTGGCTAAATTTTGACACCAGTGTTGGAGGAGGTTGCAAGTGTCACTAGTTGCCATAACGAGTAACCTTGTTAGAGGTCTATGCCATGCAGGTATAAAAGTGTATAAAAGTCTAAACCAAAAAAAAAATATGATAAAAGACAAATCATTGTTTTTTATTAGAAAACATTTAGAATGTTTTCTAATATTGTAAGACATGTGGAGGGGAAAAAAAACAACCACCCAAAAGTCATTGTGAAACGTAGTTAGTTGCTAATCTTACTTGTAAAAAGTCCCACGCTAATCCCACGCAGTGAGCTTTAAATTCCATATGGCGGAGTTGGACCTGTCTTCCTCTTGGACTGAGCTTTTTTTTTGAGAGGAACCACATTGCTCCTCAGATTCTCTGCCTACTTTGCAGCACACAGATGGTTATTATGGAGCTGCACATAAATTGATTATGTTGGAAATTAACTGTTGCTGTCAAAGGCAGCCGCCAATCCTGTCCCAGTGTGTCCCTCTGCCCGCTGATGCATAGGATCCAGCTGATGAGCCAGATGTTGCACCAAGCTCTTCATTTTAAGGTCAGCACAGATGTGGTACGCCCTCGCATTGCTTCTACTTTTACTTTGTTCACAAAGGCTTGTTATAGATCTGTTTGTGTTTCTCATAGAGATAAGAGATTAGAGTTTTCTTTGGCCAAGAATACTTTAAAAGAGGAGGTTGGTAAAGTCAGAAATACACTTGTTATGCTATACAGCATTTTTGATTGGAAACCAGTTTTTTAGATTTATGCCATCTGTGCAGTCAATTCAATTCAATTCCATTTTTTTTCCTCCAGCCTCAGCCTCAGCCCCAACCCCACACCACCACCACCACCACCCCCAGGAGTTTATTTCCGACAAAATAAACTGGAATCAAGCTGTCACTGGTTAATCATGCTATAACAAGAAACATCTTTCCACTCAGCTTTCACAAAGTCGGTTTAATATACTGTATGACATAAATACAAATATGAAATGTATTTTTGTTTATTTTACATTTTACCAGGTTACTGTCAATATCCTCTCTAAACAACTTTAAAGCTCACTCTCGATTAATATTCTCTCAAATGATGCCTACTTCTTCATGCATTGTCATATGTGGATTAAAAATGGAGAGAGATTGAGTCAAGATGATCTGTTCCTGCAACTTCCTTTCACAAATCCACTTCATCATTGAATCTGTAGGAATTGACAATTTTGACATTTCTCTAGTTTTCTACCAATTTCAGTCATTCGACAATTCCCAAATGAAAGCTACCAACCAGGGAGGGTGAGACACTGTGAAGATAGTCATCACATGCTACATAACAGGGCAGCTGAACACACTTGTTGGAAAGCCCTAACTGCCCTTCGGAGCTCTCAGTCTCCTATGATTGGCTATAGTTTTGATTGAATGGTAAAAGCATAACTCTTTCCCTCCCACACATGGAGCAGTGTCAGTTTTGCTCTCTTGGACTCCTTAGATAGTTGTGATATTAAAGGGATTAAAAAACTCATACATAAAGTTATATCCTGAGTTTCACTTGTAGAGAAAAAACAAATATTAAAAATCTTTATTTGAGGTATAAACCCTGAATGTAGTGTTCACCAATCTGTATATAATAATAAATGGTATATGTTTAATATGTTATTAACTTGATGTCACAAATTGGCCTTATTACACATTAATTAAGAGAAAGAAAGACTCAAATGGCAAACAGGTGCAGGTATAAACTAGCAAACTAATTAGGTCCATGAGAACATGAAACTTAAATCATTTGCTCACAAGCTGCATGCAAATAATTCTATAAGTTGGAAAAGTGCATGCTTTGACATTTTAGTGAATTTGACAAAGTTTTCTATAAAAGGCATTAACCTTCCAGACAGTATAGTATGCAAAGTCTAAAGGAAATTTCGACCTGTCCAGACCTTATTTTCATCACACACACAACTCCTTATCCAGTGTTTCTGTCCAACGCGTTTGAATTATCACAGAGAAGCAGCCATATTGAGTGCCTATCTCTTCTGTAACAGCCTGCCTTTATCTGTAAAGTGGGGAGTGCAGGCTGCAGCGAGTGTCTGGCCAAGGATGCTGTCCATGGCCATGAATATGGATGCTGTGTCAGGTGTAAAAGAGTGGGCTCCTGTGATGCGGTGCTGTCTGTGACACATCCTCTGCTCAACTCCCAGCTCCAATCACACCCCAGATGTACCAGAGCTGCTGCTACTGTCACTCAATCTGTGGCCTGCAGTCTCAGCTGACAGCCGGAGCCCACGGCCACAATGAGTGGAGAAATAGTAGAGACAGAGGAACCAACGGAATGGTATGATTATATAGGGGTAGCATGTTTTTTTTTAATTAAGGTTGTACGTGAAGAAGAATCCTTGTATAATTTTGTTTAGATGATATTAATTACAATATTTGAGGGGCAAGTTAAATGATAAGTTGCATCTTGAATAATTCTTCTTCCATTTTATGAATTTGCCCATTATACAGATTTTTAATGTACTCTTTCCACTGGGAATTTTTTTCCTGTGAAAGTTCAATGAGGGCTCTGTTTGTACTCCAACTAATATGCAATTTGCTGGTTAATACAAGTATATTTCTACTTTGATTGGTCACAAACAACCTTTTATGTGCTGTTATATTTACATTGTAATAAATTATAGATTTAACACAAGTGTTTTTTGCTAGTTTTATGCTTGGTACGTTGTTCCAAAATGCAAGCATTGTCATTTCCGAAAAACCCTTGTAATTTTTTATTTTGCTATCCAATATATTAGCATTAACAATCCCATGTTTTTGTGGCAGTCATCATCTTACTTTGACACAAAAAAAGATGAGAGCAAAGATAAATATGACTCCTAACTAGATACAACTATTTTATCAATAAAAAAATAAAAACAATCACTTGTGGCTGCTAAAGTTCAGTTTACACTTTGAAATTTTCATAATTTATTTTTTATTCAATATAAAAATAATTGTTGTTAAACACACAATATACTGTAAATATGCCGCTATGCTTAGAGAGCCATCAAATCCATTGAAAAGATCTACTGTTTACTCTAATAATAACCAATTTATTTACATAATAGTCATCAATATCAATGTTGTTAAAACATTGATAGGATTATCAGTCAGTTTTACACTTCAGGCAAGGTTCAAACTTCAGGGCACATTCAAAATCATTGAATGAGCCAATGTATTTGCATACTCCCATATAAATAAAACAAAGTGTGAAAATGTTTTGTTGTTGGAGCTGGTGTGAAACAGATTAGCTAGATAAAGCTCATGAGCACAGACGTATTATGTCGGAAGATTAGAAGACAAGCATGAGATTTGCATGGGAACTCATCTTTTAAACTTTTTTGATCAAATATTTATTAATACTATATCAATGTATATGCTGTAGCCCATGGGCATTACCTCTACTGATAAGAATGCACAGTAAGAACAATGATGATCTGTGTCAATGCTCACAAAGATAGCAAAAATACTATACGTAATGTTTCTGTCAGCATTCAGCCTTCTTTGAAAAAGGCAGTGCTGTAAACCTGGGAATGAACCAATCAAATGAGCACTCATTGTGTTAATTAACTTTTATATATAAAAAAAAAAGACTAGTAAATTTGACACAAAGACCAGAAGACGGATATATGTTGATTAGCAGATCTCTGTGGTTCTCTTATTTATGTGCTTTAACTAAAATCACAAACTTTTTGAGCTGTTTAATGTTTTTTTTTGTTTGTTTCAGAATTTCATTTTGGCAGGAAAAGTTTTTAAAATTGACTTTTGACAGAAGGTTTTGTTGCAAGTGGCAGTGTGTGGTTTTCAGTGTTGGCAGAAACAACCGTATAACATATGGAGGACCGAATCTGCCAGATAAAAAAGAAAAAACAAATAAATAAATAACATAAAATAATAACTAAATGACAAACAAATAGCAAATACATTAGTAAGTGATTTAGGGAGAAAAAATTTACATATTTTGATAATTTTCTTCTTTGTGTTTCTGTATTTAGATATTATTTTAGCCAATCTTTTCAGCATATATTAATTAAGTTTTTTATACATGTACTCAAATCTGGGTAAAAAGTATTACCTGAACATTATATTTATGCGTCTTTGGTAATGTGATAATGAGGAGTTAGGACTCTCGAATTCAGAGATGAGACATGATCTCTGAATTATGACCTAAGGCCAGACAGATTTTTGGTATGCATTTGAATAACCTTTTCTTGATAACCAAAGCCTACAGTATACTAAAATTGGATTCTGAAAATGTATTCCAGATAATAAAATTTGAATTAAAAATGGGCAAGCATGATTTGCCACCTTTCTTAAGACAGCGATTTTAAAGTTGTGGGCCTCAGCACTAATAAACACTGGGGTTCCCATATGGGAGATGCTGTTATGTAATATATATTTTTATAACTTTTAAATATTTATAATTGAAATTATATTATTGCTGGTTTTAACTATGATACAACAATATTTAAATACTGCCATTGCATCCATATCTATGTTAGAATAGTTCAATTAGAAATATATCCAATTTAACAGTAAATATATACATTTTTATATATATATATATATATATATATATATATATATATATATATATATATATATATATATATACTATGAACATTATACTGTTGGTGTTACAGAAGGAGCCGAGACAATCATAGAGGCCTCTGAGGTAACGTCAAACAAACAAAAAGGTTTGTACACCATAGATTATTAAGATATTTTTTTACCAAACATTGTCAAAAATGGGCTGTAATATAAATTATTAATACATTTAATAATTTAATACATTTAATAACTGTGAGGTATATTCTAAGCTGCTAGGAGATTGCTTAGATACTCAGAACACAACAAGGCCAATAAAAGCATTGTATGTCAAAAGAAAAAAAAAAGGTGTGACATTATAAATGCTCATAACATGTTATAATAGTTAGAGATTACATAAAGTTGAGACTAATTTGATTATCAGAGATTTTGAATACTGACCATTAAATTATATAGTAAAGCACATTTCTCATCTTGATAATTTTCATGGAGAAAACAAATAACAAAAAACAATTTTGCTGTAATGAGATTAAAATATAAAATTGATGTCTCTAATTACAGCATAATAGTATCTAGCCAGAATGGGTTAAGTATAAAAATGGTATTTCAACCTCCTAAATGTTAAATCTACATTGACAGCAAGTTGTCATGAAAAACATACCGTAGGTAAACCATTTTTCTGTCACAAACACTGTTTCAGTTCTGCTAGAAAGTCTATAACTAAACTAACGATCGTTTCTATTATCTAATAACGATTTTTTTTTTGTTTGTTACCACTAAAGAAATGCTTCTATTAAATAAAATGACTATACCAAGAAAGGTTTCAAACACTCTATGACTCCTTGGTCTCTAGTGATGGTTGGTTAATTGATCAGATTTGACAGAGCAATGCATTACATATTGGCTCATTAATTCCATAATCAGAATGATGTTGGGCAAACACACACATTAACATTAAACATACAGTTCTGCAATCTGTCCTATTCTGTATATCCGTACAATGAGTGTACAATAGGTGCTCAGTCTATCAAGTTTATTTTCTCATCAAAAATCATTTTGAGAGAACATCTATAGAGACTATACAATACACTTTGCATTCATTACACCAGCATTTTCTCAATCACTGCTAATGATTTAATGGTACAGTGTTAGATACCATACAAGTCATTAATACGCTACCTAAGGACATTTCTTTAGAGCAGAGATGCCCAAGGTAGGGCCCACATGCCAGCGTTGGCTCGTTGTGACATTTGATTAAATGAGAAGAAGAGAAAATGCCATTTGGAACAACATTTGGAAAATAAAGACCAGCTTCATCTCACTCATTAGAGGTTGCTGATTACCTGTATTAGGTATCGAGCTTTATTGTACAATAAATTGTATCGTTCCTCATTGTACTATACGTTTCACTGAACTGGAACTTTGAAAAAAAAAAACTACAGTAGATAAGCAGATTATGGAGTAATGCTTCTTTTTATTTATTTATTTTTAAATATAAATGAGAGGAACCATGGCAACCCTAATTTTCAATATAATGTTGGTACAAAGCCCACAGCCCTCAATCAAGTTTGATTTTTGGCCCTTTATAGGAAAAAGTGTGGGCACCTTTGCTTTAGAGCAATTTATTTTGATGTGGATGCCAAAGAGAAAACTTGTATTGATATCTTTTTAGTTGGAAAGACAGGGACCTAAGCCCTGCTAGTCTATTTATACCAGCCACCCCTGCTGGTCTGTCAATCCTCTGTGATTAAACAGATTTCTTTACTTTTAGAGAATAAAGTTTTCAAGTCTTATCAGTTTCCAAAGAAATGGTCTTTATGACAACCCTCTGTTATGGGCTTTAACATAAAACTGTTAAGGATTTTAATACGATAAGCTTGTCTTTGAAGTGGCAGTCTAGTTTATTATGAAGGTGTTTATTGGAGGTCAGGGCTCTCTGCAGTTTTTTTTCATAGTAGTCTTGGCATTGGTATGTACACAGGGGCATTATCACAACAGAAAATGTGATAGGAA
The DNA here is from genome assembly GCF_014805685.1 of Silurus meridionalis. NCBI lineage: Eukaryota > Metazoa > Chordata > Actinopteri > Siluriformes > Siluridae > Silurus > Silurus meridionalis. The sequence goes on along the minus strand of NC_060891.1, from coordinate 11,290,666 downwards.
TTTTAAATCTGTTTCCATTATGTGGCAACAATTCCACATAAACCACATATAGGTGAGATGGTCAGCTGTCTATATATTTTAATCATAATCATGTTTCATAATAATTTTTTTTCACATTAGACTGCATTTTCTACCCAATAAGGACAAAAAACTATATCCAGATTTGTATTGTGGTCTGTCAGAAACCTCTCTTTAGAATCTAATTTTTGGCCAATTTTTAAATCTTTTATATGCTTTCATGTGCAGTGCACTAAGAAGAGGCTTCCGTCTGCCCACTCTGCCACAAAGCATAGCAATGATTGACCTTTGCAAGTTTCTCCCATATCCACAAATGATCTCTGGAGCTGAACCAAAGTGACCATTTTCTTGGTCACTTCTCTTACTTAGGCTCTATGGCCCTGATTGCTCAGTTTGGTCTAGCAGACTGCTCTAAAAAAATCATAGTGGCTCCAATGCCTTTAGCTTCTTTCAGCTAAAAATTATGAAGGCCAATGTTCTCTCGGGATCTTTCAGCACAGCAGAATTTGTTTACCCTTCCCCAGATCTGCAGGCAGTTCCTTTGACCCCATATCTTTTTATTTGCTCTGATGTGCATTTCCATCTGTTTGATCTTACATAGAAAGGTGTATGCCTTTCCAAATCATGTCCATCATTTGCCACAGGTGCACTCTAATCAAAGGGCTGAAACATTACAGCAATAATCCAGAGAAATGAGATGTACCTGAGATAAATTTCAAGTGCCATAGAAAATGGTCTGAATACTTAAGCCAATATCATTTATCTTTTTATTTATTTTTATAAAAAAATTTAAAAATCTTGTTGTTTTTGTGTCATTTTTAGGTATGAAGTGAAAATGGGCTTCTGTAATAATGTGAAAAAAGTATTTTAGCATAAGCACTGTATGTAAATGCAAGACTTTTTTTTAATCTATTATACATTAGATGCTTAATGTGATGAAGGGATAGAGGATAATTAAAATAAAATGTTCTTGAAAAACTGTGTTTAAACTGACAAGCAAAGCAAGCAAAAGAACCAAGAATAACTGTTACATCAAATACACTCATACCACATTACACACTACCATGTGTTATGACCAACTGTTATGTTGGGAATAGCAACACATATCCAAACTCATAGGTAAGACATTGTATATTTTTTATACTGTATGATTGGAGAATATAGTATAATACAACAAAGAGAAATCAGCACTTGCTTTCTCTGGCTCTGAAATTTTAAAAGCTATTCTTTTAACAGTTTATACAAATTATACTCTCAAATAATATTTGACCTTCTTTCATGCAGTTTTGCAAGGCACCACTGAGAATATAGACTTTGTGTGTGAGTGGTGTAAGGATAAAGCTATGTTTAAATTCTATGTTAATGGGATATGGCAGAAAATTGTTAAATTAGACAACACTATGTATGTCCAACTGGGACTATTCAGCCCAATTACAATATTTGAGAAAGTAAATGTGTTTGTGAGGAGAGCAGGGGAAAAAAGTGCTTATCTCGTTTCTCAAAACACTCCTGTAGAATATCTTGGAATATCCAGACAGACAGAAAAAGAGGTGAAACAATGTCATGATTTTGGAGCAATGTGCACTCATTGTTTCCAGAGTTAGATTGGAAATGGGTGCAAGGGTAGGTGCAGGGACAGAGGAGGGAGGACTTTTTTTGTGTGTGATTCATACCCAAGCGCAAAAAGACAGAAACCACAATTCTACTCTATCAGGACAAAACACCTTTGCAGAAAGATGCTATGAAGTGAAAAAAGGCTAAATATTTTCCCCCAGCTTAGCTGGAGTAAGGAAGGCAGAGAGAGACAAAAAAAGAGGGAAGGATATTTTCCCTTCACTGCACCACCATCTCTCTTTGTTCTGAGAGGCCTGTTCACCATTCTGCATGATTAACAATATTATCTGTACCTGGCCACGTCTGCCGGCAGGCTGCATGCCATTGTGTTCCCGTCAGGGGTGAGCGGCCAGGCCCTGGTGTGGCACTGAAGCCAGCCCATCAGGTGTCACCAGAGGGCTGCCCAATCCCAGGCGAGCTTGTGCTGATATTCACAGTAATCCGAGAGAAGCGTTTAAACTAATATCTTCCCAAAAACAGGGCATTTAGGTATGGTGGGGGTGTTTGAGCCCTATGGGGGCAGCACATGAACCTGGTGTATTGACCTCCATCTGTTTGAACTGCTGAACCCAAATAGAACATTCAAAATATCACAGAATGAATCAGGCTAGTTCACTTACACACACACACACACACACACACGCACGCACGCACGCACGCACGCACGCACACGCACGCACACACACACACACACACACACACACATCTGCTTTGTCTTATATCCATAGAAGGACCATCCACTGATAATTATTGATGCAGCAAGTTAATGCCATACATGAACTGATGGGATGGGAACCTGGCAGCTGCACTGACAATGCATTATATATTACAGTACATTGCAGCACATACAGTATACTGTATTTTAGGGGACTAACCACATGTGTTTTAAATATGAATATTTCACATACAGTACAGACCAAAAGTTTGGACACACCTTCTCATTCAAAGAGTTTTCTTTATTTTCATGACTATGAAAATTGTAGATTCACACTGAAGGCATCAAGGGCTATTTGACCAAGAAGGAGAGTGATGGGGTGCTGCGCCAGATGACCTGGCCTCCACAGTCACCGGACCTGAACCCAATCGAGATGGTTTAGGGGTGAGCTGGACCGCAGAGTGAAGGGAAAAGGGCCAACAAGTGCCAAGCATCTCTCGGGGAACTCCTTCAAGGCTGTTGGAAGACCATTTCAGGTGACTACCTCTTGAAGCTCATCAAGAGAATGCCAAGAGTGTGCAAAGCAGTAATCAAAGCAAAAGGTGGCTACTTTGAAGAACCTAGAATATGAAATTTTTCAGTTGTTATGTATATAATTCAATCTACAATTTTTATAGTCATGAAAATAAAGAAAACTCTTTGAATGAGAAGGTGTGTCCAAACTTTTGGTCTGTACTGTATCAAGTAAAAATATATTGAATAAAACCATTGTGTGTATATATATATATATATATATATATATATATATATATATATATATATATATATATATATATATATATATATATTCCTTATAGTCTTATAACAAGTTTTCACCAAAACTTGTATTTTCCTCTTGCAGATTCCCTTCCCTCACAAATTACTCCTGTCACTCTTCTCCACCCACTCCACCCTGCCTGCACTCTTCTCTTTACTTACTCTGTACTCTGTCTTACTCCTACTAACTCTTATTCTCCTTCTCTCCAGCATGTACCTCCACATCTCCAGGCCCTTCTCAACCTGCTCCATACTCTTACCACAAATCACAATACCATCATAGCACATCCTTCCCAGCTCGGTCAATCAGTACAAATCATTTTCTCCTTCTTTAGTTTCCAACTTCACATACAGCTCCTCATATGCCTTTTTCTTAGCTTTTGCTCTTCACCTGCTGCCACATCTTCTTGTACTCCTGCCTTCTTTTCTGCCGATCTTAATTCTGTTTTGCCAACCTCTTTCCCCTTATGCTTTCCTGCACTTCCTCATTCCACCACCATGTCTTTTTGTCTTTCCTACTTTTTTCCAGATGTCACACCAAGTACCTTCCTAGCAGTCTCCCTTATCACATCTGCAGTTATTGCCCAACCATCCAGCACCACCGAGCCCCTGTCTGACCTCTCCCCTGAATCTCACACTACAGTCTTCCTCCTTCAGTTTCCACCATCTGATTATTTTTTTCAGTCTTCACTCTCCTCCTCTTAATCTTTACCTCCAAAGCCATCCTACAGACCACCGTCAGATGCTGTCCAGCTGCACTTTCAGGTTGCATCTCCTGCATAGAATATAGTCCACATGCGTGCACCTTCCTCTTATACGTTACTCTCCTCCTTCTTCTTAAAATATGTATTTACAACTGCCATTTCCATCCTTTTAACAAAATCTACCACCATCTGCCCTTCCACATTCCTCTCCTTAAAGCCATACCTACCCATCACCTCCTCATCACCTCTGTTCCCTTCACCAACATGGCTATTGAAATATGCCCCAATCACCAATCTTTCATTCCTAGGTACACCTTCTACAACTTCATCTAACTCACTCCAGAATTTTTCCTTCTCCTCCATCTCACAGCCCACTTGTAAATCATAAGCACTCATGACATTTATCATCACCCCTTCAACTTCCAGCTTCACATTCATCACCCTATCAGAAACTCTCTTCACCTCCACTACACTCTTACAACACTCTTCCTTCAGGATCACCCCTACATCATTTCTCTTTCCATCCACACCATGATAGAACAGTTTAAACCCACCTCCAATGTTCCCAGTTGTTGGTAACCCGGGCATTGACCAATACGGTATGAAATTCTGATTCATGATCCGCATATTTGTTTTGGCATGATTTGACATGTTTTACGTGACATGGATGCCCTTCCAAATATAGGATTATCAAAGCTATTTTACCATTTTTACTAACATCAAACTTTAAATTTATTTCCTGGTTACATAATTGCACTTTTGAGCATATAGTACAGTAATAAACTTTCTTTCGGCTTCTCCCATTAAGGGGTCGCCACAGCGGATCATCCGTATTCGTGATCCGCATGTTCTTTTTGGCACATGTTTTATGCTGGATGCCCTTCCTAACACAACCCTCCCCATTTATCCGGGCTTGGGACCGGCACTAAGAGTGCATTGGTTTGTGCAACCCTAATGGCTGGGTTTGGTTCCCTACAGTAATAAAAAGGGTTATTTATAATTGCACTCTGCACTGTCACCTAGATGACCATGAGTTCCCTTTTGAGTCTGGTTTATCTCAAGGTTTCTTCATAATACTATCTGATTGAGTTTTTCCTTGCCATTCATTTCCAGATTTCTCATTAGGGAAAATTGATAAATGAACATATATTTCTGTAAAGCTGCTTTCTGATAATAGAATATACGTTATGTAAAGATGAATGAATTAAATAGTTCCTTTGGCAGATCAGTTTGCTCATTTTAAGCAAACAGATTTAGACAATGTCCAGCTTGAATTTAGTTTAAATATATAGAAATATGTTTAAACATTGTATATTTAGATTATTGTAATCTTATATTAGTAAATACTTAATAAATGGGACTATATTCACTTGCTAAGATGACTTATTTTTTTGCAGTCTCATGAAGATACTGTTGTTGAAGGTTGTACCAACAGAACAGATCTCTCACTGAGTCTGGAGGGGGCAGTGGTGGGTTTGGTACTGGGGCTTCTGATTTCATTTTGTATTCTCTTTCTCTCTCCTCCCCTATCTGTCATTCACACAGACGCCCTTTACGCAGAATAATTGACTCAGCTGCAGTCTCTGTGATATAATAACCAGTTTACCCTACTGAAAGCATTTCACAAGCTCAGCCCTAGTATAAAGCTAATTGTTGTAGAGAGGGTGCGTACGAGTGTGTGAGTCTGTGTGTGTGAGGCTAATGATAAGAGCAAAAAAAGCAAAAAAAAGAAAGGAAAGACAAATTCGCGCTGTGAGCTTGTGTGTGGTGGAAGCGACATTTATCTTCTGCGAGACACTGTTGTCCCTGAATCCCCCCCATAAAAAGAATGGGCTTGTGGTATTTTGCGCTACTAAATACTTTTCAAAACCCCCAGTGCTTCTTTTTCTCCCAGCTATGAGCACTGCTCTACCATCCTGCAGAGCAAAGATAGGAAGTTTAATATCGTGAGAACATTCCTTTCTTTCTTTCCCATGTAGAAAGTGATGGTTTTCTTCATAGTTTTTTTGTTGTTGTTGTTACTGGTGTTATTAATTAGTTGAAATTCCTTCTGCTTGCTCACATCACAGAAGAAAGACCATTGCTGTCTTAAGTCATTTATCACCAGAGACTAAGTAATGTATTTATTTGTTCATCTTCAGTGAACGTTTTATCCTGGTCAGGATCCTGAACCTATCCTTGGAATGCCAGGTGAAAGAAGTACACCATGAATGGGAAACTATTCAATTTTAGGACACCATTAAGACAGTTATTCACATTTAAAACATGTAAATTAGTCATTGGAAGGTGGAAGAAAATCAGTGAAAACCACATTGACCCTGAGATGCAAAAAATGGACCAAATCTAAAAAAAAGGTTTTTGTTGTTAAAAAAATAGATATAGTAAATGAAAGCTTTTAAATGTTTGTGTGTTATTGCATTTAGTGTTGACGGTTTTAAACAGTTGATGAGAATTAAAACATTTTGTAAACCCAGATATTTTTTTAATTTAACTTCAAACATTATTATAAGTTCACCTTTATTAACAAGTAGACTACATTCTCTGCACATGTCCAAACCAACTTAGCATGTCCCACATGCACAGTCCCTTTAACAAACATGTTTTCTAATCCTGTCCATCGTCGTCACTCCCAATAAAAATCTCAACATCTTCAGCTCTGCTACCTCCTGTCTTTTACTCAATGCCACTGTCTCTAAACCATACAGCATAGCATGTCTCACCACAGTCCTATAAACTTTCCCTTTCACTCTTGCAGAAACCCTTTTATCACAAATCACTCCTGTCACTTTTCTCCACCCACTCCACCCTGCCTGCACTCTTTTCTTCACTTCTCTAACACACTCTCCATTACTTTGCACTGTTAACCCCAGGTACCTGAACTCCTCCACCTTCTCCACCTCTTCTCCCTGCAACCACACCACTCCACTGCCCTCCCTCTCATTCACACACAGAGTGTCTTACTCCTACTGAATTTCATTCTCTTTCTCTCCAGCGCATACCTCCACTTCTCCAGGGTCTTCTCAAACTGCTCCCTACTCTCACAACAAATAACAATATAATCCGCAAACATCATTTTCCACGGAGACTCTTGTCTGACCTCATCCGTCAACCTGTCTATTACCACTGCAAATAGGAAAGGGCTCAGAGCCACGTCATTGCTGTCACACTGTCATCATACATGTCCTGCACCACCCTCACATACTTCTCTGACACACATGACTTCCTTATACAATTCCACAACTCCTCTCTTGGCACCCTTTCGTATGCTTTCTCCAAATCCACAAACACACAATGCAACTCCTTCTAACCTTCTCTAAACTTCTCCATCAACATTCTTAAAGCAAATATTGCATCTGTAGTGCTCTTCCTCTGCATGAAACCATACTGTTGCTCACAGATGGTCCCCTCTTCTTTCAGCCTGGCTTCCACTACTCTTTCTCATAACTTCATGGTGTGACTGACCAACTTTAATTCTCTGTAGTTACTGCAGGTCTGCACCTCTCCTTTATTCTTAAAAAACCGGTACCAGCACACTCCTTCTCCATTCCTCAGGCATCCTCTCATCTTCCAGAATCTTGTTAAACAATCTTTTTAAAAACTGCACTGCCATCTTTCCTAAACATCTTTACGCTTCTACCGGTATGTCATCTGATCCTACGGATTTTTCACACTTCATCCTCTTAATCCTATCTACTTCCTGCTTCACCATCCCCACATCATCCAACCTTCTCCTTCTCTCATTTCCCTTATACATCAGCTGCTTAAAATACTCCCTCCACCTTCTCAACACACTCTCCCTCTCTGTGGACACTCTCACACAAGTCAACACATTTCCCTCTCCATCCTTTATTGCTCGTGCTATTTCTTGTAGCACATCCTTCCCAGCTTGGTCCCTCTCCCTGGCCAAATGGTACAAATCCTTTTCTCCTTCTTTAGTGTCCAACTTCACACAGCTTCTCATATGCCTTTTCCTTAGCTTTTGCCACATCCCTCTTCACCTGCTGTCGCATCTTCTTTTACTCCTGCCGACTTTTTTCATCTCTCTGCCGATCCCAATTCTGTTTCGACCCACCTCTTTTTCCTTATGCTTTCCTGTACTTCCTCATTCCGACAGTCCATCTCTGTCATTTTTTCTCTCTCCAGTTATCGCACCAAGTACTACCTAGCTGTCTCCCTTATCACTTCTGCAGTAGTTGTCCAATCATCAAGCACCTTTTCACCACCACCGAGCCCCTGTCTGACCTCTTCCCTGAACCTTACACTACAGTCTTCCACCTTCAGTTTTCACCATCTTATTATTTTTTTATTCTTCACTCTCCTCCCCTTCTTCTTTTCTGAGGCCATCCTTCTACAGACCACCATCTGATGCTGTCTAGCTGCACGGTCCCCTGCCAACACCTTACAGTCTCCAATCACCTACAGGTTGCATCTTCAACATAGCACATAATCCACCTGTGTGCACCTTCCTCCACTCTTATACATCACCCTATGCTCCTCCTTCTTCATAAAATACGTCAGAACCAGTCTATTGCTGAGCAGCCCCATGAAAGCGGCGAGGGAGAAAATACTGAAATGCAGCTGACTGATTCTTGGCCTCCTGAAACTTGTTGACCATCGTATTTATGGCCTCGCTGAACACGACAGTCACCACCACAGAAGCATCCAGCAGAACAGACTTATCCAAAAGGGTGAGCCACAGGTCTCTAAGCAGTCTCCTTTGTGGCCCTGAGAGCCAGGTCTGTTGCACTCTTTAACCACGTTGCTGCCTGTAGGCATTCCCTCGTCAAGCTCTCGCAGAAGGTCGGTCTGATAAGCCTGTAACACAGCCATCATGTGCAGGCAGCCGGCAACCTTACCTGCCACCGTATAAAGCTTGCTCACCAAAGCTGAGAAAGTCCTCAGAAAAAATATGAAGCATGGTGCTCTTACAGGGCAGAGAAACCGCTGGAAGGAGTGCTTCCGAACCCTGGCAAAGAACGCTGGTTCTAGCAGTTGAGGCAGAAGAAAAGGAACAGGCCCATTTCCAAACCCTGTGGCAGATTCCACTGCGAGCCCCATGAGCTCAGTCGCCGCTTCGGTTATAACTCCTTAGATGTTATGAGGAAGAAACCTTGAGAGGAACCAGACTCAAAAGGGGAACCCATCCTCATTTGGGTAACATTAAGAGTGTGATCATAAATCTTTAAACAATACAGAACACTGGAGAGTGAGAACTAACATGAGCACTGGGGTGTCCGATTATAAGTAATGTTCTTTCTACAGTCTTATACAGTCATTATGGTTATAAAACTAGGAGCTACTTATCAACTTATAAAATAGCTCAACATTTGCGATCATCACAGATCCAACACCAGCTTCTCCATGCCAGAGTCTTGAAACACTCCAGGAGGTCCAATGTCAAAACTCCACACATGAAGTGGGATCCAGCTGGCACTGGTACATCTCTGGGTGATACAGGAAGTTTGCAAGTTCTGCATCTATTTCTTTAAAGGTCCATAATCTTCATGAGGTGGGACGTGACTGGAGCCGGCCAAACCTTAGAATGCCTTGGGATGGGTAAAGAAAGAGAAGCAGTGGAGAGAAATTAGCGTCGCTGCTGTTCATGATATGAACAGCACAAGTTGATAATGTGCATTTGATCAGATGTACTGGAGCACAAGTTTATGATATTTGACATATGTTATGTGTAGGCTTTGCTAAAAAGATATGTTTTTAATCTAAACTTAAACTGGGAGAATGTGTCTGAGCCCCGAACACTGTCAGGAAGACTATTCCGAAGTTTAGGAGCTAAATGTGAGAATAATCTACTGCCTTTAGTGCACTTTGCTATTCAAGGAACTACTAGAATGCCATTAAAGAGCACCACAGATGCATTATTTGCTTTAAAAATGTTGATGAAGTAGTATAGAGAAGGTCAGAAGGAGTGTGAATTTAGAGAAAGTGTATGACAGGGTACAGAGAGAGGAGTTGTGGTATTGTATGAGGAAGTCAGGTGTGTCAAGGAAGTATGTGAGGGTGGTTTCACTGCATCAAGAATCGGCTCTGAGCCCTTTCCTGTTTGCAGTGGTGATGTTGACGGACGAGGTCAGACAGGAGTCTCTGTGGACCATGATGTTTGCAGATGATATTGTGATTTGTGGTGAGAGTAGGGAGCAGGTTGAAAAGAGCCTGAAGAGGTAGAGGTATATCAGTAGGAGAATGCTGAGGATGGATCCACCAGTAAGGAGGAAAAGAGGAAAGCCAAATAGGAGGTTTATGGTTGGGGTGAGGAATGACATGTAGGTAATTGGTTTGATAGAGGCAGATGTAGAGGACAGGGGGTTTTGAGACGGATGATCCGCTGTGGTGACCCCTAACGAGAGATCCAGAAGAAGCAGAAGAAGAAGAGGACACTTTTCAGAGGGGTGAAGGTAATTACAACAGCAATTGGGAACTAAATGTGGAATTGGATGTCTAAAAAAGCCCATAATCTAAAGGTCAGGTGTCCACATACTTTTGCTCATATTGTGTATTTTATGTGCTTTAGTGTGAAAGTAGTGCTTCAATATTTCAAAGAAAAATAAGTATTTTTATTGATTTAGATATTCATTATATTTAATTTTAGACTCACAGAGTAATGTGTCCATTGTTGACTCTTGCTTTGACTTGAAACACTTACAATATCATAAGAGATACAGTATCATAAGCATAGAAAATATGAAGGGATAATGTCTGCACAAACTGTAACAGGACATCATGACTGACACTGTGGTTTGTGACTGTGATGGTCTGGTGTGTGGTTGGTTTTTCCTCATTTCTCTCTTCTTGTCTTCTCCCCCTCAACTGCCAAAAATTTTAGGGGCTGCAGAAATCTGCTCGGCAGATGGGTCCCTCGCTTTTTACATCTCACTTGAGGGACTAGGGAGAAAAAAACCCTAACTCAATCTGCATCTCACAGTGCAGCATCAACGAAGTTGTTGAAATAAGGAATTGATGCAGTGGTATAACACGGATTCCCAATCTAGCCCCCACACCACTTTGCTAGACTCTTCAAAGTGAAGACCATGTTTTATGTCTCCAATTGCAGGAGCAAAGCAGAACCCAAGCACACGTTGTATGCCTTCTGTTTCCCAATTTGAAAAATAAAAAAAACATTGACGTTATCGAGAGCACGGGAAGGACAGTGGGGATTCGCACATGGTGTGGAGAAAGAACTACAAATCCCAGCAGGGTCAATGGTGGAAACAGACCAGCTGTCCGTGGTTTGTACATCAGATGGATCGTCGTAGATTACGAAACCACAAACTAATGAGGACCAAAGTGCGGCCCTGTGTATTTTCCTGCTTTGTTGTTGCCTTCCTTTCTATAAATTCAACAGAAGTTATTTCATTCTTGCCTCTAAGCTGTGGTGTGTTCACTGCCAATGTTTGGTGCTCGGTTATGTTTGTTCCCTCAGCCTGAAGACGAGACTCGGGGCATGGCCCGCCAAAGCTGCCATCTAACTCCCGCCTTTTGGTTTATTTAATTCAGAGTGCATCCCATACGCCTCCGCACCAACTGTCGGCATCAAAGTTGCAAAAATTGTTTACACAGAATGTATCATTACAAATTGTGAACTAGAACATTTAAGGATAAGCATTTATTTTTAAAGAATCAATCATCAGGAATCAATAATCAGATTATATAACATTTTATGGTACACAGAAATGTTTAAAAAACTAAATATATATCATATTAGGCCAGATTGAGCAAATATTTATGAAATTTATTATAATATTAGACTGATAATGTTTTTTGTTTTCCATTTTTGTAAAGTACATATATTTCTAAATCAAACTGTTTTAAATAAATTATATTTTAAATGAGCATGTTTATATGTTGTGATTTTCAGCACTGCAAAACAAAGAACAAAGAATCGTTTGTATAAATGAATACAGAGAAGGCCACGCTCCAAGCTGTGTCAATCTCTGTTAAGTCAATCATTTTCTCTCACATACTGTAAATAGGTTTTCATTAAACACACTCACAGGTGTGGACACTAAACTCATTACCTGCTCATTCTTGATGACTCCTCCCCCTACTGCTTCCACAACCAGAGCTTACACTCAAAAACTCAAAGTTTTTCTAAGAATTTGCTAAAGAATCTGGGCCATTCTGCCTCATGAACATGTAGTTGGTATCTTCTCATCTAGCTTCTTCTTCTTTGGTAATCAATAGGGTTAAGAATTTACAATATAAAATGGTTTTCATTTTAATAACTCTTTTCTTGGTCACTACCTATTTTTGGTTAGTTAACTGTGGGAAAAATAATTAGCAGGTGTTTCCAAGATGGTAGTATGCGTTAAAATCATAAGCAGCAAATAAAATCGGCAGAGTTGTTAAAGTAAAAGTTTGTGTTGAAGACTGAAAGGAAAATAAAATAAGTTTGGCTGCATTATCAATGTGTATGCTTGTATTATTAGAAAACTTTCAAACACTGGAACCTTAACTTGTCCTTACCTAGTTATTTCCCTATAAAAATATCCCAATTAGTAAAATATAACAAATATCTTATGGCTTCTAAATGTATTCAGTTGTCATTAATTTGATAACATGAATGTTATTTAGTATGGGTGAACCTAGCAGACTTATTTAGCAAAAAAGCCCTGCATTTTGATAACATCAACCTATATCAGTGGAGCTGGCTTAAATAAAAATGGTTTCACAAATTAAGAGCAATATGCAAGCCAAAACTGGGTAAATAAATCTGTGAAATTGAATGAGTAATCTTCCAAAGCAATGTGAAAACCCATCAGGACCTGATTATTGCAGTCATAATTTTGAGGCCAAGCTTTAGTAGTGAAACTTTATATTATATAAACATAAAAAAATGAGGTCTATCCTATGGCTCGGAACAAATCCAAGCTGTACCATGTGTTCAAGCAGGAGTTTGTGGGGAGACAGAGTGGACACTACAGAAGGGGTCACACTCTCTCTTTTACAGCATGATGTCCTCAACAGACGGACATCCACACTGTCACGTAGCAAGCCGAATGGTTAGCGCTTTATTCTCCAAATGTGCCCTGCCACACTTTGTCTCTGCAGTTTAAGGAGACAGATTTCACATGTCTCAGAAGAGCTGTGTAGCATTTACTCTCTCTGATAATATGCAATATGGCCAGATAGTAATCATTACAATTAGGCGATACCTTGCCTTTGATAAAAAATTGGCCAAAAATGCTTTGGATTGCGATTTTGACCTGATCATTGTTTTAGTAGACATATAATGACAATTTATATGCATAATAATAACCACTGGTTAGCTAAAAAATCTTTAGTGAAATTACCTTACATTATTTAATGAGAAATCTTAAAAATTACCTATTTTTGAATTTATTATTTTTATATAAAATAAAACATTATCATTATGAAAACAATAACAAAAAATAAATAGAATAAATAGATGAATAAACACACCAGCAATAAATACATACAAAAATAAATAAATAAATAAATAAAAAGCACTAAAAATAAGTATATATACAGTATATATATATATATATATATATATATATATATATATATATATATATATATATGATCCAGTGTAATCCATGTGGATGGCCACTGACTGTCATGTAGGAGATTCAGTGGTAGGCCGTCAGGGCCAGCAAAGCCTTCTCTGATGGCCCAAACTCTATCAGAAGCACTGACCTACATTTACCACCAAAACTGGTTTCATAAAATTTTAATAATTTATTCACAACAGTTTATTCTCTTAATTTTGTAGCATTTCTCTTGGCTGCACTGCCTTCAGTATAGATTTTTTGTCCAGTCAGATTTCAGCCTCTATGTGCTGCCATATCAATCTAATCTGCTCAGGGCCTTTAAAGTCAGTACTGCTGGACTTTTTACCATAGTATCTGTTAGTGATGGATCTGTTTCTTTAACCAATCAGATTTAAAATTCACCTCACAGGGCCAGCTAGCTGGCCCAGAATAGCATCAGCATTTTTCCGTCCTCTGGTTGGTCAGAGGGAAATTGTTACAGCCATGTTTGACTAGCAAAACATGCCTGTAGTGCTCTGCACACATTAATGCATCTGAGTTAGACTTTTTTACGCCCACAATGGCTGACGGAGGAAGAGAAATTGATTTGGTCTCGGACATACTTAAAAATACATTTTCAAGAAAAGCTAGACATCCTGAGGAGAGGTCGGCCAGCTAGCTAGCTTGTCTCAGGGTTTGTTCTTCATTCCAGACCAGTGTCTACGAGCCACTGGCTTACAGCCTCTGAGGAGCGTTAAGTATGCATCTCTGGTAAGTAGGTTGTATTTTATTTACATTTTCTATGTTTTTGTCATGTTATTAGAAAATATTGGTTTTGAAGTGTTCCAGATAATGTAGGTGGCACAGTTGCAGTTGTAGTGTAGAGGTTTGGAGCTTGCTTTAGTAAAAATGGTATTCACCCTCCATTTGCGAAATGCCTCTCAGTCTGGAGACTGGCTAGGCCACGCCAGAACCTTGAGATGCTTCTTACAGAGCCACTCCTTGGTTATCCTGGCTGTGTACTTCGGGTCATTGTCATGTTGGAAGATCCAGCCTCGACCCATCTTCAATGCTCTAACTGAGGGAAGGAGTTTGTTCCCCAAAATCTTGCAATACATGGCCCCGGTCATCCTCTCCTTAATACAGTGCAGTCGCCCTGTCCCATGTGCAGAAAAACACCCCAAAGCATGATGCTACCACCCCCATGCTTCACAGTAGGGATGGTGTTCTTGGGATGGTACTCATCATTCTTCTTCCTCCAAACACGTTTAGTGGAATTATGACCCAAAAGTTCTATTTTGGTCTCATCTGACCACATGACTTTCTCCCATGACTCCTCTGGATCATCCAAATGGTCATTGGCAAACTTAAGACGTGCCTGGACATGTGCTGGTTTAAGCAGGGGAACCTTCCGTGCCATGCATGATTTCAAACCATGACGTCTTAGTGTATTACCAACAGTAACCTTGGAAACGGTGGTCCCAGCTCTTTTCAGGTCATTGACCAGCTCTGGGCTGATTTCTCACCTTCCTTAGGATCATTGAGACCCCACGAGGTGAGATCTTGCATTGAGCCCCAGTCCGAGGGAGATTGACAGTCATGTTTAGCTTCTTCCATTTTCTAATGATTGTTCCAACAGTGGACCTTTTTTCACCAAGCTGCTTGGCAATTTCCCCGTAGCCCTTTCCAGCCTTGAGGAGGTGTACAATTTTGTCTCTAGTGTCTTTGGACAGCTCTTTGGTCTTGGCCATGTTAGTAGTTGGATTCTTACTGATTGTATGGGGTGGACAGGTGTCTTTATGCAGCTAACAACCTCAAACAGGTGCATCTAATTTAGGATAATAAATGTAGTGGAGGTGGACATTTTAAAGGCAGACTAACAGGTCTTTGAGGGTCAGAATTCTAGCTGATAGACAGGTGTTCAAATACTTATTTGCAGCTGTATCATACAAATAAATAGTTTAAAAATCATATATTGTGATTTCTGGATTTTTTTTATTATGTCTCTCACAGTGGACATGCACCTACGATGACAATTTCAGACCCCTCCATGATTTCTAAGTGGGAGAACTTGCAAACTAGTAGGGTGTTCAAATATTCCTTTTCCTCACTGCACTGTGTATATATATATATATATATATATATATATATATATATATATATATATATATATATATATATACACACACACACACACACACACAGGGGGCAAAAAGTATTTAGTCAGCCACCAATTGTGCAAATTCTACCACTTAAAAAGATTAGAGAGGCCTGTAATTTTTATCATAGGTACACTTCAACTATGAGAGACAAAATGAGAATAAAAAATCCAGAAAATCACATTGTCTGATTTTTAAAGAATTTGTTTGCAAATTATGGTGGAAAATAAGTATTTGGTCACCTACAAAAAAGCAAGATTTCTGCCTCTCACAGACCTGTAACTTCTTTAAGAGGCTCCTCTGTCCTCCACTTGTTAGCTGTATTAATGGCACCTGTTTGAACATGTTACCAGTATAAAAGACACCTGTCCACCACCTCAAACAGTCAGACTCCAAACTCCACTATGGCCAAGACCAAAAAGCTGTCAAAGGACACCAGAAACAAAATTGTAGACCTGCACCAGGCTGGGAAGACTGAATCTGCAATAGGTAAGCAGCTTGGCGTGAAGAAATCAACTGTGGGAGCAATTATTAGAAAATGGAAGACATACAAGACCACTGATAATCTCCCTCAATCTGGGGCTCCACGCAAGATCTCACCCCATTGGGTCAAAAGGATCACAAGAACGGTGAGCAAAAATCCCAGAACCACACGGGGGACCTAGTAAATGACCTGCAGAGAGCTGGGACCAAAGTAACAAAGGCTACCATCAGTAACACACTAAGCCGCCAGGGACTCAAATCCTGCAGTGCCAGACGTGTCCCCCTGCTTAACCAAGTACATGTCCGGGCCCATCTAATGTTTGCTAGAGAGCATTTGGATGATCCAGAAGAGGATTGGGAGAATGTCATATGGTCAGATGAAACCAAAATAAAATTTTGAGTAAAAACCTCCTTCCATCAGCAAGGGCACTAAAGATGAAACGTGGCTGGGTCTTTCAGCATGACAATGATCCCAAACACACCGCCCGGGCAACCAAGGAGTGGCTTCGTAAGAAGCATTTTAAGGTACTGAAGTGGCCTAGCCAGTCTCCACATCTCAACTCCATAGAAAATCTTTGGAGGGAGTTGAAAATCCATGTTGCCCAGCAACAGCCACAAAACATCACTGCTCTAGAGGAGATCTGCATGGAGGAATGGGCCAAACTACCAGCAACAGTGTATAAAAACCTTGTGAAGACTTACAGAAAACGTTTGATCTCTGTCATTGCCAACAAAGGGCTTTTAACAAAGTATTGAGATGAACTTTTGTTATTGATCAAATACTTATTTTCCACCATAATTTGCAAATAAATTCTTTAAAAATCAATGTGTTTTTCTGGATTTCTTTTTCTCATTTTGTCTCTCATTAGTTCAGACTTACACTATAACTATACTATCTATCTATCTATCTATCTATCTATCTATCTATCTATCTATCTATCTATCTATCTATCTATCTATCTATCTATCTCTTTCTCTCTCTCTCTTTTTTTCTCTCTAGTCTCGCATTAAACTTTTCTGAATCTACAAT
This sequence comes from Silurus meridionalis, assembly GCF_014805685.1. Classification (NCBI taxonomy): domain Eukaryota; kingdom Metazoa; phylum Chordata; class Actinopteri; order Siluriformes; family Siluridae; genus Silurus; species Silurus meridionalis. The sequence continues at coordinate 11,273,681 of NC_060891.1, read as the reverse complement.
TTGTTGGGCATGGTGGGTATTCAAATGGAGTCTCACACCATGTATTAAATCAGTACCTTGTGATGTACAACTGTCATGGCTCATCTAAAACATTGAGGTTCAGTAGTTTCTCAGGATTATATTGATCAACAATGATTTCAAAACTGCTGAAAAAACTTAATTGCATTATGGTAAGGGTTCATGACCCTCAAGAGTGTTAAAGAGTCATGTTTCTTCCTGTGAGGAATCTGGAAGTCATTGTTGAGTATAGAAGGATATGCTGCAAATATTTCTTATTTTACTCATTCATGTTCTAAATATCTAAGCACCTGGTCCTGATTGAGCTCCTTTAATTCATTAAGCTGTGAAGAGCAGTTAATTTCATAATGGAAAGAAAATAAAACTATTACCAGTTACCATGCTGTAATTACACTCTCCACATGCATAACCTGCTTCACACCCCCTTGTACACAATGTTATTCATGAGCAAGAAAGAAGGAAGAAAACAAATTTTTTCACTTGAGAATTCCATGTTTCTTGAGATGTTTATATAAAATCCATTCTTTTTAAGTATGAAACAATTAAATGGTTCTAATTACTGGTCGCATCATGCCCCTGAGGTTGTGTTTTCTAAAATAACATTTTGTCTCTACACGATGCCTTCCTAATTTTTTTAAAGAATGCATGTTTGGGTATATTTGTGTGGGGGAAAATAAATTGCAATTTTGAGAGTGGAGAGAGTTAAATCACTGTTTAACTGAAACTTTAAGACAATGGAATGAGCTTTGAACAAGTTTAACAAATGATGAAATAATGGGTGTATTATGAGAGAGAAGGAAAGAGAGAGATAGAGAGAGAATAGTGAAGACAAAAAAAAAAAGCTGACAGTGTTAATATGGAACCAAAAAACGTGGAGCGCAACCTGGCATTCACTCAATCTCTGCACCTGCACCTTAACAAATGGAGCTCTCCTGTGTGCCTCTCTGGCTTTCTCTGACTCCCACTCTCATTTCTATTCAGCAGAATCTTTCTCTCCTGCCCCACGTCCACACTCCGGGCAACGCTTTTCTGGGCATTTATTTTGTTTCCCCCTTTTCTCTTGCATCGCATGCCGGATGTGTGTTAATTTGTGTCCACCCCTAGGGGAGTGGAACAATGAGGTGGACCTGTTTCGTAGTGCAGCGCCAAGTTTTGGGAGTGACACAGTGCGGTGCTGAAGACACCTGGTCCACCTGAAGGGGATGTGGAAGACTACTTTCTCCTCCTCCTTCTTTCCCCCTTGCTGTGTGGAAAAAACATCTGCTCATCAGCAACTCACTGCCTTCTTAATGTACAGAGCCAACCTACTATTTAGCTTAAAACAAACACAGTCAGCTTCATTATGAGACGGTAAACCTGGCAAAATGTGTTTCGTTCAGAGGACATGGGTAAAAAAATGTCTAAATGGCTCCTGCTGTCCAATAAGTATTCCAAAATGCTATAATATTAAATACCTTTTGTCAGAATTAAGCCATTTTGTACCTGGTCTTTATATATTATATTTTCAGGTTTTTGTCCCTTTTTGCATGTATGTTGGGTATAAAAAAGATCGGGCCAAATTAAAACTGCAATTATTATTATTATTATTATTATTATGATTATTATTATTATTATTATTATTATTATTATTATTATACTACTACTACTACTACTACTAATAATAATAATAATAATAATAATATAATTATAATGACAGTATAATGACACAATTGTGTGAACATATATGGAAATTGTTTTTTTTTTAACCAACTATCGAATGTTTCTATACATTTGTAGGATACATATATTTTAAGTTATTGTGTAACACCATTCTTGATATATTAAAATACAACATTACATATGAGGTTCCCTGGTGGTCTAGTGGTTAGGATGTGGCGCTCTCACCGCTGTGGCCTGGGTTCGATCCCGGGTCAGGAAAACCCCAGCCACTTTCAGTGCCGGTCCCAAGCCCGAATAAATTGGGGAGGGTTGCATTAGGAAGGGCATCCAGCGTAAAAACATGTGCCATGCGGATGGTCCGCTGTGGCGACCCCTAACGGGAGAAGCCTAATGAAAGTTTTATATGAGATACCTGATGTTGAGATATGGAAATAGTTACTATGTGAAACTAGTCACATTGATGTTATTGTAGAATTTGCTTATAAAAAAATTTAACATTGATACACTCTTTAAGCATCTCTGCTGTTGGATGTAAATCTGCCAAATGCATAAATGTAAATGCAGGGGAATTAAATTATGCAAGCTCTTTTTTGAATAGAAGCAAACAACTCAAATAAGATAAGATGCTATAAGATAACTATGGTTAATCCAAATAACACTTTTACAACATGAGTTTAATAGATCCGAAACCAACCTGATCAAATTACATACACTATTCCTGATTTGCTGCCGTAAAGCGCAAATGTAAATTTTGCGCATGCACTTTACAGTAATACATTTTTTTAATATTTTGAAATATATGTGGCATATATGTACAAGTATCTAAATTGTATATCTATGAAATCCAAACATGAACAGTATGCAATATATTTGCATTGCATATTTTGCCATATTTCAGATTTACATATGGGTAGTAGTAGAAGTGATGGTAGTTGTAGTAGTAATGGTAGATGTAGTAGTAATGGTATTGGTAGTTGTAGTGGTAGTGGTAGTGATAGTGGCAGTGAGAGTTGTATTAGGCATGACAGACACAAGCACCACAGAACCCAGAACCCTGCAAAGCAAAGCAGCAGAGAACTACAAGCAATTTGGGATGTGTTCTGGCAGTAATGACTCATTTCACCTATGTGGTCCAAACACCTGGAGCAAACTGCATCACCTCACAAAGCAACCCTCTCGCCCTTGCTAGAATTCTAAAAGCAGGGACCCTCTGCAAGTTAGAATCTTCCATCACGTCTGACATATTGAAATATGGAAAGTTGCTGGTGTAGTGCTCGTGGGCAAAGCCAGTGACATACGGACGCAGGCATGAACACACACACAGACACACATGCACACACAACTTGGTCAGCACAGATGAGTTGTGGGAAAACAAGCAGCTGCAGGAGGAAGAATGGGCCATAAGGCTCGACTGCTTGCCAAATTTCATCATCTATTATGGATCGCCTGAGAAGCTCGCTCCACTGCGAGCAGGGCCGTGCTTCTGAAACGCATGCAATTGCAAATCAATGCTCAACACCAAGACGCTGGCATCTGATATTTAGCTTGAGAAGGTTCATGTATGATTAAACAGAGCAAAAGAGTGGTTCAGACTCTTTTATTTAAAATGGAATGGGTCTGGGTATGTTGCATTTATTTGTTTTTTGTTTTGAAAATGGAAGCCAATAATGTTTTCCTCATGGAAACCGTGTTTAAAATTTTTGTTTTTTTTGCTCAAAATATATATATATTTTTAAATGCCTTATTAAAAATTTCTTGCTATCTTATTTATTTACTTATTTATTTGAGTTATTTGGTTTTGTGGCACACTTGAACAACCTGGATGTAAAATCAACGATCAACCATCAGCGCATAATTCATCAGTGGCTTCATTGGACATGGTGGCTCCACTCCAAGTAGTAAATATGAATTACTATGTGCTTTTCAAAAGCAATAAGAGAGTGACAGTAAATGGGAGCTGGACATATATCATCTTAAACATACAATGTTTTGCTGCAAACAAAGTCTTTCATTCAAGAACAACCCTGCCCTGTCCTGTCCCACCTCTGCCCACCCCATGCTCTACTAGATTGTCTGCTATTTATGAATCTGCTGTTTTCATCATAATTAAATTTTTTCATTGGTGTAAATGGCTCCAGGTTAGACATTTTTTCTATGAAAAAACCTCCAATGCAATTTACTTCCAGGTTGGGATTATTAGATTGGATTTATTGTGCACTTTAGGGCATTGATCATATTTGGAATTGGTATATTTGGCATTTTGATAACTACACACAAGTAAACAATTATAGAAATTTTATTAATAAGTAAGTTTCTATTCATTGTGCTTAAAAACAATTAAAAGCCAATTTCACCTTTTCTACTTTTAGTGTTAAATAATAAAAAAAAAGGAATCAAGGCAACATAATTTACATTCTAAATTCACACATTGACCCATATGATTTAAGATATACAATTTCACATAGTAAACTGACTATTTATTTCTTTTTTTTTTTTTTTTTTTTTTTAACTTAACCTCGTAAAATACATGCATTTTAAGCATTTTCAACATTTTTATTGAAAAACCTCTGGAGACACTAGCAGCAGTAACCATTGGTGTCTAAATGTGGACGTGATCAGCAACATGACAAAGTTGATTTTATGCAAATATGGAGCGAATTGGTGCAGTGACAACCAAAATAAGTCAAGACAGAGAGCACACAGCATCGGTCTCCTTATCTGTGGCATGCTAGCTGCATGATTCAATATTTAAATAGAATCATGGAAGTGGCAACTTCATAAAAGAGTGACTGGTGACTTTTATCGCTGCATATGTGAATGTAGGATTGCATTAGCTAACAAGAAAATATTTGTACATTTAAAACACTTTCAATATTTTGCCTGGTAGCATATGCTTATTCCATTATTGTTACTCTTCTATATGACCATGTTTTTTTCTTGATAAATTACCTGGATATTAAATAAGAATAATTCATTAATATCTAAAACTGCATGCATTATTATACATTTGATCTGTTTATTTTTTCATTTTTTAATAGAAAGTATTTTGTTTGTACATACACTTGTACATATGTTCATGTGAAAAAAATAAAGAACTCCCTGTTTGAATTCTGTGGATTTATGTATCAGGGCATTATAAAAATCATCTGGTCCTTAGCAGGTTTTAGAATTAGTCAAATACAACCTCAGATAAACAACAACATATGATATATTACATCATGTTGGTAATATTTTTTTACAAAAATGAAGTCAAAATGGAGAGGCCGTGTATGAAGTATACCTTATGATTCAGTAGCTTGTAGAACCACTTTTAGCAGCAAAAGCCTAAAGTAATCGGTTCCTGTAATATTTTTTTAGACAATAAATTTCAGTTTACTCTTCTTTATAACATTGCTTCAGTTTATTTGCAGAGGTTTGCAGGCATTTGTTTATGCATGGCTCTCTTGTGAATCTGCAAAAGCATTTCAGTCAGGCTTAGATCAGGACTTTGACTGGGCCTATTTCTATTTTATTGTGAAAAAAATAAATATGAGTTTTGCTAATCTAAATTGTTTAATTCTGTTTTTATGTTTCCCAATGTTTTTGGAATTGGGGTTTTAGGATCATGCTAAACTTACAGAAAAATTACAAACATGCTTGTGGTAATAGCAAAGACAAATGGACTGAAAGACTTAATTACTTATTATCTTAAACTCATGTTGAAACAAGTTTGTTAATATTGGTTTCCATATTTTCTGCACAAGCCTGCATCCCATTGACTGATTACTGAAGATGAATGAAGTAATTTCCTAAAATGTAGGCTTATCGTTACAGTATTTACTTCATGTAATCTGACTTGGAGAACATTAATGTGCAATGTTCGAGAAGTTACCCAATATTTTTTTATTGGAATCTTTTCATACTTAAAAAACCTCTTTCAATAGCACTGTGCATTAGGCATCATTGCTTGAACAAGCAGGTGTTTTTTTGTTTTTGTTTTAGCCTGCCCTCAAGAAACCAACTTGTGAGTTTATGTAGCGTTTTTTTATTCGGCTGGACAACTCTGGCATGTGCCACCTCCACCCAGCAGTCAATTGCCTTGTAAATCACAGGACCTGGGTAATAAAAACTGATTTGTATATCACCAGGAGTGGAGAGTGTGTCTGTCTTGTAAATTTAATTAAACAGCAGGTGCAAAATCGGGTCATATGGCTTTGATGTGCCCCATGTGAGAATGACAACCAGACAAAGATTTTAATATGGGAAATATTAACATATTTTTGCATGGAGGCTTATATGCAGCAGGGGTTATCACCTGAAAGAGTATAAAACACCCCTTACCCTCTCTCCACAACTCAAAGGAAGAGAAAAAAAATCAAACATGATTTAAATAAGCTGTCACCTTCAATTTTAATAGATCAGCACCAGAATAAACGTTTAAGCTCTTCAGAACAGCCTCCGCTTGCCTAATGTTGCATAAACACTCCTATTAGAGACGTCTGTCCCATACTGAGACACTTTGGCTAATTACAGCCTTGCTATGAGGTGAATCACAAGCTCATCAAAGATGGCTAATTCGTAAAACATACACACTGAATAAAACCAATTGCGAAAAAGCAATAAGAAGACATGCCTAAGATAAGGATTTAACATACAGCGTGATCTCTATTTACAAAGCAACTCCTATGAGACATCAAAATCACTGGAGCTAAAAATCACCCTCTTATTAAGCGATATGACCTGGACCATCAGTCCTCGTCTCTGAACCCTGTTGGTTTGGTTTGATTTGATTTGCGAGACACATCTGACGCTGACCTGATGGCAACACCCGTTTTGTGTTTTTACCTTCACTTTTTCCCCTCTCTCACTTTTTTTCCTTTCCATGGTGGTGCTGGATAATTACCACCTAGGATGTTACCATCTGTGCCGCCCTTTCACGGTCTGTTAACTTGCCTCTCAAAAAGTTTTCCAGTGACAGGGGCTACGCATGTAAGAAGGTGCACATTCAAGCATCATTAAATTCAGCACTAAGGAGAAAAGACTTACTTATGACTCAAAGCAGCTCGAAGTGTTGCCAAGCCTTGCCAAAAATAGACTAAATGCAAGAAAAATGAAGCCTGCAGAAATATTGCGAATCCTATGCCAATGTGCGTGAAAAAGTGGTTTTTGAATGTTGATTCTGGGGTCATGTTGGCTGTCTGTGGGCCAAATAACACAACTTGCCTTTGGCACACTGTCATTCCAAAGTCAGGCTGACATTTTCCTCCTTATGTCCAACACACATTGCCTTCGCTGAAGTTTCATTTTCAAGCCTGCAAATAATAAAAATAGCTCTACTCATTATAACTCATAGACCTGACTTCGCTTGGAATATGATAAAGAAACAATTTTGTTTTTGTTTTTTTATCGAGACGAGATGTTATCTACAAGCCCAAACAATTGGCTCGACACGTTCTTTGTTAAAGCCTCGATTTTAAAAATGCTGCTGTCAGATTGTATGGGTTTTTAATGAGAAATGCCAAGCTTCATGCCGACAGCACTGGAGTGGTTGAGAAAGGAGGGGTACAGGTGCATGGCTGGAAGCAGTGGATTGCTGAACAGCCAAGAGAGAACCTATCAATGCTCCTCTGATTATTGCCACATACTATGAAAGATATTAAACAACAGCAACACAGGTGTGTTTTGGAGAGTGGAATTATGGAATTATAGAGACCTGAATAATGTTTTCAAGTTAAACCTTATATCAACCACAAACCAAATGAAGTCAAGTGGATATTGCAGTCCATTTTTAGAGTAACCCTATAATATACATCTGTCAGTCGACATTATATACAGTAGTGCAGAAAAGATGTACTGTTTAAATGTTTTTTTGCTCAATTGTGTTGCTTCAGCAGGTGAGGCTTTCTGTCGTTACACTGTTACACATAGGTGTGGTACAGGCAATTATTCAGCCCAGCTACATCTCAGAAACAACTCACAAAAAGATCTTTTGTCATCCCAAAATGCTTCTTTTTTACCATGGTGTGCATGCATTTATGTTGCGTGGTCATTATCCACTATATAATACTCTGCTCCCTCTCCCAAACTTTGCAATAAATCTGTGGCAGCAGGTTTGTGAATGAAGGGTGAAGACAGGGGAGACAAGCTCAATTGCATAACTGTTGGGAATGTATCTAATCTGCATTAAGTATGGAAAAATGATAAAAGGAGTGAGTGAAGGATTCTGGAGAGAGTGAAACAAAGAGAAGTGTGTGCGTGCATGTACAGAAATCTAACCTTTCTCCTTCCCCTCAACCATTCACTCAACTACACTGGTGCCGAAACCCATAAAGGAAAGAAGGGTACACCTACATGGAGCTTTTGCTGCTGGGTGAGCTGGTAAAAGCACCCAGGAGCTCCTCAGACCCAACACCAGACTTCATTCAGGTGCATGCTAAGCAGGAACAGCAGTTCCAGGAGCTGATCCATGCCAGGCATAGGACCGGAAGGTGTCCCTGCGCGGGGGAAAGCCTGGGCCGGTCTTCTGCAATTGCAGGGCGTAATGGAGTTAGGGGTGTTGGTCCAAATCCCCAAGGTATTACAGACTGCCCACCAATCAAACTGGAGCGAACAGCAGACCGGTAAATATCCAAGAGGGTACACACCAGGCGTGGGTGGGTACAGGCTGTGGCCAGACCAACATCCACCAAATCCTGGTTTGGTGTGAGACTTTGAATACTGCATGCCAGGTGAAGGTAAAGTGTGTGCACAGGGATATCCACGAATACCCACTAATGGCCATACACTGCACAGAGAGAAAACCACAGCGTCTAGATAGCGGTTAATCCCAGCCTTACCAATCCACTAATTCTGGGAACGAATTGGCCCGCCAATTTTTGCCCAGTTTTATTGGCCCGCCACAAATGGCCAGTTTTATTGGCTGGGCATTTGTGGCGATGTGTGTAGATGGTGTGCAGCATGTAGCGAATGTCAGCTGTTGAACCCGCTAGCCATCTCAAAAGCTTCTTTGTGCCCATTACCCCAAATCGAGGTCCCTTTAAGAGAATTGGAATGGACCTCGTCGGGCCATTAGAGCAGACTGCATGAGGGCATCACTTTGTATTAGTTTTGGTGCACTACGCAACATGATACCCAAAAGCAGTGCCACTTTGCACTTCCGTGTTATCTCCCCTTGTTTGAATCCCAAAAGAGATCCCGACTGATCAAAGCACGGCTTTCATGTCACGTACACTACGCGAATTTAACAGATTATTGGGGATTAAATTGATCCATTCTAGCATCAATTATCCTCAGACCGATGACTTAGTGGAGCAATTTACACAAATCCTCAAAAATATGATTCGGACGTTCATGCACGGAGATGCACGGAACTGGGATAAATGGCTCAAACGTCTATTATTCGCAGTACCAGAGTACCCGCAAGCCCCCACGGGTTTTCCCTTTTCTAGTTATTATTCGCCTGCAAGCCACACTGAGAATGGCAATCCCGGCTGTATAATGAGTCGCACACCTGCAGGAATTTTCACAGGTCCGCATATTACTACCCACATAGAGCTCTAAACTATTTTTCAAAGTGGCAAAGACACTTTGAGCTTACATAGCAAGTTGGAGATGTCGACTATGAGGTTAGATGCAGAGATAGGGATGATGCACTCCAGGTGTATCACCTCAACCTCCCAAAACCATGGAGGAAGGTGGTGCCTGTGTCTCTAGTGAAGGTTGTTCCCAAGAGGGAGGAGCTGAGACCAAAGGCCAAATTGGACAAACAAACCTCATAGATCACTATATTAAGATGCCTCCAGGTATAGTGGTGCGCAGTCCCCCATACTGACTACCCAAACACAAAAAAAATATGGTATGGGATGAACTTAAGGCTATGCTTGATATAAGGTAATAGAGGAATTTCACAGTGATTGGAGCAGCCCAGTGGTCTTGGTGCACAAGAGCAACCGGTCGATCTGATTCTGTGTGGACTATCGTAAAAGTCAATGTAGTGTCTAAATTTGACGCATATCTAATGCCTCTCCCCACACATGAGCTCCTCGATCGGCTAGATGTGGCACGTTTTTTATTCAACACTGGATTTAACCAAGGGATATTGGCAGACCCCTTGACTCCACTGTCTAAAAAAACCCAGCTTTTTCCACTCCATTCGGTTTACACAGTTCGTAACACTTCCGTTTTGCTTTTTCAGGCCCCAGCGATGTTTCAATGCCTCATGGATCGAATTCCCTGGCTCCATAATGCGTATGCAACACCTCAGTTCGGTACTGAGAACCTTTAGACGGGCAAGACTTACAGCAAACCCAAAGAAGTGTGCAATTGGGTGAGTGGAAGTATGGCATCTGAAATTCCACTTGGGTCATGGGCAGGTGCATCCACAAATTGATAAGATGGCACCTGCCCAAAACCCAAGACCAAAAAGAAGGTGAGACGATTCCTGGGGCTGGCTATTATCGGTTTGTCTCTGATTATTCAGACGTCACCAGCCCGCTGACTGATCTCACTAAAAAGGGAGTGGGTGGTCCTCACTCATATCGGTGGCAGCCAGTTTGTGAATGGAGGGCAAGGCCGCGGAAGACAAGTGGTAAGAATCGCACACCTGTTGGGAATGTATCTAATCAGTGTTCTCTTTTTTTTCAGTGAGTGGGGGGAAAGGATAAGAGGAGTGATGGAGTAATACAGAGAAATGTGTGTCTGTGTGTGCATGTGTGCAAAAGTGCAGAAATCCAATAAAGAAACCTGGTCCTATTGAAACTGGTCACCGCCCCACTTTCCCTGAACCGTTCGCTCTCCTACAATATCATATAGTACAAATGGTTCTGTACATCATAGTCTGCACGTTGACTTTGCCTTTGTTTACAGAAATTAACTGATGAAATTCTGTGTATTTGGCTTTAAATAATAATAAAATGTGTTTTACGAGATGATATAATAGTCTATAATATAATAAGACTGATCCTCCTCCAATGGGCCTCTATTAAACGTTTGTTGCAGTTTATTTTTTTGACCAGTAGGTGCTACAATAAAAACTCTATACTGTTAAATTAGGCACTGACCTCTAAGATCAAGCAAATCAATAAAATATTAACTTAAATGTCTGTCAAATAAAAATAAAAAAATGGTTGGTGACAAAAAAATTATTGGTATTTTTAAATACACAAGGACTTCGTTGAATAACTTATATAGTGTAAGGTGCTCTCTTCCCTACCAGCCCCTATGGATGAGTAGTCACTAATATATTGGTATACCCTTCTTTGAACCACCACCACCAAAACAACATCAACAACAACAACATAGTTTCACACTGAAAAAGCTCTAAAATCTTAAACTAGCTGTCATATGCAGCTAGTTTACGACCATTCGACTTTACGACCACATTTGCTAGCTGTGGCGTACTACAGTGTGTACCAGCTTCCGGCATAATTTCACAGTACTGTACATATAGCCTACTCTACTTATGACCAAATTGTGTTACCACTGTCATACGCTGCGGCTACGCTGCTAGTAAGTCGACGACTACCTGTAGTTTCTTTTTCCAGGCTTTAATCCTCCTCTTTTGCATCCCTTTTTTCGAAAAGTAAGTGGCATATGATCTTCTTCTTATTATTCTTCTTTCGGCTGCTCCCATTAGGGGTCGCCACAGCGGATCATCCGTCTCCATACCACCCTGTCCTCTACATCTGCCTCTTTCACACCAACTACCTGCATGTCTTCCCTCACCACATCCATGAACCTCCTCCTTGGCCTTCCTCTTTTCCTCCTACCTGGTGGCTCCATCTTCAGCATTCTTCTACCAATATAATTCATGTCCCTTCTCTGCACATGTCCAAACCATCTCAATCTCGCCTCCTCACCTTGTCACCAAAACATCCTACATGTGCTGTCCCTCTAATAAACTCATTTCTAATCTTGTCCATCCTCGTCACTCCCAACGAAAACCTTAACATCTTCAGCTCTGCTCCCTCCAGCTCTGCCTCCTGCCTTTTACTCAATGCCACTGTCTCTAATCCATACAACATCGCAGGTCTCACCACAGTCCTATAAACTTTCCCTTTCATTCTTGCAGATACCCTACTATCACAAATCACTCCTGTCACTCTTCTCCACCCACTCCACCCTGCCTGCACTCTTTTCTTTACTTCTCTAACACACTCTCCATTACTTTGCACTGTTGACCCCAGGTACCTGAACTCCTCCACCTTCTCCACCTCTTCTCCCTGCAACCGCATCACCCACTGCCCTCCCTCTCATTCACACACATGTACTCTGTCTTACTCCTACTGACTTTCATTCCCCTTCTCTCCAGCGCATATCTCCACCTCTCCAGGCTCTTCTCAACCTGCTCTCTACTCTCACCACAAATCACAATATCATCTGCAAACATCATAGTCCAGGAGACTCCTGTCTGACCTCGTCCGTCAACCTGTCCATCACCACTGCAAACAGGAAAGGGCTCAGGGCCGATCCTTGATGCAGTCCAACCTTCACTCTGAACCAGTCTGTCGTACCTACTGCACACTTCACTGCCGTCACACTGTCCTCATACATGTCCTGCACCACCCTTACATACTTCTCTGACACACCTGACTTCCTCATACAATACCACAACTCCTCTCTTGGCACTCTGTCGACGCTTTCTCTAAATCCACAAATACACAATGCAATTCCTTCTGTCCTTCTCTATACTTCTCCATCAACATCCTCAAAGCAAATAAGGCATCTGTGGTGCTCTTCCTCGGCATGAAACCATACTGTTGCTCACAGATGGTCACCTCTTCTCTCAGCCTGGCTTCCACTACTCTTTCCCATAACTTCATGGTGTGACTGATCAACTTAATTCCCCTGTAGTTACTGCAGGTCTGCACATCTCCTTATGCTTAAAGATCGGTACCAGCACACTCCTTCTCCATTCCTCAGGCATCCTCTCCCTTCCAGAATCCTGTTAAACAATCTGGTTAAAAACTCCACTGCCATCTCTCCTAAACATCTCCACGCCTCTACCGGTATGTCATCTGGTCCAACCGACTTTCCATTCTTCATCCTCTTAATCGCTGCTCTCACTTCCTCCTTACTAATCCTATCTACATCCTGCTTCACCAACTCCACATCCTCCAACCTTCTCTCTCTGTGATTTTCCTCATTCATCAGCTGCTCAAAATACTCCTCCACCTTCTCAACACACTCTCCTCACTAGTCAACACATTTCCTCTCCATCCTTTATTGCTCTAACTTGCAGTACATCCTTCCCAGCTCGGTCCTCTGCCTGGCCAATCGGTATAACTCCTTTTCTCCTTCCTTAGTGTCCAACCTCTTATACAGCTCCTCATATGCCTTTTCCTTGGCTTTCGCCACATCCCTTTTACCTGCTGCCGCATCTCCTTGTACTCCTGCCTACTTTTCTCATCACTCTGTCGATCCCACTTCTGTTTTGCCAACCTCTTTCCCCTAATGCTCTCCTGCACTTCCTCATTCCACCACCACGTCTCCTTGTCTTGCTTTCTATTTCCAGATGTCACACCAAGTACTTTTCTAGCTGCCTCCTCATCACTCCTGCAGTAGTTCCCCAATCATCCGCACCTCTTCACCACCACCGAGCCCCTGTCTGACCTCTTCCCTGAACCTCACACTACACTCTTCCTCCTTCAGTTTCCACCATCTTATTCTTCTTTCAATCCTTACATTCCTCCTCTTCTTCGCCTCCAAAACCATCCTACAGACCACCATCCGATGCTGTCTAGCTACACTGTCCCCGCCAACACCTTACAGTCTCCAATCTCCTTCAGGTTGCATCTCCTGCATAGCACATAGTCCACCTGTGTGCACCTTCCTCCACTCTATACGCCACCCTATGATCCTCCTTCTTCTTAAAATACGTGTTCACCACTGCCATTTCCATCCTTTTAGCAAAATCTACCACCATCTGCCCTTCCACATTCCTCTCCTTAAAACCATACCTACCCATCACCTCCTCATCACCTCTGTTCCCTTCACCTACATGCCCATTAAAGTCTGCCCCAATCACCAATCGTTCTTTCCTAGGTACACCATCTACCACTTCATCTAATTCACTCCAGAATCTTTCCTTTTCCTCCATCTCACAGCCAACTTGTGGAGCATAGGCACTGATGACATTTATCATCATCCCTTCAACTTCCACCTTCACGATCATCACCCTATCAGAAACTCTCTTCACCTCCACTACACTCTTACTGTACTCTTCCTTCAGAATCACCCCTACACCATTTCTCTTCCCATCCACACCATGATAAAACAGTTTAAATCCACCTCCAATGTTCCTGGCCTTACTCCCTTTCCACTTGGTCTCCTGAACACACAGCATATCTACCTTTCTCCTCTCCATCATATCAGCTATCTCTCTCCCTTTACCCGTCATAGTACCAACATTTGAAGTACCAACCCGAACCTCTACTCTCCTACACTGCTCCTTTTCCTGCCGTCTCTGTAGACGTCTTCCTCCTCTCCTTCTCCTCCTTCGGTCAACAGTAGCCCAATTTCCACCGGTACCCTGTCGGCTAACGATACCTGTGGCGGTCGTTGTTAACCCGGGCCTCGACCGATCCGGTATGAAATTCTCCTTTGTGATCCGCATATTGGCACATGTTTTACGCTGGATGCCCTTCCTAACGCAACCCTCCCTATTTACCCGGGGTTGGGACCAGCACTAAGAGTGCACTGGCTTGTGCCCCCCTAATGGCTGGGTTAAAGTAAGTGGCATATGATACAAAGGTTAAATGTAGTAACACAAAAACATTACTGCTTACATATTTAACTGTATTAACTCTTTTAATTGCATTCCATATTTTAATAGTTTATTTCTGTAATTTTTAGCATTGATTATACTAAACTCCTTGTGCAATATTTGTCGTGTTTTATTTTAATCTATCTGCGATTACACTAGTACATATTGATTGTTTATATCTGATTCTGATGTAATGTGAGAACTAAACCATTGTAGCGGCTTGAATGTAGATTGCATAAAGCCTTTTTAAGGTTTGCTGAGTGCCATTTTTAGCTCTGAAAAATTTTGTTATTGGCACTTATTACAAATAGCTGAAGTGCATTTCAAGCTCTGGGTTTTCCCAAAACTCCCATCACCCACTTTCAAAATGTTCTTCCCTGAAGGCTGGAGCAAGCTTTCCAAACTCTAATGAGTCTAACACCTGTGTGAAGGGCAAAGCTGAGAACACTCAGGTGAAACACTTTAGGCAGCAGCAGGTTTTTGTCATGAAGGTGTTGGGATCTTGTCCCAATCCTGCACCCATGCACACACCCTTGAGGCTTGAATTTAGTAATTGCAATGATTCTTAAACTGATTGATATGAGTCACTAATCTTAAAATAATAATTTAAGTCTGTAAACATCATAGATTTTACATCTTTATTACAACAAAGAAAAAACCCCAACCCTAAAAAGTAAATAGACTAATACAGATTACCCTGCTGATGTAGTTCAAAAGTTTGGAAACATCTAGTCTTTTGAGAGACATGCATGTTTATTTTGATTATATGCAACAGCCCAGGTATTTTAATGTTATGAAGATTTACTTTGACCAAACAAATATAAAATTTTCAGATGTTAAACTTTATTTTGATTGGTAGAATCCTCCCTTAGGATGAATAACAGCTTTACACACCCTTGGCATCCAGACATATTTCTTTCTGACCTTGTTGTCCAGCGGTCCAGTGACTGGGCAGGCCATTCCATGATAGATAACACTTCAGCCAAGTGCTTGCTCTCTAAAAAATGCTTACTAAGTTTGGATGTATGCTTTGGGCCATTGTCTTATATGGTAAAGATGGCTTGTATGGTAAAGAATGGAAGTCATGTTGGTTCTGTGTTTCTTTCTCCTGGAATAAGTCTCCAACATAAGTATCCAAAACAAACCACAAATCATTAATGAACCACCTCCACATTTGACTGTGTGTCTGAGGCAGTCTGGTAACATCTCTCCTGTCTTTAAATACATTTTACTTTTAGAGCCGAAAATGTCCATTTGTTTCCCATTCATTCACTGTCCAATTTGTCTGTTAATTAGTTTGTTGCATATAAACAAAAGGAACATGCAGGTCTTTAAAAAACAATAAAAATACTAAATGTTTTAAAAACTTTTGACAGGTACTGTATATATTTATGATTTCATTTATTTGTAACAATGATCACAAAAATAGACTAAGATTAACCATGCCCTTTTCATAATGCATTTCATCTTTATTCATATCGTTATAGTAAATTGACTGACAACTGTCAAAGCTGATGTAGGCGTTGTTTTTAGTGTTATAAAAGGCTTAAACTTGAAACTTTCTCTTAAAAATGAGGGATATGCACGTGAGTACTTTCAATTTCATCCGAGAAATGCATTGTAGTGACTCTTAAAGCGTGTGGTTTTTTTTATGGTGCTTGAGCGCCCTCATCTGGTTAATCATTGTACTGCTGTTAGTTAGTAATTTAAGCAACAACCATCAAACAAGAATGAATTAAGAGCAGATTAGAAGGACTCTAACAAACTGACAGATTAAAGGGATAAATGGTGGCTCTGTTTTACTTTAAGGGATATTTATGGGAGATAATTAATCTTTACATAACCCTATAAAAATGAAGATCCCTGCAAATAAAAACAATGTTACTCTAAACGATCATTTTAGTTTACGATGAAACATTTCTATCCAGATAGGTGTGGCTTTCATGTATTATGAACAGAGTAAAAGAATTATGTGAATGATATCCTATGGCCTATTAAAAGTTGTTCATGTTCATTATTTTTTCCAAATGTGTTAAACACAGTATAAAGTTTCTGATTCATTAATATTTGCTTAATCTAAAGCCTCATGTTCTCAGGAACATATAGTCCTCCTTATTCATACCATAGATGTAGTCAAACCAAATACTGGCATGATGGAGAATATGGAGAAAATCTATAAACAATAGAGAAGCAAAAACATCTCACAGTAACCTGAGCTCAGGATCCAACCGCAGGCCCTGGAGCAGTGTGGTGGTAACACTACCAGCTGTGTCACCACACCCTCTATTTTGGAAAAGTTTTAGAAAATCACACATGCTTTTAGTAGTGTGAAATAAGACATTTTATAAGTTTGAAGAAAATGTACTGAGGGTATAAAGGGAAAAGTTTAAAAGTTAAATTGAGATTTTGCTTGCCTAAAAATTGGCCTTAAAAAATGTCATGATCATAAATCTATTATGCCATTATACCTTCATTCAGTTTAAGGAAATCTTCAAAACTTGTCTTAGTTCTTTTCTTTGTTGATGTTTTATTTTAAATGTTAAAACTTCAGATACTTCAGTTGTAACATTTATTTCGGAAAAGTAATCAATGGAAATGATAAAGTTGCACAAAATAAACATTTAATATGATTTATTTTAATGTGCCACATTTTTGTAAAGCATGCTATTGTTCTTAATTATTATTATAATTATTATCATCATTTTCATTATTATTATTGTTATTTTCTTATACTGTACCAGTACATTTAAGACAAGTTCTGTGAGCTGTTGTTCTCAGGCATGGGGAATATTGATGTGAAATGCTTTATAGGTTTTCCAAAGGTCTCTAGCACCATCTGTTGGTTATGTGAATCTTTTGAGAATACAGTATGTTGTAATATGTATCTTTTTTACAAACTCTGAACTAAATTGAATTTTTTAAAGATTATATGTTGTCCACATTGTCTTCAGGCCTGTATGAAAAATTACAAATTGGGTACAGTGCATAGAAGGCACATTTAGAGCAATTTAAGATGGCTAAATGGAAGCAGTTAGCAACAGAATTGACACATCTGAAAATCCTGATACAGTACATTTAAAAAAAATATTGGATTTCTTTTTTTTTTTTTTTTTTTAAAACCAATATTGAGATGATATTTACATACACCTGTTTTAATTTATATACAAACTTATTTCTTTGCTGGATTTTGTTAGATTTAAAAGCTTTATGCATTATTTTATTTTTTATTCCTCCCATGCCAGGATTGCATTATGCCTATGGGTAAAAGTGATCAAAGTGATTACCAAATAACTGCATGTGAATACAAATATATCAGTATTGTCAGGAAATGTCAATATTGCATTCATGTCTGCTGTCACGTTTGCTTCATCACAAATACAGTATAGTAAAACAGTAAGTATCAGCAATGAGCAAACTCATATGTCAGCTCTGTTGTATGCTGCAAGATTTTCTTCAGTCCATGGTCCATAGTTTTGCTCTGTCTTGAGTTAATCAGAAGACCAGTGAGGAAAAGGTGACTGCACTGTTGCCTACTGCTTAGCTAATGTATGTGCACATGCTTACAGTATCTATAGCATTTACTACATTGAGTTGCATGAGAAGATCACTGGAGATAACCAACTGGCATGATTCCTATGATCGTTCTGTTCACATTTATACTAAATTGAAAAGGCTATGCCAAACTGTGCCTATACAATATACATAACACAATATTCGGTGTAGTATAATGCATGAAAGCAAAGTAAAATTACTCACGTATTTTTCACCTGTGCTCATGAATAAGAAATCAAAAACAATGAATACATGTATAGTTGTGTTGATTTTGGGCAAATAGCTGGCAAAATGTTGTTTTATTACATCTTTTTTATTTTGCAGTGCTACAAAAAGACATCAGTTGGTCTTACAATAAACCAAATTTAAAAGAAATTGCAACAATACGTTTTACTGATTCTTGCTTAATTGCATTAGCTATGTAAGACATCTTAAATGGAAACACCAGCCAAACCCCTGGGACTCTTAAGACATTTCAAACCCACTGCAATCTTACTTGTATGTATTGTTTATATTGTAAGGAATCTACCATTTTGTTAGCCTATTCATGTGGTGGGGTATCCAGAGCTACATACAAGATGCACTATATGAACAAAAACATTGGGACACCAGAGTTTTTAAGCCATATGTGGTTTTGCCCTAAACTGTTACGAGGCACACTATTGTGTAGGATATAGTGGATGTGGTACCATAATATTTTCCTACACTAGGAGAGCCAAACCTGTTCAATCATAACATTGTTGCCCTTGTCCAAGGCAAGCTCCATGAAGATATAGTTTACATGGTTTGAAGTGGGAAATTTTGAGTTGCCAGCAATAGAGCTCTGACTTCAACCCTACCATAAATATTTCCAGGATAAGTAATTGAAGTTATCCTAAGAATTTAATAATGCTGAACTAAGCCTAGTTTAGGCATAACTTCTTGCCTGTGGCTGTATATATATCCTGACCATTATGTATTTACAGTCAGAGTAATTATTTTCACCAACATTTAAAACTCATGCATTTGCTACTTTCCTGGCAAACTCTCTCCAGAACTCCAGAGAGCAGCGCGATCGGGGGGGAGGCGTACAGAACCATAGCATCCAGCCCTAATGGGGCTGGGTGAGAGAGAGAGAACCAAAGGGGACAGTGCGAAGTCTCCTGATATTCAACCGTCCTGGGATATAAACTGCTTTCAGTGAGAGGAGCTTCCCCTGGGACCACAGGAGGATCTGTTGAGACCGGAGACCGCCCTGGTGGTTGATATACAAGACCACTGCTGTGTTGTCCGTATCAACCAACATAGGTAGCCTCTCAGGTCTAGAAGGAAGTGTTTCAGAACCACTCTCTTTTTGGGCTTTGCAGTGCCTGGACGGGCCAGGCTGAGGCTGCTGCCGAGCAGCGAGGAGGTACTGCTGGGAAGAGTGTACCGCTGGAACGCTGCTGAATGCTTCTTAGACTTAGACACAGATGCCTTTCTGTGGCTACTAGTGCTTACATGGACCAACCAACAGCCCACGTGTGTTTGTTGGCCTTAAGGGTTAAGTCGGGCCGCGCGACACAACTTTTAATATCCTTAATAGCCCCAGAGCTAAGTCCCTTGTCCAACTCCCGCAGCAAGTCAGCCTGGTATGCCTGCAACACACCCATTGTGTGGAGGCAACCCGCAACCTGACCTGCTGCCGCGTAAGCCTTCCTCACTAAGGGAGTAGTGGTCCGCAACGGCTTAGTAGGGAACACCAAGCCTTGAGCAATGATGCTATGCTAGGGGAGAGCTAGCTTGCTAGCATCTCTTTCACACGCGGCATCGCCCCGTAGCCGCACTCCTTAGTCCCAACTACATTCGCGTACAGCGAGGTTCGTTGGGAAAAAGTATGCACCGCATACAGAGTCTCCTAGGACCTAGACACCTTGGTTTGCAGGTCTGGGAAGAAAGGTAGGCCCCGGAGCTGAGGCTGTCACATGGGGCGCAGGAAGCGCGCATCCAGCTTACTTGGTGCACGCTGCTTTTGCTTTTCGACCGGCCAAGCTAGCTCGAGTTTGGACACAGCCCACGTCACAACCTTAAGGAGCTCCTCGTACAGCATAGGCTGTGAGGAGTCCTAGCTAGAATCCAACATCTCATCCTCCTGGGAGGAAGAGATGTGGAGCACCGCACTGCTCGCACCGGAAGAAGAAGCAGCTGCCGGGCGTGCTTCCCCTAGAGATCAGACGCTCGACCCAGCAGGGGAGGCCAGAGAGGACTCATCGGACGCCTGCGAGCCCCACGACCGCTGGCGCCACTTAGCCTCGGCAAGAGCAGGACTGGAGCCGTGAGGGAGAACGCTCTCCTCGAAGAGGTGCGAAGCGTGCGCATAGCCATGTGGCTACAATGCGAAGAATCGACTCCCTCGAGAGCCAATTGAGCATGCTCCACTCCCAAACAAACATAAAATAGCTAAAAAGTGGGACATTCATTTATATACTTGTTATCTTTCACACAAAGTTAAATTTGTGATAATTACATTTGTAATGCAATTTGTAATAATTACATTGTAACGTAAAAATAATAATAATAATATATATATATTTTTTATAGCTTATACATAATGGAAATAAAAAAAGTGTATGTCTTGGTATATCTGCATTGGGTAAACCACAAAACTTAAGCAGGTTTTATCAAAATTTGTACAGATTCTTAGGGGTACCTTTTTAACATCTAGTAAGGTCATTTCAAGTTTATAACAAATGTTTATTTTTATTTTCTAGGTTCTGTTTTTGTGTGTGTGTGTGTGTGTGTGTGTGTGTGTGTGTGTGTGTGCTCTATTTATTTATAACAAATAGAGCTCTGTTCCCAAAAACCCATTTTACTATTAACTATTTATATATTTTGTGTCCATGCATTACCATGCGCGCTCCAGATCCATGAAGTCTCAAAGCTCCATGTCTGCTTTTACTCAGAGTTCATTACACCAGATTTCAGGAGTGAGTTTTACTCCAAACTCTTCACAGCATGGAGAACTCTCATCCTATGAATAACGTGGCGGGACCTCACTGTTTACTCCAGGCAACCTTGATTGAACTTTAAGGCGATCATCTTTGTATTTCAGGTTCTTTCCCCCCCCTAAACATTTTAAGAGATATGCCTTTCCATAAACGCAGTGTAGAGCCTCAGAACTTTTGCAGGTTGAAACCAGGACCAGTGGCATCTGGTGCAGGACATTCTCACTCGGAGTTAGAGAGCTGTAGTGTGTTTGGCAAGCAGTTGGGGACATCTTTGAACAATGTAAGCTGTACAACTCTGAAGAACATCTTGCAGCAGCTCGCGGATGTGTCCCGGCATGCGTGCAGCATCTTCTTGGAGATCCAGAGTGAAGCGGCTTCAGTGATTCACAGGAGCGCAGCGCTGCAGAGGAGACTGGACACTTTACAGCACACAGTGCGCAAACTCGACCATAAGAAGATACGAATCTGTAAGTAATTCGCTTTTGGGATCGTGCGCATTGAGATTGGGGTTTTTTCTGTAGGATTTGTGTATGCAATAGAAAGGAGTATCAAGTAAAATAATAACAATAATAATAAACAATCGAAAATTTCATATCATTTGTAATAGTCTTGTAGTTTTTTTCAATGCTTTCTTTGGTTTGATATTAATGTCTTTTATGTTTAGGTTTTAATGGTGAACAGCTGATGGTTTGTAATGGTATTTGTAGTGGAATGTTTGGATTTCAGTGATAGTTTCTGTTTGTCTTTGTCAAATTACTCTGGAAAAAGGCTTAGAAATGATATTCAAGTTCATTGATGATTTATCCTATAGTCTTGCAAAAATTAAGAAAATAAATAAAGAAGACAAACACAGTTGGCTGTTTATGATGGATGGTTGGGATGATGAATAGATGCATAGGTGATTGGAATAATGGGTAGATGAATAAAACACATGAGTCAAGTTTTTTTTTATTAATACATCCAGACAAAAATACAAAGCATCATAAACATCTCCATACATAGTGAAAAGCTTTATATGCAAAACATCTTTTAAATTATTATTATTTCTTTGTAGACTCACAAGGAGATGTCTCTTACCTATTTTGCATATAAAGAAATAATCACTTTAATGTAGCCTTCATGAGATATAAGGTATAATTAATTGCCTTTTACACTGGTAGAAGAAATAATTCCTGGCACATAAAGATAAATCCTTTATTTCTTTTCTTCATGCTTTCTGGCTTATTATGTCTGTGTTTGTCTTTTACTCATCATGGTTGTCTTCTTCCTTTATGCTACAAAGGAGAACAAAAGATTGAGTCAGGATGGAGGTTATTCGGTCAGGTCACTGAGGCAGTAATGACAATAATGCATTTGGGTGTTTCCTGAAAAATTGGAATTCTTTTCTTTAATCTGGGTGAATAAACACCCTTAGTGGAATGTGTTCATTTATCAGTGCATCTTGATACATATTACTTTTTCATAAGATCTAATAAGGGTTGTAGAGCATAGGAGAAACATGTGGTTCCAGTTACATTGAGTCATATTGAGAGACATTGGTGCCAGAGATGCATCAAAATGTATGGATGAGCATTTTGTTTCTGCCAAATAGTTTTTTTGTGACTTTTTTTGCTCATAAATATAAAAATATATATACATTACATCAATCCTCTTAGTTTGAACAGATTGTGTTAAAAAATATGACTCTTTTTTTCCCTATAGGCCTTGATTAGGTCCAGTGGCGATTTGAAGACAAAATAGCAACACCATATGAATGACTATCTTTGTCACAGTGCAATGACTATTTGCAGCTTGTGTGTCGTATGTTCCTTAGCCACTGCTGCATTTCTTAGTGTTTCTAAAGAAAACAATGGGTGTTTTCACTGCTCTTGCCTGCGGTGCTTAGTCCAGAGTAAGGTGAGTATGGGGCAGGAAACAGACGATAAGTGAACCCACGTGCACCCTTGTGCCTTAGCAAAACCAGACCCAAGGAAAGAGAGCATCTCTGTTCTTTGCATACGATAGGATGATATTAACTAAGTATACGATTTAGGGCTGTTATACTCAAGTCCTGGAACAGATTTTTACTGCTGTGTTTTTTCTGCTAGAAAAATTACTTGGTTTAAATGGCATTGTTTAAAAAATCAACGTTGTGTTGTAGTCAAGAATAGAAGGTGTACATTGAAAGAATGCAGTTAAATATTTCATATTTCACTTTAACATTTACAAAAGCATTTAGAGTAGTCTCATGGTAAAAGGTAAATGGATTTATAACAATTATAGGTTTTCCTTTGTGTCCAAAAATCCAATTAGTTCATTACCATGATGAAAAAGAATCTATAATATAATATTTAATATAATAATAATAATAATAATAATAATAATAATAATAGACATTTAAGGAATGCAGCTATTAACCAGGCATGTTGCTATAAGTTGCACAATATGACTTTTCCTACAGTAATTCTAATCACATGATACACAGTACATGATACAGAACTTACTGCTGAGTCTAAAAGTCAACACAAACACACTCCATGAACTCCAGCTGTTTTTTTTTTCTTTTCCACTCCTGCCGCCTCTCTGCAGTGTGCTGTTTCTAGCTCATTCCTCAACGATCTTCTGCAGGAGGAGAACGCGTCAAAACCAGATGTGCCTCCAGCCCTTCTAAAGGCATTCCCTGACATTTCTTTTAGTAAAGTTACTCACACACACACACACACACACACACACACACACACACACACTTTCCTGTTCACTTGTTCTCACACCTGTACTCTTTCTACAGATTGATTGGTGTGTGAATTTTTTTCGTCATTATTCCATAATTTTCTATTGATCCTCACTTACTTATTGTATTTACACATCTTCTTTTCGGCTGCAGGTATAATCATTTATGTATTGTCGTTTCAACTTCCACCGAGAGAAACATGCTTGAAAAGTTTACTAAATCCTAGAAATGCTATTACCTGTTTAGGGTTCCTCTGAGGTTCACTGAGAAGAAAATATCAACACACACACACACACACACACACACACACACACACACACACACACACACACACACACACACATGTTGAATTACAGTCTGGTCTCCTGATGGTGAAAGATGGTATGAAATCAACATCATCATGAAACATTCTGCATTCCTGCAGGAAAACAGTGGACTAAAAGAAGCAGTCGATAAGATCTGCACTCATTTAATTTCTTTCACATAAAAGTGTGGTTTTCACATAAAAGTTTCTATACCACAAATGATTTAACAAGATTAGACATTCCCCAAATTGATTGTATAATATAATTACACTGAAATGCAGTTAGGATCTGACCAGAAGTATTTATATATAGTATATATTATGTTCTATAAAAAGTGCAGGTATGAGGTAGTGAGTAGATAGAGACCAGCTCAGTTCAAAAGACATAGTGTGCAAATATATTGGTGCATTGTACTGAAGTAAAAATGTCCAGTGACCATTGGGTGAGCGAGTTGAAGAGACACTAGCTAGCTATTACAGGTGCTGACGATGTCTGAGAGCTGCGTCGTGCCACAGACCTGGCTCTGAGGGCCACTAAAGAGGCCGGCAGGGCCATTGGCCTGTCATTGTCAGCCCTGGTGGCCACTGAGAGGCACCTTTGGCTTACCCTTCGTGCGGGGTGAGAGTGCAAGGATGAATGGAAGGACCAGATATTGGTAAGCTTCAGCCCCCGAAAGCAAACCTCAGGAACTTCCTGTGTGAAGAAAGGATAGATACATAGAACATTCCAGTAGGTACTATGGGGGCATCCAGCAGAAAGGCTCTATACCTGTCAGGAAGACAGGAATAAGAAGGTATATCCTGAGACTCCGCATTCGGAACTATATTGACGTTTGGTTGATATTAGCTTAATCTGAGCACTTGGCAGTCCGGCATCGAGATGTCATTCTCATCCACATTAAGGAACTGGGGGTTAAGACTGAACACCAAGAAAAGTGTAATTTCTTCAACACGGAAAACCACCTATCTAGGCGTAGTGTGGGATTTGACCGTTATTTGTCTCCTGCTTGGGTCGAGTCTATCCTTGCGGCCGTCTAGAGAGTGAGAGAAGGCCAGTCACTCACTGTAAAGCAGACTGCTGGGTCAGATGGCAGTACCACCAATGTGGTACTGCTTTGCCTTCTACACATGAGACCCCTTCATTGGTGGCTCTGAGACTGATAGTTCTTCCAAAAGGGCACAATCGCACTGTCCCCTCTGGTTTCCCCTTACTCACCCAGCCCCGCTCAAGTGGGACGCCATTGTACAGGATGGGCTGAGGCTGAGCCTGTATGCCTTTCCCTCTGTTGCGCTGCTCCCGGGAGTTTTGGAGAGAGTTCAACAGGTGGCTCCATGGTGGCCGGGCAGGCCATGGTTTGCGTACCTGTTAGCTCTTCTTAAGCACTTTGTTTCACCCCACGCCCAGAGCTTTGGAGGCTGTGGCCCCTCAGGGAGCACAGCTCTTAGCCTCTGGTCTTTCAGCCAAGGTAGTGAAAACCATTCTCCATTCCAGAGCGCCCTCCACAAGGATTTTGTATTTGGATATGGATTCCATAATGTTGCAAAGTGGCGCCTGTTTACGATGTGGTGCAAGCGCCACCAATTGGATCCAGTTAACTGCCCGGTTGGTTTAGTGCTGGAATTCCTTCAGGAACAGTTCAGCACAGAGTTGTCTCCTTCCACCCTGAAAGGTTACGTGTTCGCTATTGTGGCTTATCGTGCTCCGCTTGCTGATCAGTCAGACTTCTGGCCATCTCCTCCCTAAACAGGGTCAGTTACCTTCAGGCATACTTCGTGGTCCTGTCTCTCCTGGAATTTACCCCAGGCATATCCAGTGCCTTTCTCTATGTTCCCATAAACAATTGACTCCCTGCAAACAAGCAAACCCTTAGCAGGTGGATTGTAAATGCTATCTCATCCTCTTATGAGTCCTCTGGTCTCCCCGTACCTTTCAGAAACAGAGCTCACTCCCCCCTGAGTGTGGCGGCCTTTAAGGCCTTATCCTCTGGAGCATCTCTCCAAGACATCTGCAACTATGCGGTCTGGTCCACTCTGCTGACCTTTGTCAGGTTCTCTGCCGGTGATGTCGCGTTGTTCTGTTGGACAGATTACACATGTAATTCAGAGCGTGTACACACGGAAGTGTTCCCAAAGCATTGTTTTTTAGGGTTACATATGTAACTTAGAGATGATCATGTAGTATAATGTATATAAAGTATATATGTAATGTGCAAATAGGTGAGGTACTGAGGTACATGGCAAGAAACATGGTGCAAATGACAAGTAAAATATTGGAGTGCAAACAGCACAGTACCTTGTGATATGCATGGATGCTTCTTAAATATTGTTTTTGAAATTGTTGCTTGTATGCCACAAAGTGCAATTAAGAGCCAGTGTCTCTTCTTTACTTTAGCACCTACAGTATACAACTGCATTGATGTGAATGGAACATGGTCATATGACAGCATGAGGTGAAAACACAAGCCGCTAGAACCTCACTGTTTCTGTGGTCATATTATTGTAAATGTGAGATCTTATCACTAATCAATTACTTTATTGCCAATGTTGCCTGATAAACAACTCCCAATCCAAACAGGACTTCAACTAAGATTTCCTTTTTCCCTTTAGACAGCATGTTGGTCTTCATGCAGTTAATTATTTAATGAATCAGGTACACCTGAGTAGCAAGAAACACCTGTCAGACATGTTTCAATATTTTCAATCACTTAAAAAAGGGTGGGTTCAAACAAAAAGTATACTGATCAAAATTGTATAACATATCCAGATGTAAATAAAAGTTTTCTCAGATTTATATATATAAAACCATCTGTGTGGAAAAATAGCCAATTTTCTATTTGGTGTCCTGCTGATTTACGTAATTTTAAATACCATAATTACCTTTAAACATTTTGTCTTCATGCTATATGTTGAGTATGGTTTCACTAATAATGAACATAGATTTGCATAAAGCATCCATATTTGTCCATGGCCATGTTGATTAGGGCTGTCAATCGAATAATCGTGATTAATCGCACATTTTTATCTGTTTTAATGTACTTTACATTTATATATATATATATATATATATATATATATATATATATATATATATATATATATATATATATAGTGGAACCTCGGAGCTCGCAAGGGTTAGGGACCAAGACCGGTCATGAGTTCAATTTTCGCGATCTTTGATACGCCTTCCAACCCAGTAAAAACCCAAAGAACACTATACGAAATCGATTTAAATGAGTAAATAAAACCATTTCACTCCATAACACTTAATTATTAGACTATTTTAACAATACTTTATGTAAATTAACAGCAATTACAATGCTTATTTAAAAAAAATAAAGTACAGGTACAGTAAAGTATGCAGTAGAGAAGTACAGAAAATACAGTACAATACAGTACAGAAAATACAGTAATGGGTACTCACTTTATATAGTATGCTGAAGTGTGTTTTAATGAGATAAACCTTGATTAGAAATGTTACAACTAGCGTTTTGAGCAGCTTGCGGTTGCTCACGAGCCGATCTGAATGAGAGTCGCCGGTCGGAATGAAAGTCGCGAGCATGCGAGGTCGTGAGCGCTGAGGTTCCACTGTATATATATATATTTTATATATACAAAATTTATTAGTGAATACAAGCCTGCATGTAGTCACTCATCTGGGATAGATTTTCATCCTAGGCTTTTTCTTTGGTGACATCATGTTTAGACAGTTGCAGCCTCTGACTTTCCCACAAGTACAGGGGATATCAAATTGGCAGAAAGTTTGTGTTGATTGAGTTGGATGGTTTGTATGTAGTGTTTTGTTTTTGTTCACTTCATTCAAAGTATTTATTTTTTTGTAGTTGCTCATACTCCAGTTTTACTGCTTTACAATTTTACTTAGGTTCTTAGCATGTGGTACGGGCAAGTGAAGGTTTGATGCAAATATTCTTTACTCTACCCAGAATATGAACTTGAACTTGAAATTCAGCTGTTTTGTTGTAAACAGTTGATGGTTTTGGCTTGTGGTTAGTGTGACTTCTCAGCTATGACCAGTATGTCTTTTGAAGAGTAAATAAAAGAAATCTGGTGGCTCCATCTTCAGCATTCTTCTACCAATATAATTCATGTCCCTTCTCTGCACATGTCCAAACCATCTCAATCTCGCCTCCTCACCTTGTCACCAAAACATCCTACATGTGCTGTCCCTCTAATAAACTCATTTCTAATCTTGTCCATCCTCGTCACTCCCAACGAAAACCTTAACATCTTCAGCTCTGCTACCTCCAGCTCTGCCTCCTGTCTTTTACTCAATGCCACTGTCTCTAATCCATACAACATCGCAGGTCTCACCACAGTCCTATAAACTTTCCCTTTCATTCTTGCAGATACCCTACTATCACAAATCACTCCTGTCACTCTTCTCCACCACTCCACCCTGCCTGCACTCTTTTCTTTACTTCTCTAACACACTCTCCATTACTTTGCACTGTTGACCCCAGGTACCTGAACTCCTCCACCTTCTCCACCTCTTCTCCCTGCAACCGCATCACTCCACTGCCCTCCCTCTCATTCACACACATGTACTCTGTCTTACTCCTACTGACTTTCATTCCCCTTCTCTCCAGCGCATATCTCCACCTCTCCAGGCTCTTCTCAACCTGCTCTACTCTCACCACAAATCACAATATCATCTGCAAACATCATAGTCCAGGAGACTCCTGTCTGACCTCGTCCGTCAACCTGTCCATCACCACTGCAAACAGGAAAGGGCTCAGGGCCGATCCTTGATGCAGTCCAACCTTCACCCTGAACCAGTCTGTCGTACCTACTGCACACTTCACTGCCGTCACACTGTCCTCATACATGTCCTGCACCACCCTCACATACTTCTCTGACACACCTGACTTCCTCATACAATACCACAACTCCTCTCTTGGCACTCTGTCGTCGCTTTCTCTAAATCCACAAATACACAATGCAATTCCTTCTGTCCTTCTCTATACTTCTCCATCAACATCCTCAAAGCAAATAAGGCATCTGTGGTGCTCTTCCTCGGCATGAAACCATACTGTTGCTCACAGATGGTCACCTCTTCTCTCAGCCTGGCTTCCACTACTCTTTCCCATAACTTCATGGTGTGACTGATCAACTTAATTCCCCTGTAGTTACTGCAGGTCTGCACATCTCCCTTATGCTTAAAGATCGGTACCAGCACACTCCTTCTCCATTCCTCAGGCATCCTCTCCCCTTCCAGAATCCTGTTAAACAATCTGGTTAAAAACTCCACTGCCATCTCTCCTAAACATCTCACGCTTCTACCGGTATGTCATCTGGTCCAACCGACTTTCCATTCTTCATCCTCTTAATCGCTGCTCTCACTTCCTCCTTACTAATCCTATCTACATCCTGCTTCACCAACTCCACATCCTCCAACCTTCTCTCTCTGTGATTTTCCTCATTCATCAGCTGCTCAAAATACTCCCTCCACCTTCTCAACACACTCTCCTCACTAGTCAACACATTTCCTCTCCATCCTTTATTGCTCTAACTTGCAGTACATCCTTCCCAGCTCGGTCCCTCTGCCTGGCCAATCGGTATAAATCCTTTTCTCCTTCCTTAGTGTCCAACCTCTTATACAGCTCCTCATATGCCTTTTCCTTGGCTTTCGCCACATCCCTTTTACCTGCTGCCGCATCTCCTTGTACTCCTGCCTACTTTTCTCATCACTCTGTCGATCCCACTTCTGTTTTGCCAACCTCTTTCCCTAATGCTCTCCTGCACTTCCTCATTCCACCACCACGTCTCCTTGTCTTGCTTTCTATTTCCAGATGTCACACCAAGTACTTTTCTAGCTGCCTCCCTCATCACTCCTGCAGTAGTTGCCCAATCATCCGGCACCTCTTCACCACCACCAAGCCCCTGTCTGACCTCTTCCCTGAACCTCACACTACACTCTTCCTCCTTCAGTTTCCACCATCTTATTCTTCTTTCAATCCTTACTTTCCTCCTCTTCTTCTTCGCCTCCAAAACCATCCTACAGACCACCATCCGATGCTGTCTAGCTACACTGTCCCCGCCAACACCTTACAGTCTCCAATCTCCTTCAGGTTGCATCTCCTGCATAGCACATAGTCCACCTGTGTGCACCTTCCTCCACTCTTATCGTCACCCTATGATCCTCCTTCTTCTTAAAATACGTGTTCACCACTGCCATTTCCATCCTTTTAGCAAAATCTACCACCATCTGCCCTTCCACATTCCTCTCCTTAAAACCATACCTACCCATCACCTCCTCATCACCTCTGTTCCCTTCACCTACATGCCCATTAAAGTCTGCCCCAATCACCAATCGTTCTTTCCTAGGTACACCATCTACCACTTCATCTAATTCACTCCAGAATCTTT
Organism: Silurus meridionalis; assembly: GCF_014805685.1. NCBI lineage: Eukaryota > Metazoa > Chordata > Actinopteri > Siluriformes > Siluridae > Silurus > Silurus meridionalis. Next base: position 11,243,346 of record NC_060891.1, on the reverse strand, counting down.
CCTTTTCCTCCATCTCACAGCCAACTTGTGGAGCATAGGCACTGATGACATTTATCATCATCCTTCAACTTCCACCTTCACGATCATCACCCTATCAGAAACTCTCTTCACCTCCACTACACTCTTACTGTACTCTTCCTTCAGAATCACCCCTACACCATTTCTCTTCCCATCCACACCATGATAAAACAGTTTAAACCCACCTCCAATGTTCCTGGCCTTACTCCCTTTCCACTTGGTCTCCTGAACACACAGCATATCTACCTTTCTCCTCTCCATCATATCAGCTATCTCTCTCCCTTTACCCGTCATAGTACCAACATTTAAAGTACCAACCCGAACCTTTACTCTCCTACACTGCTCCTTTTCCTGCCGTCTCTGTAGACGTCTTCCTCCTCTCCTTCTCCTCCTTCGGCCAACAGTAGCCCAATTTCCACCGGTACCCTGTCGGCTAACGATACCTGTGGCGGTCGTTGTTAACCCGGGCCTCGACCGATCCGGTATGAAATTCTCCTTTGTGATCCGCATATTTGATTTGGCACATGTTTTACGCTGGATGCCCTTCCTAACGCAACCCTCCCCATTTACCCGGGCTTGGGACCGGCACTAAGAGTGCACTGGCTTGTGCCCCCCTAATGGCTGGGTTAGAAAATACAGTACAATACTGTACAGAAAATACAGTAATGGGTACTCACTTTATATAGTATGCTGAAGTGTGTTTTAATGAGATAAACCTTGATTAGAAATGTTACAACTAGCGTTTTGAGCAGCTTGCGGTTGCTCACGAGCCGATCTGAATGAGAGTCGCTGGTCGGAATGAAAGTCGCGAGCATGCGAGGTCGTGAGCGCTGAGGTTCCACTGTATATATATATATTTTATATATACAAAATTTATTAGTGAATACAAGCCTGCATGTAGTCACTCATCTGGGATAGATTTTCATCCTAGGCTTTTCTTTGGTGACATCATGTTTAGACAGTTGCAGCCTCTGACTTTCCCACAAGTACAGGGGATATCAAATTGGCAGAAAGTTTGTGTTGATTGAGTTGGATGGTTTGTATGTAGTGTTTTGTTTTTGTTCACTTCATTCAAAGTATTTATTTTTTTGTAGTTGCTCATACTCCAGTTTTACTGCTTTACAATTTTACTTAGGTTCTTAGCATGTGGTACGGGCAAGTGAAGGTTTGATGCAAATATTCTTTACTCTACCCAGAATATGAACTTGAACTTGAAATTCAGCTGTTTTGTTGTAAACAGTTGATGGTTTTGGCTTGTGGTTAGTGTGACTTCTCAGCTATGACCAGTATGTCTTTTGAAGAGTAAATAAAAAGAAAATCTGGATATTTTCAAGTTTTTGCCTTGCTCCACTAAATTAGCCTAACATTACTTTAGTTTTAACTGGACCAGTGAGATTTGCAGTACAACTAGTCAGTGTGTTCTGATGAGCTGCAGATATAGTTCAGTTGTTGTTGTGTGCAAATATTATAGGTAGAAATTGTGAAGAAACTGTGGGCCTACACCTACAACTACAAGCATAAATTAATTGTTATTAGGGAATGCTAAACTGAATCCAAGGAATGCTACATTGCAAAAGCCTAAATGCTCAATTATTTGACACTGGCTGTTAACCAGTAAGACTCAAGGCCAAGATAAAGACAAACTATATGAACAAAAGTTTGTGGAAAACTAAGATGGATTATATTAAAGTACTACAGGTGTGCCTGTAGTTTTCTAGTTAATAATGCCTCCTCACTTACATTCTCACTCCATAGTGTTTTTGTCATAAACTTTTTTTAGCCTTTCTTTAGCAACATTTTTGCAGAACTCCTACTGATTATTTCACCTGTACGTGAAATATATATATATATATGTAAATATACATGATTTCACATTTGTATTTGATGTTCCAGACTATCTCCTGAATTTAATTTATCTAAACAGTCATAGCTGGATATCCGGACACATAATTATTATATCGTGTTCTTCTTAACAAAAATCGTTTTCCAGTGGATAATCATGTGATGTAGTTCATGATGAGGTTTCATGACGAGGATCATGTAAGTGCATCTGAACTGAAACTATTGTAACTATTTAATTATATACTTTTTTGCTATGAGGGAATTGGCTTAACTGTGAATTACATGTCCACAGAGGCCAGGTATGAATGTTTTTGTTGGGGTTTATACTCTTTAACTCTGTCAACAGTGTGTGATGATTTGCAGTAAGAATCCTTTTTTCCTAATACTGTATGATGGAGACCTGTTGTAATTGGCACAGGTCCAACTAAATGTGAAATAAAGTTCTGGGTGTAGTCTGCTATAAACACTCACTGTACATCCAGAGAAGTCATGTCAAGACCCTTTAAAAATATTTCTATGGTGGAGTTCTGTTATTAAAAAGGGCTTTGCTATAAAGTTTTAAGTGAAGTTATGAAGTTCTGCATTATGGATGATACTATAAGTCTGTGCAATGAATTTATGATTTTTTTTTTCTAGTTCACCAAATCGATAGATTTATAAATATATATATATATATATATATATATATATATATATATATATATATATATATATATATATATATATAATTTTTTCTTCTTTTTTTTTCTTTCACTAAAATAAAGCAAGAAAATATAACTATAAATAGCAGTTCAGCCTACACCTAAGCTATTAAACATTTGAAACATCTATCTTTTATCTTACAGTCTTTTGTCCTTGTTTGTTTTTTGTTCTTGTCTGTTTGTCTTTTTTCTCTTGTGAATATTACTTTAAAAATTCCTTTCTAAGAATATAACTAGATAAGATTTATAAGTGTATTTTTCCCTTTAAGTTAACGAGCAATCATCTCCTTTGTCTTTAAGCGTCATAAACCCTTTGTCTAGATTCCCCTTTAGCTTGCCCTTCACTGCATGCTAATTAAAAGATCTCAGGGGATGTGGATGGAAGAAGTGGGTCAGTATGGAAAAGATATTTGGGTTGAAAGTGAAATATGGTTTCAGGGAGCTGGAAAGAAAGCTAAACACATTCCAGACTCTGAGTGTGTGCCAGTGCATTCGCACCTGGAATCTTGGAATGCAACGAACAGCTTAGTACCTCTGTACAGTCTGGCTTTACTTGAATTATTGTTTTTAGTTAACACATCAGTCTATCCAGATAAGCATATGTGCATGTACTGTACACATAAAAACTTTGTAGCATTAGTTTACCATAACTAACACGTTTGTTTTTTGACATTTAATATAAAGGTACTGTTTCAATATTTTATTAACAGCTTATCCAGTCATGTCATTATGCATTTGCTTGAGAAAGAAACACATGAGCTGTCTGGAAAAAGTGAATGCTGGATAAAATTGAAATATCAGGTTCACTAATATTATTTAGCATAACATCTAGAGATGCAACCAAATAACCATCTGACAAAAATAATTTTATGAGAAGTTGTTAAACACCTAACATATGGAGTGGGGTATAGGGGTAGGCAATCTAGCCCTATGGATAGCCCACCCCCTAACTGTCACTGATATTTGTCAAATTTGTTCGCTTTGCTTTAAAACACTGATAAATGGTTACAGTTAGAAATTATTGTGTTTTGTGTTCTTCCAAATTCCAGAGAAGATACTGGAGTCACGTGTCTATGCTTTGTGCCTTTGGGAAGTGTTTTTGTCAACAGTTTAGTGAAATTAGATCAGGACAACATGCTGCAACATGTTATGTTATTTTTGAAAGCCTTTTTAGAAGCTGGATAAATCTTTAATTCCTTTCAAATGTATAGCTGTGCATCTTCTGCAATGAGGTTTGAGAGAGTGAAAAGGGGAAAAGGGTAATTTAGGCCTTAGTCATATCAAAGATTACCACTAGAGCTTAAATCTTTGGTCAGGGGTTTAACCAAACAGGGAAATATATGGAACAGTGTTAGGCTAAATTTGCACAAGTTGAAGCAGAATGCTGTTATTTGAGACTGATTCTTGACCTTGCTTTGCTAAAGCAAAACCACTAAAATGTCAGCCTGTTGACAACATGATTAAAGCCTCAGTAGTGAAAAATGCAGAGTTGACAGCACAGGTGATGAGGGCAGTGTTTAGGTGAAAGGTCAAATGCGGTCATTGTTTATGATTCAGCAGCTTCACAACTCAGATTTCCAAACTTATTGGTAATTTATTGCCACATGACCAGAGCAAATGAGGAGTAAAATGGCATTCAGCCATTTTATTTTTAAGAAAATAAATAATGTTTGTATTGGTGAGTGTGTATTTCAAAAGTCATGAGATAATACAGATCCAACATTGTTTGGGCTGTGAGAAAGTGAGAGGAAATAAGTTTTTTTGTCTTCTCATTCGGGTGGGTCTGATTGAACAAATAACTAAATTATGGCTTGTCTTTTTTTCTGAGTATTGTATTTCCAGTGGTGCATAGTTCCTTTTTAGGAACTCGAGCTGCATCCAACTGCTTTGGGAACGTGCCCGAGTGTTTACGCTCTGAAATAATGTGTGTAATCAGTCAAATTGGGCGCTGTTTCTTTTGGGAGTTCTGGAGAGAGTTCGCCAGGACGGATTTCGTCTCCTCCTGGTGGCTCCAAGGTGGCTGTGGCCCCTTCTGGCCTCTCCAACAAGGTGATAGAGACCATTCTCCACACCAGAATTCCTTCCACGAGTCGGTTGTATGCCACCAGATGGCGTCTGTTTTGCTCGTGGTGCGATCATCCAGTCCACTGCCCGGTTGGCTCAGTGCTGGATTTCCTCCAAGGACAGTTAGCAAAAAGGTTGGCTTTGTCCACCCTGAAATTTTACGCATCCACCATTTCATCATATAATGTGCCCTTAGCGGGGCAGTCTCTGGGCAGAAACCCTTTTGTAATGTGTTTTCTTTGGGCACCCGGAGGCTGAGGCCCCCAGTGCGACCTAGAGTGCCTGGATTGGGCCTGGCCTTCGTTTTCGGGGCTCTCTCTGAGCCCCCCCTCGAGCTTCTGGCCGAGGCATCTTGGAGGCATCTCTCTAACAAGACTTCGTTTTTGTTGGCCATTTGCTCTCTTAAGAGCGTAGGAGATCTACAGGCCCCTACTGTGGCCCCCTCCTTCCTGGAGTTTACTCCAGGTATGGCCAGTGCCTTTTTATACCCCAGGAAGGTTAACATCCCCAAGGTGCCCTCGGTCGTCCCATGACCTGTAAGGTTACAGGCATTCTATCCTTCTCTTTCTCAGGCCCCAGACCTGGAGAAATTAAACCGGCTATGCCAGGTACGCGCACTGGACACCTAAGTCCATAGGACGGGTCCCTGGAGAAAGTCTGACCAACTGCTTGTCGGCTACGGCTCTCTGAGGAGAGGCCTCCCTGCCAATAAGCAGACCATTAGCAGATTGATAATTGATGGCATTGCATTATAATATGAGTTCTCTGGTCTTCACTCGGGGTCAGAACTCACTCCCCCGGTCCACCCCGCTGACCCTCGTCCGGTTCTACAACCTGGACCGCAGTGCCACTCCTGGCCCCTCTGTCCTTCGACCTAGCTGTGCTTATACACACTAGTCAGGGACTGGTCAGTCTGGCGTGATTGGACACACGTTCACAAAGCATTTTGATGCAGCTCGAGTTCCTGAAAGGGAACGTCTCTAGGTTAAGTATGCAACCCTAGTTCCCTGAGGGAACCCTGCAGTGCTTCCTGGAGCTCGCCTCACTCCATGTGCGTTTTATACATCCTGGTCGTAATGTCACCCTGCTGGTGACAGCCAGCGTCAAATTTTGACTGATTGCACACATTATTTCAGAGCGTGTACATTTGGGCACGTTCCCGAAGCGTTTCGATGCAGCGTCTCATTCCTTCAGGGAACTAGGATTACATACATAACATAACTGTCTGTTCAGTTTACTATAAACAACATGTCAACATGAATTTTTTATATTTTATTTTAGATCCAAAAAGTGTAGAACTCCCTGAACAAAAAAAAATAATAACGAAAACTAAAATGCATTGTAGTATTATACTGTGGTTCCCTTTGGCAATTAATCTTCGTTGTTGAATAGGAACAAATTAGAAACTGTATTTAATTGGAACAGACACTTTCTCCTATGAGGTTTCTATGAAAGACATGAAAACCCAAACATGCCATCTAAAATCATTGCTGCTAAATCATTGCATTGCTCTGCAGGAAATCTAGGACAAATCTAGGACTTTCCCGTCTTATCCATGAAGAGTGCAAGTAACACAAACAGGCTTAGGGAGAAAAGAGTTTACTATTGCATAAATATTTTGGACACATCTGATAAGCTATTAAATTTGTGTCTTTGTTTTGTTTTCATCAGCTTTCATGCTTATGTGCTCATTTCATCATAAGGATCCTGATGATTTATCAAAGGTCCTTAAAAGACTCCAGCAAAAAATACAGAAAAATGGATGCAATAATAGTTTATTATAAAAGTCATAAAAATAAAATCCAATAATTGCATTCTATACTATCTAGGTAAGGAATTTCCAGTCTTTGTAACTAAAATAATGTTTGGTTCTCTATCGCCATCTTGTGGATAAAGTTGTAACCTTTATAAGTCATGTAACTTTTCTGACTAATTAAAACTGTTTGAAAGTCTATTTAAGTAAAATTAAAGTTAAACACAAAGATCACATTTCACTTGTCTGACATTGTGAAATAATAGTGCTTGAAAATTACTTTGGAGTAAATGTAACTTAAATAGCCATTTTAGAACCTACTCGATCACACAGTTTTTTTTTAAATATATTCATGCAAGTCTGGATGTCTGATCAAACAAAGTTGAATATTCACACTTGTCCTTTACTAAAAGACAATGAGAAATAAAAGCATTGACCATTAAAAAAATTTAATATTATTTGCATATTACTTAATATGCAATCTAAATCCAAATTTTCGACTATTTTTATCTGATAGTGAGCTTGCAGAGCTAATGTAATATTTGCCATTGACTACAAATTGTTTATTGCTAGCAAACAACTATGTAATGTCAGTTGTCAGCAGTGAGAGAAACAGTGGGTTTGATCTTCACATCTGTAACCCAGCATCAGCAATTGTGGTCAGGATAAATGTGAACAAGATGGATCATTTACCTTTCTTTGTTCTTCCCTCAAAATGCATTTGAAAGCAAAATTACAGTTTGAAAAGTGAGCGAATAAAAGTGAGGAATACACAGTCAAAGCACACCATTGAAGGACAAATCTCATAAAAGGATACATCGCAGAACTGCAAGTTTTTTGTTGTTTTTTTATTATTAAAAAGGAATAATAATTTTGCTGTTTATTTCTGTATGTCTGGTATTTTTAAGAAACACAGCATTAAACCAGTAAGGGCATTACAAACTGGAAGCACCAGAGAAAAGTCCCCACATTACTTTTATAATCCATTATATAATACTAATAGTTTATTGTTGAGCTATGCATAGATATTAGATGACCATAGATATGACCATCTATCACTTTTACTATTAGTGCCAAATTTCAATGTGGCAATCTAAGATTTGGACTGTCTGTTGGTTTTTTTTTTTTTAAAGATTCAGTTTAGCCCTAAAATGATAATTGCAATAAGCAATTGTGCAAATGTGTGCTTTTTAATTCAGTGCAAAGCACTTTATCTATTTATAGCATGTACAGGGGCTGTTGGGAAGTACATACAAACTCCTGAAGATTAGAGCGAGGGGGATAGTAAGGTGTGTAGGAGAGTTAGTTGTGTGCTGCCTCTACCCTTTTTTCTATGTGCTTCCTGTTTATATTAAGCTGTATGATCAGTTCTGAATGCTGATTGGCTGGTGTGTGTGAGGAAGGGCCTCATGTTTCAAAGTTTCTGTGTCTCCATTGTCATATGGACACCTGTTGGGAGAGAAAGGACATTAGAAGAAACTGTGGGTAGTCAGGAAGGTGTTGTTTAAAAGCTTAACACATGCACACACACACATACATGCACAACACAGCATTGTCTTTTTTTGTGGGATGCATATTTATACACACTCCAGCCAGATGGACAGCTGTGAAACATGAGGACATCTGCCTGCTCTTTTGCTTTCTTTTCACAAATCTCTAGTGATTTTGGCAAGGACAACATCACTCAAAAGAGCACTACCACCCTAGAATTGCTACTGTTGCCTATGGAAATGAGTATGGAGTTTTTAACACCATGAATGTGAGCATTTGGACATGATTTGACTACTTAATGATGTAATGAAGTAATGACCTGTGTATCCAAATGCAGCCTTAAGGGGTCTAAGCAGAACTCTGGACAGACTTTGAGTTTTTTCAAGAAACCTTAAGGAGAAAGAGAAGGGTTTGAACAATAAGAAGAAACTCAAGTTCACTGAATTTCTACAGGGCCTATGCGAAGGCTTCTTTTATCTCCTTAACCCTTGGTTTCTTCGACATGTCCTCACTGTATCAACAGTCTGGACAAATCTTCTTGAGCACCAGTGACCAACTTGGCTCTCAAAAATGTTATGATCAGTGGGTATACAAACCAAAACATGACAAAGGTAAGAATCTTCAGATCTCCATGATCACGTTTGTGTTGTCTGACTTAAAACTAATGATTTGTATTCAGCTTGTATTCCCACACAGCTGCATTTAACCTATTTTCTAACTTCTAGAAAAGCTTCTGGATCTATTCTGTTAGATTATTCACCACTGCCATATCATAGTTACCAACACATTTCATTTCGTGACACATCTGTTACAACTTATTATAACAGCTATAACAGATGTCATACACTGTCTTTCTCAAATCGGGTCTGGAGCCTAAAAGAATCATGACCAAATGCATGCAACTTTTCACTTTATTAGAACTTTATAGGACAATAGATTATTGGTTAGAAAACATACTGAATATAGTTTTGGTTTGTTTGCATTCAAAACCAAGGTTTGCAATATTATTATACTTAACTGCACACAAGGGAAAAGAAAAAGAAAAGAAATTGCAACAGCTGGAAACCCTGTCAATTTAACTGTAGACAAGCTGCATTGTCTATATTAACTGTACTATCACTCATTTTTGGCTAAAATTGCTTTAAACTTTGATTTACTTTGTTTAACTTTGTTGAATTGGTGTTAAATGGCATACTGTTACATACTAAGACACTAATAGTGTTTTTGCAGGATTTACATTTCAACCTTAGAAAAACATTTATAGGACAGTTGTAAGATTTTGATATTTCAGTGTAAAAATCCTTATTTGTGGTCATTATCCGAACTGGCAGCATTAAAATGTTGTCACTCTGTAGATTTCCTTCTATTTGTAGGTTTATTTTAATAGCGAGTGGTGACAGCCTCGGAAGGCTCTCCCCCTGGTCAGCTTTTTGGATAACAATTGAGTCTAGGAGATTTGCCTATTTTTGTCAGATGACTTTTCGCCGCCAAACAGAGAACAATCAGTCGAGCTACAGCTGGAGATAAAGTTAAGCAGAAGGGACCTCTGGCCACACTTTTGTAGGACCCAGTCTTTCTTTCTCCTTTTCTTTTTTCTTTGTTTGTCCACCTCCATCTTTTACTCTTGTACGTCTAGAGAAGTCTGTGCAGCACAAGTACAGTAGTATGTATGACCAGCTTGAATAACACTACCATAATTCTTATTGAAGCTGGCTGCCTGCCATAGGAGTGAGCAGCAGCGTGTGTGTTTGTGTGTGCAAAAGAAGACCAGGGAGGGAGTTTCAAGCCTGTATCTGTTAACTTGTGTGAGTGTGTGCTGGGACGAGAGAGGGAGTTACTTCATTTGGGACACCAGGCTGTATGAGGGAAAAACTCTGACACACTGTTAAAACACTCAAACGCCCACACTGAACTGGAGAGGAGAACATGTTCTGTCTGAGAGGTAAGATTTGTTCTTTTCGATGTAAGACAGAGAGAAAGAGAGTCTGCGATAGACTGCTGAACTTGCAGCAAAAAGTTGAGGGAGGAGGACAAAAGAGAGCAGTGCTCAGCTGTAGTTAGGCTGCAGTGTTGGATTTCAAAAGTGCTCCCTGCTTCGTTCTTCTCTGCTTCCTTTGTTTTCTCGGGAAGAAACCAAGCTAACGGGCTACTAAGGGAGAGATGAGGGAATAAATGACCGGGGTTTTTAAAAGGGAGAGAGATTGATGTCTTTTGTGTGAGTATTTCTCAGAGGTCTACAAAAGCTCAATGCATTCTGTTGCTGTTGTTCTTGTAAATGCATGAAAGGCAAAAAAAAAGCCATATCTGCACTTCTCATGATGAAACCTATAGAGGCTCAGCATTTTTTTTTCCAGTCTTATGTGATGAGTTCACGGCACAAGTTTCACTCACGCTCTCTTATTCTGGCTTTAATACTGTGTGACCTTTCACCATGCACATCATACCCCCTCCTGATGTCAGGTAGAATTAATCTGTTCACCACCGTGACCTGGATTCCTGGAGCTCAGTCACTTCTCACACTGCCAACCTTAAAATTACATTGTGAAGTTTCACTTAGTGTACAGGTTTATTTTATCAACCCTCAAATGTGTACAATAAACATTTCAAATTTTATAGAGCCATGGTCAAATCACATTAGGTCCAAGATTAAAGTTTATAGTAATGACTATTAGAACTTCATATGCAGGATATTATAATTCTAGGTTTTGATTTCCATTGGGGTAATTAATAAAAAAAAAAAAGGCTCTGGCTATGCTTCACTGATTTTTTTCCTGCTTTGAGAATCACTGAACTGAATGTGTCTGTAGGGATGCTTGTTCTGTTGTAAGATCATGTGTTAACCACATGTTTACATTTTGTATTTAATGTAATATAACAGGCTTAATATAAACTGTAAAGCTCTAAAACCTGAAAAGGCACTTTAAATAAGAAGACATAATATTATATTTTATAAATATATATATATATATATATATATATATATATATATATATATATATATATATAATTTCAGAGTCACTCAATAAAATCTGCATTATCTGTGCCTTATGTGCACACTAATTCAGTACAATTGCCACAATCAAGCTACAGATTTTGTACAGCCCTTAGTTACAGCAATTTTATAAGAACAAGCGTGTTTTCTTTTTCTTCTCTAAGAGCCAGAGGAGCATATTAACATTTAGCAGAAGTGAAAGGTGCTTGGATGTTATGAGGCTGCAACTATACAGGTTAGAACAGGTTTTAAAGCAAAGTCACAAAACAAGCCAATCATTAGAACCCTCCCTCCTAATCATCACCACCACCACCACTACCACAACTCCTCTACTAAAAATAGTGAGGCTCTGAGATGCTTGTGTCAACCTACCTATACTCAGACAAGTCTGGGTGAAAAACAGCAGCAATGAAAGGCCTCAGTGCAGATGGCCATTTCCATAAAGCTTGTTTTTAAAATGAGCCTCGTTGTCAGCAGGACAGTTACTGTGAGTGCAAATGTGTGCAGAAGCCCCCCAGCTCTATCTTGAGTTGTACCTTTGGAAGTGGGGGAGAGTCAAGGTCGAATAGATCTTTAATGAGCAGGAAACTGCATCTGTTTTTCACCTTTTTCTGAAGCAGACAGAAACCATGTGGAATGGAGATAGTTCTTGTGGGAGGCAGAGGGTAAAATATGTTTAAATATTTCACAATATATCACAATAACCTTGAGAAACATCCAGCGTATACACACACACACACACACACACACACACACACACACGTTTCGCAACCTGACAATTTCTACACATTTGAGTTTTCCTGAATATGACTTGGGACTAATAGCAATAGTTCCTAATAAAATAGTTAAACAGTGAAGAATTATTGGCACCTATCATTACAATTAGCACTAATAACAATGCAAGTATTGACACTTTGGGCAGTAATTTGCTAAACATTTATCACTCTAATTTCGCTAAACATTGTTTAAAACCTTGTAATTTTCAGAAAGCTTTAGTCTGCAGAGTTTTTTTGGCAGTACTATTTTCTTATAATGCATAACAATGTTGGAGACACTTTTAAGTGGATTTTATATTCCTGTGGATCCTTTGTTAGGGGGCTGCACAGAAAGATAAAATACAAGATTACAAAAAAATTTTTTTTTCTATTTAATTGACCCTTGTGGTCAGCAGGGTGTTTTATTAAAAAAAAAAAAAAAAAAAACACTTTCCTGCACTTGTTTCAGTAGCAGTTTTTTAATGCATTAATAAATAAAGTTTCCACTGTTCCTGCCTTATGATGAGTTACATTTTCATTATACACCAATCAGGCATAACATTATGAGTATCGGCCTAATTTTGTGTTGGTCCTCCTTTTGCTGCAGAAACAGTCGTAACCCGTCAAGCATTAAAAGCATTAATTCCTTCAGCAATCTGAGATACAGTTAATTATCTTCTGGATCGGACTACACAGGCCAGCCTTAACAACCCACGTGCATCAGTGAGCCTTGGATGCCCATGACCCTGTTGCCGGTTTACCACTGTTCCTTCCTTGGACCACTTTTGATACTCAATACTGCAGAACGGGAACATCTTACAACAGCTGCAGTTTTAGAGATGATCTGACCCGGTCATCTAGCATCACAATTTGGCCCTTGTCAGACTCTCTGAAATCCTTTCACTTGCCCATTTTTCCTGCTTCCAACACATATGTTAAAATGTTCACTCACTAATTTTCCCGGTCTCTCGCGGATAGCACGATGGACCAAAAACCAATAGGGAATTGTTTTTATGAGGTTTTATGTTGAAATAATGAAATTGATTAATAAAAAATATAATTATTAGTTATAAAATGAATTAAAATGTTAATAAAGTATAGTACTGTATACATAAAATAGCTTTTTTTGGGGTGGCATCCGTTTATCACGGTTTTTAATTTATAGTGGGCGGTTTTGGAACCACCGCGATAAACGGGGGATTACTGTATATCCCACCCACTAACAGCTGCCATGATGAAGAGATAAACAGTGTTATTCACTCACCAGTCAGTTATAATGTCATAATGTGTTGCCTGTTCGGTGTATATGTAATTAAATTGAAATAAAATCATACACTCTGTATAATAGTAAAATAATATGCACATTACCGCATGACCCCATGACCCGGTCAAATGATTAGGGAGGGTTGTTATACTCCTTATCATACACAATATTAATGTTTATACAGTATGTAGCCACCCTCTTGTTCATATTACAGATTTTCAGAATAATTCAAATCTGGAGGCCACCCTAACCCAATCCTTTTTTTTTTTACCTGTTTTTATGTTAACTTAGGATGTGTGGTCATGGTTGTTATTTTGCTCGAAGGTCTATTAATGGCCATAACTTATGGCCTTAATTCCAGGCTAAAATATCCAGTACCTGGGACTGAAAGAAAGTATGGACTTTGGGTACACAGGAAAGTGTGCTCATACAGTGTGTCCTGTTTTTTTCCTCATGCAGTTTTTATTCATGTATAACGATGGTAAGAGGAATATCAACCTCACTGTATGTGTTGAAAGGTATTTTGTTTGCCCCATGATAATGACAAACTGAATTTGCACATGTACAAGCTCATATTTTTGCACTAGGAAAACAGATCATTGAGAAATTTTTTTTGAGAAAAAATTATATTCTATTGTTTATTATTATTATTAGTATTATTATTATTAGTATTATTATTATTATTATTTTCCTTTAGAGATATATGAAGTATATTCTTAAAAAACTGTATCCATGCATTTTGCAATATGAACATAGATTAAGTATTTTTTCAAATATTGAATCCACCATTTTATATTGTTTGGGCTAATATTTTATAATAAAATAATTTATACATTATTTTTGGAATGTGACCATACTTCTGGGATTAAAGGTCATTCAAAATGTGTACCATGCCTGCAGATATCTTGGTTGATGGAGTCAGATCCTCATGAACATGTAACCATACACAACACACACAGACACACCCTGCACAGCTGCCTGGTGTGTGAAGACCCTCCCTAGCATTTGTGGAATTTTGCATCTGACCCTAATGGTAATAGTGAGGTTGAGACATTGAGCTTGACTTTCGCACGTCCCCATAGTTCAGATGGAAAAACAAAGGAATTCTTCTGAATGAAAAATGAAGAAGGTGGTGGTCCACAATGCAAACCTTAATGGTAATGATTAATGTTACAATATCACAAGATAGATTGGCTTTTTATAAAGCTTGGCTAAAATGTATTCTTTTTTTTTTTTTTTTTTACTATGCTGTGATTATAAGAATGTATAATCTATGCTTTGTTTTTGCAAGCGTTCCAGTACAACACGAATCTTATTTCTTAACCTTATCTACATCTAAAGCTCTACCTCCAAATTTGGGTCAGGACAGCTATTTCTATACCGCTCTCAAAGATTTCTTAAATATACCACAACTTTATCTTTTGAGCTAGTGATTAAATGCTACCCTTGCTTCACTGTAAAGCTTATAAACCTTCTCTTTGGCACACCACAGATATACATCAGTGTCTGCTATGCAACATATCACTGTTCTTTTTTTACCTTTCCAACCTAATAATGCTTCTACTCAGAGGAGTAGAGGAAGATCTACCAGAGATTTAGCATTAGAATTGAAAGAATGCAACTTTTGGTTTTAAGTGCAAGTCCCATATGCTATAATTAGCCTCATTAAACAGCATGCCATACCACCATTAGCTGGAGTGGCTATATTTAAGCAAATATTTTGGCATACCCAGTTGCTGTTTCTGTGTTATCCACTAGAATACTTTCTTGGAATGATTTGGTTCTGTTTATGATTCTCTATAGCACATACAGGATAAAGTACACAAACAGCTAAGATTTCACTATATATATATATATATATATATATATATATATATATATATATATATATATAGAGAGAGAGAGAGAGAGAGAGAGAGAGAGAGAGAGAGAGAGAGAGTAATCCCCTGAATTGCTGTGATTTGAATCTCGCGCCCCCCAGTTTATCGTGGAATTGCATTTGCCACATAACTAATTTGTTTCGCTGATTTTCCCGGCCTCTCACAGATAGCACGATAGACCAAGAAACTTATAGGGAATTGTTTTTATGGAGTTTAATGTTGAAATAATGGAATTTATTAATAAAAATATAATTGAATTATTAATTATAAAATGAAGCAAAATGTTAATACAGTACAGTACAGAAAGTATCTTCAACTCTGCCTCTTTTTTTTTTTTACATCATAGTACACTTCAACCAATAAACAAGCAGAGAATCTATGCATACTACAAAACTGTACTGTACTATAAATGTGATACAGTTTACTGTATTTCTATAAATTTACACAAAATACATCTCGCTATATTCTAAACCACTGTGATAAAACGGGGATTTCAATATATGTATATATACTGTATAATGCAGTGTTCCAAGAGAAATGGACATTGTATTCTGGGGAATAAACCAGGCATCCATTTGTTTCATTTCCTCTTAGGAAATGTTTGTGCCCAAAGAATTTACTATTTCGAAGACATTATGAAACCAACCATGGTTAAAAGTTCAACCAGTATACTGGGCTTCTATGGACAAACAGGGTAAACAAGCTAATTGCAGCTCTCAAGAGCAGTCAGTTTTCAGTCATAGTCATCAGATGAGCAATTCTGCTGTGAAAGCAAACAGATGTCAACAGCGTAAAAACAATTTATTTAAACTCTGTTATAATGTTACAGCTTAACAATTACCTAAAGAACTTTTAATTGTAGCCTTATGAGTGTGCCACTATTTTAAATAAAGCTAATAAAACTAATAAAGCGTATCTTATAAATTGCAGGCGACCTGATGTCTTTGTGTAGCCTGATTATGGTGAGATTTTAATCAACGAGTTTCCCATCATGCTATTAAATGTGAGCCAGAAAGATAAACTGCACTGGCACTAGGACCCAGCTGACTATTGTGTTTGGTCATGCTGGTGGTTCTGTTCATATGAAGCCTCTGGGTCTATGGCAGTCATTGTTGCTCACTCCTAGTCCTTCAATCGTTATGATACACTCACTACAGGATGTTAAAATTACAGCCAACTGAGTTTGTCTAGCATGGCCTCTGGAAATATTATGCTCCTTATGGGAGAGTCTAATCTCTATTCAGAGTCACTGGATTGTTGTATTTAATAGGGCATTGAGCTTGCTATCACCAGATGGCCAAAACTCTAAAGCAAGTTCTTTCAACACTGTATGCTCTTTTCCAGCAGTATCACCCGGTATTTTTCAGTATATCTAACCTGTTGATCTTCCACATGGACTCTATTGCTGTCATGGTATAAAAGTCAAAGAAAACCTGAATGTTTAACAGAGCATTGCTATTAGTGTCAGTGTGAAACTCTTGTTTAACGAAACCCTATTGTATCCATGGCAAAGAGTGCAGCAGCTGTGGAAACGAATATCTCTCGAGAATTCAGGTCATTAAAGGCTGAAATTGTCAGCCAGATAAATGGCTTCAAAATTAACAGGGCACAACAAGGGTTTTCTTATTAAAGCTCCTAAACTGTTGTGGTGTTAGAGGTTGGAATAGAAAACTATATTTTTCATGAGTACCATTGATTTGACCTCATCCAGTTAACCTATGAGTGAGTTCTGCTGATTTTAGTGGTGTCATCATTGGAGGTTTTCAATATTAATAGGCAACAGAACTTATGTGTATGTGTTTGCCATTTTGTTCTTTCAAAGTTCTTTCACAGGAGTTAAAGGTATATTGAATGTGTTTTCTACAAATACAATATTTTTTAAAAGTAAATTATTTGTGGAGTATCTATGTAGCCACATATAAAGAAAGAAAAATGTATCCTTTTGACATTATAGACAAGCTTTTGATAAACTACCCCAATACTTGGTAGCTAATGAACATTGAACAATGAACACGAAGGAACAAAGACACACCTACAGCAGCCAGATATCATTATAGTTAAGAAATGGTCAGATTTGTTGGTGTTTAGCAATGATGTGGTGAGATTATTTGTTCTATGGAGTGGAGAGGCCCTACATGGTATTGAAATTAGGATTTCCCTCCCAGTTTTTTTTGGCATGTAAGTGCTAGGTGGAGCACTTTTATTTCACCATCTCAGACATCTATGGAGCTGAGCTTGGGGTTTGGACCATACTTTAGATGAACTGTAATCAAATCTGAGTGTGATAAAATGGCTGATTGCAGTATTTCTGGCCAAAGTGTGCTAATAAAGTGATGTAATGGACATGGTAAAAGTCTTTTCATATTGTTCTGTTGTATTAATGATGTCCCTCTGGACCTCAGCTCACAGTCAGCAGTTCTGAAGCCAAGTTCTAAAATGTATGTCTTTTCAGTTTTTTATTGTCACCACAACAATTATTGAATGTGAGTGTGAGTGTGTGTGTGTGTGTGTGTGTGTGTGTGTGTGTGTGTGTGTGCGTGTGTGCATGTGTGCGTGTGTGTGCGTGTATTCGAATGCTGTTGATCCAAGATCCCTGGGGTTGCCACGCATGCATCATTCACCGGATAGTCCAGTTTTTAATGCATCCAGTTTTAACCATGGATTAGTTCACTTTTTCTCCAGTGGGGAAAAAAACAAAAAACAAAATATCATGCTGGTCAGTTAGTATGTTAATCCCCACTTCTATCCTTCTACAGCTTTAGACCATTTATATGTATCAGTAATTTTCAATATCACAGTAAAGAGACTCGTTTTGGTCACACGTTTAAATTTCAAGTGTTCATGTGTGCAAAATATCAAAGAGAATTTAAATTATATATATGAAATGCATGTTATGAGCATACAGCTATACAGCTGTACAATAGAAAATATCTATAGGAAAATAAGCAGGAAACAGTGGAAGGAGAAAAAGTTATGAAGGAGACACAAATTATGTTTTTTATTTCCTTGGTGCATCCCTTGGTGCACTGCTTATTGATCACCAGTAGGTGGAGTAGCGTTACTTTCTGGCAGCAACAGCTCTTTATTAAAAGGAAATCTTGCAAAAGTAACAGCTTCAAGTGTCAAGCCCTGTCTTCTATATACTGTATGTATTTGAGGGTGTGCTTGTGTAGTGAAACTTCACGGGTTTTAGATAATCATCATACAGTAGCTTTTCCCTGTGGAGGTCTCATTAACAGAACAAGCGCACCAGTGGATGTTTCATTGACATAAACAAACAAACTGGGTAATATACAAGACCTTTAGTCAGACAAGTTGCAGTAAATGCTTACTCCAAGTTGACCATCTGCAGTGTGGGAGCCTCTCATTATTAGCATTAGGATGGAGACAGATAATCCAGTTTTACAGATTAGCTGAACAAAGTAGCCATGCAAGGTAATGCTTCCCTTCAGTCTAGACTCTCTGGGAGTTGAACGAATATAACTGATCTTATTTTAACTTTAATTTTCTTTCTTTAAAGACATTCTTATTTTTCAACAATTTTAAATTCTATATTTACATCTTATTTCATTCTTGTAAAGGGCAAAAAAAAAATTTTAACTCATACTTTTGAGGGATTTTCAGTAGATCCAGGGGAAAAAAAAAATAGGTCGAGGATGTCCTGTATTGGAATATAGAAACTGAGGAACCGGAATTCGTATAAGGGGGAAGATGATGGCATACGTGAACTGCATCTCTCCCCAACTGGCAGGGAAGTGCTGGAACAGGGTTTACTATGAAGATGAGGATGAGCTCCTTCCAATCTACATTCACAAACCAAACAACCTCCAGTCTCAAAATGGGGGCAGCCTCCGTCGCAGGCTTCTTGTCTCCAAGATCCATGAGCGGCAGGATAGACTTTGGTATTCCAGACACTGGGATGGACCTTCATTATTTACAAGCATTCAACCACTTCAGACACAGCACAGAAGCACTTTCAAGCCCATGCAGGAGGATTGTACAGGTAGAGCTTTGAGACGCTGCATCAGCTGGAGGTCATTCAATGCGGGATCATTTATTCATCATCAGTAATGTTTCAGTTATCCCAAATGCTGGCTTTTATTGCTAAATGGAGGTGGAGAATATTCTTTCCCAGAGGCTACAGTTTCTGTTATCAGATGGAATTAGCAGGTGTTGAAACAGTATGAGTAGGCTCCAGGGCTGTAAACATTTTGAGATGAGTACAATATTTCAGGGTGGCATTTAAACTGGTGTATATTTTGGTGCCTAG
This sequence comes from Silurus meridionalis, assembly GCF_014805685.1. Classification (NCBI taxonomy): domain Eukaryota; kingdom Metazoa; phylum Chordata; class Actinopteri; order Siluriformes; family Siluridae; genus Silurus; species Silurus meridionalis. The sequence goes on along the minus strand of NC_060891.1, from coordinate 11,224,316 downwards.
ACTTATTAGAATGTGCACAGTCTTTGGAAGGCCAAGACCAGCAAGCTCCTGAGGCAGTTGCTGACAGATGCTGTTTAAATTGAAATACAGTTTACTTAGACAACTTTGCGATTTAATCGGGGAGCTTAGGGTGGTATGCTTCCCTTTATCTTATCTCTGCATTCATCGCTTGCTTAAATTGTTTGATAATCTCTTGCATGTGGCTTCACCAACCATTCACTATTCAGAAATACATAATTTTACATTTAGGGTGTAAGGACAGTAAAACACTATAGTTTTATTACATGTTATGTGAGTGCCTGACAAAAAAGCTCAAAAAAAAAAAGAACATATTGTTGGCTGACAGTGTCAGAATTAATATTAATGACTTGACTTAATTTAATGAGTCAGTGAATTATTTAATTAAAATATGCATCACACTGAAACTGCCACATGGAGGCTGTGCTTCTGTAACAGATTTTCATGAAATTCCTGTCAGCAAAAGCAGATGCTAATTTCTGAAAGTCTTTCAGGCAGGTGGGCTTTTTAAATATACTTGGAGCAGGTGCTACTCGAACAGTATATGTTGAACTGCTGGGTATATTATCGTTGGATCTGTGCATCTAGTCATTGTTTGGACTGGCTGATCCATTTTTAAAGTAACGATCAAGCTCCAGGTTCTCAGCAAGTATCAAAGAAAATTACTTTGAGGTAACAGCTCATCCCACCTGACAACATAGAGACGGATGTCTCTCAAGGGCTGTACTATACAGAGCCTTAGAATTTCATTACATTCACTTGTTGTGCAGCAAAACAGAAGGTGTAGCAGTCAATCCACTTATTTTTTTGTGTTAAAGGCTTAATAGAGCATAGAGATGTTCTCCAGAGTGCACTATGCCCTTAGTAACCGATACAAACCACAGGCCATTGTGTACCTTTTAGCCACTTAGGGTACAAAATAAAAAGAGGTAATCAAAGGATGCATGCCTCTACTATTACTACTACTACTACTACTACTACTACTACTATTATTAGTAGTAATAATAATAATAATAATGGCCCTCGTTTGCATTTTTTACAGTATGCAACCTTTTACATGACCTTACAAAGCACATGTCCTCCACCAGATGGCACCAGTTCTGTTTAAAATTTAAAATCAAATTCACCAAATTGATCAAATTATCTTCTTTGCAATATGCAAGAAGCGGATAACGTACAAATTCTGTACATTTTCTGTATATTTGCATAGAGTTGGGGTGTTGGAGGATATTTAGCAGGGTTTAGATTTAGGCTGTGCGATTGTGTAAATGTGATTCACAAGATGCAGGAGATCACCCACTACCCAAAATCAATTTTAAAGCTCATTTGTTACTATTATTTTACTAGGTTTTTACAGCAGAAGAGGAATCCACATGGTGGACGAATGAGCAGATCAGCAAGGGATTTTACACATGGCTTTAGACAGATGCAAGCATTAATACCTATTCAGCAAACATGAATGGCATGGCATCTTGTCACATAGCATCAGACTTTTCATTAAATATTTTTATCTAATTAGTTTGACCCATCTCTAGCATAGACATGAGCCTCAGCACTCAGTGATTAATGCAGCAATGAACAATGACTGAGAAGTTCTAGGGGAACCAGCATGATTGGTTGCTTTTTTCTCTCCTGTTGTCATGTTCTGCTTGAGCCAATCAGCAGTCTGCCTTCAGCACAGGGGCTCTGTGAATAAGAAATGGCTCACACATTGGAAATCTGCATACTAAACTCATCTACTTGCAGCATGTTTACACTTAATTTAATTACACTTAAAAGTCTTACACATTTGCATAATTATGTAAGACATATGAATGCACATTTCTTCCAAAAACATGCTCTGGTTTCACATATAGTATAACAGAACACCAGGAAAATTAAATCAGTTTTAGTCATTGTTTTTGATAAATTTGGAATCTACAGTATTACTAATCAAAGTACTACCAATCAATACTATAAAAAAAAGCAAAACAAATCGTGTGCACAAATGAATTTGGTTTTGGAAAATTTTGTTGTGTTTGATTTTCCCTGGTTTGACTTTGCCAGCAGGACCATAGGACTTTGGAATCTAGCACCTTAAATAGACGTTACTATTTTAAGTGCTATATTCCACGGCATGCACAGTAGCATCTAAAGTAGTTCACTGATAAAAATGTGTATAAAATTACAGACTGACACCTGAGCACTGAAGCTTGCTTTCTAATGTAAGAATGCTCCATTAATTCGGCTGTTTGCATTAAAAGACTCCAATTTAAATACTGCTTTGAATAAGATGCATTGTTAAATGTCTATGAAGCACTTCTCAAAAAACAGGGTACTAATCATTTCTTGTAGTTAAGTGGCAAAAATCCTAATTAAGGATGTGATCAACAGTTAAGCTTTTATTAAATAGATAATAGCAGTTGTTAGCAATCTATTCATAGTTAATATAGTTCTTCTATAATCTGCTTTATTGCAGCTTGACTGTGCTTTATTACATTGCTCACTGTGACTGCCAAAATCTTATAATGTGTAGTGTGTATTATTTTGACTATTTATTCCAATTTAGCTACAGGTGATAGGCTTTTCTACTGTATGTTAAGGCTATTAAATTAATATATATAGCTCACTCTGAAATTAGAGTTTGAGTTTAATATTCATATTAGTTTAATAATGATGACAAACATAATCTTGACTAGGCTTTTAGACTACATCTGTGTATTATCCAAAATCCACACAAAGCCCCACCCTCACTCATATAATATCTTGTAGACATGTAACAGTAGTCCCTAAAAGGCTCTTGTATTCTCTGCTGATTTACTGTAGGAGGTCAGATTTCCCATTTAGCTGGAGCCGGCCCAGTTTTCTGACACAGATATTGGCACACTTTTTCGATCTCCTGGCAGGGCAGATATTTCACAGATCAATAAGCCACATATGCCATTGTAGACAGAGTAAAGGCTGGTGTCGGTGTTATTAATGTGTTCTGTCTCTGGATTTATGTACTGTGTTGTATCAATTTTATGCTCTAGTATATACTGTATAGAAAAGATGTTTACAAACGTGTAATATATGGAAGGCATGTGTTACATGTGTGGTACAATTAAATTTACTGTGGGGTGTGTGTTTTTTTATTTTATTTTATATGTATTATATTTTATTTTGTTTTATCAAGCAATAGGAATCTGCAACATATTAAAGTGCAATATTAAAATGGCCTGCACCATAAAATTGTTAGATTGTGTGGATATGACTTTTAAAAATTTGTCAATACTCTAATAATAAACATTCGAGACTTGGATGCAGATTTATTTGTAGAAAAATGTTTGCATATTTCGGTTGTCCTTTCATGTCTAACACTGCGATTAATACAGTTACAGGAGCTTATAGTAACTCCTAAAAGACATCCTGCGTTGCATTTTGTTAGTGATGTTGCATCTGTGGTGTGACGTCTCAGCAGCAGTTTATGTGAAGTGCAGGTCTGCAATGTGTTCTGCCTCCTGCCTCTACTGGTTTTGTCTGCATTGTGTTAATAAAGCTGCATCTTGACTGTGGGCTGCAGGAGTGCATGTGACACTGCAGTGGGTTGCAATGTGATTTCGAATCAAACATTTATCACATGGCAACATATGCTTTTTAAAAACTGCACTTTACAGTTTTTACAGTATTAAGAACATTTGCAATTGTACTCACCAACTTAATTATAAATACTATACTAATACTGGCTAGGTCCCCCTTTTGCTCTTAGAGCAGGCATTATGGCATGGATTCTGCTCCATGTTGGCATGCACCACGTAAATGCTGTAGATTTATTATCCACATATTAACGATGTGAATCTCTTGTACTGCCACATCCCAATGGTGCTCTATTGGACCATAAAGAGATCTACTTAATAAGCAACAATATTTAGATAGGCTGTGGCATCCAAATGATGTGTGACTGTGTATTTAGAGGCTGAATATATGCCAAAAACTCTCTAACATCAATGTATAGTGCATTGTACATTCTTTTCTGCTCACCATGGTTGTAGAGTGCTTATTTGAGTTACTGTAGATTCCTGTCAACTCAAACCAGTCTGGTCATTCACCTCTGATCTCTAATCTCTTTAAAAACTCCAACCCTATCAGCAAGATGTATTAGTCTGCTGTCCCTCACTCAGTGAATGCTTTTCTCCTGTTTTTCATATATGCTTCGAATGTTGTTTGTAGAAATTCAGGTAGATCACCTGAAATACTTATATTTATTTTTTTAATGTGAAGGATAACTCAAGCTCTTAAACTACACTTTCATAGACTACACTTTTCATAACTTCACCAGATTTTGGTGGAGTTATTCAGTCTATGTAACTGTGTGAAAGTGTATGGTAAATGTATATTAGTATAAATTGAACAAACACAAAATAAATTTAGACCATTATACATTTGTAAGAAATATTTGGAGCAGGAAGTACAATTTTATTCATTTGGGTGGGCAAGTTTGAAAGTCACCTATTGAACACCACCTCCAATAGCAACTATCTGTTTGCACTAAACACCATTAAAATTACAACTAAAATCAATGTTAGATAATAAGATATAACTGAAAGTAAACATTCTGGTAATGTACCTTTATTATGTTTGGTTAAAGAGCTGATGGGACACTGGAAAGTGTAATGTTAATTGTGGATTGAGATGCAAAGGCTATCATTAGTCACAATGTGTGTTTCTTTCTGAAACATGGTTACTATAGTAATGTATTCAATGTCTACATCTACATGTTTCGTGTAGGAGTCAGAAAGAGTAGGAGTCTTTTGTAGTGTGTAATAGCTGTAAAAGGAGATAAAGCTTCCAAGTGGGCTGGCATGGAGACTTTTGTTCCTCTGCTGTCCATTGTCACATATGACCTTTTGAAAATTTGACATATTAGCTTTGTGCTTTTTTTTTTATTGAGTAGGAATTAACAGACTATTTTATAAGTCATTAATATGCAGTAATTATTACCAAGTACAATATATTTCCAAAAGTATTGGGTCACCTAACCTTTACTGCTACATGTGGTTCTTTTCCCAACTGAACTTGGAAACCCAAACCTGTTCCAGCATGGCGATGCCCTGGTGCACAAAGTAAGCTGCTTGAAGAGCTGGTTTACATGCTTTGGAGAGGAAGATCTTGAGTGGCCTGCTATAGAGCTCTGATCTCATCCCTACTGAACACCTTTGGGATGAATTGGAACGCTGACTGCACCCCAGGTCTCGTCACCTACATCTGTACCTGCCTTTCGTAATATCATTGTGTCTGATTAACACAAATATCCATAAGCACACTAGAAAATCTAGTGAAACTGCTTTGCAGAAGAGTGGAGGGAATGATAATAGCAAATTGGGACTAAATGTAAAATTCACCCACTGAATTTTACAAATATTTTTATTTTTAACATAAATAAGCCGCACCTATTTTTAACATCTATAAGCCGTCTATTAGTCTACACTAATGTACTTTACACAGGCTTTAATGAAAGACACGTTACACACGGTGTAACGGGTGAAATATGTTGCGCTTCCTTTAGGAGCATAGCGGTATTTTGGGAATAGCCTGGCACTGCATTTTCTCCGGTATTACTGCGTGTGTTAAAGATGAGGAAAATGTCCTTATTATTTTCTGATGCTTATTTCTAAGTTTCTTTGACCAACCAGTAATGCTGTTGCCAAGAAAAATAAAAAAGCATGAGTTTTGGAAACCTGTCTGTGCTTATATGATTTCTGTTGCAACTGGAGTTAGCGAGCTCTCCCTTCACCCAGACTCAACACGTTACAACGGCTTGTATCTAAACAGTAGCCTACCAAGAAAGTCATTGTTCACTGTCTTCCTCCTTCCTTTCACAACTATTTCACAACTAGTTTATCTTTTGGCATCGTTGTGCGTTTAATAAAAACTTTTTTTCTCCCGATGCCGTGCAGCTCAGAACACAGGTGAGGTGCGTTTTTTCGTTTCCGTTCGGAAATTTCATTGGTCTGATGTTATGTCGCTCAGATTTATGGCTTGAAGTTTGTGAAACCAGGAAAACCCAGGAGAAATTCATAAATTAGCCACTTCGTTGTTTCATCGCTTCGATGTTTAAGGTTCAAAACAAGGGAAAAAAGTAGCGGCTTATAGTCTGAAAAATTCGGTAGTAGCAGGGAGAGGCTGAGTTTGAGTGTGAGCCCTGGAGGGAGGCATTGCTGGTGGTTCTCTGACAACTACACTGAATAGTTTTGTGTAAGATGTATGTCTCTGGGATACATAAAAAAAACGTGCAGTTTTGTGCATTTGTTGCCATGTGTGGTCTTCCAACAGCACAAACACAAACCCACAATATTTAAAACACACTTTCTTTTTATTTTATTATTATTTTTTTTTTACGATTTACGGCTGTCGGTGCCAGTGTGCCTGCAGTTAGATTTATGAAAGCTTGTTGACCTGCAGGTGACTGATGACATTGGATCTGAATGGCTTTATTGTGCAGGGCTACCGAGTAAAGGACGAATGATAAGAGCTTGTTATGATGATATTGTTAGCCCCTATTTGACTGTCGTCATCACTAAGAGTACCCACTCTCTTTGTAGAAGAACTCAACACTGTATTTGGACTCTTGCATTCAATCAATTATATCATTTCTTTCTTATAAAAAGCATTTTTCCCACATGTAGCAATGTAATAATGAATATATCAATCTAAAATCAGCTTTTGTTCCAGTTAAAGTCATAACATATATTTTTTTACACCAAACAAGGATTTGCTTATATCAAGAAGATATTTTGCATTTCCACTAACGAGAAATTGATTTTTCTTTTAGGAACGGATTTCAGGGCAGCATATTGCTCACAGCTCTAGGGCCCCATTTGGATCCTGAGATTAGATTACTGTCAGTGTGGAATTTCTCCCTGTACACATTAGGTTTACCAGTTTTCTCTCAGCTTCCCAGAACATGCTGGTTTGGCTAAGATAAATGGTCCTTTGGATCAAATGGTTTTGTGTGGCAAAATGTATTTTAAAAATAAAATACCAAACACCTTAATTTTAAGTGTATAAAAAACGACACAATACAGCAGCCACAATCAAACTAAACTACCGTACTGTATTTTTGTATAAAAAAAGAAAAGAAAAACTTTTACAATGAAGCATGAAATTTCTTTACAAAGCTTATACTTCACCATTACACTGACTCAGTTGATTAAGTAAACAATGATTGATAGATTTATGGCTTGAAGTTTGTGAAACCGGGAAAAACCCAGGAGAAATTCATAAATTAGCCGCTTCGTTGTTTCGTCGGCCGAGTCATGCAATTAAGCTGACATATGCAACCAGTTAACAGATCAAATATTCACATTTATATCCCTGTGATCTCCCAGATGAAGGTTATTTTTAAAGTAATCAACAGTTTAATTTTTTACAGTTTGTGAATGGCTTTGTTAATTGTATCCTAATGTATTTACTTGGTGTGTGTGTGTGTGTGTGTGTGTGTGTGTGTGGGTGTGGGTGTGTGATGCTTTCTAATAAACTGATGTCTCATTTAGGGTGTATTTCCACACCAGTACAACGTAGTTACTGTAAGTGAGTAAGTGTTTACTGCATTCAAATGTGTGTACAGTCTTTCTATGTGACAGTTTGACATGCTTACAGATCTTTAATTTACACATATGAACTCTTTTTGTGTATTATTCTGATGACTGTCTGCTCATTTTTATAAAAAATAAATTGAAATTTGAAGCTTTTCTGTCATCTCATGGTGACCCCACAATGCAAACTAGACAGCTGAGAAACTCATTTTCTCCTTGTCCCAGAAAAAAGAAAGAAATACCAAACCTAATTCAGCCCTAGATTCCCAATTTGCATGCAATGTCATGTCATTTGCAATTGGACAATGTAAACTAGTACCATTAGTAGTATAAACTAGTGCCATTAATTAGGTCAGGCATGTGGATTTCTTTACACTTCAATCTGCACATTTTCCTCAGTCTTGTCACATCATAATCGACTCCAAACAATTAGAGTTCTTACAAAGCATCTCAGGTGTAAGAACTATTTTTTAAACACTTACAAACAGAATGTAGTGGTTATAAATCAGTGCTGAGTTGATTAGTGAAGACATCCTGCACCCCAGGAAGACACCCCACTGATTCTTCTCATCCTCGTTGTCAGGGTGGAGCCTCAGAGGTGGTAGTCTGGGTATTAAAGACTTGCACTGTCGGCCCCCTGCTGCTTATGTAGTATTTTATTGAATTTGTTGTCTGAGGAGGAGGAGAAGAGCCTCCACAAACCCGTCTGCCTTCTCAGATTAAACTACCATACAATAGAAGCAGCATGGATGAGGAGTAAACCATAATGTGAGTCCAGGATACTATGAGTGGTGTGTTCGGAATTTACTTCCAACTGTGAGGGAACTATGGAAGTTAGCGTGATGACGTTTTGATTATTATAATTTTGTTAGTAAATTTTCTTGCTTACTTTTTCTTTATATAAACTTGAAATACTTTTTTTTTTTTTTTTTACATATATTAGGAGCAACAAGATTGACCTTTTTTTCACAGTTTTGACTTTAAAGGCAAAGTGAGGTCTGGTGCAACCAAATACACAAAAATAAGTGAAATAAATTAATGAATTTCTAGGGCTCGGACTTTGTTGCTAAAAAAAAAATACAGCATCTTGAGTTTCATGATGCAATGAGAAAATGGGATAAAGTTCTAGAGCAAATTCAAGCACCAGTAAGGGTTCTGTTATACAATATTTTTTCAGAATTACAAAACGGAAAGAATGAGACTCAAACATAATTTCTGTAGGAAGCCGTCCATCAAAACTCAGTGTCAAGGTAGAGTTTCAGATTTAAACCTTATAATTGACTGGGGTGACTTTTTTGTCCATTTATATATTTTTTGAATTTTGTGTAGTTTAATCAAATCTCAGCTTTGGTGCCACAAAAGGTGGAAAAGTCAAAATATGCTCCTTTACTTTTAAGAAAATATAAGAAAAATCTTAAACCCTTTACCTATTGGCCTTTACAAAAGAACAGATGTCTTATTCAGACTCAGCTACATGTAAAAAAACACCCAGTCTGCAATTTAATTGTGGTTAGCATGCAGGATCTTGTGTGCAGAATATAAATGATGGACGAATTACTGCACTGAACTACCTACATCTTTGAACCGGGGCTCCACATGAAAACGCTGAGTGCTTCATTCATGGTTCAGATGAGAGAGAGAGAGAGAGAGAGAGAGAGAGAGAGAGAGAGATAAGTAGAGTGAGCATAAAAGAGAGAAAGAGATGATTCAGTGATCAGCCACTGCAGTGCTTCAGTTTTAAATAAGACTTTACTCCTGAAATTAACTCTCATCATATGGGGTTCTTTCTCAGTGTATTTTACTTTCACTTGCTTTAATTCTTTAGATAAAATGCATTGATTAAAAGATTACTGGTGTTAGGTATTAAAGGTGTTACAGGAGCTAAAACAGGAGCAGGGTGATGAATAGCGCACTGCAGGACACCTGCACAGCTTTCGAATGAAGACAAGGTGAGAGAGGGGACTTGTGCTCAATCCGGCAAGGCAGAATGACAAGCCTCAGACCTGCTCTGCGGCAAGAGACTTAAGGAAAACGAAACACAATGCATTAGCAGAGGATGGGTGGGTCTAAAAGAGGCAGAACTCTGAAAGCAGAGAGAGAGAGAGAGAGAGAGAGAGAGAGTGCAGGGAAAGAAAGTGGGGAGGGGAAGATTGAACGTTGCTTTCCCAGTCAGCATAAAACAAGAAGACTACAGTATGTGTGTAAAGTGGGCAGTACCAATTTGTCGCTTTCCCTCCCTGCACTCATTTTTTGCCTCTTTTCACAGACACACACTCGCACTTACGCTAATGCTAGACTAGCACCGTCACACACATTTCTCTCAGGAAAAAGCCTTGTTGCCAGCTTTGAGGTTCTACAATGGTGTTCATTGGCACAACTCTTAAATCCTTCATTAAGTATTTCAAGAGGAAAGGTAGGCTTCTTTTGCCTGACACTATTCTGCATACAGGTTTACTCCATTGGCTCAAGGTCAGCTATACTGTACATGTTGAAGGATGCGGGATGTTTCATTGCTGCCACACTGGGTGAGATGCATATGCTTGTGTAGGAGAATGAATTGGCTTCTGAGTGACCTTGCCTGTGGGTATGGGTAAAAGGTGACAGTTATGGTTTGTAATTGGGCTAATGCTTCAGTCTTGTTGAAGATGACACGCTGTGATTACGAGGCATTCTGACTGAGCTGCACTGCACTTTCATTAGTTCTTAGTGACCAGCATAGACAACAATTTCTGTTTGTTTTAGGGTTATTGTGAAATCACAGCTAATCATTTTTTCTCTCTAATGTAAGCATCTGGCTTTAATTAAAATTATTGTTAGTGATAAATGTTGGATGCATGAATATTAATTGTTTAATGACTGATAAGGGATTTGCTGCAGCTGGTTAATTTTCCTAAACGAACAAGTTTTTAAAACATATGTTGTATCAGCTATTTTTGAGATGTTTAGAGAGTTTTGCAAATCAACATTGGTATGGTAATGGTGAAATGAAAGGTAAGGGACATTAGCTTGCAATGGCCATGAGGACAGGAAAGCACATTTATTATTTATTATTGTGATATTGCATATTTATAATAATATTGAAAAATATTGCCTGACAGCTTATAAAGTTTTGCTCTGTTACACTGTGCTCCATAAGAATTGACAAAATTTGTATGTTTTATAATGTAATGATCTGATGTAATCAAACATTCATTTATTTATTTTTTCAATTAATCAGATTAAAAACAAATTTTTTTTTATTATTTTAAAATACCCTAATTTGGAGTATTTATGTATAAAATAAAAAAGTGCAAAAATGCAAAAGCCACTTATTAGTTATAACTATATTTAATTATTTAATTATTAAAAAAAAACTTTAATTACATTTTATTAAGCTTAAAATGGCTGCCTTTTCGAGTATATGGGGGATTTCTCCTTAACCAAACTCACTCATGCTGGGTTGTTTCTTTTTGTAGAAAAAAAAAATACTGCATTTGAGTCTGCAAGGTAAAGCAATTTGTGTAAATCAACATTTGTATTGTTTTTAATGGTAATTGCAGATGGCAAGTTGACAGCCATGCTTAAAAGATCAATATAAGATATAATACAACAATGTTTTGACAATTTCATAATTAATGTAATTTTGTATATTTAAAATAAATATAAAACGAGCATTTGAAAGTTTAGTAAAGCCGCAGTGAATCACGTTAAGTTAACTGTTGCAGTAGACAAATGCTATTGAACAGAGAATGGAACGAAACACAGCAAGCTAACAGGCTTGATTAAAAAAGGAAAAACTATGCACTGGTGTACAAATGCATAATCAGTCGCTGAAATCCACAACAGTGATTAAAAATGTAATCGTTAACTGCTGCTGTTATTTGCTGCTTTTAGATGTAGTGTTTGTTCACACCATTTTAATTAAATCCATCACTGTCACGATAGAACAGATCCAGTGCGACTGTCTTCAAGTTAGCAAACAAACAGTTTACACAATAGCACTTCATTAAATTATAGCAGTTTCACATGATTAAGATTATACAGTTTTTACTTACCATGCTGATGTTTCGCCTTTATCCCTGACTTGGGACGCACATGTTTTCCTGCTACCGTTTGATTTGTACTCTCTGCCATTTCGCAAGCGGCTGGGTTATCTTGCCGTCATGCAAAACTGAAACTTGAGCAGCCCAACTAATCGATAACGAAATTAACAAAGAATATGAATTTCATTATCGATTAGTTTTGGCAGCCCTAAATTCTACAAAGCAAAAGACATCATACGGTAACACACATAATGGGGTGTGTTTGTGTGTGTGTGTGTGTGTGTGTGTGTATGTTTGAAGGGGTTGATGGGGGCAGTGAAGGGGGTAATTGGCACACGTTTTTACCTTCAATGCTGTGAAGTTAATTTTGGTACAAACAGTTATTTTTAGTAGTCACACATGTATAATAATATACAATAGTTTATGTTAGCTTATTCTTTAGGTAGGTGTATTGGAAATGATACAACGCTTTACACACACTATTTGCCTATAATTACATTTAAACCATTTCAGTTCCTTCCTCTCTAACACTACACTAAAGTGTTTAGGGGGAGCAGTTACATATGCAAATGGTACCAGCACAATTCCTACCATTTGAATAAACTTCCTAAAAACTGCAAAAGCAGTTTAGATTTTAATTTTAAAATATATATTTACACTTCATTCATCTTGAAGCTTTTTAGCTCTCAATTTTCATTCTAGTGTAACTATGAACAGAAGGATTAATAAACACCAGACAGCACCAGTTTTCCCTCACCCTGAGGCCTACGGCATAATTAATAGTGTAATCCGGGTATGCTTGGACCAGTCCGAGACATGCAGAGCCATTATGTTCAGATGCACTGGAGTTTTCAAACAAAGTCCAAGTATTGTATTATAAAACTGTACTTCAGTAAATCTTGACATATTTGCAGGGCTTCTTATAAACAAAAAAATCTATTAAATGACCACCTTTTAATGTTCTTCGACTCTTATTCTCTATGACACTTGTATGAGTGATCTTCTCCTTCTGCCCTCTAGCTGTGTCCAGTTTAGATGAAGAAAGCAAGTGGACAGTACATTACACAGCTCCCTGGCATCAGCAAGAGAATGTATTTCTGCCAGGAAGCAGACCACCCTGTGTGGAAGAGCTGCACTGCCAGGCCAAGGTCAACCTGAAGACTGTCCTCAGAGGTATGACATACAGTGCACATGAAGAATTACACTAGTCCAATGAAGGAGATTGAAAAGTGTTTTTCTGACAGACCAGGTGGAAAATGTAATAAAGCAGTGGTATATATCATATCAAAGAGCTATGATAAATAGAGGCGGGAATTTAAACACTTTAATCTGGAGAATTGTAAGGTAGGACCTGTTCATGGCTGAATAAAAGTAAAGCTTATTTTATTATAATGCTAAATTATATTCTTCTATAAAAATACAAACTTGGTTGACCATTTTCAGTGCCACTCATGAAGCTCCTTACTGAGACAGTGGGTGATTCTTGGTCACTTTTAAAAAGTCTTCTGAGTAAATATTTTTGGAAATGTTTTTTTCCAGTGTTTTTCCAGTTTTTTTCAGTAGAACGTTAATATTTAGATTGCATGTGCATGTGTATGTGTGTATGCTGCCTGTGTATCAGCAGGAGGCAGGAGGAGCAGGTGGCCACCTGAGCAGTTTCTGTCCCATTTTTGTGACCACTGACGTCTTAGCAAACAAACAGGAGCATTTACTACCATGTACATGTAACAAATTTTAAATCAAATTTTACATTTGCTAATAAACAAAGATATGGTTAGAATTCAAAACTTCTTCATTTGTTGTAAATAAACTAAAACTCATTTGAATCTTTCCTGAATGTTCAAATTAGTATGGCCAATTTATGGAAAGCTTTATAATAACTATAATTTCTTTTTTTCTTTTATTTTTTAATAAAAATACAATTACTGTGTTAATAAATGTAATAGCCAAAATAATTGGAAATAACATTGAATACCAAAGCTAAGTGTAAACTAATAATTTTATATAGGAGTCTTTTATAAGTAATGAAATTGTATAAGTAATGTATTTTTTGTTTAATACTTTGGTGGGGTCTGGGGCTGGGTAAAATCTGATGGTGAGTTTTTGTGTGTGTGTGTGTGTGTGTGTGTGTGTGTGTGTGTGTGTGTGTGTGTGTGTGTGTTTTATTGAAGAGGTCAAACTAATTATGTTAACTGAGTGTGTGTGTGTGTTTGTGTGTGTGTGTGTGTGTGTGTGTGTGTGTGAGAACAGTATTTAATTCCCTTCTGCTGTGGAATTAATAGGAAAGCTTAACACATGCACTCTCTCTCTCTCTCTCTCTCTCTCTCTCTCTCTCTCTCTTGCTTTCACTGTCTTTCACAAAGAAAATGTTACTCAATTGGCAGCTATTTTTTCTTGCACATGTACATACAGAAGATGTTTTTTTTTTCTATTTATTTCTCATAGAGTATTTGTGTATATTTTTATTATATTTTTATATTAATATATATGTATATAATATGAATACACCATTATACTGTATATTGTTATAGCACTATTTGCTAGCTTTAAATGTTCTATGAGTATACACAGTATATAATGATTCTGTACTATGTGACTGACATTATTCGGCCTAGCAATGTATAGCTCATCAATGCTGGCACATGTCTAACGCGATCAGTATATATTGATATTATAGATAATGGATGCTTGTTTAGGGAAGCACAGTTTGGGTCTAAAAAAATGTATACTAAATAAATGTATTCAGGTTACAGTATTAAATTTAATTGGGGAGTTAAAGTGACAAAAAAATAGTTTGCCTGTGCCTACTTTGTTATTCCTTGTGTATACTGAAAGGGCAAAATTACTGGGACATGACGGGGACCTTATCATCGACAATACAATCACTGGGAAAAAAAAAAGATACAGCATTTTAGCAAGCAAATTTATTATACAATATATAGACAAAATTATTGGGACAACAGACCTTTTAAGCCGTATGTGGTTTTGCCGTAAACTGTTACCACTGTGTTGGAGGCACACAAATGTAAAGGATATCTTTGGATGTGGTAACAGCAAATTTTCCATTCACTTGATCCTGTATCAGAATGATAATGACCCTGTGCACAAAGTGAGCTCAATGAAGATCTCGTTTACATGATTTAGAGTAGACAATCTTGAGTAGCCTGCTATAGAGCTCTGACCTCATCCCTATTAAAGACCTCTATGATTAATTTAAATATTGACCTGCATCTCAGGCTTCCTCACCCATCAGTACCACAAATCTCCACAACCACACTCCAAAATTAAGTGGATTATCTTCCCAGAACAGTGGAGGTTAATTATAACAGCAAATGTAGACTAAATGTGGATTGAAATTTTTAAAAAGCACATACAAATCTTGTGGTCAGGTGTCCCCAAACTTTTGTCCATATTGTGTATTCTAGGATTTTTTCTTGTTTCCACAGGGACTGTGTATACAATACAACGTTCTGTGTCCAGAAAGTAGGCCATGTAACTCACACTTGGGTTATGCTCAGGCTTGTTAAAGTAGTTGTTCTTCATCCCACATTAGTTGATCTACTGAAATGCTGCTAAAACCAATTTACACATCTTACATATTTATCACATCCAGAAGACCTATGAATAGCTACGTTTGCTTTTTCACCCTCGTATTATTTTTCACACGACATGACCGGGGATGTTTTATAGTCCATATGTAGGATAGCTGAAAAGAACACTGGAACAGTGTCCTAGATAACAAAAATTGTATAAGACAGTAACCAAAGTGGGTTCATTGAGCTGATTGTAATGAAGGGTTATAAGCTGTAACATTGGACCAGTAAGGTCCACAAGTCACTAGTATCAGCACTATTGAAAACGCTTACATTTTGCATTGTTTTACTTTTTAATTCAACAGTTTCCACTGCATTTGTATTATTGACAACAGATTGAGAAAAAAAGTAAAATCTTTGAAATAGATACTTTCTATGTCACCCTATTTGCTTTAATGACAGTGTGCACTCAAGCTGGATCAAGAAACCACAAGTTAAATTTCATAATCCATAATACAACAAATCTATGAGTCTTATCTGATCAAATGCTTCAATAGGTAAAATTATTACTAAAATAAAAAAGACTAAAACAGATAACATGGTCTATATAACACATTTGCTTTAATCTTATCTTGAATATAAAATGCTGTTTCTATATGAGATATTGGACATTTCATAGTTTGTTTGAAATATTTCTTACAGCTTTTGTTTATTTCCTATTTTAAATTAGGAAAAATCCATGATTTTCAGTGCAGTTTTAAAATTTTGGAATCCCACTGTATATGAGAAATGAGTACAAGGTATTATTAACAAAGCACTGTATATAACCTAGATGCCAAACTGCATTTCGTTGCTGTGTACCTGTACAATGCAATGACAATAAAATTCTGTCTGTCTGTCTGTCTGTCTGTCAATGGAGCCCATCATTTGGAATATTAGTGGCAGTGGGTGGAAACGCTGGTGCGAACCCCATTCCCTAGATTCATAACCCAACATTTATAGAGATGCTGTATATACCTTAATAATATTGTTCAGCTTTAATAATAGAACAATTTGATGCATGTTTTAGTGAGTTCAATGTTCAGTAACAGTTTTTATTGTAAACCCCTGTGTCCTCCTTTGGACTTTTGTGATAAAAGGTTTAAACACATAAAACAGCAGCAATCAAGAATTTTGAATATATTGCGGTAATTGGACATCCACTCCCTTTTTTTATTTTTTATCAGAATGTGACAAGCTGCAGAAAGATGGCTTTTGTGATTCCCAGTACTACTCCCAAGGCCCAACATTCTCCTCGCCTCTCTTGACTGATAGTGATGGAAAACTGGACCAAGTTGAGATTGAGAAGAAAAAAAAGGTAAACTTTGATTTGTTTATTTCTTCTAATAATAAATACGTATTACCATATGGTGCATGCTGGACATTAATCTTATTGTTCTTTAAGGCCAAAATGGTTGACACAAAACTAATTTTGTAAAATTAAAAAAAAACTAATTTATTCAATATATAATGGTTGGTAATGCATTTATTAACATAATCAACCACGATTTGATTCCTGTTTCTGTCTACAGTCTTGATGCGTACACAGAATGCACATGCTTTGAAGACTAAATTTTTTACTGCCCTCTAGTGGAACTTTGCTATTGGAATTGACAGTCAAATAATGAAATATAAACCTTAGTATAAAGTATAATTTACATACATTTGTAATATTTATTCTTGTTCTCCTTCCATCAAGCGGTCTAGAATACTAGACTGTTTGCCAGAGTATTGCCTCTCTTTCTGCTATCAGTTGAAACCTTGCAGGAAAAAGGTACAGTTGTTGCTGGCTCTAGATTTGGGTAGCACTTTGTTCATATCTGAGAACGGGTAGATCTTCATCCTTTAAAAAAAAAAAAACCTCTAGCTGCCTTCTGCACTAGTCTAGTATCCAGTATTTGTGCAGAAATAATTATGTTAATGTAAACTTTTGCCTTTTGAAAAGATAAAAAAAATTATAAAAAAAACTTTCTTTTACATTTAATAGTGTAATACCATCCCAAACACTACCATCCCAAAAACAGTCAGCTCCAGAATTACTTTGTAAAGATTTAGAAAAATTATAAATGTGGCCAAAATATTTAAAATTTTTAATTAAAATTATCTAAGAAAGCTAATCTTTGAATTTAAAGTGCATTTTATTCTGAGAAAGTAAAATACTTATTTATCAAAATCATTTAACATTTTTACAACCCATAAACATTTGTATAAAGGAAATTTAACTGAAGCAGTCTTTTGTAATCCCCTGTTTTTTCTGGAGTGTGAATATGAGTTAATGAAGAGGCCAAATTTTGTTAGTCATTTTTCAACATGAGTAGTTTTTGAGAATAAAATTTAACGTGTGTTTCTGATAATAAGAAAATGTCTAAACCTGAAAATAGCCATATTTTGTGTGAGAAATAATTCAGTTTTTTTTTAAACAGCTGGGTCTTGCAGTCTATCTGGAAAAAGAATTCTAGTTGGTTGTCCCAGAGGTACTTTAAAGGGGATAGTTTTTTTTTGGTGTCACCTATTCTCCAAATCTATTGTCAGACATCTATTGCCATCTTCATTCCAACTAACTATTTGCAAAGAGAGTGCCAGAAGAAAAAGCTTTTCTTTTATCTAAACACACATGCAAGCACCTGGAGTTACCAAAACTTTGACCAAACTGGGTTTCTCGAGATTTTCGTAAAATAAATAATCATGGTGGTTTAGTGTAAAAAGAAGCTTTTCTATATCATGAGAGACCATTAAGTTAGTAAGAGAGCATAATCTGAAGTACGGTGGAATCTGTCATAAAGTGGGTGTAGTGTTTAAACTGTTTGATCCAAAAAAGGCTCTGGAGCATTGTTAGTATACAGGATAAGAATCTGGCTGTCTCTGCCAAGAAGCTATAAATGGGTCAGTATTGCAATGACAACAGAAGACCAGACCCCTGACTTAGACCCTATTGAATAAAGTGGTGTTAGCTGAAGAGGGGTGTCTGCCAGAAAGGACAAAGGAGCCTGGCAGACATGGAGAGATTCTTTAGGGATGTTTAAAGAATCTAGATTCTTTGAGGGATATTTCATAATATTTACATGAGAAGACTCTTTTTGCGAATTGCAAATATTTGGGAAGGTTGCATTAATAATTCAAAGTGCTTTTATTAAACAAAAAAATAATAAAGCTTTTTACTGTACTTAGAAATTAGAATAAATGTTTAACCTGTTTTTACTAAGTAAGTTGGTACTTATTGCATACCAATATGTCTGGAGCTGGCTGTATTATATTTCTGTAACTATCTAATCTACAGTAAGTGAGCATAGAAATATATAAGTGATGTCAGCAAATTAATATTTTTTTTTAACCTCAGTTGGCTCAATTTTCTTCTATTACAACCAGTTTGGAGGCTCAGTGTTAAGCAGCCATTGTAAAATGGAGATCAAATTAGCATGAATAATTTAGAGGGCTATGCCAGAGCTTTCTGCACTGAGAAATGTTTCATTCACAGTTTGGTCTCTTGCACAGAGTTAAAGGCAAAGGTTTCTTAAAAAAAAATTGGTTTTGTCTTTCTGGAAAATTATGAAATATAATTCCATTTCTGTGTCTGGATCCAGCCTCATTCACCAGACAAGAAGTTCTCCGAACCAAGTTCTCAGCGTGTATAAGTGTATGTGTTGTGTTCAGTCATCAGAGACGTCAGCCGAAGAAGAGAAGCTGGTGTACTCCTTCAGGCCACAGACCCCTCTGCTGAATACCATCAGTGATATAAACAACCATAACAGCTGGAGTAAATGTCTACCCCTACCAACACCGGAGGAGAAAATGAGGCAGGAAGCACAATCTGTGACTACTGATATTGTCCCCATCAATATCACAGGTACAGCAAATCTTTAGAAATGTTGTTCAAATATTTTTGGAAATTGTTGTCGTTTGTATACATTCTATACTATAGATTTATTTTAACATTTTGAAATCATCCAGGGCTTTAAGTAAAGTTTCTGTAAAAAGGAAGCATCATAAATAACCTGACTTGTTTTAACCTGCTTGCTGTAACTTGCTTGATTTCCTCACCTCATTACAGGAGAGAACTTTGACCGGCAGGCAAGTTTTCGTCGTACCATAATTAACACTGACACTATAATACGGAGGTCAAAGAGGGTGAAACGAAGGAAGACTATAACAGGGGTTCCAGACAACATCAAAAGAGAATTAGGTATGAAATCCTCTTAAAAATGAAGTTTGGTTTTAGTTTAATTCTGTTAACATCTATGTAGTACGCAGAAAGTAACAGCTGAATAAATGTCAAGGTTTTAAAGGTCCTGTAAATTTGGTTCATTTGCATTTTTTTAAAAGTTGTGACCTCCTTCATTAAATCTTGGAGACCATATAGAACTGTTTGTTACCATATGTTAAACTGCATGTTTAAGCATAGCATGTTTATTTACTATGTGTGTACTAGACATGGCAAACTAATCATGTCAATACTTCTCTCCTTACAGCAAACAATGAACAAACTGAAAACAGATCTCAATCCATCTACACAACAGACCAGTACTCTACACTGGGCTCAATCAAGCATTTAGTCACATGTGAATCTGGCTGCCAGACAGATGATATAAAGAATGCACCGCCCTCGATGCGTAGAATTCGTTCACAAAAGGGTCATGGCATTACTACTCAAATGGCAAACATGTCTCTCTCGTCTTCTGGGAGCATCCCGAACATGAGTGACTGCAATGATGCTGTCTCTACTCATCAACTTAATGCCAGTCTGCAAGGATTTCATAGTCTGCCTCGTCAGGGTGCTCGAATTTGTCTTCAAAAGCTCGAGGCAAATTGCAGCAGTTCTCCGTATTTGGCTGTCTCAGGCTCCACAAGCTCCTTACCCTACCAGGTTACCAGGCAAAATGTTAGCCCAGACTCACAGCACATGTCTGATTTTAGAAAAAATACATATGTCAGTTCAAGGTCTGATGAATTTCATGCCTTCCAGAATAAATCCCATAATGCCGCTTCAGGCTACATGGATTCCATTCACAGTAGTAGCACATCCTCTTTGAACGCTGGAATTGTTTTACAGGACTCAAGAAACCATAGTTCTGTCCACTCATCACAAAGCTTTGACCCAGAAGAGGCCCCACTATATCCTATACCAACTTGCCCCTCGGAACAACCTTTTAGCAGTAGTGAAACCTCTTGTTCTGCCAGTTCCTCTTGCTGTCAGTCTCCAGCCTTCCTCCACATGGCTACAGAGACCCAGTGCCAATGTAGTATGCTTGATGGAAGGAACTGTAGTTCCAGTAGTGTCTGTGAAGACTCTGACATACCAGAAGGGAGCATTCCTAGCTGCAGCACACTGACCACTGACCACTGGAAGTATAAACCTGCTTCAGTGGACCAATGTACCTCAAGCTGTTCATCCAATAGCAGTAATGTTTGTAATAGTCTGGAACATTCACCCAGAAAGACAGATTCCTGGTTTTCTGTTTATAATGAGGGATTCTATAGCTCTATTCATTTGGTACCAGAGTATAAATCTTACAGTCATGGTTGCATCAACAAAGCAGAGGATGCAGGACAAAATTTGTATGAGTGTAAGGAGCACCACAGTCATGAAGACCGTGTAAGCCTGCACAGTAATCATTCTGTAACTCGCAGCATCTCTCTGCGAAAAACCAAAAAGCCCCCACTCCCTCCCAGAAGAACTGACTCGCTGCAACGCAAACCACAGCAAAAAACAAACCACAATGAGAAGGTGCTTAATGAGCAACTGATCTCCAGTCTTAATGAATCACTGAAAAGTCACAGTGCCTCATTCTCTGGTCAGATGTCCTTCAGTGGATTAGAAGACCCTTGGGGACTGGGTCTTAGAAGCCAGAGCTCAGTTAGTGTAGCAAGCAGTGGAATGTCAGCACCAGCTGCTGTGTGTCCGACCACACCAACACACAGTGACAGCAGCAGTCAGCACTCAGAATACACTGAATCATGGGACTTTTACATGGATTTTCCCCGCTCATGCTCTGATCATGGGCAATCCTTTCAAATTACGAGGCCTGTGCTTACCAAAGAGAATTCAGAAGGCTTAGATCATAATTTAATTCCATCAACTGCCTGCAACAAGACTGGGAAGAAATCCAAGGTGTCCGCATCACCAGACAAAGTCCAACTTTTGACTTCACCATCTAGTGGTTATTCAAGTCAGTCTATTACACCAACAGCA
The DNA here is from genome assembly GCF_014805685.1 of Silurus meridionalis. Classification (NCBI taxonomy): domain Eukaryota; kingdom Metazoa; phylum Chordata; class Actinopteri; order Siluriformes; family Siluridae; genus Silurus; species Silurus meridionalis. Next base: position 11,202,964 of record NC_060891.1, on the reverse strand, counting down.
GGTACCCCAGTGACCTCACTTATGAGAGTCAAATCTCCATCAGGAAGGCCCAAACCAAAAGTCCCAGAAAGAAAGTCCTCACTACGGTCCTCTGTATCCCCTTACTCTACATCCCTGTCTTCAAATTCATCAGAGTCTGTCAGGAGCCTTCCAACACCTCCTCCTCTGCCTCAAATATTGCCTGGTTTAGTCATCCCTCAGTCTAGTTCAGCTATTACTATGCCCAGTTTAATTAAGACCAGTGTATCCCCAATCATGCCATTATCATCTCCTCTGTCTATGAGCTCTCTTCCAGAGCCATCTACAATTCCAGAAAAATGTCAAACATTCATAAGCTCTTCATCTAACTCTCCTTCCCCTACATCTGAAGCCTCATCTCTGATGCTGATTGAAAATAAAATGAGCCATCCACAACTCCCACCACCTCCACCTCCTCCTATTTCATCAAATATTCACACTCAGTCTTTTACCCCACCTTTGCCCGGGACAGGTTTTCAAACCGTAACCATTTTAAAAGCAACAAATTCCCCTATAGTTTTGGATACAACGAAAAAGGTAAATGAACTACCAACCAACTCTAGGCAGTCTGACAGACCTGCAGGAAATGACAGGCCAGTCATTTCTGCACAAGCTCTCCAGAGGGTACAGCTCCGACCAATAAAGCTTATGAAATTGGAAAATATTTTCACAGATATTATAACAACAGTTTGTGGCTCAGAAAACCAAGATCATAACAAGATGCCCAGGACAAGTACAGACAAACCTGTTGAAACAGAGGTTGACCAAAATTGTATTGTACCTGATTCTGTCTGTCCACTTCAGAATGGCAAAGATACAAAAGATTTATCATCAAAGGAGACCACACCTACAAAGTTGGTCCACAACACAACTGTTTTACCTAAACCAGTGAGCAGTACCAATTCTAGTGAAAACACTCTAGAATCTCCACGTGGCTCTGGACCTCTAAGTACATCTCCTGCCTCCTCCAGTGTTTTACAGTCCACAACGTCATGTGCCTCTATTGGTACACTCCATGATCAGAGGTCTTCAATTTCACCTGAAAAAAAATCCAATCACTCTTTGATTATGCCATCCATTTTGCACCAGTCTGCTTCGAATGGTCTTGTGCAGCTTGAAGTTACTGACTCAACAATGTCCTTAGTGCCAGAGACCCTACACAGCACTTCTCTGGCAGATGCTGTTAATCAGTATGAAAATCAACTACATCTTGAGTTTGACGTTAAGAGTGATTCCCAGCATTCTACATCTGTCAGTCCACAAAGACACTCACTCAGCAGTGAAATCTCCACAGACAGTCTAATTGACCCGCAGCTCACTAGCTTGACTCTCGATGACCAAGATAATGGATTGTGTGATTCAGATATTGGACTGAGTGATAAAGGCATTGCAGACGATAGCTTAAGTAGCAGCTCAGGGTCGGTCAACTTCAAAGAGGAAGACAATTATGAAAATGGTGAGATTCTTTAATGGCTTCATTTATTGCATAGAGCTAGAAATGTTTGCAGAAGTGTAGTCCTGTATTTTTCCAGATCATTTTGCATTTTACTCATATTCAGCTTCAGTTTTACTGTTAGCATATCAGACTTATTTAATAGAAAAGTAAACAGGATACATATGTTTTGGTGTTGTGTGTCCTAGATGCTGTTTTTGACTCTGGAACAGATAGCTCTTCTCCAACTTTCAGCAGTACTGGAGAAGATATCGATGAAATGTCACCTACATGTCCACGAACTACTGATGACCTTTTTGCAGCAATCCATAGGTATGCCAAATCATATAATCACTTGGATGCAGCATTAGAGCTCCCACTTGAAACTAATAATGAAACACCATCAAAATCTGTTAAGTTGCTATTTTTATCATCCCACAGGTCAAAGAGAAAGGTTCTAGGGCGTTGCGATTCTGAGGAGGAACGTTCCCGTGGTTTTATATCGCCACCCGTCACACCAACAAGTTTCAGCCCTAGCATTGCTCGGATGCAGAACAGTTACAGCCAGCGTAGGCTGCGCCGTTCCAACACTAGTAATGACAGCTTCAAAGCCCTACTCCTGAAGAAGGGCAGTCGGTCAGAGCCTGGTTTTCGAATGTCTGCTACAGAGATGTTAAAATGCACTGACCCTAGGCTACAGAGATCCAATGCAGAGGCCCCATCTCCCTTTTCAACGCAGTGCACCTCCCCGGGGAGAAGCAGGAAAGCATCAGAGGAGTGGGCACGTACAGAGGGTGCATTGCCTCGTTTTTCGCCCTCACTTTCACACTCCAAATATGGGCGCTCCAGTACTCCACCCTGTGCTGCCAGCAGCCGGTATAACTCCCGCAGTCGCATCCCTAGTGGACCTATGACTGTGATATGCGAGAAGGAAGGGGAAGTGACAGAGTCAGTAGACTGTTGTAACATTCCTTTCCCTGTGTCACTGTCCTCCAGTGGCACAGTGTGTGCTCAGGGCAGCACTTAGACCAAAGCTGTTCGAACCAATCTTGAGATTGTAGAAAAATTGTTACACTCAACTACAGATCACTAAGATCTTGCTCGCTTCACACACTCGGCCCCCTGTAGCCAAAGAGAGATGTGGAAAAGGGGAAGTGGATTCTACAACTTTATTTTCATTCTTCTCTATAGGAAGCTTTTTAAATTTCACATGAAATGTCTAATTATTCCCAGAGGTTTACCTTTTTTCCATCTATTTTCTCTATTTGCAGGTTAGGAAGAGCAGGTTAAACGTAAGTTTCATTTTGGCATGTTAAGAAGGAAGGATTCAGGTGAAATGTGAGAGGTTTTGTTTAGATAGCTTGTTCTTGGTTAGTTAATGACCAAATCAAGCATGTGTTGGAAATAACAGCACATCATACCACCACAAATGATAAGTTAAAGAGGTTTAGGTCAAAAGTATGGAGTGGAATACTGTATTGTATGAGAAGGTCTTAGTTAACACGAGAACACTAATAACTGTAAAAATGAAGTTGTTAAGGAATGTATATGGAGATGTGTATATTTACAGTCGGATAAAAGTAGAGGCTTTTGGAGGTATTTAGAAATATTGAACTTCAACACAGTAGATTTGCACTACATTTCAAATCCTAATTACTATTGTGTCCAACAATTTTCATTTTATAGAAAATGTTTTTTAAATGGGCACATGTTCAAATGCTTTCATACCTTTTTTTTTTATTTTTTTTAACCAAAACATGTAGTGTATAATATTACCAAGCAATCTAATCCTCTTTTCTTTACTTATATGAAAAGAATACAGGTGCTGTATGCTCAATATCATAAATGGTGCATATTTAGACTGCTTAGGTTAGAACACATATATTGCTAATACTGGCCCTCAGTGAAAAATTACTACACTTTTGTATTAATGTTGCTTCAGAGGTACTGTATAGTATGGAAACCTTGAAGTGCAAAACAAATGAACAAAAAAAACATTTAGCAATGATGCAAATGCAAAAGAAACAGATAAAAGACAAATGAAAGATTCGAAGGCAAATCAATGAACACGAGTGCAAATAAAATAAAAAACACTAATAAATCTGAAGGCATGATATTAAATTCAGAAGCAATGGCAGCAATTGAGAAAACCAGAACCCAATTCTATTATAAAAGCACTTTTTTCTTAGTACTTATTATTATTATTATTATTATTATTATTATTATTATTAGAGGACTAAAATTTCCTAGGATTTTATTTTTCATTTGTTGTAGTTTTTATGTATTGTTCATTTATTGTGCACTTCAAGGCTTTCCCATTAAAGCCTTGTATATTCTATTTGTTCTAGTTCAAAAACTCCATTTACCATATCCGCAATAGCCTGAGAGTAGATATATAAAACTGCTAGGGTGAAACCTATGAAAAGCCTGTTTCTTTTCAATGCAATAAAGTTTGTTGACCAATTTTCTGTGATATTTTACATGTATAGCCTTAAACTGCACAAGAAACAGGGATATACTTGTATCCAGATGTATAATAAAAATCTAAATACATATTATTGTGATATTCCAGTAGATTTGATTAAAAAGACCAACCAAAATAGGTTGCAAATGAGAGACACGACTAAACAGATTTTTTCATTAAACTACTGTCATTTTCATTCATTGTACTACAGAAGCAAACAATTAAATAAATGGCTTGCTGATTTATAATTATAGATATGTGAGTTTAGTCAGTCACTGGTAATTCACAAGTAATTTAAGATATAAGACATTGCTTTTGGTCAAAACAGGAAAAAGTGTTTAGAAAATGTGAAATTATTCTTATTTTATTGTTTTCACCTCAATGATTACACCCATATTTGTACAGTACTTGTTAAACACCCCATTCTAGATGTAATTGCTCTTTACTGTTAAAACAACATCCATTTTTTACTAGATTTTGGAGTGTTGCTATTGGGTTTTGTGCTCAGTTCATTACAAAAGCATTGGTGATGTTTGCCACTGATGTTGGTGAGAAGGCCTGCCTGCTCAGTTCATCCCATAGGTGCTCAGTAAGATTAAGTTTAGGTCTTTTTGCAGGGCACGTGAGCACTTCTACACCAACCTGGATTTCTGGACCTTACTTTGTTATTTTGGAACACGTTTGTGCTTCTTAGTTCCAGTGAACAGGAAAACTTAATGCTACAACATATAAAGACATCCCACAATTCTCATAGTTATGTGTTTCTAAGTTTGATTTGGGAAGAAATTACTTTCTTTCGGCTTCTTCCATTAGGGGTCGCCACAGCGGATCATCCGCATGTTTGATTTGACACGTTTTTACGCTGGATGCCCTTCCCTAACGCAACCCTCCCCATTTATTCGAGCTTGGGACCCTCCCCATTTATTCGAGCTTGGGACCCTCCCCATTTATTCGAGCTGGGGTTGGTTCCCTGACAGGGGGATCGGACCCGGGCCGCAGCGTTGAGAGCGCCACATCCTAACCACTAGACCACCAGGGAACCTGATTTGGGAAGAAATACATATAGCTATAGTGTCAGGTGTTCATATATTTTTGGTGTACATAGTGTGTTTATAGACCAATTCAAAATAGAATAGAAGATTCAGAAAAGTCATTTTCAAGGTATCCAGGTATTTTAATAATTGATAATATTGGGTGTATCAATTTGTGTCATTGGGTGTAACAATTTACAGTGCATCCCGAAAGTATTCACAGCGCTTCACTTCTTCCACATTTGTTATGTTACAGCCGGATTCCAAAATTGATTACATTCATTATTTTTCCCAAAATGACAACGTAAAAGAAGTTTGTTAAAAATGTTTGCAAATTTATTAAAATATATATATATTTTTTTTTTAAATCACCTACATACATTTTCACAGCCTTTGCCATGACACTCAAAACTGAGCTCAGGTGCATGCTTTTCACTGATCATCCTTGAGATGTTTCTGCAATTTCATTGGAGTCCAACTGTGGTAAATTCAATTGGACATGATTTGGAAAAGCACACACCTGTCTATATAAGGTCTCTCAGTTAATAGTGCATGTCAGAGCACAAACCAAGCCATGAAGTCCAAGGAATCAAGGCACAGATCTGGGGAAGGGTACAGAAACATTTCTGCAGCATTGAAGGTCCCAATGATCACAGTGGCCTCAATCATCTGTAAATGGAATAGGTTTGGAACCACCAGGACTCTTTCAAAAGCAAGCCACCCAGCCAAACTGAGCAATCCAAGGTGAATGGCTTTAGTCAGGGAGGTGATTAAGAACCCGATGGTCACTCTGAAAGAGCTACAGTGTTTGTCTATAGAGAGAGGAGAACCTTCCAGAAGAACAACCATCTCTGCAGCACTCCACAACCAGGCTTGTATGGTAAAGTGGCCAGATGGAAACCACTTCTCAGTAAAAGGAACATGACAGTCTGCCTGAAGTTTGCCAAAAGTCACCTGAAAGACTCTCAGACCATGCAAAACAAAGATTAAACTCTTTGGCCTGAGTGCCAAGCATCATGTCTGGAGAAAACCAGGCACCTGGCCAATATCATCCCTACAGTGAAGCATGGTGGTGGCAGCATCATGCTCTGGGGCTGTTTTTTAGTGGCAGGAACTAGTCAGGATTAAGGGAAAGATAAATGCACCAATGTACAGAGTCATCCTTGATGAAAACCTGCTCCAGAGCTCTCTGGACCTCAGACTGGGGCAACGGTTTATCTTCCAACAGGACAACGACCCTAAGCACACGGCCAAGATAACAAAGGAGTGGCTACTGAACAAATCTGTGAATGTTTTTGAGTGGTTCAGCCAGCGCCCAGACTTGAACCCGATTGAACATCTTTGGAGAGATCTGAAAATGGCTGTGCACCAATGTTCCCCATCCAACTTGAGAAGTTCTGCAAAAAAGAATGGTAGAAACTGCCTAAAAATAGTGGTGGCAGGCTTGTAGCATCATACTCAAAAAGACTTGAGCCTTTAATAGGTGCCAAAAGTGCTTCAACAAAGTATTGAAAATAGGGTGTGAATACTTATGTACATTTGATTTTTGATTTATTTTTTAGTTTTTTTTTTTTATTTTTATTAAATTTGCACAGATTTAAAACACGCGTCTTTCACGTTGTCATTATGGGGTATCGATTGTAGAATATTGAGGAAAATAATGAATTTAATCTATCTATAATAAGGCTGTAGCATAACAAAAGGTGGAAAAAGTGAGGCGCTGTGAATACTTTCCGGAACCACTGTACACAATGCCTGTGAATCCATACAAACCAGCAATGTGACACGTGTTCACATTGCTGTAAAACCCCAAAATTAGTCAGGGGTCACATCATTAGTTTCAGAGGAGTTTGTTAGAACAAATATCTAAACAAACATCATCAAAATGACAATGAAGCTAAAAGATTTTTAACCATAACATTATTGCATTACTCAGGATTCCCTTAAATAGCATCACTTAAATACATGTATCTTGTGAAAAAAGTCTCTAGAATAGGTAAAATAAAGGCATGAGAGCATAGTTTGTACAGGAATGTACATTTGCTTATACACCCATGACTGCTAAGATCACTGAATTTTGGATGCACAAATGGCTTAGATTGCTGCAGGTCTATACAGCTTAAGAGTATAACATCCACGGCATGTATTGTTTATACTAAAAATGCAAATGGTTGCTTATGTTAGGTAACCTTCAGTAATTACTGTATGTTGGCAAACAAGTTGAGCTAGTTTTATGATTAAACTACTGTATATGTTTAGAATTTTGTGTTCTAATTCTTGATCTCACTTTCCAAATTACATTTTGTGTCAAAGTTGATGTGTTGGAAAAAAATCGGTAAGAAAAAAATCGGTGTGAATTTGTGAAGGGCCAAATTGTGGAGTAAAATATGTACAGTATGTGATTACAGTTACTGCACTGGGCCTTCAGAAGACATTCACATACACTATATGGGCAAATGTTTGAGGACACCTGACCTTAAGATTTGTATTTCTATTTGTTGGTACCTCAAATAATGAAGACTACAGCATGTGGCAGGGCTTTGTAAGAGAAAGATCTGCCACATGCTGTAGTCTTCATTATTTGAGGTACCAACAAATAGAAATACAAATCTTAAGGTCAGGTGTCCTCAAACATTTGCCCATATAGTGTATGTGCCTCAAACATTTGCCCATATAGTGACACAGCCTCATGGTTTAAGATCGAGGCTAAAAACACATTTATTTAGTCAAGCCTTTTATCAGCAGGTTTTTCTTAGATAAAGGAGCAGATCTGGAGGATCATGGGTGTAGTGTTCGGTGAACTTCGGTTTTTGTATGCTGTCGTCCCCTCACTCTCACGCCCTCACTTTTAGGTGTGTTGTTGGTGGTGTGGTGGAACATCTCTTATCCCAGAGATCCCTTATGTCTGTTACACCTTCTGGCTCTTCCTTTTAGTTATGCTGCCACAGAGAGTCTTACCAGAGTCCCCAACTGCACCGTGTGCTTAGCTTTTTTACAACAATAAGGATACCTAATTAGCAATATCTTTCTCTTCCCATTACCCCCTTCTCTCTCTCCATCTCTCTGTCGAGTTAAACATGCTCCTGAGGTATCAATGACCACTGTTCTTGCCCCCTCCTCTCCCCGGATCTGCCCACTCCATCCAGGCCTGCCTCTGGATGGTGTTCTCTTCGACTGAAGGTCACTCTGTGCAGCTTGGGATGGTTCACATCAACGGCCTGGTGATCCATGAAATTACAGAGTAACGCAAGAGCTTTGAGGATGGATTTGGACTGTACTTAATGTTAATACTCTGCTACACTGACTCAGGACTCGAGTTTGCATTTGATCACCATTACTGCACACCTCAACATCTCAACTCTAATAAACAGACATTCACTGCCACCCAGATGAGGATGGGTTCCTTCTTGAGTCTGGTTCCTCTCAAGTTTTCTTCCTTATGCCATCTCGGGGAGTTTTTTCTTGCAAGTCACCACCGGCTTGTTCATTAGGCACAAACTTACACTATAAAGAAATCTTGTTTATCCCTTCTTACCACTTTATCTGTGTAAAGCTGATTTGAGATAATGTCTACTGTTAATTAATTACAAATTAATTACAAAATGATCACAAAGGCTTAAATGTCTCATATTTATTAGAACCGCAGGTATAAAAATATCAGTATCACCAAAAGTAGAAATTTGCATTTGATTAGTTATACATACAAAAACACTTCATGATCGTAACCTAAATAACCTTTTTTTTTTATCCATAAAGGCACATTTGGCAAAGCTAATACAACAATTCATTTCAAAAATATATAAATGATACAATTTTTCTACATCTTGTGTTGTTCATTTCTACCAGTAGCTGAGTTGAGATACATAACATTTTACATGATGTAAATAAATGCATTAAATATATAAGTAAAAGGTGAACGAAGACAGAAGAAGCTACTGGCAGGAGAACGATAACTTAACACTCCTTAAAACACTATTAGCATAAAAATCAGATCAATAAAGCCTGGGGGTTAACGTTATGCTGATTGCATTGCTAAACATATTTAAATAAACCCAGTAATTAAATAAAAAAAACCCATGATCCATATAAACAACCCATAAATATGTGTGAATCTGTGGGAGCACTTTTACTATTACATATTTTTTTAAACAGTAACCGATATGTAAACCAAAGACAAGAATCTCAGGTAAGAATAATCATCTAAATACGCTCATTTGGCAAGTTAGCTTATTCATAAAAAAAATTCTTCTTTTTTGGAATCTGAAAAACAGAGATCCTAGAATCCCAAGCCCTTTTTTTGCACTCTTAGTTAAGGGAGACGAAGTTGGCAGGGAAGATACCCACCTGTCCTTTCAGCTCTCCCTCCCACCAATCATACTGCGAGTCGGTCTTTGTGATGACAGTGATTCGATCTCCCACAGCGAAGCTCAGATCACCAGGCTGCTGCCCAGTGAAGGCATGCATGGCCGAGACTACAAGAGCGCCACCAGATGCTTCGTCTGTAAACAGGGTTAAGATGAGGGAGAGGGGGAGGGAGGGAGAGAGGTGAGTAGAGGACAAGCAGAAAATGATTCATGAAATGACTGTTGACCAAACCCACATCCTATTAATTGATTAATTTGTACTTCTGTCAATATCTGTCTTACACATTCTGCATCCATCCCTTTCTCTCTAATTCATATATAATATATAATATATATAATAATATAATATATACATACTATATATTTTTTTCTAGTGTATATATTTTTTTCTAGTGTGTATATATTATATTATTATTCACCCTATTTTCAAACTTTATAGTTATACTTATATTTTTTATTTACTTTATTTTAATTTATTTTATTTTATTTTTATATTCTATTTTCATGTTTACATGTTGGACAATTTCAAAGAGCATTTCACTACATTTCATACTCTGTATGAATGTTTTAATTGACCTGAAACATTTAAAAATGGGGGGGGGGAAAATAAAAGGACCTGCCCTGACTTATAAAAGCATGTAAAAGCATGTTTTTATTTGATGTGCAGCAGCATGTTTGTCAAATTGAGGCGTAAATGAATGCACACTTATGCATATAAATATAACTTAATTCAAGTAAAGCATTTGACAAATCTGCTGCTGCACATCAAATAAAAACATGATTTTACATGTTTTGCGTGCTTTTTGCAGCACAGATAACCTGAAGTGAGATATAAATGAAGGAAAAATAAAGACTTTGTATATCAAGTCAGAATCTTGACAATCTGCATCGATTTTTACTTCGTAAAAAAAAAGTATTTATTTATTTTTTATTTTTAAACGTTTTAAGGTGTCTGCTATATAATGGGCTGCTATGATCCAACAGCACACTAGAGGGCAGTGTGGCATGACATTTACAGCCCTCTAAGGCAGTAGTAAAATGTAAAAAAGAAAAGTAAATAAGAAATTATATTTTTATAAATTGATGACAACTGGGTTTGAAATCAAAAGATGAATTCAAGACCGTCATTTTCTGATATTTACATCCAGATGTGTTAAACAGCTAGATCTAGAAGTAGGATCTATTGAGAAGATCTTTTAAACAAAAAAAGTCAATGTTTAAAATCTTGCATATGTAATATTCCAGATTCTGCACTTTATCTAGCCCACTATTTAAATGTAAGCAAATGTGTGGTATCCAGAATGCAGCTGCACAACTTGGTTTTAACCATCCAAAGTTCTCTCACACAACCTCTTTGCAATGCTCTGTACACTAAAACTGCCTGCATCCAATTTAATACACCAATGCTTGCCTACAAAGCAAAAAAATGGACCAGAACTCTATTACTTTCAACCAGTACTTCACTCCACACTGCACCATCCTCCCTCTGATCCTCCTGACATGTCCCCAACAAAGGTACAAGTAAGACATGCTTTAAGACTTGTTCTGGCACCTAGGAAGTGGAACGATCTTTTAAGTTTATGCCCAAACAGCTGAGCCACCAGCAGTGTTTATAAAAATGTCTAAAGACCTACATCTACCATAAGTCAGAACTCTGTCTGCCAAGGGTTTATAAAATTCTGATTTACTCCCCATTAATAAAAAGAAAAATGTCATTTTAATCATGCATATGGATGGCCAAATGTTTTACACCAAAATTTATATAAGCCAGGATTTTGAAGTGTTCTTGTGGAGATTTGTGGTCATTCAGCTATTAGGTTGTTAAGACAGCCATGTGCTAATGTAAGGTGAGGAGGCCTGGGGTGCAGTCAGCTATTTAAATCAATAGGGTTGAGGTAATAGTTTCATAGCAGACCACTCAAGATCCTCCACTTCAATCAAAGTAAACCATTTCTTCGTAGAGCTCTCTGGGACTGTTCACTGAGACTTGTCATGCTGGAAAAGGGTTTGGTCTCATAGTTCAAGTGAACAGAAAATTTTATTCTACTGCATCCTAAGACATCCGATACAATTGTGTGCCTCCAGCTTTGTGAAAGAACCACATATGGCTGAAAAGGAAGGTTCCCTAATACTTTTCTCCATATAGTGTGTTATTGTTTTGAATAAAAAAAAAACAGCTCATTCACAGAGACACACATAATCAAAGTCTAATAATTTAACAAATTTTTTTTTTCTTTGAAATATTTCCACCACTTTTTCTTCTTCTTCCGGCTGCCTACCTGTCTCCATACCCCCCTGTCCTCTACATCTTCCTCTTTCAAACCAACTATCTGCATGTCTTCTTTCACCACATCCATAAACCTCCTTTTTGGCCTTTCTCTTTTTCTCTTTCCTGGTGGCTCCATCCTCAGCATTCTCCTACCGATAAACCCCATGTCCCTCCTCCGCACATGTCCAAACCATCTCAATCTCGCCTCCCTCACCTTGTCTTCAAAACATCCTACATGCGCTGTCTCTCTAATAAACTCATTTCTAATCCTGTCCATCACCGTCACTCCCTAACGAAAACCTCACCATCTTCAGCTCTGCTCCCTCCAGCTCCATCTCCTGTCTTTTACTCAGTGGCACTGTCTCTAAAATATTCCAACATCGCAGGTCTCAAGACAGTCCTACACACTTTCACCTTTCACTCTTGCAGATAACCTACTATCACAAATCACTCCTGCTATCACTCTTCTCCACCCACTCCACCCTGCCTGCACTCTTTTCTTCACTTCTCTAACACACTCTATATTACTTTGCACTGTTGACCCCAGGTATCTGAACTCCTCCACCTTCTCCACCTCTTCTCCCTGCAACCACACCACTTTACTGCCCTCCCTCTCATTTACAAACATGTACTCTGTCTTACTCCTATTGACTTTCATTCCCCTTCTCTCCAGCACATACCTCCACCTCTCCAGGCTCTTCTCAACCTATTTCCTACTCTCACCACAAAATCATCCGCAAACATCACCTGTCTGACCTCGTCCATCAACCTGTCCATCACCACTGCAAACAGGAACTGGCTCTGAGCCGATTCTTGATGCAGTCCAACCTCCAAGTTGAACCAGTCTGTCGTTCCTACTGCACACTTCACTGCTGTCACACTGTCCTCATACATGTCCTGCACCACCCTCACATACTTCTCTGACACACCTGACTTCCTCATACAATACCACAACTTCTCTCTCGGCACTCTGTTGTATGCTTTCTCTAAATCCACACAATGCAACTCCTTCTGACCTTCTCTATACTTCTCCATCAACATTCTCAAAGCAAATAATGTGTCTGTGGTGCTCTTCCTCGGCATGAAACCATACTGTTGCTAACAGATGGTCAACCTCTTCTCTAAGCATGGCTTCCACTACTCTTTCCCATGACTTCATGGTGTGACTAATCAACTCAATTTCCCTGTATTTACTGCAGATCTGTACATCTCCCTTCATCTTAAAGATCGGTACCAGATAACTGCTCCATTGATCAGGCATCTTCTCACCTTCCTAAACCCTGCTAAACAATCTTGTTAAAAACTCCACTGCCATCTCTCCTAAACATCTGGTCCAACCGACTTTCCACTCTTCATCCTCCTAATTGCTGCTCTCACTTCCTCCTTACTAATCCTATCCACTTCCTGCTTCACCATCCCCACACCATCCAACCTTCTCTCTCTCTCATTTTTCTTGTTCATCAGCTGCTGAAAATACTCCATCCATCTTCTTAACACACTCTCCTCACTAGTCAACACATTTCCATCTTCATTCTTCATTGCTCTTACTTGCAGCACATCCTTCCCAGCTCGGTCCCTCTGCCTGGCCAATCGGTACAAATCCTTTTCACCTTCCTTAGTGTCCCACTTCTCATACAGCTCCTCATATGCCTTTTCCTTGGCCTTCGCCACATCCCTCTTTACCTGCTGCCGCATCTCCTTGTTTACTTATCACTCTGTAAATCCCAATTCTGTTTTGCCAACCTCTTTCTCCTTACGCTGTCCTGCACTTCCTCATTCCACCATCACGTCTTCCTTTCTATTTCCAGATGTTACACCAAGTACCTTTCTAGGTTTCTCCCTTATCACTTCTGCAGTAGCTGCCCAATCATCCTGCACCTCTTCACCACCACCGAGCCCCTGCCTGACCCCTTTCCTGAATCTCACACTACAGTCTTTCTCTTTCAGTTTCCACTATCTTAATCTTCTCTCAGTCCTCACTCTTCTCCTCTTCTTCTTCACCTCCAAAACCATCCTACAGACCACCATCCGATAATGTTTAGCTGCACTGTTCACTGCCAACACCATACAGTCTCCAATATCTTTCAGGTTGCATCTCCTACATAGAACATAGTCCACATGTGTGCACCTTCCTCCACTCTTATACGTAACCCTATGATCCTCCTTCTTCTTAAAATAAGTGTTCACCACTGCCTTTCCATCCTTTTAGCAAAATCTTCCACCATCTGCCCTTGCACATTCCTCTCCTTAAAGACATACCTACCCATCACCTCCTCATCACCTCTGTTCCCTTTACCTACATGCCCATTAAAATCTGCCACAATCAGCAATCTTTTATTCCTAGTTACACCTTCTATCACTTCATCTAACTCACTCCAGAATTTTTCCTTCTCCTCCATCTCACAACCCACTTGTGGAGCATAAGCACTGATGACATTTATCATCACCCCTTCAACTTCCAGCTTCACAGTCATCACCCTATCAGAAACTCTCTTCACCTCCACTACACTCTTACTGTACTCTTCCTTCAGAATCACCCCTACAGCAATTCTCTTTCCATCTACACCATGATAGAACAGTTTAAACCACCAAAAATGTTCCTGGCCTTACTCCCTTTCCACTTGGTCTCCTGAACACACCACATATCTACCTTTCTCTTCTCCATCATATCAGCTCCCTCTCTCCCTTTACCAATCATAGTACCAACATTTAAAGTACCAACCCAAACCTCCACCCTCCTACACTTCTCCTTTTCCTGCCATCTCTGTAGTCATCTTCCTCTTCTCCTTCTCCTTCTTTGGCCAACAGTAGCCCAATTTCCACCAATACCTGGTTGGCTAACGATACCTGTGGTGGTCGTTGGTAACCCGGGCCTCGACCGATCCGGATATTTGATTTGTCACGTTTTACGCTGGATGCCCTTCCTAAAGCAACCCTTATCATTTATCCAGGCTTGGGACTAGCAGTAAGAGTGCACTGGCTTGTGCAACCATAATGGCTGGGTTGAAATATTTACACCACAAAAACCCCAAAAAGACAAACTATTAAAGGTCCTTCATTTTGTCCCATGTAGATGTTTATTTTAAGCAATATCAGAAACTAATGCTTGTGTCAATTTTGCCAACATTAGTTTATAAAAAAAAAAATAATAAAATTGCTGGCAAATTGTTAAAAAATAAGAAACTTCAAACTCGGAGCCGGTATTTAGGAAAAATTAATTGCTTGACATCAGGTTGGAAGATCGCACTCATTAGTAGCAGAGAGGATAAGAGTGGAACAAGTGGGCAAAAAAAGCAGGACACTAGACACAAGGTACAGTAACATCCAGTTTCTCACTAGTTGCTGACACATGTACTGAAATCCCCTGACTTCTAATCCCTCTGGCAATCCAAACCCAAGACATCCTGGTTTTATTTCTTGGTTTGCTATTTTTAACTAACAAAAAATATTATAAACACCTCTAAACGCTTAGAAAATAACCGTCTAATCGAGACGTCAAAACCTTTAACCACAAGTGCAAGACACAACAAGCCACAAATTCTGAAAGCAAAATAATCTTGATTTTTTTTTCCCCCATCTGTCAGGTTGGAGTGTTTTGGCAGAGCGGTGACATTCGAGTTCTGCAGCTTTCTGCTTGCACATGCAAAAAAATCCAAAAAGTGACAGCTCATGAAAAGAAAGGTTGTTAAGATATATCTCATGTCTACACCAATGAGTCTGATTGGAATTAACTAAAGCTAAGAGCAATCACACAACAGTAGCATGTTTTTTTAAACAACCACACATGCCAATCTGGGGCATTCAGTGGTCCAGGAGAAGCATGAGTGTTACAAATGAAAGATTTGAGCAGAGGCCACAAACATCTCTGGTAATTAAAAAAAAAACCGCAGGAAAACAAATAAAAAGCACCAACACTCCATAAAGGTGTTGTGTTTAAATAAACTATTAAACAGTTGTCTCCATTTTTAAATGAATTAAATGTAGAATGTAGCATATGCATTACACAATCCTGATAGAATGATCAAATGATATAAATATACAGGATATACATCATATATTTATATTACAGGGTCAATCTTTTTTAACCACACTGAATATACTGTAAGTGTTGAAAGTAAGTTTCTGTACACGAAACACAGATCACGATGACGCAACAACTAAAGGAAGAACAATGCAACATCCTATGTGCTGCATATCAAAATAAAGTAATTGCTGACCACTTTTTGGATTCAAATAATCAGAAAACATGACACCCAGATCACCTAATTCCAAACATTAATGCGCTTTCATACTCCGAGTCCTCGGTCATTCCCACCAGGCCTGAGTCATTGTCCAGAAGAAGTCTTCTGCACACGTAAAAGGTGTGGGCATTACGGTTTTGTGGCATGCTCTTCTCAATAAGCCTAACTAATTGTGTCTGAATCAGAGATCAAAATAACACACGAATTAACTACAATTAGATCTAAAGCAATTAAGAAAGTAAAGAGGGGGGAAATGACTGAGACAAGTAAATTGTTCTAAGAATAACAAAGGATCGAGGCTGACATTAGAACAAGAGCTGGATAAAATACACCTAATCATTTGCTCATTCATTCACAACATGGTCTAAAGCGAATGAATGACGACCAACAAGGAGAAACCTATCCGAGGAAAACAGCTGTTTTAAGTAACAACACTGTGCTTACATACTGCTCCAGTAAAATTATGCCTCTATTAAAAATACACAAAGTATTTGTTTTTGAATGTACACTATATCATCATCATCTTTCGGCTGCTCCCTTTAGGGGTTCGCCACAGCGGATCATCCGTCTCCATACTACTCTGTCACTACTCTGTAACTCATGTGCCTCTTTTAAACCAACTACAGTACCTGCATGTCTTCCTTCACCACATCCATAAACCTCCTCCTTGGCCTTTCTCTTTTCCTCCTGCCTGGAAAAAACGTCCTACATGTGCGGT
Source organism: Silurus meridionalis (assembly GCF_014805685.1). Lineage (NCBI taxonomy): Eukaryota > Metazoa > Chordata > Actinopteri > Siluriformes > Siluridae > Silurus > Silurus meridionalis. Next base: position 11,186,427 of record NC_060891.1, on the reverse strand, counting down.
CCCTCTAATAAACTAATTTTTAATGCTGTCTATCCTCATCACTTCCAATGAAAATCTTAACATCTTCAACTTGGCCACTTCCAGCTGCACCTCCCGTCTTTTACTTAATATCAAGGCAGCCTGGCTTCCACTACTCTTTCCTAAAACTTCATGGAGTGACTGATCACCTTTATTCCCCTGCAGTTAATGCAGGTCTGCACATCTCCCCTGTTTATATAAAAAAAAAAAAAAAAAAACCCTCCTCACTCCTCAGACATCTTCGCACCTTCCAGAATCTGGTTAAACAATCTTGTTAAAAACTCCACCTCCATCTCTCCTAAACATCTCCATGCTTCTACCGGTATGTCCTCTGGCTCAACTAACTTTCCAATCTTCATCCTCTTAATCGCTGCTCTCACTTCCTCCTGACTAGTCCTATGCACTTCCTGCTTCACCATCTCCACATCATCCAACCTTCTCTCTCTTATTTTCCTCATTCATCAGCTGCTCAAAATACTCCCTCCATCTTCTTTATACACTCTCCTAACTAGTCAACACATTTCCATTTCTTTTATTGCTCTAACTTGCATTACATCCTTTCCAGCTCTGTCCCTCTGCGTGGCCAATCCTTTTCTCCTTCCTTAGTGTCCAACTTCTCATACAGCTTCTCACATGCCTTTTCCTCGGCTTTCGCCACATCCCTCTTTACCTATTGCCGCATCTCCTTGTACTCCTGCTTATTTTTTTATCACTCGGTCGATCCCAATTCTGTTTTGCCAACCTCTTTCTCCTTATGCTGTCCTGCACTTCCTTATTTCACCATCACGTCTCTTTGTCTTCCTTTCTATTTCCAGATGTCATACCAAGTGCCTTTCTAGCTGTCTCTGGTATCACTTCTGCAGTAGTTGCCCAATCATCCAGCACCTCTTCACCACCACTGAGCCCCCGTCTGACCTCTTCCCTGAATCTCACGACACAGTCTTCCTCCTTCAGTTTCCACCACCTAATACTTCTTTCAGTCCTTCAGTCCTCTCCTCCTCTTCTTCTTCACCTCCAAAACCATCCTACAGACCACCATCCAATGCGGTCTAGCTCCACTGTCCCCTGCCAACAGCATACAGTCTCCAATATCTTTCAGGTTGCATCTCCTGCATAAAATATAATCGACCTATGTACACTTTCCTCCACTCTTATACGTCACCCTATGCTCCTCCTTCTTCTTCAGATATGTATTTACCACTGCCATTTTCATTCCTTATCAAATCTTCCACATTCCTCTCCTTAAAACCATACCTACCCATCACCTCCTCATCCTCTCTGTTCCCTTTACCTACATGCCCCAATCACCAATCTTTCATTCCTAGGTACCCTTCTACCACTTCGTCTAACTCACTCCAGAATTTTTCCTTTTCCTCCATCACACAACCCACTTGTGGATCATAAGCAGTGGTGACATTTATCATCATCCCTTCAACTTCCAGCTTCACGTTCATCATTCTATTAGAAACTCTCTTCACTTCCACTACACTCTTACTGTACTCTTCCTTCAGAATCACCCCTACACCATTTCTCTTTTCATCCACACCATGATAGAACAGTTTAAACCCACCTCTAATGTTCCTGGCCTTACTCCCTTCCACTTGGTCTCCTGAACACACAACATATCTACCTTTCTCCGCTCCATCATATCAGCCTTCTCTCTCCCTTTACTAGTCATAGTACCAACATTTAAAGTACAACTTCTAACCTCCAGTCTAATTTGCGGCATTTAGAAGACTAGTGGTCTGACACTGACACGCTCCTCCATTTCTCTTTTCCCTGCTGTCTCTGTAGATGTCTTCTCCCTCTTGCTTCAGTTCTCAAGCATCGTCATGGAATGAGTCAGTGACCATTTGAAAGAGGAGTTATCTAAGTTGATTGTAAGTATAATACTTGTGACTTGGCTGGAGTTTTGTTTTACTTTTCCCTAATAAAATATTGTGTAATGAAATTGGTTCATTCTTTTTTAATAACTCTGTATATAGACACCTGACCAGCTTTATGTGCTTTTTAAACATCCCATTCCACATTTATTCCCCATTTGCTGCTATAATAACCTCCACTCTTCTGGGAAGATGGTCCACTAAATTTTGGATTTATATTCAACCACAAGGGCGTTAGTAAGGTAAGGTCAGGTACTGATGTGGGGTGAGGAGGTCTGGGGTCTAGTCAGTGTTCCAATTCTTTCCAAATGTGCTCACTACGGTTGAGGTCAGAGCTCTATAACAGGCCACACAAGACCTTCCACTCCAACCCATGTAAACCATATCTTTGTGTGAGCTTGCTTTATGCACAGGGGCATGCTGAAACAGGTCTGGGTCTCTTAAAGGGGAAATTAAAGAAGAAAAATTCAGCACTACCGCATCCAAAGACTCCTAATACAAATGTGCCTCCAACAGTTTTGTGTACTTATCAAAAATAAATGCTGATCTATGATAATATTAATCATTACTGCAATTCAATGTTCCAACCTTCTGCCCATCAAAATCTTTAAAGGACAGTTTTGGATTGTTGCAAACACGCAATTTATGACATAGCATCAACCAAATAGCAACAAACCGAATCCTTTTCTGAAATGTAACAAGAGTTTTAAAATTATTTTAGTAAACATTAAGTAAAGTAAAAGTTTCCCATAATGAAAATATGCTAATAATGTACAGAAAATTTAAAACTTCACTTAAGTACAATAACAAAGTATAACGAATACTTTCAAATAACAAAGTAAACTAACTAATTGATAATCAAATAAATTAAAAGAAAGTTATATACTGCGTACTATCCAGCACTAATTAAAACATTGTCAGTGAACAGTGAATATAATACTGCAGCCTTTCAGTGTGCCAATTCTGTGGTTAAGGTTAGTAATATCTCATGACAAATAAGTAAAATTAATTCCCAAAATAATAATTTAGCCAGTTTTCCAGGGTACAATTTTCTACTTAATTCTGATTGTATTAGTCCGGATCACTCTAATTGAGAACACACTGGAAATGCTAATGATATTCACTGTAAATCTCTAATAATCTATACTCAGCTCTTTCTATTAATAAGCCAAGTGGTGAGATGTTGTATAAAATGACACTATATGCAGTATGGTGCTATGATAATGTCTTTAAATATATCTAGAAATATACATATAACCCAAGCTGTTTTAGATAATGTAATATCTGCATGGAATTTGACTTTTAGGATTGCTTCAGGCACTGCTCCTGGCCATGTTCCTTCTGGGTCAGTGGCCAAGATGTTGGACTTCTAAACAGAAGGTTGCAAATTCAATTCACAGCATTGTCAAGGTAACACTGCTGATCATTTGTATAAAAAATATAAAGTCGATCTGTATAAGGGTCATTGCCAAATGCCATAAAATACAAAATCTGTACAATACACATATTCGTTTATGTATGGGTTCAAATTAGTGGATCTAATCCACAGATCAGTATGTTTTTTTTGTAAGGTGATAGGACCCTTTACAAGGCAATGCATCCACACCATTGCTAGTATTGTTTCATTTTGTTTTATATTGTTTACACATTGCTCCACAGTTCTATTTCTGTAAAAAATATTACTGGTTCTGCGACAAGAAAGCAAAAGCCTAAAATGAAGGTTGCAACCTTATCAAGATAATAAAAGCAGTAAGAATACACCACAAAGCATAGTGCACTTGTTTTCTACAGTAGGTCTGCTTTCCATTTAGGCAACATGTCAGCAGTTAAATATTGTGACATTGGTGTTAATGTGGCAGCATGCTGTCACTGTCTCAGCCCTTCACTCACAGACAGCAATCAGCTATTGGCCGGCAATCTGTGTAATTTTCCCCTGCGTTAATGATACTGTCATCTCGCTGTGGGAAAGAATGCAGACAACTGCTGACATGACAAACAGCATGGAGAAGAGATGGGAAAGCAGCCAGGGCCTGGCTCATCCCCTCAGTTTTAATCCTGAAGTTAGTTGAGTGAAGTCTCTTAAAAACTAGCTCAGACAGGGTTGCTTCACATGTGCTTTCTTATTTAATCCTGTAATTAAAACTGTAAACATAGGGCTTTTATAGCCTATTAAAAACAAATGCATGTATATAACCAGCACAAATCATTCAATGTACCATGATAGGGATGACTCAGGAAATGCTTAATTACTGCTTTTCAATAGAATTTATGTGTTTTTACAGATTTGTGGAATGCTCCTCATCAATAATAAAGCTGTTAGTATTTAAATACAAAAGTATTCAACCATCTAGCTTTCATTACACTGCAGTCTTTGCCAGATGTCTTGTATGATTAGGTAGAAGGAATACCTGTTTCCATGTAGTTAAAGAACACAAAAATAAAGTCCAAAACATTGAAACAATGCATCAGTAATTACACACTATTCACGGACACTAACTTGTCTACATTTAAATTTTCCTGCAGGATATCTTTCATCATATACCAAATCTTTCGGACTATAAGCCGCTACTTTTTTCCCACGTTTTGAGCCCCGCGGCTTAAACAACGAAGCGGCTAATTTATGGATTTTTCCTGGGTTTTTCCCGATTTCACAAACTTCAAGCCAAAAACTGAACCCCATAACATTAGACCAATGAAATTTCCGAACAGGAACGAAAAAACGCACCTCACCTGCGTTCTGAGCTGCACGGCTTCAGGAGAAAAACTTCCACCAGTGTTGATTTTTAAGCGCACAACAATGCCAAAAGATAAACAGTAGAAATAGTTGTGAAAGGAAGGAGGAAGACAGTGAACAATGACTTTCTTGGTAGGCTACTGTTTAGATACAAGCCGTTGTAACGCGAGTCTGGGTCATGGGATACTCACTAACTCCAGTTGCAACAGAAATCATATAAGCACAGATTTCCGAAACTCGTCCTTTTTTATTTTTCTTGGCAACAGCGTTACGGGTTAGTCAAAGAAACTTAAAAATGAGCATCAGAAAATAATAAGGACATATTCCTCGGTCTTGCACACATGCAGTAATACCAGAAATGCGGCAGCAGCCTATTCCCAAAATACCGCTCTGCTCTTAAAGGAGCCACAACATATTTCACCCATTACACCATGTAACAGGTTTATGTTCAAAATAAAAATCTTTGTCAAATTCAGTGGGTGCGGTTTATATATGGGTGTGCTTAATATTCCGGAAATTACGGTATAATTAATACACAAATATTACATTTTATTTATTTTCATTAGATTAAGAGATTTCCTACATTTTGTTTTCAGTATCTATAATATTTTAGTATCATCTTAGACCACTCAAAATAGCCTGTTATTTATAATATAAACACAAAAACATTAGTAATACCTCAGGAAAAATTAATGTTAAGAATTATCGCCATTGTTGGTAAAAACAAAGTGGTTATTATAAATAATTCTGCACCTCAAACTTTGCCTAGTTATGTAGAATCATTTTCTAGGCTGAGGAACAGTTTAATAATTTTAGCAAATTACATTATATTCTGAGCTTACCTGAGCTTTCTGGCCCCCAGCTAGAAATACTAGGATACAGCGTTGGCCTGGTTTCTGTAAAAGAAGCTATGGAGAAAGATTCAAATTATTAGAGCTATTTAAATAAAATGCTAAAATCACAAACAAATCAGTTCGTGCTTCATGATCTAATGATTAAACCAGAAGTTGCTGGAGTGATGGCGGTTTTAGTAGTTTTACTCCTGTTTAAGGCTCTTACCTTCAGCCCTTGAAGAGAAGGAGGAAGCTGATCTCTGGGCTGGGGGTGCTGGTCTACTTGGGGCTATACTCTGTAAGAATAAAGGCACCACTAAGGGGTATGTATACTGTATGTTCTATAAAAATCTACATTTAAAGTTAACATGATTTATCCTGGTTTAATTTTTTTACTTAAAAAAAATCCTGAAATATTAACAGTAGGGTGGGTTCTTTTTTTTTTTTTTTTATATATCCACTGTACCCTTAATGTTTTTTTGTAGAATTCTACAACACAATGCATTTCAGATATTTGATTAAGAATTAAGGATACTTTTAGCATTCAAACAACCTGAACAGGAAACATGGTTTTGACAGGAACACTGACCTTCTTATTAGGATTCATATACTTGCTCTGCCAATCATTAGTGTATTTTTCAGTATAGGCCTCCAAAATAGTATACAGGTCATAGGCTTCTGGAGGTGGCTCCACGTCGCCATTGAGAATGGCAGATGCACGAATATCTTGGCCATAGAACCTTTCGGAAAAAGGGACCATTTTGCCAAAGGAACATAAACAGTGCACAGTAGAATGTAAAATAAACACAAATTATTGATAGTAACAGATAAACAGGACACACTTTCTGTTAGTCTCTTTGCGTTCCATTATGTAGGAGCCAACAAGGGAAACTCCAGCGTAGAGACCACGTGACTTGCAGTAGGAGAAGACGGCTGCCGTGCTGCGGAATGCCACGTCCGCCTCCAAATTCCTGTTAAAGACGTTTAGTCAGATGAGTTTGTCTGTATGCATGCACTGCATGAACCATATTAAAAACAACACACGCACACTATTCTCACCTAATGATTTGCTGTGACCAATGCAGTTCAGTGTTTGAGACTATTATGAACATTTTCTTTTACATTCATTTATATTTCAAATGGCAACAATAATATTAGAAAACAATAGGTACATAAAAAGCATGGTTTCATTTACATCATTTTAAAGAACAAAAAAAATCTAAATTTTCCATGCACAGACAAACTCTGGATTTAATAAAGAATTGAATTAAACTACAGTTTTTTTTTTTATGTAAAATGCTACCTCTCACTATATGTAATTCTAACTAAAATGAAAATAATTGTACCTGCTGTGCTTGCTCATGCTTGCTTAAAGCATGACTCACTGTACATTGATAGGAATTTGTCTCATGAGGCATTTATTCGAAAATCAACGCAACATAACCAAAAATTATATAATAATTTGTGCTTTTTGAACATCTCATTCGACATTCAGCCCTACTCACTGTTACAATAACCTGGAGGTTGATCAAAATATGCTATAATGCAAACGTGTCGCTAAAGAAAAATACCTGTTGCAGGGAAGTCCCACAGATTAGCCAAAGTTTTCATATGTAGGCGGTAGGTAATGCTATTTATCAGTCAACAAGATTCAGTGACAGGAAAACCATTGTACTAGATTCTACCATCTACTTTTGCATTTATAGTAATAAATCATTCACAATCCAAAAATATGAAAAAACTAACACCACACAGACCAAGAGTCATAAAGAAAATGATTAAGTTACTGCTGCTAAAGGTGGTTTTGCATATGAGTGCTTGAATCATAAGGGTCAATGTACTGTACTTAGTTTTTTTCACACATCTCCATTTGGGGTTAATATTTTTATTAAATAATAATAATAATAATAATAATAATAAATAACAGGGTATGTCAATATGTCTAGTGGTGTTGTTCATCTAAAGCTGTATTTACCAAATCTTAGGACCTGATGAAGACCAGTTGATTTCTATTAGGCCCTAATACAATTAAAAAATGTATATTATTATTTTTACCTTTAAAATAAACTTAGAATTCATTGTTATCCAAGTACAGTACATTGTTAACTAGTCTTCTTCTTGACTTTTATCTCTCAAAAATCTATTTGACATAGATTGTTTATTATTTATTTTTTAAAAGTGATAATTTTCTCTGTATCTTATAGTTGGCCTCATCCAACTGACTCTCTAAATATATTGTGCTTTAACAATCATTGCTTTTACTATCACATACATATTTAAAAGTAAGGTGCGAGTTCAAATCTATAAGCAAGACCCTTAACTGCACATTCCAAATGAAGTAAATGTTCAACTCCAATTCCAAAAATGTTTTTTTGTTCGTTTTTAATAACCACAGTTCAGTTGCACCCATGGAATTACAAAAGGGTTAGTGTCACTGTTAAACCCACAGTAGCCCAATATCTATTTTATCCTACAACCTCATTTAAAAAAACAGTAGGGACACTGTATAAAATGTGAACAAAATCAAAATTCAATGATTTCTAAATCTCATAAATACATATCCCATTAACAGTAAAACAAAGAAAAATGTTTAAAGTAAAACTATATTCAATTTATAGGAAAAAATAAGGTCATTTTCAATTGCAACAGGTCTCAAAAATGTTGGAACAGGGCCACATTTTCCACTGTGTAGCATCACGTCTTCTGTCCCTATACATCTGAGAACTGAGAAGACCAATTGTGAAAGGATTGGGAGAGGAATGTGTCCCATATGTGTCTGATACAAGATTCTATCAGCTCAACATTTCTGGCAGTCCTTTGCTGTGATTTTCGTTTCATGATGCGGCAAATGTTTTAAAATTGTTGAAGCAGGCAGACCAGTTCAGCACCTGGACTTTTCTACTAGGATGTCATGATATTATAATAGATGCTTACTCAAATATGCAAAGCCTTCCCTGGAAATACATTTTCTGGATCAAAACATTTGTTGCTCTAAAACCTGTATATACAGTATAGCATTGATGCAAGGAGACAGAGTTTAGTGGGCGGTGCATCAGTAATAATTGTCCGTGGGAAACACAGTGCTCCTTGTTTAGTTAAATGGACTAAACAAAGCATGAATTCAATCGATTCATTTTTGTAATCCAGTTACTCGTGTTTCTATGTTTTATTGTGCATAAAATATGGGTGTATGAGATTTGCAAATAAAATTCCATATTTATTTACATTTTACAGTGTCCCAACTTTTCTGTAATTGGGGTTGTCAATGTGAATTGGAATGGCAAAACAGCAGACTCAAGATCTTTAGTGAATTAAATGCTGAAAGAAAAAAAAATCCGCAATGTCTGAATAAATCTGAATAAACCACCTCAGAACATTTATTTAGGCACCTGCTTTACATAAGTTAGAATCTTTCTATTGAAATCTTACAGGAAGTGATTACATTCTATTTCTATCACTCAGATGCTGTCAACATGCTAAATATATTTGGCTTTTACCTGCCAAGTGGACCAACAGCCACAGTGCAGTTCCCTCCAAATGTAAGGTTTCCCCCTTTGCTGAAAGCTTCCACAGCTCGTTGTTGATTAAGGATGATGACAAAATCAGATGCCTAAGGATAAAAACAATTATAAGCACAATCCAGCTATAATCATAATAATAAGAAGAAAAAGAAGAAGAAAAACCAACAACAAGGCATTAAATCACATTGAAAATAGACACTACAAATCCTACCATCCTGCAGCTTCTGCACTACATGGTGCATCATCAACTCCTATTCCATAAAGACTGGTAATCCTATAATGTGCACAGTCATTTATTTTTTCCAGCACCTGTTGGAAAAGCTTTCCTTTCCCAGTTTTGGCTACTACCAAGTTTCTTCATTCTCTATTTTCCCTCACCTTTTTTAATTAAGGTTATGCATACATTTTTGTGTGGAAGACCATGAGTTTAAATCCCAGCACCATAAGGCTGCTATTGCTGGGCCTTGGAGCAAGGACCTTAACCCGCAGTTGCTCAGTAGAATAAATAAGGCAATTGTAAGTCTTTGGATGAGGAGCATCTGCGAAATAAATGTAAATGTCTGTGTGCACTACACCTGTTACCTGAAAGCAACCACTGTGCAAAATGAATCAACAATGTGATTCACACAACTACTGAATTCAAAAGGAGTCATCCAATGGTGAAACTGTAGGCTATAAAACAGAGCCCAAATTTCTCTTCCTGGTCCTGACAAATGATCAAGTGACCTTTGCAGGAGCAAAATGTGGATGATTGCATAGGCCAAAGATAGAAGGATCCGGCCTCTATCCTGAAAAATGATGAAGCCAGATCATGGACTGCAAATAGCTCTCTATTTAAAGTGCACCAATGCCAGTATGTATAAAACTTATGTGAAATCCTTATACAGTCTTTAAAGTCTACCGATAATCAAACCTCTTTTTTTTTTTTTTTTTTTTTTTTTAAACAAGAGTGTAAAAGTTTATAAAACCCTTTTAAGGAAATACAAACTGCAATTAGTTTAACTGCTAATAGCTGAAAACCAATTGTAAAAAATATACAGTCATACGAAACCATCACAGGGAAATCAAATATAGCAAATGGCATACACTAAAAAAACACAATTGAAACACACAATTTTAATATTCTTATGTTTTTGATGTCCATGTTATTTCCTAATAATGAAAAAGATAATAAATATTACCCCAAGACCATAATGGGTCAGATTTTTTTTTACAAACAATAAGCTCTGATGTATTCTTAACATCACCTGAACTTTAGTATTAAGAACATTAAATCACATCAATCTAGAATTTTCTTTACAGTAAATAAATGTTTAGGTAAAGTTCAGATAGCAGTCTTACAGTATTTCACAAATTTCTAACAGGACATAAACATGAGCAGACAAATGTCCTTATACAGTAGTTGAGTGAAGAAAGCATGGGCAACATGCTTAAATCTTGCCCATTATATGCCTAGGGAAGCATAAGCATATGATGCCAGAACTAAACCCTATATTGCCAAACCTGCAGTGATCACTGAATAAAAGTACAGTCATTACTCTTGTTAATAGAATATTCTCTGGTTTAGGACATGGTTCTCTTTCAATGCCTTAAAGAAACTGGACAGAAATTAATTTGATTTATTCATAATTTAAACAGAAACCTACCTCCAACCCAATCTCAAAGCCTCCACCGAGACCAGCAATGCCAATCGCTGTGGGAGCTGACCATCCTTTATCACACAAACAGGAAAAAAGTCATGTGTTATTACCTTGATTTTATTCTTTTGATTGTCATTAATCTGATGTTTTTTCTTAATATTTGCTAAAATTACTTATAAAAATAGTAATAAAACATTCACATGATCAGTGATAAAGAAGATGAGGTTATCAGTTAGGTGGAAAAATGATGACAATGGAATTTCTGATCCCACTCTTTAAACCATAGGTTGGATTAATTTAATATATGAATCTAATCAGCAGTAGTTGTTGTTTTTTTAACTAAGAAAATATGGTTCCCAAAAGTACTGAAAAGACTGTTTTAAATACTTTGATCTTATATATGATCCTCTATGGACACAATGAATGTGCAGTAGTGTATTTTTGAACATTTGCTTTGTTTAAATATTGTATAATTTATAATGGTAACAATTCACTAATTGATTGTCATGTTTCTGCTTTTTGAGTGTCATTTCCAATTACATAGAAATTTTGGACTTGTTGACCTATACACATCAAACTTTACTAATAAGGTGTTTAAAAACAAATTCAACTTACTCCCATCAGCGAGACGAGCAATTACTACCCCACTTCCCCCACGAGCAGTGATCATGAATCCGGCTTTGATGACTGATAAGATTGCCAGGCCATGGGCTTTGGCAATCACATGGGCTTAATTGAACGGAAAGAAAAAAAAAAGAAAAGCAAGGTCAATCCATTAAAAACTGCATCTTATTAGAAATGTCTATGAACTTCACAGCTAATACAAATATCTAGAAAATACACACCAATTTCTCACACAGTTCCCTCAAACTAGATTAGCTAGACAAAGACATGTAAATATGAGAAAATATAAAACTAAAATGATATTGAAGGTCAAGATCAAAAGGTATGTGAAGACAGTAAGACGGATTTCAAACATTGTAATTAATTAAGCACACATCAGATTATTAACTTTACACAATTTGACAAGTGATTATAAAAACATCTTTATAGTTTTATAGTCCAAACAGGTAACACTCTTCAAAATGCTCAACTTGTACTTGACCATTTGCCCACACATTTTTTAAATGACCCAAGGTGACCAGGTCTCTTTTATAATAGATGTGATATTTGAAGAAATCACATTAATAAAACCTCACTTTCAGGATTCAATCAGAATATTTACAATACTCAGACAGTTTAAAGTGATAAATTATCTACTATTGGCCTCTAATAAAAGCTACTCCTACTTTAAGTCAAGAGGCTTTTATTGTCATTTCTACTATACACAGTAGTACACAGTAAAAACGAGACAACGTTCCTCCGGAACCCTGGTGCTACACTAAACAATAACATAAAGCTACAACACAACACAAGCTACATAAAGCGCATCGAATGCAACCTAGTGCAAACAGTACAGACAGACAGACAACACAAGACAAGACACATACTTGCTTGGTTTGCAAGACTTTAGTGCACTATATAATCACCCTCAAGTTTGGTGACCCCTCCTCAACCCATAGATTGTAGCATAAAAAGAAGAACCAATGTTTAATGATAATTTAAATCAAGAATAAAATTAAAAAACGTTTACCTGGAATAAGCTTGTCAGGACCTTGCCTGTTGGAAATCTCAGTGAATTCCCGAAGGATTTTGGCAGCCTTCTTAGCTTCAGACTTTAGGTTGGATGGAATGGGATTGTTCACTATAAACACATAAATTAACAGCATATGTTGAATACGTATAGTTTATTGTAGGCATATATGCAAAAAGCTAACATTTGTACAACCTCATCTTTTGTCAAACAGGACAATAAAAGCTTCATTAAATATATAAGTAGTTGGAGTTACTACCGGTGTAATCTAAGAAACCCTGAATTAACTAATCATTTTCAGTATTGTTTTATTCTTAAAATTCATGTCAGCTGCAAAGATTCGCATCTTGGGGCTATGTTGGTGGAAGCACAAGAACCACAATTAGTGAACATAGAAACTGTGCCAGTTTATAAGCTCCATGCCCTTAGCTGATTACGTCAGTTACTGCTCATCTGTGATAAAGCCTTATTTAAATACAGACTGGAACCAGTGGATATTGAAGAACTAAAATAAATAAATAAATGCAGGAGTTGAAGCGATACTGTTGGTGTCAGTGTAATACAAATCCTGCTATTTGATTTTTGGCCTTTAAAAAATAAAAACTTAATAATTATGGGTGGAGCTATGATGTTAATGTTTTGTTTTGGGAGTGTCCCACAATACAGAATATAACCTCTGGTTTAATGTCACTCCAGATGTGTCTTTACCCACCCTCTTCTTTATGACTAATGGCACAAACTAAACAGAAATGTTTGAGAGAGTTTTCAGCCACATTAATATATCTGCTTACATTATCCTAAGTTAACCTGATTAACAGTAGCAATATGAATTTGTATTGATTTCTTATACATTTCGGACATTACTAATTAAAGACTAAAGAATTAAAGAAGGATTCCATGAACACATTTGACATGCAGTATGCACACAAGATTGCAATATACAATCAGACCTTTCGCAATGAATTACTTTTAATTGGTAGTATTATACACAAAACATTACGATAACATAACATTTTGGGCTTAAACAATTGCTTGTGTAACTCGAATACAAAAATGCAACGGGGCAAACTGTGTTTCCCCACGGACCATTGTTACTGACATACCACCCGCTAAACTCTGGACCGCTCTGGACAGGTAAACACAGAATGAAAGAATGAAAATTGGAGGAACAGGGAGAAAACCAAAGAAAAAAAAGTTTTCAATAAGTTTGGGACCATTTCAAACTACAACATAAAAAATCAAAATAAAAAAAAAAACACAGTACCGTGCGTTAACTCTTTTTTAACATTATTTGAAATTGATTTTTATATAGTTTTTTTTATTATTAATTTTTATTATTATAATTTGTTTAATTTATATTTGTATTTGCATTTTGTTGTAATATGGCAATACAATGCACTGAATAGGTTTAGTTTTCACAGATATTTTATGCAAGAATAAAAAAAAAAATTCTAAAAAGGAAACAAATTGCTTGTTCATTTTAGGAGATCGGTCTTATTTCTTACATATTTAGAATTGCACTTTAATAAAGAAAATGTGCTTCTTATTCGATTACCAGATTAATCGATGGAATAATCGGTAGAATACTCAATTGCTAAAATAATCGATAGCTGCAGCCTAGGGGTGTGACGGCACACACACACAAAAAATAATAATAATAATAAAAAAAAAAAAAAAAAAAAAATTGCACAAATGTACTGATTTAATAAAATAAAAAATAATAATAAAATAAAATTGAATGAAATAGTTTACATGTTAAAGACCATATTTGGGTAATACAGATGTGTATGCAAGTGTGTATGTGTGTTTTACATTTAATATATAATTTTCTAAAAATATGATCTACTTAACTGTTCTACTTATTTCAGCATACTTTAACAAATGTCTTCATTCCTTTTATCCTTTATTCATTTACTTCCTTGATATTAGGAATTGTAAGGATTTTCTCCTTGCTGGACATAAAACGCTAAAGAATTCACGAAGTGGCTAAGGGCTAACGTTAGCAATGTGGATTCGTTAGCGTGTTCATGCACGCGCCAACTCTAGTTTTTTTTAAACCCTTTTTTAAAATGTGTATATTTTATGTTTAATAGTCCACCACTTAATATGTTCCTGCGGGAACGCGGGAAAACTCAGATTTTAATTATGTTCTGCACGCACTGTAAAAAGGATTGCATTCGGTGCACGTGTAATGACCTGTAAGCCCTGTGCCGAGTAACTTTGGTACGAATACGTGTACCGATACACCCCTACTGCAGCCCTAATAAAATGTACTGTATTCCTTCCTCTCTGTGGCTCACTGGAAGCCTGAATGGTGAATGGTGAAAGCCTGAATGAATTGCCAAATCTTAGGGTAGATCAGGGTTATGTTCTTAAAGCTGTGAACCTCAATTTAACTCATCTTTTCCAGAATCTGTCTAAATGTATATCATTTTGTCTTCCATTGCATCCAGTGATAAGACCCACATCTAGTTTGTAATTTCTTGCAAATATGCGCTCGTCCCCGTTTGTTTTCCACCGGCCGAATTCATTTCGCACTGACTCGAACAGTTTTCTGAGCTGAATCACAAAATTTACACCCGAAGATCAAACAGCCAACGAGTACAGATGAAAAGTTATTTTTGGCAACTGGTTCCCTGTCATAGTTTATGCAGGGAGGTGCTTACAAAATGTCACTTTCAATGCAGTCTTTTGAGTTTCGAAATTCCTAAAGCCAGCTCTGAAAACAAGACAATTCTCCATTACAGGTGTGAGACACCTGCATTAATGCTAAAACACTGTGATACCGGCGGTACATGGCAGCCAGCGATTAGGATGTTTTAAAAACAGGGCCCAATCTTTACCTGTTTATTACACAGAACGACTTACAAGGAGATTAACCATGATGAGCAGCAAAGAAAACACCGCACAACACCACCAATTGTTTTAAATGCCTGTCAGAAGAAGACCATTGATGTTGCCCAGTAACAACAAAAGTCATACTAATGGGGCATCATACTACAGTTACAAATATCAATGAAATATATAACAAGTCGAGCTGTAAATTATTAACGACAGTCATGCAGTAAATGATTAACTAATGCTAATCACTGTTTTAGAGCAGTTTCTTTAAGAGTTTTTTTGCTATGTGATTTTCTTTTATGTTTCATGTTTATCAAAGTCATGCCACTCATATTGGCTATTGTTGCAGCATTGTTCTTGCTTGGAAAGCATTTATCATGTAAGATAATGAATGAAAAAAAGAAAAAGAAAATAATAATAATGAACTACAGCAGAGTGGTATAATGTCATTACCACCCGAAAGCTGATTCTCTTCCAATAACAGAAAAAACACTTTTGTATTTTAGACTTCAAGAATGTAACAGGGATTTGCCAACACAACAATATATTACTTAAGAACAACATGACATACTTTTTATGCAATTATAGTTACATTTAATTTTATTGAACGTCAATGGAACTATTTAGTTCCTGCTATTAGTTAAGCTGTTGTTCCCATACCAACTTCTCTTTTTTCTTTCATGTGAAGTTAATATGACAAAAATATGCAGCTTCTCAAGTTACTGAGAAACTACAGAGCTTTCCATCTTCAAGGTTTTCCCATGTCGCAAAGCATAAAGGAACTACTTGACTTATTACAAGACAGTGAGATTGGAAATATTTCCAAAAATGGTCAATGCTAATGAATTCTCACATAAAAATAAAATATTTTGAAAAATTCCATAAATCTTTATAAGGTTTATATTTCCGCCATACATGCCACGATGAATGAGCAGTTACCATGAAAATGATAAAGTATTTATAGCCATGAGAACTTAGCATTCAAGAGTGCTTTGGTATTATACCAAATAATCGGTTTTTAAAATATGCAATCACAGCCCATGAGACAGTCACATTTGTATTTTCAACTGTTACTTAATAAAGAATAACCTAACAAAATGTTACTGTACCTAATAAATTATTACACAACTTGACCTCCTACACTTCCTACATTTAATGTCCTGAACTCCCCGTCCTACAGTATTTACACTTGCAAATAGCTAAAAGGGACAAAAAGAAAAAGCCCTAATATACAGTGCGCATCTGCTCTCAACCCAATCCAGTTCCATCCGCTAAAAAAAATTTTTTTAACATGACCAAACACTTTATGTCAAAAAAAAGTTCTAAAAAATAAAAATAAAAATTACAGGTGTGTCTAAATATGGATAACACCTGATACTGTTTTCAGTGGTTGAACTGTATCACATGAACAAGCAAGTGACTTTTTTATATATATACAGTACAGACCAAAAGTTTGGACACACCTTCTCATTCAAAGAGTTTTCTTTATTTTCATGACTATGAAAATTGTAGATTCACACTGAAGGCATCAAAACTATGAATTAACACATGTGGAATTATATATGGAATTATATACATAACAAAAGTGTGAAACAACTGAAAATGTCATATTCTAGGTTCTTCAAAGTAGCCACCTTTTGCTTTGATTACTGCTTTGCACACTCTTGGCATTCTCTTGATGAACTTCAAGAGGTAGTCACCTGAAATGGTCTTCCAACAGTCTTGAAGGAGTTCCCCGAGAGATGCTTGGCACTTGTTGGCCCTTTTGCCTTCACTCTGCGGTCCAGCTCACCCCTAAACCATCTCGATTGGGTTCAGGTCCGGTGACTGTGGAGGCCAGGTCATCTGGCGCAGCACCCCATCACTCTCCTTCTTGGTCAAATAGCCCATGATGCCTTCAGTGTGACTCTACAATTTTCATAGTCATGAAAATAAAGAAAACTCTTTGAATGAGAAGGTGTGTCCAACCTTTTGGTCTGTACTGTATATACACATATACACATACACATACATACATACATATACATATATATATATATATATATATATGACACCCATATCCAAAGCAACTTGAGCAATTGAGGGTTCAGGGCCTTGCTCAAGGGGCCAGAACCGAGCAGCAATTAATCTTCTGTGCTGGGAATTGAACTCATGACCTTTTGATCAGAACATCTTAATCACTAATCTTCAACTCAGGTTCTTAAAATGTAAAGTTCATACCGTTTTAACTGGCTAAGCTGAGTTAGTGTGATACTTGTTCTGGTATTTTATGAAGATCTTATTACCATATACATACTGACAAAGAGACAGATTTCACTCCTCTTAGACTCTAATGATGTACGTGACCTTTGCTTGTCTCATGAGATTCATATTTCAGGAACGTAAAAACTGCCTGGTATTTGCTGAACTTGTTTTTTGTTGCAGGATAAGTCATGATGGAATCCTGCCTGCACTTTTTATACAAAGCACTTATTTATACTTTTATTGATAGTATTTTAGAAAACATTCTCTCCTCCCCATGCCCCAACCTAAAATTGACAGCTGAAACCAAAAAAAAAAAAAAAAACAGTAGAATTATAGTCTTTGATTGCAGAGGTTTGACGAGCCAGTGCCCATGGTAGCCTCATATTCTTGTTAAAAAAGTAGTGATACTCAATGTGGTCTTCTGCTGTTGTATGGCATCCATTGTAAAATTTTATGTTCTGGGCACAGTCACATGCTTTTCTGCTCAACACTGTGGGAATGAGTGATTATATGAGTCACTTTAAGTCTTTTCACATACAAAACTGTGACAATTTTCTTTTGTTTGTTTTTTGGACCATTCTTTGTAAACTCTATACGCTTTAAAATCCCAGATATGAAACACTCAAAACAGACCATCTTTTACCAGCAACCATGACCATCATAAACAACTTTTTTGAGAAATCATACATTTTCTAAACTATGAAATTTGATAAAAACATTATCTGCAGCTCTTGAACTGTATCTGCATAATCTTTCTTTGCAATTTGATGATAATTGGCTGTTCTGTTTTAAAGACTATAATCACACTCTTGATGCCACCCAAATGAGGATGGGTTCCCCCTTTTTGAGTCTGGTTCCTCTCGAGGTTTCTTCCTCATAACATCTAAGGGAGTTTTTCCTTGCTGCAGTCACCATGGTTTGCTTATCAGGGATTAATACACATTGTTCACCTTAACTGTTAAATTCGTAAAGCTGCTTTAAGACAATGTCCTTTGTGAAAAGAAATAAACTTGACTTGACTTGTTCTGGGTAAGAGCTTAAATGAGGGGGTGCAGGTATTCTTAAAAAAATAAAAAAAATAAAAAAAAAATAAAAAAGTGGTAATGGTAGGCAAGTTGTTAAGATGTTCTAAACAGAAGGTCAAATCCCAGCCTCAACAAGTTGTAATTCTAAGCCCTCAAGTAAGGCCCTTAACCCCAAACTGTTAAGTATGAGATAATTGTAAGATGAAAGTTTCTCTGAATAAGAACATCTGCCAAATGCCATAAATAATAAAAGTGGAAGGTGAGAGCACCTATCAAGCAAGTCCAGAATTTCCTTACCAACCTCTTATTCAAACTCCCAGCTTTTACTATGTAATTACTGATTTGAGAAAATTATACCAGTATGTAATAGTATATAGACTGCATTATAATTACACCCATTTTTATAGGCATTACACTGCATCAGTTGCCTTAGGAAATGCAGGCATGATGTTCTGAAGTCTTTGTCTAGTCATGTTTTGTCAGTTATGCTTATTATACAGTCCACTGCCAGTTAGTTATTATACCAGGCCTTATCTTATAGGTTCTCTAATACAGCGCTATACACAAAACCATTCCATTAGCATGTATATCAACAACTAACTGAATGCCTATACTAAAGTGAGCTTACAGTGGGTACGGAAAGTATTCAGACCACCTTAAATTTTTCACTCTGTTATATTGCAGCCATTTGCTAAAATCATTTAAGTTCATTTCTTTTCCTCGTTAATGTACACATAGCACCCCATTTTGACAGAAAAACACAGAATTGTTGACATTTTTGCAGATTTATTAAAAAAGAAAAACTGAAATATCACATGGTCCTAAGTATTCAGACCCTTTGCTGTGACACTCATATATTTAATTCAGGTGCTATCCATTTCTTCTGATCATCCTTGAGATGGTTCTACACCTTCATTTCAGTCCAGAAAGGTTTGATTATAGTGATCAGACTTGATTAGGAAAGCCACACACCTGTCTATATAAGACCTTACAGATCACAATGCATGTCAGAGCAAATAAGAATCATGAGGTCAAAGGAACTGCCTGAAGAGCTCAGAGACAGAATTGTGGCAAGGCGCAGATCTGGCCAAGGTTACAAAAAAAATTCTGCTGCACTTAAGGTTCCTAAGAGCACAGTGGCCTCCATAATCCTTAAATGGAAGACGTTTGGGACGACTAGAACCCTTCCTAGAGCTGGCCGTCCGGCCAAACTGAGCTATCGGGGGAGAAGAGCTTTGGTGAGAGAGGTAAAGAAGAACCCAAAGATCACTGTGGCTGAGCTCCAGAGATGCAGTCGGGAGATGGGAGAAAGTTGTAGAAAGTCAACCATCACTGCAGCCCTCCACCAATTAGGGCTTTATGGCAGAGTGGCCCGACAGAAGCCTCTCCTTAGTGCAACACACATGAAAGCCTGCATGGAGTTTGCTAAAAAAAACACCTGAAGGACTCCAAGATGGTGAGAAATAAGATTCTCTGTTCTGATGAGACCAAGAGAGAACTTTTTGGCCTTAATTCTAAGCCGTATGTGTGGAGAAAACCAGGCACTGCTCATCACCTGTCCAATACTGTTTACTGTTGTTTACTGGTTAACTGCACACTGCCATAAACATTTTCTGTGTATGTGTATATATAGGTATATATGTATATATATGTATATATACATATATATTTAGATATCTTTATTTATCTGCCTTCTTTTTCTTACTATATTTTTCTTAAATTTTGTTATTATATTTATATTTTTATTCCCCTTTTTACCCTATTTTATTCCCTCATGCCGGACCGTCGTTAAAAGCATTTCACTGCATGTCGTACCCTGTATGTATGTGTATGTGACAAATAAAATTTGATTGATTGATTGGATTGATTGATTGAATACAGTCCCAACAGTAAAGCATGGTGGTGACAGCATCGTGCTGTGGGGGTGTTTTTCAGCTGCAGGGACAGGACGACTGGTTGCAATTGAGGGAAAGATGAATGCGGCCAAGTACAGGGATATCCTGGACGAAAACCTTCTCCAGAGTGCTCTGGACCTCAGACTGGGCTGAAGGTTTACCTTCCAACAAGAGAATGTGCCTAAGCACACAGCTAAAATAATGAAGGAGCGGCTTCACAACAACTCCATGACTGTTCTTGAATGGCCCAGCCAGAGCCCTGACTTAAAACCAATTGAGCATCTCTGGAGAGACCTAAAAATGGCTGTACACCACGTTTATCATCCAACCTGACAGAACTGGAGAGGATCTGCAAGGAGGAATGGCAGAGGGTCCCCAAATCCAGGTGTGAAAAAGGGCATTTTATTTACAGTACCCTCCAAAACTACTGGAACAGAAAGGCCAATTTCTTTTGTTGCTGTTATACACAAACGTTTGGGTTTGAAAGCAAAAGATGAATTTGAGATGCTAGATCTAAATTTCAGCTTTTATTATTCCTGATTTTTACATCTATATATTAACAACATAGAACTTTGCACCATGTGTGGCAGACTACCCAATTTAGGGTGGCAAAAGTACAGTATAAGAAAAGACAGCCTTAAATTGAATAATACTGGCAGATCCCTTTTTCAACTGCATCAATCCTGTGCTCTACTTAAATCTGGAAACTGTTGCATTCTTCTTTCGTAAAGCTTTTTCAGGAATGTACCGTATTTTTCGGACTATAAGCCGCTACTTTTTTCCCCACGTTTTGAACCCCGCGGCTTAAACAACGAAGCGACTTATTTATGAATTTTTCCTGGGTTTTTCCCGGTTTCACAAACTTTAAGCCAAAAAACTGAACCCCATAACATTAGACCAATGAAATTTCTGAACGGAAACGGAAAAAAAACGCACCTCACCTGTGTTCTGAGCTGCACGGCATTTTTTTTTTTTACGCAAGACGATGCAAAAAGATAAACGAGAGAGAAATAGTTGTGAAACGAAGACATTAAACAATGACTTTCTTGGTAGGCTACTGTTTAGATATAAGCCGTTGTAACGCGTTGAGTCTGGGTCATGGGAGAGCTCACTAACTCCAGTTGCAACAGAAATCATATAAGCACAGACAGGTTTCTGGTCTGCTGAATGACTTGACAAGTGGCATCCTCAATAAAGAATAGTAAACCTGAAGCAGACATGCAACCCCAAGCTATGAAACTACCTCTACCCTGCCTGACCGATGAGCTCATATGTTTTGTATCATAAGCAGATACTTTCATGCTTCCATCACATCACTAATTTCCATCACTAGAGGTGATTTGTTTTTGTCTCTTTGGTTTTGTGGCTCTTTGTTATTTCTTTGCAGGTTATAATATGGCCTTCTGATTGTTACGGCTGATTACATTGCATCAGGTGCGTTAAAAACCTGAAAGTCTTCATCTTATAGCAAAAAAACTGGCCCTGCCATTTAAATACTTCCAAAGAAGACTATATAGTAATACAATATCCACACTTGTTAGCTGCACAATCCATTAAATCATAAGTTCACTAAGACTAGAAAAAAACTTTTCTCTCAAGATTCAACAAGATGTGTTGCTGTGTTCTAAGATGTTGTTGTTGTTGGTTTGCTCACTATGGATATAAAGAATGATATTTGAATTATTTTATTCTCCTTGGCCAATCAAGCCAATTAGTTCCTGCTCTTCTGACCTCTCTCATCAGCAAAACTGTTGCATTCTGCATTTTGTTAATGTTTTTACACCATTTTGTGTAAATTCTAGAGACTATTGGGCATGAAAATCTCAAGAGATCAGTTTCTAAAAAAAAGGAAAAAAAATGAAAACTCGCCCGACTGGCACAACAGCCAGGACGCAGTTAAAGCCATGACAGAGTCAAAGAGATCACTCTTTTAGCAATTATATCCATGGATCATATGCACTGTGCTGTTGTCACACTATTGACATTATATAGGTGCTTCTAGTGAAGTGGATCCAAGGTCTGCTAGGATCATGACATAGCAGCTTCACTTTTCCTATCTGTTCTTAGTTTCTATCTTTAGATTGAAACTGTTATACAACATGGAAAAGAAAGTTGCACTCCTAACCTGCACATGATGCCTCCAAAGAGCTATTGCTTTGAATTAAAGCATTTCTTCCAGCTCGCTGGAAATAATATGTTGTATGCTGTTTCATGCATCAGTTCATATCCCCTGTGTCCTCTAAGCTCTGGCGTCAGACCGGACTACCCAATGGGGTTAGATTAACAAATGCAAGCATTGTATAAGGAATAACAATGAGAATACAATTTTTATGATTACTACTGTACCAGTAATTGCTGCTTATGCAAATTTACTTGATATATTAGTCTGTAATTAGTGAATAAGTGACTCACAAAGCAAAACAAAAAAGGGATGTAAAATGCTAATGCTTGCGACAATGCAATTATTTGTTAATTCGAATTTACCTGAGATAATGACACATTACAAATGCAGCTTCCACCCGGTGAAGAAAGAAAGTGCAAATATCTGCTGTAATCAGAGCCAATTAAAAGAAAATTTGACATAGGATTAATTTGAGGAGGAAAATTTGGAGTAATCACAATTGTGAGGGCGAGTTAATGTGTCAGACAAACAACTTTCGTGACGAACCTGCAGGATGATCACTACTAATTATAATCAGAAAAAGAGGAATCACTTTAATTGTGACTCTTTAAAAAAATTTATTGACACATGCATTGCAATTGAAGTAAGTGACCGAATATATTTATTACACACACACACACACACACACACACACACACACACACACACTATACACACTTATTTACTCATACCTAGAAACTATTAAAAACAGGTAGAAAACATTTGTACATTTTGTCTGCCTGCGTACACGGAAAACAGAACCAGGAGACAACCTAAACCCAAAAAAAAAAAAAATACATGAGTTTAGGATCATGCTCATTATCCTGGGAGAGCATTGGTATGCTGCCCATGTTTTATTATGACATCGTAAATTGCTGACCCATGTGTCCAGTACCTTAATCAGGTTAACAGTGCTCTTCTGAAGGCTTCGTCAATGAGTAAATGCTTCTCTATCTTATTTGAAGTGGCAGATTAAACATAAAAGCTGTCTACAGGTCAGATAACTATGAGCTATCTATAAAGATGGTGGCTAAAGAAGAAACAGTTCTCTTTGGGTCCCAACAAAATGGATCATCATCTTTTACATTACTGTGATGCCCAGGAACATTATGTTTTAGAGTAGATTTTTCATTCTGACTCAGATTGCTTTTAATCTTAACCAAAAGACCTATCCTGCACACTTTCTTCATTGTTACTATATTATTAATAACACACTTCTTTCAGTCGTTCGTTGCTCAGTCCAAACTTTTTTAAGACAAAGTAGAGCCATTCAATATCAAATGACCTTTTTCCCCCCCTTAAAATGGTACATTTTCTCAGTTTAAGCATTTAATATGCTTACTATCTACTATTGCTAATAAAACATCATTCATTATTCAAATTATCGCATTATGTTTTTATTTACATTTTACAGTGTCCAAACTTTTTTGAATTGGGGTTGTACTCCACTCTGTATAAATGTTTCAGGTCTTTGTGACACAAGCAAGTCAATAAAATGATCCTAGTAAAACAGTCCAAACTCAAATTATCAAATATCTTATGCAATGGCTTAAAAATTCAGTTTTTTTCCATACAGCCCTTGTACCCTTCCAGTTGCTTTGCTAGAAAAGTCCTATCCGCAGGAAGGCCGAATGGTCTGCAGCAACTAGGGAGTATCAAACCAAGTGTTTATCAGTCACCTAATGCTGGCTCTAATACAGCTTCAAAACAAGGCGACGTGGCAAACTGAACCAACAAATACACCTTGCAAGCCTCTCCTCTATTTATTCAGCAACATTCTTCAAAGAATAACTTGTTGTATTTGTCTTTTGTGTGTGTGTGTGTGTGTGTGTGTGTGTGTGTGTGTGTGTGTGTATATATACAGGGAGTGCAGAATTATTAGGCAAGTTGTATTTTTGAGGATTAATTTTATTTGAGGATTTAATTTGAACAACAACCATGTTCTCAATGAACACAAAAAACTCATTAATATCAAAGCTGAATATTTTTGGAAGTAGTTTTAGTTTTAGCTATTTTAGGGGATATCTGTGTGTGCAGGTGACTATTACTGTGCATAATTATTAGGCAACAACAAAAACAAATTCATACCCATTTCAATTATTTATTTTACCAGTGAAACCAATATAACATCTCAACATTCACAAATATACATTTCTGACATTCAAAAACCAAACAAAAACAAATCAGTGACCAATATAGCCACCTTTCTTTGCAAGGACACTCAAAAGCCTGCCATCCATGGATTCTGTCAGTGTTTTGATCTGTTCACCATCAACATTGCGTGCAGCAGCAACCACAGCCTCCCAGACACTGTTCAGAGAGGTGTACTGTTTTCCTCCTTGTAAATCGCACATTTGATGATGGACCACAGGTTCTCAATGGGGTTCAGATCAGGTGAACAAGGAGGCCATATCATTAGATTTTCTTCTTTTATACCCTTTCTTGCCAGCCACGCTGTGGAGTACTTGGACGTGTGTGATGGAGCATTGTCCTGCATGAAAATCATGTTTTTCTTGAAGGATGCAGACTTCTTCCTGTACCACTGCTTGAAGAAGGTGTCTTCCAGAAACTGGCAGTAGGACTGGGAGTTCAGCTTGACTCCATCCTCAACCCGAAAAGGCCCCACAAGCTCATCTTTGATGATACCAGCCCAAACCAGTACTCCACCTCCACCTTGCTGGCGCCTGAGTCGGACTGGAGCTCTCTGCCCTTTACCAATCCAGCCACGGGCCCATCCATCTGGCCCATCAAGACTCACTCTCATTTCATCAGTCCATAAAACCTTAGAAAAATCAGTCTTGAGATATTTCTTGGCCCAGTCTTGACGCTTCAGCTTGTGTGTCTTGTTCAGTGGTGGTCGACTTTCTGCCTTTCTTACCTTGGCCATGTCTCTGAGTATTGCACACCTTGTGCTTTTGGGCACCCAGTGATGTTGCAGCTCTGAAATATGGCCAAACTGGTGGCAAGTGGCATCTTGGCAGCTGCACGCTTGACTTTTCTCAGTTCACGGGCAGTTATTTTGCGCCTTGGTTTTCCACACGCTTCTTGCGACCCTGTTGACTATTTTGAATGAAACGCTTGATTGTTCGATGATCACGCTCAGAAGCTTGGCTATTTTAAGACTGCTGCATCCTCTGCAATATATCTCACTATTTTTGGCTTTTCTGAGCCTGTCAAGTCCTTCTTTTGACCCATTTTGCCAAAGGAAAGGAAGTTGCCTAATAATTATGCACACCTGATATAGGGTGTTGATGTCATTAGACCACA
This sequence comes from Silurus meridionalis, assembly GCF_014805685.1. Lineage (NCBI taxonomy): Eukaryota > Metazoa > Chordata > Actinopteri > Siluriformes > Siluridae > Silurus > Silurus meridionalis. The sequence continues at coordinate 11,160,732 of NC_060891.1, read as the reverse complement.
CCCCTTCTCATTACAGAGATGCACATCACCTAATATGCTTAATTGGTAGTAGGCTTTCCAGCCTATACAGCTTGGAGTAAGACAACATGCATAACGAGGATGATGTGGTCAAAATACTCATTTGCCTAATAATTCTGCACTCCCTGTATATATATATATTTTTTTTTTTTTTTTCCCCTTTAGTTGATGATAAAAAAACATGACTAAAATACACAAGGGACTTGCAGTAGGCACCAACACAAGTCAAAGACATGGAAAAAAGTTAATAAATTACACATTGAATGTAATTAACAATTTAAATCCTCCAAATTTGCTTAAGATATATAAAAATAGTGCACAAAGTCAGCTACATAGATGATATGATTTACATGTTATGGTGTCTGTTATGGTCTACCCTCTAATGAACCCTAATGAACACCTATGGGATGAATTGGAAGGCTGACTGCACCCCAGGCCTCCTCTTCATTAGTTGCTGACTTTACTAACACCCTTGTGGCTGACTGAACACAATTCTCCTCAACCATACTTCAAAATCTAGTGGAAACATCTTCCCAGAAGAGTGGAGGTTATTATAACAGCAAATAGCAATTAAAAGTGGAATGTAATGCCCCAAAACACATTGAAATCTTATGGGTAGGTGTCCACAAACCTTTAACCACATAGGTGTGTGTAAACAGACAGAAATATAGATTGAGAATTTTGTTCTAATCTTAAACCTTAGCTTTTAAATGAGTTCAATGAATTCATGCACAAACAACAAACACCTTAAGTAAATAACAGTACATGTTTTTGCTTAATGAGAATGCAAATTAAGCATGCATTTAAAGCTGTGTATATAAACCTCTAATCGAGGTGAATTTTTTTTTATTTATTTTTTTTTATACCAATGGCTTTTTGAGGTGCACTGGCCCCATACATATGCAAGAGCACAAAAAAAGCTGATTTGTCATAATGCTTTAAAGCCACTAAACCAGAAAAACACTTATCTGCCAAATAAATACAATGTTGCTCTATTAATTTAACCCTTTTTGTCAAAGAAGCCAGCATGTAAAAATACTAGTACTGCAGTAAAATGTAACTAGTACTAATTCTACAATAGAATTTAAAAAGAAATGAATAGAAAATGACAAAATAAATTGATAAAGTTATTGGTCTTCGTCAACAGTATCATTTTTACGTTTAATAAGGAGGATCTGTATAAATTATAAACGTAATCCAGCACCTTCCTCTGAGGTTCGTAAACACTGCTTTAAATGCATGGGTGTTTACATCCTGCAAGTATTACAGTTTATTTTATAATCTCTACAAGGTCTGTTTACCTTTGTATTTAAGAACATAAATAACTGTTTACCAATTTGAAAGAATGGTTTTACTTCTATTCATTAATATTTTGCAGTTAATATTCTCACAACCAAAGCTCTCCTTTGTATAAGAAGTTTTTTTTTCTTCTATTTTCCTGTCCTCCATTCTCCAAGTGTCTTCAGAAACTTCTTCATGGAACATCTAAATATGCAAAATAGCGTGACGAGCTAATCAATATGCAAATTCGACTATGACGTCGTCCGCAAAAATCTAGCAACCTTTTCTAAAAGGTGATTTAGGTTTTTTCTCCCTAAGGAGAGTCAACAAATTAAATGTTACAAATTAAATGAGCTAAAACACAAAAAAGCCACCAGAGTGAGGGCTTTTTATTTTAAGTAAACATAACTATATTGTCATTGTGCAATGCTGATACCTAACTTTCCCTTGAGTTTGATGGAACAGACATATCCTATAGGAAGAACAAGCGATTTCAAGCGGAACTAGGGCAATAAAATAAAGAAAGAATAACTTTTTTGTACTTACTTTTTTGCGGATGTAAAGCTTGTCTTGCGAGGTTTTTGTAATTTTTTTGTTCTCCTACCTGGCGCAGGTAAAGCAACTTTAGCGAATGAACTGTATTTACTTCCGATCCACCTGCCAAACCTGCTGCCCTGGTTCTAAAGGACCCAAGTATTATTAAACTCTAGAAATTATATATTTCTCTCTTTCTAAAAATCACCAAAAGCCAAATTACATTTATTTGGCATTTATTGCGGTCGAAAATTTATTACAGTGTTTCATGTTTCCAATTTCGGATCAGGCACAATTTGGACAAAGTAAAAAAAAAAATGGCGTCGGCTGGATAAGGACCCAGAGAGCGTTGCTATGGAAGCAGCACCTGCGCAGAGGTGAGACCTCGCTAACATGGTGCGAAGCTGATATATATATACCATATCATAAATACAGTATACAGTATATATACAGTCTATCATTATTTATTAATAATGGTCATATAAGAAATTATAACATCTAAATTTTAAATGTAAATAGTAATTGTAATAAAATACACAACGTAATAAATACTCAATACTCAAAAAAATACTCAAAAGTATGCAAATGGTTATTAATAGTATATTATACTTTTTAAAATGTTATTAATGCGAAGTAATAATGGCAACCTTATTATTATTTGCTATTATGTGTTGGATTACATCTCTATAAATGTAATAAGAGTAACACAACACAAATACCTTTTAATGACATGAAATCAGATTGAAAATAATATAAAATAAACACGTTTTTAATTAAAAAAAATGTCTCAATTCTATATAAACTTAGAGTTTAGGTATATAAACATAGACTCAGTTCTGTGTAAATTCCATATATAAACATACATTTTAACCTGATTGAACTGCTGAAAGAGATCACCAGAGTTTCTCAGCCATCAAAAAATTATTTTCGGGTTTCTATCAGGAAAACAGCACATTGTTTGGTGATTAACTAGGATTTTGTGTTTGAGCATCGTGATCTAACTCTAAAAAAAAGAGAGAAAATAAAAGAAAAGAAGGAAAGTGATGTTCCTCAAATAGAAAGCATGGCATTTGTGTTTATGATCTTCCTTTTACAGCATTATGTTTCTGACATGTCATGTGGTCCATGATGCTTATTGTTTAGAGACATGTCATTCAATACAAATATTCAATATATATTTAATACAATTTATATATACTGTACTGGGACACTTTTCCATCCATTTATAGTTCTTCACAAAGTTGGAGGCACACAACTACAAAAAAATCTACCCTTCACCTGAACGACGAATGATGATTGTCTGTCTATCTATCTATCTATCTATCTATCTATCTATCTATCTATCTATCTATCTATCTATCTATCTATCTATCTATCTATCTATCTATCTATCTATCTATCTAACTATCCATCTATCTATCTATGGTCAGACAGCATGTCCAAAGTTCTCATTTAAATCAAAAGTATGTCTTTAGAAAAAGATCTGTTGGAGTCTGTCTCAGTTGTGTCGACAACAATACCAATGTTTTCTTTTGAATGATCACTAACTAGGCAATGTTGCACTCAGTTTTGCTTAGAAAAAAAAAGATTAGTTCAATTTGTTTATCAAGTTAATATAGCCTCAAATGACTGGTAAATAAGAAAATGGAAAACTAATAGCATGTTACTTTCTATGGAAAATGATCAGAGATCATTTATGTACTCGAATGAATTTTTGGGTCAGGAATATTCGTCTATTTATTTTTTTATTTAATACCTCACCAAATTAATACTTATTAGAAAGGGAATTAATGGTAACCAACTTATTGGTGACTTGAAAAAAAGATAATCATTAGTTAAAGGTCACTCTTATACAGGGGTGTCAAACTCAGATCTGGCCCAAATCTGGCCCGTGGTGTAAATATATTTGGCCCACGAGATCATATCAAATGTGTATAAGATCTGGCCCACCAGTATATAGCGCATACCCCGCTAATACTACAAATCCTTGAATGCTTTGTTAGTGCGTTGGCGCGTCAGTCGAGACCGCTGAAAAACTCAGCGCTGAATTTCTTTGAAGCCCAGAAATGCAGATTTGAACTGCTCAGTAATCCGTTTGTGGTTGACGTGGAAAGCGCACAAACCAACCTCCAAATGGAGCTGATTGAACTCCAGTGTAGAGACATGCTCAAGTCAAAGTACGACTCTGTTTGTGCTGCACAGTTTCCATGTTTCCTCCCCGACACACTGTTCCAACTCCGTGCTCAAGCTGCTTAAACACTCTCTATGTTCACCAGCACATGTCTGTCTGAGAAACTGTTCTCTTTAATGAAGATGAACAAAACACCACTCAGGAGTCTCACTGATGAACACCTTCACTCAATCCTGAGGATTTCCTTAGCTCAGAGCCTAAACCCAGACATGATGCACTTGTATCTGGATTCAACCAATGTGCATCAGAGTAAATCAGAGTGTAGCAAACTGAGCTTGAATGAATGTTGTCTTTATGCACTTTTTCTTCTCTAGGGCATGGACTGGTAATGTTTGAAAGACTGCCTTTTTTAATTGAAGGAAAATATTATTATTTTTGGTTGTTTTGTTGTTGGCCTGTACAGAGAGAGAGAGAGAGAGAGAGAGAGAGAGAGAGAGAGAAAATAAGAAACGAATAGCACTGATGTGTGTTTTATTTCAAATTTAATTTCTCATGTGTTTACAATATTAAACTTTGGTTGTTCCAGAATCAATGTTTATGCAAAACTAAAGTTTGTTTCCACATGAAAAGGTTCAACATTACATATCTGGAGAGACGAAAAACATGCACAATTGCAGTCAATTTTTCAATAAAAATTTTGAGTTTGGCCCGCGACTTCGTCCCAGTTTTTAATTTTGTCCCACTGTGAATTTGAGTTTGACACCCCTGCTCCAACATAACCTATTTCATTCGGCTGTGTTACATCCATCCAGTAGGGGGCATTATGTGATTCAAGCATGCATTTATTTCGAATTCTTAATGCCATTCAAATAAATGACAAAGGATCTTCTTACAGTACTCTCATTGAATACAGATGTCAGGTTTTTCTTTTAATCTCTTTAATGTCTGAGTTTCCATCAATGTGGTCAACTGAGAACATTGAGAAAAACCCACTGCTTGGTTTTGGCATCTCAAGAAAAACCTGTCTATTCCCCACTGTCCTGTCAAAACAAAGCTCATATTCGTCTATGGTAACGTTATAGCGCAACATAACCTAATTGTGTAAAAACATGACGAAAGCAGAGTCAAAAGGAACCTCGTTATGCGCCTGGGTATGTCTTAAATTTCAGCTCTAATACTTAGAAACAACCATTTAACATTTCCATGCGGGTTTCCTGGTTGTTAAATATGAACTTAAAAAAACAAAAAGTTTGATTGGATTGTAAAATCTAATGTATTTCTTAATGAATTAGGCAAACAGTTCTGGGAATTTGTTATATCTTGATTATATGACCTTTGTTTCCAGTGTTCCTACCATAACAGAAATGTTTTATGTAGTAAAACTATTGTAGAAAAAAGTATTGATCATACAGGCCCCAATCCATCACAAGCATAATCAAAGCATTATGCACACACATTTATACATTTATTCACATCCACAGAGAATGCAGAGTAGCCACCAAACCTGTATGCATGAAGAAAGCCATGCAGAATGAAGAAAGCCATGCAAGCCAGGGAGATCTCTACACTAGCGATTCTCTAGATGTGGGATGGCAGTGTTACCCATAACACTACCATGGCACCTATCTATTCATAATGCCACATCTAATCTACATTAGACATTAGATGGCTTACAACCATGCTTATTAATTTGTAAGCCTTTTCTCTTTATGATGAGCATTCAACCATGAGAAACTGTATTACTTCATTTAAATGATTGCAACTGCTTGAAACAAAAGAAACATCTTTAGTTTATCCCAGCCTGGCAATGGTTTCCAGGACATATCAGTTCACAGAAAGGGATCCACATCTGCTTTGTGCAGAATTTCCCACACGGCTGCATGACACCCCCCCGTTCACATTCTCTCTACACCCATTTCTAATAGGATTCTCTCAGTACCTATCATTCCAGTCTTATACAGATGACGCACAACTCATTCTTTCCTTTCCACCCTCGTACATTCACGTTTCTGCTCAGATCTTTGCATTTTTTGTCATTTCTTTATGACTATGAGTGACTACTTGTATGTGACTTTGAGAAGTGGTAGGTCAGTGTTTAAGGCTATGGGGTTAGTGTTCGGAAGGTCAGGGATTCAAGCCCCAGTTTCGCCAAGCTACCCACTCTTGGGCACTTGAGTAAGGCCCTTAACTCTTCCTGAGTGCTGTATCATGGCTGACCGTGCACTCCAATGCCAGCGTCCTAAAAACACTTTGACCAATGCATCATGAAAATGAAAAAGGGGGCTCAAGTGAGAGGACGGATGAATGTGAGGACATTAATGTGATACACCCTTATTAAATAGTCAGGGTTACAGTGGTTTGTTAGCCAACTTCACCACGTATGGTTTTCTTTGGGTGATGTCTTGGTTTTGCACCAAACATTTCTTCTTTATTTAAGCCCAAAATTCTATAATGGACACAGTGGATAATAACACTTTTGCCACATGGTTATCCAGTGAGTACTTTATTATTGTCACAAAAGATTAGATGAAAAATAAGCAAAGTGTGTCCAAAATGTGTGAGATATTCCTCAGGCTTCTTTAACATTGCAATAGATCTCATTTCTGACGTCATTTTAAGGACCCTGTTCTTAGTAATGTCTCAATTTTCTTTTCACTTATTAATGATGGCATCCACTTGTTCTCTTGTACATCGAATATTTTTGTTAAATTTGCTTTGTTAAATTTAACTGACCCTGGCCTAATCAAGTCAGATAAAACAAAAAACAGACAAAAAAAATATTAGAAGCAAAAACAGCTGATTTTTATTTGGGGTTAATCAGAATCACTGAAGTTAATTGCTTTTGAATGTGAATTCACAATCACAAATCCCACTATAAAAGTTATTGTAATTACTTTTTCTGTTCTATTTGTTATTTGCCTGAATTGTATTGGTCGTTTTATCACATTAAAAATGAAAAAGATCTGACTTTATTTATCTTGGCTTGCTTTCTCTTTTTTATTTTACTTTGTTGTTGTTATTGACACACGTGTCAAATCAATCAAATCAAATCAAATTTTATTCATCACATACACATACATACAGGGTACGACATGCAGTGAAATGCTTTAGACTGTTTATATCTATTGTAGATGCAGATTACAGCATTGCATTGCAATCCTAATCAAGAAAGATATAAAGACATGCATCAATTCTGGCACAAAAGTGGTAGAATTACTTTTCATAGCTGCCTCATATACTGAGTCATTAATTGTCTTCAAGCACTTATGACCCACCATTATGGTATTCTCAGACTGTGACCTATTTCTACCAGAACGAGGACATGGTTTTTGATTGAGACTGCGAAGCATGTCCGTACATCCTTCTGGATAAATGCTGTATGTAGCATAGATCAGTGTTCAAAATTAAGAATTCACCAATTCTCTATTCTGTACAATCTCTGGAAAGTAAGAACTCTTTTTTTTTCTGATGCAGATATATTCTTTATATTAAATATTTATCTCATGCTATTTTGTTTTTCCCTGAAATTTTACCATTTGCCATATGCTCAAATAACTCGGCTAAACTGGCTTTTCCTGTGTGTTGTGGCAGTGACCTAAAAATGAAGTAGTCTTGGTGAGGAAGCACACACAAACATGCATGGCAACACAAGCACACGCTCCAAACATGAATCACGCGTATGACTCATCGAACGAAGTCATGCAGACGTCAGGTTCCTATTTCCTCAAGAAGGCTCCAAAGCCAGAGGTTCACAGAATGCGGTAGCAGCTCTCCCTGCCCCGGTCTGGAAGCTAAGACACAGACGCACTTACTGCTCCCATCTGGGCTTTATACTACTACCTCCCCAGATGCCAATCATACACACCCAGCTATGCAAGAAATGTAACAATTGTCTCCTCCTCCCTCTCTACAACAGTGTTTTTAAGGCCTGGAGAAGACACCTGGCCAAAATGTAAACAAACTGAAGTATTTTATTTTTTCTGCATATTCAAACTTGTTAGATTGCGAAATAACTCGTAAGAGAATCCATAGAGAATCCAGAGTCCTCCACAAACCCGAAAATGTTCTTGATCTTATGCTATCGCTAATGAGATTCAAAAACGAATTTGTAGCATGACATTTCTTATTATAATAAAATAAGGTTAGATATAATTATTTAATTAATTAACTTTAAAGCAATGTACTGCCATCCTGTATATATAATTGCCATATTTTTCTTAATATCTATTATTAGCACCCATTTCCCAGCATGTAAGGTATATACAGTGTGACCATATAGCCTGATACCACAAATAATTGTGGAATTTTTTTACATTAAAAAAAAAAAAAAAAAGAGAGTAAATATTCAGTGTTTTGAATATTTAATATTTAAGAGTCAGGCTAGTTTCTACTTTACTGTTTAGATGTAAGCAAGTGTGTTATATTGACCGTGTTAACTGCTTTGTATAAATCGTTTTTTTTTGCCTCATGCCTAATCGCTTCTACTGACGCACATGTTCAGCTGACACTGCAATAGAGTCCATGCCAACTATATATAGTATAGTATAATAAGAAACTCTGAAATTCATGTAAACATTTAAAAGATAAAAAGTTTTCTTAAACTTAAATTATTGTCAGTGATATCATTTTGTAATAAGGATTGCTGTATTGAATAAAAAAAATGCAAATTCAAGTACATTTACTGATGCTATGGGACATTTGCATGAATCTAATACATCATGATGCTATTTTAAGTTGCTATTTAAATGTAATTAGACCAAATACCAAATGAAACAGTCATTTACACTGCCCTGTTATTATCAGCTATTTGTAACGCTTACATACTGTAGGTATGTTGTTGGGTTGTTTAAACCTTCAAAATGCAGCCTTGGCATTAAAAATGAACAGACTTTGAATGCTTGGTTTAATTTTGTTGTGTTCAAATACTGTTTAAATTTTATTTACAGATTTTTCTACATATATTTCTATATTTTTTTAAGCTGCTCATTATAAGCTCCTGTGAAATGCATTATACAGTATACTGAAAAGTTTATTTTTTCATCAAGGAGTTCTTGTTCCTGTAGGTCAGGACAGTCCATGTTCAAGTTTCTACTCCTCCCCCGATTAGTCACACCTGGTTTGTTTAATTAGAAAAGTAATTAATGTACCGTGTGGCATGATGGCCTTTCATGCCACGCAGTGCATTACCTTTTAACCACCTCTATGGTGTGTCCCAAAGCACAAACCACAGGCAAGTGAATATAATTCTTCAGTACTTCTGTCAGCACAGTGGGACAGATAATACATTTGTGTCCTTTATAACACTGGATTGTCCTTTAAGCGGTGGGATAGCCAGGAATTAAATACGGGGATGGATCAGGAAATTTACCAAATAAAATCACTGAGTGATCTGCACAGTTATATATAAGTGTGATTAACCTTTTTGGGATGCCAGACATTACAAGCAGTATCTACCATCAACAATTATATTAATAAGATTAATAAATAATGTTTATGACATTTCCGCTGTAACTGATCAAAAGAACGTTAGTAATACACCTTCTACCTTTTTTTTAGTTTTTCTATTTCAGTTTTTCACCAGCTGTCACTCCCATGTCACTCCCATACTCCTCTTCAGTCAGAGAGCAAATAGTCAATCAGATCTATTTTCATATCACTGTGCTGCAGTAGTGGACAAAGAAAGTATAAAAGCACATTAAAATGGCAACTCCGGGTTAGTTAATTCTGTTTTGCACCATAATAAACATTAAAATCCACAATAAATGTATAAAAATAAAAACTATTAGAACTATGTTCTAAAATAAAATATTGTTGGGCATGTACTGTATAAAATCAGTTGAACTATATTTGTGTATAATCATCACCCATGACTAAGCACATGCCAATATTTTAAGGAAGGTTCAAACATGACAAACCCACTTAACTACACCTCTGTTTTGAGATCATGGTGTAGGGTGTAGTCCAAAACATTTAATGAAGCACTCTGGGGTACAAGCCACCATCCTTAAATCTATTCTTGTTGCTTTTGCATTTATGAAGGGAAATGAATATTGTGTTGTATATCTCAAACTCAGCTGATTGAAAGACAATTGAAGACAATCTCATTTTCATAATAGGTATATTTTTTAATCTCCGAAGCCATATCATAAACCAGAATACAATACAATTGTATTCTGTTAAAGCAGGTGAGATAGGCTAGTGTAGCGCGTTGTCCAAATTTTCACAAAATCACTTCTATAATCATGTTTTCAACTTTTCAACACCAGTAGTCTTCATGTAAATCGTGTGGCTTCATGCCATTCTTGCACCTCTTGAGTAGTGCCACCTCTGCATATCAACACAAACCCAGAGACCACTCTACAACACTCAATCTCAAACTATCACGAATTACCACACAGTTCTACCACTGACCAAAATATTAAGCCAAATTAGAGGATCTTTAAGATGGAAGTGGGTTTTAATTTTCACAAGTAAAGATGATTAGTGTATTTAATCCATTTTTGGAGATTGGAAACTGGGGAATGTACAGATTCATTAAGTGCTTGTCAGCAGAATTCATCTTGAATTTTGAACATTGAATATTTCATAGAAAGACCATTATGTTGAAGAGAATGAGTGTGTGAATGTTTCTGTCTGTCCATAATTCTCTGATGTATTCTTGCCTTGCATTCTATGGGCCAAAGATATGACATAGAATCACCACTAATGCACAATATGATAAAGTCATGAACACCTTGTAGAATTTGCTAAGTGGTATAGGTGCAATGAATCTTTTTACATAGAATAAGGATAATGATATTTACCACATTCATTTACCACATGTAAAAAGATTTTTCTCTGGGTTTGGTCACATGATACATTCAACACACATCTAGGAGAGCAGCAACACAATTACCATCCTAATGTACAAATATATGCATCTAATTTACAAATATTATACATCATAAGACAAATATTTAGGTTCATTCATTTTTCACTGTGAAGTTAATTTTATTATGATCTCTGTTACACTCTGTGTACTACACTGTGAATATTTCCATCTTTCATAAACCGAAATGGAATGGATCTACGTATTCTTTGACCTTGTTTGACACCATTAACCCTTAAACAGGTCCCTAAAAGCTGTTGGAGTTTTTGATGCTTGCTACGTTGCTATAAAGCTACATGTTATAAAGCTTTGAACATTCTCAGATCATGTGCTTGTTTGAAGTCTTTAGTTGAGGTAATCAGCTTATGGAGTTCTTCAAATGCTTCATGTCACTTTGGGGAGAATACATGTTTTCTACAAGGTTGTTAACTAGTGTGAGAAAACGCAGAGATGAAGCAAAAGTTAAGGCTAGAATGCAATTTTTATGGAATGTTGTATCTAGATAAAGACCCATGAAATAATTAAATGTTAAACATGAACTTTTTGTGCTGTGCTTTTTTTATTTTATTTTACTTTTTTATTAATTGGCCTCACTAATAATAATAATTAAAATAATGATACCATTGTGGTAACTGTGCTTAATATACTCTATGGGTTGATTATAAACAAATTGTACTGAACAATCCATTTAATATGAACAATGTATAAAATAAGTAAACGAATATTGACATGCAAATAGGATATGAAAGGTTTTTTGTGATTTCACCACATCACATTGTACCAAGATTCTCAATAATTGTCACCTTTAAATATTACCTGGTTAAAAACATGTCTAAACCTAAATTTTACCCCAGACAAATTGTGACTTACAGTATGAAGCAAAGTTTCTACTGATCCCCTTGTCAAACATTTTTGATATCATCGTTGCTAAAAAGAGTCACTCCGAATACAGTATATGCTCTGTTTATGTGTGCAGGATTCTTGTGTTTTTTGTAATACTTTAACATTTATAAATTAAATAACTTACGCACACCCTTCTCTAGCACTGCTTTGAAAATAAAAGGAAAGGTAGGGCTGTCTGAAATAGGTATGTATAAATGATGCGTCATTCCACCTCTGAGTCAAATATGATAAACTCTTTGTAGTACAAAACTGTAGCATAATTTTGTCACTAGTCATTACCCCATTTTATTAAACAAACATGATAGTCACAGTGCATTCCTAAAAGTTTTTTCGAAAACTCTGATGGAAATCTTTGGAAACTGTTGAAGTATTTACTCAGCTTTGCTCACTAGCACTACCCACTGGGGGAAAATATCCACTGAACAACTCTGAAGGGACTTTTCATGAAAATATCATTATTGCATATGTAATAGTGTGCATTATTAAAAAGTTTTAGCCAACATTAAAGGCCTTGGGGTAATTTTGGAGCATTATATTGACTTAAAGGTTGTAAGTACAAATCCCAGCAATTCAAAACAACAGGATCTTGAGCCCTAAAAGGAGAAATCGTCTCTAGGGTCATCTCTAATCGTATGTTACCTAGGTTCCCCGAGGGAACGAGACGCTGTGCCAACAAAGCTTTGGTAAGGCCTCTGCATAACCACGCTCTGAACCACATGTGAAATCAGTCAAATGGAAACGCGTGACGTTATGACGGGGTGACGTCACGACCGGGAAGCTTTAAAAGTGAAGAAAGCGTTCACAGGGATGCAGGGAGTGGGGCACTGAGACACAGCGTCTTGTTCCCTCGGGGAACCAGGGTTACATATGTGACCTAGAGACATTCCGCGTCAGTAACTCAAGCTGGGTCAACAACGGTTTAGAAACAGTACAATACCGCCAGACTGACCAATTCCTGCCTACTGTGGATGGGCACAGCTAGGTCAAAGGACAGAGGGGCCAGGAGTGGTACTAATGTCAAGGCTATATGACCTGACAAAGCTTAGTACGGTAGACCAGCCCATAGCATTGCAAATGTCCCGGAGAGACAATCCAGAGGAGAAGGCCTTAGAGGCCGCCATGCTCCGGGTTGAGTCAGCTCCGTAGGCTGTAGCAGATCGGCCGTAGCAGATGAACAGCTGGTCCGACTTCCTCCACAGGGCAGTTCTGTGGACATATGTGTTAAGCTTTCTCCTGGAGCACGACTGGTCGTGGGGCAGCTGAGGGCCCCTTGGGGACATAACCTGGCCTGAGGTAGAGAAAGGCACTGGCCATGCCTCGTTAAACTCCAGACAGGAGGGGGTCATAGAAAGGGCATGAAGGTCCCCAACTCTCTTCAAAGAGGAGATGGCTAGTAGAAAGACAGTCTTGACTGTCAGAAATCTCAAGGTCACCTTGGTCGAGGGTTTGGGAGGAGGCTTAGACAGGGCTTCCAGAACTACATTCAGGTCCCACAAAGGCACTCTAGGTTCCACCTGAGGCCTCAGCCCCCGGAAGCTGTGGAGGAAACCTGTCATTAGCAGGCTCTTCCCTAGCATCTTTTCAGCAAGCGGAGCATGATAAGACGCAATAGCAGACATGTAGGATTCCTGAAGGATTTCCAGCAATGGACCAGTTCAGTTAACTGGATCTAACTGCTGGGCTTCACACCATATAGTAAACAGGTGCCATTTTGTGGCATACAGCCTCCTCATGCAGGGAGCTCTAGATTTGGAGAATGGTCTCTATCACCTCGACTGAGAGACCACAGCCACAGCCTCCACAGCCCCCTGCCTGAGACAGAAGATACCACCTGAGAGGAATCTTCCAGGGTGAGTGATCGAGAAGGTTTACCAGGTTGACGAACCATGGTCGGCACGGAGCTACCAGAAGAAAATAGACTCCTAAGCTAAGAAAAACATGTTTTCTATATCTCATGCAGAGAAGCTCAACCATGCATTCATGACCACCAGACTGGAATATTGTAATTAATTACTAGGTGGGTGTCCTGCATCATTAAAAAACAAGCTACAGAATGCATTGTCCAGAATGCAGCAGCCAGAGTTCTCACAAGGTCGAAATAAATATGATGATATAACCACAATCTTATTATCCCCAGACTGGTTTCGAATCGATTACAAACTTTTGTTACTTACCTACAAAGCCCTAAATGGTTTTGCCCCCATGTATCTATCCAGTCTTTTAACACACTACAATCCGTCATGCTCCTTGAGATCCCAAAACTCTGGACATCATGTAGTTCCTAGAATAGCCAAGTCCACTTAAGGTGGTAGAGCATTCTGACATTTAGCTCCTAAACTTTGGAATAGTCTTCATGACAGTGTTCGAGGCTCAGACACACTCTCCCAATATAGGTGCAAAATAAAACCGTATCTTTTAAGCAAGTCCTACACATAACACATATCACATATCATAAACTTGTGCTCCAGAACATCTGATCAAAAGCACATTATCAACTTGTGCTTGTTAATATTAACAGAGAGGCACTTGCTGGAGACTGCTGTTCCCTTAAACACTCTGTCTCTGTAAGAGAGATCTGACACAGTCAGACATAAGTGTCTCTCCGCAGCCATCAGGGCTGCCATAAACCGGCCAATGGCCCTAGCGGGGTCTTAGGTGACAATGCCAGATTGCTGGCCAGCGTCTCTTTGAGCTGGGGAATCGTCCTGTTGCCGCACTTTTTTAGTCCCACTTAGAGCAGAGAGAGACATTGGAACTGAAGAGGTGGGCCGAATAAGGGCAGCCCCAGGACCTGGAATTTATTTATCTAATTTATTTAGAGGATGCTGCTTCTAATTCTCAGATAGCCAAGTGTTGTTAAGCTTGGAAACGTAAGTTACAACCTCCAAGAGCTCCTCTAACTGGACTGGCTGCGGAGGCATTTCCACGGGTTCGTCCAATATGGCCTCCACTCATCCCGCTCCTCAGAGGCAAAAAGGTTGAGCACCGCCAAAGAGCGAGCTTACGAGCCCTGGGAAAAGGCCCTGGATCTGGTGGTGGGTGTGGAAGGAGCAAGGTACAAGCCTATCACTATTCCCTCTGCCAGGTCCAATTGCGAACCCCATGACCACAAACACCATTTTGCCTTGGTGAAAACGGGGTCAGAACCTCGCGGAACACTAGCAAAAGCCCCTGCTCGAGGAGCGCTTTACGGGAGCGGAGCGTACACAGGGACAAACGTCTACAGTGCGAGCTCAGTCGAGAGCTCGTATACAAATTACACACAGACTGTATCCCCCCGTGATGAAGCGAGGGCAAGGAGGAACAAACAGTCTTAAAGACCGCTTGCCTTTGATTTGTTTTCCAGTTTAATTTATTTATTTTTTGTTTTACCGACATACTTTTACCACCAGTGATGTCTCGTTGGACTGATTACACACACGGTTCAAACCGTGCTCATGCAGAGGCATTCCCAAAGCGTTGTTGACGCAATTCAAGTTCCTCTAGTGGAATGATGCATTTTTCTCATTTTTATAACAAAGATATTATGTTCTATATATGTTGTTGACTTTTATTTAGCTGAAATATCTTTTGTTGACATATTGTTTTATTTTCACATAGTTAATGGTTTATTTTAGTAAATTCCCTGCAGTGACTTTCTACCACCTGGTGATAGTGGTGCTGGTGGTGTCAGTGTTCAATTCATTTCTTTACAAAAGAAATGATGCTGCAGCACTTAAAGCCTTTAACCCATGTAGCTCTCTCATCTCCTGGGGGATGTTGTACCAGCTCAGTGCTTAAGGCTCTGGGTTACTGATCAGTTCACTTGTGACAAGTACAAAGTACTTTGCATTTTTTACCTTTCTCATCTATAGACTCTTCTTAAATGTTTAGCATTCCAAAGCGTCAGGCTAATATATCTTTCAGTGCCATATTCCTTAATTTTTATGTAGAGTGCTAACTAGCTATAGCTTATGCTGTAACTGAATTGCAGCATTGTGTTAGATTGGTTTCTGGAACTTTTGGTACAGACTTTGTTGACTCCACTACTTTGACATTGGATCTCTTATTAATATGACACTAAATTTAGATTCAAATTGTAAATGATAAAAGAAGCTGTTGGTTTAAGGTTTTCAGGAGCTAACAGAAAACAACTTGGCATCATAACTGATGGCTAACTGAAACAATAGCTGTAGATCTTTATCTGCACCCTACCTTGTGGTTGGGTTGCAATAAAATAAAAAGAAACAAGTTGAGGCAACTCTGCAATGATTCTGCACTTTCACAAACATGTGGAACGTACATTAAATAAATTAATATATCATTTCAATTGGCACATTCACCTGATTCTTTTAAAAAATGAGAGCCCCAGACATAAGAAAGTAGAAAAATGTAACTGTAAAGCATGTTTCTTTCTTTGAATTTTTTTAAACGGTTATCTTTCAATCACTGTGATACACTATATTGCTATTATACACTGTAATATCCTGTCGGGGTTGTATTTTTGCAATATTAAGATTTCCTTTTGAACTAAAAAGACCAAACATGTCTCAGCATGGCAATGCCCCTGTGCAAAACTTGAGGTCCATGTAGAAATAGTTTTCCAAGGTTGGTGTGGAAGAACTTGAGTGGTCTGCATTACGTCCTGACCTCAACACCCTTAAGAGAAATTCAAACATCCCAGGTCAGGTGTCCACAAACCTTTGGCCATATACAATAGAGTATACATGGTAAATATACCACACACACTGATTTTACCTTTTTAATTTGATTTGGCTTCCACCCAAGTTGATAGGCAGGCCAGCTAAACCACACTGTTGGCAGCTAAATATAGTGGGAGTTTCCAATGTTGGAGGGAATAAGATTGCCTCTGTTGACAGATATTCTCCACTAAGACATGCACATCTGTACATACCTTCAAATTACTGTGTAACACCGCAGACACAGTGCCGAATTGCTACATAAACTGCATTTAGGTTTACCTTAAAATCGAGTGTATGCAATATTTATTTTACATACAGTACATAAGAGCTGTTGGCAGTGAAGGGATTTGACAACATTAGACACATTCACTTCGCCTCCATTCATAAATAAAACATATTAGCTACATTTTACATTCATTCATCATTAGCTACCTTCACACACGATAATCGTTTAGTGTGTATTTTCATGAATACATACCTGCTAATAAATCCGACTGGTGGACTGAGTCCGATAATGTCCTTAATTGCATGTTTATTCCAAGCATTTCTCAAAGCTGTCTTCTGATTGATGAATTTCTGTAAACTTGTTAGTTTGAGTGCTACTGTGGCATGCCTGGGCATATTAGACAGTATAAAGTGTGTGGGTTCTGTGGGCTAGGGGCCTAACGTTCTGCCAAAAGCCAACTATCTATTCATAAGAGGATAAAGGTGAACACTATGCTAGAGGTAAAGACTTATTCAAACAAATCAGAAAGTGAGGAATGTGAATTGGTTTGCTTATGACTACTGTTTGAATGCTCTTAAAGGGATATTTAACAGTCTTTTGTACGGCTGACATGACTTTGTGGACAAATATCAAGAATATGAGAACAATCTTGAGTATTTAAGACATTAATTTTAAATAAGAAATGCAAACAAGTGCTAAGCTTGTGCCAGTGGTCATTTATCGTACATGTTCAAAGTCAGACTCTGTTATCATGACTGGCCAGTTTGACCTCCACAGTTGGTAAAGGAATATGGTCTTTAACACCTAGACTGAAAAACACATTTTTATCAAAAACATTACACTATAACTTTATATAACAAACCATTTTATTTGAAGATAGATTTTCTCATATTTACAATATATACATATTGCACTCTAGCTGGGATGTGTATGTGTCTGACACAGCAACTGACAATACCTTGAATATATAAATAGAGTATATTTGACATTCATATTAAGGAGAATGCACACTTTAATACAACCTTCGTCCCTAATCTCTGCCAAAAGAAATGTCTCACAAATACAATTTATAATTCAATGACTGATTTAACAGGTTGTGATTTTGTGTAGTGGAGGTGTTCAAGAGTAGAAGCTGGGTGTCATTAAATGATACTCTGTCCACAACTACTGAAAAAAACCACAGTAAACCACAATAGCATTTGCATAATGATAAATGTTATAAAAGTATTTGCAGTCCAGAGATTTTGGCAGTGGGATTATTTTAAGCGTGTAATAACACCATCTTCACTTGCACCATTCGAGTTATCAGAAAGTTCAGTGATAACATTAATTTGTCAGTCAGTAAGACTTCCATGGTACTGTATGTAGAACTCTACGGAGGACTTTGATTAAAAAAATAATTGATGGCAAATTCTGCTTTATAATGACATGTTTCTTAGGTGTTTTTTCCTTCTGTTCTTTTCCAAGGCACTTTTTCGCTGGTCCTCCTTATTTCTTAAGTCCATTGAAATCTGAAAAGAGATTTGAAAGGCCAGTTTTTATTACCTGCTCAGACACATTATAGATTTTTTAAAGAAAGTGTAATACTTACTGCAAGAAAATACCACTTTGGATCAAAACTGTATATTTACATGAGCTATTACTGGATTTAGTTTTGTTATTTGATCCTGGTATGGTCACTTTACTCCAGCTTTATGAAATTATTTATATGTAGAGATTGTTCATGAGCCCAGTTTAGTCTGCTTTAAGAATGCAGCAGTTAATAAGTAGTATACTGGTCATCTATGTGCCTGATAAGACAATAAATGGCTGTTAAATATGTCTGTTTGTGCTCTGAGAAAACATTTGCCGCTATGAATCTGGAAATGTGACACAAAAATGAACAAGAGTGTCCAGATAATACCAAATGCTTAATCGAGTTAAAAACTTACCTGCAAAATCTATCCCTCAGAACACTGTTGACTCTCCGCTAACCTTCTGAGTAGCCGTGCACATCTTCTATAATCTGTGTACAGATGAAACAGTGTAAGCATGAATGCATTATGTGCAAGCTTGTATTGTGTGATTGTCTATATACTGAATCCCTATATTTACATATACATGCTATAGATGTTTTACATCAAAAACACATTTTGAAAAATACTAAGTAAAATAAAAGGTAAAAAAAATTCTAATTATAAAGATCATAAAACAAATAACAAAAATAAAAGCACATTTTTTAAGCAGTATTTTATTAATTTTAAAATGACCAAGTAATCTTAATATTTTAAATTATTTACATATTAAGACATATAAAGCAAGTTCATTGAGAAAAACACAATATGCTATACTATACTGTAGCTGGATTTCTGTTCAGCAACATCAAACATGTACGATACACATCTTCATAAATGTGATACAACGCTGGTGGTGGCACTTACAGGCAGGTATTGTGCAGTCCCTGGTGTTATGATATAATCTATAGAATCGTTTGCTGCATTTTGGGCTGAAGTAAAGAGGCCCTGAAACAGACAGAAACATCCAGACACACGTAAAGCTAATATACTGGCAGCACAGACACCAATTTTAAAGTTAAACTTCAAGCACAGCAATATGCATGTTTATTCTAAATACTGGACTGTTGCTCACCTGTTAAATGCTTTAGGAACTTTTCTTTCTGTCGCAGGTCTCTAGGAAAGACGTCTGTCCAAAAGATAAAATATATATAATATTCTGTTATGATTATTACTAGTCATCAAAACACATACATTTTTTTTTATATAAAATGTATGTTTACATACTGTATATCAAATGTAGGTTTTGGGAATGCCATTGACCAGGTTGGACTTGAAGTCAACCATAAAACCATTGCTATCAAAGGGAGATCAGGTGAATTCTAAGGTGTTTGTGATGTAAATAATAAAGGGGTTTAAAATTTGTTTCAATTATATAAATGATTTAAACAACATTCTGGTTTTGTCATTGTTGACATTTTTCCAATAGAGGGGATGTCTAGATTAGCATAGTGTGCATGTTATTTGGAATAACTGTTTACCTGTCTATTAACTAAATCTTCCAGTTAGCCTATCAGGTGGCAGCATCTTAGAACACACAACAATCCAAACCGTGAAGTGCATGAGCTAAAACAACAGAAAACTGCATCAGGTTGGCACTCTTGTCAGCCAAGAACAAAAATGTTATCAGTATTGATGCTTTTGACTGACAGGAGTGGAACCCGATCTGAGAACCTACTGTTGCATATCCCGCTCAAAGTTTGAAGTGTTTTGTGTTTTCTCATCAACGTGGATGTTAAGAGTGATTATTCGAATTACATCAGCCTCATCTTTTGGCATTACCTCCCTGTCAGCTCAAACCAGCTTTGGCATTCTCCTCTGACCTTTCTCATCAGCAAGGCATTTCCACTCACAGAACTGTCCTTTGTCTAGCAACCATACCACATTCAGAATTTACATTTCCCCCATTCCTATTTAATATAAACATTAACTAAAGCCCATTGTGTGATTTTATGCACTGTACTGTTGCTATGTGATTGACTGGATAGGTGTACTTTATAAATAAGCATGTGTACAAGTGCTCCCAAAAAATGGTCAGTGAAGATACAGACCAATTAAAAAAAAAGAAACCTGTAATAAATAATGTCTGTAAATATATCATTATAACTATATAATTTATGTATATATTATATCAACAGAAATCTGTTAATATGCTACAAGGTTTGCATCTAAGTAGATGTTAGCATCATGCAATTAGTTTGGGCTATAATAAAACTTCTATAAACACTCAATAATCAAGCAAAGTCATTACTGTGCCTACTGGTTAAAGAGTTTTGAAGAATCGTATTCAGGGGTTAAAATATATGCTATGATTATAAACAGTGGAATTTTTCCACACTTGCAGATGCCACGGTGGGAAAAGTTTTAGGGCGTTCAGTAGACACATTTGTGGCAAATTCAGTAAAACGTCCCGTCATATTGGATACTGTCTATAATAATAATAATAAATAATAAAGGCAATAATCGGTTACAAGCAGTGGGGTTCTCAAATCTTCGCATCCAAGGATCCCTTTAACTGTGAAATAAATTCTAGAAACTTCTTCACCAGAGTTTTTTAGGAACAAAATACTTTTTAAAAAACTTGGGAACATGTTTTTTAGTTGAGGTTTAGATAAAACCTATGTTCAAATAAGCAATTAAGATGACCAGATAGATTAATTATTAATATCTATGAATCAATATAAAATAATTGATGAATTATGATAAAATTCTGATTGGGTTGGGTTGATACACCACTGAAACAAACAAAAAAAACCATAATAATAATAATAATAATAATAATAATAATAATAATAATAATAATAATGATGATGATAATGATGATGATAAAATTTCTCCCTGGTTCTCACTGTGATCCAGAGCTGAGAAGTGTCCTACAGATGTGTCCTATAAAAGTATTGTTAAAAATGCTTTACCCAGTAACTGTTCATGCTGATTGGATTTGTTCACTTCGTTCCCTTCCTGTGAGTCTATGAGAAGTCGGTCCGGACGGGGAGCGGAGAATGCGCCGGATGCGCTGTAGAGCGCGCGCGCTGCTCGGACGCGTCCGGTGCGCTGGCCGTGAGTAGCCGCAGCAGGACGGTGGTGGTGCGCGCGGACGCGGAGCCGCTCGGGCCGCCGTAGCCGCCGCTCACGATCAGCAGCGCGAGCGCGGCGAGGGCCGGCGCGCGCAGGACGCTCATGCTGAAACGCAGCCTCGGGAGCGCAATGCCTCTGTCGCCGGAGCGGCGCGTGAACCCCTGGCCTGGATGGAGAAAGAAACAGCAGCAGCGATAACAACAACCGCAAAGCGCACGCGGTGAACTGGAAGTTCTCGGACGCCCCGGAGTTTTCGGCACGATTCCACGCGAGTGCGCCAAGCTTGCAGCGTCCCATCACGCTCAGGCGTATTTAGCACATCGCGCGCGCATCGGCTTGTGACGATAGCTAATTCGAAAGTTTATTTTGCAATGACACGCTGCAATCTGAAGGAATGACTCGAAGGAATTTAGCTAAAGTTACGCCCCAACCATGACTTTCCTCTGCACCTACTTGGCATGAAGTGCTGACGTGCCAAAGAGGTGGCTGGCTGCAAAAGCAGGATTTGTACGAATTTGATCTCAAATAAAAAAAAAAAATTATAAACCAGTGTATCGACACGCCTCAAGAAAAGTGCAAAGTAGTGAAATTGAGTAAGCAAGGGGGAAAAAAGCGTAGGCGCATTTTACGCACAAACCTGAAAGCCTAATGATTACCTGTTTTGCGACTGTTGCGGTGGTTTGGTGTTTTCCCGGTGTGTTCGCAGATTCTCTGATAAAGCGCGAGCTGCTAGGTTTCCTTTCTCTACACAGTCCCAGGTTAGAGATCTAGTGCACCATGGCAGATTAAGATCCCAGTCTCTTTATAGGCTGCGTTTCGAAGGCGTCTGTGGTCATTCGTTAAGTTGTGTAGTGACAGTGAAAGCCGGTGACTTTTTTCCTTTCCTTTTTTCTTTTGCCTCCTTCTCCTTCGTCGCGTCTCTCGTTGATGTCTGGGTCAAATTCATCCGGCATGAGTTTTTTATCCTGTTGCTGCAGACGTAAGGACTCGTCCCATGCGGATTGTCCCGGCATGTCGGAGCGCTTCTCCAAAAACGCATTTTTAGTGCTTTTTTGTTGTTGTTGTTGCTTTTTTTATTTATTCCGGTCACCGTCTCATAACTGCTGCACAAGTCTCCTTGTGGTTCAGGTAAAGTGTTTTCCCCTTTTTTTTTGCACTTACTAACAAACTTTTCATTCCTTTAAATGGGAATCTCTGCATGCATTTCCAAGCATGCACTGTGGTTGCATAGTCTTTTAGTCACCCCCCCTATCTTTCTCTTTTTCTTTCTTTCAATTTTTGATTTCTATATATTTCACTTGGTCCATCACCCGGGAAGGCAAAAGCGCAAACGCAATTAGGCCCAATTATAGTCTCTAAAATGCCTGTATGTGCATGCGGAGTGTCGGGAGCAGGAAGTCGCTCGTGCCCCTACAAAATTTTGTGTTGAGTTTATTGCACAAGGCATGAGGTGAATACACTGGCAGGCCTTCTCTATCCCAATATTACCACTCCCTGTAGAAAAAGTTAACTTATAGTTCACTCTCCTCCCTGATTTTTTTTTAAACGGTCACGGGGAGGTATCACGTTACCATCATAGTTCTTTTAGGTAATCCTAATCAGGATTATAAAGCTTTGGTACTATTATTATACCTAGGTGGAGTGCTGCGGATTTACCAAGGGACGACGCAGAGCGTTATAGACTTGTAAAGCTTGTATTGTAGGATAAACAGTGGCTCAACAGTGCCACACAGTGAGTCTGTGTAGGGGATCAACAATTTGGCAACAACTTTACTATCGTAGAAAACTGTACTGTTACGTTCACATTACAGTGTGTGCCAGGTTGGGATTACATTAGTTTAGGTTCAGAGCAGAAGAGAAAGGGCCTTGCTTTAAAGTCCAGTAATGGCATCTTGGCAGGACTGACTTGAACCTGCAACCTTCTCATCAGGAACCCAGGAACTATAGCACTATAATAACCCTTAAATGATGTTGACCCTAGGCACATCATTCAGTGCAAAATAATTAACATGCCAGAATTGGAATTGTATTCTTGTGCTTTAGTGCTAATAAGCATTTATGCCATTTCAGAAAGTACTTCCAGAAACTGTTTTGGGAAAAACAACAGGACTGACTTTATGAAGTCAAGAAGCTTTGATTTATGGACAATCTAAACCACCTTAAATTGTCTATTGTTTACTGTTTCACTGTTTACTGCCATAAGCATCTTTATTTATTCTTATATCTTATTTTATATAGTTTTTATACTTTATTTATCAGTCTTCTTTTTCTTTGTATTATTTTTCTCCCCATCCTATTCCCTCATGCCGGACCGTCGTAATAAGCATTTCACTGCATGTCGTACCCTGTATGTATGTGTATGTGACAAATAAAATTTTATTTGATTTGATTTGATTGTTGATGATGATGATAATGATGATGATGATGATGATGATGATGATGATTATGTTTACTCCTGATCCCCCCAAAAATGGCAAGAGTTAAACAAATAGATAAAGTAACTTATTATGGGAGAGATTTTTTATTTCATGTCTTTAAGTGTTTAAGACTTGTAGGTAAACTTGTGGACAGCTTTTTACAGAAAGAAGAGTCTTGAATACTGAAAACTGTCAATAAATCTAACGTGTTGAATTTTGCATAAAAAATTCACACGTGAATTTCCGTTTCTATTTTTCCCCAAACAGGTCATTCAGCAAAAGTAAACAAGCAAAAACTAAGCAGTGTGTGTGTGTGTGTGTGTGTGTGTGTGTGTGTGTGTGTGTGTGAGTGCTTTGATTTGTTTTGTGTGTGTGTAGGTTTTTTTTGTTAAGTTTCTGGCTATTAGTTGACATACATGATTTACTGAAGTGTGACAATAGATGGCATGTCAAATGTGCAATAAAAAAAACATTATGTATGCAGCCATGTTCCAGGTGCAATTGCAAGGAATAATTTGGCAATGATTTTATTTTAAACATATTTTAAAAATATCTTCTGATAATGCTGAACACATTGCATAAAAGGTTGAGAAAGCCTGAGACCTAATACACATGCTATTTAATCCTGACAGATCTCCAAAAAGAAATCAGTACCAGATTGATGTACTGCAACTTGCCTGATGTGTTTGTGCCTTTGGACAGACGAGAACCAAGTAGTCATTTTTACCCAGTACATTATAACAGTGATGACAGATTCCATTCCAGAAATTCCATACTATGTGCCAGTATTGCCCTCTATTTAATCCATTTCAGTGCTTATATGTGTTACAATGAATTGAATTGAATTGAAATGAAATGAGTTGAATTACAGGAATGTTCTTCATTATTGAAGATAGAGTGAATCGGTAATGCAAGTCGGCTAAATCTATCGTACTTAGTTCATGCTAGTCACAACTTATTTAAAAACATTTATCAACCAGCATTCATTACAAATCTCATTTTTCAACAATCCAGCTGAACCAATTATCACTAAAAAATATATCTTTGAAATAATGTGTGTATTTTTATTAGGCTACTGGCTTGGTTGTGTTTATTCATGTTAAAAAAAATCATAACCACCCTTTTCTGTTAGTTTATCAATAATGTAAAGTAAATAACAACATTAATAATCTAATGATAATTAGTGAAATACTGTATTCTTTATAGGAATGTATCTCAAGGTCCTTGTGGCAAAGTGATGGTGATTTTTAAACACAGTGGTATCAGAGGTGATAACGATTATAAGATTGGGAATGTATTCTTCTTTAAATCCATTTACTTTCCCATTGAAACTTATATTGTTCATATAAACATCCTTCAAGTAACCTCCATGTTACTACCTCTATTTTGTCATAATGTCCCAGTCCCTTATTTTTCATTGATGTTAAAATTCTTCCACTGTGCAAAGTGAAGTTCGAGTTAGCGTTTCTTGTAAAATAATGTCTTCCTGCCACCCTTATTTTTTCACCTGTGCTCTAATAGGGGTGATGCTTTATAAGCTTGATGCTTTACAAGTCTGTCGCGAGTCAAGTTCTGTAATGTAAAGTATTTATTAAAGCAGGCATGACAAACCACAAGACTTTAGATAACACAAGTAAAAACATGCTCTGTAAATCACTTAACAGTGTACCTTCTGTCTCCCTACAAGGGTGTAATGATTCACAAAATGTGATTTTTTACATTATTTGTCTTAATGTGATATTGTATTTACATTGACTGACCATCTGCCATAGGTTTACATTTTTGATTGATTAAAACATCAGAATTATTTTTTTTTTTACAATAATATACTTAAAATTTTGACGTCAATTTAGAAGCGTGTTTAGAAGCATGCAATGAAGCAAAAGATGAAACAAAATTAAACATAGTTTAGCTTTTTAAGGCCCCATGAAATCAAAATTGGAGCGTTGTGGTTTTTAGTATAAGCATGTTTAAGCATCATGTATAAACTATTGTGTTTAACCAATGACACAAATTCAGCCAACACAGATCAACAATTTTAATGACATAATTTTGCACTTCGGCTTCTTATAAGATTTTTAATCCTCTCAAATGTTCTTGAGAATCTGAAGTGTTAATTTACCAATATCCGGGTACTAACTCTTGAACGCAGCTTAGCATGGGCTGTAAGATAAGCTAAACGCTACTGGCTATATTTAAGAGGCGTAGGAGCTACACAATATGTCCGTTCGTGAATCCCTTTTTAAATGCTACATTTTTAAAGTCAATTCACAGGGACTTGACAGGAACACAGGAAATTCACTTCACAACTGGGCATGTGAAATATCTGAAGCCTGGATTTTTCTGCTAATAGATTGTTTGCTGTCAGACTTGCTCTCTGTAGTCTTACATATGTTTTTAAATCCTGTATTTTCCAGCATTGAATATAAACGATTCCATGTTTAATAAAAAACTTTGTACCCTTTTAAGATTCAAGATGATATGTATTTTCCTCCACTTGCTGCCATCAGCACTTCAGTTCCTGCTTCCAGGTGTTCATGTTTGTTTATATTGCCAAGTGCATTTGGTTCTGGCATTTTGTCTTGCAATGGTTGTCTCACTTGTATCTCAAGCTTTATTTTAATCTGTTTGAAGTTGGCCTCATGATAACACCATATTTCTTTGTGTTTTTCTGTCTGACACACGGATTATTCTTTGTGCCATTCTCACCAATTGATACTAAGCCTTTTGGCTTTTTGCTGATTTGATTTCCTGGTTTTGATCTCTTTTTTGTTTTT
This sequence comes from Silurus meridionalis, assembly GCF_014805685.1. Lineage (NCBI taxonomy): Eukaryota > Metazoa > Chordata > Actinopteri > Siluriformes > Siluridae > Silurus > Silurus meridionalis. The sequence goes on along the minus strand of NC_060891.1, from coordinate 11,134,264 downwards.
TTTTGGTTTTTAAATCTTGCTTTGCCTAGCTAATGCCATGTACAAATCCCCTAACTTTTTTTCTGATTTCTCTTTCTGATTTTTGCGAAAGATTTTGGAATTCTTGCAAGATTTTTAATAAATGTTTTTTAGAAAATGAAGTGTGTGCTTCATTAAATTGAAATGTTAATTATACCTCATGTAATGCAAGTGGACTTTATAATAATGCACAGAAGAATAATGTATTTTATTAAGCACCCTAGTCAATAAATTACATATCAGTTTGAGTGCCTTATATCAAACAACACTATACAAGTGCATCTTTACACTTCTAGTTTCTTTATAATTGTCTGCACACATGAAGGCATACTGGATATATCAGAAAATGTTGTTTACATTGCATAATTAAGATTGTTCTGAAGTGATTTGATTCCACATTAAAAGCTTTGATAGGAAAATATTATTTGTGTGTGTAACAGGTCATATACAGTTTTTATCCATTTTATTAGTCTTGTATGTAAACACTTTGGCTATTTCATAAGGTGCACCATTTATTATTAATCTCAATCCATCAATGGACAATAAGACCATTGCAAGGGTTTCTTCCTAGCTGTTATCTATTGTATACAATATACTTGTCAACCCCCATGAGGCTCTTGATGCAAATAGATGGTTATGTAGATGTCTAGGTCTCTTATTGCATATTTGCATCCTTCCTTCTCTCAAGTAGTTTTTATAATCAGTGAAGTACTTGTGGCATAGCATGGCTTGTCTTAATCCTTTATTCTTCGAATTAGTCTTACTCATTATGCCACTGTAGTGGTCTCTAACCTGTAGCAAAGACGTACCATGTAGTCAGAGCCCTCAGGTTCCAAAATCCTCTGATCGTTTTTTACTCATTAACTCATTAATCTTAGTTTGTGCCAGTTTTCTGTCCACAGCTTTAATCTGTGCTGAACTCCTTGCTGAAGCTGATACCATGCACCGCATTCACAGCAGTTTTTTATCTTATCAGATATTGATGGATCTTCATCAGCATGTCAGTTGACACAACCTCTTGCATAAACCAAGCCTGCAGGCCTTACATGGCCATGATTGTAGATTTTAGTTTGTGTCAAGTTTTGTGTGTCAAGTTTTGGCTGGAACATTTCCTTGCACCCTTACTACATCATGCAAGATCAATGAACCCAAATAGTTTATTTTTGATTGTCTCTCAGCAATGTCTTGACAATGTCATGGTTTTTCTAGACCAGTGTCATTTCCACAATTTAAGTAAAAAAAGATTTTCGAGTCTCTTTAGGATAAGTAGCTTAATAAATTATAGTACCACCCTGCACAAATATTTTTCATCCAAATTCTTATTTGATGTATTTATATTAAATATCAAATAATTCATGTGTTTCCCAACATCAAACTGCTGTATACTTACAGCATTTTGGTAGCTTTCAATTAGCTTTCAATTGGTAGCTTTCATTATAGCATGTTGATAGCTTTCAACTGCTGCAGAAGCATAGTCATTGCCTTATTCCCCTCAGAGATTCTTCCTCATACCATCTCAGAGATTTTTTCCTTGCCACTGTCACCACTGGGATTCAGTTGATGTTTACATCAAAAATCAGAATGGTAAAAATGTGATCGTAGTGACTTTGATTTTGTTGGTGACAGATGGGTTTGCGTATTTCAAGCATTGTCTGATCTCCTGGCATTTTCACATACCACAATCTCTAAATTTGATAAATATTGAGCTCGTTTGAGCTGTCAGAATTGGTGTACAAAAAAGCATCTCAGAATTTGGAACATGCTTATCTTTATGGTGCATGAGAATTTACTCCTAAGCACAGATAACAAGCTGGATGGTCCCTCTCCTCTTTAGTCCAGAGGACATGGCTTCTTCTTTGCAAGATAGAGCTTTAATGTGCATTGTTGGATGACACAGGGAGCTGTGTTCACAGACAGCAATTTCTGAAGGTGTTTCTGAGCCCATGCTGTGATCCTTCATTAGAGAATCATGCCTGTTTTTAATGCAGTGCCAGCCGAAGGCCTGAAAATCACTGGCATCCAATATTAATTGATTTTTTTTTTTTTTTTTCTTTTTTTTTCCAGATTGATGAACCTCTTCCCAGTTTTACTTCTTAGAAACTCTGCCTTTGTAAGATTATCTTTTTATACCCAGCCATGTTAATGACCATGGCAGTTTGTGTTTTGCACCTAATAATGAATGTATACATTCAGAGAATCCCAGAATGAGAAGTGCCGGATCCTGTAAAAATCTCTGAAAGCACATAAAAAATTGCATTCCAATAACTCCAGAAAAAATAAATAAAACTGTGGGACAAATCAGCATCTCCTGAATTAAATTTGTCACAAACAAGAGAGACATTTTGGAAAATTGTATGTACCGTATTTTCCCACACTTTGAACCCCGCGGCTTAAACAACGAAGTGGCTTATTTATGAATTTTTTCTGGGTTTTTCCTGGTTTCATAAACTTCAGGCCAAAAAACTGAGCGACATAACATTAGACCAATTAAATTTCCGAACAGAAACGAAAAAACGCACCTGTGTTCTGAGCTGCACGGCAGCGGCACCGATGGTGATTTTTAAACGCACAACGATGAAAAAAGATAAACTCCCGAGAGAAATAGTTGTGAAAGGAAGGAGGAAGACAGTAAACAATGACTTTCTTGGTAGGCTACTGTTTAGATACAAGCCGTTGTAACGTTGAGTCTGGGTGAAGGGATAGCTTGCTAACTCCAGTTGCAACAGAAATAATATAAGCACAGACAGGTTTCCAAAACTCATGCTTTTTTATTTTTAGTTTCTTTAGTCAAAGAAACTTAGAAATGAGCATCAGAAAATAATAAGGACATATTCCTCGGTCTTGCACACATGCAGTAATACCGGGAATACAGGCTATTCCCAAAATGCCGCTCTGCTCTTCAAGGAGCCAACAACATATTTCACTCGTTACACCGTGTAACAGACACTGGCTTTCATTAAAGCCTGTGTAAAGTTCATTAGTTTCAGTGTAGACACACCTTATAGACAGGTGTGGCTTATTAATGTTCAAAATAAAAATCTTTGTAAAATTCAGTGGGTGCGGCTTATATTTGGGTGTGCTTTATAGTCCGGAAATTACGGCAGTTTCCCCCTTTATTTTTACATGATGACTTTGCCTTCACACATTTTTAACAGATGAAGACCAGAGCCAAATGCAGCAGCTTCCCAATGCTTCTATAGTGGCTCTGTTACAGTATTTTCTTTTACATTTTCACTGTGTAGAAATGTTTCTATGTGACAGTTCCCAGGCTTTTCATTAGTTTTTATTTATGTAAATATTGCTTTTTCAAATCAGTGATGACATTTGCTTCGGCTTGCTGATTCTGCAGACAGAAACATTTCAAAAGTGGTTATGGGCTGGAGTTTGCAATGAAAAAGTGGTCTGATAAAGATCCAAATAGAATTTAATTGGCAGGTTGTGGAGACAGTAAGTACTGGGGTGCTGAATGAAAAGACCAAATCTAACTTCAGTTAAGCCTCCAAATCCTCCCATAAATTGAAGGCCAAACAAAACAAATAATACCTTCTGATATTACAAGTAAATAATGGACAAAATACTAGAAAATTGGATAGAAAATGTTTTGATGTTAAAAGTTTTTAAAGATTCCAATATGTGCATGTTTTAATAAATAGGCAGCATATATTGTTCATACACTTGGAATGATTCTCATTGAAAGTAATGTCATGTAACAGAGTTTTTATTTTCCACAACAACAATAACAGAATACCTTGCAAATGTTTTGGCGCTGTGGGAAGGTGACGTAACATTTTACGGAACAGTGGATTTCTTTACAGCTAACAAACACATGCTTAGCTTGTAAAGGTTGCCTAAATCAACAAGACTGGCTATGTAATTGTTGATTTCCATGCAAGGTTTATCTTTTATTACGAGAAAGAATTGAATTTATAAATCTTGCAGTATTTAAACAAACATCATTAATTCATGATGCATGACACTAACAGTCTAAGAAGCATAGTAGACAAACATAGTATTTGTATTTACTTTATATACTAAATACTATATATACACTAAATATGTAATGCATTTCTATTTATCAAACAACTATAAAAAAGGCTAGAGAAAGGAAATGATGGTAATAAGGAAAGAAAATCTCTAATTTAGCATATGAAAATCTGATATATGGTTATATATATATATATATATATATATATATATATATATATATATATATATATATATGTGAACCTGTTTGTAGTTTTATTGGTTGCTTGAGACATATATAATACAGTATATGTACAAACATGGAAAACCTTTTTTAACTTAACAATGTTTCTATACACATGTAGCATACATATACTATAATATATTGTGTAACACCATTCATGATACATTAAAATACAACACTATATATTATGTTGAATTATGGAATTAGTTAAGTAGAAAGTAGTCTTGTTTTTATGTAGCTGGTATGAATTTATATCTTTATTTTGAATTTTTTTTTTGTTATTGTGTTTAAAATGGTTAGTTGCTTTAATATAATTGTTTGTTTTTTCCACAAAAAATTGCCTCAGTTGAAAAAAGGTTAACAGGGCCCATTGTTCAGTTAGTGGAACATATACTTGTTTTGTTTTGGGTGGGAGTGTCATTGGTGTGACACCTCTGGAATTTTGCATGCTGCACATGTAAGTGTATCAGCCTCAGTCTATCAGCACACGAGGCTGAATGCTTTGAGGGCTTCTCCCTCCAAAGATTTTCTGGTATGTCAATGTTATAAAATGGTCTATTTCATTACTAGATATACAAATATGCAAACCGATGGTAACACTTTAATGAGATGTGTTGATTGATTTGCAGGATGGTTTAATAACACAGAACACATCACATATCTTATACTTGTGCTCCAGTACATCTGATCAAACACACATTAACAACTTGTGATTTTTAATATTATGAATAGCATCTAAGCTAATTCCTCTCCACTGCTTCTCTACTTATCCAGAGGTTGCTCCAGCTCCAGTTGTGTTCTATATTTTATACTTATATATAAAGTGTATTTACTTATATGTATATATTGTGTAATTTTTAAAAAAGGGTTGATGTCTTGTATTCTCTCTCTTTTTTTTACTTTTAGATATGAGTTGTGGGAGTGACATTATTCCAACATTTTTGACCCCAGTTTGGGACTATCAATCAAATGCAGTGTTTGAGTTCTAGATCAGGAAATTTGATTTGACAACCTGCAATGATTTCACAATGTTACTTATGTTATTTTGAGAATGTGAAAATTATGTTTAAGGTTCAATGTTACAGTTTTGTGAAATCATGTTTTATGTTAGATTTTTTTCTTTGATCCATGTTACTTGTTGGCACACAAGTTTTAAACAATTGCTTAATTTTAATTACTGCATTATGTCTTGTTGCTTGCTTTTTTTACTCCGGTAGCAATTGTAAACCAACAATAAATGTTTGAAAATTAAAACATGTTTTTGATACATTTGATAGAATTAAGGAAATTTGATGTCGTTATATACAGTACAGACCAAAAGTTTGGACACCTTCTCATTCAAAGAGTTTTCTTTATTTTCATGACTATGAAAATTGTAGAGTCACACTGAAGGCATCAAGGGCTATTTGACCAAGAAGGAGAGTGATGGGGTGCTGCGCCAGATGACCTGGCCTCCACAGCCACCGGACCTGAACCCAATCGAGATGGTTTAGGGGTGAGCTGGACCGCAGAGTGAAGGCAAAAGGGCCAACAAGGGCCACACTTTTTTGTTATGTATATAATTCCATATATAATTCCACATGTGTTAATTCATAGTGTTGATGCCTTCAGTGTGAATCTACAATTTTCATAGTCATGAAAATAAAGAAAACTCTTTAAATGAGAAGGTGTGTCCAAACTTTTGGTCTGTACTGTATATATATATATATATATATATATATATATATATATATATATATATATATATATATATATATATATATATATATATATATATATATATATATATATATATATATATATATATATATATATATATATATATATATATATATATATATATATATATATATATATATATATATATATACTTACTTTACAGTACAGACCAAAAGTTTGGACAACTGAAAATGTCATATTCTAGGTTCTTCAAAGTAGCCACCTTTTGCTTTGATTACTGCTTTGAACACTCTTGGCATTCTCTTGATGAGCTTCAAGAGGTAGTCACCTGAAATGGTCTTCCAACAGTCTTGAAGGAGTTCCCGAGATGCTTGGCACTTGTTGGCCCTTTGCCTTCACTCTGCGGTCCAGCTCACCCCTAAACCATCTCGATTGGGTTCAGGTCCGGTGACTGTGGAGGCCAGGTCATCTGGCGCAGCACCCCATCACTCTCCTTCTTGGTCAAATAGCCCTTGATGCCTTTAGTGTGACTCAACAATTTTCATAGTCATGAAAAAAAGAAAACTCTTTGAATGAGAAGGTGTGTCCAAACTTTTGGTCTGTACTGTATATATATATATATATATATATATATATATATATATATATATATATATATATATATATATATATATATATATATATATATATATATATATATATATATATATATATATATATATATATACAGTGGAACCCACTTATCTCGACCTCGGTTAACTCGACAACCCTATTAAGTCGACGTTTTTGGAACCGCCAAATTCTTGCTTTGTCTTAGCATTTTTTATCGGTTATGTCGACTTTTTTATGTCGCCGAACCCTAATATCTCAAGCACAAGGGGGGAAAAAATTTGCCATTTAACGTCAGTTATCTCAATCGGCACTGTGCAGCCGCAGAAGATCTCGCGAAAGTGGCGGAAAAATCAAGCCTTACAGATGCTACAGGTGTTGTATTGTATACTGGTGAATCTCTGCTGTTAGTTAGTGCACATATGCCTTTTGTTGTTAATTGTTATGCGATGATCGGGAGGCGAAAGTAGAAGCGCGGCACTGAACAGCACACGGGAGAACGTGGGATGAGCAGCAAAAGCATAGAATGAACAACGGCAGGATCGGGGGGGAATCCACGATGCGCTTTAGGAAGAAAAGAGCAGCCGTTGAGAGAGTGCCGGTGGGAAGGCACGTACCGGGATACGCATGAGCGATAACAACGACCGCCGTGAACCAACATATAGCAACAATAACGGACAGTGAGAGTGTGGAAGTTTAAATAGGAGCTGGTGATGATGATAAACGAGCACCATATGTGCGCGATTGAAGCCGGGAGCTTCAGAGAAAGCGGCCGAGAAAGCACCCCTTCGGCGGGGCAGGTGGATTCCTGACAGTTAACAAACATGTACTGTATGTATTTTTATAGCATGCCTTCATCAAACAAATCGCAGCAACACTGTTGTGTAAAAAAAACCCTCAAAAACACGTGCATGCACATTCTTATTTAATTAACGCACATCATGTACATAAAGAAATTTCAAGCACATTAATATATTGCCACCATTTGATTTTCGTTTATCTCGATCATCGGTTATCTCGATGCTTTTTGGCGTCCCCCTAGGACATCGACATAACGGGGTTCCACTGTATGTTATATATATATATATATATATATATATATATATATATATATATATATATATATGCTGAGGTGTCAAATACTTATTTTCCCCGCTGTATATCCTCTTCTTTCGGCTTCTCCCAACCCATCTACCTGCATGTCTTCCCTCACCACCTCCATAAACTGCCTCCTTGGCCTTCCTCTTTTCCTCCTTCCTGGCAGCTCCATCCTCAGCATTCTTCTACCAATATACCCTATGTCCCTCCTCTGCACATGTCCAAACCATCTCAATCTCACCTCCCTCACCTTGTCTCCAAAACATCCTACATGCGCTGTCCCTCTAATAACCTCATTTCTAATCTTGTCCATCGCTCCCAACAGACCTCAACATCTTCAACTCTGCTACCTCCAGCTTCACCTCCTGTATTTACTCAATGCCACTGTCTCTAAACCATACATCACAGTTCTCACCACAGTCCTATAAACTTTTCCTTTCACTCTTGCAGACACTCCTGCCACTCTTCTTCACCCACTCCACCCTGCCTGCACTCTTTTCTTCACTTCCCTAACACACTCTCCATTACTTTGCACTGTTGACCCCAGGTACCTGAACTCCTCCACCTTCTTCACCTCTTTTTCCTGTAACCACACCTCTTCTCTCAGCCTGGCCTTCACTACTCTTTCCCATAACTTCATGGTGTGACTGATCAAATTAATTCCCCTGTGTTAAAGATTGGTACCAGCACACTCCTTCTCCATTCCTCAGGCATCTTCTCACCTTCCAGAATCCTGTTAAACAATCTTGTTAAAAACTCCACTGCCATCTCTCCTAAACATCTCAATCCTTCAACCGGTATGTCATCTGGTTCAACCGAGTTTCCAATCTTCATCCTCTTAATCGCTGCTCTCACTTCCTCCTTACTAATCCTATCCACTTCCTGCTTCACCATCTCCACACCATCCAACCTTCTCTCTCTCTCTCTCATTTTCCTCGTTCATCAGCTGCTCCTGCCTACTTTTCACATCACTCTGTCGATCCCAATTCTGTTTTGCCAACCTCTTCCTCCTTACGCATTCTTGCACTTCCTGATTCCACCACCATGTCTTTGTCTTTCTTTCTATTTCCTGATGTCACAGCAAGTACCTTTTTAGCTGTCTCGCTTATCACTTCTGCAGTAGTTGTCCAATCACCCAGCACCTCTTCACTACCACCGAGCCCCTGTCTGACCTCTTCCCTGAATCTCACACTACAGTCTTCCTCCTTCAGATTCCACCATCTTATTCTTCTTTCAGTCTTCACCTCTAAAACCATCCTACAGACCACCATCCGATAATGTTTAGCTGCACTGTTCACTGCCAACACCATACAGTCTCCAATATCTTTCAGGTTGCATCTCCTACATAGAACATAGTCCACCTGTGTGCACCTTCCTCCACTCTTATACGTCACCCTATGATCCTCCTTCTTCTTAAAATAAGTGTTCACCACTGCCTTTCCATCCTTTTAGCAAAATCTACCACTATCTGCCCGTCTACATTGCTATCCTTAAAGCCATACCCACCCATCACCTCCTTATCACCTCTGTTCTTTTCACCTACATGCCCATTACGATCTGCCCCAATCAGCAATCTTTCATTCCTAGGTACACCTTCTACCACTTCGTCTAACTCACTCCAGAATTTTTCCTTCTCCTCCATCTCACAACCATTGTGGAGCATAAGCACTGATAACATTTTTCATAGCCCTTTCAACTTCCAGCTTCACGTTCATCACCCTATCAGAAACTCTCTTCACCTCCACTACACTCTTACTGTACTCTTCCTTCACAATCACCCCTACACCATTTCTCTGTCTATCCACACCATGAAAGAACAGTTTAAACCCACTTCCAATGTTCCTGGCCTTACTCCCTTTCCACTTGATCTCCTAAACACACAACATATCTACCTTTCTCCTCTCCATCATATCAGCTAACTCTCTCCCCCTTTACCAGTCATAGTACCAACATTTGAAGTACCAACCCTAACCTCCACTGCAACTCTTCTGGGAGGACTTTCCACAAGGTTTATGGAAATTTCTGACCATTATTCCAGAAGTGCATTTGTAAGTCAGACAAAAAAGCCTGGATCGCAGTCTCTGCTCTAATTCATCCCAAAGGTGTTCTATCGGGTTGAGGTCAGTCAAGTTGTCTTTATGGACCTTGCTTTGTGCACTGGTGCGCAGTCATGGGACAAGAACAGGCTGTCCCCAAACTGTTCCCACAAAGTTGGGAGCATGAAATTGTCTAAAATGTCTTGGTATGCTGAAGCATAAAGAGTTCTTTTCACAGGAACTAAAGGGCTGAGCCCAACCCCCATCATTATCCCTCTCCACCAAATTTCACATTTAGCACACTGCTGTCAGACAAGTGCTGTTCTCCTGGCAACCGCCAAACCCAGACTCGTCCATCAGATTGCCAGACAGTGAAGCGTGATTCATCACTCCAGAGAACACATATCCACTGCTCTAGCGTGGCGGGCTGCCTTACACCACTGCATCCGATGTTTTGCATTGAACTTGGTAATGTAAGAATTTGGCTGCAGCTGCTCGACCATGGAAACCCATTCCATGAAGCTTCCTACGCACTGTTCTTGAGCTCATCTGAAAGGCACATGAAGTTTGGAGGTCTGTAGCTAATAATTCTGCAGAAAGTTTGCAAACTACAGGTAGTTGTTGACTTACGACCTATGCAATTTACGACCATTCGACTTTACGACCACCATCTCTAGCCGCGGCGTACGACAGTGCATACCAGCTTCCGGCATCATTTCACAGTACTGTACATATAGCCTACTCTACTTATGACCAAATCAAAGTCGACGACTACCTGTATGTGCACTATGTGTCTCAGCATCTGCTGACCCTCTCTGATTTTAGGTTTAACAGTTGACTGTTAAATATTTAGTAGCGAGGAAATTTCATGACTGGACTTATCGCATCCTATCAACTCATCCTACCATGCTGGAATTCACTGAACTCCTGAGAGCGACCCATTCTTACACAAATGTTTGTAGAAGCAGTCTGCATGCCCAGGTGATTGATTTTATACACCTGTAACAATGAAAGTGATTGGAACACAAGAATTTAAAGATTTGAATGGGTAAGTGAATACTTTTGGCAATAGTGTATATTTCTATATCTGTGTAATACAAACATGCACATGTATACGATATATGTACTTTGCATATGTTGCTATAAGGCAGGCAGTTCACTGCCAATGATGCCCAACTAATTATTGGCACTGAACTAACTGTAATTGATCATCTTTACTGCATTACGTGTCTGTGCAGAGCAAACAATATCATCAGGGACTTCTAGTCACAAACTGTTTAACCTCCTTCCATCCAGGAAGAGATACAGGGCCCTTAATACCTAAATCAGCAGATTCAGGGCCATTTTCTTTCCTACAACCATCACCCTACTAAACAATACACTTTACCTTTGGTTCCCTTACAGGAACTTGAGCTGCATCAAAAACGATTTGGGAACACCTCACGTTGTCCATGTTCTAAATCACGTGTGAAATCCGGCCAATAGGCAAATCGTGACATCAATGCCGGGCGATGTTACGCAAACCAGAAAGCTACAAGATGGGAGCACGATGGGAGCAACATTAGCTTCTGTCTTTTCAGGTAAGCGCTTTGTGTGTGAATCTGTGCAGCCATGAGCTTTACTTGCAAGCAGAATTCAGACTGCAGCCAATGTGTTGTTTGCTTAGCTTAGGAGCATGCTAAGTTGGCTCTCGAGGGAGTCAACTGTTAGCATTTTAGCCGTGTGGCTATGCGCTCCCGGCAGGCTGCTGGGCCGAGCTCCCGTTCCCCAGTGAAAATACTCGCTTCGGCAGTTCCTTCTCCCGGTGCATGTAACAAGGTTCTCTGTGTGCTCTGTCACAGGGCTCGCAGGCCGACCTAGCAGAAGGCATCTCCTGCTCTCCCGGACTGCTTTGAATGCACTGACTGGGACATGTTCAGGGAAGCTGCAACCAACAGCGATTTCATCAACTTGGAGGAGTACACGTCAACAGTGATCAGCTACATCGGCAAGTGCAATGATGACGTGACCATCTCCAAGACAATCACTACACGCTTCAACCAGAAGCCGTGGATGACGGTGCGTGCGCTGCTAACAACAAGAGACTCCGCCTTCAGAGCAGGGGACAAAACAGTCTTGAAGACAGCAAAGGACCAAACGGTCCGTGCCATCAGAGAGCCCTAGCGCACATGGCAAGAGAATTCACGGCCACTTCCACGACAGTGGAGACACCCAGCGCATGTGGCAGGGCATCCAGGCGATAACAAACTACAAGATGACATCACCTGCTTGTGACCATGATGCCTCCCTCCCAGATGCACTGAACGACTTCTACGCCCAGTTCAAGGTGCGGAACAACATGGTGGCGAGGAAGACCACCCCTCCTCCCAGTGATTAGGTGCTCTGTTTAACCACAGCTGAAGTGAGGAAACCTCTATGCAGATTTAACCCATGGAAGTCTGCTGGACCAGACAACATTCCTGGCAGAGTGCTCAGGCAATGTGCACAATAGCTAGCGGATGTCCTCACCGATATCTTTAACATCTCCCTGAGCAGCGCCATTGTACCTACATGCCTCAAGTCAACAACCATCAGTCCTGTGCCGAAATAGTCTACTGTCTCCTGCCTCGATGACTATACTCCCGTCGCGCTCACACCAATTGTGATGAACTGCTTTGAGAAGCTCGTCATGAGGCACATCAAGACCCAGCTTCCACCCGTACTGGACCCCATGCAGTTCGCATATCGTCCAAACCGCTCCATGGATGATCTCCACAACCCTTCATCTGGTTCTCACCCACCTAGACAACTAGGACTCTTGTGTACGGATGCTGTTCATAGACCTCAGCTTAGCATTTAACATGATCATCCCTCAGCACCTTATTAAGAAGCTGAGCCTACTGGGCCTGAACACCTCCCTCTGTAACTGGATTCTGGACTTTCTGACTGGGAGACCTCAGTCAGTCCGGATCGGAAACAGCATCTCCAGCACCACCACACTGAGCCCTGGGGCACCTTAGGGCTGTGTGCTCAGTCCACCCAGTGTGCTCAGTCCACTGCTGTTCACTCTGCTGACTTATGACTGTGTAGCAATGCACAGCTCAAATCACATCATCAAGTTCGCGGATGACACGACCGTGGTGGGTCTCATCAGCAAGAACGATGAGTCAGCATACAGAGAGGAGGTGCAATGGTTAATAGCATGGTGTGGAGCCAACAACCTGTCTCTGACCATTGACAAAACTAAAGAGATGGTTGTGGAGTGGAGACCTGCTGCCTCTTAGGAGGCCCCAACAGCTGCAGGGCACCACTCCAGCCACTCTGGGAGGGTCAGAGACCAGCTGATTGCCCTAAGAGATTTCCTGGCAGCTTGGGAAGGCCTGACAGACGTATCTCAGTGGGTCCTGCACAAAGAGGGGTTACTCAATTCAGTTTGGCTCCTCTCCTCCCCAGGTAAACGGGTTCTGGTCCTGGAACAGGAAGTGCGCACACTCCTACGGAAGGGGTCCATCAAGGTGGTTCCTCCCTTGGTCAGATAGTCAGGCTACTACAGCCAGTACTTCGTTGGTCTGAAGAAGGAGGGCAGAATGCGGCCAATCCTAGATCTACGCTCCTTGAACCGCTCACTCATGAGGCTCAGGTTCAGGATGCTCACTCTCATGGAGACCATGTCTCAGATGAAGGACTGGTTTGTCACGATAGATCTAAAGGATGCCTATTTCCACATAACCATCCATATTACTTACAGGAGGTGCCTGTGGTTTGCTTTCGGGGGTGAAGCTTACCAATATCGGTCCTTCCCGTTCGGCCTAGCACTCTCACCTTGCACCTTCACCAAGTGCATGAATGTGGCTCTATTCCTGCTATGGCTTTAGAGCATTTGCATTCTAAACTATCGACGATTGGTTGGTATTAGCTCGATCAGAGCTTCAGGCAAGCTGGCATCGAGATTTCATTCTCGACCACATGAAGGAATTGGGGTTAAGACTAAACGCAAAGAAGAGTGTGCTTTCTCCAGTACAGAGAACCACCTTCTTGGACATAGTGTGGAACTCAACCGTGTTGTGGGCACAATAGTCTCCTGCCCGGATCAAAGTCATCCTCACTGCAGTCAAGAGAGTAAAAGTAGGCCAGTCACTGACTGTGAGGCAGTTCCAGAGGCTGCTCGGTCTCATGGCAACAGTGGCCAGTGTGATCCCGCTTGGCATCCTCCATTTGAGACCCCTCTAGTGGTGGCTCAGAGGCAGAGGGTTCTCCCGATAGGGCAATCCGTTCTGTACTATCAAGGTCTCGCGGCGAGCCCTGAGGGCCTTAGAAGTATAGGGAGAACCTACCTTCCTGTCTCAAGGCCCCGTCCTGGTAGCTCGTTGTCGTCGCATAACGCTAAAGACGGACCTCCAGAAACAGTTTGCCACAGGATTGGCTCTGTCAACCCTGAATGTTTACGTGTCCGCTTTCGTTGCTTATTGCAGTCACTGGGGAACCCCCTCTCGTAACACGTTTACTATGCGGCACTCGGAGGCTGAGGCCCGGGACAAAATGCAGAGTGTATGTGCCTAAGGTGCCTATGGCTCCCTCACGACCTGTTGTTTTGCAGGCATTCTGCCCTCCTCCTTTCCTAGCCCCTGACCAGGAAAAGCAAAATTGACTATGTGCACTGCGAGCACTAGACACATACCTCCACAGGACGAGTCCATGGAGGAAGTCGGAGCAGCTGTTTGTCAGCTATGGCCCTCATAGGAAAGGTTTTCTGGCTAATAAGCAGACGCTTAGTGGATGGATTGTGGATGCTATTTGTCTGTGGTATGAGTCCTCTTTTCTACCCACTCCTTTCCGAGTAAGGCTCATTCCACCCAGAGTATGGCGGCCTCTATGGCCTGGTCCGCTGGAGTGTCACTCCAGGACATTTGTAACGCTGCGGGCTGGTCCACCCTGCTGAGCTTTGTCAGGTTCTACGACCTCGACATCAGAGCCACTCTCAGCTCCTCTGCCCTGCATGCAGGTTGTGCTCAAACACACTAGGCAGGGACTGGTCAATATGGCGTGATTGGACACTCAATCCCAAAGCGTTTTCGAAGCAGCTTGAGTTCCTAAAAGGGAACATCACTAGGTTACGTATGTAACCCTAGTTTCCTAAAGGGAAATGAGAGCTGCGTCAATGGGCCATACTCCCTGCATTCCTGCAGCATTTACCTTCTCCTTTTTCAAAAGCTAATGTTGCTCCATCGCTCTCCCATTTTGTAGCTTCCTGGTTTTGCACGACGACACCGCCAATGACATCACAACTTGCCTGTTGGCCAGATTTTACACATGATTCAAAGCGTGGACAACGTGAGCCGTTCCCAAAGCATTTTTGACACAGCTTTTGTTCCCCTTAGGGAACTAGGGTTACATACGTAACCTAGTGACGATCACTAATATCTCACTGATTTTTTTTCACTACATTACTGCTTGTAATTATTATACATCTGATAATAAATCTGATAAAGAGAAATATGGATTTAGCTTACCTAACTGTGTTTGGAAGGCAGGTTATGGTATTTAGATATTGCACATATTTTCATGACACTTTTGAACTAGTGTGGGCAGCTTAATTATGATTCACTCTGTCCTTATTTTTTATAGCCCATATTTTTTATAGGGTTTGACTGCATATGCCATTTGATATTTTCATGGTAACCATGTTTTAAAAAAAATACAGGGTTGGAACTATAAGCAAAATAGATAGGTAAATCATAACGTCCAATTTAGTCTTTATTAATATATGTGATTAAGTAATTCTGCAATGGTAGAAGCTAAACCGAATACATATTTAAATCCCAGTATAATCAATATACAGTATAATTAACCCAATATAAGTAGACACTATAATTGTTCATTAAGCCTGCTAGAAAATTGCGTTTATGTCTGGAGACATACTTGGCCACTCCATCACCTTCAGTTTTATCAGCAAATCAGTTGTCCTCTTGGCGGTGTGTTTGTCCCGATTTCTGAAGGGGATCACCACCATGCTTGACTGTAGGCAAGACACAATTTTCCACAGGACATGGTTCCAGTAATTCATACTCTTGGACAGGTTGTCTTCAGCAAACTATTTGCAGGCTTTCTTGTGAGCCAGCTTTAATAGAGGCCTCTTTCTGGGATGACGGCCATGCAATCTGACTTGTTACAGTGTGCGGCATATGGTCTGAGCACTGACAAGTGGACCGTCTGCTTCTGCAACTTCTAAAGCTTCTGCACCTGACGCACAGCACGAGGACTCACCTTTTTTGATTGACCCTTGCAAGGCCTGTTCTGAGTGGAACCCGTCTTGGAAAACCTCTGTATGACCCTGGCCACTGTACTGTAACTCAGTTTCAGGGTATCACTCATCTTCTTATAGTCTAGGCCATCTATGTGGAGAACAACAATTCTAATTTTCAAATTTCAAAATTTCTTCGTTCTTTGCCATGAGGTGCCATGTTGAACATCCAATGGTCAGTATGAGAGAATTGTACTCAAAGCACCAAAATGTAACTGCTCCAATACAAAATACACAAATTTGTATGGGTCTGTCAAACAGTCAAAAACATGAACATGATAAATAGGCCATGTAGCTTTGCATGGGTAAACCGTGTACAGCTGTTATCACTTATGATGTACTTTCTTTTTTTTGTTGCCAGATATTTCGACTATAACTGCGGTTATTTAAAGAGGACAGTAAATCTATACTGTTATAAAAGCTTCACATTGCCTACTCTAAAATATATACAAGTTTTATTTCTATAGTATTGTCCCTTTAAAAGAAATACTAAAATGGTTGATGAAATGTGTGGGGTGCTCACTTCTGTGAGATACCGTACATTTTTACAGAAAATTTTACAGTTCCGAGATAATAAAATATTAATATTACATTTCTATTGTCTATTTTTACAAAAAATTAAATGTGCTTTGCATCCTTAGAGGGTTGTGTTGACAAATATACAATGCAGAAGCAGATTACAGTTTTTATTAAATGTCATATATTTTCATCTATAATGAGAACTGCTTTGTGAAATAACTGCATTGCTGTCTGGGCCATGCCACTATGGAAAATAATTGATGTGGTTGATTAGTACATTATAAAATTATAATAGATTGGCAAATAAATATAAAGTTCTGCAAGCAGCAATTTTGGAGTACAATGGCTTTCTGTTCTCACTCCTTATTGGAGGATGTTTTGAACAATTTGACTAACTTTAAAACGGTAATTTACTCATTGACAAATTTTGATCGAAGTCATAACACCATTGCTGAGGCATGCCAGTTTCAAGGTCATTTGATTATCGAATTACTTCAAGAGAATCAGCTGAAACAAGAATTTGATCTTAAAAAATTTGTTAAAAGTTTTGCAAAGTTGTAAAGTATAGTGCCATCTAGAGGTAAATATACTGTTATTTGCACTACAATGCACTCACACTTTATGTGCAATACTGATCTGTCACAAATACTGTATATTGTCTTATTTTATACCCGTATTGTCAGAATTGTCTCCTGTAGTCTGTTTTGTCTTGTATTGTATTGTCTTTTGTCTTGTTAAGTCCAAGCTAAATGTATAGTTTTATTTATATCTGTACTTTTGAGAGAAACCAACATCTGGAACCAAATTCCTTGTGTGTGTCAACACACTTGGCCAATAAACCCGATTCTGATTCGGAAAGTTGAAAACTGTAAGGACACCAAAATTGCCATGATTGCTTAGCTGATCCTCTGTAACATTTATTGATTTAAAATTCCTTGTGCTTCCAGAGACTCCCAAATGAAGTAGGAGGAGAAGGTTGTTTTTTTTTTCAATTGTTTTTCTTTTTAAACAGTAATTTTATTAAAAAACGCAATGTAAGGTGTGGTGAAAGTTGTGTGGAAAACAACAACTATAGAAAGACAAACGTGCAACAAGGAGTGAGGTGCATGGTAAGACATACATCATGCTTAGAACCGTGAATGTAAAACAATGCAGAAACAGTCACATGACATGGTTCAATGAGGTGCACTGGCTGATTAGAAGTGTAGTCTATGTCTGTAATCCTTATACATGTTATATGTAAGGTAACAACAACAACAACAAAAAATTATTTTAAGCACTAGAACAAAAAATGGTATGCTAGGATTCCTGGTACCATGGTGACTAGCTTGTGTAAAAATAGCTATAAACACACTCATTCACATGCAATAAAGAATACTGAGCCAAACTCAACAAAGAGTGACTGCAGCTGTTTGTGGCAAATCATATCAGAGACCTCAAATACCATCTTTCCCCAGTCTGGATAAAAGTTGTATCATGTCTTTGAGCCACTGAGCCAATATGTGCAACAAGCCCTGATGTGTCAGTAAATTTCCAATGCTTTCCTAAATATCCACATGTTTGATTATGAGCGATCTGTACCTGTTCCAGCATCATTCAGTTGCATGCTGGAACTCCATCTCATTGTGCTTTTAAGGTTTGGGTAGTTTTGGGGAATGCGTTATTTTCATGGTGTGGATCTGAAAGCGATATTACCATGGTGATGTTTTGTTTGTCCTAAATAGAAACCTCACAAAAACAGCACTGTTATTTAAGAAACTAAGGTATTTATATCATGCACAAATATAGCCAAAACAATTTTTATAGTCTAACTGGAAAGGTAATTTTTATCTGTAAATGTTAAAAAAAATATTTCTTCTATTTTAATGGAAGATGAAAGGCAATGATCAGGCACTTGGGTTTGAAATGAAATCATGTAGTCAGTTGCACACATACAACTTTTATGCATGCTTTCTGAGAAACCGGGTTTTATACCATTTTCACCTTTCACATTATCAAATTATATATTTTTTTATGTTTGTGAAAGGAGATGACGCGACAGAGAGCGCCCCCTGTCTGTTGTTTTTTTTTTAATCTTACAAAAACACAGCGTTTTGATGGTATTATGAGTGTATACAAGTAAACAAGTGAAAGTAGAACTTTACAGATTCTAATGATGTATTGCTCTTATCTGCACGATCAAAAAAGACAGTAATTTAAGTTTGTTTCGGCGTTATGAGGAAAAATGCTACAAAACTCGCCGGCGCGTTTGTCGACCCCCCAAAGGTTAAATTGTGTTAATCATGGCGGATTTTGGTGTTTGATTTGAGACTCATGTAAACAAATGTATCCTGATTACAAATATGTTTACATCACTGACTCTCTCTGTCTCATCCACGTTTAACCACATTCTTCTTTTTGCCTTCTGTCTTGCTCATTGTGAGCTTCTTAAACTAGTCTACATCTGTGGTGTGTGAAAGCCAGGACATGATACAACAGTGGGAGATTGAAAAAGCCACGCAATGACCAGAAATGGGTTGATGGGCTTAAAACGGCGCACAGTGAGAAGAAAAAATATTGACATTTCACCAAATAGATTAAAACTAAAGTAACAAGCCTGTTTTTAAAATGTAAGAAGTAGAAAGTACAGATATTTGTGTTGTCCAAAAAAGTAATAGTGAAGTACTGATACCAAAAAAATCTACTTAAGTACTGTAACGAAGAATTTGTATATATACATACATACATACATACATACATACATATACATACACACACACACACACTCACCGGCCACTTTTTTAGGTACACCTTACTAGTACCGGGTTGAACCCCCTTTTGCCTTCAGAACTGCCTTAATCCTTCGTGGCATAGATTCAACAAGGTACTGGAAACATTCCTTAGAGATTTTGGTCCATATTGACATGCTAGCATCACGCAGTTGCTGCATATTTGTCGGCTGCACATCCACGATGCGAATCTCCTGTTCCACCACATCCCAAAGGTGCTCTATTGGATTGAGATCTGGTGACTGTGGAGGCCATCTGAGTACAGTGAACTCATTGTCATGTTCAAGAAACCAGTCTGAGATGATTCGCACTTTATGACATGGCGCGTTATCCTGCTGGAATTAGCCATCAGAAGATGAGTAAACTGTGGTCATATAGGGATGGACATGGTCAGCAACAATACTCAGGTAAGCTGTGGCGTTGACACGATGCTCAATTGGTACTAATGGGCCCAAAGTGTGCCAAGAAAATATCCCCCACACCATTACACCACCACCACCACCAGCCTGAACCGTTGATACAAGGCAGGATGGATCCATGCTTTCATGTGGTTGATACCAAATTCTGACCCTACCATCCGAATGTCGCAGCAGAAATCGAGACTCATCAGACCAGGCAACGTTTTTCCAATCTTCTATTGTCCAATTTTGGTGAGCCTGTGCGAATTGTAGCATCAGTTTCCTGTTCTTAGCTGTCAGGAGTGGCACCCGGTGTGGTCTTCTACTGCTGTAGCACATCCGCCTCAAGGTTCGACCTGTTGTGCGTTCAGAGAAGCTCTTCTGCATACCTTGGTTGTAACGAGTGGTTATTTGAGTTACTGTTGCCTTTCTATCAGCTTGAACCAGTCTGGCCATTCTCCTCTGACCTCTGGCATCAACAAGGCATTTGTGCCCACAGAACTGCCGCTCACTGGATATTTTCTCTTTTTCGGACTATTTTCTGTAAACCCTAGAGATGGTTGTGCGTGAAAATCCCAGTAGATCAGCGGTTTCTGAAATACTCAGACCAGCCTGTCTGGCACCAACAACCATGCCACGTTCAAAGTCACTTAAATCACTTATCTTTCCCATTCTGACGCTCAGTTTAAACTGCAGCAGATCGTCTTGACCATGTCTACATGCCCAAATGCATTGAGTTGCTGCCATTGGCTGATTAGAAATTTGCGTTAACCAGCAGTTGGACAGGTGTACCTAATAAAGTGGCAGGTGTGTGTGTGTGTGTGTGTGTGTGTGTGTGTGTGTGTGTGTGTGTGTGTGTGTATTTATTTATTTATTTATTAATGGCTTCAGAAGAGGATGATAAATGGTTTGGATTTTGCCCAGGTCTTGACTCTATTGAAAACTTTTGGAATGACTTAAAGATGACTGTGTTCATAAGATCCTCAATTGATTTGGAGCATGGAAAATATTATCCCAAATTGAGAGAGATGCTTTGTTGGTATACTCTTACCTACTTTTGTTATTAAGTACACATGTGCAACCAGGATTTGGGGCCCCCTAAAAAAGAACAAAAAAATCCCCCAAAAAAAAATACTGTTTTAATTTCAGGATGTCCCAAAATCCCGTAAAAAATAATAAATCACAAGCATAATTTATTTTCTCGTCATGGTCTTGCGTATAGAACTGCTAAGTAATTGTGCAACAATTTCCATTTAACAGGTCTTAGAAACAATTAGACCACATCATTCTGGTTCAAAGTAAACATTCTTTACAATGTCTTTTAAAGTACAACTGTCTTAAAAAAAAATACATTTATTTAGATAACCCTAACCCTAACCCTATATTTTATATATATATATATATATATATATATATATATATATATATATATATATATATATATATATATATATATGAAACAACACTAAAAAAAATTTAACTTTCACTGTATATATTTATTTTAAAATAGGTGTGTAGACATTATATATTTTTCTGTTAGTAATATTAACTGTACTGACCACACAGGTATTATTTATAGTGTGCATGTAATGTAAACAGCTTTTGTGGCTTCAGGTCAAACCTTTTAATAATAATAATAATAATAATAATAATAATAATAATAATAAACCTATTGTGAAAGCAACATTAATCATATACAAAATCATTTCCACATACCTTTTAAATCTGAAAAATGTTATTTTTTTTCTGGTTTTTACCCGCAGGCCACCAGGCCTATAAATGACACTGCCTCCATTAAATCTCCACCAATCACTGCAGACCGATATTACCCTCTGATCCTGAGATATGTACTACCCCTTCCTTCCTACATATCCCTGGGATTTATACTGTACTACCCTGTTCTTCCTACACATACCCACAAAGCAAAATTCATAGACTACAGAGTACCTCTGAATACTTTGCAGACACATACATTTGTCTGAAAATTTCTTTTCAGAGTGAATGTATTTCCACTCTTTGAATGATGTGGTTTTATATACCACATAACAGCATACATTTTTTTTTTTTTTTTTTTTTTTTTAAATCAAGCCGAACCTGAGAAACCATGTGTGGGGAAAAAAAAAAAAAAAAAAGTAAACCTTATGTGAGTGACATCATTGGGAATCTTTTCTTTACAGTGTTGCTTCAATTGATTGAGCTCTTGACATTGACTGGGCCATTGCAACACCTTCATTCTGTTCTTATTTTTCAGCTGCCATCCTATTGTAAATTTGCTGGTGTGCTTGAGATCATTGTTGCATGGCCCAACTTTGGCCAAGCTTTAGCTGTTGGACTTATGGCCTGACATTAACTCTAGTATACAGAGGAGTTCATGCCCAACTAAACGGCAGCATGTTCTCAGGTCCTGTGGCTGCAAACACACCACCATGCTTGACAGCTGGTATGTTTGTGCTGATATGCTGTGCTTGGTTTTCACCAAATGTTGCACTGTGCAATATGACCAAACATCTCCACTTTCTGTACAAAAGACATCGTTCCACACATCTTTTGGTTTGTTTAAATGCAACCCTGCCTAGAGTAAAATGCCTGAATGCTTATACAAAGCAAGCATTTTCTCAACAGGTAAGTAGCTACTCATCTAGGTCCTGATTGTTTGGAAGGTAGTGGTTCACATCATGATCTTTTTCTCTTGTTTAAAGATATGAAATGATTAAACTGAGAAATGTACTATTTCAAGGAATAAATATGGTAATTTGAAATTGATGGCTGCAACATGTCTCAAAAATGTTGGGACGGAGCAACAAGAGTCTAGAGAAAGTGTTAATAAAAAGAAACAATTGGAGAAACACTTGGAAACTAATTAGGTTAATTAAAATGTGTATCTAAGAGAGGCAGAGTCTTTTAGAAGTACAGTAATGATTGGCAGAGTTTCACCAATCTGTGAATGACTGTCTATAAATTGTGGAACAATTTCAGAAATGTTCCACTTAAGATATTTAACTGTTTTGTGATTTTATCATTTACAGTAATTATCAAAAGTTTCAAAGAATCTGGAGAAATCGTTGTGTACAAGGGAGAAAATCAATATTGGACACTTGTGATTTTTGGGCCCTCAGGCAGCACTGTATTTAAAACAGTCATGATTCTGTAAAGGAAATCACTGCATAAGCTCATTGTTCACAGACAATGATTTCAGAAGGTGTTAGTTTGCCATTTCATTCACAAATGCAGGTTATATCACCATTCATTATTCAAAGAAGGCATGCATGAACATGGTCCAGAAATGTTGCCATCCTCTCTGGGCCAAAGCTCAATTAAAATATACTGTTCTTTGGTCAGATAAATCGGAATTTTGATTTTTTTTTTTTGGGAAACGTTGAACACCACATCCTCTGGACTAAGGGGGAGAGGGACTATCTGGCTTGTTATCAGCAGTGCATTAGTGCAGCTCACACATTTGGCGAGGCTCAATCAATGCCGAACTGTATACACAGGTTTTAGGGCAACAAATGCATCCATCCAAAAAACATTTATAGGGAAGGCTTTGCATACTTGAGCAAGACAATGCTAACTGCATCTATTACAATATCATGACTTTATTTACAGCATTTAGCAGACGCCCTTATCCAGAGCGACGTACAAAAGTGCTTTGAGTCTCTAGCAATGAGCAAATCTACACTGGTATGCTAGATTAAACTTAATATAAATATAACTCTTGAATTCTACAAAACAAACTTGAAAGTGCTAATTTAAGTGTTTCAGGTAGAGGAAGGTCTTCAACTGTCGCTTGAAGATAGCCAGGGACTCCGCTGTACGGACATCTAGGGGAAGTTCATTCCACCACCTCGGTGCCAGAACAGAGAAGAGCCTTGAAGTATACTTACCTCTCATTCTGAGAGAAGGTGGTACCAGTCGAGCAGTGCTGGAGGATCTCAAAATGCTTGGTGCAGTGCGAGATGTGATGAGGTCTCTGAGGTAAGATGGTGCTGGTCCATTTCGCCTTGTAGGCAAGCATCAATGTTTTGAAGCGGATACATGCTGCTACTGGAAG
This sequence comes from Silurus meridionalis, assembly GCF_014805685.1. NCBI lineage: Eukaryota > Metazoa > Chordata > Actinopteri > Siluriformes > Siluridae > Silurus > Silurus meridionalis. Next base: position 11,110,600 of record NC_060891.1, on the reverse strand, counting down.
CCAGTGAGCACAGCAGTGGGGTGGTGTGGGAGAACTTGGGCAGGTTGAACACAAGTCGCACAGCTGCGTTTTGGATCATTTGTAGTGGACAAATAGCATTCAGAGGAAGAACAGCCAGCAGAGAGTTGCAGTTGTCCAGTCTTGAAATGACAACAGACTGAACAAGCACCTGGGCAAGCTGTGTGGACAGAAATGGTCAAATCCTTTGGATGTTGTAGAGAAAAACGACAGGAATGAGCCACATTAGCAACATGTGAGAAGGAGTTGATTTGTCTATGATCACCCCAAGGTTGCGAGCAGCAGCTGAAGGGGAGAACAGAGTTATGAAGATTTATTCTGAGATCTTGACCTGGAGATGAATCACCTGGGATGACCAGCATTTCTGTTTTGCTGGGGTTACGTTTTAGTTGATGAGCACTCATCCATGAAGATACATCTGTCAAGCATGCCAAGATCCAAACGGAAGCTGTGGTATCTGAGGGAGGGAAAGAAAAGAGGAGTTAAGGGTTCTTTGCATAACAATGGTAAGAAAACCCATGTAAAGATATGATTTCACCAATGGAGTGGGTATAATGTATATAGACATTAAAAAAAAAAAAAGTAAGTCCAACAAACAAGCTTGAAAGAAAAGAACCAAAAATGAACACAGGCAGAGTGGGTTGTCAATACAAAATAATAAAACAAGACTAATCTAAATTTAAGTCAAAACAGAACAAAGAAATTCACACAAACAGGGAAACTCGGGAGAACAGAAGAAGAAGCCAGGAGACTCTGGAAGACGGAAGACTCTGGGCAAACAGGAGAAGCTAGGGAGATACCAGGAGACACAAGAAGACAGAAGACTAGGTAATACAGGAAACTCAAAGAAATCAAACAACCAGAAATTGCAAGACACTCACCAAACAGAACCAACCCACCCACACAGATCCAGATTTAAATACAAATATAAAGACACCAATACCAAGACAAATATAATGAACCAACAAGGCCCAATGCAAAAGGGGTAACTTAAATACACAACACTAACAAGGAGCAGGTGGGAGACATTAAACAGTTAGGGGATAAGGGCATCTGGTGGTCAAAGCAAAAAACAAACAACCCAAAAATGACCAGACCCTGACAACAAGATGCTACACAGTGATAAATACGGGCTCATATATATATATATATATATATATATATATATATATATATATATATATATATATATATATATATATATATATATATATTTTTTTTATATTAAAATGGTATATACTGTATTATTAGTTAAACATTTGAACCCAGCCATTAGGGGGGCACAAGCCAGTGCACTCTTAGTGCCGGTCCCAAGCCCGGGTAAATGGGGAGGGTTGCGTTAGGAAGGGCATCCAGTGTAAAACATGTGCCAAATCAAATATGCGGATCACAAAGGAGAATTTCATACCGGATCGGTCGAGGCCCGGGTTAACAACGACCGCCACAGGTATCGTTAGCCGACAGGGTACCGGTGGAAATTGGGCTACTGTTGGTCGAAGGAGGAGAAGGAGAGGAGGAAGACATCTACAGAGACGGCAGAAAAAGGAGCAGTGTAGGAGAGTAGAGGTTCGGGTTGGTACTTTAAATGTTGGTACTATGACGGGTAAAGGGAGAGATAGCTGATATGATGGAGAGGAGAAAGGTAGATATGCTGTGTGTTCAGGAGACCAAGTGGAAAGGGAGTAAGGCCAGGAACATTGGAGGTGGATTTAAACTGTTTTATCATGGTGTGGATGGGAAGAGAAATGGTGTAGGGGTGATTCTGAAGGAAGAGTACAGTAAGAGTGTAGTGGAGGTGAAGAGAGTTTCTGATAGGGTGATGATCGTGAAGGTGGAAGTTGAAGGATGATGATAAATGTCATCAGTGCCTATGCTCCACAAGTTGGCTGTGAGATGGAGGAAAAGGAAAGATTCTGGAGTGAATTAGATGACGTGGTAGATGGTGTACCTAGGAAAGAACGATTGGTGATTGGGGCAGACTTTAATGGGCATGTAGGTGAAGGAACAGAGGTGATGAGGAGGTGATGGGTAGGTATGGTTTTAAGGAGAGGAATGTGGAAGGGCAGATGGTGGTAGATTTTGCTAAAAGGATGGAAATGGCAGTGGTGAACACGTATTTTAAGAAGAAGGAGGATCATAGGGTGACGTATAGGAGTGGAGGAAGGTGCACACAGGTGGACTATGTGCTATGCAGGAGATGCAACCTGAAGGAGATTGGAGACTGTAAGGTGTTGGCGGGGACAGTGTAGCTAGACAGCATCGGATGGTGGTCTGTAGGATGGTTTTGGAGGCGAAGAAGAAGAGGAGGAATGTAAGGATTGAAAGAAGAATAAGATGGTGGAAACTGAAGGAGGAAGAGTGTAGTGTGAGGTTCAGGAAGAGGTCAGACAGGGGCTCGGTGGTGGTGAAGAGGTGCGGATGATTGGGGAACTACTGCAGGAGTGATGAGGAGGCAGCTAGAAAAGTACTTGGTGTGACATCTGGAAATAGAAAGCAAGACAAGGAGACGTGGTGGTGGAATGAGGAAGTGCAGGAGAGCATTAGGGAAAGAGGTTGGCAAAACAGAAGTGGGATCGACAGAGTGATGAGAAAAGTAGGCAGGAGTACAAGGAGATGCGGCAGCAGGTAAAAGGGATGTGGCGAAAGCCAAGGAAAAGGCATATGAGGAGCTGTATAAGAGGTTGGACACTAAGGAAGGAGAAAAGGAGTTATACCGATTGGCCAGGCAGAGGGACCGAGCTGGGAAGGATGTACTGCAAGTTAGAGCAATAAAGGATGGAGAGGAAATGTGTTGACTAGTGAGGAGAGTGTGTTGAGAAGGTGGAGGGAGTATTTTGAGCAGCTGATGAATGAGGAAAATCACAGAGAGAGAAGGTTGGAGGATGTGGAGTTGGTGAAGCAGGATGTAGATAGGATTAGTAAGGAGGAAGTGAGAGCAGCGATTAAGAGGATGAAGAATGGAAAGTCGGTTGGACCAGATGACATACCGGTAGAGGCGTGAGATGTTTAGGAGAGATGGCAGTGGAGTTTTTAACCAGATTGTTTAACAGGATTCTGGAAGGGAGAGGATGCCTGAGGAATGGAGAAGGAGTGTGCTGGTACCGATCTTTAAGCATAAGGAGATGTGCAGACCTGCAGTAACTACAGGGGAATTAAGTTGATCAGTCACACCATGAAGTTATGGGAAAGAGTAGTGGAAGCCAGGCTGAGAGAAGAGGTGACCATCTGTGAGCAACAGTATGGTTTCATGCCGAGGAAGAGCACCACAGATGCCTTATTTGCTTTGAGGATGTTGATGGAGAAGTATAGAGAAGGACAGAAGGAATTGCATTGTGTATTTGTGGATTTAGAGAAAGCGTCGACAGAGTGCCAAGAGAGGAGTTGTGGTATTGTATGAGGAAGTCAGGTGTGTCAGAGAAGTATGTAAGGGTGGTGCAGGACATGTATGAGGACAGTGTGACGGCAGTGAAGTGTGCAGTAGGTACGACAGACTGGTTCAGAGTGAAGGTTGGACTGCATCAAGGATCGGCCCTGAGCCCTTTCCTGTTTGCAGTGGTGATGGACAGGTTGACGGACGAGGTCAGACAGGAGTCTCCTGGACTATGATGTTTGCAGATGATATTGTGATTTGTGGTGAGAGTAGAGAGCAGGTTGAGAAGAGCCTGGAGAGGTGGAGATATGCGCTGGAGAGAAGGGGAATGAAAGTCAGTAGGAGTAAGACAGAGTACATGTGTGTGAATGAGAGGGAGGGCAGTGGAGTGATGCGGTTGCAGGGAGAAGAGGTGGAGAAGGTGGAGGAGTTCAGGTACCTGGGGTCAACAGTGCAAAGTAATGGAGAGTGTGTTAGAGAAGTAAAGAAAAGAGTGCAGGCAGGGTGGAGTGGGTGGAGAAGAGTGACAGGAGTGATTTGTGATAGTAGGGTATCTGCAAGAATGAAAGGGAAAGTTTATAGGACTGTGGTGAGACCTGCGATGTTGTATGGATTAGAGACAGTGGCATTGAGTAAAAGGCAGGAGGCAGAGCTGGAGGTAGCAGAGCTGAAGATGTTAAGGTTTTCGTTGGGAGTGACGAGGATGGACAAGATTAGAAATGAGTTTATTAGAGGGACAGCACATGTAGGATGTTTTGGTGACAAGGTGAGGGAGGCGAGATTGAGATGGTTTGGACATGTGCAGAGAAGGGACATGAATTATATTGGTAGAAGAATGCTGAAGATGGAGCCACCAGGTAGGAGGAAAAGAGGAAGGCCAAGGAGGAGGTTCATGGATGTGGTGAGGGAAGACATGCAGGTAGTTGGTGTGAAAGAGGCAGATGTAGAGGACAGGGTGGTATGGAGACGGATGATCCGCTGTGGCGACCCCTAGTGGGAGCAGCCGAAAGAAGAAGAAGAAGAAGATCAGTTAAACATTTGATATGGGTTTTTTTTTTTTTACTGTGAATAAAATATGTATTTATTTACTTTTAAATACATGTTTATTCTGTTTTTATTTACATTTTTAACAGTCCCAGCTTTTTTTTTATTTAAATAATGAAAACAATAAAAAAAATTTTAAATAATAATAAAAAGATTTATCTGAATATTTTTGACCAGGATTTTATATTTAAAAATAATAAGAAGAAATTTGAATTTGTCATTTCAATTGCAGAGAAACAGAGAAAGATGGTCAGTCAGCCAAATCCAGAGTTTGATTTTTTAAAAGATGTCAGTAAGATGCGTTTTAGTTTTGAATGCTGAATTTTACCAGGTCAAACATTTATTTTTACCTGTTTAGTTTATGTCTCTGAGGTTGCCAAATTACTTTTAAAAGCAACTGGCAAAGTAAATGCACAAAAGTGTGCTGAAATCACAATATAAACATGAATAATCAATTTGTTTTATGGTACATCAAAAAAAAAGTGATAAATTGTTTACAAATTACAAATTTAACCTCTACTTCAGTGCAAGTTCATAAAAATCACTTGAAAATGCAAATCAATGCAGTTAACATAAGTCCAAAATAATATGCAGTATGTCATGTATATAATGTATACTATGTATAAAGTCTTGAGAGATCATAAAATATTAGCAAATAAATCAGCAGGAGCTGTCAGAGATGATTATGCATTATAAGGTTTGGTTTAATGTCTTACACTGATATAGCTGCACTTGCAGGATGTTCCTGATATGACCAGGCTCTTGTTTAAACACCAAGAACAAATATTGGTTTAATTTTGAAAAGACAAAAATACAATGTTAATCTTTTGGTCCTTATACTCCTCGGCAAAGCTGGCTATGGCTTCATTTGTATTTAAGTCCCAACTTGTGATTTCCAAGCATGTGTGGAATGTGTGGAGTTTCATTTGTAATTACTCATATTTTATTTTTACTTTTATTAGTTTATTATTTCATGAGTTTTTCTAATCTCTATTATATCTGCACATTTTGTTCATCTCTTATTATCTGTGGGTTAAATGAAAACCCTGGATAACGTATATAATCTTCATTTATTGAAAATTATACACAGTTACACAATTATACGTGTATTGTTGTTGATTGAAGAACATGTTGATACATGTGCCCGATGATTATAATTCTCAAAACTTATGAAAAAAGGTTTTTACCAACAATTTTCACAGGTGGCATAGCAAAAATTTTAAAGTTAGTCTTTACAAGCCATTACGACCATTTCAACATAGGTACTGCTAGGTATCACTGTTAACTAGGTTAATCTCTTACCAGAGAACTAATCCAAGATCCTGGCTTTAATTGAATTATGGTGTGGTCCTCATTAGGTGTGGCAGTTTGTGGCTCTTAGCACAGTGAATAATGTAATTAGTGTTAGTAGTCATATTGCCCCCTGTCTCACATTGGGAAAATAGTCAGATGGGTCAGAGGTGGAACTCATTATTGATATATACACTATATGGACAAAAGTATTAAGACCCCTGTCTTTTCCAGATTCATTAAAGACTTCATAAAATCAAAATTGGTACCTGGCAGATTTTGAGTGTTACATCCTGAGTTGAAAATAGCATGTGAATGCAAACAGGAGCAATTGGCTTACACTTAACCAAATATGTGAAATGCCAATTTTATGGTAGCAAGTTATGCTTCCATATGCACAAAAACAATCTTGGGGATGTCCCTTCTTCAGGCTGTTGTGTTTAATGCTTAATTGCATATGTACACAATTGTAAAAAAATATATATATATATATATATATATATATATATATATATATATATATATATATATATATATATAATTTAAAAGATATATACAGTGCCTTTAAAAGTATTCAGCTTCCACAATGGACATTGTCAGGGATTAGAGGATGTAGGTGGATGCAGGTGCAACTGTGGGTTAAGCACACCTAAGTACACACATGAACTTCAAATTGCAATATGAGCCTGACAAATGCAAGACAAGTGGTAGAGAAAAATATTTATTACGTTCCTATTATACATAAAAGTGATCTCCATGTGATATTAAGAGCTTTAAAGATTTCCTTTAAAGCTCTTAATAATATCTGTTTTGCTCTAAACGGGTCCTGGTTGCCTGTCAGTGTGACAACCACAGCATAGCCAGCGATAGAAGCAACAAACATGGTAAAGCCTGAGGGGAGGAGCAATGTCATCCTCACCTGAGCTGGGAGACGGAGGATACAGGAACAACTAAAGTAAAGGCTGGTTGGGCAATTACTTTCTCACTAGGGTTTTTTACATTAACATTTACATATATACTGTATATATATATATATATATATATATATATATATATATATATATATATATATATATATATATATATACTTTTATTTTAATATATAATGCCTAGCAAAAATAAATTAAGGCAGTTATGACCTTCGAGTGTTGACCACAGAGTTGTGAGTTTGAATACCATGACTGCAACCTTTGATAGGGTCTTCGATTAAGGTCTGTATTCCTCATCTGTTTAGATAAAATATACTTATTTATACTTATTTATATATAAGCATAGGCCAAGGGATTCAATGTAAATGTAGATTATTGCTTTGCTTAAAGTAAAAAGAAAAAAAAATACAACGTTAGATGTATTAAGAAAATAAAGTGTGCCAGTGATCTAATCTCCTTCTTCTGCTTTCTTTCTCCCTGACATTCAACAACTTCCCTCCCACACACGTGGGATGAAATGCCCTGGACCAGATCTTCAGCCTCCCTTCTCGAGAAACAACAGTGCTCTCACTTTATATTAAATATGCTATGCAGCAATTAAATACGAAAGATAATTTATGAACAGCAGACAGAAAGTGGAAAAAATCACAACCTGACACAGATCTTGTCTCTTATTATGCACTCCTGAAAATTCTCATCAAAAGTGTCTCTACTAAATTCTCATCGGAGGTGACAAGGAAAAGCTGGAAACACCTCATGTTCCACCTTCTCTGCTGAAAAAATCTTCCAGGCCTTCACTACTGTAGGCCTTCACTACTTCACTACTTTGCACAGTACTGTATATTTAGAGTATACAGTATGTTTACTGGTCGGCGCTATCTTGGGTTATGTGTTTTGTCTTGTGTTGTCTGTCTGCACTGGCTGTCTGTACTGTTTTTTATCTGCACTGTTTGCACTCAGTTGCACTCGATGCACTTTTGTAGCTTTGTATTGTGTTGTGGCTCTATGTTATTTAGTGTAGCACCAGAGTTCTGGAGGAACGTTGTCTCGTGTTTACTGTGTACTGTATACCACTGTGTATAGTAGAAATTACAATAAAAGCCTCTTGACTTGACTTGACTTGACTACTACACCATCTCGAAGAAATCACACTCTGGATTCCTGTTAATTTGAATGGCACATTTTTTATTATCTAGCAATACCAAAAATCCTGCAAGTCACCTTGTCCTTCAATGCTACCTCTTGTCAAGTGGATCTAATCGATTTCAATTCAATTCACACAAGACCTTCTACACACTACTACATCACTACTATCATCAATGGCTAAATAATATCTGACCATGTACTAAATGTTTTCAAGAAAGCAAGGATTATTACCATCCTAAAGAAACACACTCTGGATCTCTTAGACATTAGATCAGTCTTACTATCATCAACTCTTTGTTTTCTTTTTTAAAATTCTCAAACACTGTCTACAATCAATTCCTTCTCCATTATTCACAGAACAACTTCCAAGATCCTTACTAGTGAAGCTGTACATTCCACAAAGACAATTTTGCTGTCACTGAGAAGCTAAATGCCGCTGGAAGTCTTGCATAAGTCTTGCTTCCAAACTGGAAGGTTAAAAGATGACATCCACATCTGCACCACTTAAACTCCATTGGTGTCTTACGAGGCTCAGAACTCTCAGAATTCTGTTCTAATTCTATGCATGATCTTTTAGTGAGGTTATATCATATCCCACTGCTTATGCAGATGACAAAACTCGTTATCTTCTTCCTTCTCTCAGACACTCATGTTTTTCATCTCAGATCTCAGCATGTCTGGCAAACATCTCATCGTGGATTGCAGCTAATCGTCTGAAATTTAATACACTAAAATATTCATTCCAGATTATTTTCCCAATGTCAGGATCTTGTGCTCACCCTGGACAACTTTCGAATTTTACCTTTGGTCAATGCATGCCATACTTTCATACAATTTTGACAATTTCTAAAGGATTCAACATCAAAAGGATTTTTCTTTTCAAAAGCCACTCAGGTGCTTGTTCAATTCTTAGTCATTTAGTTGATAGATAGATAGATAGATAGATAGATAGATAGATAGATAGATAGATAGATAGATAGATAGATAGATAGATAGATAGATAGATAGATAGATAGATAGATAGATAGATAGATAGAACTTTATTGTCATTGCATTGTACAGGTACACAGCAACAAAGTGCAGTTTGGCAACTACCAGAGGTGCAAAAAGTAGCAAACGTGCAATTAGTGCAGAAAAATATGTGGCATATTTACAGCATGTGATATATATGTAAGCATATGTACAGGCTAAACTATTGCAACTCGCTCCTGCCAGATCGTCATTAATGTGGTATTTGCTGCAAATAGTCCAGAATGCAGATGCATGACTTTTTTTCAACTAAGTTTCTCCACACCACCCCACTGCGACATTTCTTCAATTGGCTTTCTGTAGTTACCCACACCCTGTAGCTACCACACATTTAAATCTATAAATTCGAAAAACTGACCAGCACCCACTTACCTCAAAGTACTTTTTACAACCTGTGCCGCACCCAATTCATCTGATCCTTTAGCACTGCTTGATTAGTCCCTCTCTTAGGGTGCAAGTAAGGCAAGACACTTCTCTGTCTTGGCACCAAAATGGTAGCATGAACTTCCCCTAGAAATCTAAAGACCTACCTCTTCCTAAAGTACTAGAAATTTGCATTAAAAAAATGTTTGTGCACTATTCTTACTAAATTACCCTGACAACAGAGTTTTTAGTCTGATGGTATTACAGACTTTAAACCCTCCTAAAGATTCTCTTGATAAGGGCGCCTGCCAAATGCCAAAAAACTTTTATGTAACATAATCAAAGGAGGATTCTGAAATAATATCACTTCACGCTTTTGCTTTTCAAGCTAAAACTATTAAATATTTTCGTTTACTAAGGCAGCAATTATCTCTTGCCTTTCACTTCACTTGGCAGTTCAGCAGTCTGGGATTAGCCTCCGAGACAGTTGGAGATGCACTAAACCATGATGAATGACATAGACCCATATCTGTGGCACTTCTCCAAGCCTTGGTAGATTTCAAGAGCTGCTTACATCCCATATCATCACCTATCCAACAGAATAAACAATGGGCCAAAACAAACCTTGGCCTTTGATACAGTGCATGTGCAGTTTTGTTTATGTAGCCCTCTTAATAATAAAGACTTGTCAGAAAACATTTTGACAGGTCAGTACTGTATATATTTATATGGCACCTGAGCATAGAGGTTGCGGGTATTTTGTGCATACTTGCCTATGTTCTTTTCTTAGTCTTGCCCTAACCTGAAATACAAAGCATTCCTGTTATTTGATTTGCTTTTTTTTTATTATTGTCAGCATAAAAGTATACACTTACCATGTACTTTGCATATACAATATCTAACAAAAATGACTACACCACTCGCATTTCAACAACCATTTTATTATATGTTCTCAAGGTACTTACTTTTGTTGCCAGCTATTTAGACAATAATGTCTGTATGTTGAGTTATTTTCAAAGGACAGTAAATCTGTACTGTTATACAAACTGCACATTAAAACTAGAATATTCAAAAAAATATTCAAGTTTCATTTCAATAGTATTGTCCCTTAAATACTCAAATGATTGCTGAAATTTGAAGGGTGTAGTCACTTTTGTGAGATACTGTACATATTAATTTCTATGTTATAGTTTATTATTGTGCTGTTTGCTAACAGCTCAAATTTAACATCAAAGTGTTCCAAAATATTAAGTGCGTAAGTCTGTAATACACTGACCACTTTAATAGAAAAACCTGAACCTTCATGTTGTAATCTAATCGGCCAATCATGTAGCAGCAGCACAATGAATAAAATCATACAGATGCATGTCAAGACGTCAGTTAATGTTATTATGAAACATCTAAATGAAAAGTGTAATATTTGATATTGTTGCTGGTGCCAGGGCACTGGTGGAGCATGAGAGTTGTGGAGTGCGGAGTTTTGAAACTGCTCTCCTGTTTTTTTTTTTTAAGTATCCTCATAATGGTACCAAAATAAATACAAAAATACACTGAGCAAATGCCAAACTGTCTTGTTGATAAAAAAAGAAATTGGCCTGAAATGGCCAAATTGGACTGAGATGCCAAGAGGGGTACTGTACCTCATATAATCACACCTGTGATGAGTAGAAAAGCACCTCAACGTGTGCAAAGTTTTTATCTTTGGGTGGATTAACTAGAACAACAAGAGACCACATTGGGCTCCATTCTTGTAAGCCAAGACTGGACAGAAAGACTGAACAAAGAAAAAAATATTTGAGCCTCAGATTCAATGTTTATAAGATCTTTAAAAGATTGAATCTGAGACTATCATCTGCATTTTTATAAGATTGTATCTGATACTATCATGGGCATAGACTCACAGACTCTGTGCAGAAGAAGATTAGAAAAGTCCACTCCTGGAGCCCAGTGGACTGGTGTCCCATCCAGGATGTATCCCTGACACATTGTTTCCTAAGGCGGTAGATCCAAGGCAATCCTGAAGAGGATAAATTGCTTTATTGTACATAGAACAATACATTTGTGAAAATGATCCACATGTACACAATGGTAAATAAATGCTAAATATCACAGTTAGCTTTATAAAATTATATAAGTAAATTAAACAATCTTCGTAGGACTTCAGTTACTTATCACATTTCATTTAATTAAAGACTGTGTATTACTTCCACTTTGTGTTTCAGGTGTTGATTTGCTGTATGAATGATTAATGCTGACACATACTTTGACTGACCACATTGTGATTAGTGTTTGCAAAATTCTCAGTAACAGGAATTATTTCAACCATTGTGCTTATCTGTGGCCTGCCTGTGGCTCTGTGTGCATGTGACTAAATGCATGTTTTTGACTTGGTGAGGATGTTCAGACAAGAATAGGTAAATCATACAGCTTTGACTTTATAGGGACAATTGGTCTCTTATGGAAAATCATAAGAGAAGAACCATTTATTAGTAAAATCCCTTCTTCTGTTTCCGAAGGATAAAGTCTGGTTTTCATTTTATTATATACGTTTTAATGTCATTGTCACACAGTGTAAATGTTTTGTGATCAGGGTTTTGATAATGTATAATGTGAAGGTCTCACTGTCAGCCCATTTACTCTTTCTCCCTGTGCATCACAGCAACAGCAACCAATCATGCTCATCTGTCAGCTCACATAAATGCTCATATTCTTTCAAGTGTATTACACTTTCCTATGATGCAGCATAAGCAAAAGTTCGAATTAAGTATGGTTGCGGGGTCTTAGAGGAAGCACATGTGACCATTCACACCTCTTGGCTGGTTGTTGTCATATGAGCTGTGTAAGAAAAAAGCAATGAAGAAGTTGTTTATAATGGCGTAGCAGTCACAAAAAACATAAAGTACATTGGGCTTATCAGAGTCAAAAAGAACAGAGGACAATTTCTGCTCAGGCTATTTATACTGTTCTTCCCTATTGTAATGTAAATGGTATTTAGCTTTAAATGTAAGTGTTAGAAATGAAGAATGGCCCAAAGAATGGCTGGGTGATACTATTGTCTAGCTGGTGTCTGTTAATGTTAATTACCGGTACGTAACCTTTGCTTTGTATGGTTACAGATGTTGCACCCGCTGCCCCTAACAGGTCGGGGTATACAGGTCGAGTATTGTTTAAGTGGTAATCGTGGTCACGTACATCTTTGGTCATAGATCCTTGGAGCTCAGTGTTTCACAAAACTAGGGAGAAAAACTGTAAAATTAAGAAGAAGAAGAAGAAGAAGAAGAAGAAGAAGAAGAAATCCTCAAAAGGCTAGTAAGACCAATGTGTTTGTTTTAGATGTTCTTCTTGTGATCACATCTTGTATTTGCATTTGTACATTCGTTAAAATGTGTAACAACAGTGTCACTTTCATTTCATTAAGAGGCTGTAAACAGACATATGGAAGGCTGTCCTCAGTTCACCAATAGATATATAGTTTTCTGAATGCATAAGGTTAGAAAAGAAGGTTATTTTTTTAATCCTCCCTTGTTAGTAACAGAGTTTAGTGTGGAGCTGATACACTGTTGTTTTGCCAGGTGTAATAGAACTGTGACACAATAATACACTCATAACCAAAGCATGTTCTTATCTCATAATTGGAGGTCAACACCACCTATTAAGAAACAATGTTAGACGTGACATCCTGAAATAGGGAGTGAAGGTCATAAAACTATACTGGTCATTAGTCACACGCTAGTCATGCATCCCGAACATGAAATATTATTCTATGTTTTAGTTTCACTTAGAGAATCTAAAAAGACTACATTTAAAGAAGCTTGTCATATATAATAAAACATATTAATGAACTAGATTGAACTGGATATCTGCTAAATAGTTTAGCTAGAAATCATTTTCCAATAATGCTGGCATTATGATGTTACGTTTGGAAATTGTGTTGAGAAAAACTTGGAAGAGATCACAGATGGAGTGATATGAAATGAAATAAATGAACACTTATGACTTAGAAAACATCAAACACAAACAAGGAATGCATGGTAGAACCAGATGGCTGACTATCACTTAGTATCAATCACCGTTCAGGGATGTCATACATGTGTACAAAAATACAATTAAAATATGGAATGTCTGACAAATGATACCAGGAATATTTCACTTTTTACTTACAGGTAGGCTTTTCTGTAGACAATGTAATAAATGTTCATTTTTCTGGGAAAAATGGTCGACTTCCATTTTGGAGGGCCACAAGAGTATTAGTAAAGTCAGGTACTGCTGTACAGTAGGGTGAGGAGGCCTGGGGTGCAGTCAGCATTCCAATTCATCCCAAAGGTGCTCTACAGCAGGCCACTCAAGATCTTCCACTCCAACCCAGGTAAACCATTTCTTCATGGAGCTCTCTTTGTGCACACAGACAATGTCATGCTGAATGTTTGGGTCTCCTAGTTCATGTGAAAGATGTTTATTCAACAGCTTGGTTTTCACGAAATGGACATATAAGGATTGCACAATATATACATCATACACGCTAACATTTAAGACGCCTTTTAATGATCTTGTATTGACCTTGTATTGATGGGAGAGCAAATGTAAGGCTTTTTTTCCGATCAGTCTTATTCACAAGTGTTTTTTTTTAAGACTACACAGCTGTTCAGTCCCAATCCCTCTAGTTCCCTCAAGTTTGTGCGTGTAGAAATGCTCTTAGCTTTACTATTAAACATAGCCATAAGTTTTACTGTTGTTTTTTTTACAATTTGATTTCACCAAATGTTTCATGATCATTCAAGACTTTTTTCTGACCACATTTCTTCCACGAAGATGATGGTTCCCCACCATCCCTCCGGTTTTTAATAATGCGATGGACAGTTCTTAACCCAAATTTAGTAGTTTCAGCAATAGTAGTTTCTCCCTAAATGGTTTCTTTGCTTGATGAATGCCAAATCATTTGACCCTTCTGAAACAAATTAATATCTTTTCCAGGACCACATGATGTGTCTTCCGACTTGGGTGTTCAAAAAATGAGAAGCTACTCACAGCATATGTTAGTGTTAAATAACTTGTTGCCAGCTGAAACAGCTGAATCATCCATGAAGTAATTATCCAATGGGAGGCTCTTATTTTTGAATTTGCTTATTTAAATCTATGGTGACTTTCTTTTTTGGGATGGGCAGTGTATATACACATATATTCAAATTCAACGTTTTCTCTGTTATATCTCTCCTTAATTATAAAATAAACAAACCGCTTACAAACAAGATGACGATCAAAATGAATGAGAAAAGACAGCATTAAGCTAGCCTGAAGAAACAAACCAGTCATTTTCACTTTAGTTTTATTTGAAGAATGACAATGTTTAACTGCCTTCTAGAAAATGGAAGTCAAATGCCAACATTATTGGACTGCATTGAAATGGAACTCATTAAAACAGAACAAGACATGATAGTCACCTTGTAGCGACTTTATCAATAATGTAAGATATTTAGGGATATTTCTTTCATTTTTATACAAAAGTGAAATTACATTTCAGATCTGACCATCACAAAAACACAAACAGAAATGGTAGATTTTCTGTCATTACTGACACAATACTGCCACACAATGGTGAACATCACCATCTAAACAGATTTTTTTACTTTTCAATCTATAAACTTTCACTCTACTTTCTATAAATTAAAAAAGTGACCTACAGCCAGCTTTGAGGTTGAGCTTATCAATTAGTACAGCCATACTTTAACATTACACTGTGTGAGACCTTACAAGAAGAAATAATTTTCAAGTGAATTTAGTAAATATAACATTACTTAATAACAACAAATAAAATAAACGTTTTAAAAAATATACGTTGCATGACACTATAAATGTTCACAAAATTTCTAAACACAACATCCTCAGGTCCTCAATAAAACATTCACAGAAACTATGTATTTGTCTGTATTAAAATATTTAAGTGATTGCATGTGTCTGCATTATAAAATGTAAAAAAAATTACAAAATTAGTTGTGGCTGATCTTTTTTTTTTTTTTGGCAATCAAATCATTAACCCTTTTATAATCACACAAAGCTTGTTTTTAAGGCCATTGTCAAAATGTAAAATATATGAAAATACAAAATGAGTATACCAGTATACTGTACTGTTACATATTAAACCAGTTTATGTCACTATAACATTCACATTAGATTTTCCAACAGGATTTTTAGTTCTTAAAAGAGCAAAAATGTCTGTATAAAAATGTTCAGCTCTGACCACTGCTCTACACACTCCATTTGTTTTACTTTATAGCAATTATTATTATTACTATCAGTTACCATACACTTTATAATTTTATAATGATGACAATAATGTGAAAAGCTGAATTGCGATAGACTTAAAAATTGATTATTGACCTGAGATGATTAACAGATGAAATCACATGTTCAGATTAGGTTACTGGCACTAGGTGAAAAGTCACATGCTTGACTCATCGTGATTTTAAACTGCTTAGGTCATGATCAAAGAAAAATCCACCAAGCGTGAATCCTTCTAGGATGTCTTTTTGGTGGGATACCAGCTGTGAAAAGCCTGAAAAATCTTTCCTTTTTTCTTAACATAGACAAACCAGTCTGAATAAATTTGAGAGTTCATTCAAAAACACTATGCTAATGAGCCACCACAAAGAATAAAATAATAAAGTATTAAAGATTTTGTTTGTCAGTTTTCTTTATTTAATACAGGCCTTTATGGGAAATTAAGTTAAGACCTAAGGAGTCTAGTGGGAATAATTTGGACCACTTGGCTGAAAAGTACCTCAGGATTACTGAAACATCAATCACATATCAATTAAATGATTCTGGAAAACTTTGTACTTTGAAATGAAACTTTTGGGAGGTTATACAAGGATTTTGTCCCATCATGCGCTACCCTTTGTCCTTAAGATCTCAGGGATGAGAGGGGAAGCTGCACCCAAAGGCCCGGAGTATGATGTGCTGAAACTCTGCAGTCCAACGACCAGACACTTCCAGGTGTAGCGAAGAGCTTTTCCAAAGTTCTGAACAAGTGAGAAAGGGAGTGAATTATAGATTATAATTCTACAACCATCTGAATTATATAACTATATTGAAATTGTATGTGAAAAAAGTGTATAAAAGACTTCAAAAGATATTTCACAGGAATATAAATCATACAAGCCCATACATAGAGATCTCTATTACATTTTGCCATTGTGCATTCAACGTTTCATTTTATCCCAAAGGCCACATCATCATGGAGCTTGCTGTGTGTTCGAGTCTCAATAAGGTTAATACAAAGGCATTCTAGACAGTTTTGTGGAAACGATTTGGGGAAGAACCACATATCGGTGTGGTAGTCAGGTTTTCACAAACCGTTTGGCCATTCAGTGTATTCTGAGCAATCACTGTTGCCAAATGTGTCAAAAAAATGTAAGTACAACCAATGTTTTTTTGCATTAGCCAATGTAGCTATTCTAAAACGCATGTCCTGACATACAGCTCAGGGATAGTTGAGTCCCTGGATCACAAAGCGAGTCCATATACAGCTCAGTCAAATCCTTTTATTTAGAAAAACTCTAATATGGAAATATATATAACATATATGATTAGCATGTCACAATGGTGCAGTTTCCAGGTCCCTACTTCAATCCCATGCTCAGGTTACTGTTTGTATATTTTCGCACAGGTTTTTTCTGGGTTCTTAATTTAAAATTTTACATTTAGACACCATTTGACTATATTGTATATTCTTCTTCTTCCTTTTAAGTTACATGTGCTGTTTGCAAAGTTTCATTTTATTCTGCGGTTTTGAAGTATTTATTTCTTTTTTTTTGTATCAAAGTTCTTATGAACTGATCACGTTTGTGGGATCTTACACTTACATATATGCTAAACCAAATCCATTAAGAAAAGCTAGACCTAAACTTTTCTAAATAGTCATGTGTGTTACACAATCATGCCATGCTGACGTGGTAGCAATAAACCTGTACCTGTAATAAAAAATTATAAAGGCATATATTGGTTTTGTTAAAATTATTAGGATTTTATTTTATCTTTTTATATATATTTGTAGATTATTAGCAAGTGCCTTTGTCACGTATACATTACAGCACAGTGAAATTGTTTCTTGGGATATCCCAGCTTGTTAGGAAGCTGAGGTCAGGATGCAGAGTCAGCAATGATATGGTGGCCCTGGAGCAGAGAGAGATAGGGGCCTTGCTCCAGGGCCCAACAAAGGCAGTGCATTTAATTTATAATTATATGCATTATGTTTATGACTCATAAGTGTTTTCATTTTGTAAAGTAGTTATTAAATCAAAATATTGCCAGAAAAACAGTCTGACCACTATCACATGTTCAGAACATTACCGCAGGTCGAAGATAAAGCAGATGTCATGTGACATCAAGACCAAACTTCCTAAAGGTAAAAGATACAGTAATTAAAGAACAACCCAAACTTTAATAAAAGTTTACATACTTTGCGGATCCTCTTGTGTTTCTGTTGTTTTTCCCTGTGGTTTTCTTCTGGGGCTGTATCCGAGACTCTGTCCTCCTCTAGAGGCTCGTATCTGTCCGGCAGCACGGTGAAATGCACTTGTTTTGATGTCTTCTGTTTGCGGCCAGTGGACTCCGCGTTCACACGCTCCCACACACACTTCGCCGTCACACACTTTTCCTCAACACAGCTGATGATTTTCGCCTTGTCCTCTTTTTTGCTTTTCCATTTCTGTTTGGATTTTCGAAGTTTTCTTCGCGACATTTCTTGGTCCAGCGAAAACGCCACCGAGTCCGTCACGTTCCTGACGTAATTGACTAAACCTACGCGCATGCGCAGTGCGGGACAGCGGACTCGTTGAGGGGACAGTTGGATTCCCTCTGGAGAGATCAAGCACGTCTTTATCGAACTTTCATTTGTCATTGGCACATAATCAATTAATATCTAAATATGAATAGGCATACAACTCAATAAATAAATGAACACCGTTTTTACATTTGGTGACCAGATTCAAACAGGCTGAATTTGGGAGAAGTATTGTTTGTGTAGGACAGCGTGAGACATGTTTCGGACCCTAATAGTCACACCACTTTGCTGAATATACAATAGAAACTTTAATAACTGTAAGTCAGTGTTCGGGAACCCATGGCTACGTGGCTCTCCAACTGTCTCCCTTCACTAACAATTTATAGTTAAAATATATATATATATATATATATATATATATATATATATATATATATATATATATATATATATATATAACCGTCACTAGAAATCATTTACCTACAGAAAATACATTTACAATCCCTTTGTTTTGCAGCAAATCAAAAATGAATGAAAAGTCAGGTTACAATGAATTTACGTCGATCCGACCAATGCGCTGTGTTTCTGTTTCACGACACCAATAAACGGCAAACATACTTACGTTTCTATGGTAACGCTATCAGTATGTTAGGATACACGGTAATGGACCAGAATGCTAGGTTCGCTAAAGAGGGCAAGAAAAAGAAAATACACATTAACAAATAAAATAAAATTGTTTCGTCCCTTCTTTCCTTTAAAGAAATGTACCTTCGTAGTGACTTGATCTAATTATATTATATTTGATTTATATTCGTATTATATCTGTGACTTTGATTTATGAATCGTCCCTTTTTGTATATCAACTTGCGTTTTAAATCGATTCAAACTTGACGTTGCTTTATAATCTCTTATTTTTGGAGCTTTGTTTCTTATGAAATTGATTCAATTAGAACCTTTAACCAACAAAGAAATATACAATTTCCAATAAACAGATAACATCAAGGAAAATAAAAATGCAAATGAAAAATAATTCAAAACTTGTCAATAATTCACCATAGATTAATAGTTCTCAGTCCATGGAACAAGTGTATATGTTTGTGTGTAAGGAAAATAGTCCTCTGATCCAAATGACTAATACAATATTTGCAAAAGTCTTAGTATGATGTGTGCAATTGTTAGTGGTGTAAATGTTCAATAGTGCAACATTCAGTTTTGTGCAATGAGGTAATCAATGAGAAAATACCAACAAGGCTGGATAAATTCCACTTGTGAGATCAGATAAGGCACGGATCACTTGATGAATCGTGAATTCTCTTCTTTCCGTCTCTTTTAGGAATCTCAAACTGGGAGGATCTCAGGATCACAGCTTTTTACAAACTCTCAAAAAAAACCCTGACCAAATTCGGTGGATTTTAAATCAAATAATTAACCACATGGGATTCTACAGGGTCCACAATCGACTATCATTCATTTCAATATCATCAATGATCGCACTTTCAATCCGCTTTAAAAAACACGGGCTCTCCGTATGATTATTTCGTCTCACCTCTGTGACGTCATACACAACGGCCGTCATTTAATAAAATATCACGTCAGCGTTTTTTTTTTTTTTAATGTCTTCGTGCTTCGTCATAGCACAACTTTAATAACATAAATATATGACTCTTGTTAGTATTATAAGTGAAAATATCATTATTGCAAATTAAATGTTTTGTCATCAGCTTAATTCTGACTTGTGTTACCAAGTCAAGTCAAGAAGCTTTTATTGTCATTTCAACCATATATAGCTGACGCAGTACACAGTGAAATGAAACAATGTTCCTCCAGAACCCTGATGCTACCTAAAACAACATAAAACAACAATCACAGAAACAGAAAACACAGGGCCAAGGACTCGTAAGTGTCCTCGCCACATAAAGTGCATGTGTGCAACCAGTGCAAAGACAACACAAGACAGTGTAAAACAATACAAGACAGTTCAAGACAACACAAGTGCAAGACAACAGTGCAAGACAACACAGGACAGTGCAGGACAAAACACAAAATAGCTTCGCCAGTAAACCTGTTGTGGCAAGACAAAGTGAAAAAAATTGAACAGTAGCCAAAATGTAAACAAAAAAATGTGCTGCAAAAGAGCAAATTTAGCAGCCGTTCAGAAAAGATGTGCAAAAAAGCATTTACAAAGTTTATGGTAATGAAGTAATGTAATGTAAATGGTACTGAAGTCATGGGTGTGCGAAGTGAGTATGTGTGTGTTTGTGTTTGTGTGTGTGTGTGTGTGTGTGTGTGTGTGTGTGTGTGTGTGTGTGTGTGTGTGTAAGTTCAGTTCAGTTTAGTTCTTTGTTGAGAAGCCTGATGGCTTGAGGGAAGAAGCTGTTACATAGACTGGATGTGGCGGCCCGAATGCTTCAGAACTGCTTTCCTGATGGTCAGAGAGTGAAGAGTGTGTGTGACAGGTGTGTGGGGTCGTCCACAATGCTGTTGGCTTTGCGGATGCAGAGTGTGGTGTAAATGTGTAAATATCCATGATAGTGGGAAGAGAGACTCCGATGATCTTCTCAGCTGTCCTCATTATCCTCTGTAGGGTCTTATGATCTGAGACAGTGCAGTTCCCAAACCAGGCAGTGATGCAGCTGCTCAAGATGCTCTCAATGGTCCCTCTGTAGAACATGGTCAGGATGGGGGGAGGGATATGGGCTTTTCTCCGCCTTCTCATGAAGTAGAGACGCTGCTGTGCTTTTTTGGTGATGGAGCTGGTGTTCAGTGACCAGGTAAGATTGTCTGCCAAGTGAACACCAAGGAATTTGGTGCTCTTGACGATCTCCACGGAGGATCCATGTTTAGTGGAGAATGGTCACTTTGTGTTCTCCTGAAGTCAACAATCTTTAGTTTTATCAATGTTCAGAGACAGGTTGTTACCTCCACACCAGGCTTTTAACCGTTGCACCTCCTCTCTGTATGCTGACTCATCGATCTTGCTGATGAGACCCACCACGGTCGTGTCATCTGCGAACTTAATGATGTGATTTGAGCTGTGCATTGCATGCACCATGAGTGGTCATGGCGAAAAGAAAAAAATCCGAGGAACATCGAAAGTATTAAAATGAGTGGACAGAAACATGTGCTTTTATTGAAAGCTCTGCTCTGCTCTGTCTGGTTTGCACAGACCGTATTTCCTATTTGAAAAAATCCGACGTTAAGAGACATTTTGAAATCTGACAGATGAGAGTTTATAATAGAGAAATAATAGAGAAAATGCGCTTTTTCTGTGTCGGATGTTTAATAAAGTTTTATTTTATGAAGGTTTGATTAAAAGCTTGTAAGTAATTTGAAAGCAATGGAAATATTTGTTTGCAGGGCCCAGTGTAAGCGCTGTTCTTTGATCTTCACACACACTTAACCTTTTTTGCTGCATATTTTATATAGATTTTATTGTTTTTACACCTAAATAAAATTGTTGTTGAAATGTTTTTTTTTTTTTAATAACGGTAAAATACTATTTTTCCAATTGCTCTTTAAAACATGTATTAGCCTAAATTTAAAACAGTTCTTCGTTTTTTCACTCATGCACATACCCAACATGTGTTGCTGCATCCTTTTTTTTTTATTTGACCTAAGTAAAATTGTTATTTAAATGTTTTTTTTAATAATAGTAAAATATTTGTTTATTTTAAATAGCATTTTTTAAGAAAAAAAAGAATGTATTAACCAGAATTTAAAAATGTGCTTTGTACTTCATTCATGCACTTGCTGAACACATGAGGCTTAATTTTTGTTTATTTTTGAGTTGTACGTGGACATAAATAAAGTTTTTTTTATTATTATTGAAAATGTGTATCTTTGTTTATAGGAGTAATATATGGCTCCTTTTTTAAAAAAAAATGCATTCACCAAAAAAATAAATGGCTCTTTGTTGAAAAAAGGTTTCCAGCCCCAGCTGAAATGGTAGCTCCCGTGGTTAAGGTATTAGCTGTCTTTTTAAAAGGTTCTTTTTGTACCTTTAAATTGCATCAATGCTATCCTTTGTCACTGCTGAACCCTTGACCCTAACTGCTCAGCTTAAATAATAATTAGAAGTTGCTCTGGATGTAATGGTAATGCTCATAGTATGTAATGGTTTGGGTGAATGCAATTTACATTGCTGTGATTTTAATGGAAAATGATAATGCCTTTGTGTCTCTTGTTGTAATTTATTGCCTTCTGTTGATGTCATGTTATGCCTGTGGATACCATTAAAGATCAACAGAACACCTTTGGCAACTTGTAGATCACATGTTGGTATTTACCAGACAACAGGAGCGACTGTCAGGACATTGTTAAGCATCCAGATTGTATTAGGTTTATATCTTTGATTTAATAATATATTTTAATGATGCACCCAAACACATCATATAATAAAAAACATTTGGTAGTGCTTTAATGCTTAACAGCTAAAAGTTTGTAATGTAATGTAGTAGAAAACAGAAAATGTCTTAAAGGTTTTTTTTTCAGCTTGTCATTTTTCTATTTAAATAAACAAGAAACATGTATGCTTGGCCCATTTACACTTTATATGTATATTATGTAATATTCTAATATTTATGTCATATAAATCTTCCTGGGAAAGAATATGTCATTTGCGATGCACCTAATGCTTACTGTCTATTTCAGTTTATATCTTACAGGATTATATTGTCGAAATACAAGGAAAACTTTTAATTTAATTGAATATAATTAAATTTTTAGATGTGTAGCACTTTTTACAATGGGCATTGTCTCAAAGCAGTTTCACACAGATAAAGCAGTAATAAGGTTATACAAAAGAATGTATTTTTTTTTGCCTATACATTAGTTCCTTATAATTGTTTATCCCTGATTAACAAGCTCGTGGCAACTGTGGCAAGGAAGA
This sequence comes from Silurus meridionalis, assembly GCF_014805685.1. NCBI lineage: Eukaryota > Metazoa > Chordata > Actinopteri > Siluriformes > Siluridae > Silurus > Silurus meridionalis. The sequence goes on along the minus strand of NC_060891.1, from coordinate 11,087,744 downwards.
GATGGTATAAGGAAAAATCCTTGAGAGGAACAAGACTCAAAAGGGAACTTCTCCTCATCTGGGTTGCACCGAATGTCTATTCATTGCGGTTACATTGTTGAGGTGTGTAGTAATAGGTGCATAATTGCAGAACTATTCATGCAACCTGTGGTCCTAAACCATTTTAGTAGACTGTTGATATTAATTACAGTCAAAAGTTCTTGAGCTTCTCAGTGGCGTCATGGATCTTTAGGCTGTAGATGTTATAGCAGGGCATGACATGAACATCAAACATCTGCAGAGCTTCTTTGCTGTATCTTTTTGCAACAGAAACAGAAATGGACAAAAAGATTAGCTTTCTCAGCAACATCACAACATTTGAATAAAGGGTTGTGATTGTTACATTTAATCGTGTGGAATGATTCTATGGTCAATGCAGAACGATTGCCTAGTGGCACTTCAACTTGTTGCACTGCAGGTTTGTGTAATTTGATATTTGGAATATACATGCTTTTTGTTCATAGAGCTTTTTATCTACACTAGCTATTACTACAGATAGACACATCTGCAAATTGTGTGTGTTATTGTTCAGCAATCATGTCTATTTTGATGTTCAAAGGCATGTCAGGATGTAGCCAAACCAAGAATTCCTGTCAGTTATTTCTAGCAAGTTATTTAGGACATGTTATTTCAGCGTATTTCCAAGCCTACAATATCAATCCATCTGCTCTTGAAAATGTGAGAATATCTGTCCCTATGCCTGGTGAAAGTGACCATTTGTTGTTGTGCTTGGTGAGCACAATAAAGAGACTGGGTAAAGACCGCCTGGAAAACAAGTCAAGACTTGTCTGCTTCTATTAAATATCATTCAACACAAGCTGAGGTCACCCCCATTGGTGATAAAGGAACGTCAGATTTTACAGATTTATTGCTGCTTCATCACATCTCATAAGCTCTATGATGACTTAAATTAGTTCTTACCCTGTGTCTTGCTGGTTGTTGGTTTCAACTGAGAGTAGGATCAGCATTTCGAGTCACTTGCACCCTAAGTAAAATATGGGATCAGATATTACGAGTGTTTTCAGTTGTCTAAGAAGAAAGGATTACAAACAATCAGAAAGCCTCTGATAGGTGATCTACACTAGCTTTCATAGGAAACAGCTCTGCTGGTTCAGAACATTATAAAGTAGAATAAAAGCTTATATTCATAATCATGTACCACAAGTTAAGTACCAAAAGGCCTTCTGATCATTTGGGTTAATAGTAAGAGGACAAATGTGATGTATCAGGGGCCCCAGGTATGGTTGGGGAAATAGTCAATGTAATGGGTTTACTACAGATAATTTACAATGAAATAAGCATACAGGGGAAATTAATTTAAAAGATATCTAAGCAAATGCTTTAGCTTACTGCAAAGATGTCAGATAATGTATTAAAAGTGACAAAAAAGTTATATTATATTAGCTAGAATAAGAAATATCTGTCATAGAAACTTGCAAATACATGAAATCATTACATATGTTTTAATGATTTTGAAGGAAAGTAAACAGACAGCCAAGATTAGATAACGTAATTAGTATCTCCGAGATTGCTTACTGCAGACTGTTAGTCCAGATAACTGTCAGTGCACTGATATTTCAGCACGTCAATTCTGTATTCTAGCATGCAAAGGCCCATGTTAGAATGTTTTATCACCTTTTACAACAGGCCAAAGTTTGCATTTAGTCAGAAGAAACCTGAACAAAGTTCGGCACATTGTACAGCTATGCGCTATATTATGTATGAGGCATGAGTTCAGTTTGTGACCAAGGTGAAACTATGAGCCTTACAATGTAGAAATAACCAGAAATGGCTAGATACAGTATATTAGCTGTTACTTTAGCATCTTATGTTTTCCTATCACTGATAAACGACATTTAGGACACTTTAAATCAGCTTAGTAGTGTAGTTTAGGGTATAATGATAATATATATCAATAAATTATAGATGTCCGAACTAGGGCCCACAAGCCAAAGTTGGAACATGATGATCTTTAATTTGGCTCCGCATGCTATATATGGGAAGAGGGGGAAAAAAAGGGAAAATGAGATTTTGAAAAGATTATTGAAAAATAAGGTCCAGAATAATGTCTTTCATTAGAATCACTGGAAAGTTGTATTAGGCATTGAACTTTATTGTACTATAAATTATATTTTATATTTTATATATTTTATATTAGTATAGAGTTTTTCATCCTGCTATAAGTTTCTCTGAACTGGTACTTTAAAAATATAACTACAATAGTTAAGCATATTACATAGTAATGTATAGTAAGTATTTATTGTTTTAATATTATGAAATCAAAAGAGAGGAACCATGGCAAGTTTAATTTAAATTTAATGTTTTGTACAATTCAACATTTATTTCAATGTAATTAAATTTTGGAACCTTCATAAAAATCTCTATACAAAAAACATTTACATTTTTGACTAGATTATTTTATCCTCAAAACTAGTTGAATATATGAGTGTGTGTATCTTCTAAGTAACTGTGCTAAGAATAAAACTGCTGATATATTACATTACATCTTAAGATTTTTATGTATTTATTTTTGAATTCACACTGTACAGCCAATGATCTACCACATTTACCAAGGGACATTTATGTAAAATATAATTTTGCAATGTTCACATGCAGGGTGTTTGTAGGGTAAATGATTTAGAAGTCATATATACATTATATGTTTAAATGTCTAAATAAAATGTATATTTAAAATAAAAATATGTAAGCATTTGCTTACAATATATGTTTTTATATCACATCCCAGAACCAGTAGTTTGTAAATGAACTACATTATTGTTTGAGGTTAAGTATATTTGGCTATATATGTATAAGTATTTATTATTATTATTATTATTAATTTATTATTATTATAAAAAATATATTGTAATAATATTAATTTTTCATTGACAAAAGTGGGAATGATAGAAGACTTTGGCACTATATAGATACCAGTCTGTTGGTGGTGATCTGATTGGAGGACAGGGTGAAGGGTAGGAGAGGCTTATAAAAACTCACAGACTGTCTAGGAGTTAGACATAGTTAAGTGAGAGTCAGTTGGGAAAAAAAAAAGAAGTGCAGAACTTGAGCGTTTTGGTGTCCATCATGGGAGACACTAAGCGCTGTCTGTTTCTTCTTCTCACCGCTTATGCCTTGGCTAGTAAGTTAACATTTTTTTTAATAAGCTTGAATTTAGCTTTATATTATATTTTCCTTAAAATGACATGGATGGATGAAAGTGATTAAATGTTAATAACATTTACCAAGATACCATTTATTTATTATATTCATTACATATCAAAAATGTATCTAAAATGATAATTATATTGAACAATCTCTTGCCAGTGTATAGGTACATTATAGATATACTACAGTTTATACATGTTTACAAATAAATAGTCTCTGATTGGTTTCTCTGGTACAGTGTGGTAAAAGAAATGCGTTGTTTGTTGTTATAATCTTATTGGTGTACCCAATAATAGATTTTTGTTTATTACTAGTATGTAAAATAAATTCCAAAGCATCGCTCTTGGCCTTCATCTGCTGATCTAAACAACACTTTGAATACAATTATATTAGTTTTCTAGCATATTTTCAGAGGGCTGCTCCATCCCTGAAAAAACCTATATAACAATTTCAAAAGTAACTATTTGTGATTTCATTACTCACATTTCTGCTTCACATTTACTCTTACAGTAACTTATTGTCTGGTTTAAATTCAGAGCACTGTTGTATTTAGTTGATCAAATCAAGAACAGTTATTGAAGTAATCTAGTCAGAAGACAACTTAAACTTTATTCATTTTATTAACAATTTCTGGATTAAATTGAATATATTTTGTTATTGTCCAGAGTCCAGCAGTCAAGCGACTGATGAAGGAGCAGGAGAAGAATCATTATGCCCATGTAAGTTATACATGAAAATCACCTTAATGTTTTATAGAATTATATATATATATATATATATATATATATATATATATATATATATATATATATATATATATATATATATATATATATATGTGTGTGTGTGTGTGTGATGTTCAGTATGTCCTGTATGAGTCTGTGGAATTTTGATTTCTCCATGTCAAGCTGAAATGATATCAACACTTAACCTTTGTACCATAGTTGTTTATGAGTCGAGTGTATTGATGAATGTGTTGACTCACAGAGGTGCCACTCTGTCAGGGAAAAGTCCAAAGTTTTCAGGTCAAAATGCTGATTTGGAACTGTTTATGAACTGGTTGAAAACAACCTATAAACACATCACATGAATTTACAAAAATGACTGACATTATTGTATTTAACATTTTTTTCTGCATACATTAAAATGACATTGTGTCGTTGCATCTCCTCGATCAGCAAAAAAGATACAAATACATAAAAATAATTACAAAATAAAACATAATTATAATAATTAAAAATAGATATATGTTCAAGAGGCTTCATTAGGCATTGTTTACTTATTTTGACCATTTCTAACCATTGTCTCTCTAGTGTCAACACGATTTAGGAACTTCAGAAAATATGTTTATCAGTACACAGCTGAGAGCACAAATGGAGTGCCTGGTACAGCTGACACCAAGAATGGGCCCAGTGTAACTTGTAAGGTATGAAAAAATTTATCAAATGTGAAATGAAAATGTGATAAATAAAAAAAATAGAATACATATTGGCTAAACTTTACATCTTAGATTATGATTATGGTATTGTGGTGTGTTTGTCAGTTTCTGAGCTGTCTTGCTGTAGTTTAAGAATAAATCTATATAGATAAGTCTCTTATATAAGTCATAAAATATGTTAATAATATATTCAATGTCATTATTGTGGCTTTTCTCAATCTCCATTTTTTTTTTCATCTAGGTAGAACTCGAGGTTCCTCAGATGTGCAAATTTGTCCTGCGCACCACTGAATGTGCACTCAGTGAAGTGACTGATATCGATGCTCAGGGTCAGCCTATCTACACATCAACTCCTGGAACTGAGTCCTTCAAAGCAGCTATGGAAAGGTGAAGTGAATGCAGTCAATTTAAGGTTTTAAATGACACGTGACCAGATGGTGTGAAGGATAGTGTATTCTTACTAATGTGGACGGTTTACTAATTTTATTGAATTTCTGGTGTGTTCAGGACCCCCCTAAATTTTGTGGTGGAGCAGGTGGTCAAAGTTTCCATCTATCCTGAAAAGGACGAACCTGAGAATATAGTGAACATAAAGAAAGGAATCATCTCTGCTCTCTTAGTGCCTGTCATTGAGGAAGAGCACAATAGAATAATGGTAAGATTGCTTAGGACTGTAATTGGAACTCTAACTTTATTAATTCTGTTCACCTACAGGCTGATGTATGTATTTTATTTATGTCTCGCCATTGAATACTGTGTATGTTCGTGTGTGTGTGTGTGTGTGTGTGTGTGTGTGTGTGTGTGTGTGTGTGTGTGTGTGTGTGTGGCCATTTCTATGTTATTATTGTAAATGTCTCTTTTTTGTTTTGTTTTAAAAAGGCTACCATACATGGCAGATGCCCAACCGACCTTACTGTCAACTCAAAGAACAGTATAGACACTGATGTCACTGTGGTCAGGGATTTGTCAACATGCAGTCATTTTAATCCTCACAGCCTCCCCACCAGTCCTCTATCACTTCTGTTTAACGTGGTAAGATAGAAATTCAGTGATGGTTACATCCTTTGTAATTTGACTTATAGATTTTATTTTATACATATAAATCTCTCTCTCTCTCTCTCTCTCTCTCTCTCTCTCTCTCTCTCTCTCTCTTTCTCTCTCTCTCTCTCTCTCTCTCTCTTTCTTTCTCTATGTATACACATAACAACATTTCTCTTTACAGAATGGAGTTCTCACCAAGTTCATCACTAGCACCCAGACCTGCAACTATCAGTTTGACAACAAGAAGAAGCACATGACAGAGGCCCAATGCACAGAGAAACACCTTTTTATTCCATTCTCTCATGAGTAAGTAACAATACTCCAGTACATCATAATTCACTAATTTAAACAAATTAAACCAATAGTAATTCCGAGAATTAAAGTGCTAGAAGTTAAAGTTAGTATAAAATCAAAGAAATGCAAGTTGTCGATTCATGACATAACATTCCATGACATGAAACATTTAAATGATATTTAAATTCAAAATAAATTAAAGTCAGGCTAATTAAGACATGCATACATTGAATATATAACTTAAAACTACACATTCTCACACCAAAATCATCACATATTGTACGGATCCCTTGGCGTCACTTTTTGAGGGTTAGGGTTAGTGTTAGTGAGAGCGGGTTAGGGTTTGGGTTAGTTGAGAGTGAGAACGTGTTGCTGAACACAGCAATTTGATATCAGACAGCGAGTGAATTTTAAAATCAAAAATCAATTCCAGAGCTAGATAAATATGACCTCAGGGCACTCTGCTTACATAACACATCAAATTTAAACACCACAGGCTTCGGTTTAGAGTTCTATAGAAGTCTATGGGAATCCCGGCATGTTAAAAATTGATGTTTTTTGTTGTTTATTTTATTAATGCGTACCTTTAGCTTAACTCTAAATATGGCTATTTACTGTGGAGAATAAATTATTATTATTATTTAGTATGAATAAATGATATAAATATTTAATACATATTCTAAATAAATATTTTAAATATTTATTAATTAAAAAATAATTGTGATTTAGTCTCCACAAGTGAGTCTTCAACAGCAGCAGGCCTTTAAGATCTATTATAATTCCACAGATGCTTACTTCTTGTATTTCAATAAATTGTGTATTTTGGTTTTGTTTCGCAGTTTCATTCTATTACTTATTCAATTTTGTTTAATTCCTGAATAACAAAATTATTTTTGTAATTCTACTTAACTAAGACTTCTAACTATTTCTACCATTATGTTTAGGGGCCAGTCCGGTGTTTCTTCTGAAGTGAAACAGAGTCTGGTTTTGCAAGAATCAGTGAAGAGTAACAACAGGATCTTTAACACAGATGGTATGTATGTATATTGTATAATTTCATAGTAACATATGAATGACAGTTTAAAATAAAATTAATGAAAGACATTTACTGGCATGGTTTGTGTTTCCTAATAGCAAATGTATTCAAGCTTTCCCTCTCCTTATGAACCCTTACTTGTGCATTTTTTTGGTGTTTCTTTGCATTCTGTTGTAATACTCCTTTACAAAATACATAAAGTATAACAGGTCTGTATTGGACATTAAAAGATTAATTTGCACACAACTTGCTCTTCAACTACTGTCCCTCTTTTAATCAATACAAAGTTATTCTGAATAAAATCCTCAATCCAATGATTAAACGTTTCTATTTCGAAGGCAAGTAAACAAACCCATTCACAGATTTCACTGGCTAAATGGTTTGATGGAGATAAAAATAATGATATAAATAATATCTTAGCCAAAATGAACACCAATTGGAGATTTTGTGTTGATTGGGTATTTTTGAGGGAATATTTTTTTGGTACAACAGTGTTCAATCCCTAATTCAGTTCCATACACCTGTGGTCTTGTGTTGAGCATCTTAGTAATTTTTAAAGTAAAAGCCATAAGTGTTTTAGCCATAAGAACCTCTCGATATTTCTATATAGAACAAGGTTTCCATATTAGAGAATGTTCCAAGATGCAAGACGCAATTAGGGTTCCTTTCTTTTCATTTTAAACAGGCACATCTGAGAAAACACTTTTCCAAGAAGAAATGGAAGACACATCTTTTATCCAGAACAAAGAGGACATAGTTACCTTGATGAAAACACTTAATGAACTACCTCGTTCAGGCAAGAATCAGGAGAGGGCACGTCTGTTCCATAAACTTGTTTCCCAGATCCGTGGAATGAAGAACGAGACCTTGTCTTTGGCTGTTAAGGAGATGCTTGAGATTTCCAAATGGCTGACCTGGCAGACTCTGCTCCAGTGTGGAACCAATGAATGCACCAGTGCCATTCTGCAAATCCTGAGAGGTTTCAGTGAACCTGCATGGGAAGTAGATGCCATAATGTACGCTATGAGTCTTCTGCCACAAGCTAGTCCACAGCGCCTCAGAGACATGCTTAGTACGGCCCAGCATCGACAGAGCAAGCCCATCATGTACGCTCTTGCTAACACAGTGAAAAAGTGAGTCATTTGTTTGTTTTTTTATTTATCTTCCTCACGTTTCCTCATGTAACCTTATTTAATATTTTATACTTAATGGATTATTCTGAAAATGATTTTAGTTTTCCACTGAATATGTTTAAATGTGTTTTATAGATTCTCTGAATATCAGGCAACTAATGTTCCTGAAGTAAAAGAGGTGGCAGAGTTCATGGAGTTTATGCTGGGTGACTGCTCAGGAGACGAGGACAAAACCTTTCTCACACTGAGGGTAAAACACAATATTTTAGCTTGCATTTCTTAGCAGAATTTGCATTTAGATAACCACTGATATTTTAGATAAGTATACATATACAATTATTGAGAATAAGACTAAACAGGAATGTTCTGCAGGTCATTGGTGTCATGGGAAAATACATGGAGAGATTTCCATCTCTAAAGTCTACTCTTGTAAGCTGTATGCGCCAGCAGGATGCTTCTGTGTCAGTTCAAAAATCAGCCATCCATGCTTTCAGACTGATTGAACTCGACTCTGATGTAAGTCAAATCTATAACTGAACAATACATTTGACATTTTTTAATTTATATTTTTATTCTCATAAAATGTCTTAAATTTCAATGTCTTTATTTTTATTTTTTATGTTTTGCCATACCTGCCAGGTGACTAGCGCCCTCTTACAGCAGTACCAGGACACTGAAGCCCCCACCCAGAAACGTATTGCTGCATATTTAATATTAATGAAGAACCCTGATGTTGTACAGAAGGTGCTGAAGACACTGAAAAATGAGAAAGATCTACAGGTCAAGAGCTTTGTTGTGTCTCATATCACCAACCTCTTGGATACTGAAGACCCAAATCTTCAGACGTATGTTTGGCATATTTGACTATATATTGTATTAATTTACATAATATAATAATTGTTTTTTTTATGTTTACGAACACAGTTTACAGACATGCAGTAGAACTACAGTAATATATTTAAAACATTTTAGAGTGTTGCTGCTACAAATATTTTTCTTGTTCTTCAGTTAAAATCCATAAATGTTAACATTCATATATTTGAGAAAATGTGAAATTAGTAAAAAAAAAAATAAAATCAACTTTGATAAACACATCAATACATATTTACACCATTTTCTCTTCATGTGATACAGAGCAAAGGATTACATTAAAAAAGCCTTGGAAAGTGATAAGGACTTATCTCCTATGGACTTCACAAAGTTTTCTCATAATAACAAGATTCATGTTCCATGGACTGGTTCTGTAGAGAGCAATGTCATCTTTGACTCTGCCAGTTACTTGCCCAGAGAAGTAACACTGGCAACCACTCTTGATAATTTCAACTTGGAGCTACTGGAGGTATTGTTTTATCCTGTTAAATCGAATAAGGACACATAACATTTATTTTTTAAATGTCCTTAATTAAATGTCCTCCATTTGTTTTTTTGTTTTTGTTTGTTTTGTCTAGATTGGTCTGGAGAGTGAGGGCTTAGAGCCAACCATTGAGGCCCTGTTTGGCAAAAATGGTTTTTTTCCTGATACTATCTCCAAAGCTATGTACTGGACAAATGATCAGGTTCCACCCCAAATCAGCAAGGTTCTCGAAAAATTGATTGCTCCTTTGAAAGGAAGCAGGATGAAAAGAGAGGTATACCAGAAATAAGGAACATATTCTATAAGGTATTTTTTAATTGAAATAGGTTTTACAGACCTGTGTCTCCACAGATATTCCAGAACACTTTGGAGCAGATTAAGGACAATTTTGAAAATTTAAGGGAGGGCCTCAAATCCCTTAAAGACAATAAAAATTCCCCTAAAGCCATGGCCTATCTCCAGCTCATGGGAACAGAATTGGGATACATGAAGATCAGCGAACTCTCTGGCCTTTTTGAAAATCTGATGACATACAAAAACAATTTCTACAATGCCTTTTTTTCACAAGTATGTACCATTACACCACTGACATAATTATACCTCAAAAAAATATACCTGATACACCATTTAAAAAGAATCTACAAACTAACCTCTCTAATGTATGCAGTTTCTGCCAAATCTGTTAAATGGGAAAGATAAAGAGGTTTATGCCCACTACATGTTCCTGGATGAAGCCTTCACCCTACCCACGGGTTCTGGCTTCCCACTGAAGTTTTCTTTGGCTGGAATATTTGCCCCTGGTGCAACCGGAGGCCTGAAGTTTGAACGTGGCATGGTAAACTTCAGACTAGAGTCTTAATAAATAGCCTGAATTTAATCTAAAGCCTTAATCTTAGTCAGTTAAGTAGTTACATTTTTGGTAGCATACTGTTATAATTACTTTCTGAGATTAATTATACTGTGTATATAATGATGACACTATTCAATGGCAAATGATATGCTAGTTAAATATTGTTGGTGTTTTGTGCAAACCTTGAAAAAATCTTGGTGTTGTGCAATAACAGATGCTGGCATTTGATTGTAATATTTTCTGTTATTATTAACAGCAACAACTCACATTCAGGCCATCAATGGGAGTGGAGTTTATTTCCCAGATGGGCATCTATTTCCCTGAATTTATAGATGCTGGAATTAGAATGCACACAAACATTTACCATGAAAGTAGCCTGAACTCCAAACTTACAATGAGTGACAACCAAGTCAAGCTTTCCATCCCTGTGACAAAGGAAAATACTCAATTACTAAGCATCAGGTAAGATTTAAAAAGAAAACAACCATAGTTTTAAGAGTGCAATACACTCATTAGATGTGCAGGTTGCAAGAAGAAGCCACATAAATAAACTCTGTGATAAATCTATCAAAAATGCTTAGAACTGATGGATAGTCTTATAAAAAATAAACTATTCTCTGATCTTCCGCATTCTGGTGAATGACAAGAGGATTCTGTTTTTGTGTCAAATCATATTTGATCTCCAGTGAAAGCTTCCTTCATGCAAAATTTACCACAATTTGATGTTTTCCAGAAACAAGAAGGGCAGTATTTTTAAAGCATAATGTATATATTACATCAATATTTAGCAAGGTCTAGGAAGAAACTAGCAAAGATTAATACTACCTCAAAAAAAATTGGGCAAAATCAAACTGGTTGGCTTTTTGGAAATGTACTAGTGTTTCATTTAGTGTAAAGGAAAGATGGAGTGTTTTTTTTATTTATCTGTGACTTTATGGAAGATGTTCAGCTAGAAATGGAGACGTTTCAGACCAAAGAACATGAACAACATTGTTTTAAATGTGATGTAAATGTATGTATGACTAAGATAAATGAAAAAGTAATCTTAATAGCATATAGATTTAGTTAACATTCCACACAATTATACAATGCTTTAACTGAATCCGTTTTATTCATAATCTTTATTTGTGTCTTTATAAACAGAAATGAGCTCTTTTCAGTGACTTCCACTTTGACGAAGAAAGTGTCTCCTAATGAGGAACAGAAAACTGACTCTACACAATGCAGCCCAATTCTACCTGGAATGAATTACTGTACAATGCTTAATTACTATAACCTCAACTCTGCTCATTCCCCCTACTTCCCCCTAACTGGAGAAAGTGGGTAAGTAGGCTAAAACCAAACATGGCAATACTGAAACTGACACTGCATTTATCATCACTTTAAAAAAAATGTTGATAATTTGGATATGTTTTAAATAATTAATGATTCCATATCTTTGCATGACTAATATGGCAAATTTACCACAATGATAAGTAAAATCATATAGGCCCCATAACAATGGTGTCATCTTAATACAAATTAATTGCTGCTTTAAAACCTTTAAACCCTTTAAATACTACAAGATTTATCAGCGATACTTTTAGGTTGTTGATCATACTGTAATGCATGGCAGGTGAAAGAGAATTTAAAGAACCACCCCAAATTACAGACAATTAAATAATGATTAAAATAAAATGTATTTACTGGTTACATCCTGAACCTTAAAATGTGTCAATGGAATGGATTAATCAATGTATAGATGTCTGTATGGATTAATCAATTCAAAACCATAAAAAAATAAATAATTAATTTCAAAGTGTGTTACATATGTGGAGAAAACACTGGTTTTTAGCAAGTTTCTCCGAATGTACCATTAGGTTTGCGATGGTACTTCAGCCAACTGGTGATGTATCAGAATACACAGCGACTGTCTCTTATGAAGTCCTGAAGGAGGGCAAGGAAGGTCGTCATAAGGTTGACTCACTGGTTGTTTCACTTAAGGCTGAGGGTAAGTCATTAAAGATGTTTATTAGTGTTGAATGTTTACATCTGAATGAGATCATTAGCCAATTATAAAAACGTTCTTCATGAAGTTGATTTGATGTGTTACAAGTTAGAAAATCTTAAGTCTTGGATTAAAAATCTATATTCTTTGTATTCAATTTCTCTTCTTCCTATTAGGCACCACACCTACAGTAGCTACTGCAACTTTAAAATACAACCGTAACAGGAAAATCTTTACAGGCAACCTTCAAATACCAGACTTTGCTGTTGAGTCTGGTATTAGACTGGCAGTCACAGATGCCACTGTAAAAGGGAAAAAAATGAATGGTATTACAATTGATGTAAACAACAGGAAGAATCTTCAAATGTCCTTGGTTGGACTTGCCAGGTACAGTGTAGGAGACTGGAATTTCAAATTGCAATAATACCACTGAATTCACTTTTTGTACCACACATTATATTATATTTTCTTAATTAAAATCTAAATATATGGTCAGTTATTTAATATCACCACTTTATACTAATAATTCCACAAATAATTCTAATAATAGTTGTTAATAAAGTTGTAAATATGAATCACTCATATGACTCAAGTCAGGGATATGACTTTGTCTGTGTCTGTAAGCAGAATGGAGTCTATGGAAGATGGGATGGTAATGCTGAAGATGGCTGTCCCTGCTCTACAGCTGGATGCCTCTACCACTGCTAGTCTGAAGAAAACAAATGGCCTTGTATTACAACTTGAAACAGCTTTCAACATCCCAGAGACTTCATCATTGCAGAAAACCATTCTTAGATATGGTATTGCAATCCCATATGAATTTTCTCTATTTTAACATGATAATTGCATGATGAATTTTTATGCATTGGGCATGATGCACTGTGTTTTGCAGATGAGAACAAGATTGAGCTGGAGTTTAAGTCAGATGTGAATTCTGCAGCTACAAAACAAATCCCAGACCTTGAAAGCTACCGTAACCAGCTACAAACGTTAATTGATGACATCCTTGATCAAAAGGTGGCTAAAACTGATATGAAACTTCGTCATATTGTTTCAAAGGGTATAGAGGTAAGTGTTTTAAAACTCATTTATTTTAGGATATAATTTTTTATTAGACATGGTAAGTTTGATTAGCCAAGCAATGTAATTGTTTTTCTTCCATCCATTTGACAGTTGAATTGTTAGATTGCTTTATTGAAAATCCTGATCATGTTATAAGGTCAAAATGTATTGATATAAATACTGTTGTGCAATTTTATATTATAACTTTTTAGATCTGAACTATTTTATTCTGCATCTTCAGGCAGGTAACATTTGGCTTGAAAAATTTGGAGGAGACATTCCATATGTAAAGAATCTAAGGAGCAAGAGATACATCCCAGAGCTCGCTCTGCCCTCTATACCAGAGCAACTGTATTTCAATACGTGAGTATTTTATTATTTTATTACATCATAAATGCCACAAGAATTCAAATAAAATACTTGAAATACTTGTATTTTTTATTTACTTTGTGACTAAAAATAACTAACAAAAACCTTGTTTTAAAGAAGTTTTGTCTCACTTTTTGTTTTTTTAGTGAAGCACTCTTCCGGTATGAGTTCAACAAGCACAAAATATTCTTCTCACTGCCTCTTCCACTTGGAGGGATGTCTTCTGCAGATCTAAACATCCCCTCTGTGTTAACACTCCCTCCTATTAATGTGCCATGCCTTGGGCTGAATGTGGGTGAAACTAAGTACAGGACCCCTCATTCATAATCGCTCAGAACTTGGACTTGTCATTGCCCATGATTGGCATTGGAGAGGTTTCTGCTAAAATGAACAGCAACTTCTATAATTGGGAAGGCTCATTCCAAGGGGGGAATTATACTAATGATGTTCCCAGCTACATTGCTAAGTACAAAGTTATGGCTACCAGTCCTGTGACACCTCTTTCTTATAAAATTGAAGGTACTTTAATTATTTACATGTCACTAAGTAAACTGTTTGGTATATATTAGAATGTCAATTCAAATATTATTTTTTTTCCCTTCATCAAGGTACAGCTCTGGCAACTGGCATTTTGGATGACAATGTTAAGATCCTCGTGAATGGCTCCTTGAACCACAACTTTCTTGATGCTAGTTTCAGTTTACTTGAAAGCAAGACTGGTACTGACAAGTTTAAGGAAATGTTCAAGTTTGAAGCAACAAGCCCATTCGGACTAGAAACCTCCCTGTATTATTCTAGTCAAGCATCTAGCACATTATCTGAGCTAACTGGAGATGGAGATATTTATGGAGTCTTTAAAATAGGACCCCTTTATGCCAACACCACATATACCCAATCTTTCACTATTGATGTCCTCAAAGATGAAGGAAAAGGAGAATCTGTCTTGAAATTTGACTCCTCATTCATCCAGGGTCAAACTGTGACCAAGGGAGAATATCGCAACAATGAGTTGTCCATTGTGTCCAAAACAAGTGCGCTACAAGATATTCTGAAGCATTTAGCTGAAGTGAAATACAAAAATGGCCAATTGTCTTTGAAGTCAGATGCTAGCATTACAGCACTGGAAAAAGCACTTCGTGTTCAAACTGATGTACAAATGACAAAGAAAGGAGCCAGATTCAAATTCGAGACCCAGGCTGATGATGCTGAAAATCGAGCATACTCTGTGTTCATGGGATCTCTGAATGACAAAGGACTTGAAGTGAACTTGGATGGTTTGCTAAACTTTGAAAATAGTCATGGAACACACAAAGGAACACTTACTATTGGAACGAATGGCTTGGCTACAAGTTTTACAACAACATATCAATGTAGCTCAATGACATTTGAGAATGTCTTAACTGCTGGTATTGATGGGCTGGATGGTGCCGCCATTTCTCTTATGACTAAAGCATTAGGCCAGGACAGTATGTTAGAGTTTAATGTAAAGGGCAAGATCTCTAAAACTGAGGTTAAATTAAACAGCATTTTTAAAGGCAATGCTTTTGAGGGTGATGCAAGAAACACACTAAATTTTGTTCTGGATAAGCATGGGCTTACTGCCTCCAACACTATGACAGGCACCTTACAGAAAATGAAGACTGAAAGCACTCATACACTGACTATAACTCTATGGACTTTGGCATTCCATTCCAAAACAGACAATCTAATCTGCAATGGTGCATCATACAACCATGATATCAAGATTGACATGAAGCCTTTTGTTACCTCTGTGCTCTCAAACAGTAAAGTTGAGATGTTTGACATCACCTTAAGCAATGACGGGTCTCTAAAGTTGGAGCCTTTAAAGTTGGAGGCAACGGGAAGCATTACTGGCAAATACAAAGAAGACGTGATTAAAACCATTTGTGGAATCAATTATTTTGATCTGAGTGGCTCAATAAAATGTGACTCAACTGGAGAAGTTCTGGGATCCCAGATCAGGCAGAATGTTGAACTGGAATTTGCTGGACTGTCCTCAGTTTTTAAAAGTGAGACCCGTTTAAATTCCAGAGCTTTGCACCTTGAGAATGTCATCCGAACAATGGCAGTACCATTTAGCCTTACTGTTGATGCCATTTTGAATGCTGATGGTTCATTAAATTTGTATGGTAAGCACACTGGGCAACTCTATAGCAAGCTCCTGTTGAAGGCAGAACCTTTTGCAATTGCCAAGTCTCATGACTGGAGAGCCTCTTCCACACATATGTTACCAAATGGGAATTCAGCAGAAACTCACATTGAAAACAAACTTGATGGCTTGTTGATCCCCAATGAGCAGTCTATTTTCTGGAAATTCAAGTCAAAGTTGAATAACCATGCATACAATCAAGACATCAGTATTTACAACAAAGAAACAGATATGGGAATACAGCTCTCTAGTGTGGTCAACACAAATCTATTGTCTGGAGAATCAAGTGACAATGCTTTGGACACCCAGGAATTCAGCATCTCTGGTTTCCTCAAGTATGACAAAAACAGTGACTGTCACATCATTGATTTGCCCTTCATTGAGAACCTTCCTGCCACCTTTGAGAAAATGAAGACCTCACTTGTGAATATTCTTGAGTCCCTTCAGCAGTACCTCAATGGCTTGGATATCAATGATCTGGTCAGGCAGTTCAGAGAGAACTTGGAAAAAGTCCCACAAAATGTGCATTACTTCATGGAAGAACTTGATGTAGAGACCAAATTAAACATGGCAAAGGATAAGGTGATTTCTATGGCACATGATTATGCAGTTACCTTGAATGATTTAGAAGAATCAATGGAGAAACTTAAGATAGCTTCAGAAAAAGCCTTAATTGATTTGGCTGTAACAATAAAAGACATTAAAACCCAAATAAAATATTTTATTGAAAGTAGATCATGGACAAAAATTCTGGAAATAATTGGAAATAAGCTAAAAACATTTGATGAAATATATGGCATTACTAGTACAATCCATAAAGTCATTGATGCATTTGAAGATGTAATTAGTCAAATTGATCTGCAAAAGTTACAAGATGGCAGCATGACTTGGTTGAAAAACCTGGATGCTAAGTATGATATTAGAGCAAAACTTCAAACAATTTTGAGTGAACTAAAGCAAGCAGTAGATGCCTTTGACATTACAAAATTTGTTCAGGATGTGATCAACTATATCAACTCATTTGAACTGGAGCAGTATGTGAATCAGCTGTCTGATCACATCCCAGCAGAAGACATCGAAAAAGTGATTGATTCCATGAAGGATATCATTGTCAACTGGATTGAGGAATACGAAGTTGTGGGAAAAATCAATTATGCTTACTCAAAATTGGGCGAGCTGTTTCAGAGATATGAAATCAAGAAGAGGATGGAAATTGCCGTAGAACAAGCTACCATTCTTATTAAGCAGTACAAAATCGACAAGACTGTTGTGGCAGTGGTGGAGACTTTGAAGTCAATTCCATTTGAATACTTTTCAGACAAGACCATGGAACTACTTAATGTTATTGTAAGTAAACTGAAATCAGTTGACATTAAGCAAAACATGAATGATTTAAATATGTATATCCAAATGATTGCTATGAATCTCAAGAATTTTGACTACAACGAATTTGTCAAGGAAGCCAATGAGAATATCAACAAAGTAAACAATTATATTAATGAACAAATAATACTTTATGAAATTCCACAGAAAATAGAGGCATCCAGAGAATTTCTAAGAGAGATGTATGCCTCTACTGTAAAGTATTTAGAGCAATTGAAAAGCACTAAGGTAGCTGAGCTTTATAGGATGATGAAGGGTGTAATTGACAGAACAGTTTACAAGGATATCAAACTGAAGATCCAGGACACCCTCGAAGATATGAGACAGAGAATCTCTGACATGGACATAAGAGATGAAATCCTTGTTTACTTGGAAAGAGCAAGTGAATCCTACAAGAACATGCTTGCCTACATCTCATCACATTTGCATAACTTGATTGAACTTATACAGAAGGTATCTGATGAGCATGAAATTCTTACTCAAATTCAACAAGCTGTGGAAGAAGCTATCAGTTTTCTCAAAATGGCACATATTGAAATATCGGATTTTACAATTCCATTCACCACACTTCATGTTCCTGCTTTTGACATTAACCTGAGTAAACTTCAAGATATCAACATTCCATCTGTGATAACAATACCCGAATTCACAATCATGGATGTGATCCATGTTTCATCTGTCTCCATTAGCATTGAGGAAATTAAGCAGAAGATCATTGAATTCATTGATCAGATCAAAGCAATTGAAATTCCAGAGCTGGATCCTGAGGCCACATTTGGTGACTTAAAAGCACTGTATTGGTATTACCTGCCTGACTTTACTCTTGGAGAGATCAGACTTGTGGAGTTAAAGATCCCAGAAATAATCATACCGAAATTAAATCTGGAGAATTTTGAGATCACTATGTTGCCCATTCCTGAAGTCAAGCTGCCTCGTATTTCACTACAGCCATGTTTACCTGCTTTTGGAAAGCTATATGGAGAATTCCGATTCAATTCACCACACTACACAGCCATGACAGCTGCAGCAATTCAGAATACAACAACTACAAGCTTAGAGCCACAGTTCAAAGCCACCCTGACTTCCACTGTAAAGTCAACATTAGAGGTTCTTGGTTACTCTTTGGAGGCAATGCTTCAAATTGAAGCCCCTAAAATGAAAAAAATGGTGATTAGTGAGACCATAAAAGCCAACCACATGGCTTTTACTATCAATCATGAAGGTTCACTTACTTTCAGAGGCCCTTCAGCTGAGGCAACAGTAAAGACAGAGGCAAAGTCTACAAGTGAAATTTACAAAGCTGCCTTAACAAACAGTATAGGAGTTGTTCTAAAGAATGGAATATCTGTGAATATGGACACAACCTACAATCATGACCTGAACATCCCCTCTATGAAAATCTCAAGTCAAGCCACATTCACAAAAATGCTGCAGCTCAATTTGAATCTGGAACCATCTCTGTGACTTGCAGAAATGTGGGTAATGGGAAATGGTCAATCAAGGACTATGCTGATGAAGGCATTCACAAGAGCAATCTAGACTTTAGTGTCAACGTAGGTACTGCAAAGCTAACCTTTGATGGTGAAACAAACAGCAAAATCCTGAAAGCAAAACAATCAGTCAAGGCTGAATCTGTCATCCTGAGTCATATTATCATTGATGTAAGTGCTGAGACAGAGACACCCTTCATGAAGAAAGATTTGATAAGTCTGACAGCTAAAGCCCAAACAGAGGGTCTCAGAATTGAACTAACAGCCTCACACAATGCAGAACTGACTGGAAGAGTCAGTGGAACCATATCAAATTCTTGTGAATTTCTGGCCCAACCATTTGAGATAATTTTTGACTGCAAAAATAAGGGAAGCTCCAAATTAGTCTTGCCTCTTAAACTAACTGGAAAGCTTGATCTCCAGCAAGATTATAAGATGATTGTGAATTCTGAGAAACAACATGTATTTTGGGTGGGTTTAGCTCGATTTAACCAGTACAAATATAACCACAAATTCACTTTAGATAACAATGAAAATGATGCAGGCCTCTATGTATCAGTTGATGGTGAGGCTAATCTTGACTTTTTGACTGTCCCACTAACTATTCCAGAAATTACACTGCCATACTTTGAGACTAAAACACCCATGATTAAAGACATTTCTTTGTGGAACGATTACGGCCTGAAAAACCTACTGACCATACCTCAACAATCAATTGACATTGATTTTAAACTCCAATACCAAAAGAACAAGGACAAACACACTTTCAACCTAGATCTGGAACCCATCTATGAATCTATTAAAGAAAATGGTAAAATCTTAGGAGTACACTTTGAACTTGGGCGAGACAAAATCTTTGATGCCTTAACAAATTCTTATAATCAAGCCAGGACCCACTTTGAAAAATTCAATATTGACACATCAAAACAGCCCCCAAAGCACTTCACTGTTCCTGGATACACTATACCTGTGTTAAATATTGAAGTATCAGCCTTTAGAGTTGAGCTGCCTGCAGTCAGCTATTTCATCCCCAAAGAGGTTAGCACACCAAGTTTCAAAGTTCCTATGATAAGTTTTTCAGTGCCCTCTTATACTCTTGTACTTCCATCTCTAGAATTGCCAGTCTTGCATGTGCCTGAGACCCTCCGGGAGCTGACACTACCTACATTCACATTACCAGATATTCAGAACAACATCATGATACCTGCTCTAGGAAATGTGACCTTTGACTTCTCATTCAAGTCACCTGTCATTACTGTGAATGCTAATGGTGGCCTCTACAACCAGTCTGATATTTTGCTCAAGTTGGGAGCATCTTCCTCCTCTGTGTTTGAGTTCCTTAAGGGCAAACTTGATGGCACAACCAGCTTCACAAGAAAGAGGTGTCTGAAAGTGGCTACAACTCTGTCACTGGAGCACAAAAATGCAGCATTTAACCATGACAGCAGTTTCAGTCTCACCAAGAGGAGTATCGAGTCTTCCCTAGCAAATATTATCAAAATCAACCTGCCCGTTTTCACAGTGGATTTAAATCAGCAACTTCGCGGAAATACCAAGACCAAACCCAATCTTGCCTCAAATACGAAGGTTGAATATGCTTACACCCTCCCAACATTTAAAACCGAAGGAAAAGGAAACATGCAACATGATCTTGAGCTTGAAGCACTCTCATCCTATTTCTCAGTGGAGAGTTCTTTGAGGGGAAAGACAGACGGAACAATAATGGAAAAGGGACATTTTTCAGAATCCTTTGACAACAATGCAATAATATATCTAAATGCTAATGGTCTACGTTTCACTGTAAAAACAGCTTTGTCCTCTGATTTTGATTATAAAAAGGCTAAAATCTGGAATGTGGATATGACTGAGAACCTAGAACTTGAGGCTGCTCTTAGACGAATTTATGTTACAATGAATTACACAAACAACAATGAGGTAAATATTGTCTCTTTTTCAACCAATGGAAAGCACTCTGCAAAGGGAACTTTTGAGTTTATTCCACTGACAACCCTGTCTTCTAGTATAAATATTGATATTTCACAGCCATCTAATGTTGGTCTTGCAAATATAATGGAGAACGTGGATCTAGCTCTCACCTCAAGTAACCAGAAGTTAATTTGGAAAAGCAAGGAACAACTAGCATCATTTACACATTCCAGCGATATGATGCTGTCCAACGATCAATCTGAGATACGGATGGATTTTGCACAATTTGTTGAAGGTCATCTTGCATTTTTGAAGTATATCAGCTTACCTATTTATCAAAAAACACTATGGGATGTAATGAAGTTTGATGAGACCACCAGCCCTAACCAGTTACAGTCCCTTAAAGTTGCTACTGATTTAGTGTACACCAAGAGTATGGATGGAACACTGTTTTCACTGCCTGCAAAAGTATTTGAAAATGGAGTCGTATTTAACATTCCAAAAACCACACTAGCAGTACCTAATTGGATGAAGACGATTCCACAGACTATAAGAGAAATGGATGAGCGACTTGAAAACGTTGATATGCAGGATTTTATTTCTATCCCACCTGTCATAACTGTTCCAACTTTTGATGTGCCTCTAACAACCCTTCAAGTGCCATCCTTTACCTTAGATCTACAAAACCTGAAAGTTCCAGATTCTATCAGCATGGACACTTTTGATATAATTTTGCCCGGATTGCCAAAGGTCAAAGTTCCCAGCTTTGAAATCAACACAAAATACATGAAAGACAAAATGGCTTTCCTGCTTTTGAAATTACCTCAATACGAAGTCATAATTTCACCATTTACCTTGCCTAAATCTTTCACCATTGGTGAACACACTTTCAACCTGGATGACCCTATTAAATCACTATGCAATTTTGAGATGCCCGCTATAACAATCCCAGAACAGAAAATTGAGATCCCAGAGATATCACTCCACTTACCTGTTAGTGTATTTATTCCATCTTTTGGTGCCCTCTCCACCTCTGTCAAAGTTTCCTCTCCAATTTACACTAATACATGGACTGCAAAAGTAGAGAACACGGATCCAGGCTTTGTTTACACACTGAAGTCTTCATGCACATCCACCATGACCTTCTTATCATATGACCTAGAAGGTAATGATTGATTTAAACATTTTATGACATATATATTAAGACAAGCTAATTGTAGGGTAAGTAATATGCTAACCATACTAAATACTATTATGCACATTCTTTTTAAGCTGTTGCCACTGTCTTATTGGATAATGGAGCTATGAGTCTGGATGGAAAATGTACCTTCACCCACGATGATGTAAAGGTGAACTGGAAGCACGATCTCCATCAGAATCTGAGGTAATGATGCCATCATTTTTTCAACTCTTCCATGTCATATTTTTGTTGCTAATTCTTTTAATATTTCTCTCTCAAGACCCCCTAATAACTGGGAACGATTTGAAGATTAAATTTGGTTTTATGAATTGTGAACTGACTTTTGAAAACAATACATACATATCGCATGGCACTTGCTATGAATTTAATTTATTTTTGTTTGAAATGAAAAAAAACAATGAATCTTGTTTAATTTCCTATTTTACAATATATTTCTCTATGCAGAATTAAACGTGAGGAGCCTTCTGCCTCAAGGTAACTGTGCATAATTATCATTATTTTAACTTAATTTACAGTATTTCAGAAATAAAAGTCAATCAGTTTTAGAAAATAAGCAGAAGTCCAAATCATCAGATGCTGATTATATTTCACAGAGCCCCAAAACACACTCTGGACATTGATGTAACAAGCCAAACCTTTGCCGATGTGAAATTCCGCTACGCCTCCCACAATAATGGTATCACATCTTCAGTATCCTACCCAGATGGCTTTGTTGGATTTCAGTTAACAAGAAGATCACCATCTCAGTATTCTGCAAAAATCTTCACCAGATCCTTGGTAAGAAAGTTGTCTCATTTGTTTAGGATTGGTCTAACAATTTGATTTGATGTGATTTGATCTTGCATGACAAGAATTATACAATATGAAACCCTAATCTAAAGATCATTTTCATAAAAATGTCTTCTTTCTTTGCATATGCAGTCATCTCCTGACAAGGACACTGACCTGCTGAGTTTCAAAGTTATTCTTAAGAACTCTGAAAGGCTGAATCTTCAGACTAGCTGGCAACTTGATGGGTTCTTTGACTTGGTGAATGGGATTAAAGTCAGGCTGCCTGATATGGCAGGAGCACTTTATGAATTTGTCAACAAATATCATAAAGCTCACTTTGGCCTTGACCTTAATCGTGCTGCTATAAAGCTTAAGAATGCTATAGCAAAGAATATTGATAGAGCTTACAGTAACATCCCCAGAGCACTTGATGCAATTCAGAACTTAGTTGAACACCTGAGCCAGCAGAGTAAAGCAGTGATGGAGAAAACCATAAAGAGTATGCCAGAGATCAACTTCCAGGATGTGATCTCTCGTGTTTCTAACAGTGTTAGAGAACTACTTAAGCACTATGAGTCAAATGCCAGGGTCTTGCTTGATGCTGTAATGAAGTTCCTTAGTGATACCAAGTTTCATTTGCCAGGTTTGGAAGAGAAGCTCACTGGTCAAGAGTTGTACTACAAGATTAGGCGGTCTGTTTCAATGGCAGTCAAAAGAGCTGCAAATAGATTTACCATCCTCATGGAGAGTATAGCTGATGCCATTGAAAGTTTTGTTATCAAAATTAATTTCAATCTTCCCAATACAAATGTAGTTGTTAATGGTAAAGATATTTTGAAGACTCTAAAGACAGCTGTGAAGGCCACTCAGTATCGCATTATTCAAGCAATGAAGGAGTGGGAAGGTCTGAAGCTGGAGAACCTGCTGCAGAAAATAAGTGACCTTGTAAAACTTTGCATCCAGAGGACAGGGGAGTTTATTACCTCTTTAAAGGCAGAGAAACTAGATGATTTTTCTAATCATCTAAAGGGAATTTACACTGAGGCCAGCAACACACGGGCTATGCAGGAGTTTGCCAGGCAGATACAAGTGGCAAAAACAAATGCAGTTGTGTACAAAGACAAAGCACAATTGAAGGTCCAGGAGGTTTACAATGAGCTCTCCATGGAGAAACTTAACTCAGAGATCAGTGAATCAATTTCAGTTTTAGAGAACCATCTTCGAGCCAGCATTGAAAATGTAATTGACTATTCAAAGAATGCCTCACAGCATACACAGCCATACATAAAGTTAACCAGCAAAAAGGTAGATGTAGATATTCCACTGCCTTTCTACTGGAATTCCTTCAGTGAATGGCCAAGTATGTCTTAAATGTTCAGATTTTTAATGCTTTTTTTGTGTTATTTTCTTTTATAAACTGTTCAGTGTTAAAATGTTGTAGAAATGTTGTTATGCTTATAAAAACATTATGGTCGAATGTATGTTTATAATTTGTTGATATGTTTGTGTAACTCTAAGCCAAAACATATGACCTGATTAAAGTTTTCAAAAATGCGTGATGTTTTCTTGATGTTTCTTTTGTTTAAATATAATTTCATACACTACGCATCCAATAACAAGTCACCACCTGGATTTAAATAAGCAAATAGATAAGCACCTCACATTGGATAATTACTGCATGGATAATTATGTTTCAGCTGGCAACAAGTTATTTAACTGATGCAGTAAGTACATGAAACGTTTGTGGAATTAAATCGGAAGAAACAACAGTAGAACTCACGGCTATGTTTTTTGACTTATGACTTCTTTTTTGGACGGGCAGTGTATTATGGAGAACAAGTATTGTATGTATTTTGAATCCAATTCAAGACTAAAGACTTTTAAGAAACCAGTGATTCAAAAGACATATAACATATTCCTTTTATACTGTAAAAAAATCTTGAAATTTCATAACATTTATTATGTAATATTTATTTAACAATAAAAATATATGTATTATTAGGGGTTCAGGCATGTGCAGAAACCTATTGTTATTGTAGGGATTAATATTATTATTATTATTATTATTATTATTATTATTATTACACGCTAAAACTGATCGTGCAGACCAAACATAAAGCCTAGAGACTTGAAACTAGGCCAGATTGTAAAACTCAAATTGTGGAGATTTTGTCAAAGTATCAACCCCATTGGCCAAAGGGAATGCTACAGTCCAAAAAAACATTATTTCAGACATTTTTGGCATTAGACTGAAGTTTTATATCCTTGCAATCCTTAGGCCAAAACAAAGGAAATGCTTATTGCCGGATTCGCTTTATGAAGTCTTTTTTCTGCAAAATGTAGTTATGTGCAAAATCTACTTTTGCAAACTAGTCACTGTGCAGATATTGTGTTTTTCAAGTGTATAAATTATTGTATATTGTACAATTTTGGAAAAAATACACTCAACCTTAATATCATTTGATAGATCTCCTCATGCTGAGCAACGTTACTTCAAGGACCATTGCTGTCAATCAAATTGTTTATGAATTATTCCTAATTATGTTATAAACCTACTTTTGTAGACTAGTCTTAGGGTTTTCATCCAATCGGAACCCAACCGGTGCAGAAACGCTCTCCAGACAGTGAACAAAGAAAAAAATAATTACACTTTAGACTTACTGTCACAAATGTTCGAAGTAGGCGGGGCCACTTTACTAAAATGGCTATAACTACTTAATGGGAATGAAATATCTTCAAACATGGTAAATGTGTATGAGCTCAATCCTTGATCATAGCATGTTACTAGGCAGCCTTTGAATGTGTTTTTGTTTGTTTGTTTTTTACTTATTCATGTGTTCAGACAATAATACAAAATATAAAGTATTGTAGGGAATACTGTTAAGGTGTGTTAGATATGTTTGTATTGCTAACAGCCTGCTGCTGGAAGTTGGAATGATCTGCCAGTCCTCTTGTCCTTGCAGAGGTGGACAAAGTAAACTCTCCAGACAGAGCTGAAATTCTCCAGGAGCACAGACCTGATCAGGGAAAAGACTACAACTATAAAATGACACAATTTGGAAACTAGTACTGTTCATTTCGCATACAAAGTAAAAATTCAACTTTCACTGACAAAAAAAAATATATATACCCGACTGGACTGAAGACTGAAAATTTACGAAATAAGTAGCCTTCATTCTTTGCAGAAGAGATCTTCAAGGTTTTTTCAGATGGTTAAAGCCCTACCATTTGAATCTGACAAATTTTGAAATGTAAATTAACAATTACCCCATATCTGAAGAAAGTAGTGTTTAAACAATATGATAATAAGCTTATTTTGTTCAATTGGTTAGAAGTTTTAAAACAGAATTGTTAGATATTTACCTCTGGAATGCTGATTGTTGAACATGTGATGAGTTTTTCCCCTTCCCTAATAATAATAATAATAATAATAATAATAATAATAATAATAATAATAATAATAATAAAGGCATGGCTTCCTTAGCCTGAAGATAAAGTGAAATAAGAAAAAAACTTGGAACCTAAATTATTATCAGATGTATTATAATTGAACAAAAGTCATATATTATTATTGGTCATAGTTAATATCAAATCTGGATCCTTAAATTTCAATAAATGTAAAAGATGAGTATAAATTACACAAGGTTATGTGATTTGGCCATTGCGCTTTGTTTGAAAAGGTCATTGTAATGAATGCCTGGGCACTTATTTGTGAACCTTCTATGATGTGAATCCAGCTACTTTATGAATTGTTGTAAGTTCTGCTGCCCAAGGCCATGTGCAACACACACATATTGGCCTTTTTTTTATTTGACTGCATGTGATAGAGGATTTGTACAAAATGTTTGTATGAAGATGTTCAGAGATGCTGAAAGACAGTATTTTGAGTTTGGGAAAATAGATAACAGATTGCTTAATCTGAAACACTCTTAAAACACTCCAGCAGAACTAAAAGATTCTCAACGCACTGTGGGCTGATTTATAACTATTATGGACCATAAAACAACAGCTGGCCTTATTATTGACCTGGCATAACTTCTGCTGCTGTGGCAACATGTTTCTCTGAACTTTAGGGACAAACATTTCAAGCACATTATTCATATTATTATTTTATGCTTGTAAAACTATGATAAGTCTGAGAAGTACTGTCTGTTGCTTTTTCAGGAAGTAGCTTTTGTCTACATGCCCTTGTGTCATCATACGATTATTACCATATTAAAGGTCATAACCAGCTATTTCTCATATTCTCCACCCATAACCCCAGAACACACACCGTAGCATATTATACAAATATCGCAAATATAGACATCAGTATAAGCATCATTTGTGTATTAAAGTACTAAGAAAAAGGACTAAAAGGTTGTTGAAAAGAGAGAGAAGTGTATACAAATTTTGTAAATTTGTATACAAAGCATACAAATACAGTGTTATTTGAAGTGTTGTATTGCAATCAACCACTAGAGGGCACCAGAGATTTTACTTTACTTTCAAACACTTGTTCACTATCTTTAATTGTACACTGTATAGACAAAACTAGTGGGACACTTGACTTTTTTAACCATATGTGGTTCCTCTCCATACTGATACCACAAAGCTGGAGGTACACAATTGTATTAGATGTGTTTGGTTGTGGTAGCATTAAATTATCCATACACTTGAACTAGGAGACCCAAACCTGCCCCAGCATGACAATGCCCCTGTACACATATCCAGCTCCATTAAGATATAGTTTACATGGGTTGGAATGGAAGAGTTTGCATGGCCTGTTGTAGAGTTCTGATCTTAACACTATTGAACATCTTTTTTATAAATTGGAATGCTAATTGCATCCCAGGCCTCCTTATCCTACATCAGTATTTGACTTTACTAACACCCTTGTGGCTGAATGAGCTCAAATCCACATACAGTCCACACACAAATCTAATCTATTCGCAGAAGAGTGGAGGTTTGTATATAAGCAAATTGGGAAAAATGTGAAATGCTTGAAAATATGTCAAATATGTAGATTCGAGTAACGATATAAAACCATTTTTACAGCTGCACATGTTCCCAGGACAATAGTGGGCTCCATCATTGGAGTGAACCATTTTAGAACTACTCTATTAATCAGACAACATAGCACACATTGAAAAGACTCTGATAGTGTGAGGAAGATGTTAGAAGATGTTAATTGATATAATAAGACAAAAAATAATAAAAAATGAAAGGTTTTGGATGAACTCAAGCAGTACATCTGTCTGATAGCATCCATGATGTAAAGCATAGTAGATGGTAGTATTAAGTTATGAACGTAGAGCTCTATTGCAGTAAGACAGGTCAGAAAAGAGGACGGGGTAAATGGAGCCAAATACATAGAGATGCACAGAGTGCACACAATCTTAGACTAAAAATAGATTTTACCTCTCAGCACAACAAAAACATAAAGCATACAGTATAACCAAAACAATGTTTCCATACAGAAAATTGATATATAGCAATATATGCAAAGCACATATATAACATACATGTTCATGTTTGGATTTCACAGAAATATATGACAGGTACTTGTACATATATGCAACATATATTTGAAACTATTATAAAAATGGAAATTTTAAATCAAGTGGCAATCAAGGAAAAACATTTTTTTCCGAAGCTCTCTTTAAATCTTTGATTTACTCCTTTTTCTTAAAAAGAAAGCATGCATGTAGGCTGACGAAGTAAGTGTATGTGTGTGTGTGTGTGTGTGTGTGTGTGTGTGTGTGTGTGTGTGTGTGTGTGTGTGTGTGTGTGTGTGTGTGTGTCACCCATGATGGACTGGTACCCCATTCAAAGTTTATTCCCACCTCTAACCCGATAAATAGACAGGATCTATGTACCTTAAAATGTATATATTTTAATTATATTGTATATATTTTACATTTTAATAATAAGGAATGTGCATTCAACGTTTTTCATGTTCAACTGAAATTTGACATTACATGCCCAAGTATTGAAGGTGTGCCAAATAATCATTCCTACTCTTTTTGTTTAATACAGCTGACCAAGCTTTCATCCATCCAAGTATCCGAAACTCCCACAGCCTTTCAAGCTTCAGTTACTGAGATGCAACAGTTCTTAAAACTGTGCAATACACAATAATGCAGAAACTGTACAGAAAATATAGTGATTTATAAAGGTGAAAAAGAGGATGGCAAGACAAGGTCATTTTAATACAATACCATATAAACATTTAATGTATGTATGTAAATTAAAGGAGCCTGTGCACGTGCATTAGAGTAATAAGTGGCATGTGCAGAGGAGCTGCAGTAGGAATAATTCTGAGTTCTCCCCATAGGGGAGGAAGTTCTTCTTAGTTCATCTTCATATAATTAAAGCTTCCAGACTGTAGACATGGGAAAATCTGCTGTTGTGGTGTAAGAGATCCTTTGAGATCTTAACTGCTCTGGTCCTGGAGGCTTGGATCTGTCTGTGGCTACACTGTTGTGTGTGTATGGTGTGTACAACCCAGCTCAAAACATAGTCTTAGGGAGCTCTATTGTTTAGTGAGAATGATCTAGTTAGGGTGATAAGACACCAACTTCCAATACCTATGTATCTTCCAAGTAAAACATGCAGGACACTCAAAAGACCACAGGCCCAGTTCCCTATATATATATACTACTAAAAAGCCTGTGGGGAACTTAGGTATTAAAGGATTATCTTTAATTAGTTAAAAGCAGTGTCGCATAGTTCCCCCTTCTGATGCTGATCGAAAAGGATGTAAAAATAACTCGGATGGTCGGGATGGTCAAGGTCACTGAAAAATAATTGTTGAGATCAGGTGGAGTGAAAGCATGTGGGGACAACAGACTGTGTCAAGGACAGATTGATAATAGAAATAATCACAGTGGGTCTAGATTGTCAGCAAAGGTTTTCAGAACCCTTTCCATTGCCTTCCTGCCATTCAATCACTTCAAAATCTTCATCATGTCATGGCAGTAATGAGTGGACAAACCTCTCAGAAGTTTGAGCTCATTTCCACTGCATTAGCAAAAATATTAATATTAGCTGGGATTCTAAAATTAGTAATGCTAGCATGGAAGTGTGCACAGAAATGTTTTAGTTTGATAAAAAGGGAGTGGTCGGCACTCGCCATGGCATGCAAGCTGCCTTTGTAGTCTATGATGGACTGATTACTGATCACTCACAGCTGGAATCAATCCATACACATAAATACTGTAGCTGGGCTAGCAAACATAAATAGCCACACACTACAAAGTATTACTCCGAGTTCACAGACATTTACACAAAGCATTTATTTACTGTGCAATCTATTTGTTTTGACTCTTGTTCTGGTTCCTTGGGTTTTTTATTCTGTTTTTCTTGAAAGTCTATTTGTAGATTGCCTGAACCAAGCCTGCTTTTTTTTATTTCCGTTTTAAATTTGTCTGTTTGTTGCCTCAAAGTCTGCCTGCACTCGCAGCTATCTCTCCCGCCTGGAACACTGATCACTTTTTAGGAAATTTAGATATTATTTCATATAAAGCCACCTGTCACATTGCAAAAAATTTTTGTTTTCATTTATTAAAACATCCATGCTAACTATTTGAAAGTATTTACATTCATAAATCTTAGCAAATCCACAGAAATGGTTTGAAAGCTTTTTGAAAGTGTGTTCTTTTCTGAAATCTTCATATTTCTGGATTCAGGTTGATCGGGCAGGTTTTTGCTTTTGGCTTTAATACCTGCTTAGTTGTAAGTGAACAAAGATTACACTGCAAATTCCTTAAAATAATTTAAACCAAATGGAAATGTGCATTTGTGATAGTGTGCTGTTTAACATGCAAAACCTTGACAGCTGTGTAAATTTATTTTATTTGAAGTGATATTACATTTTACATCTGTTTATCAACGACTAAGAAATATTCATAATGTCACCCATCAACATATATGCAGGAAATACTTAACTTTTTTCATGTTCGAATGTTCAAAAAAGGTGCTTTTGATATTTTAATATGGTATTTACACAGGTGCCCTAAATGTTCTCCAGTATTCTTGAACAGATGTGCCAAAAAGAGTTTGACTGACTGTGGTCGGACTTCATGCATGTTTCCCGTAAAACTTTAGCATTATTGAAGAGACAGGGGCTTCTGGATGTCAGGCTTGAGTGCATGGAATTTTCAAAATATTTAATCAAGCCCTACAAAGTAAAGAAAAAAAAACGTGCATTCTTTCTTTTCTGTATTTAAATTGTCTTTTAAGTCTAGTTGTATATTGTCCTCCCTGTGAGCACTGATCTGCCTGAGATAACATATTAGTCTAATGAGTAATGTCAATTATGTGATATTTTACACTTTTCTGTATGGTTGGACTCATTCACAGAGGAAACCCAAGACAGCAGCTTGCAAAAGTGCCACAAAATATGAACCATTGCTCATCCAGTTTCACCAGGACCATTATGGCAATTGTAGATGACTCAATAGCTTAGCATCTATTATGGACTTGTTGACAACATAATGATCTACCGATGAGACTGATAATGGAAATTCAATGTTCATTACATGTGATTTTTAATTTTTTCCTTGATTGCTACTTGAATTTAAATTTCCATTTTTATAATAGTTTGAAAAGCATCAGAAAAAAATTATGTCTCTCTTTATCTACACAAAGGCTGTCAACTGGTGAACCATGGTCCAGATGGAGACTCAGCAAGGATTTCAGCAAAACAAACCTAATACTGTAGCAAATCCAATAAACGTATCAAAGAAAGCATTTATGTAAATCAGTTACCTGAAGCAACACATCTGACCGGACACAGAGCTTTAGACATTACACAGATGTTGCACAGATTTTTTTATTTTATTTACCCTTCCTGGTTTGATTATTCAAATTACAACATGGCTGTTAAAGAAAACGTTTATATATATATATATATATATATATATATATATATATATATATATATATATATATATAATTTAAGTGATTGATAAGTAATTTAATATGTCTAAGATGATTGAATGGAGAAGTCTATTTCTTCTTTTTGTAATAAATAAAGTCTTTATATAAATAAATCGCCATAATTTTTTCATTCAGTGTCCAGTCAGGCTCTTCATCCCTTTCTAAAATAAAGAGTAACTGGGAATCGGACCTTAATTATAATTTCACGGATGAGGAATGGTCCAAGGCCCTTGGTCGTGTACATACCTCGTCTATATGCACCCGTCATTCGTTAATACAATTTAAATTATTGCATAGAGTGTATTGGACAAAGACCAAACTATCTAAAATTAACCCTGGTTTGGATTCAACTTGTGACCAGTGTCGGCAGGCTTCGGCTACTCTTTATCATACTTTTTGGCTTTGCCCAGCCTTGACCTCTTTCTGGACATCAATTTTTAAATTTGAATACTTCATTTTAGATATTAAACCATGTCCCCTATAGCATTATTCGGACTCAACCCCACAAATCCCTCCTTGTCATCCTTACAATCAAACATGCTCGCCTTTTGTTTTATAGTAGCAAAGAGACTTATATTACTGAACTGGAAGAATCCTCACCCACCCAGTTATTCTCATTGGATACATGACCTGTCGCAATTTATGCAAATAGAAAAGATCAGATTTACATTACTTGGTATTACGGAAAAGTTTTACACCAACTGGCAACCATTCTTATCATATTTAAAAGAAAAATAAAATCCTGTTCTCTTTGTTTAGCCTTTTTGAGCTTTTCCCTTTGCCCCTGACTTCTTGGTAGATGTAGAAAGGAAAAGGGAAAACATATATCTTTGAGAGTGTTAATGTACTTACGTGCAAATCTTTTATTTTGTTTTATTATTATTATTTTTTCTTTCTTTCTCCTGTTCTTGATGCTCACATTCATGATTGTGATTGTATATATAACTAAGAAAGAGAGAGACCAATTTATTGTTGTTGGACTAGATTAACCACTGTTTCAGTGTCTTTCTGTTTAAAGTGCATCCTTTAAAAAGAGTTGGATTAAATACATCACCATATACCTAATGTCATATGGTTCGCTCATCCATATAAGCAAAGTCTATTGCCGAATTTTTGTAAATCATTGAAATGAGAATTAAAGTCTCTGTTATATAATATATAAAATAATTAAATTATTAAAAAAATAGATATGAATGTTTCAGTTGGCACATTTCCAAAATGAAGAATTGCACAGTTTTGCTCATCCATCATGGAGCTGATGTTTTTCTGAGTATAAAAAACCAACTAACAGCAAGCTAAAACATTGATGAAACCAGAAGGAAAATCATTTGGTTTATCACGATACCGGTTTATATTTTTTTTTCTAAAACCAGCATTAAACAGTGCATGAAAGAGTTTATGAATAAAGCAAAAATGATGAGACTAAAAAATGTGTAGCACAGCATGTGAGGCACTGTTTCTGTTGTTGTTATTTAACTCTGCACTGTATTTGTTATTGCATTATAAAGAATTTGAACTTTTGCAGATGAGCCAATCAAAGCATGACAGTAGGGAAGCAAATAAATATTTTTAGACTTTTTAGCTTTTTAGTGTTTTTCAGTCCTTACACATTACCAAAAATTTTTATCGTTGCAATTCCTTGGAATGCCACAGTCAACATATTAATGCTATTATAATGATACACTAGATAGACAAAATTGGGACACCCAATTTTTCCAGCCATATGTGATTTCTTGCCCAAACTGTTACCACAAAGATGGAGGTAGATAATTGTGTAGAACGTCTTTGGATGTGGTAGAATGAAATTTTCTCTACACTTGAACTAGGAGATGCAAACCTAATCAAACATGACAGTGCATGCCCCTGTGGACAATGCTCCAGCTCCATTTTGAGAGTGGAAGATCTCAAGTGGCCTTTAATAGAGCTTTAAACTTAATATTGAACACCTTTGGGATGATTTTGAACACCGCTGCACAAGAAAAAGTTACCTGCATTTGTGCATAAATATGATGCATTTTTTCTAATACTTCTGATTATTATTATTATTATTATCATTATTATTATTAATATTATTATTATTATTATTATTATTATTATTATTATTATTATTATTATTATTATTAATGCTCAAGAGGAAGCATTGCATGAACAAGGATAAACTATTAAAAACTTGCCAGCACGCCTGCTATCAACAGGTGCGATAACTGAAATGACTCTGGTGGAGTTCCCTTTTCTTTGTGAAGGGCAGACTCTACTCACTGCAAACTTTTGTTGCCGTTGATCGTAGTGGTTTTAATCCTGTGTTTAAGTCCCATGTCAGTCAACATCACACACAATATAAAATGTCAGCGGATTGGCATGGAAAATATGTCAAATCCGATTACATACCAGTCTGGTGTTATGAGAACATTTATCAGTCCTGATACCAGTACTCAGGATCAGATCCTTACATGACTTTTATCAAGAGTAAATATTAACATGTGGTGCATGTTTCAGTAGCATAGGAATATTATATAAATGTGACATATAATGAATATTACTTTCAAGTAATCAGTGATCAACCTAGGTTATGTGTATACATATTTTCCTCAAAAATGTTTATATTTAAGGTGGGTCACTAATATTTTTTTAGACTATCGTGGTAACACAGATAGTAGCTAAACCAAGAGAAAATAAATCACAAAACAGCTTTTATTTGTAATATTATCACATTTTATATAGTAATATAATAAATATTGAAGATTTCCAAAAGTATGAGGTTACATAAAAGGCTACAAAGGTCACAATATCAGTCATCAACAAAATATCAGACTAATAGGTCATTAGTTCACCCGAAAACCGCTTAAAACTGCCCAATTGAAAAAACAATTTTACTTTTACATCCAAACTATAGGTGGCAGTAGTGGAGACAAAGCATTCAATAAGCAGCTATTCGAAGGATTAGAAGAAGTTAAAAATACGGAAGCTTGTGTTTGATCGATTCATCACTTCTTGCTATGATATGTGGGGTCAGGAGGAGACTGGAAACTCTTATAATAAACAGTCTTATAAACTTATTTGGCATCCAAAACGAAGCAAAATTCTCTGTCGGTAAGGAGAACTGTGATTTATAATAAACCAATAAACAAAAGCCCAGCCTGTGTGATTAGATTTCAATTTGTAATAATACCAATATGTATAAATATTTATTAATATACATGAATTTACACTATTCAGTGTGAAATGGGTTATTGTGTTTTAAAATGTTCATACAATGTTTATTTAATTAATAATAAAAAAAGATTCAAAGAATAGAAATGCATTAGATATTGCCTGTAGAATTTAAATGCATATAATGCATTTGAAAAATTATATAATAAACAAATGGATGGTAATCGACTCGAGAGCCATTCTTTTGCATTTACAGTATTTTAATTAAAGATCCCAAACTGCTTTATGTTTGTTATTTAATGCATTGCAAAGCAAACAGCAGAGGAAAAACAGTCCTCATACCAAATGTGCTCAAAAGTCTTGGTAATAGTGATTCTGCGTATAAAATGAGCATTTTAGATACATTGTCATATTACTGTATTTCATGAAGAACGGGCTACAAAAACACTAATTGCACAAAATCAGTTTAACGACTATGTACTGCATATGTCATGGAGATATGAGCTGCTTATAGTCCTTGCCCTCTATAAAATAATATAAAGTACAGATTCTAACATTTATAGTAATTAGTGACTGGTCACATATAAAACTTAAAGGAGTAAAAAAACACCATGTTCATTAATATGTGAGTGCGTTTACATCTTGCATTTTTTTTACCTCACACAATACACTTGCATCCATGTAGGTTTTCACAGGTGTGAAAAAATTAAACTCTCTTGAACCCAAAAAAATCAAAATTTTAAATGTCAGTGCACAGCAATTAAAATGTAGAAATATAGCCACATTTAGAACAATGAAGCCTTACCTTTTTTTTTTTTTTCAATTAAATAGTCACAGACTGACTTGTTACATCCATATGAACCTGGAGAAGTTTGAAATACAGGACTGAATCCCCAAAGTCTACATTTTCCCTAATTTCATACTCATAGCACACCCTGTTAAAAACAAAATGGGTTTCCCAGAAAAAGAATACCTTCTCTAGGTAGTGTTACAATAGTGTTTGTGGATGTGCTGTGGAAAAGGCATGTGTACAGTTTTATCTGCTCTAATAAAAATAAGTACACGAATAGATAATAAAATATTTTTGCATGTGTGTGTTTAGGACCACTGCCTGGCTGTTCTGGTCCAATGGGCAGCCAGAAAGAGGATGCAGTGGTGGAGCATGTCTACTGCAGAGGTGCTGTCACTGAGTTACTTAAATTTGGGCACAAAGACCTGCATACAGTTACCAAAAACCTGAACTCACCCCAAGTCCTTTTCCTTATTATCCCAGGTATGCGAAACATTATCCAAGTTTTTAAACTGTACATCTACTTGTTTAAATTTAGATTTTAATTTGCCACTACTTTGTGTTTTGTGCATCTGTCCCACACTGTTTTGTGTTGTCTGTTTGCACTTGGTTGCACACGATGCACTTTATGTGGCGAGGACACTTACTTTAGTTCTGGGCTTTGTGTTCTGTTATGTGGCTTTATGTTGTGTGTTGTAGCTTTATGATGTTTAATGTAGCACCTGGGTTATGGATGAACGTTGTCTTATTTCACTGTGTAAAACATCAGCAATATATTTATGGTCGAAATGACAATAAAAGCTTCTTGACTAATGTAAACCTTTTGCAGCCCAGAAATTTTAGCAAAAGGTAATTGGGACAATAAATTGTAATTGATTAAATTGAAAGAAATGTAAATGTGAACATGAAACTTTTGAGTACTCGCTTAACAAAGCAGACATCGTTTTGTGACATTGTTACATTCCAGTTAATTGTCCCTGTGTTGTGTGATGTAGCTCTGTATTCTGTACGTAGCTTTGTGTCCCATTCCCCATTTATAAAGTCCACTTGTGTTGCTGTCTGACTCATAACAAAAAAAATCATATTAGATCAGAACATAACTATGGTCCATTGAAACATACAAAGGTATTTTGACATTGCATATAAAAAATAGATGCTAAATTCATCTCCTCCAAATGCATGGGTCTGCCCACAAAGTGTGTAAGTCCAAGCCAATTTGAAAAAGTTACTGTTTTTCAGTTGCTACAACAAACATAGGTAGAAGAGATACATGGTCTTAGCTAGATGCTTTCTTAGGACATTTCCCAATCCAGAAAGGATGTGTTCCACTCCTGATCTCAGAAGACTACATTTCCACGAAATGCAATTACCAATCAATCCAATGTGCATAGCAGATATAATACAAGCGGTGAACAAGCATGATTGATTGTAACCATTGATCAGAATGATCAGTTTGCACCTTTTGATTTTAGTGGGACACAGGAGATCGTTTGCACCTACAACTTCCGCTGTTGGTACAAGTTGCCCTAGAGCCCTTGCAATGGCAGGGCCTGTGTACTGTATGCTCTGGACGGTCAGTAATGACAGTCCCAGGGGTATGTGCCAGACAAAAGGCCTGATAATGCATGTTGATGTGCTTTGAATACAAGGGAATGTTAAATAGATTCCAGTGACTTCAAAACAAACTTCTCAGGCTTAAACTATCAATATAATATATTAAATATTCATAGCAAGTGGACACAGATTTTTTTTTATTTGGAACTCTACTACTGGAATGGGGTACACTGCTCCTCTTTATACTGTATATATGTTTCTATATCAGATAAATGTGCAATTCATCCAAACAAAGGCTGGTGTCACTTGTAGTTTTATTACAAAAGGTTTTTCAGAAGCTTCGGTTAAAGTAATCCAGTGTCTCTCCTCCTCCACCTATCCGTGGTACCAGCGTGGTTCATGAACAGTGCAGAGACAAAAGCTTAAGTTTTGTATGTGTAATATTTCCAGCTATAAAAATTTTCACTGCTGCAATACATGACACTGCAGGACATCCTACAAACTCTTTAACCTGTGTGAAGTATGAGCATGACCTAGGCAGGGCTTTTATACGCTGCTAATATCGAGTCCCTGCCCTGTGGTGACATAATGACTATGTTAATATTTGTCATTTAAGTCAGCAAAATAGGAAAAGTCTAAAGGGTTCATTATTCATATATATATATATATATATATATATATATATATATATATATATATATATATATATATATAATGTAAAAAATAAAACTATAAATGAAATGTCAAAATGAAACTATAAACTGAAATAAACTGAAACGTTTCAGTAAAGCAAAAGAGCTTTTGGAAATAAACAGCTGAGTTTATACTAAGAAAATATCAGAGGAAAATGTCTTTGGCAGTTTAAAGTAACTGAAGTGTTTTCAGACCCATTTGTACTCCTAAGAACTTTCCACAGACAGATATGAATTGGTCATGTTGGATATCCCACCATTGCATCTCATATGATTAATGTTCAAACCGCGTGTCATATGTTTCGGAATGAAATGAAACAGTTTGTTTCACTAGAGGTAAGTCTGCTTTATCTTTCTCCTTTCAGTCTTTTTTTTTTTATATTATTGTTTGTGAAGGTTCACTTGATTAGTTGTCTATAATGAATGCTGAGCATCAATATTTTATAAGGAAATTTCTGTTTGTGAGTGTGATGATTTTAGGAAGTTTCAAGTTTACGTTATATACCTAAATAGCTACCTTGCTTTTATAAAATGTATATTATTATTCTTCTTTTAAATAATCAAATTACTGTGATGTGATTTGCTTCATGCTTTTGTGTCCGACATTTAATTTTTTTTTAAAAGGGTTTCATTGTTTTTCTCAGTAACTCAAAATAGAAAGAGCACTGATGTAATCTCTCCTGTTTTCCAATTCCTTCTTGTATAACATTTCATACATGTCCATTTCTTGAGGCTCACTTTTTCTGCAGTAAGCCTCCAGCTACAGGTGTCACTAAGTGAAAACCCGCTCAGGCCCGATGACCTTAACGATGGCTGCATTGAGCTGCTGCTTTTCTTCGGCTCTGAATGTCACTGAGCATTGTGCTGAATGGACTCTTTATGGCCTTCCGAGAGCTTGTGTGAAGGGCCGTTATTGTAGAGCCCGTGCCCTTTTCCCTAGAGATAACAACAATAACCACCGTCGTATCACCAGAACCAACCCTCCTTGTCTTCCAGTGTTTTTATATCCGTCATGGCAGGAGCGCAGGTGGTGAGGTTTTACGCTTTTTACATAAGTCTTGGAGAGCCGAGATGAACATCATAGTTTAAGCTTGATAAAAGGCTACAGAAGACTTGTCATGCTTTGTCATTTTATGGCAGGGACGTTCTTACTTAGCCAAGATTTCGTAAACCACCACACATACACTTTCTCACTGACGTTACTGTGTATCTGTGGTGGTTGACGAAATCTCGGTCGACGAAATTCGAGGAACTCTCGACCTCAGTATTAAAGGTTCTATTATGTTTTAGTTTACCACATTTACCTAATCACCAGGTGATAGTTCAGTCTTTTGTGGTGTGAACACAGCATTGAATCACCTACCTATTAACACTCAGTTATATAACACATTCAGAAAGAAAAGAACATGCTCAATATTTCGAGCCAGTGCAGAACGCAGAATTGCTCGATATGTTCCACATATTCTTATTTAGAGTAATAAGAATTGGCATACAGAACATACAGCACACTTGGAAATTAGAAAGTACAGCAGGAAGCTAGTATCATGGCTTGGATTAGCAATAATCATTGTTGATTGTTGAAATTACGCTGGATGCGTAATAACATAAATTAAAGTTAAACCAGAAACTGAAGGTTCCTAATAGACTAGTAGATATATCACCTTTGTTATTGCTTGTGTGGTTGTCACAAAAATATATATATTAGTTAAATTATGTATTATATTTTATAATATTATATTATAACATTATTATAATAAATGATTATATTAATAATTCAAATAAAAAAATTAACTTTCTTTCGGCTTCTCCCATTAGGGGTCGCCACAGCGGACCATCCGCATGTTTGATTTGGCACGTTTTTACACTGGATGCCCTTCCTAACGCAACCCTCCCCATTTATACGGGCTTGGGACCGGCACTAAGGCTTGTGCAACTCTAATGGCTGGAGTTGGTTCCCTGACTGGGAATCGAACCCGGGCCGCAGCGGTGAGAGCGCCGCATCCTAACCACTAGACCACCAGGGAACCAGGGAAATAAATTATTCAAATAAATATTATATTATAAATGTACTATATTAGTACTTTATTAGGGACTCCATATTGATATTGGTTAAGCCAATATATTGGCCTTTTGCTCTCTCACCTTGTTCCGAGGTGTTGAAAACATTCATTCATGCTGTGACTCTCCTTTTCGGGCGAATCCCTAATGGTGCTAAAATGAATTTAATTCTGCGGACTGGCGAGACCAATGAAATACATAACCCACTTTGAGAAGACGTTGTAGCATTCTCAACCCAAAATCCCAGATCACTAGTTTCTGAAATATTTAAACCAACTAATTTAATATCAACAACCCCTGTCACTGTTGTTACAGAGAACAAATTTTATTTTTTTTTTTTTAACCCCATTTTGATGTATTATGTGAACAATCACTGAATCTCTTGAAATGTATTTGTATGATTTTATGAATTGTGCTGCTGTTACATGATTGGCTGATTAGATAACCGCATGAGTGTTCCTGATGAAGTGGAGATAGAGTATATATATCATAATGTGGGCTTAATAGACTTAAAATATCCTCCTCCTCTGTGTGCATTAGAATTCATTATTTATTAAATGTGATTAAGATAAATCATTTCTTCTTGGCTGTTCATTTCGATCATGTAAGGTCAAAGTAACCAAAATGTAGGCCTTGTTGAGCAGTAAATGTCAATGACACTACAGAAGAATATTTCTAGCCGGAACGTCAAACCTTTGATCAAACCTCATATCATAACTACTCTTTAGTCAGAGAGAACCTTGTAATACTTAGGTCATGAAATTGTAATAATATGTAGAATGACACGTACTCTATTCTCGTTAAATCATAGTCGTATAATGGCTTCCTGTAAGTGTTATGCTGTTTTTTTTTTTTTTTTATATTAATGAGCTGTTTATAGACAGCATACAGAGATTTACCCCTGCCAGAGTGATAAGTTTAATGACTTGTTTCATGCAGAATTTGGTGTTTCGTGCAGAGTATCTCCGCTTATCTCACGCCTTATCAGACCAAACATTGGGTTATTTCAGCCTTTTTAGATGTCAGGTATTTCCCCGATGGGATCAAATTCCAGTTAATCAGGAGAGCCTGAAAGTAGCGATAGGATCTGTGCCCAGATGACTTGACATTCCTTTGGGTTGCAGTTAACTTTAGATGCTTAACACCCGTGCTGATCTGTTGGATCAGTGAATAGCCACAGCTTATCCTAATTGTCTTGAGATATGTTTAGCTCTGCATGAGCACTACTGCGAGATAACCACTGCAGATTCTTTTACCACTGAGACACAGCTGCTTTTTGTAAAGAAAATTTTATAACATAAAAATATATTGTATTATAGTAAATGTGTTTTTGAGAAGAATTGAACTTTTGCTTTTAAGATTGTGCTGCCAAAATATGCTGTACATAGATGATTAGTGATTATTATTTTCCTTTTTTTTTTTAAGCGAAATACTACCATTACTTGAGAATTAAGCGGTTTTAAATATTGAAGTTTTGTTGAGCTATTCATAATTTGTTGCGGGGGTATGCGGTTGGGGGGGAGGGAGGTGAGAGAAGAGTAACTTGTTATAGCTCATATTAAAGCCATAAAGATGTACAGAGGGTTTGGAACGGCCTTTACAGATGGTTTACATTTATAAGAACCTGATGTGCAAGGCACTCTCCAAGCAGCTGCTTCCAATAACCTTCAGTATCACATTGTTTGATAATTCATAACGATCTTACAAAGATTCCTTCTAGTCTTTCCTCAGCTCCTCATATACTATCTATAAGGGGGCTGCTATGAGGTCTCCTTTCCGCTTTTCCAATCACTGGAAGACCTACAGATTGAGGGCTTGTTCAATCAATTTAATCTATTTAACAGTGATGTCTTTTAATAATGATTGAAGCATTCCTTTTTTCATTTTTTCCCCCCAGAATATGAAATCTATATGGAGTTACCTTGTCACTCCTCACAGTCTGTCCTCCCCTAATTCAGTCTGTCCTCCCCTAATTTCTTTCTTTCTTTCTTTGCTTAAGCCTCACACTTTTTTTTTGTTTCTGGTCTTTTTTTTTTTTTTTTGAGCAAAACCCTTACCATCCATCTTTTCCTGCTAATGAGGTGATGCGGTAAACTTAGCAATGATGACCACCTTGGATGATGAACAATATGTTATGTGGTACATAGAGGGTCATAGAGTTTCATGGCTAGCTTCTTGTTAATGAAATATGTATAATAAGCCATTGTCTGGCCACTTGTTCACTCAGTTTGCGCAAACTGCGGACAATATCATTATTAGCAAAAAATGATCGTATTTGATTTTTATATGGTAACGGTTTATGTTTCGGGTCCACTTTTTTGGGACGGGAGCCATTTTGTAAAAGACACATCAGGCACCTCTGAATCCATGTGCAGCCTCGCTCTCATCTGGAAGCACACGCAACTGTGAATTTAAAGACGAGCCCTTAGGAGATAAAGTTGTCTATCAGAAGATTTGGCCATCCTGACCCTTGTCTCTTTGTTTGCCAGGGTCAATCAATCATTTTCACTTCTTCCTCTTTCATAAGATGGATAGACATTTTGGCATGTTAAGAGCCAATCCATTAAAAAGGTACTCCACATAGTGTCTGCGCTGAAGAATTCCATCGCCTTCAGGGGTGATCTCGTCTAATATACGGGTTGGTTTTTTTTTTTTCGCGACCAAACCTGCGACTGCAATTCAGTATTGAAGATATCAATCAAAGTGTACAGTTTATGTTCAGCTGGTGAATTTGGGATTGTGTCCCAGACCAGAATGCATCTTATCCCCAGTTTGTAGTGCAAAATTTTTCACTTGTGCCAAACTTGACAACATATTTCATCCTACACAAACCTCAAGGGGCGCACATCACTGTTTGGCTAGCCTAACGGAGATTTAGGGGCGTGTGTGTGTGTGTGTCTGTGTGCGTAAAGAACGAAAGGTTGTCAGAGAGAGTGGGCTTTGCACCTGCAAGGCTACGTCAGTGGTGTGGTAGTCCATGCAGCCTTGGGGTCAGACACGGCAGGCAAGGTATCTGTTTAATGTTCTAGCGAACAGTGCTGAATTTATGAACCTTGTGAAAAGAGGGAAATGATAACGTTACAGAGAGGAGAAGAAAGCTCATGCCCTTTTTTTTTTTTTTAAATATAGGAATGCCTCCTTTACATTCTTTCTCCATGCACAGAATGGAAAAGATTTCTCTATACTGTTACTGTTTTAACAGAAAATCTTCCCTTTGATTCACATCCAGTGACGTGTATGATTGGAAAGCAAAAAGAAGTCCAACTTCCACTTGCTTTGATCTCATAAACACGCAATCACGTTTTATGGATGTTAAGAGCTTCCTGGTTATATAACCTACCTCTTACATCATGTAATCAAGTTCTTCGGGTTCCTCACCAGCGCCCTCACACTTTGCTCTTACAGTGGAGGGTTTAATGGTCCAATATTTGTGTGGAAGACTTTTTACGCTACATATTCTATACTGACTGCTCTTTTTGTAGCGACATGAAGCATAAATGATGAATATGACACTTGCAGTTGCCTGAAAGCAGTCAATGCTTACTCAGTATAAAAATGTATAGTATTGTGTGTGTGTGTGTGTGTGTGTGTGTGTGTGTGTGTGTGTGTGTGTGTGTGTTGTTTAGGCTATAAAAATATGTCTAGGAAAATCACACACAAAAAAACCCACAAACTTACACAAAACCACAATATTGTTAGACTGTGGCTTTCATCCCTAGCATCCATTACATTGATTTGTTTAATATTTGAGAGTTAAGCAGACATTTCCACTCAGAAGTTAATCTCATAATATCTCAAAATTCATATTTCCCATTGGGTTAATGAGAAGTTCCTTTTCAGTTGCTTCCTCTGCACGACCGGCAGACTGTTATGCATAATATGACACATAAAGACTTGCTTGCGCACATTATCAAGGCACTGAGCCATATGCAGCTGTTTTTTTTCGTCTTTTTTTTCCCAGATTAATGACTGAAGAAAAATGAATACAAATATGAAAAGGAAAAGAGTAAGTGCTCTGAGTTTCCTCGCGGAAAAAGAAGCTCAAGCATGATAATTTTCGGTCCGTGTGTGGACCACCTCTTGTACACCGCAGCTGTTTTTAAGGTCTTACCACTTTTTTCTCAGCCCTCACATGCTCTTGTTTAAAGGTTTTGTATT
This sequence comes from Silurus meridionalis, assembly GCF_014805685.1. Taxonomy (NCBI): domain Eukaryota; kingdom Metazoa; phylum Chordata; class Actinopteri; order Siluriformes; family Siluridae; genus Silurus; species Silurus meridionalis. Next base: position 11,043,711 of record NC_060891.1, on the reverse strand, counting down.
CAGTCATTAACAGTGTTAAGTGGCTTGTAAAGTGTTTCAGTTCGCTGTAAGGCATCGATTTGATAAGGCCTGATTACCAAAGCCAGCTGCTACGCTACTTCATAGGAAAAGAACTGCGTAAGCGTCGCTACCTTATTTATCCTGTGACTACACTGTTTTGTTTGGTTTTTCAGACACTGATTCACATACAGTTTGTCTTGGATTAAATTACACTGTGGATTTTTTTTTCATTGGTAATTTTTTTAGACTAATAGACTACAATGTCTTATATCCAATTTGTTTTTGTTTCCTCCTGTTATCCATGTGTGTTTCCTCACTTGAAGAGGACGCTGCATCTGGGACAGTTTTGCTCATTGCGCAGCCTCACTGCATTCTTAGCAGGCCAAATGACTCACTGTACTGAGATTTATCTGCTGCTTTAGTGGATGGCGGCGATGGAATTTACACCTCGAACATCCCACTCAGCGCCTTTACTTACTTAGTGACAGTATTTCCAAGTTGCTTCTTTCTCAGAAGTTGGAATTGACAGCAAAGTTTTTTCCCCCTCAAAAAATGATTTAAGACAGTGGTTTTATGAAACTTTTCTAGCCATGATGCACTGGTTACTTTTTTCCTCTTTTTTAGCACGTATACACACATACACACACAAACATAAACACACTGTATTAGCAAAAGTTTTCGGACAAAAGTTTAGCATCTCACAGCATCCCATTGATTTAACATTTCGTACTTTTACTTTCCTTCATTTAGTTTTCTTTTTTTCTGCATCTTTGAAGTAACGCAGGTAAGTATTCAGTGTGATTACAATTTTTTTTCTCTTCCCTCTGCAGGCAATCCTGGCATAGTGGGATTTTACAAGACCTTCATGTGGACACTGTATCAGGCATTTAACCAACGATACCCAGTCTGGGCTGTGAGTCATGCTGGACACTGTGCACCTCCAGACACAATGGATATGGTTGAAGGTTAGACACCAACATGTGCATGGTTCAGAAAATTACATAATTTGATGCAATTTGTTGTGGATGTCCTTTCATGTTAAGGGTGTTTTGCTCACAACTTTTGACTTGTTTTGTCTGTAACTATTTACCATCTTTTGCTTGATCTTCTTCTTCTTCTTTTGGCTTCTCCCATTAGGAGTCGCCACAGCGGATCATCCATTTTCATACCTCTCTGTCCTCTACATCTGCCTCTTTCAACCCAACTACCTGCATGTCTTCCCTCACCACATCCATAAACCTCATCCTTGGTCTTCCTCTTTTCCTCCTTCCTGGTGGCTCCATCCTCAGCATTCTCCTACTGATATACCCCATGTCCCTCCTTTGCACATGTCCAAACCATCTCAATCTCACCTCCCTTACCTTGACTCCAAAACGTCCTACATGCACTGTCCCTCTAATAAACTCATTTCTAATCCTGTCCATCCTTATCACTCCCAACGAAAACCTCAACATCTTCAGCTCTGCTCCCTCCAGCTCCACCTTCTGTCTTTTACTCAATGCCACTGTGTCTAAACCATACATCATCGCAGATCTCACCACAGTCCTATAAACAACCATATTTTGCTTGCTAGTACTCTGATAGACGCTGATCTGTCTGTAATGGCACTAGTATATATTTTTGATGGCAACCACAAAGGATATCTGTAACCAAATGCAAATCCACTTTGTAAATGTAATGATTCCCAATCACCTTCATAAAATTTCCAAGTTGACAAGATCACTATTCTCATTAAGACAGTAGGTGGCAGCAGACAATTAAACAGACTGCAGTTGTCCCACAAAATATGTGAGACATCAAGTAAGGACTGTCAGAACATCCACAGGGCAATAAGAAAAGTGGTCACTATTGCGAAATGAAAAGCTTAATTTAATTTGCAATTGCTCTTGATTAAATACGACTGTAGAAGATTTTTGTCTAAAACTGAGAATATATGGACTTCTTGCTGAGCCGTAGTTGTGTCATGGTGTGCAGTTGCCAGACCAATCCAAGGGAAAAGGATTCTCCCCACCACACAGTAGGGAGGAATGTTGAACGTGTACAACGCTGGCGAGCTGAACCAGGCAGCTTCTCGCTCTTCTTCTTCATGCCAGTGTATGAATGCTGTTCAATCATAAACCAGTGTGGACATTTTTATTGACGTTGGTACGTGGGAAAAACATTAGCCAAGCCCACCTGTAATAAGCCAAACCACATACAGATGGCTTGGATCGCTTGAAAGAGCACTTCCACTGGCTAGCTGGACGGATTAGACAGCAGAGGTGTAAGTTGGCCATATCAAGCCTGCCGACAGGCGAAAATATAATGCTTCAGAGACCATACCTGTCTTATTCGAATCATGATTATACAAATCATCATATCTATTTCATACAAATCTGATTACGCAACAACATCAAAATGTTATATTAAACAAATGTAGCCTTTGTTGAAATTAAAGGAATGACAGGAATTAGAAATTGATAGTTGTTATCATGGTATGTGCAATCAGACCTACATGATGTAATCTTCAAACAGTCCTCAAGCCCAACCAGATGAACTACAGTTTTTTTTTTTTTTGTTTAAATTGTGAACAAATGGTGAGCATTCACCTAATCACAAACATAATAACACTGTTAATCACAGACACACACATGCAGCATGGGTCTATGGCCAAACAAAAGGCTCTGACACCCATTACTCCTTGTATCCCATCACAGAGTCACTGGCAGAATGCAGAAAAAAACGTGTGCTGCGCAAAGTAATCCAACGTGCCAAAGGATTATACTAAGGGGCAAACTGTTGCCAAGCCATCACAGATAAAAGTGAAGTGAGTGACACCCCTGATCATCATCAATAGGAAGCTTAAGCACAGGAGTATCAAGTAAATAGGACACTTTTCCCTCAGGACCATTGACTTGTCCAACTTCATGATCCATCTTTCATCATATTCTGCCATTTGGTTCACAGATGCCCTGATCCATTAAAATAGCTGCTTATTTTACAACCTATTGCTAAAGTTATAGAATATCAGACTGGAGCCAGCTAAGATGTTTCAGGAGACCATATGATTCTATGTTATCCTGATCAGATTTTCTTCCACTCCATATGGTCAGAAATGATGAAATCACTTAATGTTGGGCGAAAATGTGTACAGGAATCATTGATCCCTTTGAAAACATAGTGCTGGGTTTATTAAAGTCTAAGTTAGACGTATATTCTGTAGTGGAATGATTCATTTTAATAAGTTAAATATGTTAAAGCTTGTGCATTGTTAGACCTGCAGTATGACCTGATGCGAGGACAGGTCAAATTAACCTGCAACTAAATATTATTTTTGTAATGGATTAATCGGACTCCCACACCTCCCCCAATTAATCGGTTAAAAAACGATTTTAATTCTATGTTTTGTATATAAACCCCAATTCTGGGTATTTATGTATAAAAGTGTATTTAAAAAAATGCAAAAGCCACAAATTGAGTTTAGCAATCTTTCATTTTGGCAATTAAAGCTTATAGTTGCTGCTTATTGAGGAGTGCATAAGGGATTTCACCTTTGAACAAATTCACTCGTGCTGGGTTTTGTAAAAAAAAAAAAAAAAAAAATACCTTTGAGTATGAAAAGTGAGGCGGTTTGTGTAAATCAACATTTGTATTGTATTTTGCAGATGGCAAGTTGACAACCATGCTTTATAAAATAATGTTTTGTCAATTTTTGTTTAAAAAAATACACAATTGTTCATTTGTGAAAATATAAGCATCTAGCATATAATTAATTTAATCTTGTATAATAATTGAATGATATATGCATAAATTAATTATACAAACATTAAAAATAAGAATTTGAATGCAGTAAAGCTTCAGTAAATCAAGTTACTGTTGCAGTAGACAAATGCTAAAAAAACTTATATGGAGAAATGCAGCGAGCCAGCAGACTTGATTTATAAAAGGAAAAAATATGTATTGGTGTACAAATGCATAAGCATTTGCTGAAAACCACAACAGTGACAAAAAATGTATAGTTTACTGCTGCTGTTATTTGCTGCTTTCAGATTTAGTGTTTGTTTGCATCAGAGCTGCAACAACTAATCGATAATCGATAATGAAATTCGTTGTCAATGAATGCCGTTATCGTTTAGTTAGGCTGCTCAAGTTATGGGTTTGCGTGACGGTAAGATAACACTGCTGCTTGGGAAAATGTGGGAGAGAACAGAGTCAACCGGCAGCACGAAAATGTGTGCGTCCCAAGTCCTCCAAGGCAAAGAGGATTTTATATTAGACACAACAAAGAAAACTGTACCTGGAAGTTGTGCAAAGAGGAGCCTTCGTGGAATGGAAGTACAACAGTGATGCACGAGCACATAAAAAAAAAAAAAAACTGGTGTCACGGATAAAGGCGAAACATCAGCACGGTGAGCAAAAACTGTATAATCCGTATCATGTGAAAATGGTGTAGTTTAACGAAGTGGTTGTTTGTAATTTAGGGACATTCGCACTGGATCTGTTCTGTCTTGACTGCTGAGCATCAGGTTGCGCAATCATCTCGCTCATGTCATAGTGATGGATTCAAATAAAACGGTGCAAACAAACACTACAGCTAAAATCAGCAAATAACAGCAGCAATAAACAATTACATTGTTTACTCACTGTTGTGTTTTTAGCGAACGGTTATGCATTTGTACTTTTTCAATTTGTACGCAGATTTGTTTTCTTTTTTTTTTTAAATCGAGCCTGTTAGCTTGCTGCGTTTCTCCATTCCATTCAGTTTTATTACATTCAAATGCTATAATTGCATTCAAATGCTTGTTTTTAATGTTTGTATATTTTATTGATGCTTATATCATTTAATTATTATACTAAATTAAATAATTATATATTCTAGATGCTTATATCTTTACAAGCGAACAAAATGTCTGTATTTTTTTTTTTAACAAAAATTGTCAAAACAATGTTGTATTATATTTTATATAGATTTTTTTTAAGCATAATTGTCAGTTTGCCATCTGCAAAATACGATACAAATGTTGATTTACACAAATTGCTTCACATTTAATATTAAAATGCTTTATTTATTTATTTATTTTTTATAAATGTTCTTACAAAAATAAACAACCGAGCATGAGTGAATTTGCATTTTTTTTTTTTAAGTACACTTTTATACATATATATACCCCTGAATTAGGGTTTTATATACCGTATTTTTCGGACTATAAGCCGCTACTTTTTTCCCACGTTTTGAACCCCGTGGCTTAAACAACGAAGCGGCTAATTTATGGATTTTTCCTGGGTTTTTCCCGGTTTCACAAATTTTAAGCCAAAAAACTGAACCCCATAACATTAGACCAATTAAATTTCCGAATGGAAACAAAAAAACGCACCTCACCTGTGTTCTGAGCTGCACGGCTTCAGGAGAAAAAACTTCCATTTTTTTTGGCAACAGCGTTATGGGTTAGTCAAAGAAACTTAGAAATGAGCATCAGAAAATAATAAGGACATATTCCTCAGTCTTACACACACGCAGTAATACCGGGAGAATGCAGTGGCAGGCTATTCTCAAAATACCGCTCTGCTCTTAAAGGAAGCGCAACATATTTCACCCGTTACACCGTGTGTAACGTGTCTTTTGTTAAAGCCTGTGTAAAGTACATTAGTGTAGACAGCGGCTTATAGACAGGTGCGGCTTATTTATGTTTAAAATAAAAATATTTGTAAAATTCGGTGGGTGCAGCTTATATATGGGTGCACTTTATAGTCCGGAAATTACTGTAGTTATAATAAGCAAAAATCAAAAAAAAATAAAAAAATTATATCCGATTATTTGAAGAAGAAGAAAACCGTCCGATTGATTGACTATTTAAATAATCGTTCGTTGCAGCCCTAGTTCGCACCGCTTTAATTAAATCCATCACTATGTCGCGAACAAGGTGATTACGCAACCTGATGCTCGAGAGTCACTGCAAAACAGATTCAGTGCGACTGTCCCGAAGTTATTAAACAAATAGTTTACACAATAGGACTTTATTAAACCTTATTATTTTCACATGATGAGGATTATACAGTTTTTGCTCACCGTGCTGATTTTTTTTGCATCGCTGTGATACTTCCATACCACACAAGCTCCGCTTTGCATAAGTTCCAGGGACAGTTTTCTTTGTTGCGTTTATTATTAAATGCTGCTATGCTTTGAATGACTTGGGACGCACACTTTTTCCTGATGCCGGTTAACTTAGATATATAGCTAGCCTAAACAAATAGTCATGTTAAGAAGCTTTTATTGTCATTTCAACCATATATAGCTGACGCAGTACACAGTGAAATAATAATAATTAACTTACCTACCATGGCTGTACAATGGTCCATCAAAGTTCACCAAAGGTTCACCAAAGTTGTATCTATCTATCTATCAAGTTCTATGTCAAGCCAACACATATACCTATATGTGCAACATGCCCCAGATAAAGATAGGTAAGGCACAGGTGGAATTTTCCGACAATGCAAAGACAGCTACTTACTGAATGGGCCACCCCCTCAGACAAGGTCTGACCCCCTGGAACATAGATTTGTGATTGCAACATAGCAATCCTTTTTTAATACACTATTTTAGCAAATGTATTTCCATAAATTACAAGCATTTTCATTAAATGTTATGCAGTTCCATGCAGGCTTTTAATTTTGTGTTTCCACTGTTATCGTTACGAGCCTTAAAAGCTATCGTTCACAGTTTTGTTTACTACTTTATCTGTAGTGTTAACTTTCTGTTTGGGAGGAAGCCCTTAACTCTTATCTCTCCCCACCTGGTCAGGATAACCCCTTGATGTAGTCAAGTTTTCCACATCCCTTATCTTGAGGCCAACTGATGTGTCTCTGGCTATGTGCTGCAAGCATGCTTGAGTGGTTTTGCAATTACCTTGCAGTTACCAAAAGTTCCCTGATTTCTCTCAGTAGCTTAGCAGGCTTACAAAATTACTAGGAATTTTAATGATTTGTGGGCCAACATGGCTCATCTTAAATCAACTAACCATTTAGGAGCTGAAATCTTACAAATCAGAGGCTTATGAATTAACAGTCCCTTCAGCAGTGTTTGAACGTGCAATTTCTACAGCCACATCTTGGAGGTTCTTCCAGACTCATAGCAGGTGAATAATCACGTATAAATCTTGTCTTTGCTGCATCCAAAGAAGTATCTCGATTAGCTGTTATGCTCTAAACTAGACATGGCAGCTTTATACATATAAAGGTAACCTGAATAGAATTGGATGATGCTAGACATCCCAAAGCACAGGATACACAGAATCCAGGTCAAATGTGTTGGTCTGTCTGACCCCTTGGACTAAAACACCAACTTAGGACTCTGAAATAGCAGTCTAGTAAACAATCCCAAACTCCAGTCTCTAGGCATTGTATGTCCCTAGTTGGAAGCTGTTCCTGTTCCATTGCAACAATATACTAGCATTTCCTAAGCCTTTTTTAATCTATGATAAACATATATGTGCTAGCCATTGTAGCGCATTATATTAATATGAATAGCATTTCCCATATCCTCAAGGGCCCATTTTCTGTAATTGCTAGAAATTGCCCTTGTGATAGTGATTGCTTCTGTTAAGTGTTAAGAAATCCTTGCATACATGGTTAGATAGGGTACATTTCAGTTGAGATGTAGATTTCAGAGCATGGCTTTTGGGATTTGCCCATTTAGTTAAAATTAGCCACTGGTGTTGCATGAGCTGACCTTATGCACAGCATCATTCCAAATTTTATTAGGATCTGAGAGGATATTCAATTTCCTCCATGCCAACCTTGGCAAACCATGTCCTTATGGGCCTGGTTTTGTACACAGGAGCATTGTCCCTCTGCAAGATATTTGGGCTAGCCCCTTTTGTTTTAGCGATGGAAAATTGGGTATTATGGTCTGGTATGCGCATACCTTTGGCTATAATAGTATTGCAAATGCAAAAGATGCTTCATGACTTTGTTCAAATGTTTTCGCAATCATGCACATGTGCACATGAAGGTGTCCAGATGATTCTCACTGATCCTGAAGGGTAGACACAGTTAGATGCATTTTCTTTTTTCTTTTTTCTATAGTTTTTATAAATATTTTTAATCTTTTCTTGCAATGGTTGCCAATGGGCAAGTTGGCCCTAAGTTAAGATGTGGGGAAAAAATATATGAAATATGAAATATATGAAGTAATAAATAAGGATGGGCTAGGAACCCACACACTTTAAAGAGTGACAATAGAACCTGTCACTGTATCTTAGTTTTAAGCAAATCTTAGGCACATATCGAAGTACTCGAGTTCTTGAGTACCCGGGAATACTGTTATTTTGTCTGAAGATTTTTTAGGAAACAAAACATGTCGTAAAAAATGTGTTGTCTTTAATTTTGCAAGAATATTTGAGGAATCACTGAATCACTTATTAAGATTTAAACTAGTTAGTTTGAAATGTATTAGTGTTACAGTCTGCATAACACAAAATGGTCTTGGAATCATTTACCAAATTCATGAATGAGTGGACATGCTCAAAAGTTTGTACGAAGTTAATGTGCAGTTATAGGGATTTTGTACATCTTGTTGTTCCTGCAATACATTAAAGACTAAATAGATTTCTATTTCCTTGTTTAACGATGCCATCATCGAGTGCCCAGATTGCTGTAAAGGTTTCACACTATCTGACACAGCATGATGTACCCATGCTTTACATTGAATACCCTAAACATACACACATAGGTAGTATTAGCGCTGCATAGTGTACAGAGAGTAAAGCTTCCGCCCTTAATACAGACTCTTGAGTAACCTCGCTGACTTGTTCCTTCTGTAATGTATACACTACTTTATCAGGCTTTTCATATAGAGTGATATTTTATGCTATAAAAATGATTTAATGTCCTGAACTCTTTGTATAGTTTGCAATGGTTTCTCTTATCAGTAGATTCTTTTTTTTTAATCCCTCACATTTTTTTCATGTCTTGCAGGTCACTCAGCCTCTTTATCTTCTTTCCTGGACTCCATTTTTATGTGTAGCTTGCATCTTCACCAGAAAGCTCTCTGATGCATAAGGGAACTACTTTAGATTAATAGAGATGGATAGGACCACTTCTTATCAGTATAGAGGCTTCTCAAGTTTGAACACAGGAGCTATGTTTCTGTCCAAATATTTTGCAAAAAAAAAAGAGCAAAAAGCAGGTCATAATTTCTTGTAGGAGTGCACTGATACACAGAGCTGAAATCTTAATACGTCTTGATATAAAAATGAATGAGCTTTAGGTTTCCATTTTCACTTTCTAATCTTCACTAGATTCAACATTATAATAGTATGGCAAGTAAACCTATCATGCAGACTGCTGTGCTTTACAATGTTAAAACATGGCTTATTACACATTAACTTTCTGGCCAAGAGAGATAATATGCGTACTGGTGTGCAGGGTTGGACAATTCAACCCAAACAAAGATTTAGACTACATTTTAAAAGCTGCACATGAAAAAAAAGGAAAAAGGATGTTGCATTTTGAGTCACCCTAGTGCACATGCATCTTTAATTTATTATTTCATCACTAGAACAATTTAGGGGGGAAAAACAGAACTTTTTTGTGTTTAGTTGTAAGACAGCTAAGGTTTGTAAAAGTGTGCATTTGGAAAAAGTGTGCAATAGGATTTGTTTTTTCATTTTCAGAGGAAAGAGTACTTTTTACGATGAATGGATATTAATGTCTTTTGCATTGTTGAGATGTACACTATGTGAAGTTTTGGGACACCTGACTTTTCAGCGATATGTGTTTTTTTCCCAAACTTGGAACAAAGTTGGAGGTGCACAATTATATGAGATTCCTTTGGATGCGGTAACATTCAATTTTCCTTTCACTAGAACTAGGAGAGCCAAACCTGTTCCAGCATGATAATGCTTCTGTGTACAACACAAGTTTAATGAAGATTATGGTTCAGATGGCCGGGGTTATTATAACTGCAAAAAGGGGTCTAAATTTGGAAAGGGGTATTCAAAAATCACATATGAATATTATGGTCAGGAGTCCACAAACTTTTGTCTATACAGTGTATGTATGTATCAAAGTCTTTTTTATATATATATAATTTCTAATTAATTTACATACTTTGCCTCATCTGTGTTTCAGTGTGAAGCTATGTAACCAATAAGTCATAGAAACTGACAAGCAAAACGGCCTACAGCTTATGACTTGCTACTTAAAATGGTCACATCAATTTTCCTTTTTTTCACATTTGCAACACCCATCCACTGTCCCGCAGTGCTTCCTCCCTTTTCTCGAGTTAACACTGCTTCATTTAGTGCTGCTTGGATGACATTAACATCGAAGCCTGCCAAGCATTGTCCAGGATTTCAAGTTACTGGAATTGTTGACGCGGTGTTATTTTACCTGTCCAAAGACATAATGAAGAACAGGATCAAGATGTTGAAAGAAAACTCCACACATGAAAAACCTGCCAATTAAAAGTGCCCCATAGATATTTAACAGTTTCTGACAGCTGTAGTCGGACTCATTCAGTCAGGAAACAGTTGTGTGTTTGATAAGGAAGATATCAGTGATTATGACGATATCATTGTTGCTTATTGTTACAATGGACAATGTTTTTCTGGCCTTCTATATAAAGCCTGGTTATTTCAATGTCCTGTTTTGTACTTTTTAAGATGCTTCGGCAGCCGAGTCAGAGGATGTGTTCGGATTGAATGGGCAGATTGAGCACAAACTGGGCTTCCTCTTAGAGCACATCCCCCAAGACACACGCCTCATTCTGATTGGTCACTCAATCGGCTGCTACATCATTTTGGAGATGATGAAAAGAGACCCAGCATTAAAGGTAAAAATTTGATATGCAGTTTTCTTTTTGTACAATGTGTATTAGACATACACTGAGATCCTATTCTTATTGTTTTGCTATGTAATGTGGTTTTGTTGTTTTATTTTTTATTTAAATTTTTGACTGATATTTACCTGTCTGGGCATTATTTTTTTAAATCTGATTATTAAAGCCCTGATTGTCTAAACCACAGAAGACAACCTGCTTTTACCATGATTAAATGGATTCTATTTTCTTTCTCTCTCTTTTAAAGCTGAAGCCAGAATAAGTCTACGCTGGAAGAGCAGATTTCGCTCAGTGACTCACAGCTGTCTCTAGAGGCTATTGTTTGCTCATTCGGCCTGCTTCTCTTTATTAAAGCATGTAAATAATGACTAGCTCTGCTTGAGATTTCTTGGCCCTGTCTGCTGAGTCTCCGTAGACTGCTTTACTAATGTGTGCGTCTGGCATGGTTTAAACTTTCAGCAAAACATGAGCAGGACTACGTACAGTACGGATTAGAAGTGGTCTGAGATGCCATTGGTGAACAAGATAATAAGAAAGTTCTGGTCTCTTGTGCCTGCTGTACAGAAGGTCGAATGATTAAATAAGGTGTAAAAGAACTGAATTAGTTTTTTCTACTGAGATGTGTACTTTGTGATTTTTATTTTCAAGGCTTTGCGTTTTATTTCCCCCTGTCTCTTACCTCGTTCTTAACTTCCTGTCTTTTTCAGTCCCCTGTTTTGTTGTTTAGAAATTTTTCATTCCACTCAAGGGCCTTATACAGATGTGCATATAACTGATAATAACGGACAAGAACAATATCATAATTCTCCACCGAACGTTTAAAGTCCCTACTCATTTCATAATATAATAACTTGTAAAGCATGTTTCAGAAATGTGTGCACTTCTATTCTTGGAAAACTTGATATAAGGAAATATATACTGTATCCATATCTAAAGTCCATCTAGTGCACATATTCCTAACATGCTTAATAGTGTAGCAAGCGATTGAATTCCTGTTTTGCTAGCGTTTATTATTTTTTGGAGTGTGCCCTATTGGCTGTTAGTTTCTTTTTTGGACCAGGTTATACCCAAACCATTCTGAAGCCGTGACATATAATGTCTACACAGGGATAAAAAAAAAAAGAGAATATAAAAAAGAACAAAAATACTTCCCTCACTGCTGGAGATTGTAGGCTGCCAAAAAATGCAACAGAGTGATTATGTATGATATGTGATAATCAGAAACTCCTGTTCTTTTAGGCTTTAACTATGTGGGCTAGAGTAAAGGGCTGTGCTGAGGTCTGGAGAGGCAATAGCAGGTCTTGAACCGCTTTTCTTCTGAAGTAGACAGGTGGCATAATTTTTCAGCTTGTACCTGGGAGCAGCGTGAGTATGGCTTCCGGCCCAGTCAGTGAAAAATGACCCGGCTAACGATATCAATACTGAGATTGCTCTGATACACCAAAGTCATGCACAAATTCATCAGTTCCTTCATACTGTTGATTGGCCCTTGTCTATAGACTGTGTTTCTGAAGGATTACTGTCATGCGGGTAATTTAAAATGGCAAGGTGACTGAACTGGTGTAAATACTCATCAGCACTTTGTCCAGTCACTTTGACTGACTGCTACTAGACATTGTTATGGACATGTTTGTCTTAGAAAGCTCGAGGTTAGTCGACAGAACGAATATCCTCTCTGGTCTGCTGCACATGTGTGCTTAAATTGTGTAACTCCAGCCTGCTCAGCATTGTTGGGATTTCTGCCCATTCTAAGACTCTGAGGTGAATGTTTAGACTCCAGCTGGTCTAATGAACAACTCGGAGCGCACAGCAGACGTTTCTCAGATAGACCGAGTGTTATGAGAAGAAAACCCAACAAGGAAATTTTTTTTTTTTTTTTTTTAACCGTGTCCCTGAGCATAGCAGCGATTTTTGCAGGGGGTCGGTGCGCAAGCTGAGAAATCATTCCATCATCTGTGTCTTGAATGACAGTTTATTTGATTTAAAAGTCTGAAGTAAAATGTACAGTTTAAGTTTCTTTAGACATTGATTTTCAGTTTATTATTACTTCTGGTGATGTTCTGTCAGCAGAATAATAACTTATTTTTTTATACTGTTTGGGTTCTTGTAAATCGGTTATCATTACATTTTGCACGAAGAAATATTTGAGAATTTTGAGGTTTCATGTATAAAATTGAGATTTAGCCACCTACAGAATGCAGGATAATTACCCACCATGTTCTTCATAGATAAATATAAACAGATGTGTACAAGCATCTACATTTGGTTTTCACTTTATTTATATGCGCGATCAAACCGTGTATCTTCCGCAGGCCTTGTATACGGCAAGTAAGGATGGGAAAATGGTGCATCGTTGGTTTTCATCATGCTAATTCAACCATTTTTGACGATGCGCACATTGAACTTGTGCCCGCATCGCTACGTGAACTCTCCCTTACACTTTAGCCTGCTTAATCAAAATATACAAACAATCCACTCAAGTAAAAAATGGTACTTTGAGCAGCCAAATTTGTTTTGCAGTCGGGTTTTGTTGATGTAGTAGGTCCTGGCTGTTTGCTTGCATGCTAAAGCACAGGAAAAGCATCATATATAGTTTATTTCCTATGGTAAAGGATCTTTATCTGGATGAGTATATAGCCAGACATAATTTCGAAACCGGAGATTGTTATTTTGACAGCAATTTGACTCGGGCTAAAAGGCTAAAAGAGGAAATTTTGATATTGTCTTGGAACATGGATTGTTTTTAAAGTGGTCTTGGACAATTGGTGTACTGAAGTCTGTTAAATAAAAGATAATAGTGTTTTAAATGTTTAAATGGAGTCGTTATCTGGGAGAGGTAATGGAAATCTTACAAATGTTTAAAGGAAAGAACTCAACAAGTTGTGTCATTAGCCTTAGTGGAACAATGGCACGTCCCCAAAAATTCCTCCGACACAAAAATGTGTCTGCCGCTTCCTGAGAGTGTGTGTATCTGTATCGCGGCACATTGGGTGGGCCTCCATTCATGGAGTAAAGGTTAGGGCAGACAGGGTTGAGGTCCAAAAGTGTTGGCATTACTTCATAATTCACTTAAATAAAACATCATTACAGTCAGTGTGTGTGCCAAGTAAAAGCATAAACATTACACTATATAGCTGGCTCGAGTTACTGCCCCAATACACTCCAGGTTTTAAAAACCCAAATAGTTCAATTTGCTTAACACGCTACAGACTGGTCAGACCTTTAGCCAATTTCAGTATACGAATGACCACTTGCACATTCCATGATTATTTCTGTCTGTTTTAAACATTCTTTTACCTTTCTTTTCAAATACGAGGGATAAATTAGGCAGAAAAGTGTTTAAAGGCTTTCCAAACTTTGAGTGAGTAAAACGTAAGGCGATTGGTTAAGGCACATTCGACATACTGATTTTAAATTATTTTATGGATTCGATTTTAAATTATTTTACGTCGTTCTGTGTAAAGAATTAGGGAAATTTTTAAGGTCTTAATGGCCCCCTGAAATACAGGGTACGTAGTCAGATGTGCACCTTAGATGTGAGCTGGAAAAGACTTTTATGTGGCAATGTAATGCCACTTATACACTACTTATTTAAATTACACCGACTGGATGTTTTGTCTTTATGGTACATAGGCTTGCATGCTTGCCCACAAACCGTGTAGTCCTTAGAGGTAGTGCAGTACCTCAGACGTGCCTCTCTCTGAAGATCTAGAAAGGAAACTACGTAATGCTGCACCGCCCAGATATTAGGCCATGTGGTCAGTGCTGAGTAAAAACGAGCCTGAACATTGTTCAGCTCGTCTCCTGCAGATGCTGGTGGTGACAAATAAAGCAAGCATTTGTTTATCTGTTGAGAAGAGTGAGTGGGTAAGAAAGTGTGTCGTTTTTCAACGTTAGTCTGAGGCATGTGTGTGTGAGAGACAGAGAAAGGGAGCGGGTGACTGGCTGTCTGTTTTGCTGATTAAAGAACCCCTCCCAGAGTTCCATTCCTGTGACCTGCATAAAAAGGAGCTGGTTTTCATCAAACCCAGTACTACACATCAAATATCACCTGTTCATATGTACTCTCTCTCTCTCTCTCTCTCTCTCTATCTCTCTTTTTCTCTGTGAATCTCTCTTTTTCTCTCCATTTCTCTGCATAACTTAAACATCCAGTTTGGTTATAAGAAATCGTTGTAGATTACAAAAAATAAGAAAATTAAATAAAAATAGGAGGCTCACAGCAAGAGGGAGAGTCTGCTGACACCTTTACTAAGAAGTGTAGTGAACAGGATGCAGGTGTGAACATTCACTTGCATCACCGTGGGACTTCAGGAAGTCGAGCGTCATTCATGTTTAGTCTGTGGTGTTTTTTTATTTATTAATTTACTACATTCAGTTTATTTTCCAATAGAAAAAAGGCTTGATTTTAATAATAGATGGATTATTGCTCTAGATATATCATGCTGTTACAAGTGCGTAATGCTGGTAATTGCACCACATGATTTACTTTATCCTATAGTTTATTTGCCTTAGGACAGTAAAACAGTTGGTAATAAATGTCCACAAAAAGGATGTATTTAATAATTTTGATTTCACCAGGTTTTTTCATCTTCCCACAGAGGATAGATATATGGATCAGTAGAAACAGATCCTAAATCAACAGTTTTACTGGGACATGCATTGGGGGCCTGAGCGTTCTATTGTTTGTATCAGACAGCTAACAGATGTTGTGCTATAAGTCAAATCCGATGTCTGTTCCGACTAGCAGCAGTATCTGCGCTTGAAATTGGTTTGACAATGAATAAATTACATCTGGCGTTACATGTGGCTGGCTATTTGATATTTTGCTCAAGGGAATGGATATTGCACTGTATAGTTTCATTGAAAAAATACTTGGCCCGACTGCAAAAGCTTTGCGAAGGCAGACGAAGCACGTTCACTTTGTCTTACTGAATGAGTTGAGCTGCTTTTTAGTCAATGGCCAAACAGAGACAGGTGCTTCCTGTTTCTGGAAGTCCCTCTCTTTCTTTCGCTCGTTCTCGCTCCCTTTCTCTCACACTCTCATCCTCTGTGGTTCTGACTCTTATCAGTTTCATATTAAACAAATCACGGTAGATGCATATTTTGCTCACTAAACGGGCAGCTTTAAAATGACTTTATCTGTCGGGTGCAAGGTAATGGCATCATAATGACATTATAATGTGTAAGAAACCACCTGTAGCATCTTTTGCAGCACAAGTCAATCTATTGCTCTACTTTTTTTCCCTGCTGAAGTACATGTGGTTCAGTTAATGTGGAGAGCAAGAGCAAATGAATCCCAGGAATGTAAACTGATATTATTGCTACAGAGAGACCTTTTTTTAGGCCCAAAACCTGTTTTAATAATCTGTTTTTGTGATTCAATAGACTAGTGCTCTTTACTCATAGTTTTGTCGAGCCACTGATATTTTTTTTTTCCCTCTCTAGAATTCAGCTAATCTATCTTGCCTTCATAAGGGCAGCTGTATTAGAGCACGTCTTTGCGCTGCTAAAAACTTTTTGGACATAAAGCAAGAAACACGGGCTATGAATTTTGGACAAATCTGCTTTTGGCATACTATGATAAAGCCTCTAAGTTCTCTTATTTCATTCCCAAGGCATTATAAGAAGTTTTATTAAAAAAGAAAAAAATAACAGGGATTAAACAGTTGCCAGATAATATATATATAAAAAATATACTACTAATAGTTTAAAACACAGTAGTGTGATATAATAGTAGATCACAATAAAATTCCTATGATTATTTCATAACATGTCTAAATGGAATCCAAAATGAATGATGGACCCTTGAAATATCAAAAATAATCTGCAATGTGTCTAACATAAACTTACACTCTGTCCCGTTGTCAGGTGATGAAGTCCGTGCTGCTGTTCCCCACAATTGAGCGCATGTCCTCTAGTCCACAAGGCAAGGTCATGACTCCTGTGCTGTGCCATCTGCGCTACATCGCCTACTTGCCCATCTTCCTGCTCTCTCTCCTGCCTGAGAAGTTAAAGGCTGGCATGGTGCAGCTGGTACTGAGGAACATGCGCTCTCTAGACACCTCCTGCGTCTCCGCCACCCTCAGCTTGATCAACGTAGACTGTGCTGGTGAGTCAGTCCTTTCCACCTCTTACCACTGAATGATTGATGTTTTTTTTGGTTGTCATTGCAGTATCACTCAAGCAAGAGTCTTGCCAAGTAAGAGCACTTGGGAAATCTGTTTTTTAAATTCTATACAGTTGTTCCTGACATAGATATCCTTTATACGTTGACCCTGTTTTATTTATTAGCGAACGTTGGAGGGACATTCTCCAACCATCTGCGGCGATAAAGTTTTTTACGGTGGTGAAATGTAGTATCGTTATTTGGATGCTGTAGCTCATCTATCTTGTGATTACTCAGGGACAACAGTATTAAAGACAGCTAGGCATTTACTCATGAACAGACCCCAGTAAAGTCTAATAACCATGTTTCAGCATTGCTTTTAATAGTAACACAAATTCTTTTCTTTACACATTTTTTTTATCCCTTATTACTACAGTTGATGCTGATTCATAGGATAGTCTACATAAATGAAATCAGCATTTGAGTGACAGCCAAGTGAGCAGTATTTCCAACTCCCAAAGTGCATGGTTTTATTTATTTGAAGTCTTATCTCCAGAGCTTTCCATATTTGCTCAGGTAATGACACAGATATATTGTTGTGAGGAGGGGTAATTATAAACCTACTCTTTTAAGGGAAGCAGATCTGCATGGCTCTTATTTCTTTTTGTCTCTGCGAAAGTCAGAGTGTTTTCCCTGTCTGTCCAGGGAGGTGGATGATTGATACTGTGATGGATTGAGAGGCTGTGCCAAAGGGGCCTCGGTGGACCCTATAAGCGTCTCTCTCTTTCTTTTTCTCACTCATTTATTCTTTTTCTCTCGCTCTCTTTCATTGTCCTCCTCTCTATGTTTCTAGTGAGAGACTTTGCAACCAAATGCAATAAGATGCATGCTTTTAATCATTAGCACTATATATACGTACAGTGTACCAATTGTGCAAGATCTCCCACTTACAAAGATTAGAGAAGCCTGTAATTTTTATCATAGGTAGACTTCAACTATGAGAGACAAAATGAGAAAAAAAAATCCCGAAAATTACATTGTCTGATTTTTAAAGAATTTATTTGCAAATTATGGTGGAAAATAAGTGTTTGGTCACCTACAAAAAAGCAAGATTTCTGCCTCTCACAGACCTGTAACTTCTTCTTTAAGAGTCTCCTCTGTCCTCCACTTGTTAGCTGTATTAATGACACCTGTTTGAACTCGTTATCAGTATTAAAGACACCTGTCCACAACCTCAAACAGTCAGACTCCAAACTCCACTATGTCCAAGACCAAAGAGCTGTCAAAGGACACCAGAAACAAAATTGTAGACCTGCACCAGGCTGGGAAGACCGAATCTGCAATAGGTAAGTAGTTTGGTGTTTAGAAACCAACTGTGGGAGCAATTATTAGAAAATGGAAAACATACAAGACCACTGATAATCTCCCTCGATCTGGGGCTCCACGCAAGATCTCACCCCGT
The DNA here is from genome assembly GCF_014805685.1 of Silurus meridionalis. Lineage (NCBI taxonomy): Eukaryota > Metazoa > Chordata > Actinopteri > Siluriformes > Siluridae > Silurus > Silurus meridionalis. The sequence goes on along the minus strand of NC_060891.1, from coordinate 11,025,324 downwards.
GGGGTCAAAATGATCACAAGAACGGCGAGCAAAAATCCCAGAACCACACGGGGGACCTAGTGAATGACCTGCAGAGAGCTGGGACCAAAGTAACAAAGGCTACCATCAGTAACACACTACGCCGCCAGGGACTCAAATCCCCCCTGCTTAAGCCAGTACATGTCCAGGTCTGAAGTTTGCTAGAGAGCATTTGGATTATCCAGAAGAGGATTGGGGAATTTCATATGGTCAGATGAAACCAAAATAAAACTTCTTGGTAAAAACTCAACTTGTCATGTTTGGAGGAGAAAGAATGCTGAGTTGCATCCAAAGAACACCATACCAACTGTAAAGCATGGGGGTGGAAACATTATGCTTTGGGGCTGTTTTTCTGCAACGGGACCAGGACGACTGATCTGTGTAAAGGAAAGAATAAATGGGGCCATGTATCGTGAGATTTTTGAAAACCTCCTTTCATCAGCAAGGGCATTGAAGATGAAACGTGGCTGGGTCTTTCAGTATGACAATGATTCCAAACACACCGCCCCGGCAACGAAGAAGTGGCTTCGTAAAAAGCATTTCAATATCCTGAAATGGCCTAGCCAGTCTCCAGATCTCAACCCCATAGAAAATCTTTGGAGGGAGTTGAAAATCCGTGTTGCCCAGCGACAGCCCCAAAACATCACTGCTCTAGAGGAGATCTGCATGGAGGAATGGGCCAAACTACCAGCAACAGTGTGTAAAAACCTTGTGGAGACGTACAGGAAACATTTGATCCCTGTCATTGCCAACAAAGGGTAAATAACAAAGTATTGAGATGAACTTTTGTTATTGACCAAATACTAATTTTCCACCATAATTTGCAAATAAATACTTTAAAAATCAGACAATGTGATTTTCGGGATTTTTCTTTTCTCATTTTGTCTCTCATAGTTGAAGAAATGAGAGACAAATGATGAAAATTACAGGCCCCCTCATCTTTTTAAGTGGGAGAACTTGCAATTGGTGGCTGACTAAATACTTTTTTGTCCCACTGTACATGCAGTCTTGCTCATTGAGAAAATTGACTGCAAAATACACGTGTGTATATATAGTGCTAATGATTAATAGCATGTGTATGCGTATGTGTGTATGTATATATATATATATATATATATATATATATATATATATATATATATATATATATGTGTGTGTATGTATGCAGCTTGTATATATATAGATGCATCTTGTGTAACCATGTAGATTTACCGATCTCTGAAAAATAATTCAACATACAGACATTTTTGTCAGTATTCTGTGTAGGCACCATATCTAGCACTGCCTTAATCCTGCTGGGCATGGAACTCACCAGAGCTGCACAGGTTGTTGCTGGGATCCTCTTCCCTCCTTCATAATGACATAACGTAGCTGCTGGATGTTAGGCACGTGGGGCTTTTACACATGGAGACATATTTAGCCACACCATCACATTCATCTTAAGCTTCCTCAGCAAGGCAGTTGTCATCTTGGCGGGGTGTTTGTGAGCCTTTTTATGTTGGAAAACTGCCATTCGGCCCAGTTTCTAAAAGGAGAGCATCATGTTTGGCTTCAGATAGCACAGTACATGTTGGAACCACAGCTGCCCAGTACCAGCAGCACTCACGCAGCCCTAGACCATGATGCTACCACCACCATGCATGACTGTAGGCAAGACACAATTTTCTTAGTACTTCTCACCAGGGCGTTGCCACAATCAGAGCCAAACAAGTTTATCTGTCTCATCAGACCACAGAATATGGTTCCAGTAATTCATGCTCATGTACAGGTTGTCTTCAGTAAACTGTTTGTAGACTTTGCAAACCGACTTGTTTCAGTGTGCAGCGTATGGTCTGAGCACTGACAATCGGCCCCTCTGAGCACTGACAATCGGCCCCTCCACTTCTGTGACCTCTAAAGCACGTATCAGATTCAAAACAATGATGCTTGCCTACAAGGCCAAAAATGGACCAGCACCATCTTACCTCAGTGACCTCATCACATCTCGCACTGCACCACGCTGTCTGAGATCCTCCAGCACTGCTCGACTGGTACCACCTTCTCTCAGAATGAGAGGTAAGTACACTTCAAGGCTCTTCTCTGTTTTGGCACCGAGGTGGTGGAATGAACTTCCCCTAGATGTCCGTACAGCAGAGTCCCTGATTATCTTCAAGCGACGACTGAAGACCTACCTCTTTGTTAAATACCTAAATTAGCACTTTCCAAGTTTGTAGAATTCGAGTTATATTGATATTAAGTTTGTAATCTTGCGTACCAGTGTAGATTTATTCATTACTAGAGATTTAAAGCACTTTTGTGCGTTGCTCTGGATAAGGGCGTCTGATAAATGCCGCAAATGTAAATGTAAATGTTAAACATCCAGTGGTCAGTATGAGAGAATTGTAGTCATTAAAAGCCTAAAAAATATTAATTTAAGGTATATTTAGATTAGATAAAAATGTGCAGATACGTTTTATATATATAACTATAACTATATATATATATATATATATATATATATATATATATATATATATATATATATATATATATATATATATATATAATTTTTTTATTATTATTTATTTATTTTATTTTTTTCCTCCTTTTTTTTCGGCTGCTTCCTTTAGGGGTTGCCACAGCGGATCATCCGTCTCCATACTACTCTGTCCTCTACATCTGCCTCTTTCAAACCAACTACCTGCATGTCTTCCTTCACCATATCCATTAACCTCCTCCTTGGCCTTCCTCTTTTTCTCCTTCCTGGCGGCTCCATCCTCTGTATTCTCCTGCCGATATACACCATGTCCTCCTCTGCTCATGTCCAAACCATCTCAATCGGGACTCTCTCACTTTGTCCCCAAAATGTCCTACCTGCACTGTCCCTCTAATAAACTTTTATTATTATTTTATTTTTTAAAGAATACAGATATTAAATTATTTTATTATATTGTTATTATTATTACAAAATTTCTAATCCTGTCCATCGTCGTCACTCCCAACAAAAACCTCAACATCTTTAGTTCTGCTCCCTCCAGCTCCACCTCCTGTCTTTTACTCAATGCCACTGTGTCTAAACCATACAATATCGCAGGTCTCACCACAGTCCTATAAACTTTCCTTTCACTCTTGCAGATACTCTTCTATCACAAATCACTTTTGCCACTCTTCTGCACCCACTTCACCCTGCCTGCACTCTTTTCTTCACTTCCCTAACACTTTTCTTTACTTATCTACCTGGTAACCCCAGGTACCTGAACTCCTCCACCCTCACCACCTCTTCTCCCTACAACTGCACCACTCCACTGCCCTCCCTCTCATTCACACACATGTACTCTGTTTACTCCTACTGACTTTCATTCCCCTTCTCTCCAGCGTGTACCTCCACCTCTCCAGGCTCTTCTCAACCTGCTCCCTACTTTCACCACAAATCACAATATAATTCGCAAACATCATAGTCCATGGAGACTCCTGTCTGACCTCGTCCATCAACCTGTCCATCACCACTGCAAACAAGACAGGGCTCAGAGCCGATTATTGATGCAATCCAACCTCCACCTTAAACCAGTCTGTTGTTAGTACTGCACACTTCACTGCTGTCACACTGTCCTCATACATGTTCTGCACCACCCTCACATACTTCTCTGACAATCCAGACTTCCTCATACAATACCACAACTTCTCTCTCGGCACTCTGTTGTACGCTTTCTCTAAATCCACAAACACACAATGCAATTCCTTCTGACCTTCTCTTTACTTCTATCAACATTCTTAAGGCAAATAAAATAAAAATGTCTGTGGTGCTCTTCGTCAGCATGAAACCATACTGTTACTCGCAGATGGTCACCTCTTCTCTCAGCCTGGCTTCCACTACTCGTTCCCATAACTTCATGGTGTGACTGATCAACTTTATCCCCCTGTAGTTACTGCAGGTTTACACATCTTCTTTATTCTTAAAAATTGGTACCAGCACACTCCTACTCCATTCCACAGGCATCCTCTCACCTTCCAAAATCTTGTTAAACAATCTTGTTAAAAACTCTACTTCCATCTCTCCTAAACATCTCCATGCTTCTAATGGTATGTCATCTGGTTCTACCAACTTTCCACTCTTTATCCTCTTAATCACTACTCTTACTCCTTACTAATCCTATCTACTTCCTGCTTCACCATCTCCACACCATCCAACATTGTCTCGCTCTCTCTATCTCTTTAATTTTCTTCATTCATTAGCTGTTCAAAATAATCCTTCCATCTTCTTAACACACTCTCCTCACTAGTCAACACATTTCCATCTCCATCCTTTATTACTCTAACTTGCAGCACATCCTTTCCAGCTCGGCCCTTTTTCTGGCCAATTGGTACAAATCGTTTTTTCCTACCTTAGTGTCCAACTTCTCATACAGCGCCTCATATGCCTTTTCTTTAGCTTTCACCACATCCCTCTTCACCTGCTTCCGCATCTACTTGTACTCCTGCCTACTTTTCCTACCCAATCTTTCAGCACCTCTTCACCACCACCGAGCCCCTGTCTGACCTCTTTCCTGAATCTCACACTACAGTCTTGTTCCTTCAGTTTCCACCATCTTTATTCTTCTTTTATACCTCACACTCCTCCTTTTCGTCTTCACCTCCAAAGCCATCCTACAGACCACCAACTGATGGCCAATATCTTTCAGGTTGCATCTCCTACATAGAACATAGTCCACCTGTGTGCACCTTCCTCCACATCACCCTATGATTCTCCTTCTTCTTAAAATAAGTATTTACCACTGCAATTTCCATCCTTTTAGCAAAATCTACCATCATCTGCCCTTCCAGATCCCTCTCCTTAAGGCTATACCTAGCCATCACCCCTTCATCACCTTTGTTCCCTTCACCTACATTAATTCAACAATCGTTCTTTCCTAGGTACACCTTCTACCACTTTATCTAACAAGCCCACCTCCAATGTTCCTGGCCCAACTCCCTTTCCACTTGGTCTTCTGAACACACAACATATCTACCATTCTCCTCAACTGTGCAACCATAATGGCTGGGTTTTGGGTTTTATATATATAACTATTCCATTGCTTTCCCCCGGACTAGTGTTCGATGTTTTGATGTTGTATTGTCCCAATTAGATAACTGCATGAATGAACAGGTGTACAGGTTTTTTTTTTAGGCTTAAAGGTTAAAAAAGCAGGCTATCCTTCAAAAGCTCTATAGGTTTTAAATAATATTTTAACCTGTGTGTTTGTGTGCACACGTATCATAGCTGAAAACTAAGCGCTGGTCTTCATTTGCAAATGAAAAGCTGCTCTTTCTCTCATTCTGTTTTGCATTACACACATAATTAATGGCAAGTTGACAGACTTAATTAAGAAAGCATGTTGCGATTAAATGGAACTTCCTGGGTACTTTTCAGAATTTATTTGTTCGAAAATCCCTTTCCTTAGAGACTTGGGATTGTCGATGGTCTCATATTAACTGCAAGTGAAACATGCACACAGTACATGCCAAGCAGACATCAGGGCCTGACATGAATTAATGAGAGCAGCCTCTCTAAAGAATACAGATATTAAGATGTCTCTATCATCAAGTAGATCAACTAATACTATTACCCCTTTTTAGCTTTTTTACTCCTTTATTTCTTTTCACACTCTGTTGAATTATCATGGGGATACAAACTCTTTCACATTTTCTCTCACCTTTCGGCCTTGCATTTTTTGGGAATGCGAGAGTATGAAATCCGAGTACGATTGCTAAACATTCGTTTCCCATCACCAGAGAGAAACATAGTTAACATTGGCCTGACCTGCAGTCCGGTCATGAAGGCTATACACTTCCTATTTGGCATTTTCAACAGACTGGCTGCAGATTATTTCCTTTTCCTTTTCCAGACACCTGGAAACCAGGGAAAGAACACTTTCTTGTTACATTAAAATAAAGACATATTAGCCTTCCATTGAAAGATTTTTATGATTATTATCCATTTTTTTTACTTATGTTTTAGTGCACAAAAATATTTTATACAGTTGTTATATTTGTGTGTGTGTATGTATGTGTATATATATATATATATATATATATATATATATATATATATATATATATATATACACAACTATAATTCCAACTACTATATCTATTTATTTATTTATTTATTTTAACTTATTACATTTACTTAAATAACTCTAAATAAATCTGGCCACTGCTAATTTTGGTTTGCTAGCCACCTTAAGTTGAAGTATAATACTGTTGTCTCTTATGAGAGTGGCTCAAAAGAGTCATTTAATTCAGTAGAAGGAAACCAAATCTTGTCTGGTGGAGCATATATCTATTGCTTAACAAGATTTGAGCAGAATGCAACAAAACATCAGAGCAAAATGTAAGATTTATTTTTATGTAAGATAAGCTTAGATTTTTTTTTTTTTACTTTACACAACACAGTGCATATTATATTAACTTCATATGTGAACTTCACCTGATAATAGTGGCCAAGTTTGTAAGGAAGGAATATAGGCACATTACCGAATGTAGGTGTCACCTTAGCGAGAGTTCAGGCATGTAACTGTTTAAAGATGAAACCTTTCTTGGTTGAAAAGCATTGAATAGAAAGCCGAGGGCAATAAAATGATCAAAAAAATGAAAGTCATACAGAGGCTGAAATATGTTAGCTGTTTTGAAGTAACTCTAGAACATCATATCGTAGCTGACCAGATTCCTGATTTTCCATGCTGTGGATTGGTTTATGAACGGTTTTATTGAATGATATTGAGGTTTTGCTTCAATCCCTAGTCAAGACATTAATGTTGAAATGTAAGAAATATCCACTCTGAAGAGACCAGTCCAACATTCCTCCAGTGTTGTTTTTCATTTGTTGTGTTATTCGTGGTAGTAGTAATATCTTTTTGTAATATCTTTATGTAACTTTATTTCTTAAATATAAATGCATTTTGCTCATCAGGGACAAACGTACTTGCAAAGAACATATTTACTTTTAATCACCACATTATCTGTGTAAAGCTGCTTTGAGACAATGTTCATTGTTAAAAGCGCTATACAAATAAAAATTAATTGAATTGAATTGAATTGAATTTTGTAACAAGCATTAAAAATGATCTAGCACCGATCAGAGGCCAGGTATATTCTAGCTAAATGAAGGATGTGGTTGCAGTATTGTGTAGCCAGGTCACTATGGATTTCTTGACCACAGGTGTTATTTCTCATGGAGAAAAACCACAAACCTTTCCCCCAGCACTCGCAAATTAGATTTAATCCACAATTAAAATGCGATGATGGATAAATCCCTCAAATTCGACGTAATGAAAGTCATGTTTATTTCTGTTTTTTCATGCAGTTGCTTTTCTCTAAACGGCAGTATAATTCTGTATGAGGTACTGCAGAGTTTGCCCACCCACCTTGGGTTCTGTCTGGTGGAAGAAAAATCTGCACTGTGTTGCACCAGTTTTCTGGTTTTCTTTCAAGACATGTGTTATTGAACTAAAAAAAGGAGGGTAAAACTGTCTGGTTCATCAAGTTCATTTTTATTTTATCGAAGCAAAATGAGGAAGAACAGCGACATAAAACAGTCAATGTGGTTCACAAAAGCAGACAGACAGCTGTCTGAAATTCTTCTCTTACAAGTACTACTACTACTACTACAAAATACTGTTATTTCTACTTCCACTACCACCACCATTTCTACTATTACTACTAATACTATTACTTCTACTAATACTACTTGCACTTCAACTATTACTACTACTATTATTACTACTACTGTTGTTGTGTAGTGTCTTAATGGGCATCAAATGTCCCCACATGGTTAGGAATACTTGAGAGTTTTGACTTTGTGGGACATCTGACTGGTCCCCACCAGTCAAAAAATAAAAAAATCAACAAAGCAATATCCATTTTTTTTTATTTTCATTGAGCAGGTTTTGGATCTGTTACAATCCAATGTTTTGGAAATCACTACTACGCTTTTTTTTTTAATTAAAAACTAAATTAATACATTATTATCCCCGTATTTTAGGGTTTCCTTCAGATACTCTCATTTCCTTCTCATGACTTGTAGACTAATCGCCATTTGTCTGTAGTTTGTTTGTTATTTTGCCCTGTGATGGGTTGGCACCCTGACCTGGAGGGCTCCAGATTTATGCCCTAAATTCCCTGGCATGGGTTAAGGAGATGGTTAGACCCAAAGGTTGATACAACATGCTTTATCTAGATTATTAGATTTGTTAGTGAAATTACTTCAAAAGGTGTGTGTGTGTGCATTAGTGCATGCATGCGGGTGTTTGCGTGTGCATGTGCGAGTGTGTGCGTGTATGAGCTTGAAAATATTAATGTACCATGTAAGTGGCACACAGAACATTGAAAGGTTTACATTCTTTTTAGGTTTAATGTGTATTTATTTACATGTTTCTGCAGTATGAGTAAAGTGAAGTGTAATAGTTACTGATCATTAGATTCCAGTCCTGTTTTTGGGTAAAGGTGCAGCACAGAAATTCAATGAATTTTTCAGTTTGTCACTACATTGGTGTGCCCTAGCTGAATTCTCTAGATGAGTCAGTGCATATGCATTTGTGTCTCCTTTGCGTCTTCTTTCTGATCTTAACTGGGTGCATGTGTGAGGACGTGTAAATTGGGCTGGAATGCTATGTCCTGCCAAACCCCCGAGTCCAGACACCCCCCTAGAGATAAGTGAGATAGACCAGGGGATGTCTCGCTCATCACTGCCCCAAGACTGGCACACACATCTCCCTACCCAAATCTCCTTTTTTGCCTTTTTCTCTTTCTGTCTGTCTCAGTCTCACTCACCCCCTCTCTCTCTCTCTCTCTCCCTCCTGTTCTCTCTCTCTCTCTCTCTCTCTCTATTCCTCTCTGTCTTTTTTTTTTTTTTGCTTAAAAATAATTTCTGTTTCCCAATTTGCCCATTATTTTGAATTAGAAAATTTGTAAAATCTATGTAATATGTAAAATAAGTCCAGTCTTTAAAGATACAGGATTATTACTTTCTTTAGTAAACAATGAAAGTTTATTCTTTCCAACCTATGTCTTAACTTGTCTTTAATTTTCAACCTGGGACCCAACCGATTAAAAAAAAAAAAAAAACCTAATATGAAACAAGGTCAGAGAGGTTTTTTTTTTTCTTAAACCATCGCAAACTCTAGTGTCTGTTCATCCCATTTATTAACAATGATCCACATCCAAGCTTACTCTTTTTAACGTAACACAATTAAAAGTTCCAGGTCATAGTCCATAGCTGGAGAGAGAAAGACAATTTGCTTATACTGAAAAAAGCATAGCTGTTTTTTATTCCACAAATAGCAATCAGCCCACATCTATCTGGCAGTTTTGGGGACATTTCTGGGAAATGAGTTATATTGTATAAACAGTAGTGTTTTGTACCATGTACATGCAGTTTACACTCGAGCATTGAAATATATTGTTTGTAAGGTGGTACTGCAATATTGGGCTTTGATATCTCAGAACACTGCACTTCTAACTAAGAAATTGCTAAATGTTTTTTTTTTTTTTTTTAGGGGGTTGTTTTGTTTTGGTTTTATTGTGAGAATCTTGAACAATCTCAGATGTTGCAGATGAATGTGTCCCTGTGGCTGTTTTGATGAATCACATTTACATGATCCGACAAACGTAAATAATACTGATCAAAATAATGCAGGCCAGTCTTCCGCCATTGCACGTCAAGTTCAGTACCAATGTGTTTTTAATACATATCACAGCATATCACCAATGCCATACATTGTGCTACATATCATAAGGTCTTGTAGATACTGTGCAATGATTGAGACCAGAGATGCCCCATTTTGTAGCAGTGGGTCATTAAGTATCTCTGTCATACTTAGTACCATACGTTTTCACTGGTGTAGTATGGAAATGTTGCACTATAACATTTATAGGCATAATGATAGCATGTGTGTTTGAGGAATGTGAAATCAGACTGAGTATACCAATCACACACTACAGCAATAATGCACAGAAGCTATACAACTACATTATACTATTTATATTATATATACATTTTTATCTTTAGGCATCCTGTCCAAGAGCATGAATTGTATGGTGACGCCCTGGTGAGGAGAACCAAGAAAATGGTGCCTTTCCTATAGTCAAGTCAATCATGTTCTGGGGCTCCATGAGTGCTGCTGGTTAACTGCGGTTCATTCCAAAATGTACTGTGGCATTCTGAGCAGAACATGATGTCCTCCCTTCAGAAACCGGACCGAAAGGCAGTTTTCCGACATGATAGGGTGTACTCTCTTTTGTTGCCAGCTATTTAGACATTAATGGCTGTATATTGAGTTATGTTCAGAGGACAGTAAATCTGTACTGCTATACAAACTGCACATTGACTACTCCAAAATATTTCCAAGTTTCTATAGTTTTTATAGTATTGTCCCTTTGAGAACATAATAAAATGGTTGCTGAAATGTGAGGGGTGTACTCACTTTTGTTAGATACTGTATATGCTAGATAGATAGATAGATAGATAGATAGATAGATAGATAGATAGATAGATAGATAGATAGATAGATAGATAGATAGATAGATAGAGTTCATAACACTAAGTCTTTACACAAGGTTTATGTCTACCTTTTTTCTTGTTCCATAAATCATCTACTGTACTGTTGCATCAGTACTGTCGATGCTTAACTGGGCTCTCAGACATTAGCAGTGTGCCTCTAAGGATTAACTTTGTACTGAAGTATTGCTGTTTATTTTGATCTATATAGGCACCATTTGTGGTTTGAGGAGGATTAACAGTTATTATTACTTTTATAATTATAATTATTATTATTATTTGGAGAGCTGTTGTATAAATGGCTGATCAAACCCTTCTGACAGAACAGACCTTTCATTCATGCACACAGATACACAGAATTGTGCCCCACAGACTACATGTGTACAGTTCTCTGGAAAGTTCTCTAGCCACAGCACATGCTGACAGGAAAGTCCCAGTGATGCAAAATATGAATGTTGTCTCCTATACATTTGGCCAGCTATACACGCACAAGCGCACGCACGCACGCACGCACGCACACACACACACACACACACACACACACACACACACACACACACACAAAAACATGTATAGGGTGATAGGATCACCCTTGCTGATCGCTTGCCAGGTCATCATGTCAGGCAATGCACATTAGCTCATAACTAGTGTGTTTGGGTGTGTGTGAAAGTCCTCTATAATATGTTCAAGGGAGGTGAAACAAAATACCAGCGCCAGTATGCTTTTTATGGAGGCCCAAAAATTACTGTACATTGCCTAATGCTTTTAATCAAGTGTCCTCACTAGTGGAGTGGAAGATACGATTAAAGAGCTGAGGTACACTTTACTCCAAACATCTTTGCTTGTTTCCTCTTTCGTCTTTTCCTGCACATATTGCTCAGATTTCTTTAATAATCACCTTTAAATAGCCAGCAGGCCTTTTCAAAGGACAGAGTGTTTATTCCTCTGATGTTAAGGTGCAGGATGTTTCATTAATGAGAACATGTAACAACATAAATGGTCATTGATCATCAGGGTATGAATGTTCTGTTTTGGACCACCGGCTGTTTTTGTGTGAGAGCGATTTAGTGCTACATTCTCCATTTTGGAGAATACATAAGGTAAGCTTTTGTCTCTTTTCCATGCTTCCCTGTTTCTTGTGCGTTCACACAGTAAATTTACTTCACGTCACAGCTTATGTAGCAGATGATTGTACATGGGTGAAAATCTCATTACATTTTTAAGGATGCTCTTTTTCAAGAGTATTTCTTTTAGGAGAATATCAAATGTCCTGCTGTAGCAAACATGGTTGTCTATTAACAGCACAGTAATTACTACTACATAACAATAAAATATACCTTTCTCTTTTCACAGTCTGGAAATTCCACTTATGTTCATGCATATTTGGGAAGTCAAGAAATGTACAGAAGGAACCCACTTTCCTTTAAAACTGTGTGAATTATCTGACATTAATATATATATGGACAAAAGTATTGGGACATGTGGCTTTTCTAGCTGAATTTTCCATTCACTAGAACTAGAAGAGCTAAATCTGCAATAAAGCTCTGACCACAACACTATTGAACACCTTTTGGGATGAATTAGAACTGCACCCCACCCCAGACAAAGTTTGTGGACATTTTACCACAAGGTTCTCGTGTGCAATATGTTTTGAACATCTTATACATGAGAACCTTGTGGTGAGATGTCCACAAACTTTGTCCAAATAGTGTACCTTTTAAATCAACACTTCACAAAGTGCAATCGGACATATTTTTTTATTTTCTTTATCTACAATTGGATTGTAACCACATCTGTACCAGATCTACAACCAGATACTGTATATGCTAGATAGATAGATAGATAGATAGATAGATAGATAGATAGATAGATAGATAGATAGATAGATAGATAGATAGATAGATAGATAGACAGACAGACAGACAGACAGACAGACAGACAGACAGACAGACAGACAGACAGATAGATAGATAGATAAAACTTTATTGCCATTGCATAGTACAGGTACACAGCAACGAAATGCAGTTTAGCATCTACCAGAGGTGCAAATGTGCAAATTGACAAGTGCAGATAAATATGTAAGTATATGTACAGCATATGTACAGCATGTGTGTGTGTGTGTGTGTGTGTGTGTGTGTGTGTGCATGTGTGTAAACAAATGTACAGTGAATAAATATAAAGTCTATAGCAGTAAAGAGATGTGTAAATAGTGTTGAAAAGTACAAGTAAATAGTTATAAGTCTATGACAGTAAACAATGTGCAGACACTGTTGTAAAGGTACAACAAGTAGAAGGTTATAGGGCTATGGCATTGAAAGAAATGTGCAAAAGCTAATTCACTAAATATATGTATATGTAAATGTGAAATATCAAGCAGGATGTACAGTAAGGTATATTGCTGTATGCTTTAGCTCTATCTTGAATCTATTCTTTACTGGTAAGGTGGGATTCTGACTTTTGTATATCTTTTTAACTCTTATTAGTTCTTTCAGGTGATTAATCAAGGCTAGTTTCGTCTCACTTGAGGTGTAAATTGTGGGCAGGGCTTACTTATTTATATTGAAGGTGCTCATACATTGATCTCAAATTGGCAGATCAGTCATGTCTTAAACCCATCTCTGTAGTCACCTCTTACAGACACAGACATTCTCATCCACAGAACAGATCTACACTACATTGCCAGTAACATCATCTACCCTCCTCTAATGTCTCAATCTCACACAGAGGTGGTAGGTGGGCTCCTGAATTGCCAATCTGCTGTAAGGGTTAGGGTTACTCATTCACTGAGACCTGGATATCCCCACAGAACACAGCTACACCAGATGCTCTGTCTTCTGCCTCTGCTTTCTCTCACTCGCTAAGAGAAACCGTTGGCGGTGGTGGTACGTGTTTCCTGTTGTCACAGAGCTGGTGTTTCACACCTCTCTCTTTGTCTCATCAAACCATGTCTTTTTTTGAATTCCATGCAGTTTCAGTTACCTCCTCCAATCAACCTCTTCATCATTGTCATCTACCGCCCTCCTGGTTGCCTTGGACACTCACTAGAAGAGATGGACACACTCCTCAATACTTTCCCTTCTGACAGCACTCCTCTGACAGTTCTTGATGACTTCAACCTCCCATCTGACAAACTTCAGTCATCTTGCCTTCTGATTTTTTAAAATACCTTCTCCTTGACATTTAACAGCTGCTCTCCCACACACAAGGGAGGAAATGTCCTGGACCTGGTTTTAACTTGCCCTACCCCAGTTACAGACATGACTGCTACCCCAATTCAAATTTCTTATCATCACCTGGTTTCCTTTACAAGCACTCTTCCCATCCTACCTAAAAACATTTTCCAACATCTCTCTCTTATCTGTCCTAACCTCCACTTCATTTCTCCCTGCTCTGTAGCTTTCTGTACTCTATTCTTGAATTCTTGAAGAATCTATTCTGACAGGAATCCTTTTCCTCTTTACCCTTGCCATTGTCTCTTTCCTCTCCTCTCTCTCCTCAACCATGGACCTCCTCTGCCCCCGACCACTAAACCCAAGAAGACTTCTTGTCCCACCCCCTGGCTGTTAGAATTCTTGTGCAGCAATCGGCGAGAACTCAGATCAGCAGAGAGAAAGTGGAAAAAATGGCAACTTGACGCTGACCTCAAATTTTCTTCGGATGTGACTTCTTCTAAGACTGGCTACTACAAGAAAAAGCTTGAGGCATCTGCACAAGATGCTTGTAAGCTCCACAACATCTCTTCACTACTTAACCCTGCTGCTCCATCCTCCCTGACAGCTGAGGACTTTGCCTCCTTCTATGATAAGAAGATTAAGAATAACTGCCAGACCTTCACTTCCTCCCCAACAATGACTACACTACACAGCCAGGAATCCTCTATTCATTTGTTGTCAAGCTTCTCAACCAAAGCAGAATATCAGATACTGCAAGGCATTCAATCTTGCAATCCCACCACCTGCCCTATGGATCCAATCCCTTTAACTACGCTTTAGACCATCTCACAAATCCTCCTGCTGTTCATCTCCATGATCATCAGCGGGTCCTTAACATCTGGCCAGGTGCCAACTACCTTCAAACAAGCGAGGGTTATTTCCATCTTGAAGAAACCTGCTCTGGATCCATCAGACATCAACAACTACAGAACAGTATCACTTGACCTTTCAGTAGCATTCAAACACAGTCAACCACAAGACTCTCTTGTCTACTTTTAGGAGCCTCGGTAGCATCTGTGAAGTAGCATGGAAATGGTTTGCTTTCTACCTAAATGGACGGTCATACTAGATAACATGAAGGGGGTCCACATCTGCCCCACGCAGACTCTCTACTGGTATCCCACAAGGCCCAGTACTTGGTCCCCTCCTTTTCTCCCTCAATACCCACTCTATTGGTGATATAATTTCCTCACATGGGTTTTCTTACCGATGGTAAGCTGACAAAACTCAACTCATTTTTATTTCCTCCTTCAGATACCACAGCTTCCGCTTGTGTCTCAGCATGTTTGACAGACATATCTTCATGGATAAGTGCTCATCAACTAAAACTAAACCCCAGCAAAACAGAACTGCCGGTCATCCCAAGTGATTCATCTCCAGGTCAAGGTCTCTGAATAACTCTTCAAAACTCTCTGCTCTCCCCTTCAGCTACTGCTCGCAACCTTGGGGTGACCATGGTCAAATCAACTGTCCTTCTTCTCACATGTTGCTCTCTGCTGGCAGGTCTACCTCTGAACGCTATTCATCCACTGCAAATTATCCAAATATATTGTGCTCAACCTGCCCAAGTTCTCCCACACCACCCCACTGCTGCACTCCCTCCACTGGCTTCCAGTAGACAAAAATGGACCAGCACCTTCTTACCTCAGAGACCCCATCACACCTCGCACTGCACCACGCTGTCCGAGATCCTCCAGCACTGCTCGACTGGTACCACCTTCTCTCAGGATAAGAGGTAAGTATACTTCAAGGCGGAATGAGCTTCTCCTAGATGTCCGAACAGTGGAGTCTCTGGCTATCTTCCAGTGATGGGTGAAGACCTTTCTTATCCTGAAACACTTAAACTAACACTTTTCAAGTTTGCTTTGTTAAAAAAAAAAAGAAGAAAAAAAACCCTCAACAGAGTTGTAGGTTGATTTATTTTAAGATTTAATTAAGTGTACCAGTGTAGATTTATTTATTGCAAGAGACTTAAAGCACTTTTGTACGTGGCTCTGGACAAGGGCATCTGCTAAATGGTGCAAATATAAATGTATATATAGATACACATAAATAAAATAGTAGTACAGATGCATTTAAGGCACAATATGTGTAGAAAAAGAGGGGTATGAAAATTGCAATATGTACATTGTATGTACAACTGTACAGAAGTTATATATAGTATTTATACAGTGATCTAACGGTGTAGTGTGGAGTTCAATAGGGTGAATGGAAAAAAGCTGACTGTAAACCTGCTGGTTCTGGTGCATATGTTCCTGTATATCCTTCTTGATGGAAGGAGGTTAAACAGTTTGTGACTGGGATGTGAGAAGTCTGGTAGTAAGTATGCAGAAATGAATGTGTGAGCGTAATATAATAAAAAATGAAAAAAATTCCTGCACCTTTTTGATCTTGACAAGGGTTAAAGAACTCCAGAATTCACAGACCATGCTGACAGTGATGGCATTTCTGTATTTCTGTTTTCCTCTTTTTCCAGGGACAGTGTGTCAGGGTTCATATTCAATTACTAAAAAAGTCTAGTTT
The DNA here is from genome assembly GCF_014805685.1 of Silurus meridionalis. NCBI lineage: Eukaryota > Metazoa > Chordata > Actinopteri > Siluriformes > Siluridae > Silurus > Silurus meridionalis. Next base: position 11,009,058 of record NC_060891.1, on the reverse strand, counting down.
AAGCCAACTTTAGGCTTAAATCCAGATATATGCATGGATACTTGGATCATGGCTTTTAGAGGGAAAATAATTCATGGTGGAGAATTGATTATGTTCAACATGTCCTGAAGTGTTTTATTCGTATAATTTCAAGGAGTTCTGAGTTATTTATTTAATACAAAAACTTTAGATAGATAGATTTATAGACACTTGTAAAAGACAGATGGAAGAGTGTTTATTTTTCTGATACATTTAAGTGACTTCAAGGTGCAAGTTTTATTAAGCATCCTAATCCTTATTATTTTTTTTTTACCTAAGGACTATTGCTTTCTGATTTTTTTCTTTTCTTTTACAGCCAACGCTATGTACATGGGAAGTCAAGAAATGAGGATGGTTCTAGATCGAGATAACATGACCATACAGCAGCAGCTTGACAAGGTACTACAGCTATTTAACATTCAGAGAAGAAAATGGTGAAATCCAACAAACCGAGAAGCTGATATTTTACAGGCAATTAATGAACGTATTTTAAGAGTTTAATGAATATTAGTATTTTAGTGATGCTTAAGGCAAATTTTTTTTTACAGATTTCAGACGTTCCCAAGTGGCCAAAAGGGTTAAATGATCTAACAATCATCCGTAGTTTATTGCGAAAAACTTTAAAGAATGTGAGATCAGAGTGAGCGCTCATGCCGCCTCGTTCTGTCTGGAGGCACAGAGAACGTATCGAGCATGTGTCTCAGCGTGTGTGTCTGTGTGGTTTCGATGCGTTTGCTCTGATGCTAACCAGAGGCCTTGTGCATGCAGAGAGGTGGGACATGACTGGCTGGGATGTCAATGACTGGTGCTCTTTATCTGTCATCAGTTAAAAAGGTGATATCATTGCGGCTCTCACTCTGCTTCTCGTACACACCACATACTTTAACCCTAAGTGTCACAAGACATACAGCACCTTCCTGTTATGTCCTGTTAAAAAGACAGAGCTCAAAGATGGCACGAAGATGGAGTCACAGTAGAGGCGCACTTGAAAAAAAATCATTATTATTATGTTGTTGTTATTGTTGTTGTTGCTGTTTTTGTCACAACTTTGTGTCTACTTCAAAGTTTGACATGGACTGCATGACAAAAGGAATCTCCTGCCCCCCACCCCCTTTGTTCTGCAGCGCTGGCTCTGTATATGCGTGTGTTCCTATTTTGCTTTCATGCACTCGGTTATAGCCTGCATTGTGGAAACTATCGAGCCTCGCTGGCTCAACGCTTGCCAGCAACCCTGCCAGACTAATTCTTTTTTGAAAGAGCTGTAGGTGAAGACAAGAGGTCGTATGCTTGAACCCCTCTTCAGTCTTAAACCACATGCATGTGACTTCTTTATTAGATTTATAGGCTGTGGAGAAATCAATCAGGCAGACATCTGTAGAAACTGCCACGATCAACTAGCGCAGGGAAGAGAAGGCCTGGCGTTTTGCAATTGGTCAGGAGAGTGATGTAAAACAGTTGACAAGTAAATGGGATCTTTCAATTTTGCACAACACGAGGAGTCAATAGCGGAGATTCCTTCTTTTCTCTGAATGTTATCGGTTCAGAATCACTGCTGAGCCATTACTAACCATGAGAAACGATGTTTCATTACGTTTTATTGACAGTCATTCTTGACCTGGTTTGCTCTGAGTCTTGAGACTATGCGGTTGCTGAGACTGACACCGGTTTCTTGTGAAGACATTTTCTATGGTGGGATTATGTCTGAGATCTTATCAGGGATGTATCAGAGAATAAACACAAAAATGTTTATATACATAGTATGGAACATGATGCACTGGGGTTTTTTGGTACACCCTTTTTAATGTGGGTTTAATGCATTGTTGTGGGGGGAAAAATGTAATAGCATTAAATGTCAAGCATCTTGAATCCATTGTGCTTTTCATTTGTGGAAAGGCAAAAGATTTGAGATTAGGTTGACCTTTTGAATTCTAAATAAATGCCTGTAAAATATATGCATATGTACACTGGGCATGTTGGACAAATAATTAATGATGAGAGTTGAATTATTTGTCAATAACAGCACGTCCCAAAGAGTTTTCAACCACAGCAAATGTAAAGAAAAATATTTTTTTTTAGAAAAAACACATCCATTTCATTGCCATTTATAAGTATATTCAATACATTTGGAAATCATGTTATACGATGCTTAAAAGTTTTAATAAAAATGCATAGTTTTTCCATGTCTCCTGATGGACAAATTTACTGTATTCATTATTTAAAAAAAATTTGTATTTTATTTGAGCATTGAATATATGTCTCAGTGATAACATAGAATGATTGCATTATGGAAGCTTTTTGCCTTGTAGCCAAAATAATGTGAATATATCAGCATAGCAAAAAGTATAAGGGTAGATTTAGACTGTAATTAATATCAACACTGCAACAATGGCTTAGGACCAACAGTTCTGCATTTAAGTGCCCATTACTGAACAGTTCACCTCAACAATGATGAAACTATAATAAATGGTCATTTGGTTGTCCCCAGATGAGGATAGGTTCCTTTTGGAGTCTGATTCCATCTCAAGTAGCCTTCTCATTAGGGATAAACTGATAAGGAACAAACGTATTGCCACTAAACTTATACATTCCAACTTTATATCTTCTCTATCTGTGCTAAGCTACATTTTTACGACAGTGTCCACTGTTAAACGCACTATACAAAAAAAAAAGTTAGTTAAATTAGCATTAATCACATTCGAGAATGGAATAGGAGTGTTTACAGTTTTTTATATATTGCATATAGAACTAAACTCCTTTTTTCACTTCCTTAGCTTGTTTTTTACTACGGAGCCACGGACCACTGGTGCCCTGTGCAGTACTACCAGGATATACGAAGAGACTTTCCTGATGGAGACATTCGTTTGTGTGAGCAAGGTCTACGCCACGCATTTGTCCTGGATGCAGGTGAACAGATGGCCAACATGATCACAGAGTGGATCCATGATGACCTAAAGGGATTATAGAACTAATATCAAAGCAAACCTTACCACTGACCTACACCGGCTGTACCTATAAATGGGAACCTATATTAAGTAAGTCGGTAAGAATAGAGAATTTAGTTATGTGAGTTCTGATTAACTTTATTTTGTTCCCAACTCCATAGCCTCAATTTTATGTTTTTTTCATTTAGTGGCTTGATTTCATCTTTAATAGTGTCCAACAGGTTTTAGTTCATTCAGAAGCACACATTTGAGGCCAAAGTCTGTTATTCTGTCATTGCAACAACACGTGTGACTATGTGTCCTCCCCCCGCAAGTCTTTCCATCCCAGTACACCAAAACCACCTCCGCTATGAAAAGAAATTATAAATAATGTATTGCATGTATGTATGTATTTATGTATGTATCACTGTTATTCAGCAAAAAGGTAATTTGATATCAATGGTTGTCTATGTGGGTTACCATTAATCTATAATAAATTATTGTCAAATATCCAAGCTTGTTCAACATTTGTCATGGTATTCAGTATATAAATACATCTAAGATATTTTGAAGGATTGGTATAAAACACCTGTCTAAAATGTTATGGAAAGTTTTTATGAAATAATGCTGACACTTACAGTGATTTATTCAACTATAAATATTTTGCATGCATGTGTTTTTGATTTCTAGTGAAATACTTAGGTCTTAAGAAGACCTCAAATGGGGTTTGATTTGGTTTTTGGTTAAAAAAATATTGCATTTTGGCAGAACAAGTTCTTACTGGCAGGAGTCAAATACTACAAGCCTTACAACAGCAAACTAGAGCTTTTGGGAACTGTCGTGGATTTTCAGTGCACTCAATTTCCATTCATTGTATTTGCAACTGTCACCATATGGATGGTGTTTAAAGATATCAGGCCTGTCACGTTGCCTTGGTAATATTTTCCCGCACTGTATAACAAGTGAAACAGTGCTGAACCTGAAATTATGTATTTCTTGTAGCTTGATAAAAATGCTCACCAAACAAGGCTTTCTTTTAAAGAAAATTTTAAGTTCTTGGGTTTGTTGCTGAGGTTTGACTGATTGAACACAGGCTGAAGTCTCCCTCTGTAACCCACAAATCCAGAACAGTAGGTAGTCCCATAAACCAGTCATTCAGTATGCACTTACTGAGAACTTTATTAGGAACCACTATAGCTTTTCATTAATGCAGTTATTAAATCAGACAATTGTAAAAAAAAATATATATATATATTTAATAATAATCATCATGCAAATATGGACCAGCAGGTTCAGGCAATGTTCACATCAGCCATCAAAATGGGGAAAATATATATCAGTGATTTTGACACTGAGATGGCATGTTGTTGGTAAACAATGCCATTTTTACAGAATGATCTCTAGGGTTTACTTAGAATGGTGCAATAAAGAAAAAAAAAGCATCCAGTGAATGGCAGTTCTACAGACTGAATTGCTTTGTTGATAAGAGAGGTCAATGGAGAATGTCCAGATTGATTCAAGCTGACAGAAAGGATACATCAACTCAGATAACCACACTGTGTAACTGTGGTGTGCAGAAAAGCATCAGATTAATTATGTCAAACTCAGAGCCAGCTTGGCTACAAAAGCGGAGCACCACATTAGGTTCCACTTCTGTCAGCCAAAACAGAAAACTGAGGTTGCAATGAGTACATGCTCATGAAAACTGGACAAAAAAAACATTACCTGGTGTTATAAATCATGATTTCGTCATAATTTGGTGGCAACAGCATGAAAACATTGACACAACTTGCCTTGTTTCAAACAGTCCAGGGTGGTGGAGGTGGTGTAATGATACGAGGAATTTATTTATTTGTTTGGTTGGTTGGTTTTTTTTCATTTTGGGCTTTTAATATCAATCAGTTACTTGAATGTCACAGGTTCCCTGGTGGCCTAGTAGTTAGAATGTTGTGCTCTCACCACTGCGGCCCGGGTTCGATCCCCGGTCAGGGAACCAACCCCAACCATCAGGGTTGCACAAGCCAGTGCACTCTTAGTGCTGGTCCCAAGCCCGGATAAATGGGGAGGGTTGCGTTAGGAAGGGCATCCGGCGTAAAAACATGTGCCAAATCAAACATGCGGATCATGAATACGGATGATCTGCTGTGGCGACCCCTAAAGGGAGAAGCTGAAAGAAAGTTTTTTAGTTACTTGAATGTCACAGTTTATCAGAGTATTGTAGCTGACAATGTGCATCCCTTCATAGCCACAATTTTACCCATCTTATAGTGGCTTTGACATCCAGCATGATAATGCAAAATGTCACAAGCAAAAGTCCTCTTAAACTGGTCTCCTGAACATGGCAAACAGTTCATGACAATAGAGTGGTCTTCCCAGTCATTAGAACTGAAACCCAATAAATATATTTGGGATGTATCCCATAGGCCCAACAGGATCATGTCCCATAGGCATCATACTATTGAACATTATCTTGTGTTGAACAAATATAAAAATCCGAAAGGTGAAAAGCTGAACAAATGCAGAGTAAAACATCTCCAGCTGATCCGGTCTGTTGGACATCCCACGGGAAATGTGAACCCTCGACATGTAAACCCAGGCCTCTTTAATCTCTCTCTCTTCTGCCTGTTCAGAAAAGAATGACAAAGCCCCTTAATTTGCTTATCCTTGATTTAAACCAGGAGGCTGGACTAGTTCATTGAAGGAAATGGAGTAATCCCGTTCGGGTGGATTGAATTGTGGCAAAGCAAACAAGCTTTACTGTTTTACATTTTCAAAGTGGTTTGGGTTTTTTTTTTGTGGCAATGAAGAATCGGACCAGATATATATATGCTTTTTCCTGCCAAATATCATCTGTAACAGATCAAGTTTGTTCCACTGGCATTTGTTAGGTCTTGTTTTGACATAGTAGTAGTTACTCTTTGTCCCCTCTTTCAGTTTTTGTACCAGTAAAGCATTATCTAATAAACCTTGATCTATAAGTGTTTTTGCAGTGTAATAGTTTTCTTTTATAAGAAATGATTCATATGTTTTAGAGATGTTTTCAGGTAATATGTGCAAATCAAATGAAAACCTTAAAAGTGTAATGAAAATTTAAATGTAATCTTTTTTTGTAAGGGAGTCTGATTTACATGTTTTCATTGAAATTACGATTTTTATTTACAATTTACGATTTTTTTTACAAAAGTATTGGCACACCTGACTTTTCCAGCCACATGTGGTTCTTCAAACAGAGGCACACAACTGTGCAGGATGTCTTTTGACTTTCTTGCATTGAATATTCACTTCACTTGAGCTAAGAGACCCAACCTGTTTGAGCATGATAATGCTCCTGTGCACAAAGCAATCTCCATTAAGATATGGTTTACATGGGTTGAAGTGGAAGATCTTAAGTGGCCTGCTGTAGAGCTCTGACCTTAACTCAGTTGAACACTCCTGGGATGAATTGGAATGCTGACTGCACCCCAGACCCCCTCACCCTACATCAGTACCTGACTTTACTAATACTCTTGTGGCTAAATGAGCAAAAAATGTATACATTATATTAAAATTCATATTCTCTTTTTCAGAGAATAAAATTCTCAATTCTCATTTCTTCCTTTTATTAAGCAGTTAATGTTGTATCAAAGCATTACTATACAAATTTCAAATTTTTTTAATATATTCTATTTAGTTTATATAATGTCACAAATGACCTATATATCTTGTACAAAAAAGTGAAACCCTCTAGAAACATAATTATTACCAAAACATATGCTTCATATGAACAGTTATATACAGTATCTTCAAATCTTATATACTATATACTAGTTACCTTTATATATTTTACCTTTCATCAGCAGTAGACTAAATTATTTTTATATTTTATATTTTATATTAAATTATTTATATATTTATATATCTTTTATTTATATATATATATATATATATATATATATATATATATATATATATATATATATATATAATTGCAGCACATCAATACTCAAATATTCTCCAGTTACACAGAGTTATTCCAAAAATAACAGCTGGTGTAAACTAGAGATGTCTCTTTCACTATTTTTTTAAGAAAACATCCCAAGACAAATGTGCTATTGCGTCACAACTTACTAAAGGGCATGGACTCTGTGGAAAGCCATGAAGTCAACAAATTTAATACAACTTCTAATGTGGACCACATACACACACCCACATACACACACCCACATACACACACAGGCATTAAAGTAGTCTGAGTGTACAGCTTTACATAATGCATTATGACTTCCCTGCCCACACTAGACAATAATCTTTCCCTCTCTGCCTTTAGAAATCTAAATCACCTGAAATATTCTTTAAAATAAAATAAAAAACACAAATAAATAATCCTGCTTTAACCAAAGGTGGGACACACATTTATTAAGAGTTTACTTTTATTTGAATGTCTGGCAAAATAAGATGGCAAAATAGTTCCTGTATTAATAAACTCTTTGCTTTAATAGTTGTCTGTACAGAAATGGCATAGTAACAAAAAGGTGAAAGACAGGAAAAGGCTACAATATGTGCTTAATTTTTGGGGTTGGATTGATATTTATATGTATATATATATACTAAACAATATTTCCAAAAGATAAAAAATGCATAGCAGTTTACAGATAATTTATAGCTTAATTATGTACAATCCCTTTTATGTTACACAAAATCTCGCACATAGTGCAATGACAATACTCCAATATGGTTTCTTCATTTAAGATATTTGTAGTCAGTCAAAAGGACATACACTGCAGTTCTGTTCAGTATTGTATAACGATCATTTGCATTACACATTTCGTTACAGCTCACAAATATGCAGGGACTCGAGAGGACATGATAAATGCATCAAATTAATGCTAGTATTTTCAAATTAGTATAAACACTGTTTTATTCTTTCCATCTCATATTTTAAACCCAACACACTAGAAACACAGGATGGTAAAATAAAACAGATGTCCAATCCTTACGACGTGAACATTGTCTAATGTTGATGTATACAGCAAGGCTGCCAAAGCCCTCAGTCAAAGCATAGCAATGCTGTAGGATTTACATTCAGTGTCTGAAAGCACTTGGCCGGCCTGAAATACCTACTCCTCAAAATGTCTCTACAGGCTTTTTTAAGTTAAATGCACAAAAATATATAACTCCTGCAGCTTTGAGTTTGCTCCTGAAATAAGTCAGCATGCACATTGTACCAGGAAAACTTCGGGACAGCCCCGTGTTTAACTCTGTTTACATGGAAAACGCATAAGTCCAATGCTAATTTTAATTCAATCCTATCTTATCATTTATCTTATCCTAACTTTCAGATATAACTAAGAACAAGGTTCAGTTTGTCATAGGCTGATATACTGTGGTAAAAGGAAATTGAACGATGATGTTTGATTGCTGTGAAAAAAGTGCACTTGATAAACAAAACTGTAATGTACAGTTACATTACACACAGAGGCACACACAGTGAACCAGTTTTACAGCTCTAAACATTCAGTTGTATATTTGTACTATTGCTTCATGACGATCATTTCATGTGAAAATTATTATTAATATTACTAATGTTGTTCTTTTATTTATTTTTGTTTTATTTGTTTGTTTATTGAATTATTTCGTTAAGGTTTCTGTACTTGTACTGTAGTCTGTATTTAACTTAGTAAGCAGCATACAGCTGTAGTCTATTTTTAAAAGAGAATATGTAAATGCAGGTGTATATTATTATTACCATCATAACTTTTGTAATGCATGTCTTGTGCAATTGTCTGTATTCCTTATGCCCTTAAATTATGCCATCGGCTGCTTGGATGATCTACAGCCTAAGAATTTGATTGTATGGAGTAACAGATTGTTTAATGTACATATGACAATAAACTCTTGAATCTTAAACATATGTGCATTTAGGAGAAAATTCTAATGTCAATTTTTTTAAGACTTTTAAAATTAAATGGCAAGTTTGAGGTTGTTCATATATACTCAGACAAGTATATAAGGCTCACAATGCTTTCATTATCATTACAATACTCTGGCAAACTGCAAACTGTTTTTTACTAAATAAATTGCCTTTACTCAAATAAATGATGGCAGAACCCAAGCAGGAGTGATCTTTCTGTGTTATGCTTATCCTATAAGTTGATTAATGCTTATAGCTTTTCTGCCTATATATTTATAATAAAAAACTGCAGTTTATGCGGTTTTAATCTTTTTTATGCATCACTATATTCTAGTGTGTATATTAATAAAAAAAGACTGTATTATACAAGAGGGAGTATGAAATTTAGATTTTTGAATCACCTGCCATGACTCCCCTAGTTAACACTGATGTCTCTTAGTAGGTGTACAATGTGAGGCTGCATTCAGGAGAATGTACATGATGAGGATGTTTATTCTAAAATAAAAATGAATATAAGGACAGCAGAGACAAAGAAAAGCAAACCGACCTACACATGCATTTTGACCTGACAAGAGGGTTGTCATACAGAAGTGCACAACGCCAAGAATCATGCTCCCTTTGGCTCTCTAACGTCTTTCCCAGGTTCTGGGATTCAGTGAAGTCATTTACCTCTTACACATGTGGATATCATGAATAACACATTTATTGTATCTAGTCTTAAACAATGTGAAATGATTAGCCTTTTGAGTGAAACAAATAATGACTGAAATTCTTAGCAATGTATGGTTTGTGAGTTTCCTTTTGTGGGCCAGTCAAACACTGTCTGTTATTCTGAGAAAAGGAAGTGAGATTTCGCCTCTTGGGAGCATCAGCTGTGTGTGGGTTACCTTGATATAAAATTCAGAGCTGTCATACACAATGAATCACTCAATGAGTCTCTTGATTATAAAAACAACCCAAGCTCCAACTGGAATAACACACACCTTACAGAAAGAGTCAAAACCTCCAAGCACTGCTGCCATTGATTAAGGTTACTTTTTTCTTTCTCATCTTTATATTTTAAAACCTTCTATTAAAAAAATCTTTTGAAAGATTTCTTCAGCTTATGCTGACTGTCAGGCAAAGCACTTTTACTCTTAGACTTGCATGGAATCTCTGACAGATTTGGGAAATTTAGAACAGTTCAACATTTTCTCAGTCACTGTGAGCATACTTGAGTGCTCTATCATTCCATTTATGTTATCAGGATGCAGTGTTATTTCTGGAATTTCTCGTCTTACTTTATTCCTGACCAAGGAGGTGTTTGTTTCGTTAGAAAATTTAGTATCTTGCAAAAAGGGCTGCATTTTTACCCATTGGGTTTTCTGCCCATTTGAGAGACACTGTTCAAAATACCCGTTAGCATAACCTCTCAAGTCCACTCCATCACATGCATGTGCACACTTTTATCCATGCTAAAAATATTTTGGCACTAATGCACATTTCTGTGAGGCTGGTAGTGCTGCATTGGGGCTCCCTTGTCGGTTTCAAATCAAGGGCTGTACTCCAGCCCAGTTTCATGCTGCTACCTGCAGCCACAGCTCTCCACCACCATATCCTCATACTGCTTGTACACCACATTATTTCCAGCGTCAATGTACAGAATGCTGATAGGGCTGAGCTTAGAAGGAACACAGCAGCTGGGTGGGGTTGACTCTGGATCCATGGAGTTCATGAGTGTCTGGATGATGGCGTGGTTCGTGGGTTCGAGGTGCGAGCGCAACGGGAAGTCACATGCACCTTCGCAGTGGTATGCATCATAGTCCAGAGGTGCAATGATCCAATCATCCCATCCCAGCTCTTTAAAGTTAACATGGAGCGGTTTGCGACTACAGCGGGTTTTCCGCCTGCCGCCTCCTTTGACCCCTCCGCCCGTTCCAACTCCCCCAATGGCTCCCCCTCCACCCGCTGTCCCTGCTCCGCCAGAGCGGCCTGCTAAGGCAGTCCTCCTCTTCTGGCGTCGTCTGGGTCTACCATGACCCTCAGAGTTCCACTCAAACATGTGCATGGCTTTCATCTTCTCGCGGATCTCTCTGAACAGATTCTCTTTCCTACGTGTGCGAGAAAAGACTACAAGCAAAGCTTTCTCATTCCTCTGCAGCCCCTCTGAACCCAAACCAAATAAAGAAGGGGAGACAACCTCATTCATTAAGTCTGAAATAACAGCTATTCTAAAACATACGTATCTGCTGTCTTGAGTTTTCCTGTGCACCCTTTGGTGGGCTTTCAGAGTTGTCTCAATGTTAAACACATCCCAAGTGGTAGAGGTGGTATCCAGAATGTTGACTGTCCTAGAAGTAAGCAGTAGAGGCTTGCCTGATGAACTCTGAGAGGAACAGCTGTAAAGAAGTAGGTGGTACAGGTTTCCTGCAAAGGATCGTAATTTCTCCAAGTCAGGCGGCAGCTTCCGCAACACCCGCAGCTCAGAATCCACTAGTTCTTCTGTCCTTGAGAGACCTGAAAGGTCAAATATGTACTGTTGGTGGGTTTCAGCTGATGGCTCATCTGTAAGTACACAAGAAATCAACAACAAAAAGATGAGCAGTTCAGTCTTAGACATTCAAATATGTACTGCCTGGGAGGAATTTCAATAATGGGTCAATGTTAATTTAACTTGAGCAGTGCTTACAGGAGCCATCTGTCTGGGGTAGAAATCTCACATTCCTTGGCCCGTTGTAAGCAGTCTACCAAATAGCTGAAAATGCCATACTGACACTGTCAGCTCTTCTCTTCAAAGAGATTAGCATTCAGGGGCTGGGAATAGATTCTCCAAATGCAAGGCACACAACACCAACCAAGGCCAGGTGGAGAGTGTTCAGGTGACCTGTCAAGCTGCCTTGGTCCTTGGCAAGATTGAATATGAGAAAGGCTTGCTGGGACACACTAAAAGGTCTCCAGCAAGGCCCTTCTCTCCCCTTCTGTTCCTCAAAAAAGGCTGGGACAGAAGGTGGCCTGGGGACACCGTTAGATGTCAGCCATTTGGTTTGAACACCTCTGACCACCATTCTTGCTAGAAATCACCTGGACACAGTTGCCTGAAAGTATCTAAGTGTTTGGCTCATTTATAACCTCTGGAAAAAGCCTAACTGCGATTTTCGTTTGAACATCTCGCGATGATCTTAGTTCTATGCTATTTTTCTTATTAAGATGTTTTGCAAAGAGATCTATTGTAAGCCCATGTCGACTATGCCATCCGTGACTGAAGCAATGCAGGCAAGAGCTTTCCTAAGAGGGACCAGATCCAGGAAGTAAAACAAGTTTCAATGTTGACGTCTTGACATCTAACTCAACCGTAGAAGCCAGAACACTGTGCAACCTGAGACGCAGACCACAGTTTCATGGTTAAAACATGAAGGGGATTCTTCTAATATGAGTGGGTAGCACGAGAACCCAAGGCCAGATCTGGCTATATCGTGTTGACTGCATATCACGAGACAGAACTAAGAAAAGCAAGTAATTGCAAACAGTTAAGCATCTGCTGTGAGCAGCCACACAACCTGGGCTTGGCCTGTGGTCCTCAAGAGGAGTAAAGAGGACACAGGCATCCAGAATAAGCTTCCTCTCAGACTTGGTTCTCACACTCAGAAAAAGGTTATGAGAATACAAGATGAGCCCAAACAACAAGGTCCAGGGGCAAAGCATCCTATTGTAGAGGCAATATTTGCTTGCCAGGCAAAACAATCACATAATCTAAAAGAAAGGACTCCCATTTTTATTTTGGTCCACATGCCAATTTTCCTCTTAAGATTTTTTGGGCCTCAGAGACCAAGGGGTCATAGAGGTAAATTATGTCAGTGTATGATGTATGCAATGTGATTTTATAATTGAATTTTCCAATTATTTCTAAACAAGAGGACTGCCTAAAATATACTTTAAAATATTTGAATAGACTTTTGTATAAGATCATTATATGAAGTGTGTTAAATTTCTAGCTTGTGTTGTAATCAGTGTAGTTTTGGGGGCTTTATTTAATCAGCACTGGCATTCGTATTTATTATAGCAATTATGTAACATTTTACAGGATGGACTCTGTATTGCACTTTGTTTTGAACTTCTTATTGCTCCAGTCATTGCACCGAGGCTGGTGTTCCAGCCCATACAGTTTACTTTGTTTTCTTAGGCGTGGAAATGACCCACCGAACCGGGCGGTCTTTTGTAAAGTCACTATCATACTCGATAATGTGTATTGGGCCATGCGTTTTGAATTAAGCGTTTCTGTCTTTATCAGCAACACCTGGCCACGGATCGCACGCTCTTTCCGAGCATTCGGCTCAACACGCCAGTGAACTTTATTTATCACAGATGGTGGAGGTTAGACACATTAAGGGCCACAATATAAGGTGTTATTCAAAATCATTTATTTCGAACACGGAAACATGAGCAAAATCTAAAACTGTTAACTATTTGCTTAGGGATATAAAATAAAAAATGTAAAAAAAATAACAAAAACAAACAAAAAACGTAGAAACCAGTTGCATGATATATTGCTTACAAATCTAAAAATAAATAAACAGAGAGAGATAAGTATAAGAAAAAAATGATAAATTGCAATTGCATCCTTACTTTCAGAGATTTTGTGTGCAATAATTATAATTTATTGACACTCAATTTATCGAATTGGGCAAAATGTAAAAAAAATAAAAGTGACAAGTGCACTAACAACAAAGACCAGCCCAGCAGCTGTAGTATACAATGCAAAGACACTAGGAAAAGATTTAAGAGATTGCATAAAAACCAAAACATTTTGCCCAATTTGAAAACATCTGGAATGCCAGTGCAAGAGAGAGAAGTCTGCCTTGAGAATGCATTCGTTTATGTTTGTTGATGTATATACTATATGATATAGTTTTTAGAAATTGGAAAAGAGTAGTTTATCATTCAGGAAAAAATTGATCTAACTTGTACTTGCATGCTTTTTAGCGCTAAGTGATGTGCGTCCCCGCCTCACCTCCACTCTGGTCCATGAAACTGGTGACCGTGTTGGCGCGTCTTCTCGCGCGCAACGCGCTCCCGTGGCCGCTCGCGCGCTCGAGCTGCGACTGCGTTCTGTACAGGTTGAGCATGTAGTCCGGCACCAGTGCAGCCGAGCCGTTCCGCAACGCCGCGCGCGAGCCCTGCGCCGCGGCCTCGAGCGCGCTCCCGATGCACACGGCGAGCCACAACCAGGGAGCGCCACTCTTTCTGCCGCTCATTTTCAGCACTCTCTGGCCCGCAGCAGGGGAACCTGACGGGTAGTGGTGAGACGAGGAACTCCCCCTTTCGGTCTTTAAATTGACTTAATAGCTCGATTCGGGCTCAATGTGGAGTTATGAGGAAACGCCTGTTGCGCTAAACGCCGCCGGCGCCCCCTACAGGCGAAACAAAGTAAAACTCGCACAGAAACTTTGTCGTTCGTATTTTCCAGTGATTCTTTTCTAATAAATCATTCATTTCTGAAGCTTCAAGTCATGTTGAAAGGTGCACTAAGAAAAATACTACATCACTTGTCCCTTTCTTTTACACTGTACAGGTCTTTTATAGCATTACAAGTGTCTTTCCCCTGGACATGTATAGAAACTATACATTTAACTGATGTAAGGTAAATAACCTGATTACAATCATGATCACTTTAGGTATTTACTGTATGCACTTTCATGTGTCAATAATACACTATAAAGGTACAATGTTTTTTTTTTTCACCCAGGAAACAATGTACAATTGACTATCAGACACATGATTAGAGTAACTGACAGCTATCACGGGCTTACTGGCAAATATGTTAGCAATACACGAAGAACAGATGTGCTCTATTTAGGGATAAACCAATTATAGAAAAGAACAGCTTTTCAGCTCATGAATGATCTTGAACAATAGTCTAATATTTTTGTCACATCACGTTGAGGAACGCAAACGATGTACCCGCTCGGCAATATTCACTATTGTGTAAGGGCTCCTTCTACTGGTATTATCTGGAATTACAATTTGGAGCTTTAATTAGCGATGGGACATTACCAATGGATAAAATCAAATTATTAAAAAAAAAGAAACCAGATCTTACAATCATAAGTATCATCAAAAATTATTATGTTTGTAAATCACTTTAAATGAAAAAAGAAATACAGTTTAAAAGTTTAGGATCTAATGTACACCCAGGGTTCAATAAAGCGGCAAAATATTACTGTTCACATTAAATTAGAACCTCTGCTTTTGTTTATTAAAATAAAACACTTGAGCAACATGAATGTATACAGTACTAGCCAAAAGTTTGGAATTTCCTTCAGTGTTTTTACTTTATTTTTATTATTATAACTTTATTTTGTTTTGTGTTTTGGGTCATTGTCCTGTTGGAAAAAATGAATTATGGTCCCACTATGTGGTATAGGATGGCATGTCACTGCAAAATGTGTTAGCCCTGCTGGATAAGTGGGCTTTATCACCAACAGTGTCACTAGTAAGGCAGCCCTACACCATCACTCCCCCTCCATGCTTCACAGTGGAAACCACACATGCAGGAGCCATTCATTGATGACTCAAGACACAGCAGAGCCAAGAATCTCGACTTTGGACAGTTTTCCACTGATTTATTGTCCATTCCTTGTGGTTCTAGGCCTAAGCAAGTCTCATCTGTCCCCAGGGATTCTAACAAGGTCTTCCTGCTGCATCATTAAGAGCATCTTCACCAACTCCATCACTGTATGGTATAGAGTTTACACTGTGTGTGGACAGAACGCTATGAAAAGGTTGATCAAAACTACCCAACGCATCACTAACACATAACTACCTGCCATTGAGCACCTTAAACACAGCAGATGTTTGCACAGACCTCATCAAGGACTCCTCATATCGCACCCTACTGAACTCTACACTATACTGTTAGGACACTGTATAAACACTGTGTATATATGTTCATACTGCAGATTGAAATTTATATAACCCTAATTCTTTTTCAATTTGACCATGATGAGCAGGACGCAGTCTCTTCTAAAAGTGGATGTTGAAAAATGTCTGCTACTTGAACTCTGTAAATCATTTATGTCAAGCTGTGGATTTTGAGGCTGGTAATTCTAATAAATGTATATTTTGCTGCAGAGGAAGCTCTTGACCTCCATTTCCTGAGACAGTCCTAATGAAAGCCTGTTTCATCAGAGCACTTGGGACTACATTTAAAGTTCTTTAGATCTTCCAGATTGACTAAACTTCATTTCATAAAGTAATGATGGACTGCCTTTTCTCTTAAATTAACTGAGTGCTACTTGCCATAATATCAATTTGAACAGTAGCTGTAGTAGTACTAATATGGCTATTAACTCTGTACTCACCCTTTCCTTTGCACAACACAATTGATGGGCAAAAGCACATTAAGAAGGCAGGAGACGTTTCTAATTAACTCTTGACAAGGTACAATTAAAAACCATTTCAGGTGAGTACCTGGACTACAAACTTTTGACTGGTACTGTCTATGAAATTAAGACTATTATAGATTGCAAATACTTGAGACTCAAAATGCCACCATACTAATAAGTTGAATCATCAAACTATGTGGACTATTGTAGAAGTCATGTCCACATACAGTGAGGAAAATAAGTATTTGAACACCCTGCTATTTTGCAAGTTCTCCCACTTAGAAATCATGGAGGGGTCTGAAATTGTCATCGTAGGTGCATGTCCACTGTGAGAGACATAATCTAAAAAAAAAATATCCAGAAATCACAATGTATGATTTTTAACTATTTATTTGTATGATACAGCTGCAAACAAGTATTTGAACACCTGAGAAAGTCAATGTTAATATTTGGTACAGTAGCCTTTGTTTGCAATTACAGAGGTCAAATGTTTCCTGTAGTTTTTCACCAGGTTTGCACACACTGCAGGAGGGATTTTGGCCCACTCCTCCACACAGATCTTCTCTAGATCAGTCAGGTTTCTGGCCTGTCACTGAGAAACACGGAGTTTGAGCTCCCTCCAAAGATTCTCTATTGGGTTTAGGTCTGGAGACTGGCTAGGCCATGCCAGAACCTTGATATGCTTCTTACAGAGCCACTCCTTGGTTATCCTGGCTGTGTGCTTGGTCATTGTCATGTTGGAAGACCCAGCCTCGACCCATCTTCAATGCTCTAACTGAGGGAAGGAGGTTGTTCCCCAAAATCTCGCAATACATGGCCCCGGTCATCCTCTCCTTAATACAGTGCAGTCGCCCTGTCCCATGTGCAGAAAAACACCCCCAAAGCATGATGCTACCACCCCCATGCTTCACAGTAGGGATGGTGTTCTTGGGATGGTACTCATCATTCTTCTTCCTCCAAACACGTTTAGTGGAATTATGACCCAAAAGTTCTATTTTGGTCTCATCTGACCACATGACTTTCTCCCATGACTCCTCTGGATCATCCAAATGGTCATTGGCAAACTTAAGACGTGCCTGGACATGTGCTGGTTTAAGCAGGGGAACCTTCCGTGCCATGCATGATTTCAAACCATGATGTCTTAGTGTATTACCAACAGTAACCTTGGAAGCGGTGGTCCCAGCTCTTTTCAGGTCATTGACCAGCTCCTCCCGTGTAGTTCTGGGCTGATTTCTCACCTTCCTTAGGATCATTGAGACCCCACGGTGAGATCTTGCATGGAGCCCCAGTCCGAGGAGATTGACAGTCATGTTTAGCTTCTTCCATTTTCTAATGATTGCTCCAACAGTGGACCTTTTTCACCAAGCTGCTTGGCAATTTCCCGTAGCCCTTTCCAGCCTTGTGGAGGTGTACAATTTTGTCTCTAGTGTCTTTGGACAGCTCTTTGGTCTTGGCCATGTTAGTAGTTGGATTCTTACTGATTGTATGGGGTGGACAGGTGTCTTTATGCAGCTAACGACCTCAAACAGGTGCATCTAATTTAGGATAATAAATGTAGTGGAGGTGGACATTTTAAAGGCAGACTAACAGGTCTTTGAGGGTCAGAATTCTAGCTGATAGACAGGTGTTCAAATACTTATTTGCAGCTGTATCATACAAATAAATAGTTTAAAAATCATATATTGTGATTTCTGGATTTTTTTTTTTAGATTATGTCTCTCACAGTGGACATGCACCTACAATGACATTTTCAGACCCCTCCATGATTTCTAAGTGGGAGAACTTGCAAAATAGCAGGGTGTTCAAATACTTATTTTCCTCACTGTACATAGACATTACTATAAAGTTTTGACAAGTATTAGAACAATGAATGTGATAAATAGATTATGGTTTAGTTGACCATTAATGTTTTGTAACAAAATAAATTCAGATTTAAAATGCCAGCTGCATTTTGAAATTCAGACACATATCTAGGGTTAAGAGCTCGTTGGGTTTTTGTTGTTTATTAATTTAATTGTCACATGTGCACCGACACTATCAGGTTCAATAAAAGATGTTTGGAATGACAATTTGAACAAAAAAACTCAACAAAGCAGCCTAACAGTAATATATTTTTAGATTATACATTTTAAATTAGATGAGTCTCTATTAATGTATTCCTAATGAACAAGCAAGGTGACAGTTGCACCCGAGAGTAGAAAAACTCCCTGCGGCAACATTAGGATGAAACATTTATCATTACTTTTCATCAGAAAAATCCAGAAAGAAACACAGACACTCAGAAAAATAACGTAGCCAGCCAAGTTAGTATCAACAAACCATACTCTCTATTAAGTTTATGTATGAGTTTAAAGTTTAAAGAGCTTCCTCTCAGGTGCGTTGGCTGCTATTCCTTTTCTGCATGAAGGGCCAGAGAATTGTTTCACCATGTTACAGGCCACCCCTCATTTTTTTCCAGTTGCCTGACCAAATCTTGTTAATAAATCATAGTCAGGGGCTGGTCAAAATACCTGGATGCCCTCCTTTGTCCTTTAATACCTTCATACTGCATTGCTTCTCATCCTGGAGCCAACTCACCAAGTCCCAAATCACAGTGAACCATGTATTCTAGGGACTCTAGCATTTAAGAACTTTTGACTGCTATGATGCATTCATTGATATGTTTACTAGTCTGTGGAGCATGGCACACAAGTGCAGGTAGCCTTGCAATAGATGCCACAGCTGCCATCTGACTGGGAAGAAAGATGCCAGGGTTTCCCAGCTACTAAAGAAAGTTAAACTAGGAATCAGGGTCTCACTGGCTATTCCAGGGTCCTGGAAATCTCTGGATTAATTGCTGTATTCTATCTACAATAGGCAAGGAAGGTGAGAATGCAAACGCCAGGGTGGCATCACTATGTAACCACTTGGAGTTTATGAACGTTGTCTGTTTTATCACTCTGGCATGTTTATGTCTATGTCTATTCTTATACCCTTCATTAAAAAAATTAAATGCATGATGTATCTTGTTAGAAAGTCCCTGTAAATTTGTATTTTTACAGTAGTTCTTTAATTGCAATGCCAAGATCTGTGGCTATTTTCATGGCAGGATCAAGGTAGGTATAATGGGACATTATGGCATTTTGCAGAGTTTTGACTGTGGCAAAATTGAGGAGTTATACAGAGTCCTTTAATTTAATTCTCCATAGACAATCCAGTATTTTCTTCAGTGATACATTTTGAAAAACTCATTACATACTTTCTAAATAGAAAAGCTGTATTGTGTTTTTAAGAGTATTGCATGTTATTTATACATGCTTGATGGTCATGTTTGTTTTCAAGTGGTCACATGTTGGAGGTTCTTCTCTGTTTTGCAGGAAAGCGTGTGATATGATCTGGTCGTGTCTTGATTTAAAATTGAAGATGAGGGATTGTCTTTCATTTCCTTGTAAACTGATTCTAGTACGTTATTTTAATGCCAGTTTATCAGTCTCTGATAAATCACCCGGATTAAAGATCTGGTATTGCACTCTTTGTCACTTCTTAATGCATGAATTTACATTATATGTAGCCCTAATTATTATTCCCATATTTAAGTGGGGAATCACAAACACTACCAGTACCTATCTAAACGTATGGTGCACCTGCTTTGAAAAAATGTTCATCTTTTGTCCTTTCCCAAGTGCAAACCAAGAAAAAAAAATGTCAGTGTAAAGATTGCAGTTTAAAGTGCAGATCATCTGACTGCATCAAGTCATATGATCTGATATATGAACTGGGAGAGCTTCCTGAACTAAGCAATAAGTCATATGACTTTCTTGTCAAAATAAAAGCATGCATTTAACTAATTCAATTGTTAGACATTTTACTGTCACAGATCAAATTTGCAAAGTTAAAATGTACATTATTTTTAAAGTGCACTTACTGAAGAGTGGAGCTTAATTAAATCAGTTCATTTCACGCAACAACAAGCGTTTGGCCGAATGTATTCTCTGAATCTATCTCACTGACTTTATGTAATATGTAATATATTAAATGGCAAATCAGTGCCAACTAATAGTTGTGCCAGTGGAGATATGGCAATTGAAATGAGCAATTGTGTATTGCCATTTGAACAGATGAATGGTCATTGTAAAGCATTTTACATTAATTTTACACTACACTGAATAATAAATTACTAAAAGTTTGTTTCCATATAAAAGTGAAGAGATGCATACTTGGGTGTGGCTGCACCTCTTGTCAATAAATAAATAAATAAATAAATACAAATAAATACAAATAATCCAGACATGCAAATGTATTTTTCTTTTAATAATACTACATTTATTTTTATACATCTTGTTTGTTATCGGAATCAAATCAGGGCCCACATTAATGAACTTCAGAGCAGAAAACCAGTACCAAACTCTAGTGATGGCATTATTTAGGTTTTTATTTAAACATACAAATAAAAGCAATGTATCAAAAATAATAAATAAATAAATTAGAAGCGCTCAAGGGGTGTCCTAGTAAGTTAGGAGTTCAGAAAATGAAGGCGTCCAGATGCAAAGATGTGTTCCATGCACGCACACACACACACACACACACACACACACACACACACACACACACACACACTTGTCCACTTACACACATTCTCACACTTATTCATACATTCGGGTAATATAGCATTGCCAGGCCACATACAGACAAGCTTTTGGGAAGTGGAAGAAATCCTTCCCCATGTGAATGAAACTGATGAATCAGTGGGCTCTGAAAAAGCAAAAATACTAGCTTTTACCACCTTTCTTAAGAAAGACTTGTTGAAACTAAATGTAATCTGGATGTAATTTCGGAATTAAGGTGTCGGATGTACACCAATGCCCTAAGATTTTCTTAATGATTCACGTGTCCTGATTTTTTTGTGAAAAAAAAAATGTCACTGCAGGAGCCTTGAACGACTTTTATTCTGAAAGAATGAGTTTTAAATTGTGGTTAAGTGTTTCCTGAATCAGATATAAGACACAGGAGTGTTTTCTCCCATACCCTTTGGTTGTGTTTGCAGTTTGGCGGTTTGATTTGGTGTTTGCCAGCACAATGCGGTAAGTTTCCCTTTAAATACCGTGTATTTGTTGTTTGTGAGTGTTGCAGTTGTTTGGTCTCCCATATACACTTTACGACCTTCATTAAGAAACATTGGAGAGTACAATGTTTAAAAACCAAAACAAACAAAGAGCCTTTTCTTATGTAATAAATAATGATTTTTTGAATGACAGGGTGTTGGGTTTCCTCTTGCTGTGCCTGGGGCTTGTGGAGGGAAAGCACCTAGAGCTCGATCAAGCTGTATTGTAAGATATAAGTCTATCTATTAATGTCAAGTCATGTTTAACACTTCTTTGTAGACTTTGAATTGAATGCATTTCGGTAGCTCTGTTATGATTTCTATATATTAGTGTACCAGAAGACTGGCTCCATGCAGGCCGAGTGGCTCCTCGTGAAGAAATGGAACTCACTTTTGCTCTCAAACAGCAGAATGTGGACCGACTTCAGAATCTGCTGCAGCTTGTATCAGACCCGGATTCACAGCAATATGGTACCAAGAGCCATTATTTATAATCCAAGTCTTAAGATTAAAAAGTCACAGTAAGTCACATGCAGCTTTTCTGTTTTTTTTTTTTTTTTTTTTTTTTTTTGCTTTGTTCTGCATAGGAAAGTTTATGACCTTGGAGGAAGTGGCGTCCCTGGTCAGGCCGTCTCAGCTGACCGAGAAAGCCGTGTGGACATGGCTGAAGGGTCATGGGATTCAAAATTGCCACACAGTGCTAACAAGAGACTTCTTGCAGTGCACTATGACTGCTCAGTAAGACCCCCAACCCTCCCCAGATGAAACCCAGTTCGGTCTTACTAAAGGCTGACAATTGAGAAGATTTGTAAAGCATGAATGAATTTCCTTCTATAATAATAATATGCTCAGTGATTTTGTATGGCATGTAAATTAAAACTAATGAATGGCTAAAATAAAAGCTGAAATTGAAGGTATGGGTAGGTTTTTGGTGAGGTGATGCTTATTTAGTGCTTGGGAGCAGTCCGTTTTCCTTTGGACACATGGTTGTTTAGGACTGAGGGCTTGACAAGTGATTACAGATCTTTTTATGCAAACAGAACACAAAATGATAAAAGTGACATGTGGCTGTAGTGTAGGAAGTGGGATAAAATGCTCCAGAATGGTCTGCTGTTGGGAATGAAGCCATCCCCTAAATCCCCTTCTTCCTTCTACCCTGTTCTTTTATTCTTTGTTATTTGTGGGGTAGGACTGAACAGGTTTTCCACTTTCCTCAATGTTAAAATTCTTGTCCATGGTATTTGATGCAATGTTCATGTTAACAATATCAGTAAAACTGATATGTTGTAGAGATTAGGTGTGAAACTGAGCTCTCTCTCTCTCTCGCTCTCTCTCAGGGTGGCTGAAACATTGCTTCCTGGAACTGAGTTTCATCGCTACAAGAAAGGTGATCAGACATTAATGAGGTCGTCTTCTCAGTACTCTGTCCATGAGGATGTGTCTGATCACCTGGACTTTGGTATGTTGATAGTTAGTAATAGTTCATTTGTGATCAAGTGACTCCAGCATTTTTTTATTTATTTTATTTGAATAGTGTTTATTATTGATTGAATATTATATATAAATAATTGTGGAAGTCTTTTGTGTACATTTTAAAGAAAATATTTATAAGCAAGAGAAATTCATGACCTCTCTTATCCAGTGGGTGGCGTCCTTCGTTTTCCAATGGGCAGTAAAGAAATCGGTAAGGCCTGGACAGGGCCTGGGCAGTCGGAAAAGGCTTTTCATTTGGGTGTGACTCCTTCAACAATAAGAGCTCGCTACAACCTCACTGCATCTGATACTGGCCATGCTGCTAACAACAGCCAAGCAGTGGCACAGGTACTCTGTTTACTTTGACAGCAAAGATGAAATCAGTTTTTGTTTAGAAAATGCAGTTCAATAGGGTTTAACATAAAGGGCCTAATTAAGTAATTGGTCATATGATTTTCTTTCCTATAGTTCTTGGAGCAGTATTACCACCCAGCAGACCTGGCGGAGTTCATGAGTATATTCGCAAGAGGTTTCAATCACATGACTGAAGTTGAGCGAGTGGTGGGCACACAGGAAGAAGGAAAAGCAGGCCTGGAAGCCAGCTTAGATGTGGAGTACATCATGAGCACTGGAGCAAACATCTCTACATGGGTCTTCACCAATCCAGGTAACAAGAGATTGGTTATTATAATGATCTGTTTTTTGAATAATGGCCCTATAAAATAGCTATTTCTGGACAGATTCAGACAGACTGCCTAAAACCAAGACACAAAGCTTTCTAACTGACTAAAAATGTGCTCCTGTGTCAATTAATTTTGCAGTCTGGCCGATTTTGTTCTAAATCAACAAAGCAGGAGGTGCATTCTATTCGCTTTGTTCCAGGTCGACATGAAACCCAGGAGCCGTTTCTTCAGTGGATGCTGCTACTTAGCAACATGTCCGCTGTGCCTTGGGTACACACAATCAGTTACGGGGATGATGAGGACAGTCTGTCCACTGCCTATATGAACCGCATCAACGTGGAGTTCATGAAGGCTGGGCTCAGAGGAATCTCTATGCTCTTTGCATCTGGTAGAGAATTTTATAGATTGCTCAGTTTTATAAAATGAGCCTTGGAGGAACTCAATTAAATGCATATAGTCATAATACAATTGGAAAAATGAAATCTTTTCACCAATGTTATTTTGATGCAGGGGACAGTGGCGCTGGCTGTTTGCATTTGGCCAAAGAAAACGTCTTCAGGCCGAGCTTTCCTGCTTCCAGGTGGATAACTTTTTTTTTTTTTTTTTTTAAGTTTAGTTTGTACTTTACTGATTGCTTGGTAGAGGTCAGTTTAGTTGGATTGAGTAACATGAAAATGTTTTGGTTCTTCATGAGACTGATAAATGGAGAACTGCAACAGAATAAAATAAATTTCAGTTCTCCACATATTGCCATAGGGGAAGCATTATTTTATTTATTTATTTATTTTAAGTTGTTGGATTTAAAAGCTTTTGTAATTTTAGGCATGAACTAGTATACATTGACAAAATAGCCTTATTGCAGGTCTTGCAATATACTGTGCATTTTAATAGTACAACAGGATGATAATATAATGTTATGCTAGTTTGGAAAGTTTACCATCACAAACGATGCCACTTGCTGTGTTGTCAAGTTTAACCAGCAGCATAAAAGTAAATCTGGATTGAACAGTCCTTTTTTTTAAAGTATGTGCTTTCCATTCCAAAGTTAAATAAACCATAAGATTTGTTTTGTGTATTTATAATGAGAATGCTAAAGATGGGGTCTCTGCCCTCTCCCATTATTCCCTGTTTGCAGTCCGTATGTAACCACAGTGGGTGGGACGACCTTCAAGAATCCTTTCAAGGTCACCTATGAGGTCACTCATTACATCAGCGGGGGTGGCTTCAGTAATGTCTTTGCAATGCCTGACTATCAGGTAAGCATCCATAAATTGCCTGACATCCTTAGTGAATTTGCTCAAAATGAAAGTGGAAGTACTTTTTATTTTTTATTTTTTTTAAATAGGAAAAAAGTGTTTTATAGCTGTGTAGTCCTATTTATTTATTTATTTGAAATCTGTTCCATATAGGCTCCCATTTTAAAAATTGGTACTAATCTTTTAGTTAGTGCCAAGCCTAACAGAACACCAACTCTAACTGTGTGTGTTTGATTTCTGAAGGTAGACGCAGTGAGCGCATATCTGAAAGGTGCACAGTCGCTTCCTCCTCAGTCCTATTTTAACCACAGTGGAAGAGCCTATCCTGACATGGCAGCCCTTTCGGATAATTACTGGGTCGTTACCAACCTTGTGCCCATACCATGGATATCTGGAACCTCGGTCAGTAAAGAATGTAATGTAGTGCAGTTTTGTTTTATTTATTTATTTTTATTTTTTCCCCCACATTAATTAACAGATTCATACAATTGGATAATCAGCCATGACAATGCAGAAACTTGTACAAATGCAGGTTCAGAGCTTCACTGAATAGCAAACATCTGAATTGAGAAAATGTGATTGTGGTATACTGAATTGCCTTTGTGCTTAATGTAGACTCTGATTGCTCTGATCTAACTAATGCTCACTTACAATCTGCTGGTCCCCTGCGATTTTTGTGCACGTCAGCTTGTCTTTTAAACAAAGTATTTGTGTCTACTGCTGCCACATGATTGGCTGATTAGAAAACTGCTTTAATAAGCAGGGACTTGTGTGAAGAGAGATTTATTCCTCATGACTTGAATTAACTTGAATACAGCCCAAGGAATTGGGTAATAATTCAAACTGTGTGTCTGTTCTAGGCGTCCACTCCAGTGGTAGGAGGAATTCTCTCGCTCATTAATGACCAACGCTTCCTCAAAGGACTTCCTTCTCTGGGCTTCCTCAATCCACGGCTGTATAAACTCAAAGGCACTGGTCTTTTTGATGTAAGAGATCCATAAACTATTTTAGATAAAATACTATTTTTAGAATAAAATCTTTTTCTGACTACTTTTTTTAGTTTTTTTTTTTTTTTTTTTGTGACTTTTTCATATCACTGAATGGAATTTTTTTCAGTTCCTCACAATTTTCGGTCCTCCTTATGCTCTCAGGTAACTGAGGAATGTCACTTGGGTTGTCTGGATGAAAAGGTCGAAGGGCAGGGATTCTGTGCTGCTTCCTCATGGGATCCAGTCACTGGATGGGGAACTCCAAACTACCCTGCTCTACTTGCTGCTCTGATACAGGACTAAAGATTCAGAAAACCAATATGCTTAAAAAGAATCCGCTTTACTTTAATTGTTCTATTCAACAGCAATGAGCGTCGCAGCGCAATTCTGTAAATGTCTATTTTATTGCTTTTTTTTTTTTTTAAATATCTGCTGTATAGCTAAGTAAAGAAATGTCTTCTGTTAATCATATCATATAAATATACTGCACTGGATGTATGAATATCTTCTTGTTTTAAATATGTGGCCTTAAAACCTCTCAGGCCCTTTGACTATTGTGATATTCTGGAAGATTGCACTGAAGAATTTATGTAGTGAAACAGAGCTGGGTTCTCTGTATCGGTAACAGTATTTGATACTGAAAAATATTGTGCCCACTTTTTTTTTTTTTTTTTTTTTTTTATTTTAAATTTAAAAAAAAGCATTTTCCAACAAGCTTTAGAAATTCTGTAGGATTATGATCAGGTTCGAATGGAATGTCAGAATTACAATGTGTACCTCCTTTTTCAGTTACTCTGCTGTGTGAATTACAGTACATCAATTTTTTTTTTTTTTTAAATAAGCAATGTACAATGATTGCAAGTCAAATCACTTTGAATCTTTTGTTACTCATTAAAAACTGAAATTACTTATTGTATTGTCTTTTCCACTTTTTTTTTTTTTCTTGCATTACACAATTTGTATGTCAATTTTAACATCTGGATAGTTTGAACAAATTAATTCACATTGGCAATCCCTTAAAGCATAAGTAGGAATTAGATTTTTGTTAGGTTAAACCCTTAATTGTTTCTTTTCTCAAACATGCTAACTTGATCTGATCAAGCCTGAAAGCACTTATTACTTCCTGCTCCCTCTGATCTTCTGTTCTGACCTCTAGGTGTTGGAATGAAATTCCACTTAATGTCCAAACAGCTGAGTCACTAGCAGTCTCCAAATATCATCTAATGACCTCCCTCTTTCAAGAGAACTTAAATTAGCACGTTCTTCGAGTCTTAAACCGATATTCTTAGTCTGTGACCTAGTATCAGGATGTATTTATTAATAGTCTTTAAACCATTTCTGTAAGCCGTCCTGGATAAGGGCTTCTGTCAAGTGCCATAAAAGTCACTGTAAACCTGTGTAGACATTGTGTACTCACCACTTCTGACTGGAAGAACCACAAAGACTTTCCATTTTGAAGACACGACCATTTTTCCTGAATCATTCGCTAAATATGCAGTTTGCACACAAAGTTATTGGAAGATGTTATCATCTGAGAGATGTTTTGGCCTGTGTTTTTGTGTGTTTGTGTATAAATTCATGCATACATAAATACTCACTATGCACTATTTTGAGAAAATCTATTCCTGAACATTTATGCAGTTATTTAATCAGTTATTTGTGAAAGGAGCACAAATGATTAGAATATATTAGATGCAAGAGCTTTAGAAAACATTCACATCAAACATCAGAATGAAGGGGAAAATGTGATCACTCTCACTTTGATTATGGGATGAGTGTTGATGGCAGATGAGTTGGTTTGAATATTTTAGACTGTTGATTTCCTGGGAATTTCACACTCAAAAACATTCTATAAGCAGAGGCTTTGCAGGGTGAAACATCTTTGTTGCTGAAAGAAGTCACAGAACAATCACACTGCTTTAAGCTGACCAAAATGTGTATATTAACACCTGTAGTAAAGAGTCTAAAAAAAAAAAAGACCACCGCATCAATTTTTAACGTGGATGGGCTACAACAGTCAAGGATCACATTGTTTTATTTGTGTGATCCAAGATCAAGAATCTGGTGCTATCATAAGCACAGGCTCACCAAATCTGGACACCTGAAGATTAGAAAAAGACCAGATTTTCCTCAACTGTCCTTTTTGAGTAAACATGTGCCAATAATGGCCTCAGGTTCTTCTTTCCACCTCAACGAGCAATGCTGAAATGCCTTTTTGCTCACCATGGTGATAAAGAGCTCAAACCAATCAGACCATTGTCTTCTGATCGCTCATATCTATAAGAAATTTCCACCCACAGAACTGTTATTTATACAATATTTCGAATTCCTTTGCACCATACTGTATAAACTCTGGAGAACATTGTGTGAAATTCCAAGATTAGAAGTTTCTAAAATATTAAATCCAACCCATCCGATACCAGCAACCATACCACAGTTAAATTTTTACTTCATTCTGATATTTGTTCAGAAAATTTACTGAACCTCTTGACATGCAGCTGAATGATTATTTACATACTGCTGTCCAATGATTGGTTGATTAGATAACTGCATAAATGCAAACGTTCCTCATAATGTGTGTGGTGAGTATACAAATAATTATCTATAATCATTTCAATTTTAGTATTAGTACAGTTCAGCAATAACATCTTAGTTCAGTATAGAAATCAGTTCTGCATGCAGTGGTGCACATTTTTAAATTGAATAAAACTCCTTTAATAGGTTAAACAGAAATCTAACATTTCTATTATCTACATGATTTTCAAAATATTTTTACACAACAGTCATACAAAATGAGATACCACTGGAGGATACCTCATGACTGGAAAACAAATTTAATAGTATCTCCTTCTTTTTGAAGAAGAGCATTCACATATATCAAATCTCAAGTGGGGGGGGGGAAATAATAATAATAATTAAAGACAAGGCGATTGTCTAAAAAGTGTACAATATGCACACTTAGAAGACAACTAAAAAGCGATCGTGTCTCTTTGTGGACAGGTAACATACACAGATGGAAAGTTTAGACTCTTTGGGCTCCGTAGGAAGAATATCTCGTGTGGTGGATGAAGGTCCAGAAACGCACGTCTTCAAAAGAAGACAACTTCCTGGCAGTAAAGAAAAGTTCAGTCCGGTTGGTACCATAAGAAGTGTCCTAAGGGCTAATTGGGTGTCAGTTGTTCAGTTAAATATTTGTTCTGATAAAACATCAGTAGATACTCTTCTTTTACAAAAAAAAAAAAAAAAAAAAAAAAAAAGAAAAAGAAAAAAAATCTTCTACAAACAACACACAAAGGGTGTTTTAAAGCGTTGGATGGTGCAAGTCCTTATTGTAACGTCTTTCCAGATAGTCCTCACTGGTTGTTCTTGGCTTTAGCGTGTGTCAAAATGTGAGACTTTAGGTTGGTGGACTGAGCAAATTTCTTGTTGCAGCCGTCGAACGGGCACACGTAGGGTCTGTCACCAGTGTGAATGCGCACGTGTGTGCGCAAGTTGAAGTCCAGCGAGAAACGCTTTCCACAGCCTTCGAATGTGCACTGAAACGTACAAAAAAAAAAAAGCTAAGACTTCCTTAATGTTTGTATATTAGAACAAAAAGCTACATTCTTAAGAAAACTATATCTGGTATGTGGTGTGTCCCTGCAATACACTTGTTTACATGGGTTTATTTGTAACACACCAGATTTAACTCCAATGAAAAACATTAATAATTCTCCAACAATCTGAATTTCTGTGCCAATTTAGAGACTATAAGCATATTGTGGTATCCATTTTCAATTCATAGTCCATATTACAATCATACGACTGGACTTTGTATCAATCTCACACGACATGACATTTATCTCACCTGGAAAGGCTTCTCGCCGGTATGAACCAACTGATGTCGCTTGAGTTTGGAACTTTCAACAAATGCTTTTCCACATTCGGCGCACACGTGGACACGTGGGCCGTGTGTGTGCAAATGCTTCCTCATTGCAGAGTTGTCCCTGAACATTTTTGAGCAACCCTGAAAATCAGGTCAAGCAAACAAATAAATGAATGAATCAAGTTCCAAAACTAATAGGCAAGTTGAATCAATATCTCCAAACCGATCTGAACTCAAATACACTGCTGAGGCAATTAACTGAATATGACCATACATATGATATAGAAAAATCATAAAATAATATATTAAACAGCTATACACTACTTGGAATATTTACAGTAGAACACAAAAACAAAAAAAAAATGAATAAAAAGAGATTTAAATGATAGTTTGTGACAAATGACTTACTTTGTGGGGGCAGGCTATTGTTCTTGGTGAATCGTCCTCCTTCATTTTCCGTGGTTTCATCCTGTTAAATATATACAATGTTTTTAAATGTTAGATTACACTATGTAATCGAATTAGTCATTCCTTTGATATGTTTGGAACAAAAACCTCTGCGCTACTGTTTAATTTATGATACAGAATGTTAATATGAAATACGCTCCAAAAATTTATAAACACCTTCTGACCAATCACATCGAAGCAAACAGCGTAACATACTATAGTGGTTAAAGTTCAGTGACCAAATATTATAAAAATATAACAAACTGTTATATCAATGGGTATACATACATATCAGATTTTTTGGTCAACAAAATCACAGATTGCTGCTTTCTATTCTACCACGATTATTCCTTCGATTACCACTTCAGAAAGCATCAGACTGCAGCCACATGTTCACCTTGCAAATTCTGCCAGCTGTTTTGGGTCGGACAAGTCAATGCCTGGGATTCCACCAGGTGGCAGCTTCTTGCCAGTCATGTACTCTGAGTAGTCTGGAGGGGAATTCTCCCCGATGATCTGCTCCTCAACCACGGTCTCATGATCGATGTCCTTCTTATCATCTGCAACAAAGCCAACGGACAAGATTAGACAGAACAAATGAAAGGCCGAGTAGAAACACTGTAAACTGAAAGTCCCTGCTTTGAGAAGAGAGCAGAAGGTGAGACAAGCCCAGAGATAGAGCTATGAGTCCTGACCGTGAAGAGACACATAATAAATGTGACAGGGTCACTGTAACAATCTGATCACTAATGTAAATAAAGCTTGACATACGTGACATGTGACCTATGTGAACAGGTAATATAGATTATCTATTGATTCACATGGCAACAAACAGCTTCTGAACCAAACCAGCACATTTTTAGCAGGACAATTTACTAATGAGGGATTTTTGCTTTCAGTCTTAACATATTAAGATTAGGTTTCAAAGATAAAGAAAATAAATGCAGCGTATTCTGTAGACATAATTGAAATACTCAGCCCAAAAATATAATATTAATAATAAGCAATGGGATACAATGAACGCTTGAAATCCATCACGTTATGCAGCATAACAACCATGTTCGACTGGATACACTCAGACATAACAGCTATAATTCACACTATAGTTCTTATAAAACATTAAATAATCTTCCGTGCGTTTGCATTGTTACAAATAACCGGAGAAAAACAAACAAATTTGCTTTATAGCAATTGTTTTTATGGTAACTCCTCCTTCGTCAAAGCTACCGTGTTTTTAGGGCACGTTCACCCGTATTCCGCCAAATATCACTTTTGTCCTCGGTGACTGGTTACTGCGTCGGTCTTTCTGAGTGAATAAACCAATAAACACACGGGTTTTATATGTGACTGGCGAATCAGGTAGCGGGAGGCGGGACATACGTGAATACGGGTAGGAAACAAAGCAAGCGGGTTCAGTGCGCAGACAGCGCTGTAGAGCTGAAGTGCGCCACTGAGGCCTTTTTTCGAGCCTGCAGCAGAGCGCCTGTCGCCGTCCGCCGCCATCTTTCCCCGGCTACAGAAACGCCATTTTCGGGCGGCCATAATAGTCTGGACGAATATGGCGGCGCCCATCAACACTTAAAACATGGCTTCCCATCAAAACAAACCCATTTCGACCCGGTGCTCGAGACTAAAGTGTGTATTTATCGCTGTAAATCACCGCCTGGTTAAAACTCGCTCGCCTGCTGTGTGTTGAAGAGCTCAGGGCCCACACGAGGCCCTGTTTTCAAACCAAGAACAATGCAACCAGCCAACTTTCCACACATCAAACTTACCCGATGCCCACATAGTAACCGAAAATTCCCCTTCCAGCGTTTTGATCTGCACTTGCTTCTGCTCCCATTTCCGTCCGCTCGCCTCGTTGGCGCCCAAGAAGCCCTTTTTCACCACTTTCTTGCCGCTTCCTTTCTTCAGGCGCCCCGTGCTTTTCCCAGACACAGTCACCAGTGTCTGCTCGATATACTCTTCCTCCGCGGCTGGAACAGGAACAGGGATCAGAATCTGGTCCTCAAAGCCGTCGTTTCCGTGAAGATCGGAGTCGTCGCATCCCACCACCTCCTCCCGGGTCTGGACCAGGATCACCTCTTGGTGGTGGATGTGATTCGGGTCGTCGGAGACCAGTGGCTGCAGCGCGATCATGGACTGATGTTCGTCTTCGTCGTCGTCGTCGTCGTCTCCTCCGACCACCGTGGTCTCGATGGTTTCCACCTCGATTTCATGCAGCTCCACGATCTCTGCAGGCATCTCCGAGCCATCCGTTTCTATATACAATGTCTCCCCAGACGCCATATCGGGTTTTTTTTTGTATATCCAAACGGGACCGTCGAGTAGCTCCACACTCTGTCACTGCGCCGCGCCGCCGCCTCCTACCTACACCCCCTTCCTGACCATACTAACAACACCGACTCCTGGGGTCGCCAGATTCAACATAAACCCTCCTTTACCTTATCGTCCAAAATATACAGCCAGGAAACGTACATGTGCAAAATGTACTAATAAACACTCAATAATAATAATAATAATAATAATAATAATATCATTTAAACTGTACATCAGGACACACAAATCTTTAATATAAATAGACATGAATTGTGGGAATTTGCATTTGCCAATGTTTAGTTTATATAGATGAACTCAAAAATAGTTCAGTGCAGTTAGTTTGTCATCTAAAATGTTTCTAAAATCATACAAAAATAATAATAATAATGATTAATAATGATCGATTAATCAGACTTTTGTATTAATTAATTGATTGATATGTATTAACCCAGCCATTAGGGGGGCACAAGCCAGTGCACTCTTAGTGCCGGTCCCAAGCCCGGGTAAATGGGGAGGGTTGCGTTAGGAAGGGCATCCAGCGTAAAACATGTGCCAAATCAAATATGCGGATCACAAAGGAGAATTTCATACCGGATCGGTCGAGGCCCGGGTTAACAACGACCGCCACAGGTATCGTTAGCCGACAGGGTACCGGTGGAAATTGGGCTACTGTTGGCCGAAGGAGGAGAAGGAGAGGAGGAAGACGTCTACAGAGACGGCAGGAAAAGGAGCAGTGTAGGAGAGTAGAGGTTCGGGTTGGTACTTTAAATGTTGGTGCTATGATGGGTAAAGGGAGAGAGATAGCTGATATGATAGAGAGGAGAAAGGTAGATATGCTGTGTGTTCAGGAGACCAAGTGGAAAGGGAGTAAGGCCAGGAACATTGGAGGTGGATTTAAACTGTTCTATCATGGTGTGGATGGGAAGAGAAATGGTGTAGGGGTGATTCTGAAGGAAGAGTACAGTAAGAGTGTAGTGGAGGTGAAGAGAGTTTCTGATAGGGTGATGATCGTGAAGGTGGAAGTTGAAGGGATGATGATAAATGTCATCAGTGCCTATGCTCCACAAGTTGGCTGTGAGATGGAGGAAAAGGAAAGATTCTGGAGTGAATTAGATGAAGTGGTAGATGGTGTACCTGGGAAAGAACGATTGGTGATTGGGGCAGACTTTAATGGGCATGTAGGTGAAGGGAACAGAGGTGATGAGGAGGTGATGGGTAGGTATGGTTTTAAGGAGAGGAATGTGGAAGGGCAGATGGTGGTAGATTTTGCTAAAAGGATGGAAATGGCAGTGGTGAACACGTATTTTAAGAAGAAGGAGGATCATAGGGTGGCGTATAGGAGTGGAGGAAGGTGCACACAGGTGGACTATGTGCTATGCAGGAGATGCAACCTGAAGGAGATTGGAGACTGTAAGGTGTTGGCGGGGACAGTGTAGCTAGACAGCATCGGATGGTGGTCTGTAGGATGGTTTTGGAGGCGAAGAAGAAGAGGAGGAATGTAAGGATTGAAAGAAGAATAAGATGGTGGAAACTGAAGGAGGAAGAGTGTAGTGTGAGGTTCAGGGAAGAGGTCAGACAGGGGCTCGGTGGTGGTGAAGAGGTGCGGATGATTGGGGAACTACTGCAGGAGTGATGAGGAGGCAGCTAGAAAAGTACTTGGTGTGACATCTGGAAATAGAAAGCAAGACAAGGAGACGTGGTGGTGGAATGAGGAAGTGCAGGAGAGCATTAGGGGAAAGAGGTTGGCAAAACAGAAGTGGGATCGACAGAGTGATGAGAAAAGTAGGCAGGAGTACAAGGAGATGCGGCAGCAGGTAAAAGGGATGTGGCGAAAGCCAAGGAAAAGGCATATGAGGAGCTGTATAAGAGGTTGGACACTAAGGAAGGAGAAAAGGATTTATACCGATTGGCCAGGCAGAGGGACCGAGCTGGGAAGGATGTACTGCAAGTTAGAGCAATAAAGGATGGAGAGGAAATGTGTTGACTAGTGAGGAGAGTGTGTTGAGAAGGTGGAGGAGTATTTTGAGCAGCTGATGAATGAGGAAAATCACAGAGAGAGAAGGTTGGAGGATGTGGAGTTGGTGAAGCAGGATGTAGATAGGATTAGTAAGGAGTAAGTGAGAGCAGCGATTAAGAGGATGAAGAATGGAAAGTCGGTTGGACCGGATGACATACCGGTAGAGGCATGGAGATGTTTAGGAGAGATGGCAGTGGAGTTTTTAACCAGATTGTTTAACAGGATTCTGAAAGGGGAGAGGATGCCTGAGGAATGGAGAAGGAGTGTGCTGGTACCGATCTTTAAGCATAAGGAGATGTGCAGACCTGCAGTAACTACAGGGGAATTAAGTTGATCAGTCACACCATGAAGTTATGGGAAAGAGTAGTGGAAGCCAGGCTGAGAGAAGAGGTGACCATCTGTGAGCAACAGTATGGTTTCATGCCGAGGAAGAGCACCACAGATGCCTTATTTGCTTTGAGGATGTTGATGGAGAAGTATAGAGAAGGACAGAAGGAATTGCATTGTGTATTTGTGGATTTAGAAAGCGTCGACAGGGTGCCAAGAGAGGAGTTGTGGTATTGTATGAGGAAGTCAGGTGTGTCAGAGAAGTATGTAAGGGTGGTGCAGGACATGTATGAGGACAGTGTGACGGCAGTGAAGTGTGCAGTAGGTACGACAGACTGGTTCAGAGTGAAGGTTGGACTGCATCAAGGATCGGCCCTGAGCCCTTTCCTGTTTGCAGTGGTGATGGACAGGTTGACGGACGAGGTCAGACAGGAGTCTCCTGGACTATGATGTTTGCAGATGATATTGTGATTTGTGGTGAGAGTAGAGAGCAGGTTGAGAAGAGCCTGGAGAGGTGGAGATATGCGCTGGAGAGAAGGGGAATGAAAGTCAGTAGGAGTAAGACAGAGTACATGTGTGTGAATGAGAGGGAGGGCAGTGGAGTGATGCGGTTGCAGGGAGAAAAGGTGGAGAAGGTGGAGGAGTTCAGGTACCTGGGGTCAACAGTGCAAAGTAATGGAGAGTGTGTTAGAGAAGTAAAGAAAAGAGTGCAGGCAGGGTGGAGTGGGTGGAGAAGAGTGACAGGAGTGATTTGTGATAGTAGGGTATCTGCAAGAATGAAAGGGAAAGTTTATAGGACTGTGGTGAGACCTGCGATGTTGTATGGATTAGAGACAGTGGCATTGAGTAAAAGGCAGGAGGCAGAGCTGGAGGTAGCAGAGCTGAAGATGTTAAGGTTTTCGTTGGGAGTGACGAGGATGGACAAGATTAGAAATGAGTTTATTAGAGGGACAGCACATGTAGGATGTTTTGGTGACAAGGTGAGGGAGGCGAAATTGAGATGGTTTGGACATGTGCAGAGAAGGGACATGAATTATATTGGTAGAAGAATGCTGAAGATGGAGCCACCAGGTAGGAGGAAAAGAGGAAGGCCAAGGAGGAGGTTCATGGATGTGGTGAGGGAAGACATGCAGGTAGTTGGTGTGAAAGAGGCAGATGTAGAGGACAGGGTGGTATGGAGACGGATGATCCGCTGTGGCGACCCCTAATGGGAGCAGCCGAAAGAAGAAGAAGAAGAAGAAGAAGAATTGATTGATATGTATTCTTTTTTATATCAAAAACTGTATTTTTTATTTAATAATTTTGCTTATTAAAACCATATAAAACCTTAATTCAGGGTATTCGTGTATAAAGGTGTACTTTAAAAAATGCAAACGCCACATATTGAGTTTACAATCTTTAATTTAGACATTTTAAAGCTTATAGTGGCTGCTTGTTAAGGAGTGCATTGGGTATTTCTGTATAATAATTAAATAATATATGCATTAATTAAATATACAAACAGCACTTTAACGTAGTAAGGTCACAGTAAATCATGTTTGAAAACAGATAAGTTAACTGTTGTAGTAGACAAATAGAATGGAGGAACGCAGCAAGCTAATAGGCTTGATTAAAAAGAAGGGAAAAATATGCAATAGTGCACAAATGCATAATCATTCACTGAAAGCCACAACAGTGACTAAAAATGTGATCATTTACTGCTGCTGTTATTTGCTGCTTTTAGATTTTGTGTTTGTTCGCACCGTTTTAATTGAATCCATCACTATGTCGTGAGCGAGCTGATTGTGTAACCTGATGCTCGCGAGTCACGACAGAACGGATCCAGTGCGACTGTCCTGAAGTTTAAACAGTTTACACAATAGCACTTCATTAAACTACACCATTTTCACATGATGAGGATTCTACGGTTTTTGCTCACCGTGCTGATGTTTTACTTTCATCCGTGACACCAGTGTGTTTTCTTTTCATCGTGCATCGCTGTGGTACTTCCATACCACACAAGCTCTGCTTTGCATAAGTTCCAGGTACAGGATTCTTTGTTGCGTTAAATATCAAATTCCCCCATGCATTGTATTCCATTGCTGGTTAACCCTGTAACCGCCATTTTTGCAGGTGGCTGTGTTAACTTACAGTCACGCAAACCCGCAACTTGACCAGCCCAACTAATTGATAACAGCATTCGTTGAGAGCAAATTTCATTATCGATTGTTATACATTTTATTAATTAGTTGTTGCAGTTATATATATATATATATATATATATATATATATATATATATATATATATATATATATATATATATATATACACACAGTGCAACCTCGATACTCCTGGGGTTACGTTATATGCCCCCTTGTGAGTAACAAAAAATTGCGAAATTTTGACTTTCTTTTTGATGGTTCCTTTTCAAGGGAATTGTACATGTACTGTACTGTAAACTTAACACAAATTAATATAAATGTTTCTGAATTATACAATAATAAAATCATTTTATGAAAATTTTATGTAATTTTTTACAAACTCTTCTCGTTAACTATCAGATTTTTAGTCTGGTTCCAAATAAAAAGTCGCAAATGTCACGAATGTCAAGGTCACAGTATCGAGGTTCCACTGTGTGTGTGTGTATATATATATATATATATATATATATATATATATATATATATATATATATATATATATATATATATAAACGGTAACCAGCCGTACAGTTTACAGTTTATCGCAGAATTGCATTTGCCACATAACTAATTTGTTTAGCTGATTTTCCTAGTCGCATGCAGATAGCACGATAGACCTAAAACGTATATATATATATATATATATATATATATATATATATATATATATATATATATATATATATATATATATCTTCTCTTCTTCTTTCAGCTGCTCCCGTTAGGGGTTGCCACAGTGGATCATCCGTCTCTATAGCCCCTGTCCTCTACATCTGCCTCTTTCAAACCAACTACCAGCATGTCTTCCATCACTACAGCCACAAACCTCCTCCTTGTCCTTCCTCTTTTCTCCCTTCTGGTGGGTCCATCCTCAGCAATCTCCTACCGATATACCCCATGTCCCTCCTCTGCACATGTCCAAACCATCTCAATCGGGCCTCCCTCACCTTGTCTCCAAAATGTCCTACATGCGTTGTCCCTCTAATAAACTTGTTTCTAATCCTGTCCAGTGTCGTTAATCCCAATGAAAACCTCAACATCTTCAGTTCTGCTACTTCCAGCTCCAC
The DNA here is from genome assembly GCF_014805685.1 of Silurus meridionalis. NCBI lineage: Eukaryota > Metazoa > Chordata > Actinopteri > Siluriformes > Siluridae > Silurus > Silurus meridionalis. Next base: position 10,971,164 of record NC_060891.1, on the reverse strand, counting down.
CTCCTGCCTTTTACTCAATGACACTGTCTCTAAACCATACAACATCGCAGGTCTCACCACACTCCTATAAACTTTCCCTTTCACTCTTGCAGATACTCTTCTATCACAAATCACTCCTGCCACTCTTCTCCACCCACTCCACCCTGCCTGCAGTCTTTTCTTTACTTCTCTAACACACTCTCCATTACTTTGCACTGTTGACCCCAGGTATCTGAACTCCTCCACCTTCTCCACCTCTTCTCCCTGCAACTGCACCACTCCATTGCCCTCCCTCTCATTCACACACATGTACTCTGTCTTACTCTTACTGACTTTCATTCCCCTCCTCTCCAGCGCATACCTCTACCTTAATAAACAAGCTTCAGTTAGTCCAGAATGCAGCAGCCAGAGTTCTTACAAGGTCAAAAAAATATGATCACATAACCCCGATCTTATCGTCCCTACATTGGCTTCCTGTTAAGTTTCGAATAGACTACAAACTATTACTTCTCACTTATAAAGCACTAAATGGTTTGGCTCCCGTGTATCTATCCAGTCTTTTAACACGCTACAATCCGCCACGCTCCCTGAGATCTCAAAACTCTGGGCTTCTAGTAGTTCCTAGAATAGCAAAGTCCACTAAAGGTGGTAGAGCATTTTCACATTTAGCTCCTAAACTCTGGAATAGTCTTCCTGACGGTGTTCGGGGCTCAGACACACTCACCCAATTTAAGTGTAGATTAAAAACGTATCTTTTTAGCAAAGCCTACACATAACACACATCACATCATAACCTTGTGCTCCAGAACATCTGATCACATGCACATTATCAACTTGTGCTGTTAATATCATGAACAGCAGCTACGCTAATTCCTCTCCACTGCTTCTCTTTCTCTCCCCATCCCGAGGCATCCTGAGGTTGCTCCAGCTCCAGTCACCTCCCACCTCGTGATGATTACGGACCTTTAAAGAAGTAGATGCCGAACTCACAAACATCCTGAACCATCTAGAGACGTACCAGTGCCATTTGGATCCCGCTACATGTGTGGAGTTTTGACATTGGACCTCCTGGAGTGTTTAAAGGCTCTGGCATGGAGAAGCTGATGCTGGATCTGTGGTGATCACAAATGCTGAGCTTATAAAACTCGGAGCTACTAACCATATAGACTGTTTAAGACTGCAGAAAGAACATTACTTATAATCTTATACTCCAGTAATCATGTTAGTTCTCACTCTCCAGTGTTCTGTATTGTTGAAAGATTTATGATCAAACTCTTGATGTCACCCAGATGAGGATGGGTTCCCTTTGAGTCTGGTTCCTCTCAAGGTTTCTTCCTCATAACATCTAAGGGAGTTTTTCCTTGCCACAGTCGCCACGGCTTGCTCATCAGGGACAAATGCACACCATTCACCATCACTGTTGATTTGTGTAAAGCTGCTTTGAGACAATGTCTGTTGTGAAAAGCGCTATACAAATAAACTTGACTTGACTTGACTTGACCTTTCCAGGCTCTTCTCCACCTTACTTTCCCTACTTTCACCACAAATCACAATATCACCCGCGAACATAATAGTCAATGGAGACTCCTGTCTGACCATCAACCTGTCCATTACCACTGCAAACAGAAGAGATAGATAGATAGATAGATAGATAGATAGATAGATAGATAGATAGATAGATAGATAGATAGATAGATAGATAGATAGAAATATCATTGCACAAAAATATCTGCTGTTTTATAAAACCAACAACAGGTGATGAATTAGAATATATAATATGAATTAAATAAAAAAGACACGTTAGCCAGCACTACATTGTACCTTCTTATTTATATGTGACCACACACACAGGGTTTAGATATCACAGATAAGCCTTCAAACCCTCTTACACACACTGTTCCACCGAAACAAGGATCACAGCAACATGGCTACACACTTTACCTAATCTAACCACAAACATTTAAAAGCATATAATATAATTATTCATGCAATGAATTATGGTGGAACACAACAATGATTTTTAAAATTTTGTATTCTCAGCTTTTGTAAATATTTGAACTGTTCTGTTTTCCCTAAACTTCAAAAAGTATGTGTTAGTTAGTTGTTTTGACAGCTTCGTGCTTTAAAAATGGCGCCACCGGAAATGCTTTGGGGCCAGACATGCGCAGTATCACCACGCATGTTATTGTTTAGATCCTTGAAATGGTCTATTTTTTAATGCAAAATGTTCCTTGTTTGTGTGCTTTGACAAATTAAAATGTATTCAATCCAAAAGTAACCATAAAAAATATAAAATAATTGATTATTATTATTTTTTTTAAATCAATTCACAATTCAGGGTTCCGTTGTTATGACCGGGGGAAAAAAATCGAGGGTGAAATAATCCAATCTGGCAACACTACCAGCGAAACAACAGTTAGTGATTAGTATTGATGCACTTCTTCCTGTGGTTTTTAAAAACAGTTTCGCAACCCAAATTGTCCTTAGTGTGTTTTGAGAAAATATAAGACTGTTAAAAAAGAAATAAAATAAACTGTGCCCCCCCCAAAAAAAATACATATTGTGAATAAAGTAGAGGAAGAAATCTGTTCTCACTGTTGCCATGGAGCCACTGCTGATACACTCTGCCTCCCCTCGCGAGACATGAGCGGTCAGGTGACCTCAGCAAAACAGTTTAAGGTGAATTTATTTCACTTTTAATAGTTAGTGCTGCATTCATGGGCGTAAATCCCGGGTGGGACGGGGGGGACATGCCCCCCCCCATCCGAGGGTTGTCCCCCCCTAAAAAAAATATAAAAAAAAAAATCGCACTCTCCATTATATGTATTCTCTATTATATGAAAATATATGTATGTATACCTAAAATAATTGTGTAAGTAGGAAAAAAAACCTCAAAAATGCATTTAGAAACAGTTGAGTTCCCCCTCCCCTTCCTCACAGTGGTTTGACCCACTGCCTGCTTTCCCAGTTCATCTCACCTTCACTACACACACGAGTCAGGTGTGTGTTCATCTCACCTTCACTTCACACACGAGTCAGGTGTGTGTTCATCTCACCTACTCTACACACACGAGTCAGGTGTGTGTTCATCTCACCTTCTCTACACACACGAGTCAGGTGTGTGTTCATCTCACCTACTCTACACACACGAGTCAGGTGTGTGTCTGCGGCTCTATTAATGTTCAACTCCATTAACTAGGGTATTTTATTCACTTTAAATAAAGCGATTCTCTTTAATGTAGTTGATGCAGACTCATTCATAAATTAGTTGCGGCTAAAATGCTGATTAGCGATGTAATTTCCCATGAATCTGCTCTATTAGCGATTAAAATATCACTTATCTAGTGAACGTTAGCTTGTTTATAATAGCTTGTAGCATAGTGCACTGACACTAACACACCAAAGCCGTTTCACATGCAGTGTTTTATTTGGGACGACTTGGCATAATGTTAATATTAACATTAACACACAATTAGCATATTGTTTATCTGTGCATTTACTAAATGAGCACTGTGCTACATCTGAACTGACCCCACTGTATTTTTATAATCAATTTCTATTCTGTTCTTAAGTGTCTTAATTAATTTGTAAATAAAATGTTAAATCTTTTTTTTATTCCTTTTTATTGTTTTGATTATTTTTTTATGATAGTTTTACTTTATTTATGTAAAGCACTTTGAATTATCATTGTAATTGACGCAGTCTCCATGCTACAATAATAATGATAGAAACAACGTTTTTCACTGTGGGGACACTGTGTCTTTATACTGTAAGTACAATTTGACTGTATTATTTGTGTCCCCCCTTCAAAAATTGCTCATGAGAAATTTTATATGTAATGTCCCCCCCTACTATTAAATGAAATTTACGCCCATGGCTGCATTAAACTTGATCAAGCGATAGATACATTGGTAACTAAAATATTAGTACATAAAAAGAACTCGCATTAAAAGCAGCTAATATTTGTAACATTTGGCGGGATTTATATGTGACCACACACACAGGGTTTAGATATCACAGATAAGCCTTCAAACCCTCTTACACACACTGTTCCACGAAACAAGGATCACAGCAACATGGCTACACACTTTACCTAATCTAACCACAAACATTTAAAAGCATATAATATAATTATTCATGCAATGAATTATGGTGGAACACAACAATGATTTTAAAATTTTGTATTCTCAGCTTTTGTAAATATTTGAACTGTTCTGTTTTCCCTAAACTTCAAAAAGTATGTGTTAGTTAGTTGTTTTGACAGCTTCGTGCTTTAAAAATGGCGCCACCGGAAATGCTTTGGGGCCAGACATGCGCAGTATCACCACGCATTTGTTATTGTTTAGATCCTTGAAATGGTCTATTTTTTAATGCAAAATGTTCCTTGTTTGTGTGCTTTGACAAATTAAAATGTATTCAATCCAAAAGTAACCATAAAAAATATAAAATAATTGATTATTATTATTATTTTTTTTAAATCAATTCACAATTCAGGGTTCCGTTGTTATGACCGGGGAAAAAAAATCGAGGGTGAAATAATCCAATCTGGCAACACTACCAGCGAAACAACAGTTAGTGATTAGTATTGATGCACTTCTTCCTGTGGTTTTTAAAAACAGTTTCGCAACCCAAATTGTCCTTAGTGTGTTTTGAGAAAATATAAGACTGTTAAAAAAGAAATAAAATAAACTGTGCCCCCCCCAAAAAAAATACATATTGTGAATAAAGTAGAGGAAGAAATCTGTTCTCACTGTTGCCATGGAGCCACTGCTGATACACTCTGCCTCCCCTCGCGAGACATGAGCGGTCAGGTGACCTCAGCAAAACAGTTTAAGGTGAATTTATTTCACTTTTAATAGTTAGTGCTGCATTCATGGGCGTAAATCCCGGGGGGGACGGGGGACATGCCCCCCATCCGAGGGTTGTCCCCTAAAAAATATAAAAAAAAAAATCGCAGTCTCCATTATATGTATTCTCTATTATATGAAAATATATGTATGTATACCTAAAATAATTGTGTAAGTAGGAAAAGACCTCAAAATGCATTTAGAAACAGTTGAGTTCCCTCCCTTCCTCACAGTGGTTTGACCCACTGCCTGCTTTCCCAGTTCATCTCACCTTCTCTACACACACGAGTCAGGTGTGTGTTCATCTCACCTACTCTACACACACGAGTCAGGTGTGTGTTCATCTCACCTACTCTACACACACGAGTCAGGTGTGTGTTCATCTCACCTTCTCTACACACACGAGTCAGGTGTGTGTTCATCTCACCTACTCTACACACACGAGTCAGGTGTGTGTCTGCGGCTCTATTAATGTTCAACTCCATTAACTAGGGTATTTTATTCACTTTAAATAAAGCGATTCTCTTTAATGTAGTTGATGCAGACTCATTCATAAATTAGTTGCGGCTAAAATGCTGATTAGCGATGTAATTTCCCATGAATCTGCTCTATTAGCGATTAAAATATCACTTATCTAGTGAACGTTAGCTTGTTTATAATAGCTTGTAGCATAGTGCACTGACACTAACACACCAAAGCCGTTTCATGCAGTGTTTTATTTGGGACGACTTGGCATAATGTTAATATTAACATTAACACACAATTAGCATATTGTTTATCTGTGCATTTACTTAATTAACACTGTGCTACATCTGAACTGACCCCACTGTATTTTTATAATCAATTTCTATTCTGTTCTTAAGTGTCTTAATTAATTTGTAAATAAAATGTTAAATCTTTTTTTTATTCCTTTTTATTGTTGTGATTATTTTTTTATGATAGTTTTACTTTATTTATGTAAAGCACTTTGAATTATCATTGTAATTGACGCAGTCTCCATGCTACAATAATAATGATAGAAACAACGTTTTTCACTGTGGGGACACTGTGTCTTTATACTGTAAGTACAATTTGACTGTATTATTTGTGTCCCCCCTTCAAAAATTGCTCATGAGAAATTTTATATGTAATGTCCCCCCCTACTATTAAATGAAATTTACGCCCATGGCTGCATTAAACTTGATCAAGCGATAGATACATTGGTAACTAAAATATTAGTACATAAAAAAGAACTCGCATTAAAAGCAGCTAATATTTGTAACATTTGGCGGGATTTTTATCTGAGCTAAAAATTAATTAGGTAAATGAGGTAAAACAAAAATACACTTGTCATTGAAGAGCCAATGAACACAATAAATTAGAATCCAATATATAATATAATATAATATAATATAATATAAAACAATATATAGTTTTTTTTTTTTACATATTTAATGAATATTCATATTTGTCCAAAAAAATTATTTATTAATTGTCATAACAACACAGAACTGCACAGACTAATTAGTTATTGATTTGAATAATATTACTAGTATTCTTTATCGATTGTTGTAATATTATCACTACATGGACTTGTGAAATAATGTAATATTATTTGTTATCTTACAAGTAATCTATATCTATAGGTATAGGTCATAAATATTAATGGATAGTCCACACCATGAAATGATGAATCCATCTGATCCACCAGATCAGGCATCAGATTATTTCAGCAATTTGCTGTGAAAATGTAAAGGAAATGGCCACACTGCCCACTTTTGTAATAGTCAGAATTTCTTTTATTCACCACAATGGATTTGAAATGACGCAATCAATAGACATTGGAAATTTAAAGCCACCAATGGCCAGTGTTCATGTCCCTTTCTTTTCCTCGGATCCGCCCAATTCATCCCAACGCCCGACTCTGGAAGGAGTTCGATTGAAGACCAGTTTGTGCAGATAAAAATGGTTTCACAGAAACAGCCTAAAGATCCTTGAAGTTACTTAGCAACTCACGAACTATGATGGATTTGGATTGTAATTAATATAAATGAATAACATTCTCCTACAATGGCTTAGGACTGCAATTTGCACAAACAGTTCTGCATTTAAGTGCCCATCACTGAACAGTACACCTCAACAATGATGGAACTATAATTAAAGGACATTATACACCCAGATGAGGATTGGTTCCCTTTTGAGTTTGGTCCTCTGAAAGTTTCTTCCTCATACCATCTTAAGGAGTTTTTTTTTCTTGCCATGGTCATCACTGGCTCGCTCATTGCGGATAAACTTTTAAAGAGGAAACTTATACATTCTAACTTTATAGCCTGTTGGTCTCTGAAAAAGCTGCTTTGGGACAATGTCCATTGTTAAAAGTGCTATACAAACAAAACTGAATTATCGAAAATAGGAAATTGCCTGTGGAGAAAAAGCCATTTTTTAGAGTCCATCCAGTGGTTTAATGGTCAGATGTGACCTGGTTTCTCATTATTTCATGACAAATTCAGGCTGATGAGTAAACCAAAAAAAACCCCTGAAAAACAAAGTGGATGATTGCAAAATTCTTTACTTGGTGAAGAAGAAGAAATATTAACACATCTAACCAGATCAAGAACACTCTGGCAGATGTAGATGTATCAGTGTCAAAGCATACAATCAAGAACCAACTTTATAAATGTATATATAGAGACAGTGGCATTGAGTAAAAGACAGGAGGTGGAGCTGGAGGTAGCAGAGCTGAAGATGTTGAGATTTCCGTTGGGGGTGACGACGATGGACAGGATTAAAAATGAGTTTATTAGAGGGACAGCGCATGTAGAACGTTTTGGAGACAAAGTGAGGGAGGTGAGATTGAGATGGTTTGGACATGTGCAGAGGAGGGACATGGGGTATATCTGTAGGAGGATGGAGGATGAGGATGGAGCCACCAGGAAGGTGGAAAAGAGGAAGGTTTATGGATGTGGTGAGGAAAGACATGCAGGTAGTTGTGTTAAAAGAGACAGATGTAGAGGACAGGGGGTGTGGAGATGGATGATCCGCTGTAGCGACCCCTAATGGGAGAAGCCGAAAGAAGAATAAAAAGAGGATTTAATTCTAAATAGGCAAATACAGTACAGACAAAAAGTTTGGACACACCTTCTCATTCAAAGAGGTTTCTTTATTTTCATGACTATGAAAATTGTAGTCACACTGAAGGCATCAAGGGCTATTTGACCAAGAAGGAGAGTGATGGGGTGCTGCGCCAGATGACCTGGCCTCCACAGTCACCGGACCTGAACCCAATCGAGATGGTTTAGGGGTGAGCTGGACCGCAGAGTGAAGGCAAAAGGGCCAACAAGTGCCAAGCATCTCTCGGGGAACCCCTTCAAGACTTGTTGGAAGACCATTTCAGGTGACTACCTCTTGAAGCTCAATAAGAGAATGCCAAGAGTGTGCAAAGCAGTAATCAAAGCAAAAGGTGGCTACTTTGAAGAACCTAGAATAGGACATTTTTCAGTTGTTTTACACTTTTTTGTTATGTATATAATTCCATATATAATTCCACATGTGTTAATTCATAGTTTTGATGCCTTCAGTGTGAATCTACAATTTTCATAGTCATGAAAATAAAGAAAACGCTTTGAATGAGAAGGTGTGTCCAAACTTTTGGTCTGTACTGTATATATTATTATTTTTGTATTATTTATTTTTTTAAATACTGGTTACACCCAACAACAACAAAAAACACCCTGAAACAAGAACATTTGGACAGATGAAAACAGATAAACCAAAATGATGGAAAGAAAAGAGTATGGAGAAGGAGATGAAGGGCTCCTGGGGCAAAGCATATCAGCTCATTTGTCTAACATGAAGGCATTGTTATGCATGGGCTTGCATGGCTTTCAATGGAACTGGTTTGCTGGTTTATATTAATGCTGTGATTAGCGATAGAATAGAATTAATTCTATCTATAAAGTCAAATGCTGCAATATGGATAGACCTCAAATATTTCCATAAGGCAAAGAATGAATTGTTTTTAAATGAAAGCATCAGACACTCAGAAGCCCAAATCCTACACTTCTAGGAACACCTTGCTTGCTTCATTTTAAATCCAGTGTAGTAAGATGCAGAGGTAAAACCACTGTCCGAATATCCCTATACACTTGACTTCACGCGATTACAATATGGCGCCCTCTAGCGGTTGTAATGCAAAAATGCTTTCTTAGAAGTCTGAAAGTCCCGAAAAAAAAAGTCCACCATAAGACTTGTAGATGGTCATTAAGCACTAAGGGAAAGGGGAAAGACGAGCTAATCTTATCCTTAACTATTTCCCGTGTTTCAGCAGGTCAGTGTTTCGACGCCTTAGGCAGCCTCGCCTTTCTTTCTTTCATTCTTTTTTTTTTTTTGACAAACCCATGAACATTATACAGCTTGTGTAGTCACTCTCTGGCACACCTTTCCAGTCTTATCAGCGAGGGCGTGTCCCAAACGAGCGCACTTGTTTCAGGAATCACCTGAGTTCACTACACCAGTGCAGGAGGAGGAAAATGGGGAAAGCAGGTGGACGTGGGGACTTTGAATGGGTTTATGACGAACAGCCGCACACATGGAGACGAAAGGAAATATTAGGTAAGAATAATGTTTTTTTACAAAAACAAAAGATGAAGATGAGCGATCGTGTTCTGGTAATATTTCTTAAATGTAAAAAAAAAGGTGTCATATCGAAGGCAGATGTTTTGGGTTTAAACCCCTTTCGTCGCTGGGGTTTGGATCAGCGCTCCATTAAAAAAATCCTTTCATTTTTATCGCGTATTTTGTTTGTTTTATTTAGTTGGAAATGAAACCAGATCGTTTCTCATGGATCGTCCTGCCATGTATGTGGCGCATCCAGAAAGCCACTGGAGACACACAGTTACTTCCGCTCACACTGGTGCTCAAAACTTTACCGCATAGGCACTGGATCCTATAGAAACCCCGTGTATATGAGGCTAAACAACACGAGCCCTCATGTTCCACGACTTCCAAACTTAATGCTAGTATTTCCTTCTGAGCTGAAGATTAGATCAGGGTCTGTACAGTTTGCTGTTTATTGCTTGACCATTTCTGAAATTATTGCAGAATTGTACAATGATTAATAACCCAATGCCCCCCCCACTCACTTTAAGCTCATTACAGGATTATTTAGGGTCATTTCATTAAAAAAAAGTTTATTCAATTCTTAGATTTCTAATGTGAGGATCTAAAATAATAAATGAATTATTAAATACCTTCAAGCAACATCTTGAGGTTGAATGGACTGTAGTAAACTACTATAGGCCTGAATATGCAAAGCACAGATCCATATTTGCTTTTTTAGTTACCGTGTGCCCCCTTGAATAAATATCATAAAACGTTAAACAGTAACAGTTCTGGTCCGGTCTCGGAGATGCAGCGTGAACGAGCAGGCTGATTTATCTTCTGTAAACCGATACCAGACAAATCAAACTTTGACAAGTGGAACAATCGCTGAAAGCCCCCAGGTGTGTCTGGTGGTTGTTAGGCTTTGCTTGGAAACAGAACATACACATCGAATAATGTGGTGGTCCAAACACACACCTTGTTAGTGTTAATGTGTGAAGGTCACCAGAGCAGAACTTCATTTAGAATTAGTGAAATGTGGCTGTATTGGGTTTTATAACACAGAATCGGCATATGTAATCAATTAACAATTCAGTCTCTGGGTATATAAATATGCTCAAAATGAAGTGTGTAGGGAATCTAGATGAGCTCAGCGCTGACTCAATTTTGCATTCATAATGAAATTGCTACGTTGTAGTGATTCAGCAAGAATGAACCATGAAGGATGAAATAGGAATGTTATTCGTAGTAGTCCCCTTTCTGAGCTTCTTTAAACCTCTGTTGTGAACTGACACCTTTTGGCTGTTCAAATATTTATAACACTGCATTTTGTCATCCCTTCAAATGCTGAATGGGAAGCGATGAGTCAATGTGTTTTTAAGTGACACTCAGGGTGTGGAAGGCATGGAAGTCATGTTTCTACCACATTATTTTACACCTGACGCTGAAGACTCTCATGATCATTAAGCTTATTCATGATGCTTGAAGGTCAGTAAGAGGCTACACAATGTGCTATTTTGGTAGAAGTGTTTTTCTGCAAAGAATTGCTTACTTCATATCAAAATTCATGGAGCAATTTGGGAAATTCTCTACTAAGCAGATGCATGACGTGCTTAAGTCACACAAATATTGTGATGAAAGTGCTGACATACCATGTGACCAAAATAGTTGTGTTAATCATTCACATGGTCAATAAAATGTATCAGGAGGAACAATGGAAACTGTTTTTTTATGCTAGTTTATTAAATAATTTATTGTAAATGAAAATAAAAAATCCTGTTTTGTAATTTTCCTAGCTAGAAATAACAGGGAGAAGTCGAACACATCGCATTTGCATAAGTTTGGCCAACGACCCTGTTTTTGGAGAGCTTGCTACACATACGCTAGTGACCAAAAAAGAAATATTTTACATTGATGTAAAATGTATGCTTATATTATATACATAATATAAGCATACAGAAAGCATGCAAACCACTGGAGTAATCAGTTGGATATTAAACAGGCAATTAATGATGGACAGAAATACATTTTACTCTGGATTGTGGAAAATACAGTGGTGAGTCTGCCATCCTAAAACCCTACTCACTATTCGAAGCCATTTTTTAATACAAAATGATCTGAATTAATTGAGACCTTTTAATGTGCAAAGTAATTCTTTGCCTAAAGTACAACATGTTGCAGTCATTGGACTGTTGACATAATGCTTTAGTGATTTTTCATTTTTACTTTTTTAAAGCAAAAGGATCCAGATATCATTTAATGTAGTCTAAAGAAAAAAAACACGTTCACTTTTATTCACAGGGGTTTTTACAATATAACCATTAACCACTTTAACACAAAATAGTTCATTCAAATAAGACTGGTTTGATTAATAGTGACATAAAGCTTTCTAAAGAAATTTGGAATTTATTCAAATCGGACAATTGTCGCCAGATGTTTTTATTTGTTTGACTGATGTTTAAGCTATTGCTAGTTACAATAGTATTGTTCCAAAAATTCTCTTCAAACATTTGGGGTTCTTTGTGGTTTCCCCAAGAGTAAGTGGTAAAGGAAAATCAGAGCAGGCTTAGCTGAACTGTAAACATACATGTGTTACAGAAAGCCAACTGACATCTTTAGTTTGCATAGACACTGCATGTAAATGGTAGATGTTAATGCAAATGTTAAGGAAAGCGTATTGCCTGGATTTCTAGAGTTTTTATTTGAGTGCGCTCGTAAAGTGTTCGAGCACGTGACAGGCAGTCGCATGAGCAACAAGTCTGCTAATTAAAAAGAAGGCACCAGATCAGAAAGCCTTCCTGCCCCTTGGGGGGGAGGATAAACCACTGCATGATTTCCTGCATACATTGTTGCATAAGGCTGCAGTTTCCAGGTTACCTGCAGGGGATAAAAATAATATTTAAGCAAATTTTGACTTCCTGTTATCTTTCTCTCTCTCTCTCTCTCTCTCTCTCTCTCTCTCTCTCTCTCTCTCTCTCTCTTTTAGCAAAGTATCCCCAGATCAAGACGTTAATGGGTCCTGACCCCCAGCTGAAGTGGGTTGTGTCTGGAATGGTACTCACTCAATTAATTGCATGTTACCTTATCCATGAGTTGTCATGGAAGTGGGTGTTTTTCTGGGCATATGCCTTTGGTGGATGTATAAACCACTCCTTGACCCTGGCCATCCATGACATCTCGCACAACATCGCATTCGGGAACAAGCAGGTACGCTGGAACCGGTGGTTTGCCATGTTTGCCAATCTGCCAATCGGTTTACCTTATTCAGCCTCCTTCAAGAAATACCACATCGACCACCACCGCTACCTTGGAGGCGATGGCTTAGACGTTGACATCCCAACAGACATGGAAGGCTGGTTCTTTTGTACACCTGCAAGAAAGATACTCTGGCTTTTCCTCCAGCCTTTATTCTACGCACTACGGCCTCTGGTGGTGAACCCAAAACCTGTGACCAAACTGGAGATGTTGAACGCAGTCGTACAGTTTGCCGCAGACATTCTGATCTACTATATCTGGGGACTCAAACCAATCGTGTACCTTATCTCTGGCTCCATATTGTGCATGGGCCTGCATCCCATCTCCGGACACTTCATTGCTGAGCATTACATGTTCCAGAAGGGCCATGAGACCTACTCATACTATGGCCCTCTGAACTTAATCACTTTTAATGTGGGATACCATATGGAGCATCACGATTTTCCCAGCATCCCTGGTAGTAGGTTACCTGAGGTGAGTGTCAATTTTTTTTGTTTGCGAAAAAATGATTTAAATGTCATTATGTATACAGCACATTAGCCATATAGATCAGCAAATATTTACTTGGTTTGGAGCTTGTTGCAGGTCTTGATTTCAACATGTATGTTGTAGTGCTGTACCCATGGTATCATTTCTGTTGAGCATTCAAGAATTCCAACGTCCCCAATCCAATATATTTTCCAGCTATACTTCCTAGAACTTGTTTTGTTTATCTACATTAGAAGGCCAGTGAGTATGTAAGAAACTTGTCTGGTTTGAGAAATGTCTGGTTTGAGCGATTGAGAGCACACTTGCAAATTTACATGACCACCACTGAAGCAGGACTTTCAGTGGCATTTCCTAAGTCACTGTAGTGGTGAAATTTTTTTCTCTTTTCATTACCAGGTGAAGAAAATTGCAGCAGAGTATTATGATTCATTACCGCAGCACACCTCCTGGATACGGGTGCTCTGGGACTTTGTGTTTGACGACAGCATTGGCCCCTACGCCAGAATCAAAAGAGAATACAAACTGGCCAAGCAGGAATAAGTTGAACCACGAGTGTATTATTCTCACAGAGCCGCTATTTAAACGGAAAAGAGGACGAGCTGGACAGGCCTGCTGAACCGGTAGAAACACGTGGTTGAAACTGTTTTTTTTTTTTTTTTTTTGTCACATAATTACAGCAGGGAAACGGGTTTAGAGTACACACGACCTGGACTGTCAGTATCCATTGAGTTCGAGTTTTCAACAAACAATGGATGCTAATAGGATTTTTTTCTGTGTTTAAAAGCCACTCGAATGTGTTCTCACCAATGAGACGGCACATGGACATGCTGAATATATTATAATGACGCTGTCCTTGTAAAGCCGCGTTGTAAATTTTATAGCAAATATATTAATTTAAAACAAAGACTCGAGCAGTAAGTGACGTGTGTACTTTACAATGCAATGGTTAAATTAAAATGAGCATTCCTTGCTTGAGTAGTTGACACAGCAGTATATAAAGTGTGGTGTTTGTTTTTGTTTTAAAAGAAATATAAATGAATTTTTACTGCATTTTAAAGCAGTAAGGTGAAATCTTACTTCTTTGCAATAAGAGTAAGCATTGAGAAGTTTCTTACTGCACATATGAATCCATTTCATCTGTTTGACCAAAGTAGTATTTAGTGTGTAGCATTTACACAGCCTAGAGAATGCTTTACTTGCAGTTACACAAGTATGACCCATAACACGCTACGGTAAACAGGCTGTAATATTCGCAGTGTTCTTAAATGTGAATAAGAATGTTCAGATATGAATCGAAATGAGTCCTACGGTTAAGTCATGTGTGTCTTAGCATACAGAAAAACATCATAATCGTAATAGAATTTCACAACAAGGCCAGACACACCTTTATTCTTTCTGGTGTTTGATTTCACATTGCTGATTTTCAGTGTGTTCAGTTTTTCTTTATCAACATCTGTGCAAGGTTTGGTAAGATTTATTTATAAATAAAGATTAATTAAATGAACTAGAATTGGTCTTAAAATGAATAAAAAAAAATTTAGCTGCAAACAGTGTTCACTGGATCGCTGCAGGTCAGCTTGGGGAATGATTCAGTCTGTGGTTCAATCGTTCAATAAAATCTGGTTATATTGCCTTGTATTGTATTGGCAGCTTCTCTGAATGTGTGTTTCCTGTAAAAGTATATGAGGGTAAACCTCGTGTGTACCTATGTGATGTGTAAATAAGGGATTAGTCAGTTGGAGCTTGATGAAGCATGTCATGATATTTTAATTTGACTTACTGAACCTTTTGCTCTGCTTGATGATCCTGATGTTGCTTTTAAATCTTTTTAAATGCAAAGTAGTTTAATTAATACACACAAATGTACACACGGTCAGCATCGAACACGAGTTGAATACGGAAACTGTTGATTGAATTTGCATCCCGTCATATTTTTATGAGCAGATATATCTAAACATAACACTGAAGTATGGACAGTGTAAGGATTGTTATAATAATAATAATACAAATTATCTTTGATATTCTTGAATTTCTTAAATAATTTTATACATTTGGTAAAGGGGGGGACGCTATTTATTCTATGTGATTATAAAAAAAAAATGGTATTAAATAATTATATTTTTACATTTAATAGTGTGTATTGTATTAGAAGAATGGGGTAAAAGAATTTTATCTTGAGTACCTTCTCATGCATATAAAATAAGACAAATTCACAAGTTATAGATTCAGTGTTTTATTCAAAGGCCATTTTACTGTCACGTGTTTAAGAGGATTAAGCCAGAAGGCTAGGCCACTTAATTTCATAATTTAGGACCCAATATTACGAACCAATTTTCTTTCGAACCAAATTGAGGAGAGTCCACAAACTGCCGTTTCACAGGGCTAGAGCTACAGAAACATCTCATAAGACCATCATCAATAACTTCACACTACCAAATTCAAGCTAAAAATAATAATAAAAATCCAGTGAACATCCGTATTTTCTAAATCAAAAAGAAGAGGATTAAAACTGTAATGAACGATGGTGACAAACCGGCGCAGAAGGGTGCTGAATGTGCTTCTCAAAAAACCAAAGTGTGAAGGTAAAATATAAAATGCTGACGTTTCTATTTTCTCTGGCAGATATCACTGAGAATAAAATTACTTTTACAATAACAGTAATGCAACAATAAAACAGTATAAAACACAAATATCTTCATCAAGGTCCACCTAGTCAAATTTCTCTTAAGACTTGAAAGACTGGGAGCAGCAAACTGCACAGTGGGCTTAGTCTTTTAATGTTTATACAGGAGGAAATAGAAAATTCAGTGTGAAGGTCCGTCCATTCATTCATCCATCCATTCATCCATCCATTCACTCACACATGCACTCGCTCTCTCTCACTTCTTTCTCATGTTCCTTTCTGTAATGCTCCTTGTTGATGCAACATTCCTGCAACACGTACGTTTTCCATGTCGTTGCAGCTATGTTGCAAGACCATTCCTCCAATACGCCACATAATCCTTTCCGTACTTCCCAAGAGCCTTCTGGTGGTGTAATCATGCTTCTAAACACTATGTAGCACCCATCCTAGTCAGTTCTCTTCTAATGGCTAAAGAAGGGGGGAAAAAAGAACAGAAATATACAAACAATGCCTGTTTTGTTGTCCAAAATGATGCAAAATGAGTGAAATCTCACCATCTATGATCTCATCTTTGACTTTATGCAGTTCACGCACAACCTCCTCCAAGATTTCCTGTTTTTGAACAGAATTGGAAAAGAAAGTCAGTGTTAAGCAGGTGAGCAGCGCCTTGTGGAAAGTTGATTGAAATGGTCGTGAACTATTCTCTTTAGGGTTACCTGTTTCATTCGGTCGAAGTCTCCCGATTCTCCGTCAGTGGTGCCACCAATAGCTCTCAACCTGTGCCAGGGCAGAAGATTTTCAGTCAGAAAATGTTTCCAATATAATGTTGACCTATTCCATACTCCCTACAAACCTTGCTGGGTTTCCAGTGACAACTTCGCAACATTTGTAACATTTTGCGTGCTAGGAATGGGCGATGGTACTCATTCTTTATGATTTCATACAAAGTACAGATAATCCCCAATTTACCACGGAGATGCGTTCTGATGACCCCATCGTAACTTCAAAACTCGAGACATGCCCTAGCCCAGTGGTCCCCAACCTTTTTTGCACCACCGACCAGTTTAAATGTCAGAATATTTTCACGGACCGGCCTTGACGGTGTGGCGGATAAATACAACAAAATAAAATGATACGACCGGCATAAAAACTGGTATTTTTTAAATAATAAACGTGAATCCATGGTGTTGTTTTTTGTTCATTTTGCTAGCTTGGGGGTTTCAATTTAACGGTAATGTATTGTGTGTTAGCGGCCGGAGCAGCCCCTTAAAGAAGGTAGCGGATGGAGGTAAGACATGTGACCGAGGCATCATGACATGCATCAAGAGTGAGTCATAGACAGATGTGGGGGAGAGAATCCGGTAATTTTCCAAAATAAAACATCGTTCAGAATCAGAAAATAAATAAAACGGAAAAAATTTAAGTTATGACTTCTTTCTATTCGGCCTGGTACAGGTCCACGGCTCAGGGGTTGGGGACCACTGAGCTAGCCTATACAGGGGTCTACAGAATGGTGATTAGTGTGGGGTAGTGTACTGTAATTTGTTTGTAATCTAGCAAATTACAGTACATATTTTAGCAAACCTGACCAATTTACAGTACTGAACTGTATAAATGTACAGTACATACAGTATACAGTATATATGTATGTGGCAGCAGTGTGCGTGGATGAGCACCGGTTCGTGAGTGGAGGGCGGAGCATACGCTACGTTTGCCTGCTGCGCGAAACTTAAAATGTACAATTTTGTTGTATTGCTATCATCGTCGTAACATCAAAAAATCCTAAATCGAAACATCGTAACTCGGGGACCATTTGTACTTTCATAGCCTGGATTGTTGATGCTGATAACGATAGCCATACCAGTACTTCTGAAAGCCATCACATAATGTTTGACAGTTCATAGGTTTTTTTTAAATGAGAAGGTGGAAATTTTTTTTCTCTCAGAAAGTGCAGGCGTTGCAGCGGCCCCCAGATATATGAGTAAGTGACAGAACGCTAACTAGATTGCATGATAAACGGAGAGAGAGTGAAAAAAGAAATAATTCCTGGTCACGTTAAGTAAATGTTGCACATTCACGTGTGAGAATCCATCCGCATAACACCAATTTCGAAAATTGTGATTCTTTAGTATTGAGGACACCCGTCCCTAATGCATGCTCAAGTATCGGGTTGTCGGTGCTACAGCTTCAACACAAACTCTCAGCTTTTTCATTATTACCTTTTATTGTTAACAGACAGAGATAAGGTTTCATTCTGTTTACATGTTGTCGCTCCAGGACCCTGTTAAATACGTTTTATTTTCGGGAAGCTGCGAGTTGATAAGACGCACAATAGTTACCAAGGCATTTAGCATGGCTTGCCATGTCATATACCCGCTGACTCGTATAAACATGAGGCTCGCATCATGACATCTGTTAGTCTTTGGACATTGTGGTGTGCATCTGTGGCATGGTGTAATAACTGATAAAGGAAAAGTACAAACAAAACTGATCAAATTAGGTTTATGTGGAACTGACCTTGATCCAGCTGAAGATTTGTCTGAAGAGTTTGCTCGCTCCCATGGCTTCTTCAGAGCATCTGGAAAGCAAAATACTGTTAGTTCTGTGCTGCATTGACACAGATTTCCTCTTCTCCTGCACTACAGTAACTGACACAAAGACCATAACGAGGCTTTCTATTTAGAAAGAGTCCATTTTCTAAGAAATGGTGTATTACAGTTTGATTTGGTGCTCTTTAGACGTGCATGTTTTTTAAACAGGGCTTTCTTTACAAACTATACCCAAATCCAGTTTAATAAAATGCAGCTCTGTTTTATTCTGTCAGGAAGTGGGTTTTTTTCTAATTTTTTTAATGCAAATCATAATGAATAAATCTTAATATTTGCCAAATTACCAAATATTAGAACAGAATACATGTTAACATCATTGAGAACTCACTGGAGCTGAGGATGGTTCAAGGAAAATGGTTTTGGACTGTAATTAATATAACAGTCTGCCTACAATCACCATGAACAGTTTTATACTCGAGTCTCAATCAATGAACAGTTGCTAACCTCAGTAATGATGGAACTAGAATGAATGCATGTTTGGTGTCACACAGATTAGGACGGGTTCCCATTTCAATCTGGTTCTCTGGGCCTCTCAAGGATTCTTCCTCATACCATTTCAGGGAGTTTTGTCACCACTGGCTCGCTCAACAGGGAAAGACTTTCAGGGCTAATTTTTGATGCTAAAATGTATATCCATAATCTAATTATTTGTGTACAGCTGCTTTTGGACATTGTTGAAAGTGCCGATTTGAATAGAATGAAATAACATTCATTTTATGATTGTGTCTAAAGTAATAATATAATTAATAAAACAAGTTTGTCATCCTTTTAGTCAGGTACTGGAAGTCTAGCTCTTAAAGACCTATGATTCATATTTCAGAAGATTTCTGCTAACCTGAGCCACGTGAGGCGGGCGAGCCATTGGACTCTTCCTGCAAGAAACACACATTGTTGAAAAGGAAACAAATAGAATTATGACAAGAAAAATTGTAAAATGTGAATAGCTTGTTAAATGCACAAACATTTTGACTGTCTTCAGGTTTTTCAGAAGCTTTCCTCCTGAAAGTGAAGGGAGGAGAAGAAATTAAAGGTCATATCAGTGTGGCTAATATACCAGCTTTAACATTATCAGCTATAAATAAATGAAACAATATACAGTAATCCCTATAAACGAACGAATAAACTAAAAACCGCGTTAAGCGGACGCCACCCCAAAAATACAATTTTATGTATACTGTACTGTATTAACATTTTACTTCATTTTATGATTAATAATTACATTTTATTAATACACTTTATTATTTCAACATAAAACTCCATAAAAACAATTCCCTATAAGTTTTTTGGTCTATAGTGCTGTCCGCGAGAGACCAGGAAAATCAGCGAAACAAATTAGCTGTGGCAAATGCAATTCCGCAATAAACCAGGGGGGGGCGCGAGATTCGAACCGCTGTAAAGTGGGGGATTACTGTACCGTTACAAACTGACCTTCGTGCTAGGAGGGCATTCATTTCTTGCATGAGGCCTCTCCTCCTCCTCCGCTGCCTCCACTAGAGCGACTGGCATCATTCTTGGCACTGGATGGCCCCGCAGAGCTCTCCTCAGGCTGTCAGGTTCAAACAGAGGGCACCGGCAATGCCCAGACCAGATAAATATCACATTGCTCAACACATTACTCTCTGTCACAAGCCTATTAGATAACATCTGTGTGTCGTAATATGAATACAACTTTCCATTCAAACAATAGCAGATACTTGGTTAAATAAAACCTAGTGTCACTTTTTCAGAAAGACTTTTTAAATAATTTTCTTTTTCCTAAAAATTGTATTGTGCCAAAGTTACTGACACAATAATTGTACAATTCTAAGTGATTATAAATTTCCCTATTTCTAGTCTGTGAAGTTAAAACATCAAAATATATATTTTAACTTGTACAAATTAGACAACGAATATATTAAATGCACAAGTAGTTAAAATAGGGATTGTAGAGGCACATGTAAATATTTTAAAAGAATGAGAGACTGACTGATCACAATCTATTAGATCGAAAATGTAAGTATAAGCAATTAACAGTATTAGATGCACTATATGGAGAAAGGTTTTTTTGATACCTAATCTGCTTGTTGAATATCCTATTCCAGATTTAGTCTCCTCTTTGCTTATTTAATAACTTCTCGTCTTCTGAAAAGCTTCCCACTGGATTGTTTGTTCAGGTACTTATATCTCGTAAGGAGGCCTGTGGTTCAGTCAGTAGGTTCACCATGAAAATGTTTACTGGAGTTGCAGTCAGGCCTCTGCGCAGACCACTACAGTTCCTCCATGACAACCTTAACACACCATGTCTTTATGAAACTTGCTTAGTGCACAGGTGCATTATTATGTTGAGTCTGGGTTCTTAGATCAAGTGAAGGAAGCTAAATGCTCTAGCATACAAAACATTCCAGACAATTGTGTGCTCCCACATTGTGTTTTTTTGTTTTTTTCCCCCGAAAAAATCACGGCCCTTAGTTCAATCGATCATACCTACACACAAATATGTGCATTATTTATTATTATTTTATAATTATATATATATATATATATATATATATATATATATATATATATATATATATATATATATATATATATAAGTTCTGACCATAAGCAGCTACTGATGAAAAACAAAGGCACAAAGTGATGTGTTCACCACCGGAGAATTAAATGAATTTACATGTTTCAGTTATGAGTTATATAGATTGGATTAGTGCTGAAACAGAAATAAATAAATAAATCACATATCTTGAGTTTCTTTGCATATTACACACACAGAGAAAATTTCAATAATTCATTTTAAAACTATACATTTTAAGGCTTCTATAGACATACTTCTTGTGTCTGTGCAGCATCATGCTTCCAAATAAAAATTCACAGAGGAGGACGCAGCAGAAAGTATTCTGTTTGTTTCCTGTCATTTACCAAGTAGATGCAAATAAAAGTCAATTTTTTCCAGTATAGAAATACAATAAGCAATGAATATTTTAACTCGTTGCCATAGCTATAGAAAAAAATCTAAGGATTCGTAGAGATCAATAAATAATAAATAGGAGACAGTTATTTATTGTCAACATGCTCTCATATGATCACTGTAAACATTTTAAAGCATAACCCTGTTCAGTGTCAGAGGACAGGTATTGAATACTAGATCATATGAATCCAAAAATTTTTCAATGTCAAAAAGACATCAAACGAATTTCATTTGTAGAAATTAGTTGTTTTGTTCTTTTCACCATTTTGCAAGACAATCCGATTTTACAATCAATATCCACTGAGCCACCACTTTATTGGGGACTATTCATTTTCATTCTTGCAATTAAGCAATCAGCCAATAGGTGGCTGCTGCAAAACACGCACAACACATGCACATGAATAATCCAGAATGGTAAATTTGTGCCAACTGTAGACACATTTTCTCGGCTGACAAAAAAAAAGAGCCAATGTAGTCTTCTGCTCTTGTAGCTCATGCATTGAAGGTACGATGTGTTGTGTATTCTGACACTTTTCTGCTCAGCTTTGTTTGTAAAGGGTGGTTATTTGAGTTACTGTTCCCTTCGTGTTAGCTGGCCAATCTCTTGTGACTTCTATAATTGTCAATATGTTTCCACCCAAAGAACTGGCACTCAACAGATTATGTCTAAATGCTGGAGACGTGAATGCTCAAATCACCCATTTACCCTATATAGATGTCTGACGTGAACACTAAGTGAAACTTTTTACCTGTATCTACATGAGTGTATGTGTTGCACTGCCGCTACATGATTGGCTGTCTGATTAATTGCATGAATAGGGTGAAGAGTAGTGTATTTGCATTTAGCAGGCTGGTGAGTGTGATTAACAAGGCAAGCAAAACCTGTAAACTGCCTAAAATGTACTGGCCACTTACCCGCTGTACTTTGCGTAGTTTGGCTCCAGCCAAAGCTGCAGCCAAGCCTGATGGAGCTGGGAGAGGTGGGGGATTAGGGGGCAGTACAGCAGCTGGGGGAGGAGGTCCAGGTGGAGGTGGAGGTGCTGGAGGACCTGCCATGGGAGCAGGAGCAGGGGGATGGAGTGGGGGAGTGGAGGACAGCATGGAGGGATGTCCTGGAGGGATGGGAGGACCTGCTGAAGAGCAAAAGAGAGATGAGTGCAGAGGCATTACACATGACTTTAAATCATTTTATTATTTGGCTATTATGGTTGAGTTTAAAATGTGCAAATGAAACAATGCTGAAAATGTAATGGAGTTAATTCTATGTAGTGTATTGACCTGAAAGTAATTCCAAAAAATGCAAATAGCAAAGGAGATGCACGTACAATGGTGCAGTTCTTGGTCTATTTTTTTTATTTTTTTAATGGACAGGTTATTTAGTCCTTTATCCCTAATAAAATAATCACCGTAAAACAATTAGTTGCATTTTTTTGTGTTGCTACAGTTCAACTCAAATACACACACCCAATCTCTAGAGACCCATTATTTTATTGTTGCTCATTTAGGTTAATAATTTTTTTCCAGTTGTTTTCAACTCTCATGTATTTACCTTTTGTAATAATAAACATAATTAGAGAAAAATACAGTCTGCTCTTACTGTGATCAACAAGAATATACAGTGATGAAATAAATAAGTTTAATGAAATAAATAAGTGCATGTGACAGATAATTGTCTGAAATCATTTAGTAGATTTAACACACTGCAAACAAAACAAAACAAAAAGTCTTTAGGCAGTGCACGTATTATGTGGTCACGTGACTTTCCAGCGTGTAGCGTGGAGAGCAGGTAAAGATGGAGGCCGAGCAGATCAACACTGAACTGGCCCACGCGATTGTCGCACCTTCACCTGGCATCCGCTTTCCCACACACACATCCCCAAACACGCCGTCAGCCTCTTTTTCTGTGTGTGTATGTGTGTGTGTGTGTGTGTGTGTGTGTGTGTGTGTGTGTCTCTTTCTCTCTCTCTCTCACTTTCTCTCTCACACACAAAAAAAAAATTTTAAAAACCTTTATAGTTTTACAAATACACATTTCAACATTATCACTAGTCTGTGCGCAATTTCCTCGATAAACCAATCAAGTGGACTCATGATACCATTTATTATAGCGATATCGCAATATTGACCACAATAATCCCACCATGACATTTTTCTTAAATCGTGCAGCTCTAATGATCAGCTTTATATACCAAACGTTTGTGGACACCTGACCATAAGATGTGCTTTTGAACATCCTATTCCACATTTAGTCCCCATTTGCTGTTATGATAACCTCCACTCTTCTGGGAAGACATTAGATTTTGAAGTGTGTCTGTGGAGATTTGTGCTCATTCGGCCACTAGAGTGTTAGTAAAATCAGGTACTGATGTAGGTTGAAGAGCCCTGGGGTGCAGTCAGCATTCCAATTCATCCCAAAGTGTTTAGTAGGGTTGAGGTCAGAGCTCTATAGCAGGTCACTCAAGATCTTCCACTCCAACCCACATAAATCATATTTTCATGGAGCTTACTCTGTGAACAGTTGTACTGTCATGCTGAAACAGGTTTGGGTCTTTTTGTTTTAATGAAGGG
Organism: Silurus meridionalis; assembly: GCF_014805685.1. Lineage (NCBI taxonomy): Eukaryota > Metazoa > Chordata > Actinopteri > Siluriformes > Siluridae > Silurus > Silurus meridionalis. The sequence goes on along the minus strand of NC_060891.1, from coordinate 10,947,269 downwards.
AACATTGTTATTAAAACACATCCCAAGACATTCGATTCAATTATGTACCTTTGTGGTAACAGTTTGGAGAAGAACCACATGGCTGCAAAAGTCTACATTCCCAATACCATTGTCCATATAGTGTATGTTTGATATAGTCTAATGCCAGACTAGAATTTGTTATAAATTATTCTCTAATTGGAATACAAGCTTTTTGACAATCCAAATAGATCGTATTATCCTGTTTTTGACAAATAAACTTGTATATTTTTTATAAGTTATAAAAGTATATATTTCTGTTAAATATTACGGCCAGATTGCTAATGAAATACTATGCATGTTTGCTGAAACACTTCAACTTAAAGACTTTACTACTCATTAATGATGAACTGTAATCATCATCATCTTTTTTTGGCTGCTCCCATTAGGGGTCGCCACAGCAGATCATCCGTCTCCATACCCTCTGTCCTCTATATCTGCCTCTTTCAACCCAACTACCTGCATGTCTTCCCTCACCACATCCATAAACCGCCTTCCTCTTTTCCTCCTTCCTGGTGGCTCCATCCTCAGCATTCTCCTACCGATATACCCCATGTCCCTCCTCTGCACATGTCCAAACCATCTCAATCTCGCCTCCCTCACCTCGTCTCCAAAACATCCTACATGCACAGTCCCTCTAATAAACTCACTTCTAATCCTGTCCATCCTTATCACTCCCAACAAAAACCTCAACATCTTCAGCTCTGCTACCTCCAGCTCCACCTCCTGTATTTACTCAATGCCACTGTCTCTAAACCATACAACATCTCAGGTCTCACCACAGTCCTATAAACTTTTCCTTTCACTCTTGCAGATACTCTTCTATCACATAGAGAAGTCCAAGTGGGATCAAATTGGAATGATGAACTGTAATGAGTCTAAAAATCTGAAAAGTTAGTACTCTCAAGGAACCTCATTCATTTAAGAATGTTCATGGAACAATTGAAGGACCAGGAAACAATCAAGCAAACAATGACAACATATTGAAAGAGTCCCTCCCAAGCAATGCACCGTAAATCCTTCAGTATCGCAGTACTTTGGCTACAATACACAACATACACATTAACACTTCCTCCTTTTTATATGGTGTCATGTCTTTTGTCCTGATTGAGGCTAGTCTTAGATGTCCTCATTTACGGACTCCTTTTGGCTTGCTTTTCTTTTGAACAATTGAAATAAATTAGGAAATAATACATATTAAATACAAAAATAGTAAAAATGAAATAATAAATAGTAAATATTTCAATAAATATTGAAACTTGCCTGCTTAACCTGAATATTAATGTGCATGTACCAGCTTGTATCCAGTTTCCTGTTTCTTCACTTTTATTGTATTCATCATAATGATGCTTATCTGCTTGTATTATACAATTACACAATCTTAGGCTGTGTGTTATCGTGTGCCTGTTAAAATGAGCTGAGAGCAGTGACAGGATGTGCATGAGAGCCTGATAAATAGTGTGTCGTGCAAATGTACCATTATTTCCAGCCGGGCACGATTACAATTACGGGCAACTGTATTATTTCTTTGAGATGTACAGTAAGCGGTGTGTATATCATCAGGTCTCATTGTGCAACAGCTGTGTGCAGTGTGTGTGAGAACTGTAAGGAAGTCCCCAAACACACTCCACCGCCAGCTGGATGGTGATCAGAGTTACTTACTGCTGGGTGCCGTGGCAGCCTGAGAAACAGCAGCGGGTGTGGCCTCGAGCGACACAGAGCTACATGAGAAAGGCTCACTGGGGGGCTGAGGGGTGAAAGGGGCAACAAACTGTGGCTGGTGGGCATGGCCTTGACCACTGTGAGTAGGAGGGAAGATATCCTTGCTGTGGAAAGGGTAGGAAAGCTCAGGATTACAGTATTGTGAGAGAGGAGGATGACCAGAGGCGAACTTGGAGAAAGGGGCTTGCAAGGGGTGGAAGTACTCTAGCTGGTTGTTTGCATCAAACTGGGTGGAGGCAGTGGGATGCATGAGCTGGTTAAGAGGTATGACTGGCTGGTGACTTGTAGGGGGAGACAGAGGGATCTGACGAACGTTTCGAGAAGGCAGAGTGCCCCCTGGCTGTACGGGAGAGAAGGCGGAAGCCAGGGAACTGGAGAGCTGTGAAAACTGCTGAGCCTTTTTCTGAGACGAGTCCTTCGTGTGAGAGATGGTTTCTCGCTCCTGTGAGGAAGAGGAGGAGCAGGAAGAGGAGGAAGGCGGGGAAGGGGCGAGGCGGGCATGGGAAGGGAGTGTGTTGGCACGAAACTGCCTGTATTCTGTTGGAGAGGTGTTGGGTTGGGAGGCAGACACTTTAAACTGCAGGGTGGATACTGAGACAGGAATGAAAACAAGTGACAAACAGAAGGAGACAAAAGTGACAGTGATGAAAATCAAATAAAAAAAAAAAATGAATAAACAACACTGAAACTGCTTAGAAAACGCAAAAAAATAATTAAAATTATGAGCAAAGATGTGGCCCATGCTGTGTAGAACATGTATTATATCTCAGCTGTCAAATCGAAACCTGATGAGTAGGTGTATGGGATTATGGGATATGTTGGTCTGGGATGGACTAATACATGGAAAAGCATGGGTAGAAAGCACAAACTGAGGCACAGGAATGAAAGCAAAGCGTGAATAAGCAATTAAGTGATGAATGATCTGGAAATTGTCAGGGAGGTGAATTGTGTCCTCAGGAGTTTGCAGTATTTAGTGTAAGCGACCCTACGAAAAGCTTGGTGAAATTTGTGATGTGTAGAATCTTTACCTGCTGAACCGGACGTCCGTCGCTCCCGTTCAATTTGCATTTGATGCTGCTCCATCATCTGCCTACAGACAAGTAAGTTAAGAAACAATACAGAATGAAAAGACAACCTGTTTCCAGAATTAATATATTGGTAAGATTTGTTTTTCTAGAATACTCCAACTGCTGCATGAAAAGTGTGTGTTGGTTTTCATACACTATTTTCAATCATTTTCAGATTTCACCAGCTTCATAGTGAATAGTCTGTAAATGCAATACATTATTTTAACCACAAGAGGGCAAAAAAGTGACCAAATAGAAGTAGTTAGATTAGGGCTCTGTTTTGTGATGCTTGAAATAAGATTATAGAAGTTTTCACCGACATGAGGTGAATAAAGTCATTATTGCACACCAAGAACAAAAAAAAAGGCATAAAGGATTTGCTGCCATTACAATAACACACAAGCATCTCTAAATGTGTTTACATGCATAAATACACTTACCAGGCATAACATTCACATTTTAACATTATGACCAGTAAGTGAATAACACGGATTATCTCTTCATCATGGCATCATTAGTGGGTGGGATATTTTAGCCAGCAAGTGACCATTTTGTTCTCAAAGTAGATGTGTTGGAAGCAGAAAAAATTGGCAAGTGTAAGGATTTAAGTGAGTGTGACAAGGGCCAAATTGCGATGACTAGATGACTGGGTCAGAACATCTCTAAAAATCCAGCTATTGTGGGATGTTCCCAGTCTACAGTGGTCTATCAAACGTAGCCCAAGGAAGGAACAGTGGTGAAACCGGCAACAGGGTCATAGGAGGCTGAGGCACATTGATGCACGTGGGGAGCGAAAGCTGGAGCGAGTGGTCCGATCCAACAGATGAGCTCCTGTAGCTTAAATTGCTGAAGTTAATGCTGTTAATGCCTGATGGGTCAGTACTGTTTTGGCAGCAAAAGGGGGAGCAACACAATATTATGCAAGTGGTCATAATGTCATGCCTGATCAATGGTTATAAAGTTATGCCTGGTCTGTGTATAATGAATAACGTGATAACGTCATCTTCAAACATCACCTAAGCCTCAATGATATACCAAGTGACAGTGGTGATGGATTCATGCTGAACTTTCAGCCGTGGTTAAAATGGTGGTGAGGATTATTTAGTGGTAACACAATCGCTAGTCACCTCCTCTGTGCTTCGGTGTCATCCGTTGCTGGTCCATTCTGCCTTTGGCCAGTAGGACCTGCTGAAGGAGACATGGCAAAGAACATTAATTCGGTTAGATGCGCACTATAATAATCTTTCCACTACTTTACTTTAGCAATTGACAAAATGGACAAAGGAATGAGACATCTATCTAAAGACATCTGCAGTACTGTAAGTATGCCTATTAGACTCTTCTTGGAACTATATCCTCGTTACTTCCCATCCCAGCGCCAACTTTACTCTGTTATCTGATTGATGGATTGAGTCAGAGTGCTGCTTAGTACTTAAAACATGGCTATCAGGTTTCTCAGACAATGTCTGCATGCCTAAAGTGTGGAGTAGTGTTGCTGATATCTGTCTGCTTATCTGTGTGATACAGCTTAATATAGTTACATACTTATATACAGTTAGTGAATGATAGATGGCACTTAGGTCAAAGTTGTGAAAAGTTTAAAAGTAAGAATGGATTAAATGTTAATGTTTTCTTCAAAAATATGACTAAAAGGGCTGTAGTGTCTATTCCCACAAAGACTGGACTTCAAGCGTTCCAGAAATGTTGCAATGTGACTGCTAGGTGCAATTTTAACATGGTTTGTTTAAACTCCACACACTGATGATGCAAAGACTGATGCAGGGCAGTTTATACTAGAAAATCACAGCAATCACAAAACCGTTTGCTTTGAATGCTGGAATGCTGCCTGCATTGTTACCACACAACGTTCTCCCTGTGAATCAAATTCACAACACTCTGTACACAATGTTAACTATAGTCCATATGCAGGTCAGGAAAAGTGTTTCAGCAGTTTGAACCCAACACTGGAAAAATCTCTTGCCAGCTCTTCACATATTTCTGTAGATATTGAGCTGATGGCAGCTCATAGAGAAAGTGTTTACAAAGCTTCCAGATTAGTTAATAAGCTGTGAAACCCCAGAATAAGAACAAGTATCATTATTCAGCAGTCAGGAAGGTGTCGACTGCTGCAAGTAGCATTTGTCTTAACTTTTTCCCAATATCAGAATGAGTGTGTAAGCACTTCTGGTTAACTGATAATCAGTTGAACCTGATCATGACCAGTTTATTTCAGTATGAATCTAATCCTAAACATCCAATAATGTCAGATACATCTAATAATCAGCAACAGTATGGGAGTCAGAACAGATACAAATACACTGTGATGGACAGTAAGTATTTTTTAATTTGTTACTGTAAATTAAGTGCTTTTATCAAGTAGCTTTGACTTGCATTTCAGAAAAAACATGGTGGCTTTTTCCTTGCTTCTTCGAAGTGAAGACATAAAATGCATTAATGCCACGAGACCACAACCATAAACCCAAAGTTCTGAGGAGTTTTTTCCACTGTGTGTCTGTAACAAAAAACCCCTCTCTATTTAAAAAGGTATGCACAGGAGAATAGAACATCGAATTGCAGAAATGATTAAAATACGATTCTCATAGATCAGCACTTTTACTTTTGATATTAAAGTGCATTCAAAACAAGTACTTTTGGACTTTTACTCAAATAGTAATGTACGTGAAGTACCATTACTCAAGTAATATCTACAATTTTGGATATTGTAATAGATTTAAGCAGATCTGATCATTTTTATTCCAGCATTTTATGTTGTAAAAAATATGCCGTGTTAATTGGCACGACACAAATTCTGCACATTAATACATGACATAAAAATTAAATTAAAATTTCAGTTTTATTTTAAAACAACTCAGATCCATTACTGTGAGAATACCAGTATCAACTCAGAATCCAATACTCAGAGCTTGGAGGAAAAAAAAAAAACTTACATCTCTGAAACTATGGCTGAAACAACTAATCTATAAAATTGATAATGACATTTGTTCTCAACTAATGCAGTCATCGATTAGTTTGGCTGCTCAAGTTAAGGGTTTGCGTGAGAGTAAGATAACACAGCCGCTTGCGAAATGACGGAGAGTACAGGGTCAACCGGCAGCAGGAAAAAGTGTGAGTCCCAAGTCAGGGATGAAGGTGAAACATCAGCACGGTGAGCAAAAACTGTAGAATCCTCATCATGTGAAAATGGTGTAGTTTAATGAAGTGCTATTGTGTAAACTGTTTAAACTTCAGGACAGTCGCACTGGATCCGTTCTGTCGTGACTCGCGAGCATCAGGTTACGAAATCAGCTCGCTCACGACATAGTGATGGATTCAATTAAAACAGTGCGAACAAACACAAAATCTAAAAGCAGCAAATAACAGCAGCAGTAAACGATTATATTTTTAATCATGGTTGTGGTTTTCCGCGAATGATTATGCCAATGCATTTTCTTTTTTTTTTCTAAGCCTGTAAGCTCGCTGCGTTTCTCCGCTCCATTCTCTTTTATAGAATTTGTCTACTACAACAGTAACTTGTCTGTTTTCAAATCATGATCTACTGTGGCTTTAGTATAAGTTCAAATGCTTGTTTTTAATGTTTTATACTTAATTTATGCAAACCTTTGCATGTGTTTGGATTTAATTAGCTGATTAGAGTGTGACACCATGAATCTTTTACACAATTTTCTGAGATACTGATTTTTGGATTTTCATTAACTGTAAGCCAAAATCATCAAAATCAAAAGAAATAAACACTTGAAATATATCATTCTGTGTGTGATGAATCTATATAATATACGAGTTTCACTTTTTTTTATTGAATTACTAAAATAAATCACATTTTTAATAATATTCTAATTTATTGAGATGCACCTGTAAATTATTATACAAAAATTAATTAATTATATATTCTAGATGCTTATACCTTCACAACTAAACATGTCTTTGGCAAAACAATCTTGTATTATATTTTATATACATTTTTTAAGCATGGTTGTGAACTTGCCATCTGCAATTGTGAAAACAATACAAATGTTGAATTCTTTTTTTTTTTTTACTGAAACAAAGAACCTAACATGCGTACATTTGTTTGAAGGAGAAATCCCCAATGCACTCTAACAAGCACCCACTATAAACTTAATAAAATGTCAAAATTAAAGATGTTTAAGAAGAAGTTTAACTCAATATGGGTTTTTGCATTTTTTTTAAGTACACTTTTAAACATAAATACCCTGAATTACAGTTTAAGATCCTTATTATAAGCAAAACATCTAAACAAAACCAAAAACCCCCCAAAAAACCCATCCAACATTTTTTAACTCGTCCGATATATAAAAAAATAAATGTATAAAATTATAAAATATCATAATAAATCATCATTAGTTGCAGCCCTACCCTAAACCAAACTGTGAAATATGAAAAAGGTAAAAAAATATATACCTTTACACAGTTGAGTATGAATTCATAAATGTATTACATAAATGACACTAAATGGTGAAAATATATTCATATAATTTCGGCAATGTTAACCAGAGATATTTCTCATTAGCACCACTAAAAGCGAAATGACTTATATTTTTGTTCCAGAGCTGAATATTGACTTCAGATCTCAAAATTCTGAAAATATATTCATTAAACAGTGACACAGAGGGTGGTGCATTTGGTTTAAGAGATGACTCTTTTCTAATCAGTGTGTGTGACACGGAAAGCAGATCCCACACGACCTGCCCATACATCGTCCGCCATATATATATATATATATATATATATATATATATATATATATATATATATATATATATATATATATATATAGCTAACACCTTCACCATTAAAAAAAGTTGAGTATGCTTTTACTTAAAAATCCTGTTTCCCAAAAAGCCTAAGCAGCACAACATAATATATTTAAACCCACTATCCTATGACAGCTTTTCAACAGACATTTTATATCATTAAATTCAACCTTTTTATTCAGTTCTGTGATTTCCATCCTTATTTTAGGGTAATTTATTTTCCAATTTGAAAATGGTTAATGTTCTTGTTTCATATAAAACAGGTGTCTACTAAAGTGGTTTTTAATTGTCATATTAACCATATACAGTAGTATGTATTTCACTGCAGTACGAAGTGAAATGAAACACGGTCCCTACAGGATCAAGGTGCTATTTGAATTTTTTTTTTCACTAGGACATAACAAATAACTGGATCTCAAAAAACACACAAAAGACCCCAAAGTTGCCAAACTAGCATGGAAAACCTGCAGTGCACTCATATTTTTAGCTATTAAAATTATCTAATCCATAACCTTCTTTCTTTATATTAAACTTTACAATATACCTTACAGTTGAAATTGCATTAATCATCAGAGACACACTGTCGACATTTATTTTGTAAAAATTTCAAATCGATGCAACATCAGCTCCTATCTGTCAACTAGTATCTACATATATAGAATTAAAATTGTATGTTGCTGTGAATTAGGATTTTTATTTGGAGATTAAAATTTGCTGAACTTCAACTGATAATATCAACTGGTAAAGTGATACAGGTTTCTTTATCAGATCAGAAAGCTAGTGTTGCATGAAACGAGGCATTATTTTTCACCCCAGTCACCGATGAGTTTGTGTTTTCACTTCCCGGTTTTTCTGTTTTCAGATTCTAGAAATACCTCATGCAACATGCACTGATGCAACCTGGAAACATAAAGCTGCCAATAAGGGTTTTTTTTTGCTGATGATGCAAAATCCTCAGAAATGAGAAGATGAACAGGAAAATGTAAAAGAATTAAAGGAAAAACAGAGGGATCATATGGCAGGCAAAATATCACTCCTTATGTTGAATAATAAAACAATTCACGAAAAAGATTAATAATCATTTTCCCCACACCCTTACAACATAAAAATCAAACACAGGTACTGCACTGAGGAACCAAGTATGTGATTCTAGTATTTGTCAATGTATTTCTAAAATAGATCTAGTCTACACCCTATCTAGGATTTGGAAAAACATCTTGCTTAATTCCTTTTCTTTCTCAAACTCTCACTTCCTTATCTGTAATTTTAGCTCTTACCAATATTGCAGTCAATAGCTGTAGTGCTTGTCATCTAATAGATCACTAACTCTCTTCATCTCTGCCATAACTCACTGTATAAGCTTTATTGCATCCAGGAGTCCTGTGTATGTGTTGTTCAATAATTGTTGATTGCATTTCTCATTAATATAATATTGATCCTGGTGTGGAAAAGAAGCTTTTGCTCTTCTGTTTTTAGGGACTAACAGTGAAGCTGAATAGTGAAATATTTCCAGTGTTTCCCGGTTTTTATATCTAAAACACCATCAAAATTTATGTTGACATCACATGATGTTTTGAATCGAGGTGAAAGGAGACACTGATTGATGCTTTCTGTTCAGAAATAGTCACGTCCATGCTCGTGAGGAGTCTCAGACGGGCACTGAGCCAGACACCTTTCAGAGCCTCCACTGAGGACTCCACAACAGCACCTCATAGACATTGCATTACACTGTCAACATCATGCAGAATATCATATTCACTTCCATTAACAAAGCAACATCAACATCAGCTAATGCACCCCTCAGTAATACTTACTGCTGAGTTTTATTACAGCAGAGCTCACCCGTCGTGGCCCAGGCAAGCATGGCGGTCCTAGCATAGTACCCTATGCTAACTCTTCTTTTGCAGGTAATCAGTCTGAACAACAGACTAAACGCCAGTTCTAAATGCTAGGTTATTGTACTAAGAACACATGTGAGTGTATCCAGACATATGCAATAACCTTCTCTGTGCTTGCAAGATGCTACTAGCAAACTCATCTCCAGTTCCCACCCCAAAAAAAGCATGAGAACATGTAAGATTGGTTTCTGCGACAACTTGGCTCCATGGATATTTTAGCCAAGCTAGGCACCAATGGGAAGACGTTGCTACTTAACCCCCCCACCCCATACGCTTTAAGTAGCAACAACATGAAACCCAAGAAGCTCATGTGCTGTTCTTAAGTAAGTGACTACATGTAAAGGGGAAAAATGTAACATACTGATCCACTGCATCACAACAGCTTGTACAGTAAACAGCAGCTCAGCGCAGATGTTTTCATAATTGAAATAATCTAACATTCAGATCTTTATTTAAATGTGTAAGTAATAATCTGGTTGTTTATTGATGTCAGAAGAGCTTTGTATTCCACATGTGGCTCAGTTTGACATTTTGAGTAATTGAGCTTTGGATTCTATGTATAATAAAAGAATGATAATGACAGCTTGTTGAAAAATGATTTCCATCACTGTAATAAAATACAATTTGAAATATCACAGACCACCCTGCTACACTGTGGAATGCCACTGAGTATGCAGTCACAATTCACTTAAGGCCTGGAAGTACAATAAGCTAAGCAAAAACTATTATTTTAGATATCGCTATGATTTCCTTTAACTAATAGTATGAGAATACCTTCCAACTGGTCCTACCTGCATCTTGTGAGCTGAGCACATTGAGGGCAAAAAGCATGGCAGTAGAGAAAGTGGTGGCCTCCTCCTTGCTGGCAAAGTTGAGTCCGTAGACTTGTCTGGCATCGCGCCACTGGTGGAACGTCGGAGTGGCCTGGTTATATTTCAGACCCTTCACTATAGAGTAGTTTATCACAACCTGTCATAAAAAAAGATGATGTCAGGCTACAATACTGCAGCAAACTATAGCACTGACAATCTTAATTTATTTTTCAACTAATAAAAGAAGTCAGTGAGATAACAGTACAGTAGTCACACTGGATTGTTGATTGCATGTTTCTATATGTGCAGTTTAGGTAATCGTGTGTAAAGATCTGTTTTTTATTTGTTTTTTTGGGGTTTTTTTTGTAACGCCATGCCAGCTTCTACATTCAAAGTGAAAGCTAGGTTTAGATATACAAACATAAGACTAAATAGGATATTTCAGATAAATTTTTTCTAAAAACCTGTAGAATAAATTTCGATATAAAAACCTTTTTAAATGTATTAACAACAACAACGAAAGAAAATAACATTCTAAAACAATTCTCAAATGGGTAAAAGTTTTTTTTAGAGTAATTTTAGTAGTTTTGTTGTTTCATTTCACTGTGTACTGCACCAAATGTAAATGATTGAAATTTAAATAAAAGCCTACTTGACAAATTGACTAGGACACATGTACAGATTTTTGCTCTAATAATGCTTTAGTTTCTAAAATCTTCATTTTACAAGAATATGAATAAAATAGATCTAACACCTGTGTAGTTACACATCAACTTTGTATTCAATTTTAATGCAAATTTTCAGCATTTGCATTCAAATTGAATACAAAGTTGATGTGTAACTTTTAGAATAGGGTATTTAATATGTACAATAAATTAATACGTGTCTGCATACACAGTGTCTAAACAATTACTGTCCACTTATTTGAACCTTTATGTAATTGAGGTATTATTTGTTTTAACTTCTATTATGCAACAGTTATTTAAGTATTGTTTAGCATAGCCACACTGGTACATTGCACTTTATCACTTTGCTTGTCTTTGTTTGCTACGTATAATTCTATTTGTTACAGTAGTCTGTTACACAGAAACTGTTAATACAATTACTACAGGCTGTCTGTACAATGGACACAGATTCAACACAACAGCACTCTTGCTTGTGTGATATAATACTTATGTACAATTTGAGAACAGCATTAAAGGCCAACCCTGCAGACTAATTATACTGGTTATTACCACTAGCAAATAATTCACTCTTCAACTTTTTATCAGGCACAAAATGTATATAAATATATATTTTTTTATCATTCATGAATAATGTGATTAAACCACTATGTGTGACAAAAATGTGAGACAAGAGTATCTTCTATCACAGTGAGACAAGAGTATTTTAGAAACTGTCTACAAAACCTCTCAGACTACAGCCGTGGCCAAAAGTTTTTGGAAAGACACAAAAATAGATTTTAACAAAGTCTGCTGTTTTTACATCTCTTTTGTCAGATTTTACTATAGTATACCGAATTATAATTACAAGAATTTTAGAAGTGTCAAAGAGTTTTTTGACAATTACATTAAGTTTACGCAGATTAAATATTTGCAGTAGTGACCCTTCTTTTTCAAGACCTCTGCAATTCACACTAGCATGTTGTCAATTGACTTTTGGGCCACATCCTGACTGACGGCTTCCCATTCATGAATAATCAATGCTTTGAGTTCATTAAAATTTGTTTTTGTTTGCTCACCCGCCTCTTGAGGATTGACCACAAGTTCTCAATAGGATTAAAGTCTGGGGAATTTTCTGCCATTGACCCAAAATTTCTGTTTTGTTTCCTGAACCACATAGTTATCACTTTTCACTTATGTCAAGGTGCTCAATTATGGCGGAAAAGGAATTGTTCTTCATCAAACTGTTGGAAGAATTTGCTCTCTAAAGATGTTTTTGCACCATTCTTTATTCATGGCGGTGTTCTTAGGCAAAATTGTAAGAGAGCTTACTCCCTCGGCTGAAAAGCAACCCCACACATGAATAGTCTCAGGATACTTTACTGTTGGCATGACACGGGACTGATGGTAGCGCTCACCTTTTATTTTCCGCACAAGCTTTTTTTCTGGATGCCCCAAACAATCGAAAAGGGAACTAATCAGAGAAAAAGAGTTTACCCCAGTCCTCAGCAGTTTCATCTCTGTACCTTTTGCAGAATATCAGTCTGTCCCTGATGCTTTTTTTTGGACATCCAATCTCCCCATCTTGACACCAGGCCATCCTCCAAAAGTCTTCCCCTCACTGTACATACAGATGCCCTCACCTCTGCACTTTGCTAGAACAATAATTTCAAGCACCACCCTCTTTTTAAAGCTTTCTGTCTGTTATTCCTACTCAATCAGCATGACAGCCTTGTCCTAGTCAGCACTTTTACTTGTGTTAACGAGAGAATCTCTGACATGATGTCAGCTGGTCCTTTTGTGGCAGGGCTTAAATGCAGTGGAAATGGTTTTTTGGGGGGGTTAAGTTCATTTTTCATGGCAAAGAGGGGCTTTGCTGGTGGTTGCAATTCATCTGATCATTCTTTATAACATTCTGGAGTATATGCAAAATTCTATCATAAAAACGAAGGCAGCAAACTTGAAAATGTATATTTGTGTAATTTTTTCAAACTTTTGGCCATGGCTATATTGAAAATGAAGAATTTTTTTTGCTTTGCCAATAATCGGACAAAATGCTTTCCTGTATGAAAATCTCTAAACAATTCTGTTTCAGAGACAGTATTGGAGTATTATTCACAGTGTATAATTAGGGGCTGAAAGTGTAGAAGAACGACTCGTTATAAATAAGAACTGGAAAGTTTAAAAGCCACCACCGTTTTAGGCTGCTTTGATTTAAATAAAAAAACTATAGCAGGGCTTACAGAATCCTTTGTAAATTTGGTCTATTTATATTGCCAAAGGTTTCTGGATTTAGTTTTTTTCCAGGAAACCAAACATGTGAATAGCTAAATGCATTGTACTTTACACTTGACCAAATGGGCTATTATTTTTTTTTCCTCTTACTTTATCCATATACTGACACCCTTGTATTTGTAGTTTATATAAATTTTTGTCTGGTCATCGTGCAGACAAAAGTGCTCTTTTTGTGGTTGAAAAGAAAAATCACATTTTCTTCACACTGGCCAATGTTCTCACCTGCTGGTCTTGTAGTTTGACTCCCACCACACGAAACGTGTTGTTAGCAGTGTTGTGGTAGATATTGATGCGGCTGAAGCCCTGTTGGCCTGGTTTGATCGGCACCCATTTCTTGCTGGTGTCATCGTAGATCATCACAGAGGCCCGGGCCTGGCAAATGCTCTGTTCACTATTGAGGGGGAAAGGAATATTGAAGGTGAATAAATGAACTATACTGGACAAGATCATCTGAGAAATTAACATATGCACAGGCTGACAAGCTGTACAGTGCATCCGGGAAGTATTCACAGTGCTTCACTTTTTCCAAATTTTATGTTATGTTACAGCTTAATGTCAAAGTGGATAAAATTTAGATTTTCCTTAAAATTCTACAAACATTACCCTATAATGAAAATGTATTCACAGCAATTAACTTTTTCCAAAATGAAGTACCCGCTGTATATTCATTACTTTATTTTATAGTTAGGTAGTCTAAAAAGACCTAATAGCATTATCAATCTAAAAGCTTTATACAGTGTTTTTTCTGTATGCAGAAAGGGTTCCCTCTTACATTTCATATTATTATATAGTGGCCTTAAGGGAGGAGAGGTTACAGCAAGTAACATAAACAAGCATACAAGCCGTAAATGCATGACAAGGCATGAAAAAAAAAACAGTCCCGCCTCTACTATGGCAATGTAGTGGTAATGTAATTACACCACTGAATGACACTGAGCAAGGGGCGTTCCAGTTATCTATGCTAATTATACAGTAGGACATGAAACAGGCAAAGCCACGAAGCAAATAAGAGCTGCAGCAGCTGTGTTGATGGGCTGATAATCGGCCACGGGTAAATTAAAGCCAAGAGTTTCTCAGTTGCTTTAAATAGTCTTCTTTTGTCCATATGTTGACAAGGCACTCAATTAGCAACCGAAGAACAGGAAAATGTTGAACTCTTTGGCAAAACGTAGCTTGCTCAATGAGTTTTCCCTTCAGATGTGTTCCAATTTAGGATTTCAAATTAACCCAAGGGCTGAAAGAAGACTTTGACACATTAGGAGACCATAAATATATACTGCAATCAGTAGAGATGTATTTCCAGATTTGCATGCAGAATTTACTTTACGTTTGAAGTCGGAATATTTTTAGATGGCAAATGAAAGGATGCAGATGAAAGCGGTTCTCATTATCTGAATCTTGTCTGTGTTATATTCTTAAGTTAAGCATAGTAACATTCCACCCTGCCTTTACTATTACAATCTCACCACTGCCAGACTCATCTCAATCAGAACAATTTTAGTCCTTTAAAGTGGCTCCAGCAACAATGTTTTACACGCCCAATGAAGTAAATTATATGATACATGCTGTATGTATGTCAGAACCTTGTTGGAAACATTTGGACTTCAATTGCATTGGTTAATTTGTAAGAAAACCTAATTGACATGATGTAAATATCTAAAGTTTACTGCTATAGAGATTACAAAAACAATAATCACTGACATTCTAAAAAGTGAACAGAAGCTGGACAATTGTGAAAAGAACACAAAAGTATAGAAACAGGAAGTTCATGAAAGTGCACAGGAAACAGGTGATTGAATGAAGGCGATTACATCATCAAACTATTCTGCAGTATATGATTGTTTTCATTTATCTTCAGTAATCATTGTTACAGGCTGCAGTAGATCTGAAGCCTAAAAAAGAGATTGGAATGCACTTTTCAGTCACAAACTCATTTACACCATGGAGCAATTCAAGGCAGCCAATCAATCTCAGGTCATTTCTTTAGAAAATAGAAATAAACTCAAAAGAACATGATGTAAACTACACACAGAAATAATTTAAGATCAGGATCAATCCAGAGAGTTGGAATGCCACAACACTTCCTGCTACACCACAGTGCCACCCTTTAAATCATATGTTCTAAATAAAACCAATCTGGTACACATGGTCTAACTCAATTAGGCAAACATATGCAACCTATTTGACAAAGTGTGGATTTAAAAGCCATATATAAGTAACTCCAAACTCTTCGAAAACTTCATCCAACATATAGTGTAATTTGTGAGTACATTTTATATAATTAAAATGTCATCTATTCATCAACACTTTCAGTTCTTGATTCCAATATTCATCAGTCTGCTCAACTTATCAACTTAGAGAACAGCAAGTACCGAGTTTGAAATAAACTATAAAATACTCTTTCTCTCTCAGAAAACAGCAAGGGGTGAGGAGATGATTCAGGCTAATGAACATGACAAAGTACCAAAGTTTGGGATCATTTCAAACTAAAACAAAGAAAACACTGTACAATGCATTTGCTGTTTTTAAAATAATTAGAAATTGATTTTTACAATTTTTATTTATATACAGTGTGGTGAAAAAGTCAAAAAGTAGTGGAGCACGTTTTTAAAGCTGGCGATAAATACACAAATTTAGTTCGTGGAATATTCCAAGCAGCTTTCCGGAGACAAGAAAACCACACCAGGATACTGTGTGACATTTAATACATTTCATCAAATGAATAGTTTCCCATAACTTAATCTACTGCACAACTTAATCTGCCACTGCAGAGGGACATTTTGAACGTAACTCTATTTGTATTTTGATGTAATATGGCAATTAAATGCACTAAATGGGTTTAGCATTGACCGATATTCATGTATTCATGTCCTTACACAGAAAAGCTGCTAATCAAGTGTCAAGGGTGGGACTATATTATTGGACATGTATGTATTGTGACGTGACCTCACTCACAGTCAACCGCCAACAAGGGAAATGCCAATTAGATGATTTTGCAGTCATTATATGCTCGCACAGCTAGTTGATGACAATTTATACTCTTTATGGATTAAGTTGAAGTACCTAGGGTCAACAGTGCACAGTAATGGAGAGTGTGTTAGAGAAGTGAAGAAAAGAGTGCAGGCAGGGTGAAGTAGGTGTAGAAGAGTGGCAGAAGTGATTTGTGATAGAAGAGTATCTGTGAGAGTGAAAGGGAAAGTTTATAGGACTGTGGTGAGACCTGCGGTGTTGTATGGTTTAGAGACAGTGGAATTGAGTAAAAGACAGGAGGTGGCGCTGTAGATAGCAGAGCTGAAGATGTTAAGGTTTTCATTGTCAGTAACTAGGATGGACAGGATTAGAAATTAGTTTATTAAAAGGGGCTGTGTTTTGGGGACAAGTTAAGGGAGGCACGATTGAGACGGTTTGGAAATGTACAGAGGTGGGACATTGGGTAAATAATAATAAGAATGCTGAGGAAGGAGCTGTTAGGCAGCAGGAAAAGAGGAAAGCCAAGTAGGAGGTTTATGGATGTGGTGAGGGAAGACATGCAGGTGGCTAATTTTAAAGAGGCAATGTAGAGAACAGGGTAGTATGGAGGTATATATATATATATATATATATATATATATATATATATATATATATATATATATATATATATGTGTGTGTGTGTGTGTGTGTGTGTGTGTGTGTGTATATATATTTCCATATTTTCAATTTATTCAAGCATATTTACTCCACGTTTATTTCTCAAAGTTTGTGTCCCTGGTGATTAAACACTTGTTTTTTTTTAAAAAAAAAAAAAAAAAAGAGTGGTCTATACCGAAAATGTCGACATCCACATATAAATATTTCAAGGGAAGAATGACGAGCCGCATGACAACCAGGCAGACTTCACCAGCACACGAGTCGCCATCACTCCAGCCGATTGAACAAGGTTCAAAGATGGAAAACCTTTTATCCGAAATAAGCAAAATGAGCTCTACTTTGCAGGGAGTAGCGACGGATGTGTCAAAGAGGTTGTTACCGACCTTAAAAACTGATTAAGTTTCAGTGTTCGTCAGCCAGGGAGAAGGTATTACAAGCGGCCAGAGAAATGGGAATGACCGAATGGGAGGGATGTCGGATTTCCTTCTTCCTCGACATGTCAAAAGAGTTAGCCAGAAAACGGAGGGATTGTGGGGGCGACAGAATGATGGGACCAAATATTCTTTACAAGATCACCAAAGTGGAGCATATGGATCAGGTGCGGTGGGTGGGCGGGTGAGTCTGATAGCTGTGCTGTCTCGGAACAGTTTTGACAGCTAAGGCAGGGCTGGATAGCGGATTTGGCACCTCACGGACCTCAATCTGGAGTTGTTTGGACTAGGACGGTCCTCGTTGTTTGGTATGGCCGTCTTTTTTTAGTTGTCTCTTCTTTTTATTTTGTTTGTTGTTAAGCTTTGGGTAGGGGGTTTCATAATTTGTTACTTTCTGAGGAGCAATATCATTTTGCTGAATGGAGTTTTGGTGTTTGAAATGTTCAACTGCCGTTTGTTAAGTTTGAGTGAATGTACATCACGGTTTAGTATACCATTCCCCAACAGGGGGCAGTCATCCAACATACAGTAAAACCCCGTTGTATGAGCAACCTATAGTACGAGCAAATGGAGATACGAGCAAACTTGCTCACAAAATTTTACCCTATTTCACGAGAAAATTTCGAAGGCACGAGCAAACCCACGCTGCCGGTTCCCCGTTTTCAGCTGAGACTCGCATCAGTCGCTTAGTTGATGACGTATCGCTCGGTCACTCTCGTTGTTCAGTGCAGCAAAAACGTAACTTTTTTTAGTTTTATATTTTTATTTCACTAGAAATCTTAAAAAATGTCTCCAAAGAAAATCAGTGATGGTGCTGTGAAAACGAAAGTAAATAGAATTACCATGGAAACCGAGGAGGTTACGAGCGTGGTGTGTGTCTTACACTCACAATCAACCACTACCACATGGGTAAGAGTTAAATTATGTTTACATTACGGTAATTTGTGGTGTATTTGTTTGTTAAAATAGGCTACAAATACTTTTTAAGTGCAGAAATAAGCGATCGAATGAGATCTCGGAACGAATTAAATCACTTTTACATTCATTCTTATGGGGAAAATCAGTTCAAATGTACGAGCAAATGGACCTATGAGCAATTTTCAAGAACGAATTATGCTCGTACAACGGGATTTTACTGTATCTGGTTACACGTACAATAACGTGCGATTAATTTAGTCACATCAGGTTTATAACATGGAATATTAACGGGTGTGGAAATCCAATTAAACGAAAAAAAGGTCCTGTCGTATCTCAAACATAAACAGGTAGATGTTGCTTTTGTGCAAGAAAGTCATGTAACAGATAACGAAGCGCTTAAATTCAAGCGAGACTGGGTGGGGCATGTCTTTATTCATCATTTACGAGCAAACAAAATGGGGTAATGATCTTAATAAATAAGAGACTGAATTTTGCAATGTTAACAGAAACTAAAGACGATGTGGGGAGGATTATTTGTATAGAACCCCTCATTGATGTGATATTATGCAATGTATATGCCCCCAATAAAGTAAACAAAATTCTTGGTGAATAAGAGGGGCAAATAATTTTGGCTGGGGACTTTAATCAGGTTATGGATGGGGTTTTGAATAAGAGTAAATATCAGGGATCTTCTAACAGAGGATATTGGATTGATTGATATTTGGCATCTGGTCAATCCAATGGAAAGAGAATATACTTTCTATTCTCATTGCCATAAATCTCACTCTAGGATAGATTTCTTCTTACTTTCAAATTCTATCACTGATCAGGTAGTAAATTGTAAAATTGGAGCAATAGTATTGTCAGACCATGCAACTGTGGAATTTGATATAGCTCTAAATACAGAAGCGGGTAGGAAGGGAAGATGCCGATTGAATACTGCATTATTACAAGACGAGGAGTTTAGCAAATTGTTGGCTGATGATCTAACCTCCTTTTTTGAATTGAATGTGGGAAGTACTGATAGGTTGGCATCTGTATGGGAGGCCTCAAAGGCATACATTAGAGGGAAACTGATTGCACAGGCAGCTAGAAAGAAGGAGGGAAGAGACTTGGTTCAGAACTTGGAAGTAACAATTTGTACATTGGAGAAGGAGCTGGCTAGACACTATTCTAATGATTTATATCAGGATATTTGTAAATATACATTTGAAAATATATGTTGAAAAAGCGGGCAAGCTCCTGTCCAGACAATTAAAACAACAAAATGCTGCTAACGTTATTCCGCAATTAAGCAAGGAGATACTATGGTATCATTGACGAGAGAAATTAATGAGGTCTTTCATAAGTTTTATAAACATTTATATACATCCTCAGGTGGTCTAGGTGGAGAAGAACTGAAACAGTTTTTTTCTAATATAGAGTTACCTAAGTTAGATACATTGCAATCCGAGTCTCTAGACCTTCCTATTACAGTCGAGGAGGTCAAAGCTGCAATCACCTCTATGAAATCTGGTAAGTCGCCAGGGGCGGACGGGTTTCCAGCTGAATATTATAGGAAGCATGTGGATATAGTGGCTCCAAAGTAGTCTATATAGAGGCGTTTGAGACTGGAGAATTGCCTGGTACTTTCATGGAAGTATTGATAACACTGATACCTAAGAAAGATAGGGATTTAACTGATCCGGCTAATTTTAGGCCAGTAAGTCTTATCAATGTGGACTGTAAGGTGTTGGCGAGAATTTTAGTGTCACGGTTAGAGAAGGTTCTTCCAAGTATTATCTATAAGGACCAAGTGGGCTTCATTAAGGGAAGGTCATCAGCCGATAATGTGAGAAGGCTAATTCATCTGATGTGGCTAAATTCTTCAGAAAACACCCCGATCGCGGCTATATCCTTGGATGACAAGGATGCTTTCGGCAGGGTGGAATGGGGCTTTTTGGCTGCAGCCCTGTGGAATTTCAGGTTTTGTCATATACAGTGAGGAAAATAAGTATTTGAACACCCTGCTATTTTGCAAGTTCTCCCACTTAGAAATGATGGAGGGGTCTGAAATTGTCATCGTAGGTGCATGTCCACTGTGAGAGACATAATCTAAAAAAAAAAAAAATCCAGAAATCACAATGTATGATTTTTTAACTATTTATTTGTATGATACAGCTGCAGATAAGTATTTGAACATCTTTTTTAGATTATGTCTCTCACATTGGACATGCACCTACGATGACAATTTCAGACCCCTCCATGATTTCTAAGTGGGAGAACTTGCAAAATAGCAGGGTGTTCAAATACTTATTTTCCTCACTGTATATAGGTCCTGGGTTAGTTAATTATATAAAAATCCTAGAGCAGCAGTGATGACAAATGCCATTTTTTACAATTTCAAGAGGTACTTGTCAGGGATGCCCACTGTCCCTGTTATTATTCAAAATTGTTTTGGAGCCTCTGGCCATTATGATTAGGGCAGGCCACACCATTTCATCCCATTAACGTTCTTTCACAATGCACTGGAGCTAAATGGGACTCAAATCCAGTGACAATGCACTCAAGAAATGTTTGGAGCAAGACATCACATTATAGACAGTCATATGCATCACTATGGAGGAATCCTAAAATTTGCATAGGTAAAGCAAGTGTGTTTTGGGAACAATGGCATCTTAAAGGGTAACTGTGATTGGTGATCTGTATGAAAATGGAGTTTTTATGTCATACTCTGTATTGGTGAAGAAATATGATATTGGGGATCAAGGAAATTTTTTAAAATATCTGCAGATTAGACACTGTGTCAAGAGCAAATCTTATACAAGTGATAACCCTGTTTATACCTATCTTCAGTTGCCACATGTAGTTCAGACTGCTTCTATGTGTTACAAATCAATGCTCAATGTTAATGCAGATACCTGTGAGAACCTGAGGACTATTTGGCAAAAGAACTTGGGGCTAGATATCCATGAAAATTATTGGCTGTACATCATATCTAATGTGGGCAAGAACATAAGGGAAGCTAGGGGAAGATTCATTCATTACAAAGTAGTACATAGATATTATTATACACTATCTAAGCTTTACAGAATGGGTATAGCTGGAAATAATTTATGCTGGAAATGTAAGGAAGAAGAAGGTACTTATTTGCATATGATTTGGGAATGTTCCTTAGTTCACCCATTTTGGTGTAAAATTCTGGGAGTAATGCAGGAGTGGATGGGATCTAACATACCTGTGGAACCACAACTATGCCTTCTGGGAGATAAATCAGTGGTACCCAACATAGCAAAGAATGTGTTCACTCTAATTAAAATTGGTTGTATTACAGCTGCCAGGATGATTTTACGCAATTGGAAATGCCCCAAAACCCCAGACTTGAAAGATTGGATTGATGGGATAATTGAAATTGCTTCGTACGAGAGCATGTTGGGGAGATTGCATAGTGAGGGAGGCATGAAGAAAACGTGGGATCATTTCTGGCAACATATAAAAATGGTTTGAATAAGTGGGACTGATTAACAACTGTTTAATTTCCATTTGCTTTTATTATAATTGTATTCAACTGATAGTGGCTGAATGTGTAATAGCAAAAATGATTATTAAATGCTGTGTTGATGTACTTTGAAGTTTGGACTTTTGAACAATAAATATATATATATATATATATTTACACACACACAGACACACACACAGACACACACACACATACACACACACACACATCATACATTTTAGTATTAATTAATTAATGAACATGTTTGTACACTGCAAAACATGCAGCACTTCAGTATATGATGAGGTTAAAATTAGAGCAGCAGAAAGGAAGCTTTGTGATTTCAAAGCCAAGTCTGATTTTCATGAAGCCCTGCAGCACATCATTAATGCTTTCACTTCTTACACATCACTTCACATGACTCTCTCAACTCAGGCCTTCCAGTCATCTCTGCATTAGCTGAGTGCTCCCTGCTGTGTGTGTGTAGGGTGTTGTCTTTCCTATATGCAGTGGAAAAATTCATGTTATATCAAT
Organism: Silurus meridionalis; assembly: GCF_014805685.1. Lineage (NCBI taxonomy): Eukaryota > Metazoa > Chordata > Actinopteri > Siluriformes > Siluridae > Silurus > Silurus meridionalis. Next base: position 10,925,014 of record NC_060891.1, on the reverse strand, counting down.
CAGAAATGAAAACAAATTCACTTTACGTGTTAATATGGGGCTCAAAAGGTTTTATACACCCATTTAAACTCTGATAATTAAAAAAAAAAAACATATAATATCTTAAATTAATTAATTAAAAATACTGCAATATTGATAGGTCACTAATATATTTTACCTTTATTGAAATAGGTGACAGTTTTCTCATACTCAGTCTCTTCTACTGAAGTATACATGTGCAAACTGCCATTAATACAAAATGCATACAAGCTAATTCATGTAAATATTTAAAAATAAATGTACACTTCACCCCACAGCGTTGTCAGTAATCATTTGTAATGAAATTTGTTGTATTAAATGACAACAGAATGCAAAACCGAATAATCTTCACGGTATCAGAAATTTGGATTCCACTGTATATAAGACTGTTTTAGAAGGGGGTATTGTTTTTAGATAAACCTTATATGCCTGTATTTATAATAATATCTCAGATTGAAAACACAGTATGTTAATGAATGTTGTGATTTAAAAAAAAGGGCAATCAAATGAATCATCGCATGAAAAACCTCTGTGTCCTTTATTTTGTATGATCACCACTGTATGATCAGATGATCTAAAATCTTAGTTACAGCAACAGAATGAAGGAGGGCAAATACTTAGGTCATCACTTCCTGTACACTTCATCAACAAGAAATGCAAACATACACCACAAGATCCACTTTACATCAAAAATTCATTCAAGTAAATGGCAAGGGAATAGAGGGTCCATTTCGAGAGTAAATTAAAGCTTGGCTACATTGGACAGTATACATGCTGTACATGCTGTAAAAAAAATGGGGAAAAAATAGAGGGGGGGTTGGAGGGAAAAAAGTAGATTTTTAATAAGTTGTTGATTGTATTCCAAAAAAATCTAATGTTTAAGTTCCCTGTTATTAGGCAGCAGAGAATTAAAAGGATTATGGCAGGGTTATATGAGGGAATGTGAGTGATTTTTTAGCTTGTAGGCCAATAATTATCTGGGGAGGGGAGCTAAAACTCTGGACTTCTGTCAGGGAAGAACACAGAGCTTAGTAGGAAGATGGATTGTGTTTCCTTAAAGATCATTAACTTCTTCTAGTTTGTTATTTTAAAAAAAATGGAGGGCATAAGCAGCCTACCACCAAGTGAACTCCACAAACACACACAACAGCTAATCGAAAAGCTATTCTGATATGAGACATAAGGGAATAAAGGAATATTTTAAAAATAATATAAGCATAATATTATGGTTTTAAGAAGCTTCTCATAACCAAGGAAGAATACGGTAAGAGTATTTAGTAAGGTACTACAGCAATATGAGGGACTCGCATGTTATCTTTCCAAGAGAAGCATGTATGCAAGAACAATTACCCGAAGCTTTCTGCAGTAACAGCATAAATTAAATATGAGCTGTTACTAAGGATTCCCACAAAAGAGATCTATATATCAGAAAGAGCTTTATTGTCAAGTATGTTTGCACTTACAAGGAATCTGTTTTGGTGATGAAAGCTTCCAGTTGCACATGGAAAAAATATCTACATATATATTATATAAAATATAATATATGCTAGTTTAAACCCAGGACCAGGGTTGAGACGCCATAATCAATGATGCTGTCGAGTTGGCTAGAGGTCATAAGATAATGAAAAGCAATATAGTTTGGGAGGATGATGGTATTGGCGTCAGTACTATTTTACCCTTTAAAGCACCAACTAGCTAAATATCATATAAAAGTCATCACAGGGGATATGCAAACTACATGCAAATGAGCTTCATTTTCTTTTTCTTTCACTTCCACTAAGATGCAGACTGCATTCACTATAACACGAGGTAGGTAGATAAAAGCAAGCATCAGTTTTACAACTGCATCAGTGTTTCTTAGTAGCACTTGTGTTTCTTTTTACAATGTCTTTATCTTGTTATACCATATTCTGGTTACTACTCTTCAGATAGTTCAAACAGTTATGTGTGAAGCTGTTTTGATGCATTATCTCAATAAATATTACTAATGAGTCTGCATTGACATGCAAAATGATCGAATGAGATCGCGAATAATAGAAATGATTTGGACAAGAGGCGTAAAGTGCTTAGAGAAGACTGGGTGGTCTACAGTAGAACTTGACGATATGGCACAAACGTGTCATGGGATTGGATTGCACTTGTCTAACTCGAGGGGGATTACCTCATCACCCACCCAACCCCCTGAAGAGCAAGAAAGAGGTTCATAAAACACTAAAAATTTAGTGCTTTATGTATCATACACAGATATACAACATAATTGCCAGCCCTAATCCCACTTAAAACACATCCAAATACATTACTTGTCATATCTTAAATACATTTTCACACACACACACACACACACACACACACACACACACACAATTTATTGCCAAATCAAAGTACTAACAATTTTTATTTAATATAAATGGTTTAATATGTTATATTTTAAGATCAGTTTTAAACAAAAGGCTGTTTATAACTTGGAAAATGTACAGTAAATAAGGCTAACTGTATAGGCATAGACAAATAATTTATTTATTAGCTAGCACACCAGCCAAGCAAAATCTCCCTATATTTTGACTATCTAGGGACTTGAGTCAGCAAGCTAAAAGAAGCGGCTAACATGATTATGTACGGTGAGCTGGTTCGCTAGGTAAATGTGCATTTTATCCAAACGAAGGAAATAAATGTGTGTAAACATGAAGCATTATTGCACAGAGCTATATGTCAACCAGCAGTATGTCAAACCCTGGTGGTATATGTACAACTATTATGCTAATAATTCACTCATAAGCTACATTCAAGAAAATGATTCTTAATAAAAATAAGGTACTCTAACCCTGTCTCTGTCACTCACTCACACACACACACACACACACACACACACACACACACACACACACACACACACACACACACACACACATACACACACAATGCTCATGAACAAGTTTTGCTGTAGGCTCAGATCGCATCATTAAGTCCCAAATTAAGAAACACAATACAAACTGCTCACTCCAGCCACACGATATATGCAATAATCACATAATCTCTAAATATATTGCTCTTGGTGCTAGCTTTCTTAAATTGCCTACAGTCACAGATTAATAATGTACAGACACAATTCCACTTACAAATGATTTACAATGTCCCCCCACCATAATAAAGTCTGTGTTTAAGCAGATCTATAACACAGGAGCAGTGCTAGGAAGCGGTTTCCATAGCGACAATGAAAGTGGACACATGGCGAACGCCTTCCCCACTGAGGTCAATAAGAATAGCAGCTGCTAGTCACTCATTCAGAAATCCTCATGCATACGGTCCAAGGACTCTGCCTGCAAGAAAACATGTTACCTGAACAGCCACTGGAGACAAGCTGCTGGAAGATATTGGCAGATATTGCTTAAAGTGAGTACTGACTCAGCAAATCTTAAAAAGTTCAAGCATTGTTGTGGCATCAGTGTTTTGAAAACTGTTTTCTTTGCCTGCAACTGCCTTGAAACTTATCTTTAAGTTACAACTGATGCATCTTGTTCAGAGATGTGATGTTGGCCTGACAAAGGTCTGTTCAACAGAAACTGCAGTGATACAGGTGCTGCTGCATCTGTGCCTCCACTGATTAACCAGAAAATTGTGTAGCCTAAATAAAACGGTATTTTCATAATCCATCGTACAGTATTCAATGCGAAGCGCAATCAAACTATGTTACGTCAAATAACACACTTTAAACTGCATTCTTTACTCTTACAAATACATTTGCAGTATCTGAAAAACATGATAAAACAGGAAGAAAAAATAGGCTGACTGCGAAGCCTAATGCAGTTAGACTACATATTAATTTGTTATATTTCTCCTGGCCAGGTAATGCAAGCCTTATTTTGATATCAGGGCTTGGACCAGAAGCCACAGGAAGTCACTTGGCAAGTGAATACATAATTACAGTATTCGTTCGTCAGAATGGTTCGTCCAAATTCTTATATCAGTAAATAGGTGAAGCGGCACGGTGGTGTAGTAGGTGGTAGTGCCAGTTCACAACAGTCCACAGGCCCCAGTTAACTTAGTTTCCCCTTGTACCTGGTTTTCTCTCTCTCTCTCTCTCTTTCTTTCTACTACTCCTGAAAACTATATACACAGGCGATCAAAATTAGAGAACAATTTATAAACAATTGAACAGTTCTGAAATAATGTCATCTTCACTGCTCAACAGTTGAAGTAGTTTTTGTTCTGTCTATACCATGCTACCAGAACACCTTTTCCAATAAATAACTAAGGCATTTTTAAAAAAAAACATTATTTTGCAGAAAACACACTGATCAAAATTAGAGAACACTTTCAGACACCTCCCAGTTATTGGTGTTAATCTGGTACCTGGTGCTAATTTCCTTGATTATCTGTAAACCCCTATTTAACTGGCAGCCTAACTTCCAGTTTCACTGACTCTGCAAGATGGTGGGCCGTTCTAAAGTGAGTGAAAGCCTCCGGCAGCAGGTTGTTCAGATGAAGGCCAAAGGGATGACCCTATCAGCCATAGCAAGACAAGTTGGTCGTTCCAAATCTGTGATTTCAAGAATATTGAATCTTTACAACATCACAAACTCATTCAAGTCCGCTAAGAAGGCTGGTCGTCCACGGAAGACAAATACAAGAGAGGACAGGATACTGCGGAGGATCTCATTGGGCAATCGTTTCCACACTGCAGCCGGAATTGCTCACCAGTTCAGTGCTACACAGGGTAAGGATCTGTCTCGTCATACAGTGTCTCGACGTTTAAGAGCATTTCGACTAAAAGCCCACCCTGCAGTGACCAAACCTCTCATTAGCAGAAAGAATCAAAAGGCCAGACTAAGCATGTTGTGTGGACAGAGGAGAACTGGTCCAAAGTTCACTTCAGTGATGAAAGCAAGTTTAATTTATTTGGGTCCGATGGGAAACATTATGTTCGGCGACAAACTGGAGAAAGACTGAACCCAAAGTGTGTAAAGAAGTCAGTGAAAAGTGGAAGAGGAAGTGTCATGGTTTGGGGCATGTTTTCTGCAGCAGGAGTTGAGCCTCTTATACAGCTACATGGCAGAGTGAATGCAAATGTTTATCAGAACCTTCTTCAACAACATATGGGTCCTTCCCTGCGTTCATCACCCAATCAGCCCACAGTGTTCATGCAGGACAATGCTCCATGTCACACAGCAAAACGGGTAAAGCAGTTCCTTGAAACTGAAAACATTGAAATAATGACATGGCCTGCCCAAAGTCCTGATCTCAACCCAATAGAGAACCTCTGGAAAATCCTTGGTGACAAAGTTATGGCCAAGAAACCCACTACAGTCACCGAACTGTGGAGGAGACTGGAAGAAGAGTGGACCAAAATCACACCAGAGCAGTGTGAGAGACTAGTGCTGTCCTGTGGCTGCAGATGTGTTGAAGTCATTCAGAGCAGAGGCCTGTACACTTTATACTAATTGCTGACTGTTGTAGCCTTCAGAAAATTTTGTTGTAATCTTTTTCCATGCTACAGTCATTGTTGTTCTCTAATTTTGATCAGTGTGTTTTCTGCAAAATAATGTTTTTTTTTTAAATGCCTTAGTTATTTTGTGGAAAAGGTGTTCTGGTAGCATGGTATAGACAGGACAAAAACTCCTTCAACTGTTGAGCAGTGAAGATGATATTATTTCAGAACTGTTCAATTGTTTATAAATTGTTCTCTAATTTTGATCACCAGTGTATGTATTTGTCAGTCATAACTTTATGAGAAAATCATTTCGCAGCACCTTGTAAACCCAGATTTGCAACAAACTATAAGCCAGGTGTGTAAAATGTAAAGTCGCAACTCACTCTTCCAAGGTGGTCTAATTAATTCTTGCATAAACAAATCAATGTGCAAGAATGACATGTCAGAATGACATCATTATTTTAGTAGTTTAAATTTTGTGTTTACTTGCAAAGTAGAATAAGACAATGTAAAGATAGCAAGCTACAATGGATACTACTTACCTACTAGCTAACAGGGATAATCTGGTCACTTATCTCAAAGCACTGTCCCTACATTCGCTAGAATATTAAACATATGAACTCAAACACATACAGTATAGAATCATGCTCTAATCCGTGTCAAAATATTGTTTCAATGTAAACGTTGCAAACTAAGGTCTTAGCAGTGCTGGCAGATTAGCAAAGCAAGCAAAGGCACCAATATTCTCTACTCCTGCAATTTCCTGCTAGATTAATTTCTTTGTGATGGTATGAAACCATTTTATAGGCTTCACCCATTTTATGTAGAAATTAAGGTTGTGAAAGAAAAGCTGAAGAAACATTTTACCACAAGTGCAATGTGATTGGTCCAAGGAATTATTCAAGCTAGTCTTTTTTTCCACCGTGGTTAATTTGACCTAATGTGGAATTGTTGCTTGTCCTGCTGTCACTAAAATCATAGTCACTTGCTTGCTGTTGTGAACAGAGTGTGATTGAGTGAAAGAGTAAATAAAAAAAATTGTTTTACTTTATTTATGGTTCACTAAATAATCTGGAAAGTACAACAGACAAAAATCTGAAAACACACCTTCAAATAGGAACCCTGAAAGAGGTAGAGACAGTCTTGGCTCACAGTTGCAGCTGGCAATGATGCTTATGGAAACCTTCCCAAATCTGGCCTTTCCAACAACATACTTACACTTCCTGAAAAGTAAATGCTGTCTCTATTTGTCTGCCCAGTCGTTTTTCTCTTATTCAAATGTTTGAAAGAGGTTTTCACATGGACCCTCATTACATGCGTAAGTATATACCATACAATTTGTGTTCTATATATATACATGTCGTTCTTCACATATAATGAGGCAGCAGAAAAATATGGAAGGCAGATGCAGTAATAAAAAAGCTATTATTTGACAGTTGCCGCTTGGTTTTTACACACCGTAGTGCAGTTGTCCTGTCAAAATACTTCATGTCCGTGCCTTTAAAGCTCAGAAGAATGTGAGCTTTCTGTTTGTGTTATGGCTCATTGTGAGAAAACTAATCAGCTCATACTTCTGGAAGAACAGCTGGCGAGACAAATCAGTGTGCCTGGCTATCACATTCACTGTGTGTGTGTGTGTGTGTGTGTGTGTGTGTGTGTGTGTGTGTGTGTGTGTGTGTGTGTGTGTGTGTGTGTATGGGTCTGTTGTGTGTGGGGGGGTTAGTAGCACTGCTAAGAGGAATAAAAGTAAGAAGCTGCTACAGAGGCCAGCCAACAACCTTGCACAGGAGAGCAACAGTATGCAAGGGAGGAATGGAGAGAAAGTGGAGAGAAACAGAAGCATGTGACAGCTAGAAACCAGTAGCCTTTTCCTTCTGACAATCATTTCTGCCCACAGGAATGAAGGGTGGAGGAGGAGGCTGGAATATTGCTTATGCTGAACAACAACGTGATCCTTCTAACTTCTGCAAGCTTGCAAGCAAGCAAGCACACACACACACACACACACACACACACACACACACACATACACACATACACACACACACACACACACACAGTAAAGCCATCCAGCAGAAATTTCTGGAATCAATACACGACACAAGGTTGCTGAAAAACTGAAAAGGAAACTTTTGTTCATGCTGGCACTATTACACGTCTTATGATCTGTATTACAAATGTAAAAGCAAGTTTTTAATAATCTGATTTTATACTGATTTAGACACTGGACTACTTATACAGTTAATAGTCATTAATTGTATGTTATGAAGCTTAATCACAAAAAGAACACTGCACATTTACACAACACAAGTTGAATCTGCTTATTATAGCGCAAGAATGTGGCTGTGCGGTCTTAAAACACTGATAGGATTTTCATCACACAGTTCATGATCTGTTACTTTCAGCCATCCTGAAGTAACAGATTATGAAATACAGCATTGTGCTGACTTCTCAATTCGTGAACGAGGGAGGTTGCTGCGATACAATTTAATACGATTGACGGCACATTCTGTATCAAATGTATTGTTGATGTATGAACGATGACTATAAAATTTGTAAAGTCAAGGTGACTTTAAAACAAACAGTGATGTAGAACATGTCTAAGTATAAGCATTATCCATTCTGTCTTGTATTATCTCCATCTCATAGTGCTGTAATCATTTCTTCTGTATAATCAGCCAGCTGGACAGTGCTCACTGCACAAGGATTAAAGCAAATGATGACCAGCCTAAAAGGAAGTAGATGTGTTTACAGGAAAATGACAGGCCAAAAAGTGAAAGGATGTGGAATTTGCTATATTTTTTAAGGAGAAGGTTTGTGAAAAATGTTTTCATGTTTATTGAAATCTTTGACAATGTTCATTGTTGAAAGCACTTCAGAAATAAAATGTAATTCACTTAAATAGTGCAAGTCTAAACCACCTAAATCGTGTTTTTCATTTTATTACGCACGCATTGTAAAGGATTTTATATATTTCTATAAGGGGAGAACTAGATGACTAAAGACCCAATTTTGCAAGTTCAAATGTGAAAAGACTTTAGAAAACTATAAATCTGCTAGTCATTTTTCTGCCTAAAGAGGTTCTTCACTACACCTGTGACATCCAGAACCACGGATCTGAAAATATCAACAAGCACACACTCGAGACTCCACACAGACACATGCACATGGCCTCCATGAGCCACTCAAGCAAATGTTCTCACAGTCAGTCTACAAAAATAGCTCTTCTGAACATTTTCATATTCCTACTATGTGCATATAGGAGACAGGGGAAAGAATGCGGATTCATCTTACTGTGATGGAGCACAAGTTTCACAAAACTCTAAAAATACCCCCTTCTAGGAAAATACGTCTAAACGAGAACTGTGGATTGTGTAATTCTGTGGGCTGACCGGGTGCGTTTTCTTGCTAGATAGGACGTCAGCTGAAATGAAGAGATATTTGATTATTCTTATTGTCAAGAATTAACAGAGAACGTCCATAAAACAGATTTGCAAGTGTTAAGGGTTTGGGTTTGTAAATATTTGCTGGTCAGTACAGTATTATATAGTGATTCTAATCTGTTAAGGAATTTTAAGAGTTTAGTACAATAATCTAACTATATTTAATCTAACTATAAATGATTGAAACAGTTATCATTAATATTTTATATTTCCAGTTGTAACCAGAAGTTTGAGTTCAAGTCCATAACTGGCAATGGTGCATCATGGTTCAGCTATAATTATGCTTCATAAAAGTGTCAAATAAGAAATGTGAATCATTAGTTTTAAAGTTTGCATTCAATTTCTTCCTAATAAAATAAATTACTCTTGTAAATTACCTAATAGATTCAAGGACCCATTTCAAGCTCAGGTACTTTCTTCCTAAATCTGTTTGCATTTCATCTGGGTTGTGTCCAGTTTTCTTTTAAAATATGAAAGTAGGTGAATTGCCACTCTAAATGTTCTATAGATAGTGTATGAATGTGTGTGTGTGTGTGGTGTGCTGAGATGCAGGGCATATTCCCACCTTGCATCCATTGTTCTGGAAATAGGCTCCAGATCCACAGCTACCTTACTGCATTTTATATCCATTGTATCTTCCTGAATTTACCAAAATGAACTGAGCTAGGTGTGAGGTAATAGTGAGTACTATTACTCACTTGCTGCACCTACCATAATGGTTTTGTCCAACGCTTACCTGTTCATCTTCAATAATTTGTAGACCTGTACAGGGTTGTCCTTTCTGATTCAGAATGGACCAATGTGGGTGCAGGTTTTCATTATAACCAAGCAGAAGCTTCCCCAATAGACTATTGCAAACCATGATCAAGGAGAATCAAGGTGATTGTTTGGTTGAGAAAAAGAAACCCTGCACCTACACTGATAACTTACAGATAAGAGGGGATATACATGGCCCTCTACCGATTAAAAAAAATCTGTAATCTGTAAAAAAAATTGTAAAGACACCTGTGATGAACAACTGACCAACATTTCAACACACTTTATAAAACAAATGCTTGAATCACAAACCCACTATCAGATATCAAACAAATGATGATGGATTCCCTTCCTGGGTCTGGTTCCTCTCAACGTTCCTCAAGATTTCTGTGTCTCATGTTGGAAACTCTATATAAATAAAATGAAATGGAACTAAACCACAATAATGAGACATAATGAAAGAATTGACACATTTACTGGATATCAGTTACCACTATAATGAACAGACCTATTAAGATGCATGTTCTAGACATTCAGACATCTGCGCGCGTGTGTGCGCGCGCAAGAAGAATTCAGCATCTCTGCTCAACATCCGAGTCGTGACGTCATCTCGACTTATCACGTCGTCTGACAAATCACGACGATGTCATCCTTTATTGAAATGACTATTTTTAGTACACTTCTCTTATTTAGTACACGGCCAGATGCACAATGAAGCAGACGGATGTTTATTGGCATTTTATCCACATTTCCTACATTCTAATCAAACAGACGTGGCTTGCATATGCACATCATGGCTCAAACCAAGAGCGTTCAATGCACACGTCTGTAACACGTATCATAATTGAGGATGGTGGTCTTTGGGCGTTGAATGAACTAAAACCCACCGTGATTTCCGTCAAAAGCAGGACAGGTTATTTAGTGATATCACAGGCCCCGTGTTGGTGCACGAGACGGGTTTAAAAACGCAGCAGATTCAGCTGAAATCTCATCTAATGTCAGCATGGATGTCGCTCTGCTTTGCAGCACACGTTGTCAGCAAAATGCACCAAATGATCTCTTACCTCATTTCAACGCCGTTTTCCCCCACAAACGATCAGACAATAAGGAGGTAAAATGCAATGCAATCTGTGCGTGTCCCAGCACAATCACCGGCGCATTTAGATCGCGTGTTAGCCAAAGTCAGACGCGCAGATCAGCCGTGTAAAGATGTAAAAGCGTTGAGATTTCTTTGATATGTATATAATAATAATAATAATAATAATAATGGCTCTCAGGCGAGGTGATAACAGCTCTCCGTCAGTGATGGGCGACGCAACCCTCTCAACAGCTCGGCCAAATCAGCGGCGTCTACATTATAGCGCAATTTCTCATTATACACCTCTAAAACAAATGCCATGTTCAGACAACGGTCGCACCCATAAACATCGTCAGTAATGAATCTTGTGGCTGAAGCGCTATACGGAGATGCCGTTTTAACTCCCTCCTGAATTTGGCCAAGCCGGTTTGAAGGGAACGAATCTGCATATTAACCGTGAAACACTGGCCCCTAGTGGCGAATACGAGCGACTGCAACGTCTGAATTATAAGGTGTGGCGACTATACCGCCTGGATTCATCACTCTAGGTAACTTTAACACACAAAGAACAAACTATTTGCACTTGTTTTATTAGGCCAGAATTTTCGTTGTATCTTATCTTTATTTTTTATTTAAAACAAACCAGCCAAATCAGTTCACTCCTGCTGACCTTCCGTCGCTGTTGCAACGCGCATGCGTGCCGGGGGTCTTTTTCTTTTTCCACGGAACGTCACGCAGAGTAGGCGGCGCCCTCTTTGTCTGATTATCACTACGAAGCAGTGCAATGTGCTGTGATGTCGAGTCGTATTTCAGCACATGCTTACATGTGGCTGGCCTACATGCTCAGCCAACAATCATAAATAGTTATAAGGATGAGTAATTGTGATAATCATTTTCAGCTGTAGCTAATAACCCGGTCCAGGCAGCTTCTGTTGACTTTTCCCCCTATAAATATTCTGGCTGAATATTATTAAAAGCACTCCATACAAAAGCTGCCAAAACACAGGCTGAGTCTTTCAAGCTGTTACACCACAAGTTATTTTCCATCTTACTCATCACTTGACTGAATTGACTACTGTACGATACATGGTTCAGGTTTTGCAATTTCCTTAATATTGTGCCATTTTCTGTTTTATTTAATGCTTGACTAAGGCTAGTTTAACCGGCTCGGTCTGTGGGATGAATGCTGGTAGCTGGTCAGACTATAGGTTGGCATTTAGACCTCTAAAAATACTCAGTGAGGACCAACTGAGCAGAGCTATCCATGGCCTGATTTAAACTGGCCCATAAAAAGATGTTATTATCAGTGCACCTTTATATAGCCTATACCCATGCAGGAAACCTTCTGTAGTTAAACAAAGTAACAGTTACCATGTGTGAAAATTAACAATTTGTGAAAATACATTTACACATTTTATCTGTACAGATAGACTGGATGCCAGCTATGTAGCTAGGCTATAGAAAAGGGCTGACAATAAATGATTGTATATTATATATGAGCTTCAAATCATGAAACAACAAACAGTTCCAATGAGGCCAAATAGTGAATGCCTGAGTTTTTTTGTGGTCAAAAAACACACTCATATGTAACCTGGTGTAAGAAGCAGTTTTATCATATTTTGTCACATCTGGATTGATTTATTTGGACAAAACCAATGGATGCATTTAATACACAATAACAGCAACCAATTGTTAGGTACAGTGTGATATCCATAATATGGTCAGCAATCCCATGGAACTCATTCGGTCCAGTGAAAGCTCTATATAATTTGTAAACACAGTATATGAGGTGATTTTGCAGAATCAGATGCACCCTATAATGCAAACAATCAAGTCTTGCAGTGTTGAACTGAGGTAAATATTTAGATGTAGATGAGCACCATGATGATGTCAAACTCCTTCTATTCCCTCTGCTAAGACAGTTATATCTTAATGAGAGATTCTGGAGTTCAGACTGCAGAGCAAATATCCATAACCTTTATCCATATCAAGATTTTTATCTTAAGCAGCAGACTAATATTCCACTGTAAACCATTTAGGAGAAAGGGATTTATACTTTATATTTTATTATCATAAATTATCTAAAAATAAATGATTAAATCTATTTACCACTCAAAGACCTTGATTTAATGTCCTTTGATTTTCTCAATGTTATAATACCAGACTTTAAGTCAAATATTTAACCCTAGAAACAGTAATCTTTGTAAATGTTTTTAAATATCTTTTAACATTTCTTTAAGATGTTTTTTTAAATAAATTTTAACAGTTATGAGCTATTAATAAAAAGGTTTGCAGCATCAGATTTGATCATTATTAAACTTCACACGTAATCAAGCAAAGCATAGTAATAAACCTCTTATATCATTTATTTTGTATAGCTTAAAAGACCAAAGGGTATGAAACTTAAATGATAGTATTCCAAATTGCATGGAAAGGAAGCCAACTTAGCTATGGAACAGATCTTATTGCTGATAATAATCCTGATAAAATCAACAAAAATAATACTTTTGAAAAATGTGCAAAATTAACAGGGATCAAGGCCACTACAGAAGCTAAAAAGTCATTAGTATATAGTTTCAGTGACAAAATAAACTATATAGAAAACAATATAAACATGTTGGTCCATTAAATACTTTTACTATCATCAAACAGGCTGAAATTATTTAGTTAATTTTCTCCTTAAAAACTTGCATACTTATCACATTCCTAAACATTTTTTTAAACAGATATTAACAGAAGCAAATGAAAAATCTAATGTTTTAAACTTTTTTATTATTATTATTTTTTTTTTTATTATTATTTTTATTATTAGATATCAAACATAAAAAAAAACCCTAAACTTTGCCAACTGTCTAACTTTTGGTGCAGTTATGCTTATACTTTACATTACAATCTCTAACAGTACTGAGCCAATGCCCGTTGAAGTTGTAAATGATCTACTACTGACCTCCAAGCAGGTTGTATCTCCTTGCCTGTGTTGTTTGGTCTTAGCCCTGCAGTTAATTATAATATTCTTCTAGATAGACTCCAAAAAATATATATACTATATATATATATATATATATATATATATATATATATATATATATATATATATATATATATATATACATACATACATACATACAAACCTATATATGTATGTATGTATATACATACATACATATATAGGTTTGAATATTCCAAAATAGAACCAATTCATTGTTTCGCTAAAAATTCAAAGGTTGTACAAACAATAACCCATAATAACAACGTGAAAGATGTTTGAAATCTTTGCAAATTTATTTAAAAAATAAAAAAATAAATAAGAAATACCATGTATTCACAGCCTTTGCTTGCCTACCTAGCAGCCTACCAGGCAGATCTGCTATGAGAACTGGATGTGGGAGACATCCTAGGCTGTCAGGAGGTCCGAATGCAAAGGAGACTCCTGGGGCCATTGGCCGGCCTATATCTCCGACAGAGCGAAGCCGTCTGCGAGAGTCCGAGGCAGAGCGGCGCCCTCGGCGGAGCGGCGCCCTCGGCGGAGGTCCGGGGTAGAGTGGCGCAGCAGAGCTTAGGGGCCGGAGGGACAGCCATCTCAGGAGGTTATTTAAAACCATCTGGTTTGCCAGAGAAATACTTAGTTCTCTTCTGGGGGTTGAGCTTCCAAATATCGATAATTTTTGTTGGGTGCCTTAATTGCCGGTCTGAGGCAGAGCAAGCCCAATGCTTTAACACATCCGCTGGGTCCATCTTTGGCCAGATTATTCTGTCAGAAATCTCTTTTGGGTGACCGTAAGTGTGACTGGTTGAGTGAGGACCCAAATGTAGGATGAACACAGGGAGTAAGGAAAAACAGTCTTTAATGGGGAACAGGCAAAAACTAAGAAAAAAGTCCAAAAACTGTCTAGGGTCTGAAAAAATCAAAAGCCAGCTAACTGAGCAATACAGGGCAGAGCAAAACACAAACCAAAAACAGTCCGGAGTCTAAACCGGGTAACTAGGGAGGCAAAGCAGACCGGGGGTCAGGAACAGGAGCAGGAGCAGGAACAGAATCCAGAGCAGGCAACAATAATCTCAGGGGCTAGGGAGCTGGTAAAATAATCTAGCCTCAAGCTAAAGTCTTGGGTGTCCTTAAATACTGGAAGGTGCGGGAAAACGGCAAGATGGCTGCTGACCCGGAAGTGCGCGCCGTGTGCCCGGAGGATCCTGACAGCTAGTCACGCACTGTAAAGCAGTTTCAAAGACTGCTGGGTCTGATGCAGCTGCATCCAATGTGGTTTGACTTGACCTCCTGCACATAAGACCCCTCCAGTGGTGGCTCAGGACCCGAGGGTTCTCTCAGAGGGCAACCCACTTTATACGATCAAGGTCACGTGGTAAGCCCTACGTGCCTTAGATGTGTGGAAAGATCCCGGGTCCTGTCTCAGGGCCACGTGCTGGAAGTTCCTAGTCATTGCATAATGCTTATGACAAACACTTCCCCCATCTGATGTGGCATATCAATTGCCTAGAGATGCTGGCAAGAGAAGCATTTCCCTCCAGACCTCAGAGGCCACAATGTGTTGGTCTGTTCGGACAACACTTCTCTTATATCAACCACCAGGGGGTCTGCGATCTTGCCTCCTGTACAAGCTGGCACGTCAGATCCTCCTGTGGGCCCAGAGAAAGCTGCTCTCCTCACAGTCAAGACAGTGTTTCCCTTGGCCATCCTCTCTTTCAAGAGAGTATGGGATCTTCAGGCCCTCTCTGTGGCCCCCTCATTCTTGGAATTTACTCAAAATGTATCCTCAGTCATCCCTCAACCTGTTACCCTCCAGACATTCTTTCCTCCTCCCTTTCTGGCCCCAGACCAGGATAAGCTTTACCGACTGTTTCCAGCGTTCGCACTGGACATGTATGTCCACAGAACTGTTCCTCTGCTATGGCACTCCGAGGTGATGTCTCCCTGCAAACAAGCAGACCCTCAGCAGGTGGATTGTGGTTCGTGGATTGTGCTTGAGTTCCTGAATTGGAAAGTCTCCATGTTACATATGTAACCATGGTTCCCTGAGGGAACAAGATGCTGCGTCTCCAAGCCGCACTGCCTGTAACGATTTCTTCCCTTTCAGTAGCTAGCACCGGTTCCACTCCATGTGCTTTTATATGTTCCTGGTCGTGACGTAACCCCTCCGGTGATGCAGCACTTTCTATTGCACTGATTACACACGTAATTCAGATTGTGGACAATGCGGAAGCATTCCCAAAGTGTTGTTGATTTACTAAAATATTTTGTCTACATGTTCTATGTTGAGTATAGTTTTATTAATAATAAACATACATTTGCATAAAGCATCCATATTTGTCCATGGCCATGTTGATTAGAAAATGTAAAACTTAAAAAGAATTCATTTAAGGTACATTTATAACAGATAATAATGTGCAATGAATCTAAATGCACGTTTAATAGTATTCTCTTCCTCTACTATTGTAATGACATACAGCTATATGTTTCAACTAAGCCTAATGACAGACATCAGCTTAAAAGTTGAGAAACATGTAAAAGAGCCTTCTGCTACTTCTTCTAAAAGTAAGAACATTTAATTAATATAAAGGCAAACAGATCCAAAATGGAATGTAAGTTATAAATGTTGAACAGTCAAAGTAGAGAGTGAGAAATCATTAAACGAGGTACATAAACAGTTTGGTGAAACACAGAGATCTGAGAAGGCTAGGCTAAAGCGAAGTGATAAATTAATGGACATTAATTAAACACGGAATGAGCCACAGCTGTGAATGAATAGATATGTTAACACAGGGACTAATAACAAGACAGGTGGAAACATAACTTGAATAAAACAAATACACATGGCTATGACACTGAAATGCGAAAGTGAGTATTAGCGCTATGAACCGAGTGGGGGATCTCTGACACAAACATTGTGATTACAATCAGTAATATCAATCATCATGTGCAACAGCTCATTATAAGATCTTTAAATGATTAATGCTTATGAAAATAACACTGCTGAGATAGCCTTTTTTCACCTCAGAAATATTTTGAAGATAAATTAAGCATTGATTCTAAAACACTACAGAATGATCTCTTACAGTACACAAATCTAGATCTACCATGCTGCTCTCATCTTAAGATGCAGGCTCTTTTTTGATACCCTAAATAAAGAAGTCTTTAGTTTTTCACAAATGCACAGACTTTATAGAAACACTTTTGTTGTCTTTTAATAATGTTTTTGAAGTTTTTCTAACATAGGACAGATCCAAGTCTATATCTGAATATCCGTAAATCATTTTGGTGACAATGTTCATTGTTAAAAGTGCTACAAGAATAAACAAATTGAATTGAAAATGAATTAGCAAATTCATTTAAATGTATAAAAAAACCACAATCTCATTCTGAACATTTTGATTAATAATCTAGATATTTTGCTATATAACAAAGTTCATGGATGTCATGGTGCTTGGTGCTTTTCATGCTGTCCAGCTATGCTGGTCTAAGCTTTTTGTTTTTAGCAGGGTAAATTAAGTTTATCTAGTCTTGTTAATAGATTGGACACCCAGGTCACATATGGCTATTCTTTGAATATCAGGTGACACACACTTTAAAAAATAGTGCAGGTAATGTAGCTGAAAGAGGTGTTACTTAAGATCCCATACACTCAGACAGGTTTGAATTAATTTAATCATGAACTAAGTATCAAAGTTATTGATTACAAGGAGACCAGGTTACTACATTTTATTATGCATTCTGCAACAATTGCTGTCTGTTCATAATTGGCAGTTACATGCCTAATACCATCATGGCTACTGAATTATTAATATACTGATGTAAAACATCCAATTTCAGCTGTCCAGCTGAAAAAGGGTCTACTCCTAAATAAAAAAAAAAAAAAAAAAAATCACATTTTTACATTGTGCTACCTGCCAATCAATAGGCAAATAAAAATCTGAATGAAAAAGTCTTTTAAAAAAAACAGCCAACAATGTGCGTGCTAAGACAATCATTAAAAACAACTACAGCTAATAAAACCCTGATGAGTTTTTTCTCTTTCAGTGAAAAAGAATTAAAGCATAGTTACAGTTATTAGGCAATGCAGAGAAAGTTCAGCATAGAGTAGTTTTGAGAGTAAATACATTGCATTGCTATATTTGTTGCCATTAATGAAAATTAAGGTTAGTAATGTCTTATTAAGTTCAAAAAGTAGCCCAGAGACAACTGAAATGAATCAAATTCAGTGTACTGAATAAGTATTGACTGGAAAATGAAATAGAATTAATTAAAATGATGATTAATGTGATCTACACAAAACCTATAATTTTGGAGAATTTTTTATATTTTAATAATTGTACTACTAAATGAGTTGATTGAGATCTGTTTGCTGAAGCTGTAACACTCAAAATCTGAAAGTGGGGCATATAAGGGGTAAGGTTGTGAATACTTTATGCACTTTAATATGTACCAGTACCATACATTTCAGGTAATTACAAAACTTTATTTAGGCTTAGTAAATAATAAATTAATAAGAGCCTAGTACCGTAACTATGAATCACTGGCTATAGTGTTTTGTATTTTTGTATTTGTAAAGAAGTCATTTTGGTATAAATGGGGGTTATTTTGATCACAGTGTCTTTGCTGTGTTTGGTAAAGTCATGCTGTTTTACTTCTTTAATATATACAATGTCTTTAACAAAAAAATCAGTGAAAGCAGAGATCAGTTCAGGAGGTTTTGAGACGAGCATAAATTCCATCACGCATTAGTGGCGCAATACTTCTTGAGGCCAGACGGTGGGGTCATACACCACCATCTGCTGTAACTGGTTTTATATGAGCTTTGGCATCACATAAAATGCATCTTATGTAGAAAAAAAATGTCATATTCATCATTCCAAAGTAAATGTGTAGGTTGAGTGTGCAGAATAGTCCTCCTTATGGCTGAAGAGACACTACACTTAATTAGAATGCTGAGTTTGTTTGAGCAAATAGCAAACAATAGCTTAATCTGTTTGCCTCAATTCATTACACATGGATATGCTTTTAAATGACTACCACACCTTCATTTAAATTGACTAGCAATGGAAATAGTCCAACTCCAATTTCGCATACACTGTCAGCAGTTGTTTATATCACACGCCACTGCATTACACTCATATCCTTTCCTCCAGTGGACACCAAGTGGCTGTCATCAAACAGGAAGTTAACATTGGTGACATGACTGCTGTGACCGCCATAGATATGACTAGGAGCCTGAAAAGCAAGAAAGACAGAAAAAGGAGAAAGTAAAAAAAGAAACATGTGATGTATATATTTTTCTTCTATCCATATTGTGTATGAGAAACTTGTAATACACATGCTGATTGCTTACTCTGGATTGAGAGCAGGGGAATGAGAAGAGGTGCACTTTTCCAAAATCATCCCCAGTGGCGAGAATTTTCTTCTCATTGGAACTGCACACAGCATTAATATCTGTCCCATCAGAACCATCTGGCCACAAGCCTGAGGGAGAGCACAAATAAAATCACCTTCCTCAGCAAATATAATCCATATTAATCCACATACACTTTTAGGACATGTAGCTGTGCAGGCATTTTAATAAATGTATTAAGGACCTTTAGTATTTTAGTGTCCATTTAAACCAATTTCATGGATCATAGACCAAACCTATTATTTATTCATTGTTGCCAGAAACTCACCAAACACATGAAAGCCTAGTGTGCAGGTAAAGGTGGCCCATGGGATATCTCGAGCAGTTTCCACGCTCACTACTTGTTTACACACAGAAGGAATCCCTGGACAAACAACCACATTATCCAGTCAATGACTTCTTATCCATCATATTCATTTCTTAAATTTGCATCATTCAGATATTTTGAATATATTATTTTTAACAGGCATGGCAGACAACAAAAAAACTCATATCAGCAAATGTTTAACTTGACCGTGCTAAATCATGGTCTATTCCTGAGAACTGGTTGATAGTAAATGTTTCTATACTTACAGTAAAGTATCTCATAGTCTCCAGAGTTGGACACCAGGTACTGAGAGTCTAAAGACCAGTCTAGATGAGTAATGAAACTGGAGTGACCCTACAAGAGACCATAGTGATATCTTCACTTTCTAAATTGGAATTTTCTAAGAAAGAAATTAATCTACAAGAACTTTAAAATAAATATTATAATGTATTTTGTAAAATGTAATTTGTAATGAAATTCAGATTTTACTTTTGTTTTAACATCTTCAAGGTTTATTTTAAGTAAACCATTTAACTATTGATAATGGTGCTACCTGAAAAGCAGTGTTTAAGACCTTCAGTTTGTCCGTCTCTCTCATTGTTTCCAAAACCTCAGCTTTCAAGCTACTACTATCGACAACATTATGTACTGTTTATGCTCCTTTCTACAATAGCACCATTGCTGGGGTCAGCATAAATATTACAAAATAAGCATTTATTACTGGGTGAAGATATTACTTTAACTCTGTTATTACTGTATCATGACATTCATGTGTAAAGCGTATTTTCGATAAAATAATGAGCAAAAACTTACTGAGCATTTTCCCACTCGACTGTACTTCTTGCCATTCTCAGCTACAGCATAAACGTAGATGTAATTGTCATGTGACCCAATAGCAAGGAAATTGCCATCTGAAAGACAAAATGTTCAATCCACTTCAACACAAGTGCCATGTGCACTGATGTCCCTGTGTTTATTAATTGGAAAATAATTCTAATGGCTGTCAGAAGGACACTCACCAGGAGCAAAGAGCATAACTGAGAGCTGTTCATTTCCATCCGTATGTACTGTGACTAGATCCTTAGTTTCGGTATCCAGAACAAGCCACCTGTCCATACAATTTCAACAGCAGAACAGATGCATATTAAGCTGAACAGCTTGAAACGTTTGCAAAGGCTTTTTATTGTTATTAGGCGTTTTTGATATGCTGATGACTGTTTCATGAATATTAATAGTTCGAAAAGATATCTGAACAATGAATCTGGACTAGTCCTGTGTCTGTGTATTAAATTTGCATAATAACAATGTGGTTCAGGGTCTTCCATGTATTAGACTATTAGAAATTTTTACCAGGACAGTAATGACATGTCAAAGATCTCATTGCTGTGAGGGGACAGCCTCTCTCACCTGCCTGTCTGTGTTCCTATGGCAACGGTTGCCCCAGAGGGATGGAAGCCGGCAGACTGAGCAGCATCCTATCCACATAAACACAAACGCAGACCTCAATCACCTCAATCATGTGCCAAATTTAACTCAGACCTACATATTGGTCCTTATATGATGTATGATGTGGTTTCTCCTCACCTCCAGTGTCTTGGTCCATAGTGGCTGATGGGATTCAGAGTCCCATAGACTGACCAGTTTATCATGGCCACAGGTGAGGAACTGCAGCTTCAGTGGGTGCACAGCTAAGCCCCATAATTCATCAGTATGGCCCTGATAAACAATCATACATATACGTTTCAGTTGGTAGTAAATAAAAAAATTATTTACCTATGGATATTATTATCTATAGATAATTATGTCTGGCTACAGTTTAACTGCTGCTGTAATCATAAATTACAATGTACATAATTGTTTTCTTTTGCAACACACTTTGTACTGTTTGACTTGATAGTATATAATAGTGGAAGAGAAGTACTTTATAATCAGGCACACAAGGAATTTATCTTGGTGCAGACTTTTCTAAATAATAATAAGTACAAAAAAATACATCTATATACAAGGTGCAGTCAGAATAACAAATATATTTACAATATACAGAAGTCGTAGTCAATCTAATAAATACTTTAAAAACATATTTACATATTGCATGCAAATGTGGTGCATAAATTGCACAGCAATCCACATGGTGAGAAGAACAGGTTTCATTTTGACTGCAGATCTAATTTTGAACCCACCTCAAGATTTCAGTAACGCTGCTCAGTGATAATGTCTACTTGAATTGAACCAAAATATGAAGCTTAGTCAAAAAATGTAAAATGTTTAATGGCAGAATATACACTAAAAGTTTTAGCTTAGATTTATTAATGTCTATTTATTAAGCAAGTGTTGTTTTTAGAGTTCTTTAATTATAGAAAAAATAGGCTCAGTAAATAAAATGAGTAAATCAGTAAAAATATCTTTAAGCATAAGTGTGAATCACCTGTACAACGAAATTAGATAAAAAAAAAAGACAATGAGTTACATAGCTTTAATTTATTCCAAGTTTTCGTTATCTGCAAGATAACTTTCATCATTCACCTGTGTAATGGGAGTAAATTCCCCTTTCAGATTGCCCACCAAGATATAGTTTTTAGTTGTTCCAATAAGAATAGTTTCTCCCTTTCCCTCAGCAACTGTACGAATAGGCCCATACATTTCAGGAACCTAAGAAAACATACAGAGGCAGAAAACTAATATTATTCGTACTGTCTACTGTATGTTTTTATGCAAATTCACTTGAATATAAATCATTAGTTAAATATAATCAGCACAGTACATGTTTTTTTAATGTTAAATATGAAATCATAATTTCATTCTATGTATTAAGGTTGCATTACAGTGACTCACCTCGACCATATGAATCTTCTGGTAGTTTCCATCCCAGGAAGTGAGCATACGGTCTTTCCCACCTGAAACCAATGTGCCGTCTCTCAACATGCACAGAGCAAACACGCTGCTTTCATGTGCACCCAGAATGGCCAAGCTAATGCGATTAGAGCCTTCAAGACAGACACAGAGCAGTGAACCACATTAGCAAGCATTAACCTCACTCTATGGAAGGTCAAAAACAATGGGCATATAATGGATCTGCTCAGCAAAGCAGCACTGATTTATTATCAAATTTCGTAGAAGCAGATGTTTCACTGTTACAGTTTGCAAAGCACAGACCACAACGTTACAAATAACTCGAACATTTTTATGAAATATTCAACATGTGTATATGCAGTGGTTAGAGAATGCATTATGCATGATCTGATATCCATCCAAGCTTTAAAATCAGCAATTCTTTTACAAAGTACTGTATGTCCTCAATTCTATCATTGAATTCTTTACCTTTGCCCCAAACAAGTATATTTCCACTGGAGTCACCAGTGATAGCGTCACCATTTTCTGAAAAAGTCACACATAAGACAAACTTGGGCTTCTCTTGTTTCTGCAAGAAACATAAATATAGCCTGGTATTACTTTCAAAATGACTTTCAATGTTTATAGAGTACACCCCCACCCGGAAATATATACTGTGATCTGTAAATTTACCTCAAACAAGCCCTGTTTCTTTAGAAGGGAGCCTTTTTCAAGGGACCAAAAGCAAAGATGGGACTTCCCACATGTTACAATTATGTTTGCATCTGTTGGATGGAAATCAGCAGCAAAAATGGACTCATTGGAGCACTGTAATAAAAATGTGTGGAAAAACAGTGATTAAAATTTGATTTGGAATCTAATATGGGAAAAAAAACCAATATTTAGTAATTTGCATACAATGATTAATGCTTTATACATGACTAAAGGTCAGATTTACAGTTCAATAACTTTCTCTAAGTAGTTATTTAAGATGTTGGTGTATACTAAAATTACATACTTTAACATCAGCGAGTCTCTCTTCTCGCTGCCAGTCCCATACTGAAAGGACATGATCGTTGGAGTCATCCACTACACACAACCAGCTGCCTCCATTCTAAATGGTTAAAATATAGACACAAATACATTTTGATCATTATTTGGAGAGTTAAACAACAGCTCTCTTTCTTTAATCTGTAAAAAAAATGTTAAATATCAAAATACAGTATAGTGCATGGGTTGAGTATAGTAAGTATATACTGTATACTACGGTGTATATATATATATATATATATATATATATATATATATATATATATATATATATATATATGTGTGTAAATATCCCTTACCGACTTAGAGAAGGAGAGGCACACAAGAGCTCTGTCGAAAAAGCCAGTTCCAAGAACGTGCAGTGTGTTTAGACTCACAGAGTCCCAAACACGAACATGTGGGGCTAACTGCTGCAAAAAAAACAAAACCCTTTATATTATTATCCATGTGTAAAATACAAAAGTAAGGTTAGCATTGAGACAATACAAAATATTCTTAGTGTCTACTCAAGCACTTTTAATTACATTTAGAATTACATACTCTAAAAGTTTACATATGAGAGATGAAGCAATAAGTAAAGAAAATGTTTGGCAAATTTGCTTTAGGTCCCCAAGGTTACAATGATCATACTAATGGAGTCACATTTTTAAAGTACTTTATAAAGTTTCAGTAGACTGAGTGTAGGATTAGTTGTTGAAATGTTGTAATATTCTCCCTAAATTCTGTTTCTTTTTAAAGATTAAAGATCCCATTAATTTGAACATTGATATCACTCCATGTTATGGTTCTATTAATAATGTGTAAGTACCATTTGCAGAGCAACAGTCCCCTTTTTATTAGGCAAAATGTATTTAATTATTGTTTCATGTTATATGATGTTTTAAAAATAAATTTTTATTTGTTTCAATAATTTTTTGCACAAATGATTGTGGTGCAGTTCAAAGTTTACTGCACTCTGTGTCTGTATATCCTGCAGCTTTCAAGTTATCCTGCAAATCTTGTTGTGTGACTATTAGCTTCTCTCTTACATTCCTTTTCATTGAAATCCTGCATGGCACACGTGTCTGGGAAATATTCATTTCCATCTGAGAAAATGTTTGGACCATTAAGTTCCAGGGAAGGCAAATTCTAGTCATTTTTGGCAACAAGCTGGGGAAGGCTCATGTATGGGTCAAGTGTGCACCAGCTTTTGGTCATTTTATGGATCTTTTATATGCATATGAGTGTATACGTTTTTATTTAAATTTGTAACTAAAATATAATAAAAAATGGATGTGTGCAAATCTACAGTTTAACTGCACTGTATTAAACATCAAAATGCAAATGTTGGATTTTGCTGCACAGATGTTCAGTACACCCAATGTATGGTGTATAGTTTTAATTGGATGCTACACGCTCTGCTTTAGGGAACTGTGAATATTTTCCAAAGATTTTAGTATTTAATTTCTACTAATTAAATTAATTTTTGTTGTTGTTGTTTACAATTTAAAAAGTAGGTCTACATTAAATTTGGCATCAAGTGTTATTCATCTCTTATGGCTCTTTCAGAAAGGCACTTGAGGAGAAGACAAAATAATTCAATGACAGTTTTCATTGTGGACATCTTTCAAGGCAGCTCAGTGTCAGTGTCTGTGATATTATGTACTCTCTTACTTTGCCATCCGCAGAGGTTCCAGCCACTTGTCCTGTTGCTATGGTGATTTTATCAGGATGAACAGCTAGACTTTGGAGAGGAAGTGGGAGACCAAAAGGACAGTTGTTAATAGTACTGAACAAAAATGAAAAGTACATACCCAAGACTGCTACAACAGTCACAATATCTCCACTTGTTAAATATTTACACAGTTTTACCTGTGTAAAAAGTCACAAAAATTATCACAAGAAACCCAGTCATGTAATTTTACCCAGTTATGTATATGCTGATTTACTGTGAATATGTCCATTGTTTTTCATAACAAATGAAAGAAATTACAATGAAACATTGTGTCACTTAATTACAATCGTAATGTGGATGATTTTGACAATAAGATGCTCAGTTAAATAACTTTTCACTGAGTTGTCCTTTAATGTGAAAATCATAGTGGAGTCAAACTAAAAGATATTTCAACAGCTTTTTTCATTTGAAATTTGCTTATATTTTAGCCAGGCTTTATGGTTTTGAATTGTTTTTTAGTAGTATAGATTATTATTTATAGTATACATTTATTTATATTATAAATAAAGCTTGAACTGGTGGATGGCGTTTGCATACCAATCAAATGCCATCCAGAGGTAGTGTACAAGTTTAGCTCTTACCATTTGATGTCATCAGTATGTCCAGTGTAGTGTCTCTGCAACTGCTCATCTACGTTGTACAATACCACCACAGAGGCAATAAAATAAATCGTCTCTCCAGTGGGGAGCAAATACAGATTGGATCGACAGTCACGGCCCCGGTAGCCATAGCTAACTTTCGGTTAAGAACAAAATCGATTTCCAAGGAAACCTCTGGCACTGACAGATAATTCATTGTCAACATTTGTAACTAAATCCACAAGGTAATCACTGAGTTTCTAGAGACATGTGACTAAAACTGTGTAATCCATTATGTTGTGAAGGGGATAAATCATGAGTATGATGAGAACAGACCTGCAGCAACACTGACAGGCTGCAGCAATGAAGAATAAAAGCTGGCTTTAGCCTACACACTATAAAAGGGTTAATTGGTCTTCCTTGTAAATTTTATAAGTAAGAAAAGAACAAAATGTTAAATTATGTTAAAAGACCATTCCTTCTTATCCTTTGATGTACAAGTAATCCCACAAGTTGATTTCGCCTTCAGGCTTATCATGACCTCCTTGCTGAAACAGAGATGCATTATGCACAAGATCGCAAAATGCCTCCAAACTGTATTTCTGAGTTGTAAATCAGAGCAACTGCAGGCAGGAAAACTTTTGTTTGTGTATTTCTCATGAAAATAGATTTACACTGGTACACAATTTGAAAAAAAAATAAACACCAAAGATTACATAATTTAATTTAACTTAAAAACTAAAAAATGTGAATCTTTGCTCTTCATTATAACAGCCAAAGAAATGGAAGATCTATTTTACAAAAAATGATGCGTAAATACATACCTAAAAAAATTCAAGTTGGTTTTGTATAAGAAGAGCTGGTTCCATCTTTCTTAAGAGCAATGTCACTATATTTTTCTAGACATGAATGAATATTTCCACCTGGCCAAGTAACTAGTTCCTTTGACTGTTAAAAAAAAAAGAAATACTCAGTAATCCCCATCTCACATTATTATATAGTTATGAAATACCTATAATTTGGGTGGGGGGAAGGCCATGTCTAATGTGCTACTATCTTCTTAGCATACCTCCTACTGTATAAATTCCCATCACCAATTCTCAGAATTTCTCTTTCCATTACAAATTCATGTATTTATGCAAAATATTTAAAGACATAGCCTGCACTCACAGTGCTACTGTGCAACATGTATCAGTAGATTTACCCCATTTAGATCTTGTTAACATATTCATCAAATAATGAATTCATTCATTCATCTTAATTGCTGTATTCTGTTCTATATCACTAAGCATCCAGAGCCTGCTCCAGCAACATTGGGCATTAGCTGGGAATACAATCTGAAATGGCAATCTATTTCATCACAATAATCCATGCACATATTCATACAATGATTCACATCTAAGGCAATTTTATATGGGTTAAAAAGTAAAAAACATGCACAGACTTTCATGCTTTTGGAACCTACCATCATGTTACTGATGTGAACATACAGGTCACACACAAAAGGATACACCCAATCTAGCTTCAGTTTCTTAGGAGGCAGATCGGCTTTTGCTTCTAGACAGTATGTGTCAACCAGTTCTTTTGGCATGTACATGGTAATGGGTCTTCCTTTCAAATACATTTTGACATAGCCTTCATCTAAAAAAAGCAACATATTTTCAGCACAGAAAATTGAATAATATCTCACTGGGAGGCCGATTTTATATAAAGATTTCTATACAAATGATAGCGATATGAATCACCGAGCCATTAAAGATTTATCAACCAGTGTAAGTGTGGTATGCAATGCTGTGCAAGGTTAAAACAAGTAAGAAAATGTAAAAAATAAAAATAAAAAAAAAAATAAAAATAAAATTTTGTTTTGAATTTGAATGTTTTGTCAATGAATTTATCATTGCACTATTATTTTTTATGTCAACAATGAATAAAAAGAAAGAAAAGGGTGCAGTTTCTTGGATTTACAGTTTAATAGATACACATTTAAAGAAAACAAATATGCAAGCAAAGCGGATGAGGGAAACATATATAGTAGGTCCAACAGGCATAATTAAAACTGATTAATATTTAATAGACAAAAAAGTGTCAGAAATGGTGAGTGGCATGCAGAAAAAGTCAAACAAAACAGCTAAACAGAAAACCACTAAAAACATATAAGAAAAAGAAAGACTGAGAGAAACAACAAAACAAATCTAAGCTGTTATTTACCACTACATACTAACCACTGACCACTATTCCCATTATCAATACTATAAGATGGATTAGTAACAGATTTGAAAGTATTGGCTGGGGGATTTGATGGGGCTCCTGTAACTAGATGTGTCTAATAGTGAGTGTGTGGAATGAGAAGGACACTTCTTCGGTGAGAGAGTAAATGGGACAGCCATTCCGACCCTGGACCGTGTTGCCTTGCTGGGTGAAATCTTGGCCTCTGGGGAAATGAGTGAAGATTTGAAGGGCACAGCTGATGTGCAGGGTTCAGTGGAAGTGGTCCTTATAGTTGGCTGATGCAAGTAGATCTGCACAGTCACTAGGGTAAAGTGATGGCATTGGGGAAATGGCAAAGAAGTTGGATGGAGTATAAAAATAAAAATAAAAATTATCTTCTTTATTCTCTGACATGAGCACATTCAACACACAAGGGCTTCTACAAAATAAACTACTGGATCACAAACCAGTGTGGGAAAGGGGGATTTAATTTGGGCATCATATTTCTTGTGAAAGGGTAAAGTAGGGCAAGCAGACACATCAATAACATGGGAGCTCATCAACAGACATAGACCAAACTCTCACAGCATCTAAAACTGCTACACACTCATGACAAGAAGATTGCCCAAGCATATTCAGAGGCAAAAACAGTTTAAAAAATGCAATGCCTCTAAAAGATTGATAGAATGATTAAAGGTGTATGGAGTGAAAGCAGCTTTACTCCTACTGCCAGCAAGCCTTTCAGTGAGCTGCTGGGTAACTGCAGGAGAATGTGGGCTCCTGTGGTGCATGTGAAAAATAGGCATTGAGGGCTGTGAGCAAACACACAGTGTGCCTCTAGCAGGTTAACAAGCAATCAACCACAGGCTGACAACACTCTCGATGCATGTTAGGCAGAGTGCTCATTAGTCGATTTGGAAGGATTGCACTTTGGGGGTCTGTTACACACACATCCATCAGATCAACCCATGCCTTTACACCAAACATGGATCTAGTGCATTTTGTGCCATTTTAAGCTAGTCCAAACTGCTCTGAGACAATCTACTGAGGAATTTGTACAATAAAAAAAAGGCCTGTCTTATTGCCCCACTGGATTCCGAATTCTTGTTGTAATGAAGCGAAACACTGCACTGTTTTGTGGTTATCTATTTCCAAACGACTTATCAAACTATCAAACCATTCAGAGGTTTCATTTTATATGATGAAGCTGGAAAAATGCTAAACAGTGTAGTGTAAAGCTACTCAATTTTATTGTACATTTATACACTTTTTAGAAAACAGGATACTATACTGTACTATTCCTTGTAGCTGGCCTACCTTTTGTGCAATTATTTTGTGTCTTTTACATTGAAAGCAGAACCTTTAAAGCTTAAAGGTAAATTATATCAATTTTCCTGGTAACAGATACATATCAAACATACAGGAGCCTCTGAGTAAAAATGGAAAAATACAGTTTAGTACCCTTATTTCTGAGAGTGTCTTCAGAGCAGGAGGATCTAATGGATGTCTTTAAGCTTATGGATGACACAATGCCCACAGAGCCATTTGGGTAAGTGATGGTTGATGATCAGGGCCTACCTTTGCAATGTGTCACCCGCCGCATCCCTTATTGAGTGTACACAGACAGAGACAGAGGCTGTGTAAAAAGGCTCTTTACAAAGGGAGAGAGACAGATAGATCCTGGCTCACTGGCTCCTAGACCTTTCTTAATTACTCTGCAAGGACCTTAAAGGAGACATCTTTCTGGTCCTTTGTTCTATGCAACAAACTGATTATGTTAATGTGTTATTTTGTTAATTTAGGTAACATCTTGTGATGCCGTCAGTTAATCAAGGATTACCTAACATGGTCAAACATTAAATAAATGCTGTATACAATTCCAGGTCCCAGATAGTGTAGGCCAGTGTGATGAAAAATCAGGATTTAAATGAAAGGCACATGTATATGTATATTAAATTAAATGAATGTGATGTTCACCCTTTATACACTTTGTATTTTAGTTGCCCAATGTGCTGTGTGCTGTCTTTAAATCTGAGATGCAATTAAATCAACAGAAAATGATACAGACTTGTAATGTAAATGGCACTCTATATGTGTATTAGTTAAGAAAAGCAGATCACCAAAAAGTAAAGAAAAACACAATTATGTTAGAACAAAAGAGAAAGTATTTGTAAATGGGTGAAAAATGGGTTACTGATGATAGATGTGGTTGTATTTTGCTGATTGGATTAAAATGTGTAATCCACCAACATACACAGAACACTACACACTCTCACTGTGTTTTGTATTATCTGAGATAATTTAATATATATTTAATATATTAATGATATATTATTTATTTATTATATTTTAACATATATTTAAAATAATATTTTCTCATATAATAATGTTTTTTTGTGTATTAAATTGTACAATATTACAGATACACTATACGGACAAACGTTTTTTGGACACCTGACATTAAGATTCCTATGTCTTGTTTTTGAACAGCTCATTCCACATTTAATGGCATTTTTCTGGTGAAATATCTTCCATTGTTCTTAGATGTTTCACTTAGATTTGGAGTGTAGTTGTGGATATACAGTATGTGCTTATTTAGCCACAAGGATGTTAGTAAAGTCAGGTGCTGATGTAGGTCGAGGAGGTCTGGGGTGCAGTCAGTGTTTAAATTCATCCTAAAGTAGTTTAGTAGGGTTGAGGTCAGAGCTCTATAGCAGGCCACTCAAGATCTTCTACTATAAACCATGTAAAGCAAATCTTCATAGAGCTCTTTGTGCACAGGGGCATTGTTATGCTGGTACAGGTTTGGATTTCCTAGTTTACAGTAAGTCAAGGGAAAATGTAATGCCACCACATCCAAGGGCATCCTAGACAATTGTGTCCCTTCGTCTTTGTTGCAACCGTTTGGAGAAGAACCACATACAGTATGGCTGGAAGTGTCCTGATACTTTTGTCCATATAGTGTATAGTGTATAGTGTACCTAAATAATTTATAGAAAATACACCATAATTATGCATTCTTTTTTGTTTTGTTTTTCCTGGATAGATGTACGCATGGTCAGCGATTGGTCAGAAATAAACTTTGCGCAACCAACACACTTCATCCATGCCATCCAGACTGATACACACATATATAAATATATATGTGTGTGTGTGTGTGTGTGTGTGTGTGTGTGTGTGTGTGTGTGTGTGTGTAAAGATAGTAAATAGATGATAAACTGCAGATAAGTCTTCATTAATAATTGACTATTCTAATGAGAAAAGTCATATTTAAGCCTTGTGTACTATTAAAACAATTGTAATGTAAATTGTAAATTGTAAATGTACATTTTAATGTGTTTATCACCAAGTTTATGAGACATGTGTCACTTACCAGCACTGAATACAGGCTCCTTCTGTTTGCTGCAGAGTGTGAAAGAAATAAAAGCACTTAAAACCAAATAAAGTGCATGTACCTGTGAATGCAATGTTAATTTGACCAGAGAGTGTTTTTCACGTTAGCACTGCAAAATTTTATCTTTTTAATATATTTATAACTGTGGGCTTTATTAGGTGTATATTTTTTTGTAGTTAAGCCCATTTTACAACAATATTCACCAGTTATGTTTTGTTAATTAAAAAATATAAGCTGTATTTAGTAAGGTTCAAAGGTTACTGTACCTCTCACTGACTCTCTTGCCGCTTGAGTTGCTTCCAATTGAGGTGGTGCGTGTACGGTTGCTCTCGGCTTTACCTCCTCCTTCTTTTCTACTGCTGGGGCCCAGAAGCTCTGATGAACTTGTTCTTTTCACAGTGCTGAGAAAATACAAAGGGTGGCAAATCGTTATAAATTGTGTAATGGGTAAAAGTGAAATATCATATGAAAAGAAAAAATATATTACAATGAATGGAACATGCTTAATACAGGGTCGACAAATAAACAATTCATTAGCTAAAACAAACAGGTCAAAACTCTGATTCCTTTCAGAGGTTAATTATTTTCCTATAACGGTACATCGCACATTTTTTTTTTACTTCTTTTATACACTGGTGATTTAAAGTTGTTTACCATTTAAAATTAATTTTTGAAGGCCTCTTGTGCTTTGTATCCATTATAGTTGAATGTTATGGAATGTTCACAAGACACCTTACGGCCTGATATTACCTACATCAGCTACACTGTATGACCAAACGTTTGTTGACACCTGAGCATTGCACCCAATATGCAAAAAACTTGAAAAACTTTTTTTTGCTGAAGCACTAGAGATTTCTATTACTAAAATAAAGGGGAACTGAACAAAAAAATTTGAATAATTTGCCCAAGACAAAAGCCTGACATCAACCCTACTAAATGCCATATACCTGCATACTGCATACCATGTCTAGTAGAAGGTCTTTCCAGAATGCAAAGAGAGAAAATCTGTAACGAGATGTTCACCAAGCATATATGGGTGTGATGGTCAGGTGTCCTCTCTTTCTCTCTATGTCTCTCTCTGCCTAGAAATCACATAGTTCTCTGTCCTTCAGTGATGGAAAGCATATGAACTTTTACAAATCACTGATATTCAAGGCAGAATGATCTAATTATTTACAGACTACAGAAAAAAAAGTTATTTAAAAATCTCATGATACTGTCTCTTGAAGGATTCCATGTTTGTGCTCATAATAAAAATGTAGTGTTCCAGTTTTGTGTCACATGTAACTGATTTAGCATCTTCATTTGCATTTGACATGTATAAAAGTAAGGTGATCAGGTGTTAGCATTAAAGAAATATAACAGTATCTCTGTTGTGCTTCTAGTCACTGTTGTCACATCCCTTCATATTTAAGATTATAAAAATAATGTTTAGCATCTGCTTGAACAAATAAATGTGTATTAAAAATAGCTCCTTCCAACCAAACAGCCAGACCACACTCTTGCAGTAAGTACTGTATATACTTGAGCAGGTAGAAGGAGGAAGAACAGAGTAGCACACACCATAGGTTTTAGGTACTTTGTGTCACCTATAATTGCATGATGCATTTCAACAAACATAAAGTCTTCTATGGTAGATGCCAGAGGGAAGTTAGTAATTTTACTAAACTTCTTGTCCTAGGCGCCTGTGCTGGCAATTTATTTGCCCCTGTGCTTACTGATAATTAATACCCCTTCAATTTAAGTGAAGTCTGGGAAGCTAAATCACCCTAAGATTCTGTTTGTAAACTAAAGATAGGTGTAATTTTATATTAATCACCAAATTGAACGCAATGGAACACTAGAAAAATAACACTGAAAAACAAATTTTGTAGCTGAACCTTGATTGAGAAATTACTTGAACAATAAAACATATCAGGCTGAATCTTACTCAGGAACTGGCCCTGTGCATGAGCGTAAACATTAACTCAGGAAATGGTGTTGGGGAGATAACACATTACATATCCCCCCACTAACACTTACTGTTATTTTAAATACTCTGTCTTTCCATTTACTGACAACAAAGCCACATGCTGGATATATCTGGACCAGCCAGCATATTTTTTATTTGCTTTCCCATGATACACCCATGTCACCTGGTTTGCAATGGCATAGAGTGGACATGAAGGCCTGGACAGAGAATGGCTGCTCTTTTAAAATGCCAAAACAAAGAAAAATGCTGAGTCAGCAGCTTCTTGGTTGCCAAGCCTAATCCAAGCTGCATGGACAAAGCTCTTTCAGGTCAGTCACTGGCTAGTGATGTTATCCTGTGTAAAGCTGAGCTGCTGGATGTTTAAGCATGAAGAGGTGCTTTTGTTAAGAATAAAACTTCGAGCACTAAATCTGAGCACACTTTCAGTTAATTAAGAGACTATACCACTTTCAGTCATCAGAGAAATTGCGAATTAAGTGGGAGCTTTAAGGGAGAAACTGATGATTGTGGAAACTAGGGAGTTTTGTGATGAGGCCAAAGAATGTTCAGTTCCTGAAACTGAACTCATTATTTCCTAGGTGATTTTAGAGCATCCAGG
Organism: Silurus meridionalis; assembly: GCF_014805685.1. Taxonomy (NCBI): domain Eukaryota; kingdom Metazoa; phylum Chordata; class Actinopteri; order Siluriformes; family Siluridae; genus Silurus; species Silurus meridionalis. The sequence goes on along the minus strand of NC_060891.1, from coordinate 10,891,239 downwards.
GTCTATGTAAGAAAGAACGTTGAGCAAAATGGTTTTGTATATATCTCCCGAATGACTAGACCATGTACAAAGATAGTATTTTTGTATATACAAGTGAGTACACCTCTCACATTTAGGCAACCACTTTAGTATATCTTCTCCATTATTGTCAAAATAGCTGGCAACAAAAAAGTGTACATCTTAAGTGATACTAGCTGTACGTCGTGTTACTATGTGTAGAAGCTAACTTCAAAACCCATGTCTGATTGCTGTCAGCATTACTTCAAAGGTTGCAGAAGTGGAAGGTCCGCTTGACCTACAGTCAAGCATGGTGGTGATAACATCGTGGTCTGGGGCTGAGGGAAACATGGATTCCAACATGTACTGTGACATCCTAAAGCCGAACATGAGCCATTTTTAACATAACAACAATCCTAAGCACACCGCCAAAATGACAACTGCCTTGCTATGGAAGATGAAGGTGAAGGTGATGGAGTGGCAAAGTATGTCTCCAGACCTGAACCCTATTGAACACATGTTGGCATCCTCAAGTGGAAGGTGGAAAAGCTTTGTGTTTCTAACATCCAACAGCTCCATGATGTCATTATGGAGGAGTGGAAGAGGATCCCAGCAACAAACTGTGCAGCTCTGGTGAATTCCATGCTCAGGAGGATTCAGGCAGTGCTAGATATGGTACTCACACATGTTCACTTAGGGTGTACTCACTTTTGGTGCCACTTATTTTGACAATAATGGCTTTATGTTGAGTTATTTTTAGAGGACAGTAAATCTATACTGCTATACAAACTTCATACTGACCACTCTAAACTATATCTAATTTTCATTAGTATTGTCCCTTGAGAACATATAATAATATGGTTGCAGAAATGTGAGAGGTGTACTCTATATATAGGTATATATAAATAGTTTATTGATATCTAGAAATATAGGAAATGTCTGAGAACACATACTCTCACCTGTAGGATGGCTTAAGTGGAAACTTGGATAAGCTGGACAGACTGGACACACTGTACACAGAGCATGCAGCAAAGGAACAGAGAAGAAGATCAAGATAAATAGGGAAAAGACAGGTGGCTTTGGGATGTTTGGGAGACGTTGGAAGATAAAGTAGAAGGATAGTGTGTAAATGTATTAGGTATAGATTGTAGCACACACACACACACACACACACACACACACACACACACACACACACACAGTTTTATATACTTGTGAGGACCTTCTTTTGCCATACTTAATGGATAACTGTATTTCTGTGTCTACAACTAAATATATTCCTCTTAAACTTCAAGTTTAGTAAATCAATTATTTAATAAAAAAAATAAAAATAAAAAGCAATTCTTTCCTTATAAGGCCAGCCAAAATGCTGAACAAGGCCAGAACTGTCAGACATTCCTATCCTTGTGGGTACATTTGTTTCCACCCAAGACATGAAAACATTCTTCTCCAAGATACATTTTTACAAAATGTACAAAAGAGATGCTTTTCATCATAAAATGATATTTTTAAACATAAAAACTAAATCATAGTGTGATGATGTGCTAAGAGGATAAAATATAAAATATAAATCAAAGGAAGGTTTTATGCATTATCAGCATTTTTGTTCCTTAACATTCACATACTATGCAGGTCTTTTTCACAGCCACCATTTATATAATGCTCGTTTCTCAAAATCGATATTATACAAACGTATTACATATGCATGTATGATAATATGCGTCTTCATTCATGCATTCATTCTTATACTCAACTACTTTATTGACCTTGGCCCTTTAACACACCATTCAGACATCCATTGTCTCATATGTCTTTAATTTATAATTGAGCTCCAAGACAGGCAACTGTGTGTGCATTTGTGTGTGTGGGTGTGTGTGTGTTTCTATATGTGTTTGTGACAGGAGGAAGACGGATCACCTTTATTCATTCTTATTGCTCACAGTTATTCTTTCAGACTGAGACTGACATCGCCACAATGGCCATAGCGGCTGTTACCCTGCTACTCATGAGAAATGTCAGGTTTATTCACAGTGGACATGTGTGTTGGAGACACATTATATTATCAGGCTCCTGTGACACACTGGCATTTAAAAAAATGGATCTGATTGGTCCAGGAGATGCAGAAAGTAGAGAAATATTCAAATTAAAATAATTGTATAATAATGTATTGTTTATTGGGACATCTGGATGATCTGACTGTTAAGAGCACTCAACCTCTTTAAAGGTTCCTTAATCTTAAATTCTGCACATGTTTTAAAGAAAAACAATTTTAAGCTTCCACATAATTCGACACCTAATTTGAGGGGTTTGAATTAAAATGGTCCTTTCTGTCAAATTTACCATTGGTTTATTTAGAAGGGTTGCAAGGAGAAAGCCTTTTTTCAACATGGCAACACATTTGAGGTTTGGAAAGGCATCTGAACAAGCCACAAGACTTCTGGAACAATGTCTTTTGGACAGGTGAGACCAAAGTGGAGATGTTTGACCATAATGCACAGTGCCACATTTGGGGAAATCCAAATGCAACATATCAGCACAAACACAGCATACTAGCTATCGAACACAGTGTTGGAGGGGTGATAGTGTTACGTTTTTTCCCCACACATTAATTCAATTTCAGCTTGATTTTTGTGAAAAAATAAACAATGGCAAGGTGTAACGTGTTATTTATTGTTCATTTGAAATGATTTTTATTTTTATAATTTCATAAAATTATATTTAGATTAAACTGATTTATAAATGTATAAGATATTTATCTTAATGCATAAAACCACAGAATTCAAAGATGGTGTACTTTTATTTTCACAATAACCTTTTGTCAAGGTTCTCCTATGTACTTACATACTTGTATGTATATTCATTCATCTCCTTAGAGAACAGTCAGATAAACTTAAAATCTACATGTATGTATGTTTTATATACCTCACATTTAATGTTTTACATGCAGTATATACTGGTATTTGGTTATGAATAATGAAAAAAAGGAACATGGTATAGGAATGTAAGGCTTAAGCAAGCTGATAGATCTTTCTGTTTCTTTCTTGCCCATTAAAAAAAATGTAAAAGCTGACTGAACATAGGGTCGATCATTACCATCTGTATTGCCTAATGATGTCCTGACCCACATATCTAAGCTACCTAAAAATCCTATTACAATGTTATCGTGCTTCAGACCTTAAAATTTGTCTCTGAGGTCCAATAAAAAAAGAAAAAAGTGTTTATACGATGCATTTTACAAATAATTGTTTGAACAAAGTTAATGTACCATTAAGCCAAAAGTATGGCGTTATTTAAACAAAACCTGAAATCGCTCACCTTTTGGTTGCTGGTGTATTGTCCTTCTTGGAGCCTGAGGGTGACAGCAGAGTGGCGCTTTTCTTTGGTAAGACGTTGCCATTGTGTACTGTATGCTTTAATGGCAGTGCTGCAATCATTGGCCTGGCTGTGAGATTAAAGATCAGAAAGCAGGCGAGACGTCTGTTTTTACCACAGTCCATTCAGAGACTCTTATAAAATGTGAACACATTTAACAAAAAACCTACATCACATAAACAAAGCATACACTTAAAATTCTGTCCAGTAATCGATATTAAAATAAGTAATAAATAAACACATGACCTGCAAAGTGTACCCGGCATTACACGCATTATTGGGACTTATCTACGCAGATTTCATACAAATTGGAATTTCATTCTTCAGCACTATAGGGGACCTGTTCATTATTACCAGGATTATTTATCATTTATTATAGACCATGTGTGTTGAGTATACCTTGCTCCAGTTTAGCTTCATTAAAGTATACTGAACGTGTAACTGCTGATAGCAAAGAGTAAGAGAGGAATCTTTTTATATTAGCCTCATTAAAAATTCATGGATGCAGATTTTATGAGAGTTTTTCATGTTTCTCTCTTGGCTTCTGAATGTATAAGTAGCAGATTTGGGGAAACCCTACAAAAGGAGATGAAAGAGATGCCAAAAGAAAAAGGAAAGCAGGAAAAGAGAAAGAGAATAATCGGAAAGGCCTCAGAAAAATCTATGAAACTGCAGGTAGGCAGATATGACTGACTATATGAACACTTCGCACACAGACACAAAGAGAACAGAGAAAATAGAACGAAGGTGTGTCGATCAGAGATGGGTAACACAGAAGTGTGTCTGGCAGTACGTGGCAACTTTCCGTACCTAATTAAAAAGTGACTGATATCAAAAGTGTGTCTATTTGATTCAGATCAAACGCAACCCCAATTATTATCAACCCCTTTGCTGCATAGACAAGTGGGATTAGCAATGCTGAATGATGACAAATCAGACCATCTAGAATCAAACATTATACATGTGCTAAATTATTGCACACCACAATTGATACAGTGCATCAAAAATATTTTTCAAGGTTTTCAAATAACCATTAATTCTCCAATTGCAGTGTGGAGTTCTAGTGATGTGACAGCCGAATGTCCTGTATAATAAACAACACAAACTGCCTCTGTGCTTGATTCAGCTTCACTGCTCTCTGCAGTGGGAGGTTTTCTCATCCCTGATTCGTTTTAAAATGAAAGAGAAGAGTGAAATCTAAAGGTAACAGTATGGGAATTGAATGGGTTTTGGGCTACTACTCCTTGGAAGATTGTCAGTTTAATTTTCTGCACTGCTGTCACTGTTGGGCAAGGATGTCCATCAAGATTGTTCAGTTGTACTCTGTAATTTGCTTCAGATAAAATAATCAACATTGTTTTTCGATAAATATCTCACTCAAACAAAAAAAATATGAATACTAAAAATGGTTAGAATGGGATAAGAAACCCAAAAAAATCCAAATATATAGAGCATGTGATACATCATAAAAACATATATATATTATAAACATATGTTACCTTTGGTTGGTCCCTTCCTGTTTAGCATGGCCTGTTGCTCCTCTGAGATGTTGAGTCTCCTCACCACATCGGCTAATGCTGATTTAAGTAACTGAATCTCATCCTCCTGCATCTGTACACGCTGCTCCAGGGATGCGAGTCGGTCCGTCACCTCCATGCTGCTGGTTGCCGAAGCACTGTCATCTACAAACAACAACAAACAAGCATGTGGTAATATAACACTGATAAGCAGATACATTGTTTATTAATGATATATCAAGAACAAATGATTAGTAAATGAGAATTTGTTTTAAATGAAAAAGATTTATATATTTTATACATTGTATTAATATTAAAATATCAGTAATGTAGTATTACATGAATTTTAATAGATGTTTCCTAATTTGATCAAAATTCTATTTTATTCTACTTTTATATTCTTCTATTCTACTGATTCAGCATTTTCTAGCATTTTCTGTATGCAGTATTCAGAAATATTCTAAAAATGCGTATAATGACAATTGAGGAACCTTTTACGGTTTTCAGTTTTTCAGTAAGTGTTATTTAATATTACATGTATATAGTAGACATCTAGACAACAAACTCGACTGCACATGTATCACTGAGGCAGTTTACAGGAAATACCAGTGCAGACTTTACCCCTCACGGGTGCTCAGGTCTTTGAATGCATACAGCACAATGCTAAACGTGTTCTCTATCAGTCAGTTGTATACAGTACCGTCCACAATGCAGCAACAGGCTGAGAGCATTAACAGGAGTAGCATTAAGGCAGAAGATCCCACTTCAAGATTTACATTAAGTGCATTTACAAGGAATAATGTTAAAATGTAACCTTCATGTGATCATGGATGACTCACACAAGTCCGTTTGAATAACCTACAATCACATGTGAAATGTATTTGAGTTTCCATAAGAGTAATGGCTGTGCTTTCTTTGTTGAGCCAGGAAAAAGAAAAAAGGCCCAGCTGGAGATGTTTTAGAATACCTCCGCTTTTAATTCCACACAAATCTGCTCACGTTACTGTATACTTTTTCTCTCTCTCTAACTCTCTCTCTCACACACACAAGCACATAAACATCATGAAACATTGATACCACCAGCTCTCTTTGAGACAATAATGTCTTCATTAATTATGCAAAAGAAGGAAGCAGCTGCTACAGTAATAGGGTAATAAAAGCAATAGTTTTTAAAGAATTCCGTGCTCTTAACATAATTAATGGTGATGGTAAGAGAAATACGTTAGTGAGATTGAGTGTAACCAAATATATGACTGTACTAATAAAACCCAATATTATATTATTATTAATATTTTTATCACTAATACAATATTATTATTATTAAAATCTTTAATGCTGGTCTGTCTGTAGAAATCACAACATACCTATCGCTATAATCATATTCAATAATGTAACATAGTAAATATTGCTAAAGGTCTGAACGAAAACGTCCTTAATGCTCAGATTGCATTTGGCAAAACATGACTTAAAAACTGATAAATTTTATTTTAGTTGTAATATAAGAAGACAGTGATTAAATATATTTTTGTATAATAATGCACATATAAAAATTTCCATTTCCATTTCATTAAGTAAATTAATAAAAAATAAAAAAATAAAATAAAAAACTGTAGCTACTGATTAAGTTTCCTATCCCATATTATCTGCATGTTCATAAGCCTGTCTCACACACACACACACACACACACACACACACACACACACACACACACACACACACACACATTTAATAACCTCCAGCCACTTCACTTAAAAATTCAGCTCCCGTCGCTACTTTAACAATTACTCTGATTACTGTGCACTAATGATTAATGATTAATTACTTACAAGAGCCTGCTTCGCCCTGTTGAATAAATCTTTTTTTTTTACAAAAGTGTATTTAATATATATTACAGAAAGTCAAAACACCTAGTACACATTGATTGGAATTTATTGTCTGTTTCAATCTATTAAAAAAAAGACAAAAAGAGACAATTGACCTTCAAGGTTAATTTGTGATAGCTCAAGCAGATTTGCCATCATGCCTTTATTAAAATGCCTCATTATTCTGGTTGTAGTAATGATTGTAGAAATTTCTCAGATGGAAAACCTGCAGTGTTATTAAAATGATAAGGAAAAAATAGAATAATGAAGAATATTATGAAAGGCAGCAGATCAATGAAGCTGCCTTTAATTTAACACCTAGATATTAGCAGTAGGAATAGGATAAGAATGTGAACATTCAGCCCCACAGCTCTGTGCCCCAAACCTTAAACATTTATGTTGTAAAAGGCAAAGGTTTAATGAAAAAAAAAAACAACCTAGGAATATATTTAGTGTTCATTTCCTTTCCTTACTTTATTTTATTCCAAAGCAGGCAGCTCAGGACTCCTAATGAGCATAGAATTTTATACAAGTGTCTAAACAGAGAAGATTAAATGGAATATAAAATCGTGTCAATATCTCCTGCACCCTTATTTCTAGCGCGTGTTTGATGACGTGCTTCTGTTAAGCTTTCATTTAATCGGGTCTCCTTTAAACCATCACTGCTCCACTTTGCTCTAAAAGCATGCCTTAATTACGATTAAAATTTTATTCTAAAAGAACGTGATGCACAATTAAACACACACTTAAGGATATCCTTCATAAAACACAAATGTGTTCCATAAAACGTTCTCAATCGCTAATGATGGGCAGAATTAATTAGAAAACCTATTTGACCACAAAAAAGCATTTAAGTGTAAAATTGAGAGAATTCTAAGATGATTGCTTGCTTAAAAAAACAAAAAAAAAAACAAATCTGCATATTACAGACAACATCCAGATTTGCAAACATTCATATACAATGAAAAAACACTGCATCTGCTCCATTTTTTCTAATTCATTTCCTTGATTTGATTTTAAAACCTCATGATTCAGGCTAAGTGACTCGTTTTTCTTCTTACTGAATTTCAGTTCAGACTAGTCAGAGCAAGAAGTAAAACATTTAATTGTAATTCATTAAAACACATATTTTCATTCACAGTATACAGACCAAGGAAACGAGTTCACTGATCGCACTTCATTTCTGTCTTTTGGCAGAGTCTCTGACTTTGTAACATGCACTGTGTGTGCAATTACCACTGATTGCTGTTACATCCAGTGTCAGTGTGCAGACAGTTGAAAAGACGGTTGTTGGTGGATTATCAAAGCAAAATGAATCCGTTGAAAGTCTCCCTCATAGTGTACCGAACTCATTAATAATACATCTTTAGTCTCGGTTAGCAGAGACCAGCTGACCTCCCTGAATCAATCCCAATACTCTGAGCTCCCAACACAAAACCATTCAAGAGCAGCTTGATGAGGAGATTTGAAAGGATTAGAACAGCAAGTGTTTTTTTCTAGGCCTTAAAGCTTTTTATTAATGTATTTATACAATCCAGAGTGATTTTTTTTCTGGACCAGTTCGAAAATAGACGTGTAGTACTCTCTTGTTAGTACTCGGAAAGAAAAAACATAGACAGAAAGGCAAACATACAAAAACTAGAGGTGTAACAATACACTAAATTCAAATTGGATATGACACGGCGGCGTCTCAATAGACTACATTTCCGATGCAGCCTTAGGTTTCCATTTTTATTTAATTGAATCATTCATCATTCTACAATAATTGAAACTTGATGACTGTTTGCATGATCAATTCAGACTGCTGGCACTATATAATAACATTTGTGCATTACTATGTAACAAAAGGAAACATGGCTTAGCTTTCACTAGGTGGCTCACAAGCCATCTGAAGCATATCTTAGTACTAAACAAACAATACTGACACCCAGAGACTGACAGAAAGGGTGATGTCAGACATGTTTGTGGTATTAAAACCAGTATTTTGCATTCATATTTGGCAGCTTCTGCACACTTGTAGTGGTCTGGTCCACAATTCATTGACCACAAGCATCATAAAATCTACCCTGCAGTGCTCCCATATACCAGACTTTTCAGATTTGGGGGGATTTTCTATTTCCCCAATTGCTGCTGACCATAGCCATTGTTGTTAATCTTGGACTAATACACAGGTAGTGGCTCATGAAATACAACATTCCTCAAAGATGCCAAAAAAATCTATTGCCCCTATTGATCTGAGATTAAAAGAACACAACTGTTTTAGAGGAGAGAGAGTGGGCTTGATTAAATAAAACACTTATCACACCTCATGTAATTATACAATAATATTATATAATTATATAAATAGTCTACTTTATTATGCAGTGTGTTGACTGGATTGTTTGATATGAAGATGTACCGAATTAAAATGCTATAATTTTGTAAAAGATATACAAGGCAGATATAGGTGAAGAATGTTAAAAAAAATCATATGAAGTTAATGGGTATACAATATAGACACTATAAATAATTAATAATGTGCACAGTACATTATTACATTTTCTTGTTGAGCGTTGAGAGTGCATTCTTGCAATCCTCCTTTGATTTAGCATAACTGAAAACAATGTTATTTTCTCTGGATTTTAACACGCAAATCAGTGCTTTCTTCAATCAATAAGCCAGCATTATCCATGAACCCTTCATGCAGAAAAAGGGAGTGGAAGGGAGAGCAGAGGTCTATGTTCTATAAATGAATTACAACAGCTTGTTTCCCCCCCACACACCTTTCTGTTTTCACAACTCCAGGTCACAGTTACAAGGTCAGTGCTTGTCTTGAAGCTGTGCCATCAGATGGAAATGAACCTGGTGTCTTGTGTCAATGACTCAGGTGTAATTACTTCAGTTATGTCATAGAGCACATAAAAAAAAAAATAATAATAATATAATAGAATCGAAACTCAGAACAAAAGATGAACAAGCTAATCACTGGATCTGGTTAAGATTAACACACACTGGAAACTAGCACGTCTCTTGTTTAGGAGCTAAAAACAGCTGAGGAATCATTAGAGAGACTTCACATGTGACCTCTCAGGAAGAAGATGAGGAAGGAAGGGGGAGGGGTGAAGAAAAGAAAGTTGATGAAGAGGGACAAACAGCTCTCAAGGGACAGCAATTTGTCCTCGAACAACCTGAGATCAGCAACACTCAGCTTATTAAGGTGGCACACCCTTCTTTGGCTGCTTTATCCTAGGTTAGTATTTAATAGTTTCTGGCATTAAACACTAAAATGGTTTAGATGCTATAAGGTGGTACCAGCTCAATGCCATGCTCGACTGCTGCTCTTTAGATTAATGGCACAACTGTGCTGTGAAGCTTCATTGTTCTCATACGGGAGTAAGAGGAGCATGCAAGACAATTAGAGAGATGCTGAACCAATCCCACTCGCTTTTATCCTTAAGCTCCAAGTGTTGATTTTCTCCCTCTGATGTGTGGCCATGTAAGGGCTGTTGTCAGGGGCTGAGTGGGGTGTTTAGCATCTACACAGCGTGTTGTCTACAGAAGCTATAAAGCACTTTAGTGTCGCATTTACTGTAGCAACTGCCAGAAAGAACCAGAGGAAAATGGCTAAAGGCATGCACAACATGAGTTAAAAATTTGCACTATTTTTATTATAGTTTGTTGTTTTAACTCAATGAGTTAGTCCCCATTTACCCAATATCCAAGAAACCGAAAACCAAAAGCTCTAAATTGCTTCACAGGCATGCATTAAGTAATAAATAAAACACTAATGGCTGTATATGCTTTTGTTGGAAAATAATCAGCAATGGGGTGGTGTGATATGACACATTAGTATGCTAGAGTTGAGAACATCTCCTATTCTTGCTCAGGAACATCCATGAAAAAGCTAGTTCCTGTTATAACATATTAAAAGCGATAAACAGTCATTCCCTCAGCAACATTTTTTCTCTCTTGCTTTAAGTTAATTAAAGGGATTGTCATATATATCCAAAAAAAGCAGAAAGAGCAGAAAGAGCAAAACATACAAAGAGCAAAATGATGCTTCTTGCATCAATGTTTTCCTTGCAGAACGTTCTAAAACATCAGCAATTATGGTTTTTTTCCAGTTATTTAACAATTTTTTACAAATAAATAAAATACATTTTTGAATAATAATTCAAAGTAAATTATTGTAGTCTTTAATGATTGCTGTATCTTGCCAGTTTGTGCACTAGAACAAGTGTAATGTCTACAGCACAAGATTTAGATATTAACAATACCTTGTAATTAAAAGCTAATATTAAATCATTTCTTACTTTAAACAACTAAAACTAGACATGCCAAAATATGTATAATTTAAAAATATATACCAACAAGCACCAACAATTAAATGTAAAATGGAACAAACATCATGTTTCCTTTATTATACATTCAAGGACACACAGAATCATCCTATTTACTCTATCACAGCTAGCACAGCTAAGCAACATCATACATATCGGTCAAATTCTCTTAAAAGTTCACCCTCAACATTCTGACCTTAATCGTGCCCATAGAAATAAGGGATAGATACAGACCTGGCAGTGACATGCAAGAAGGCTAGCTCACAATCTCCTCAAGAAGGACAGTAACAAACGAGATGCCAAACAAATGAGGTGAGGAAATGAGGTCGGTTTGCTGGAGCAAAATGCAGAGCACTCGGAAAAGGAAACATGGATCATAGCATTAACCAATGGCCTGTTCTGTTTTCCTGCCTCATGCACAAAGCTCTATTTAGCTTCAGCATCAGGGTGAGAGTCCAGATTCACTTACACACACATACACACAGACAAAAGGTCACTGAGTACAACTGGTCACACTGTACAGTACAATAGATGGGTGTATGGTGTATAACAAATAATTGTGTTGTTCTAAGAGTTTATATGGTGGATGTTACAAAAGGCTTGTAATATGTCACTATTCACTGTGCACTGCTGTAAAAACTTCAGTCGCCTTATATTGCATTATACCTTATTATAACAGATGATACCAGACTGCTACTTAATTCTTAATTTCATTTAGTTAGAAAGTGGTGATTATTTTAGTAAAACAGAACAACCCTGACACTAGTGCCTGCTACTGTAAAGCAAGCAAAGTAAATGATTCTCTTTTTTTATATTTATAGGAGGAGTCCTGTAAGCACCTTGTAACAATCAGTATGTTTTCAACAAAGAGAGAGTGTATAGGACAGAGGAGTGACTGTTTATAACCCCATAATATAACTATAAACTGATTAAAGTGATTCCTTAATTAAAAATTGCTACGTTTTTTTCCCTATAAGAGCACATGTTCACGTTAATAGTAACTATAGCTTAATATGCAGAAAGCCAGATTGTATTCTTTTGTATATGACGTCAGAATCTATCTCTAACTCTAATTTCAAACTAGACATGGGAAGCTTTATTTGAACTGCAAAGCTTTACAATGTGTCCATATAATCACCCAAGCCAAGCTGCATTATTTGTGGCAATTCAAGCTCATTCACGCAAATCTTTTCTTTACTCTACTGTAATACTAAAGCAAACAATGACACAGGGGTAAAAAAAACAATCAAATGGTTACAATCTAATCAGCATGACAAGAATCCCTTTGTCCAAAGTCATGGTCAAAATACAGTCGAAACAATTTGGATTATCTTGTCTGCCTGACAGTCTCCAAAAGAAATTCTTTGTTCAGGCAAACCTATGAGGAATCAGGGTGTGGAATATCCCCCACCAAAACACAACGCAAACAACAAGAAAAAACTACCTCTTTAATAAGACACTCCATAATAGCACACAGGATTCAGTAACAAAAACAGAGCCATGTGTCTGAAGCTCTTGCTTTGAACCTGCTGTGATTTTGTGTGTGTGTGTGTGTGTGTGTGTGTGTGTGTGTGTGTGTGTGTGTGTGTGTGTGTGTGTGTGTGAAAGTGAGTGATTTTTAAAGTAGGTCATCTTGTATATCTTCATAAATGTCAGAGAATTGAATCAACTTGTAACTAATGAACGAACTGGATGAAAAACAGCAAAGGCAATTGAACAGTGCAGCCTAGACAGGTCAGCGAGTGAGAGAGAGAGAGAGAGAGACAGAGAGAGACAGAGAGACAGAGAGAGACAGAGACAGAGAAAGCGACAGAGAGGTGGGGGGGAGAACGTTTGTTGGAGAAAGCCGTTAGTGTGTGTGTTGTTCTCAAATAAAAGATGTGTTCAAAGCTGCTATCAGTACAGTACAAAGTGAGAGCAGCTCCAGAGTAAAAGGCAGCATTTTATCTTTACTGTTGCACAGCACTATAAATGACAGTGTAGAAGAAATTAGTAAATCAAAGTGGGTCTAGAAATAAATCAGCAGCATGAAAAGAGTTATTTTCTTAATAGCATTTGTTTAAATGGAAATCATCTGTCAAGTGCTGGTACGAATGATGATAGATCCGGTTTGCTGTAAGTGTGTTTTCTTGCTTGTAGTAAGTCTGAAAAGAAAATCTCAGCTCACAGCTTTCAGAAATCATGGTCAGTGGTTAAAGAAAGCAAATGGTAATTTTAAGTGCCTTCTCCATCTCATATTCTGTTTAGCTCTGTGCTTCTGAGCAGGACTTTACTCCAGTTGCATGTGTGGTTATTAATGAATTTATTAGGCAGCTGATAGCAAGCATTATTCCAGCAGGAAAGGTCAGCACAAGAAAAAAAAAAAAAAAACAATCATGGCAGATGTTTAGACAGCAGACTGATTATGTATTTTTGTACACACACACACACACACACACACACACACACACACACACAATACATGCTGTAATGTATTTTTATCATAACCTGTATTATTAGGCCAGTATTCAGCTGTGAACTGAAAGATAGATTTCTGTAAGGACTTCTGTAAGGAAAGCCATCGCACAAGAAATAATTTTTTAATGGAAACACGTCATCTTGGGAAAGCTTGGCATGAAGAGAAGTATATTAATCAGATGATAGTGCAATGTGTAGGAAAAACGTTGATTGGGTGGCTGTTTTTAGGAAGCAATATGAAGTATGCGGTATGGAGCAGCTACATTTATCAATTTTTTTTTTTTACCATTTATGAGAATTTTTATTTGATTTCATTTGAGCCTGTTTGTTCATCTATTAGTTCTTGTCAAACCTGTTCCTCAAAATAAACCCTGGGATAAAATCATGAACCGTTTTAGACTTGTTGGATTTAATCTTTAAAAATGTTAAGATTCTTGGCAAGTACAATATGTCTTCTTTCATTACAAAATACAGTGTTAGCTAACAGTGCATCAATAAATATTAGGATATTAAGATAAATCCTTAGTTAAATTAGACTGGGAATTTTAAATTTAATTATAGAATATGTGGTAAATGTAACAAAAGTGTATTTATGTTTGGTTGCTACTTATTTCTACCATATTTCTTTAATATGCATTTTCTAAAGAGCTCCATTATCTCTCAGGAAATGTCCTATATTTATGTTTTGAGTTATAAGGGAATGTTTTTGGTTAGTAAGTCTTGGCTGGACCAAGCACAAATCTCCCAGTGGTTCTGCAGCATCTTGGAAGTATATACAATGCTAGATCCAAAAAACATAACAAGCCTATAGTTGCTAACAAGCAGGACTACCTCTGTTTACCCTTCACAATATCCAGTTAAAGAAATATTAAAACAACAACTAACTGCGTCAAAAGAATAGCTAAAATAAAGTGTGTAAGAAACTTATATGGACTTGGGAAAGGACAAACATATCCTGAGCTCAGGGTCGATCCAGACCTGGAGCTGTGAGGTGGCAATTATACTTCCTAGCAATTAGTTCCTCCTAATTAGTTTCTTGCTTGTCTTCAATTTTCTTATTTTCTGATTTACAACTACAGTACTGTATTTACAACATATACAATATTCACTCTGGACAATTGGATTGTAAATGTGGTGTGTGTGTGTGTCGGGGGGGTGTAAGTTGAGATAAGCTTGAACCATCCATATAGTTTCATTTTATCTTCCACCTTGGGGACCTTGTGGATGTCATGCTAAAGACTGCGTCTATATGGGAATATGTGCCTTCTATAAGTGCATATGTGCATTTTCAAGTCTCAAATCTTTAGTCATGTAATGAGTTAATACATCTTTATCTGTAGTCATTTTGTAATTTTATATAAATCTTTATCTAAATTTACACATACAGCTAACATTGGCTGTAAAAAAACATATACACGGCATGTTACAAAATAACACAAAGAGGATTTGCAGAATGAAAAAACCCAGTAACTTCATTTGCTAGGTACAGGGCTAGAGATCTTTAGACAAGGTATCCTCAGGTTCCAAATGAACCGAAATTTTTCATCAGAAAGTAATGACTTCAAATCCCATCATCACCAAAATGCCACTGTTGGGCCACTGAGCAAAGTCCTTAACCCTTAATCGCTCATTTATATAAATAAGATAATTGTAAGTCACTCTGGATGAGGGCATCTGCCGAATGGCATAAATGTCATTTTACACAGCATTACATTTACAAAAAATCATGTTGTTAATTAAAATCTTATTTTAACATTAAATTTTAAAGAATAAGGGAAATATTTTTTACAATTTCAGAAATCGATACAGAATAGTCTTTATTAAACGATGTTCTTGGAACAAAGCAACCAACACATTTTTTGAAATCCCCTCTGCCTCTATCCAAATGCAGACCCAAAACAATACAAACCAATATTGCACTATACTGTCCTTTATTAAATTAAACTATAATACAATTATACATTTATTGTCAGTCATTTGTCTTACTGAACAAGGCCTTCTAAACAATAGCTCAAATGCAAACCGAAAGAAACCTTCTGTCGGGCAAATTTTTTTGTTATGTCTCAGGATTCCAATCTTGCCTGCAAATCATTATCACAACATCTGCATCTGCATACTTTTTGCAAGAAAAATATGTTCTTATGAGAAATGAATGACAATAACAAGTCAATAGTTAACTATAACTTCTTATTCATGCATTAAACCTATTTTTGTTTGAGAATAAACAGAATCATCTTCTGTAACCAAGGACGCCTTGGATTTTATAACTCAACCTTGGGCTTGAGTCTCTAGTCCAGGCTGTGTTCCAAGTCAGTGAAAATAGTATGAGCAATTTATTCAACTATAAGTATACTATACTTTAAGAAGTATCTGGAAGTAAAAGAGAAAGGCAGAAATATAGGACATCCTATATCCAAGAAGGAAAATGCTTTATAATGTTATGACAGTTCACTTTTAAGCAACAGCACCAGTTTTACAAGTAATACAAGTTTATATTGAAGGTGTCCTTCACAGCACTTAACTCAAGTGACTCATCAAGACCTCTCAACCTAAAAATGTCAAAATGTCAAAGCAACCATGGACAGGCTAATAACACTCGAGTATAATTTTGGCAATGTTCTAGCAGAGAAAAGGGATTTAACACAGGGTTATTTTTTAAGCTAAGATGTCACATAAGGTCCCATCATTAGAAGGATTAATGATGCTGAACTGACCAGGGCAACATTCAGCTTATCTGGTAATGAGGAAAACTCTTATTGCTCAGCTCCTCTCATTTCTCTAAATTTTCAAAGCTCCTGACAGCCACTACAAGCACCAACACATACAAACACAGATTGCAGCTGACAGCACAGTCTCCTATAACGAAAGTGGAAGGACATAGTCTTGAACTTATTATACAATAAATCATTAAAATGTTTTATGGATTGTTTTTTTGGTAAATAAATGTTCATACATGTTGCCTTTCAAACTATTATATCTTGTTTTATGAGCTAAATATCTCTGCAGTTTGATAAGTCATTTATGTTATGTATTTACATTCCTCAATCATACTTTACTTGAAATGTTTCCTCTCTGAAGCACAAACACGAGCTTGTGAATCAAAGTCGATCACAATCTAGAAAAGCTTGCGCTCCCTTGTAACTCGTCTGCAGAATTATGCTTTTTACAAGAAAAGAGAAACTTTCTGTCCACTGTAAGGGATTTGTAAACACTCCGGTAGTTCAGAGCTGAAACTCCTTCAGCAAGGGAGAGGCACAAGGCAGATTGCCAAACTGTGAGTGTGAGTGTGCAGGATCAAGTTTACCATTACAGAACTGCAGCAGTGAGGAGGTGTCATAGAGAGAGCTGTAGCTGGAAAAGCTGTCCTCCATCCTCTCCCTGTGCTCTCCTGCCTCCTTCTTCACAGTCACTTTCACTGGCTTGACAAAGTGACTCTATCTCCGTTCACCATCCAGCATTCTGAGGTCAACTTGCTGTGGTCAGTTACCATGACAACCTCTAGGGTGGCTGTCAAGCCGACTCAGTCCAATCTCACTTAGTCTCCAAAACAGGCTTGCAGGTGACCCGAAAAACAGAAAAAAAAAAAATGTCCTGTTCTTCTTTTTCTCTCTGCTTTTGGTCCTTTGTGACCTTCTCCAGAGCAGCTGTGGGCTGTCTAAACACCCACAAGAGAAACAGTTACAGACAGCTTGAGCTCTTAGAGGAAGAGCTGCTGAGTGTATGTGTGTGTATGTGTATGTATGTGTGTGTGCAGTAAGACTGTTTGTGTAATGTCGTGAACACTACTGAGCTGCCTGGGATTTCTCCCTCAGACAGGCTTGGAATATCCAATCAGAGTACAGGTGGGTGGGGTTTCCCTCATGTTACCCCACCCTGTAGTGAAAGAGAGAGAGAGAGAGAGAGAGAGAGGCCAAGGAATATGAAACAGGAAAAGGATCTAAGAATGACTTAGCAAAGGCTTGCTGTTATGGCAATACTTAATAAAACTTTCCCTTATTTGAAACAATGTGTACACTAGTAATATTTTCAACTGCCAATGTCCTGTTGTAAGTAGTTTAAATAGCCCTTCTACTGTGTTTATAAATATATACTTATACTGTATATATATATATATATATATATATATATATATATATATACATATATATATATATATATATATATATATATATATATATATATATATATATATATATATATATATATATATTTACACGCCAAAATATATGACAAATATATTTTTGTCCCTGGATTTTACAACACTAATAATATAGAAAAATGAAGAAAAAGAAAAAGAAAGAGAAATTGATTATGCTTGATCATGCATCAGAGCAAGTGGGCTTTGGCAGTGGCCTGCAACAGCCATTGTGCCAAAAAAAATGAGCCAAGCACAGATGCATAAGCATTAAGAGATGATTGCATGGCCTCATTTTGCAACTCTGTAAACAAAACCCACACCCACTTATAAAAAAAAGAAAATGGAAAGACAGCAATAAGAAGTCCTTTTGAAGCTTATCATGTGCCTCTGAGCATTAGATGAAAGCAGCATTTTGAAGTGGAGATTCGTGTCTGTGTGCTTGTGATTTTGACTTGGCTGTCACCTCGAACCCTAAAGGCCTAATCCCTTTCTCTTTGTCTTTATCTCACTGCCTCTCCTCCTTCACTGTTAAGTTCTTCTGTCATTACACAACAAACTCTATTGGATATGAATGTGAATGTTTTGGTAATAAAATTCTGATTAGATCTTATAATCTTAACACAGATTAAAGCATTGACACAGATCCTTCTATCTGTTTTTATCCATTTAGGATGAAATGTTTTAATTTATGAGTTTATAAATTAATTCATATTTTCTTAATGAATTAATGCATATTCACAAATCTTCAGTGCATCATGAAAATATAAAGCATATACACTTAATGATATATGAAATATATCATTAAAATATATATGAAATATATAAATGTATATGGACACCTGACCATCACACGCATATAAGGGTCTTCCCAGTGCTGCTGCTACAAAACTGAAAGACCTTTAATAGGAACTTAGAAGTCCAAACATGTTCCAGCATAACAATAATCCTGTGCACAAAGTAAAGTACATCATAATGCTGTACCAAGCCTGGTAAACTGACCTGAGCCCAGACCTCAACCCCACAGAGCACCTTTGGGATTTATTGGAACACCTATTTCATGCCAGGCATTCCCACCCAGAATTAGTGCCTGACCTCACTATTGGTCTTATTCCTGTTTGGGAAAATCCCCAAAGCCACTTATCAAAATCTAGTGGAAAATCTTTCCTAAAGAGTAAAGCCTGCTGTATCAGGAAAAATGTCCATGGTTTAATAAACATATAGCGATGCAATTGTCATGTGTCCACATACATATTTTTGTTCAAATATATGGTTATTATATTCATATTTAATAACTAATTAAAAGCATATTAGGCAATATCAAATGAATACATTTAATATTTCCTTGATTGGAAATTTGAGGTGAAAAGACAATCTTTATAACCATGGTGGGCAGAAAAGCATTTTTAAACACACAGGTAAACCTTACCCTAACCCTAACCCTAACCCTAAATTACCTACAATAGCAGAAGACCACATCAAGTTCCAAATCTGTCACCCATAAAAAAGAGGTGACAGTTATGTGTAGATAACTGCATGAATGTGCAAGGGTACGGGTGTTCTCATTAATATGACTGTTAATAAGATAGGATACAGTATTCTGTGTTTAGTTAAGGGTTTAGTTGGGAGTCAAAAATAAAAGGGTATATAAAAAGTAGCTTACATTGTTTGCACTCACACCCTTTCTATAATCAAAATCAAAATGATAAATTATCTTTATTAATGTCAGCAAGTCATATAATAATATTAATTGAGAATCAACTGTGAAAATATTAATGCTTAACTATTTCCATTCATTAAGAATATCCATATATGCATAACACAGAGACTGAGAGATAGAGAGTAATGTATATGCTTAATTATTATCTGATGTAATATGGTATAATGTGGATGTAGTTTGTAAAATTAATTATAAAATAAAATAAAATTGAAATACCAATTAATATAACCTAAACTCGCTTCATATATATTATTATGCTTTATAATTTTTACTGTATATGTTTATTTTCATCATTCTGTATACTTTTTTTGCACACTTTTGCATTGGAATTAATAAAAATATATTTTTAAAGTTTTCATTATTAAAGAGCTACGAAATTATGAACTTATTACTGTTAAATTATTCCCCATTGCTGCTCAGTTTTTGTCTTTTCTTATACTTTTCACTCAGTGTAGGGCAGAGAATCACATGTTACGGCTCTTAATTTTTTAGGGTCTCAGTTGTCTGCATGATAATTGAGTTTCAGAACACAGTTTATTTGTGCTTAGAGATTAGAATGCAATGTGTCCCCTCTTGCATTGTGTGAGAGAGAGGGAAAAAGATATGAAAAGAAAAAAATGGGGGGAGAGAGAATGGGATAAGAGAACAAGGGTATAAGCTCACTCCACTGGTAGGTGGACCACTCAATGCTTGCCATTCTTTTCATGTTTTTCTGGGTGCTAGCTAGCACCCAGAAAAACATGAAAAGCTAGCTAGCTAGCTGGCTAGATAGATTCATTAATACCTGATTAATCACAATGAGGATTAATAATGCACCTAGTCAACAAACTACTGGTTGTGAATTTTTGTTTCATTGGGAATTCTAAAATACTGGAGCTTACCTACTTCAATATTGATGCTTGCTATATTGGGTGTATTATTCTCCTCAGCTAAACAAACTGTGCATGATTATGTTTCTTCACAAACAGATTTCAACAGTGTATTTCCTGGCACGATGTAATAAATGTCAAGAGGTTATGAGGATAATCAAGGGGCAGCAGACCATGACACTTCTTGTGGTTCAGACTGTGACTCCAGCTGTAGAGTTCTTTGCTCTGCTGCTTCCTACTGAGGAAAAATAATGAGAATTACATAGAGCCGTTGCTTCACATAATAACATTCAGGTGTGGATACAATGCCAGCGTCTTTGTGTGTGTTTGGGATTGTGAGAGGGAGGAGAAGGAGGAGACAGCGAGACTGAGTGGAACGTTGCACATTCGGAGTGCGCTAATCGTGTGCTAATGCCTTTTTCAAAACATATTTTAAAAGTAGTGCTCAGTAACACTGGATTAAGTATGAAAATAAAAGTGGTTTTCTGTATTATTAAAAAAACAGTGCTGTGTTCATATATGTAGATTTAAGTTTTCAGGATTAAGAAGTTTATAGTTAAATCAACCTAGGACATCCATGTTTATTGTAAAACACATCTCCACCTAGCAACAGCTGCTCTGCATGAACAAACCATTCTTCATAGTCAATACCACATGGAAAATATAAAAGACCAAGAAAACAGTGGGTGAAGCACAAGGCACTCCAAAAAGAAAAAAAAAAAAGACACATACTAAGAGATGTGGCAGCAAATCTGAAAATAAGAGCTGTAAATATCTGGGTGGTGCATATTTTACATCTGAAGGAAGACTTGAGATACAAAGTAATTTTTTTTCCATTGTATTGATCTTGTACAGTTATGCATAAAAAAGCAAGGTATTTGTTCAGCAGGAACATCTTGGCATCTCTAAACATCTGTGCATCTTTGAGTGATGCCTAAATGTAGGCCTTTGGTTTTGTTTAAATGCCCAGGACAAGCTGTTAGCTAGATAGATTGAGGCATAGCAATATCTTATTATATCTAATCATATCATTTATGTAAGATTGTTCAAGGGTATACACTTAAGGTTTTGCTATCATACAGGCTTTCCTTTCATTCTTAATATTAAAACACAAATGCATATCAAAATAGGAACTGAAATGGTATTCAAGTGAGCACAGCTGGTTTACACCATGAATATACTGAACCAGACAATACAGAATTCTTTATAGTCAAAATGATTAGTGAACAGCTTGAAACATTGATATATTCCATTACATTTATTTCCTTTCCACTTGAAACCTCTAGAGGGGCAAAGTAAAACAGACAGATAATAACATCTCTCTGGCCATCTGGAAAAAGCAAACATCCTCATGACCCTTGAAAATCACTGATGCTGAACACAACTCATTTATATGCCAAATACCAAAACTAAATAGTCTCATTCATTATATAATCCCCTTATACATAAAAAAAGGCATTACAACAAGGAAAATCTTACACACCTAATTTAAAAAAAATAGCTGTATTTTTAAACATTACCACCTGCTCACTTTTATTTAGCTAGTGTGGATAAGGGAGACTCAATTGTGACTCATGTGATACTCACACACTTCACGTGGGACGTTTCCCCCTTCAGCTTGTATAATATCAGCAGCATCTGTTGTTCTGAGAAACTGGGTTCAGTGTGCCAAATGAGATGATGGCTACTTCTATCTCATCATAATCCCCTCTCTGTCCCTTTTCCAGTCCTTATTCACCCATTCTTGCAAGATGATGTCATTAACGCTTGGATTAGCTCTTGCAAGGCCACTGCAACTTCCTCGAGCTAAACCAGTTACAACACCATCTTCGTGCTTTGTCATAATAATAATAAAAACCCTAAATGATTTGAACTCTCCGTGACATTTCAATTACAAAAATGATGAGTGGTTTTGTTGCAGTTACAGCCTGAAACTGTGCAATGGGTAGAGTGTATACAAAGTCTAACTCAAATGCAAATTACTCATAAAAATGACTGATATTACTGCAGTGGCCTATGGACTGGAGTAGCATGCATATACACATCATCAGTGTAAGCCACGAGTCTTCTCTTGGCTTAATGATCACAAGATATTTCTTCATGAATTCAACAGAAGTACATTTTTTAGACCCTACACACTGTCATGTTTTAATTCACTGTTCTCTATAGCAGTTTTTTTAGCATTTTAGCTGCGTGTCAGCTTCAGTGAAGCAGTGACATCTGACTTGAGTACTGTATAAATGCTAAGCCCCTCCCCCATTTCCTGACTAGGAATTTACACACAGTTTGTCATGTCCACAAATACAGTGTAAGGATTCATGCCTGAATCGTATTTTTTTTCTATTTAACTTTAAAGACATTCCCATATCTTCTTTTTGACATTATTTGTTTTATTTATATATTAGAGATAGCGGATTATTGTATTCACAGTACTTCGGTGATCTATATATAGTCTTTAGCACATGTTTTAGATATTATTCCTTATAATAATATCTTAGCAGGAATATAAACAACCTGCTTCTCCTCAAAACTTTAAACCTAGCTCTCAACATTACCAGGTTTAGACTTAAACACTTAAACAGTGTCTGTCACTACACTTTGTTCTTTATTGTTGAAAGATTTATGATCAAACTCTTGATGTCACCCAGATGAGGATGGGTTCCCTTTTTGAGTCTGGTTCCTCTCAAGGTTTCTTCCTCATAACATCTAAGGGAGTTTTTCCTTGCCACAGTCGCCACGGCTTGCTCATCAGGGACAAATTCACACCATTCACCTTAACTGTTGATTTGTGTAAAGCTGCTTTGAGACAATGTCTGTTGTGAAAAGCGCTATACAAATAAACTTGACTTGACTTGACTTGACTTGACATGTCCAAAACAACATGCTTCAAAAGAACATATTAGCAAATGAAAACAATGAATATAGTCAAATAAATGAGTATTTCCTATTTTTAAAAGATAAAAAATAAAGACCATAAAAGACCTTTGAACCTACAGTTTTTCTTTAAAAAAAAAAACACCTAATTTTAGGTTTGTAGTTTTGTTATTTTATTGGCAGATCATTTAGCTTTTTTAGAAATTAATGGTTAAAAGCTTCTAAATATCTGGTTTATCACCTGTGTGACACTCTGAGCCTGGTTTCTCTAAAGGTTCCTTCCTCTTACCATTTCATTGAGTTTTTCTTTGCCATTTTTTATGACTGGTTATTATAGACTGGTGATTATTTAAAGCAACTTTGGGACAATGTCCATTGTTAAACATTCTATAGAAATTAAATTAATTGAATTGAATTAAAATTAATTCACCATAAATTAGTTTAAGACTTTTATATTAGGTTTAGGTCTAACCCTAGCCCTAACCCTAAACCCTAACCCTGACCCTAACCCTACTCTAACCCTAACCCCACTCTAACCCTAACCTCTAACCCTGACCCTGACCCTGACTCTAACCCTAACCCTTAACCCTACCTAACCCTGACCTAACCTAACCTAACCCTAACCTAACCCTAACCTAACCCTAGCCCTAAACCCAACCCTAACCCTAGCCCTAACCCTAACCCTAACCCAAGCCCTAGCCCTAACCCTAGCCCTAACCCTAACCCTAGCCTAACCCTAACCTAACCTAACCCTAACCCTGACCCTGACCCTAAACCTAACCCTAACCCTAGCCCTAACCCTAACCCAACCCTAACCCTAACCCTGACCCTGACCCTAAACCTAACCCTAACCCTAACCCTAAGGTTAACTCTTCCCTCTTCCTAATTTCCTTTAATAGGAAATACTATACACATTTGAATTTATTCAAGATATTTCCACTTGCACAGATTTGTTGTCATTTTCTGACAAATCCATTAGAACTGACTCATTCTCAACAACACAGAGGAAGGCCATTACAGTTTTCATTCAAATTGCACATAGCTGAGGAGAGATATTATGCGGGAAAATATTTTAGCAGTATTACTTCCATAGACTTGACTGTTGATATATAGTTTACCCTACATAGCTACCCACATCAACTCTGATATATTAATCCTAATACACTTATGTATATATTTACCTTTAAATATATCTTAATTATAATGACAGGAAAACATGGGCTAAACAAATGTTTATGTTTTACATCGCTCTGGCTGATATGATTTACAGCGGGCCATTGCTTTAGTGAAGCATGATCTTTTTTAGCTGAGCAGTTATTATATATGAGGCTGGAGTCTGCTTGCCACAAACACAAAACTGTCAGGTCTTATCATGAGAAAAATATGTCTCATTTACACTCCACATAGAAGGGTATAGGAGGAGGAGTCACTCAGCTAAAAAATAAAAATGAAGGGATGGGACAAAGGATCACGGCAGATCAGCTTTTAAACCTGATAAAAAAATGTAAGATTTTAGATCAAAAACTATTATTATTTAGCTTTATTATTATTATTAGTAGTAGTAGTGGTGGTGGTGGTAGTAGCAATAGTAAAATAGTAGTGTTGTTGTTGTTGTTGTTGTTGTTAATAATAATAATATAATTTTTTTAATGATTTCTTAAGGTATTTCATGGGTGTCCAGTTCAGTTTTCTGTGGTATATTATTTTTAGAGCAAAAATGCAAGATTTTATTAATTAAGAAGACGTGTCCCATACAGTTTATAAAGTTTTTGCACATTGGGTTGGAGGCTGAAGTGATTTAAATTGTAGGATAAAAATAAACTAACTATTTAAATTATTATCCAAACTTCTGGGTGGAAAAATGGGCCAGGCCCAAAATGGCAAAATGTGATGCTTTTAACAGTTAACAACAGATCACTGTTTAGACAGTGAGCAACAAACAAACGCACCCTTTACTTGCTAGCAACAAGGAAGTTCACTTATATAATCTTCTTGTACCTAAAGTTTTGGGTTTTACAACATATTTCATTAACTGTTTGAAGCCATCAACACTGAATAAAACAATATTGACTTTTCTTTCTGCAAAAACTGTCCACAATTGTTCCTACATTTAAGAATTGAAATACATCTGTCTATTGTCTATTTGTAAAAGTGCAGTCTAATCCATTAAAAGCTTAATGTTTTATTATTTTTGACCTGGCCAATCTGTGCAGTATATGCAAGATCCAAACACTAATTCTTTCATTTTTGGTTTATGGTGTATATCGAAGGTTTCCTATCCACCTTATCCCTCGTCTATTGCGACATCCAGTGGTTTATGAAAGATAATGCCTTCTACTAATACTCCATTGGTTAATGCATTTGAAGTTGATCTAAAATTATTTAACTTCCTAATTTTAGTTTTTTTCTTTATATCCAAATATTATCACAGTAATCACTACTTTTGAGACTAAATCCTCTTCAGCGTCACATAATCGTGTTCTTGTTATGGTAGTGATTATGTAAATCAGACTGATTTAAAACAGCACCATATTAAACAAACACTTTATCCAAAGTATTGAATGAGACTTCAGAAACATGGCCTCATTAGGTATCGCTGTAAACACAGATCTGGTGTGTGGATTACAAATTGCATAACTGCATGTCTAAGCTATAAAAAAAGAAAAGAATAGGATAGTAATGAAATAAAACCTAAGTCAGCAGCTTTTTTTTTTGTATTATTATTTCTATACTACTAAAATGCTATAAATATAGTCAGCCAGGTGGCACAGGGCAACAATGAAGAGTATTTATAATGCCCCACAGTTTTCTCTTTCATGGCTGCTCACTCATTGTCAGTAATGCAAAATGGACTTTGATAGCTCATTAAACTGTGATTCAAGCATATGAACATAAACTCCATCAAAGGATTAATAAAAACCATCTCGTTCTGGCTATAACACTCACACAGATTAGACTAAACTGTGTAAGTAGACAAGATGACCTTTGGTGATAATATGAGTGCATTCATTTACAAGCAAAACATTCCCAAATACCTTCTAAAAATTTCCAGCATGTTCGGCACAAGTTTTAAGTACAAAAGGCTTCGACCTTTTTTACTCTTTATTGAAATTTACGATTCATGTTTCGAATTTTGATATGCTATAAATTGAGTCGAATATGAGCTTTCTCCCAAAGGCATCAAATTTGCTTAGACCACTGCACTACTACAGTACATTTAGTAGCAACTGACATATAGACCAAGAGGACAAGTCACAGAGAGGTCTATTTATATCTGATTGTTTCTGTTGTGCTGCCAGTAAAGCAGCCATCAGCTCTTCCTGGACAAACACACGTTATCTTTGGGGAAACAGACCATCAACGTTTTGTCTGCTGGGATGAGTGCTTATTGAACCTATAAGCATGTGATCAATACAAAAAGACACGTGACTCCAGAGTATCTTGCTGATACATCAAATGTAGCCTATAGAGACTAAGTGAGCACTGAAATGTGCATACACTAACACATTTTATATCATGACATTGTTCCTACTCCATTGTGCACACATAACCTAACTCAAATGAGTCCCAGTTCTATGCTGATAATGACCATTGAACAGAAAAAGCCATATAAGGCAGAAATCTCTGCACACACTGAGCAGAATTTTTGCAGGATGAGCTGTCCCCATGGACAGAATCCAACAAGCAAAGTGAACAACAAAGCCTGAAGTTACTCTACACTCCACACTTACCCATTGCAGGTCCCTCACAGTCTGACATCATGCACAGAAATGGAAATTTCTCACAAACAGGTTTATTAGTGAGTCTCCTATGCAAGTGCCCGGCAGCAAAAGTACACAGAGAGCACAGTGGACACCATCAGCATTGCTCCTGCCCTCTCCGGCCAGTTGATGACCATGGGATGCTTAAAATGCACTGCCAGCATTGGTGGATCGTCTGCTATTGGCCGATAAATATGTTTACAGCCCTCCTCTTCCTTCTCAGTCCATTTAATCTGACTGGGCCTTTACACCAGGAAGGCACTGTGCCAGAGTATGAGTGCAATTGCTCCTATTTTAATACGCATTAGAGCACTCAGGGTTCTGCACAGATACAACACAACAGAGTGAATAGTGCTGGGGGACTATTTCCCTCCAGAAAAGTATACTGAATATATAGCAAGCATGTCTGAAATTAATGTTTGTGGTATAATTTCAGTTAAAATGTCAATCCCATGTATGCAATATAAAACAGGAAAAGAGATATTTGTGTTTTTTGGAATACAATTGTGAAATCATTATAAAATATTTGAGGAATAATATTTAGAACAATTTAAATGTTTTGATACAATAGAAGTTGAATACCCAGGTGTGTTTATTAGCTTTAACAAAAATGTCCACCAGATGGCGCTGCTATAACACTCCGTCTCTCTCTCTCTCTCTCTCTCTCTCTCTCTCTCTCTCTCTAACCCTTTTACAGCAAAGTTTCTTGTATAAAAAACTGTTATATGTATTTATATAAATGTTTGGTATAAGATCTAAAGGTCTTGTGGTACCAGTGACCCTGTTCTGATCCTGACCTATCTGATTCATCCTGACACCCTACCTCTGGATGGAGATAGAGATCACTTGCTGCTTCTGAGTATGGTTCCAAATCAACAGTTTAAAGATCCATGAAGATACTGTGGAGGGTTAAACTCAAGAATCATGAAGATGGATCTGGTCTGTAATACATTTTAAAAGTTTAAAATCATGCCTTAGGACTACAAATACCATGAACAGTTTGGCATTCAAATGCCCACCAGTGAACAGTTGACAACCTTGACAATGATGCAACTATATTGGACCCAGATGAGAATAGGTTCCTCTCAAGGTTTCTTCCCATTCCATCTCAAGGAATCTCTGTCTAGCTTGCTCATTAGGGATAAAGAAATAGAATTCATACATTTGAAAATTATATTTGTAATCTATTTATTTTTGTCAAGCTGCTTTGGAACAACATCCATTGTTTAAAGTGCTTTACAAATAAAAAGTGATTGATTTGAAGTACCAGATAAAAAAAAAAAAAAGAGATTTACATCCACATTTTTATTATACTTATGGAAATGAAGGAGAATGTAAAATGTTTGTGAATTCAGGTGATCTAGGACCATATATTTTGGTTGATAATATAGAAAGCAAAGTATTTTGAGGGAAAACAGTATTTAAAATAAAAAGTGGTTTAATCTGTGTCTACTCCAGAGTGCTAAAAACGTGTGTATGAGTACATTTATCATAATGGCATAAATGAACAGATATGTCAGGAGACAAGCTTTTCAAGGATATATGAATATGTGTGTGGAGCTTCTATTTTTCATTTCTATTTCACAGCTTTCCTGTAATGATATTGTTATTACTGCAGATTAAAAGAAGACATAAAAAACCCATATGCAATTAAAACAAAATTCTCTCTCAAACAAAAAGAAACTGTCACTGTTCTTTCCACCTTTAATGTCTTGAAAAACATGCTACAACCTAAGCAAAATGTTTACAGAACAAATACAGTAAGCCATTTCAAGATTTTTCAGTATAAATAATGCTACTGAGCATTACAATTTCCCTGCACTTCCAAGTCTGTCTGATGCATGACATTATGTTTGTTTGGGTGTCTAGCAGATTGGTTAAGATCTGACCCCAAGCACTGTGCAAAATGTTTTAAGCTGAAATAAGAAAATGCATAAACATAGTAAACAAATAATGATGATATAAGTATTCAGTCCTGCTCACTGCAGTCTGCTGATATTACGTAGCTTAATCCTTTAAGGCCTCAAGCACATCTGGTAACAATTCTTTTGATACAAAATGCAGACTTGCGCCTGCATTTAATTCTCTGCTTTTTTAAAAAGCTGTTTTATTGATTTAATGATATATGTTACAGTTTTATATTTATTTGCTGTATGGTCCTGTATGCTGTGAATGCCACACTTAAGATCGATTGTGTTGCGGAGTTGTTTGGTCTCTTACAGTCTTCGTTATTTCTGTGGTCATCTCGCTGTGCTTCCCAGGTAGTAAATTAAAAAACCTTTAGGCCTGGTCATCAACTCATAACAGTCTCTGTTCATGTTTACTAATCCCAGGTTGTGGATTGATTACTTTCCTGAGTAATCAATTTAGCTTTGTGAGAGTCTGACACTGAGTGATTTTCAGGCCTCTGTCAATCATGTGAGCTTAGCTTTCTCCCAGGCTCAGCATGAACACCTCAGACTCTCTGGGACCCCTACCTCCATAGTTCACTTTGATCCTGTTTGCAGCATAGTTTACAGAGGACATGCTTTCTCTAAACGCAACCTCTACCACCCTTTCTGTAGTATGTTTAGCTGGGTGGTTTTCACTTAGAGATCACAAAGAATAAAACATTACTATTTTTAAAGCACTGATGTACCGATTTTTACATGATTGGACATAAGATGCTTCATACTACAATAAATAAACATGTTTCACTCCAGCTGAAACGAAGCTGATTGAAGACACATTTAGGACACTTCAACTTCATTTTTAAACTTCCCACAATGAATCATTAATGCATGCGGTGGTAACAGGATTTTAAATCCATGATTGGCATTTAACTGATATCCTTAAAAGCAATTGCCAGCGCTGTTCTAGTGATCAAGGCTAATGAAGTCTTAATAGTGCTAAATTTAACAGCCTCCTCAATGATTCCTTAACTGTTTTATGGTCATTGAGGCAATTTGCTAATTGCATCATAGACTTTAAACTTAGCGCCTGTCAAATTTTGCTGCTAATTGTGGCAATAAGATAGTGGCACACTTTTACGATGCGAGAGCTTAGTTTATCTGCAGACTATACAAAAAAGTCTGGTTTCACACTTTCAGTACAGAAAAACAAACAAAAAACAACTGTACACATTTTTTTAACATGACTTGTAAAGGAACAGTAAAAAAATTATAGCACTCACTCATCATCATCATTGTCTTCTTTTATATATATATATATATATATATATATATATATATATATATATATATATATATATATATATATATATATAAAGCCAGATGTTTTTTTTCCTAATTAATCGTGTTTTTAAAAAAACACAAAAAAATTTATTTGATGTTTTGCTTAATATAAGTATATAAAACCATACTTCAGGCTATTTATGTATAAAAGTGTACTTTAAAAAATGCACATATTGAGTTTAATTTTTTAACATTTTAAAAGCTTATAGTGGCTGCTTGTTAAGGAGTGCATGGAGGATTTCTCCTTGACAGCAAGTTAACAAACGTTAAATTTTTTTTATAAAAAATATAATACAACCTTGTTTTGGCCATTTTTGTTTAAAAATTACACAGACATTTTGTCTAGTTTGTGAAGATATAAGCCTTTAGAATATATAATGAATTTCATTTTGTATAATAACTCAATAATATATGCATAAATTAAATATACAAACAGTAAAAACATGCATTTGTACATAGTAAAGCTAAATAATGTTTAAAAACAGATACATTAACTGTTGTAGTAGACAAATGCTATAAAGAGAGAATGGCAAGCTAAAAAAAATGAATTGGTGTACAAATGCATAATAATTCGATCAAAACCACAACAGTGACTAAAACTGAAATTACTGCTGCTGTTATTTGCTGCTTTTAGATGTAGTGTTTATTTGTTTTAATTGAATCCATCCACCATAGAACACAAGCAGAGCAAAGATGTAGATCAGGTGATCAGGAATGTGTCTGTTCTCAGTCATGTTTACATCACTGACTCCCTCTGTCTCATCCACGTTAACCTTTATATACTTCTTGTTGCCTTCTGCTTTGCTCGTTGTTTGCTTCATAAACTATTCTACATCTGTGGTTTGTAAGAGCAAGAAAATGATACACCAATGGTAGATTGAAAAAGTCACTCAATGACAAGAAATAGGTTGATGGGCTGAAAACGGCACGCAGAGAAGAACTATTGATCCTGTCACCAAATAGATTAAACGAACGTAACGAGCCTGTTTTGAAAATGTAAGAAGTGGAAAGTACAGATATGTGTGTGATGAGTGAAAGTAAAAAATTAATAAATAGTAACAAAATAAATACTGAGGTAAAGTACTGATACCTGAAAAATCTACTTAAGTACAGTAAGGAAGTATTTGTACTTAATTATTTCACATCTCTGATATACAGTACAGACCAAAAGTTTGGACACACCTTCTCATTCAAAGAGTTTTCTTTATTTTTATGACTATGAAAATTGTAGAGTCACACTGAAGGCATCAAGGGCTATTTGACCAAGAAGGAGAGTGATGGGGTGCTGCACCAGATGACCTGGCCTCCACAGTCACCGGACCTGAACCCAATCGAGATGGTTTAGGGGTGAGCTGGACCGCAGAGTGAAGGCAAAAGGGCCAACAAGTGCCAAGCATCTCTCGGGGAACTCCTTCAAGACTGTTGGAAGACCATTTCAGGTGACTACCTCTTGAAGCTCATCAAGAGAATGCCAAGAGCCTAGAATATGACATTTTTCAGTTGTTTTACACTTTTTTGTTATGTATATAATTCCATATATAATTCCACATGTGTTAATTCATAGTTTTGATGCCTTCAGTGTGAATCTACAATTTTCATAGTCATGAAAATAAAGAAAACGCTTTGAATGAGAAGGTGTGTGTGTTTATGATACAATGATACATTGTACATTGATACATTGTTTATGATAGCTTATGATACAATGTAGGTGGATGTATAAGGATAAATGAATAACCTATCTTTTAGCTCAAAGCTTACGTGAGGACATTCACTTTGGATAAGATTTTCAACTAAATGACTAATTGACGACTAAATGACAAAAATCTGATCAGTGCTTTGAAAAAACCCCAAAACAAATAAAAAACACAGTTTCAATATAGTCAACACTAAACCTTTAACCAGTCATTTAACAGATCTTCAAAAACAAAAGGCTTGAAGAGCTTTTTGGCAAGAATGTTCTTTCTGCCCTTCCCCCCATCCCTTCATCTCTGAACCCAAACCCTGCCTGTCCAGCCCTGGGGCAGCAGAATGGCCAGCCAGACGGAAGATGATTTACAGAAACTGTGTGTCAGGCTGTGGCGATGGAATGGAGTCCTGGTGAACATACTGTGATGAATGAGCCTGGGTTGTTTGAAGAGGAGGAGGGGAAAGGAGAAGCAGGAGTTACCTTCAAATGCAAAAAGCTGATCTGTAAGTACACTCTGATGTGTGTTCAGGGGGGCAGCAAGACTCTTGAAACACATTAATCCGTAGGTTTAACATGAAGAAGGCTACCAGAAGAAAGTTCAAACCTCCTGAAGGCATATATCATGAATGCAGCTGTCAGCACATGCTATGACTGTACTCTAAAATTCAAGAATATTTGTGTGAGTGAAAACACTACAGCAGTGAAACTCATCTTGCAAAATAGACTGTGATTATCTAAAATGCTCAAGCAAGTTGTAAAACAGAGAACTCCACTGTTTGCTCTTTAGGAACTATAAGTTCTTTACATTTGGGGGCCCAAGTGCACCTTAAAACAACATTGTCCATAGGCAGTAATGCCCCTTGACGGGTTCTCAAGCTGACAGCACTGGCTTGTTTTTGCCTACATATCATTTCCAGATGGTGGTCAGAAATAAAAAAAATGGATGGAAACAGTTTGAGTGAAACTGGAAACTAAAGAAACAGAATGGAGGGTACTGAGTGGGGTGCAATAACAATCCCATTCACTACCCTATAGCACCCAAATGACGATTTCACCCAGAGGAACAGAAGCCCACTGTGACCCATCAGAAGTTAGAGCAGAAAGAATGATCCTTTTCTGCATTTCTTCTCTTAAAATACAGTTTATTCTATTTACAAACTATTGAATTTCCACAGAAAGAAACAGATTTGTACTCATGCTTACAAAAGCTGATTACAAGATTTGTGTAGAAAATAAGCAGAACAAAGTTAGAACTGCGCAAAACAGTTCACTTGAGCTTTTTATTTTGTGTATTATACTCTTAAGATCATACAAAAAGGAGACCCTGCTCCATGATGAATGCACCATGGTTGTTTGAGGAGGAGGAGGGGGGCAGGGAAAAGGGGGAGGTTCTTAAGAATGAAAACATTGATTTGAGACTTTGTTCTCATGTGGTGGAGAAAATTTGAGAACGAAAATTTTTTCTGCATGCATTTTGAAGCACGTGAGCATAAACCCATTTGGCATTGAGGACCGGGCAGCTAGGGGTCTATATGAAATATAGCTGTCAGAATGTTATGGTTTGGATATGGAAATTTGCATTTCTGAACACCTAAAATGGTTAGAAAGTGCATTTTATACCCCTCTGAGAACCTTTTGGTCACCCAAGTCCAAGTAGATGAAACAATATCTAAAAGCAATAATGCCCCTTGATACAATTCCAAGAAAACAGCACTGACTTGTTTTTCGCCTACATATGACTTCCAGATGGAGACGTGAATAAAAAAAAATCATGGAAAGTGCTCAAGTGAAACCTGAGACTAAAGACACAGAACGGAGAGTAGAGTGGGGTTCATTAACAATCCCATTCACCATCATGCTGGTACCAAGATGAAGGGTTAATCTAGAGTAACAGAAGCCTACTGTGATGAGACAAAAAAGAAAGGAGCCTCTTTCTGCTTTTTCTTGCTTTAAAAAAAATGTATTCCAAGATGTTTTGGATTAAAGTATTTCATTTAATCTGATTGATAATGTTCACATTATAAGTGAACTGAACAATCACGTGAATTTGTGTCTAAAAAGAGCTACGCAACATTAACATGAACCAATAATGTATATTTTGTTTCTAGAGCATTTCAGGAATTTAATTGGAAATTTCTAGATTTATCTTATGGCATTTTCCCATAACATATTCATGAAGCACACAGAAGTTTTAGAATGATTTTTTTTTTTATATATTCTCTATTTATTTTCTAATATTGAATGAAAAAGCTGGAATTAACTGTAATCTGTAAACATTTTTTTTAGAAAAATTCTAAAACCATAGCTTTTGGTGTATTTTTTTGTGCTTCTTTGATACTATTATTCCCCTTTTTCTTCGATTGGTAAAACAGAAGGACAACCTCTGCCCTCCAGTGAGGTCTGATACTACAGATTATTCTGCAGTCCTTCTTTTTCAAATGTGTTGGATAATTGAGGATAATTTCAAGAAACCTTATCAGAGCTCATGAAACCACAGGACAGAGAATGCAGGACAGGGGGGTGGGAGCACTGAGCTCCACATTAGTCCAGGGCAGCAGCATGGAGCAACCCCGCTTATCTGTGCATATCTAAAACAGCACTGCTGAATGGAAAGCCAGATGGCTCACCCATTCTTGTGCTAACGGCAGATTTAC
The DNA here is from genome assembly GCF_014805685.1 of Silurus meridionalis. Classification (NCBI taxonomy): domain Eukaryota; kingdom Metazoa; phylum Chordata; class Actinopteri; order Siluriformes; family Siluridae; genus Silurus; species Silurus meridionalis. Next base: position 10,856,781 of record NC_060891.1, on the reverse strand, counting down.
TTTAATTGTTCTTAATGCGCTTTTGTTTTTCGGGGGGGCTCTCCATGAGAAAGGGCCTCCAAACAAGAAGCATTTACATGTAATAATTAAACCATAATGACCCCGCAAGTGATTAATTAGTATGCACTGGAAAGGTTTTGTGTAAACTTTGCGGGGCACAGTATGCTACGGGGGCTCTCCTTTTACATTACCGGAGGTTGAACAGAACACACAATGCAGAGTGAGTGCTTTTAAAAGGTGAATAATGGAAGAATATCAACAGCTTTCTGATTAAATAACCTGAGAAAAAAAGTTACACAACAAAACAATTTTATTACACAAAAACACATTGAGCAACATATCAAAAGATATAAAAAAAAAAAAAGTCTCTTTCTTAGAAAGAACAACTAAAATCACATCCGCTGGATGAAAATGGACTGTAGTGATCTATGAAGTGATCCTAAACAGCTATTCAATTACAGAACTACAGCTTAGCTGTAATTTCAGTACTTTTTTTTTTGCCCTTTCTCTTGCCTGTTGCAACGCGGTGTTTAAGCATAACAGCATGCAGCGCAACACCACAGAACTGCTGTCTCCATTAACATCAAAGTAAATCTGCGTAAGAGCTTGTATAGAATAGGCTCGGTATCCTTTCATTGGACTGTGCCATACAAACACAACAGTAAAGGGGAAAAACAGAGGGCTGGGTGTTTCTTTTTGTGTAAGGAGAGGTAATTATACCTGAAGGGAAATCCTTTTTAGATGCCTCTTGGCAGCACGCTGCATTGGCAGGCAGATCAAATGGTCTTTTTTAGTGTGATGCTTATAAATACATCTCGTTCATTCACTTCATACTTCTCCCTTCCACCCCCAACCAGCATCTCTCTTTCTGTCTCGCTCTTATCCTCCCCTTTTTAAAATGTAGCTGCCGAGGCTTTGGCCGTCCTCACGTAGACTGTCGAGCTCACATCTGGAACCAGATGACTGAAGCCAGTTCTGAACGAGGCAAGAAGTCGACCTGCAGACAAGTAAAGGCAAAGAACGTATATGCTTAGAAACACACACTTAGTAAAAATTGCTGAGTCAATTGTTTGCTCATAATGAACAGTTTGAGCCATTCAAACACAGAAAAAATGTGCCCTGGGATATCTAATGTATGGAGGCAGTGGCTGTTGAATGACATGCTGAATTAATAAAGCTTTAACATTAAAATTACACTAGTTACTTTCAGAATCATTTCTAACTTAGTCATGCACCATGTTAGTCCAGCCGTAATTGAAAAGCCTGATTTAAAGCAGATGGAACATTTAGTTTGGGTTTTGCACTAATGAGTCACGGTGTAACAGTTAGTTGCTCATCTGGGCAAAAAACTAACCTGTCCATGTCTTTTGACCGTTGAGGCAGAAGCTGGTGCATTGTGGGTGAGAGTTGCATATGTGGGCGGCCTCTTCCGCACTGTGCACAGACAGCATGCATCCTTCATGGTTGTAGGATGGCCAGCAATTATATTCCTTGTTTCCAGATGTACCCATGCCTTTCAGCACAGCATAGTCTAAACAGAAAAGTGGAAATCTATCAACAACAATAAAACCCCCCCAAAAATAAAAAAAAAACATTAACCTGATCGGTGCAAGACATATTCAGTATATAGGGAACACTTTCACAGTTTCAGCATGAGGTGTCAGGGTATTGTGTTACTCAAAGAAATTCCTTTGACCCCATATGAGATGTGGGTATATATGAGAAGTATGTCTGTACTGTATGTAGGTGAGGGACAGTGACGGAGAGAAACACCACCCAAGAAGTTCTGAGTCACTGAGTGAGTGACAAAAATCTGCTTAACAAATTACACAATCATTCAGAACGTGTCAAAATATTTAACGAGAGCTGTTGCGAACTTGTTCAGACATACCATTTTAAAAGTCGGGCAATTGTTTTAATGGCTCATTGCTGTTGAACACTGTCGATGTTTATGATTTATGTATGTCAAAGCTCGGGTTCAGAAGAGAGAGACAGTGTGTGTGTGTGTGTGTGTGTGTGTGTGTGTGTGTGTGTGTGTGTGTGTGTGTGTGTGTGAGAGAGACAGAGAGAGAGAGAAAAAGAGAAGCCTGATGTCCTGGAGGGGACATCACAATTTCCCCAGTGCTTGAAGACAGATTGAGTTACATGCTTTCTTTTTTATGACAGTCTGCACATCTGGATGAAGGTGCGTCCTGAGTTATGTTTTTGACATTAAAATGAACGCACATCATAGTCTGTGTTGCTTTCACAGTCTCCTACAGTACATGCATGTTCAACAAGTGTTTTTCGGGGAAACCCAAGTAATTTTTGTATGTATTAATTTTCACTGCAAAAAGTCTGCAAAAATCATCAAGAAGCATATTTAGATTTAAATAAAACCGTAAAGAGAGTTTAACCTCATTTGTGTGAGGTAAATGAGAACTGTGTTTTAAATTCTAGCTGCAAGAAACTGCATGAGCCAGCATGTTTGGGACATGTAGAACAATGGATTCAAAATATGTATAATGAATAGGACAGCATTTAATACAGACTTACCTTTGATTAGAGATGAAGGCATGTTTTGGAGATGCAGCCCAGATTTATACACTTCCAAGACTTCTTCAAAGGCCTCTAATGTTTTGTTAACAGTGTGTTTTAGATCCGCTGTGGCAAAAAAAACAGAAAGTGATGTGTTATCCACCAATAAAGACATCTTGTTATGATGACTGAAACCAGACACTAAGGAAGACTGCTCACCTGTTGTGTTCATTATTTGATCCACCAGATGTTTTAGTTCGGTTGGAGCCTGATGAGGCAGCAGATAGATGAAGAAATATCTGAAAACACACAGCAAAGACCAATCTGAATAAGCAGTCAGCCATAAAGCATATTAATGTACACAGTAATAAGCTATCCAAACGATACACTTTACATGATGCCCAATAACATTGCAGAAAAACAAGCAAACTGTGTTGAAAGAGTGTCAGCTATAAAACTCACAGACACACCAAAGCTTATAAAGTGCACTCAGGATCATCCAACAATGACTGTAAACATGGAATGTGATCCACACTCACCTGTAAGCGTTATAGAGATTCTTCATCTCATTGAGACCTTGGCACACGCCGCTACCCGTGCATGGGAAGGTAAAGTTGCGCAGTGGAAACTGTAGCACACAATCTGAACTTGTCCTGCATTCTGTCTCTGCTACAATGGCATCATCCAGATCGGTCAGCTTGAGCTCACCAGACACCATGACGAACTGACGAGGCTGGAAGTCCAGCAAGGCCACAGAGCCCAGCGGTGAAAGAGAAAGGTAGTGGAGAAGCCTGACCAAGCCGAGACACACCTGCATTGTGGAGAGATCATGGGTGTATAAGGATTTGAACCAATCACAAATCAGACAGTATAACCAGCATTAAAGTTATAGTGTGCAGACATCTGTTTTACCCACAATGTTAAATATGATATGGCGAATCAAAAAAAGTAAAGTATGCACAGCAAGATAATCACAGTACTGCAATGGATAACTTGGGACACAGTTATGTACTTCTGTAATCATAACCATGTCCGGGAGCTAATGTTCAGCTACATGAGCCACATGATTATTTGATAAGCCTGTAGGGAATGACAAGTGTATTATTATGTCAGTCTTTTGTAGATGATCACAATGGAGGAACTGAACACTATAATAACAGCGATGGACTCTGGATAGTACAATCGGTTCAGTATATTCACTACCCTCCAGGTAAAACCATTCCTCCTAAAAAACCTATTAAAATAACCAAAGAGTGCCGACACTCTGCACCTGCCTATGGTGATCCAAGTACTTCAATAAACCACTTCTTCTTTGCCAGAGCTGGGTATCAGGTCCTCTGAGTGCACCTCAAACAGACAGATACCGCTCAGTTTCACAGCTCGGCAAGATATTTGAGATGGACATCTGTCCCTCAGAGTATTTGATCAGGCTCAGATGGTTTAGAGATAGGGCTACAGTTAAACCAGAGGATTTTCATCCACCCCCTGCCCCAGGTATGCCCTGTGGGGGGCTGTGGGTGGGAAACTTCTGATTAACACTCCACAGGAGGTACGGGGGAGGTGGTCAAGTCGAGGATTTTACCCGAAATCGCTCTTCCCAGGGGCTCTGTAGGAGTTGAATCATCTGCACTGGGGTTCCCTGCTCCAGCACTGCTATGATGCCACCCACCAGGGCACTGTCCTGGCACTGACCTTTCAGCTGTAAGAATAAGACAATTATTTAGAACCACAGGGTGTTTTTTTAATTGTACAACTGACATTAAAAGCACACAAGCCTCACAAAGGAAACTCTCTAAAGTGAGAGATTTCTAAAATAAACAGTTTTATTTTTTATGAAATGTGCAATGGATAACTAGTAGCAGAACACTGACTGGTGATACAGTGAAAATTGCAAGTTGCTATTTTCCTATCTGACATTGTTTGAAAGACAGTAATGGTAATTGACAGTGCAAAATCTGTTTTTAATACGTTTTCTGCCAAACCAACTTTGCACGCTGCCATGAGACAATAATCCATGTCTGGTTCTATTATAAGTCACCACACAAAAACGATGTTTTATTCCAGAACAATTTTCCACAGCAGCGATTACCATGTTTCATTTATATGTGAATAATACATCATGCATCAACCATTTCTAATAGCACTTAATGCGGTACAACATCCAAGAGCCAGCTCAAGTCCTGTTCTCACTTCCATTTTAACAACTACAAATAAGCATTTCTTCCCCAGTCCTTGTATTTGTTTTTCTTGCACTTTTTGTCATATGACAAATAAATCAACTTGATCTCACCATGTTATTAAAAAGCTGTAACTACACTTACATCGATAAACGTAAAATAAAAATTCATCTCTTTACCGACAATATATTATTATACTTTTTTTTTCTAAATAGCAACACATGGCTTATCTGTTTATTTTTATCTTTACATTATGAAGATCAGCTCTCACACAGACCAGTGAATTAACTGTTAGAATAAGAGAACAGAAATCAGCAACTTCTGACCAACCTGATTTACACAACATTGTGGTATTAAATAGACTCTAACAGTGTATTGTGTTGTATTATAACTGGTTAGTATTTATCATGATGTAATAATGATATTCTCCCTAATCAGCAAATGGTCAAAGTAATCTATCAGTAACAGTTTCATATCTCTGTTTGTAAATCATTACCTTCACAATATTCGGATGTTGCAGTCTCTGCAGCAAGATGATCTCTTTTCTGATTTTGGAGGACACCAGGTCCTGGCATCCCTGAGGATCCCTGAAATCGTCCAAGCAGGATCTCATGTCTGTCCCCTGATAGTTCACGGTTTTCAACGCCACTTCTGAACCCTGCTGTAAAACGACTTTCGACACCGTTTTGGTGTAACCAGCGCCAAGAAACTCCACCACCGTCAGTCCGCTCAGATCACTACATCCAATGTCCAATCTCAAAGCGTCTGAGTTAGAAAAATCCGACTGGATTTCTGACGATCGATCAGTGAAGTTGTAAAGTGGAGCGATCTCCTGCTGCCTCTCTCTGATCTGCTGAAGCAATGCACGGCGCAGCAGACTGAAATCTGTGTTTAAAACAGGATCCCCAAAATCTTCTCTGAGACCAAAGTGCCATTTCTTCATAACGATCGTTAAGCAAACAATCGTCAAAGCGAGACAGAAAAGGGCGAAATACTGCATTCTCGTTGAAGACATGACCAGGGCTTAGTTAGTATTCGCGCTAGATAGTCACTGGTAAGATCCCAATTCAGTAGGTTCATGCTTCTCCGGCTGCAAGCTGCGTGTTTACTGGGATCTGATCATGTGTCCCCTCATTGTAGCACCAGATTAGGGAAACGCCCAATGGGCGTGTCCTTGTTTGTTCGCCCCTCCCATGGCCAAGATATCTGCTGGTACAAGAACTGCGCGCGTGCCCACAATGACACTGTTTATTTCCATTTTACTCACTCATTAACACCCTGCATCCCCTTATACACTCATGTAAGGTGTAAACAGTTTTATCGTTATTCATCTTTGAACACAAATATAATCCTTCTACTTCATGCAAGATTCAAAGTTACATTCTTTTGCTATGTTTTTTATTTGCACGTTATGTGAATTTGATTTTTTTTCTAAATTTTCGAAATTGGTTGCCTTGGATGAAGGCTGAAGAAGGCTACAGATGCATGCCTGAAATAATCCTTAAAAAATGTCAAACATATATAGTTTAAATGTGTAACATTTACATAGAAATTATTTAATGCTGAAGACAGAAGTGTAAACATTTGAAATTCTGAAAATTGCATACAAAATAACAGTTTGTGGCTGTTACATGACTACAAAAAATGCATATAATATTTTGGTTGTTTGATTTAATTTACTTACATAAACATTTTCCAAAAGATTTATACACACATACATAGATAGATTGTGTGTTCAGGAGACCAAGTGGAAAGGGAGTAAGACCAGGAACATTGGAGGTGGGTTTAAACTGTTCTATCATGGTGTGGATGGAAAGAGAAATGGTGTAGGGGTGATTCTGAAGGAAGAGTACAGTAAGAGTGTAGTGGAGGTAAAGAGAGTTTTTTTTATAAAGAGTGATGAACGTGAAGCTGGAAGTTGAAGGCGGGATAATTAATTTTATCAGTGCTTATGTTTCACAAGTGTGATGGAGGAGATGAAAATTAGATGAGTTAGATGAAGTGGTGGAGAAAGTACCTAGGAATGAAAGATTGTTAATTGGGGCAGATTTCTATGACCATCTAGGTGAGAACAGAGGTGATGAGGAGGTGATGGGTAGGTATGGCTTCAAGGAGTGGGCTGTGGAAGGGCAGATGGTGGTAGATTTTGCTGAAAATGATCAAAATGGTAGTGGTGAACACTTATTTGAAGAAGAAGGAGGATCATAGGGTGACGTATAAGACTGGAGGAAGGTGCACACAGGTAGACTATATTTTATGCAGGAGATGCTACCTTAAAGATATTGGGGACTGTAAATTGTTTGCAGGGTACAGTGTAGCAAGACAGCATTGGATGGTGGTCTGTAGGATGGTTTTGGAGGTGAAGAAGAAGAGGAGGAGAAAAAAAAGAATAATATGGTGGAAACTGAAGGAGGAAGACTGTTCTGTGAGATTCAGAGAAAAGGTCAGACGGGCTCGGTGGTGGTGAAGAGGTGCTGGATGATTGGGCAACTAATGCAGAAGTGATAAGCGAGACTGGTAGTACGGTACTTGGTGTGACATCTGGAAAGAGAAAGGGGGACAAAGAAACATGGTAGTGGAATGCGGAAATCATGAGGAAAAGAGGTTGGCGAAACAGGATTGGGATCGACAGAGAGATGAGAAAAGTAGGCAGAAGTACAAGGAGATGTGGCAGCAGGTGAAGAGGGATGTGGCAAAGCCAAGAAAAAGGCATATGAGGAGCTGTATGAGAAGTTTGACACTAAGGAAGGAGAAAAGGATTTATACCGATTGGCCAAACAGAGGACCGAGCTGGGAAGGATGTGATGCAAGTTAGAGCATGTGTTGACTAGTGAGGAGAGTGTGTTGAGAAGATGAAAGGAGTATTTTGAGCAGCTGATGAATAAGGAAAATGAAAGAGAGAGAGAAGGGTGGAAAATGTAGAGATGGTTAAGCAGGAAGTGGGTAGGATTAGTAAGAAAGAAGTGAGAGCGGCGATTATTCGGATGGAGTGAAAAGTCGGTTGGACCAGTTGACATACGGGTAGAGGCATGGCGATTTTTAGATGAGATGGCAGTAAAGTTTTTTAACAAGATTGGTTCTGGAAGGTAAAAGGATCCCTGAAGAATGGAGAAGTCAAGTCAAGTCAAGTCAAGTTTATTTCTATAACGCTTTTCACAACAGACATTGTCTCAAAGCAGCTTTACAGAAATCAACAGTTAAGGTATGTGGTGTGCATTTATCCCTGATGAGCCGTGGTGACTGTGGCAAGGAAAAACTCCCTTAGATGTCATGAGGAAGAAACTTTGAGAGGAACCAGACTAAAAAGGGGAACCCATCCTCATTTGGTGACATCAAGAGTGTGATCATAAATCTTTAAACAATACAGAACACTGGAGAGTGAGAACTAACATGAGTACTGGAGTGTAAGATTATGAGTAATGTTCTTTCTACAGTCTTATACAGTCATTGTGGTTATAAAACTAGGAGCTACTGAGCAACTCATAAGATAGCTCAACAGTTGCGATCAGAAGGAGTGTGCTGGTACTGTGATATTATGATGTTTGATATTGTTGGATATATGGATACATATAGATGATATGAGATTTGTGGTGAAAGTAGGGAGCAGGTTGAGAAGAGCCTGGAAAGCTGGAGGTACGCAATGGAGAGAAGTAGGAGTGAGACAGAGTACATGTGTGTGAATGAGAGGGAGGGCAGTGGAGTGGTGCGGTTGCAGGGAGAAGAGGTGGAGAAGGTGGAGTGGTTTAAGTACCTGAGGTCAACAGTGCAAAGTAATGGAGAGTGTGTTAGAGAAGTAAAGAAAAGAGTGCAGGCAGGGTGAAGTGGGTGGAGAAGGGTGATAGCAGGAGTGATTTGTGATAGAAGAGTATCTGCAAGAGTGAAAGGGAAAGTTTATAGGACTGTGGTGAGACTTGCGATGTTGTATGGTTTAGAGATAGTGGCATTGAGTAAAGACAGGAGGTGGAGCTGGAGGTAGCAGAGCTGAAGATGCTGAGATTTTCATTGGAAGTGACGACGATGGACAGGATTAGAAATGAGTTCATTAAAGGGGCAGCACATTTAGGACGTTTTGGAGACAAAGTGATGGAAGCCCGATTGAGATAGTTTGGATATGTACAAAGCAGGGACATAGGGTATATCGGTAGAAGAATGCTGAGGATGGAGCTGCCAGGAATGAGGAAAAGAGGACGGTCAAGGAGGAGGTTTATGGATGTGGTGAGGGAAGACATGCAGGTAGCTGCTTTGAAAGAGGCAGATGTAGTATGGAGGCAACCGCTGTGGCAACCCCTAACGGCAGCAGCCAAATAAAGAAGAAGAAGAAGAATATATAAAGAATATATATAAAGAATATATATATATATATATATATATATATATATATATATATATATATATATATATATATATATATATATATATATATATAACAAAATTTTAAACGCAACACTTTTGTTTTTGCCCATTTTTCATGAGCTGAACTCAAAGATCTAAGACTTTTTCTATGTACACAAAAGGCCTATTTCTGTCAAATATTGTTATCTAATATCTAAATCTGTGTTAGTGAGCACTTCTTTGCCGAGATAATCCATCCATCTCACAGGTGTGGCATATCAAGATGCTGATTAGAAAGCATGATTATTGCACAGGTGTGCCTTAGGCTGGCCACAATAAAAGGCTACTTTAAAATGTGCAGTTTTACAGTATTGGGGGTCCGGGGGGTGGCTTACGCAGTGCAACACATCTCCTTCGCATTGAGGTGATCAGGTTGTTGATTGTGGGATGTGGAATGTTGGTCCACTCCTCTTCAATGAATATGCTAAGTTGCTGGAAATTGGCAGGAACTGGAACACGTTGACATATACGCCAAACAAGAGCATCCCAAACATGCTCAATGGGTGACATGTCCGGTGAGTATACTGGCCATGCAAGAACTGGGATGTTTTTAACTTCCAGGAACTGTGTACAGATTCTTGCAACATGGGACGTTTTGAGCGAATATTATAATCATATATGCTTTTCAAGAAGATATTTTTTCTCAATTAATTTATTGAAGATCTAACATCTAAATTCTCTTTTTTAAATCTGAGCATGTTTTACACATTTTGACATTGAAATGTAATTGCAAAACATTTTCAATGTTAACATACAAAAAATACAATATATGTTTCTGGTCAACCACACAAACACGTTTTACGAGTCTGCTAGCTTTTGGCCACCAATTAAACAGGAAAGTTCAGTTAATTGCATGAGGTTAGATAAAGCCTATACATATACAGTATTTAATGGTATTGCTACCTCGATTTAGCCACAAAGCAAGCTTTTACACATTGTAAGTGCAGTGAGTACAGTAGAACACATATCACTCAATAAACAGACTCTTTAAGCCTTTTTTCTTTAACAGTGAACTAGGACATGAATATTGAATGGCCAAAGTCACCTTTGTTGCATTCATCTAACATTCACCATTGTTTATCCTGGATGATGATTGGCTGACAGATAGAACTGTATAAACCATTTTTTTATGAGTTAAGAATTATGAATCTATATTGTGATTTTTTCCCCAATATATATTTCAGCAAATATTTGAACAAAATAAAAAAACGACACCTGAAGAACTTCTTTTAATGATAAAACATAGTATGCAAGTATTTCATTTTTGAACAAAACAATAGAAATGGTAGTTAAATCCATATGAGGTTACACTTTATATATTCATAAGATGATCTAAATTAGCATGAAGGACAACTTTACACTCCAATATACTATCATTAGCAAACATGTCATTACTTGTCTGTAACTCATCTCAAATAAGAATAAGTCTCCTGGGCTACAGTGTATTTTAAGTACATCAGTGTGTTAAGCACAAACATGAACTCATAATAGACAAATTCATTAGTAGAGCAAAAAAGCTTGTGAGTGACAACTTACTATTAGACCATTTTTCTTGGTTTTACAAGTACTTGATGATGTCATTAATATCCACTTTCCAGAGACTCAAAAATCAGGTGGCTTTGTTCCTTTTGTCCTGCAGTTAACAGCAAGCAGTCAAGCTAAATTTTCCGTTCTGACGCTGGGGACCTGGATCAGCTAAAATTACAAAATTAATAAAAGACGCTGTGGTTTCGCAGTCACTGTTTTATATTAATGCTGTGCTTGGAGGTAAAATAAAGTAAATCAGTTAGTTTTGAAAAATGTGAGCATGAACAGACTTTGTGCTATTTTCTGGGAACAGGGTGAACATTTTTGTCAGAAGCAGCATTAATGCCTGTAGCGAGCACTTCAGAATCACTGACCATTGATATCCACTGGCTATTTATATTCTGTACATTTGTCCACACACAAAGAAAGCTGAAAAAAGGTCTTATACCCGCCCTTTAATCAAACGGCTGAAAAACATTTCCCTCTTTGCACTTTCTAATAACAGTTTATGCCTAAAATTCAGCTTTCTGAGTCAGCTTCCAGACAATATTCACACAATGACATTGTAACCATGGGCTTTTGGGCTTGGGTTAGTTGCTGTATTGCTTGGGTCTACATCCAGATATCTGTGTTTTATTTAAACAATGTTTATTGTTAAAAGCATTACACAAATTAAACCTTTAATACCAATTACATTTCTGTACTCTCTAAAACAATTATAATCTAGAATCTCTTTTTTGTCTAATTTGTTTGTTACAAAGTCTGATGTATCAGCTTAAACGTTCATAATTAATTCCATAGGTGATCCCTATTCAGCTTGCGCAATACTGACATGACAGCCAGCCAACTTAGTTTCGATAAGAATATTAATAAATCTAGTGTAAGCCCAATGATGCTTTTCTCAGAGTGTGTTATGGTGCATTGTGCTATGGAGCGCTTGCCTCTGCCTGTTTGTAGCTGTTGTGTTATAGCAGAGATCTAGCTTGTGTAAGAGAAATGGCAATTGACCAAATAGGAAAGAAATGGGGGTAAATGTAAAAAGTAGAAAAAATTAAGTTCTGATACTTTTTTGTAAAACATCATTATCCACACTATCCCTTGATCATGATAATGACAAAATGCAAATATCATTCTAGTTTCTGGAACATGTCATTCTGTTGTCATAGACTCACTGGTGGAAAGACTCATTTGCATCCAGTGCAATTCATTAATTTCCACCTGATGCACCATTGGGGTACAACACATTGAACTCAAGGCCGCAGTGGGCATTTGCCCAACCAATCAAAGTTTGATTTTAATATTTTAGCCAAAGGGAAAAAAACTGAAAATCTTAGCATGATTTCTAACTTCTAAATGTCAGAGCCATGCCCCAGGAGCAGAATAGTTTTCCACCATTTGCCTTACACTACTTTCAGTTCGACATATTTACAAGGTTAAGCTTCATACTGGCTTTTTTTAAGTTTTGTCACTTTTCTGTTTCTGACTGTTGTGTAGCAGCTAACGGACTACACTTTATTACACTTTATTACACTGACATTACAACTTGAGGTGTGTATGGGTTTTTTAAACTTATATGAAACCTAGTGATGCATGTGTCTGTAGTGATTCTGCTGTGAACACATCAGAGGCTATGGCTAAATTATAATTTACCCCCCACAAGCTTTGCCTCAGTCTTTAGCATCATATGAGAGGTCCTTCTCCACACTGTCAAGAATTCAGATGTACACCATGTTACATAAAAGAAAGAGGAATTTAGTGATTTTGGCCCATTAGAAATCTTTAACAAATACTTTAGACATGGATGAATTTGCAAGGATTTTTGCATTAATATAATTCTAATGCTGTAGATGGATCGACAGAACATAAGCTCGACAGAAAAAAATGGTATATAACTGATAAACACTACAAATAAAGTTTTCAGGTAGCTGTTGGTTATAAAGTAATAAAGTGAGAAAAAAAGATACATTTTATTTTTTTTTTTTTAAAGGTGGCAAAATAAGAAAGGTGTTCTGATACTGTCTTTGTTTAAGTAATGAATTAAGAAAAAGATTTTGTGCTGTCACACTGTCCTCATACATATCCTGCACCACCCGCACATACTTCTCTGACACACCTGACTTCCTCATACAATACCACAACTCCCTGTCGTACGCTTTCTCTAAATCCACAAACACACAATGCAATTTCTTTTGACCTTCTCAGTACTTCTCTATCAACATCCTCAAAGCAACATCCCGTATTGCATCTGTGGTGCTCTTCCTCGGCATGAAACCATACTGTTGCTCACAGATGGTCATCTCTTCTCTCAGCCTGGCTTCCACTACTCTTTCTTATAACTTCATGGTGTGACTGATCAACTTTATTCCTCTGTAGTTACTGCAGGTCTGCACATCTCCCTTATTCTTAAAGATCGGTACCAGCACACTCCTTCTCCATTCCTTAGGCATCCTCTCACCTTCCAAAATCTACTGTCATCTCTCTTAAACATCTCCATGAAACTGGTATGTCACTCGATCCAACCATCTTTCCACTCTTCATCCTCTTAATTGCTGCTCTCACTTTCTCCTTACTAATCCTATCCACTTCCTGCTTCACCAACTCCACATTATCCAACCTTCCCTCTCACATTTTTCTCATTCATCAGCATCTCAAAATACTCCCTCCATCTTCTCAACACACTCTTCCCACTAGTCAACACATTTCCATCTGCATCCTTTATTGCTCTAACCTGCAGCACATCCTTTCCAGCTCTGTCCCTCTGCCTGGCCAATCAATACAAATCTTTATCTCCTTCCTTATGTCCAACTTCTCATACAGCTCCTCATATGCCTTTTTCTTACCTTTCGCCACATCCCTCTTTACCTGCTGCCTTATATGTCACCCTATGTTCCTCCTTCTCCTTAAAATAAGTATTTACCACTGCTGTTTTCATCCGTTTAACAAAATCTACAACCATCTGCCCTTCCACATTCCTCCCCTGAAAGCCATAAAATTCTCATCACCTCCTTATTACCGCTGTTCCTTTCACCAACATGCCCATTAAAATCTGCCCCAATTGTTCATTTCTAGGTACATTCTCCAGGTACTTCTAACTCAATCCAGACTTTTTTATTCTCCTCCTTCTCATAGCCCAATTGCAGAGCACTTTACCTTTAACTTCCAGCATCATGTTTATCATCCTATCAGAAACTCTCTTCACCCCCACTACCTGGTTACTGTACTCTTCCTTCAGGATCATCTCTACACCATTTCTCTTTTCATCCACACCATGATAAAATAGTTTAAACCCACCTCCTCCACTTGTGCCAACCCTCTCCTCCCCTCTCCTACACTTCTGTTTTCCCTGCCATCTCTGCAGACGTTTTCCTGCTTTCCTTCTCCTCTTTTGGCCAACAGTAGTCCAAATTCCACCGGTACCCTGTTGGCTAACAATACTTGTGGCGATCGTTGGTAAACCAAGCCTTGACTGATCTAGTATGAAATTTTGATTTGTGACCCGCATATTTTGATTTGTGACCCGCATATTTTATACCGATTGGCCAGACAGAGGGACCGAGCTGGGAAGGATGTACTGCAAGTTAGAGCAGAAAAGGATGGAGAGGGAAATGTGTTGACTAGTGAGGAGAGTGTGTTGAGAAGGTGGAGGGAGTATTTTGAGCAGCTGATGAATGAGGAAAATCAGAGAGAGAGAAGGTTGGATGATGTGGAGTTGGTGAAGCAGGAAGTGGATAGGATTAGTAAGGAGGAAGTGAGAGCAGCGATTAAGAGGATGAAGAGTGGAAAGTCGGTTGGACCAGATGACATACCGGTAGAATCGTGGAGATGTTTAGGAGAGATGGCAGTGGAGTTTTTGACCAGATTGTTTAACAGGATTTTGGAAGGTGAGAAGATGCCTGAGGAATGGAGAAGAAGTGTGCTGGTACCGATCTTTAAGCATAAAGGAGATGTGCAGTGTTGCAGTAACTACAGGGGAATTAAATTGATCAGTCACACCATGAAGTTATGGGGAAGAGTAGTGGAAGCCAGGCTGAGAGAAGAGGTGACCATCTGTGAGCAACAGTATGGGTTCATGCCGAGGAAGAGCACCACAGATGCCTTATTTGCTTTGAGAATGTTGATGGAGAAGTATAGAAAAGGACAGAAGGAAATGCATTGTGTATTTGTGGATTTAGAGAAGGTGTACGACAGGGTGCCAAGAGAGGAGTTGTGGTATTGTATGAGGAAGTCAGGTGTGTCAGAGAAGTATGTAAGGGTGGTGCAGGACATGTATGAGGACAGTGTGACGGCAGTGAAGTGTGCAGTAGGAATGACAGACTGGTTCAGGGTAAAGGTTGGGCTGCATCAAGGATCGGACCTGAGCCCTTTCCTGTTTGCAGTGGTGATAGACAGGTTGACGGACGAGGTCAGACAGGAGTCTCCCTGGACTATGATGTTTGCGGATGATATTGTGATTTGTTGTGAGAGTAGGGAGCAGGTTGAGAAGAGCCTGAAGAGGTGGAGATATGCGCTGGAAAGAAGGGAATGAAACTCAGTAGGAGTAAGACAGAGTACATGTGTGCGAATGAGAGGGAGGGCAGTGGAGTGGTGCGGTTGCAGGGAGAAGAGCTGGAGAAGGTGGAGGAATTCAGGTACCTGGGGTCAACAGTGCAAAGTAATGGAGAGTGTGTTAGAGAAGTGAAGAAAAGAGTGCAGGCAGGGTGAAGTGGGTGGAGAAGAGTGACAGGAGTGATTTGTGATAGTAGGGTATCTGCAAAAATGAAAGGGAAAGTTTATAGGTCTGTGGTGAGACCTGCGATGTTGTATGGTTTAGAGACAGTGGCATTGAGTAAAAGACAGGAGGTGGAGCTGGAGGTAGCAGAGCTGAAGATGTTGAGGTTTTCTTTGGGAGTCACGAGGATGGATAAGATTAGAAATGAGTTTATTAAAGGCACAGAGCATGTAGGATGTTTAGGTGACAAGGTGAGGGAGGTGAGATTGAGATGGTTTGGACATGTGCAGAGGAGGGACATGAATTATATTGGTAGAAGAATGCTGAGGATGGAGCCACCAGGTAGGAGAAAAAGAGGAAGGCCAAGGAGGAGGTTCATGGATGTGGTGAGGGAAGACATGCAGGTAGTTGGTGTAAAAGAAGCAGATGTAGAGGACAGGGTGGTATGGAGACGGATGATCCGCTGTGGCGACCCCTAATGGGAGCAGCCGAAAGAAGAAGAAGAAGATATTTGATTTGGCACATGTTTTACGCTGGATGCCCTTCCTAATGCAACCCTCCCCATTTATCTGGTTATCGGACCGGCACTAAGAGTGCACTGGCTTGTGCAACCTTAATGTCTGGGTTAGAGGCTATTAACAGTTGATGGTCCAAATAATCTTTTTTGAGATGGGTGTGCTACATTACTACATAGAAGTATGTTATGTGTTTGCGTGTCAATGTTAATTACTATTTATATAAATTAATACCAACAATTTGTAAACAATAAGACAACACATTACACTTTACATTTAGTCTTATATGACTGTTTACCTGAGCCAGTATTTCAGACATCAAACTCTAGTCTTATTTCTTATTGAGATGCAATGGGGCTTTAAATAAACCCTTTTGTTATATGCTGGAAAAAAGATGTCAGTGGAAATTACTATGGGTAGCAGTTCAGAAACACCCTTGATTCTGTGCAGACAGATCTAAATGGATTCCGGCAGCAAGCTGCCGCAGGGCTGGAGATATGTTACATAATAGAAAAGAGCCCTGATTAATTTGCACTCAGGCAGCTGATGGCTTAAGTACCATAGTGTAGAATAAGGATGAAGTACTGTACAATAAGAAGTTTCACTTTTAGGGTAACCATGATGACAATCTTTAATGAATAGAAACATGAATGTCTTTACATTAATGAAAGCCCTACTCTTAGTCTATTACAACAATGTACTAAATTAAAATGTATTTATTGTGTTAGGGTCGTATTCTGACTGCTGTATGCTGTTAATGCAAAATGTATTGCAGAAAAGCTCTAAGCTGTAAGCTTTAAAAAAAAAACCTTAACGAGCACCACCTATACAACCACCCGTTCATGAAATATTACAACCCATCAATTGTGTTGCAGCAACTCAATGTATTATGTTATGGAGCTACAGGTCAATTACCTCAGTTAGAGCTCATGTCAATCAGTGTTAAGATCAGAATATGGGAAAATAGGACCTTAGAGACTTTTACTCTGACATTATTTGCGTGTACCAGATGGGCTGAATTGAGTATTATAGAAACTGCTGCTCTCCTGGGATTGTCGGTAGAATGGTCTCTAGAGTTAACACAGAATGGTGCAGCTGTTCTGCAGGCAGAAATCAGGCAGAATCACCAGACTCATTTGGGCTGACAGGAAGTTAATTGAAATAACAGCTCTTTACAGCCATTGTGAGCAGAAACCATCTCAGAATGCACAACACGTCAAACTATCAGGTGACTGGCAAACAACAGCCGAAGACCACATCAGGTTCTATCATTGCCAGTGCAGAAACGGAATCTGAGATGACAGTTGACTCAGGCTAACTGAATCTGGATAGATAAAGCATTGTCTGTTGAAAATAGTTTAGTCAGAATTTGGCATGAATCCTTAGACCCAACCTGGCTGAGAGTTGAGAGTGATGGTGGTAGTGTAATGATGGGGGAAATAATTTTCTCTGGCACATATTTGACATCAACATGGACAAGAACCTCAAAGGCATGTTTCCAAAAACCTTGTGGAAACAATGAAATGAAGGCAAGGGAATCCTGCCCAGCATTAGTATTGTATTACTCTTAAAAATTTATATTCTATAACTGATAACTTGATGTGGGTGTTGAGCTACACCCAAAAGAATTATACACCCACCATGTACTTCTCAACAATTTGTAGTATTACAATGCAAAATTTAAATTACCTTTAGTTGGGATTATATATATCTAAACTAAAATTGCCATTATATTTTTACAAAATATTGCATATCAAAGTGAATGAAAAGAATACAACTATCTACATTATGTACAAATAGAAAATTATTCACCTCTGTTATAAAGCCCTTAAAATGTGTACAGTCAAAATGTGTCACATAATCTGAGTATAGCTGCACCTGTTTTTGAGCAACAAAATTTTATAAAAATCTCAACATCCTGTAGAGCATCATTGTTAAAAAAAAGGAAAATGCTATTGCACTGTCTTGACTCTGTTTTGTGGAAGCTGTCTGTGGGTGGGCATTAGTCAGCGAAGCAAAAGGTTAAGGGCAATGCTGTAGGAGCTGGAAAGATGGACAGCTCAGATGGAAGAAGCTGACATAACTATAGAGTGTGAACTCAACAAAGCTGCGTTTTATGCAAGAGTGTTGAGTCAAATGAGGTCCAGTTTGCAATTTGCACTTCTCTTACCTGATGACTACAAAAGTACACTATTTTGGCCTGCATTTGGTGGAAACCATACAGTTCTTTACACCTTAAATACATAATCAGAGTGAAGCATCATATTGTACAGTATTTCACTGGAAAATTGGTCAGGGATTAAATCAATACAATAAAAAGACATTCCTTGTAGAAAACCCTTTTTCAGTCTCTAAGGTGTGTAAGACCCGAGAGGAGTTTACCTAACAAACAGACAATGACTAAAAGCATAATGTCCAAACTACACTGGAGTGGTTCTTATAAAAGCAACTGAATGTGTCAGAAGCACCCAAACTTTTTTTTTTTCTTGAAAAAATGCTGATAAATTATATTTATTAAAATGTCCTATCCAATCTGACAGAGCTTGAGAAATTTTGAGCAAAAATAAATCCAGTCAAGTTAAGTCAAAAAGCTTTTACTGTCATTTCAACCATAGAGACTAAAGTGAAATGATGTATATAGTGAAATGAGAACCCAGGTTTCTCCAGAACCCTGGTGCAACATAAAACCGCATAGTGCTACATCACACAACATAGAGGTACATAACAGAACACAGAGCTAAGAATTAAAGTAAGTTGTCCTAACCACATAAAGTGCATCGTGTACAACCAAGTGCAAACAGTGCAAGACACAAGACAGTGTAGGACAGATACACAAAACACAAAATAGCGCCGACCAGTAAACCTACTGTATAATGTGAGAACTGTAAACAATGTACAGTGTAATTGTAAATATTAACACAAAATGTAAACACTAAATGTTGTGCAATACAGCAACAGCAGCGATCAAGTAGATGTGCAAAAAACCATGTAAACAGTTATATAGTTATAATAAAATAATATTATAAAATTGGTGGTGCTGAAGACATGGATATGTATGTATGAAATGAGTATTGAGTGTGTTTTTGAGTTCAGATTGTAGCAGCTCAGTAACACACAGTTAAGTGAGTGTGTGTGTGAGTTTTGGACAGTTCAGATATGTGTGTCTGTTGTACAGTCTGGATGTAAGGCCTGAATGCTTCAGAATCTCTTTCCTGATGGTACGGGGGTGAAGAGTGTGCGTGAGGGGTGTATGTGTTGTCCACAATACAATTAGCTTTGCAGATGCAGCATGTGGTGTAAATGTCCCTGATGGAGGAGAGAGAGATGGTGCAGGGAGATGGCCGTTCCTCATCCTTTTCAGGAAGTCGAGACTCTGATGGACTTTCTTGTCCACCAGATGAACACCAAAAAATGTAATGTTCTTGATGGTCTCCACAGAGGATTGATCTATAAACAGTATAGAATGTACAAGCTGTGCTCTCCTAAATTCAACATCCATCTCTTCGGTTTTGTCAACGTTCAGAGACAGGTTGTTGGCTCTACACCAGATTGTTAGTTGCTGCACCTCCTCTCTCGTCGTTCTTGCTGTTGAGACCCACCACGGTCGTGTCATCGTCGAACTTGACGATGTGGTTCGAGCTGTGTATTGCTACACAGTCATAAGTCAGCAGAGTAAACAGCAGTGGGCTGAACACACAGCCCAGAGGGGGCCCCAGTGCTCAGTGGTGGTGCTGGAGATGCTGTTCCTGATCTGAACTAAATGAGGACTCTCGGTCAGGAATTCCAGGATCCAGTTGCAGATGTGCAGAGAGAGAGAGATATGTAAGAATTTTTGCAAAACTACTTCTAGCAAGTGTATACACTGTAGATTTAATCAAACACAAACTACAACAAAGGCATGAAATATATATGCATGTGTGTGTGTGTGTGTGTGCGAGTGTAATAGTGAGACTATCATTAAAAAAAAACAACAACAAATAAAAAAAAAAGAGCAATTTTAATACCCAGGACATTTACAGAGCATAAGACTTATATTGCATTTGATCATGAACATCCATATATACATTATAAACATTCGGAATTTAGTTTAACAGGTTGTGATTCATTAGGATTGTTTAATAATTAAAATCTTTGTAAAAAAAAATCAATATTTCTCTTTTGATGAAATTCCCGGTTGATGCAGTTCATGGAAAATCCTACTACTATTACATTTAGCACCATCCTGTGCGGAACAGCGACCGCTCAGCCCCACCAATAGGAGACCTGCTGGAACTCTGGTTTAATCTCCAACCGCTGTATAGTCCCTTTGTGAGCGCACTACACAAGATGTTATATAACGGCGTGTGCGCCATATTTAGTGCACTCTCTTTTTATAGGAAGTGATTTGACATTCAGCCACGGACTCAGCCTGCGAACATACAGTGTCTCCTCAATACGGAGACCATGAGCATCATTTGGAAACGGTTAGGTCAGGCAGTGTTTATTAAATCTTATATGCAAGTAGGATAGAAGAAAGGATATAATTAAGACAGATATTAGTGTTTAAGGTTGATTCGGTTAATATGGATTCCGTGTCTGTCTGTGATGAGGGCTATGTGAGAAGAGGAATAAATCAGGGATCAGCAGAAAGACCTGCTCCAAGGTAGGATCCGGTTTTCCTGCTTCTGCTGGGATTGAACTCAGTTGCAAAATGCGTTTATGTTGCAGTGTTTACTGTGCAATAACTTGTCCGAGCATGGAAAATAATAGTATTTAGGCTTTGTTTATTAGTAAACACGCAGCGGATGCATGCAGCGTGTAATCTAATACTCCCTTGGTAATAAAAACAACATTGACAGCATCACTTAATGCAATCCAGACGCCTGCAGATCAGACAAGAACCAATAAGTTTACTTTGGGTTTTTTTGGGGGCAAAAAATATATAGAATTGATTGCTGTTCATTATATCCACAATCATGGTTCATATAGACTTGTATATACACTATAAACCTTTATTACCTCCTCCTATCTGCAGTAATATCTACACTATTTATGCTGACGTGTATAAAATACACATTTGATTTGCTGTTTTAACCTGGTATAGTACAATTTAGCATATGGAAATGCTACACTTCTGGGCAAAAAAAAGATTGATCAGAAAATAAGCAATAAATAAATAAATAAATAAACAAAAAACACGCCTGAGCCCTCATGTGCAACTCTTTGCTTATTGATTATATTGTTTAATAACAATGAACTGTTGCTAGAAATCTCTAAACTCACACGTGTAGTCCTTTTTTATGCAAAATAATATCATTATAATGATTATAATGGTTCACAGACTTTTTCAGCTGCTTATCAATTGTTTGAGGTCATCAGGAAAACAATATTCATTCTTCTTTCTAACAAAAAGTCTGCATGCTTACACACAAGCCTTACATATATAAAGAAATGAAAATAAAAAGCTTTCCATTACCATGTTACTTAATCTATTTGTTTAATTCTTGTTCATTTCCTGACTAATGATTTGTTAAGACCATTAAACGCATATTATATTGCCGTTTTAGGCTTGGCCCATTTTTTTTTTTTATTGCCCAGGAGTGTAGTAGAGTGAAATGGATGATTTACACAAACAGCCTGTTAAGAAGTGTTACCTCATTATCACAAAGTACAGATATAATTGTACCCGGCAGAATTTATTTTTATTACACTCAATGTAATATAATTATTTATTAAATAAGATTTACATGATCTTGAAACATCAGAGATATCTTTTAAGGGCTGACAAGCTGTAATGATCTGCAACTGACTTTTTAGCATTTTCTTGACAATACAATAGAAATTAAATTATACTACGATAGTAAATGACAAGGTATGTAAATTTGCAGATCAAAAATAATACCACAGAGCGAAACCTTGCTGAATACATTGTATAAATTATATATTCAGCTTGTTTCCTCCCCTTTTGTCCTCCCTGCCTGAATAAAATGCTGTTTAATATTGAAAGTGTTCTTGACCGTTAAAATTATTGTTTGGAATAATGCATGAGCGTAACAACTAAGATTTTTTTCTTCTCACTAGTATGAGCAGTTTCGCTTGAGCTGAGTAAACTGCTGCATTTCCTCTCCCTTTCCTCTGATAGTGATAAATGACATGAAGTGATTAGGGACAAGAGAGGTGCTAAGCAGATGGCGAGAGGACGACTCTTCAGCTCTGGTGGACAGGCTCCAGCAGTCCCTGCAATGATTAATGTCTGAGCATGACTCTCGTAGGAGAAAGCCTTGCCACCGTTTGAAAGTGCAAGGCACCCACAAGGACACTTCTGTCCAATCCTTTTGATTTGTTCATCTAAAAGCTTCGCGTTACATTATTATTTGGTCTTGTTTACATTACTTAAAATGGCTGCTCACATCCAGTGCATGTAAGAAAATGGCTTAGGTTCATGAAGGGCTAATTTTTGGGAACAATCAGGAAGAGTAGCTTATTGAAAATGAACAGAATCAGGATGAATTGTGTATTTTTTAAGTATTGTGGCTTGGATGGTGCTTATTGTCATGGTAGTTGCCTATTCATCTTAAAACATAACTAAATATTTTAAATAACACTGTAGCTTGTTTAACAAAATAAGCTAATAAAAAAAAATCCCCTTTGTATTTACAAGAGAAATTCACAAGTCCTAAGTCCCAGAGATTTTAGAATCAAGGTCAGAATGATGTCTTCTTGAGTCATATCAATATAGATATGTTTATTTGCCTTGTTTACAACAGAAATTGTGCAGTTTTTGAAGCCCAGATTTCTAGACTGTGTGGTGTTTTAGCTTTTCTTACTCTTTGTCTGTAGCAACACTGCAGTAGTGTATATTCCACAGATATATATTCCGCTGCTTCAACTGCCACGCAACATCAAGCCTCCTCGCTATTGTCAAAAGCAGAAATAATGCTCATGCTGAGATAGGCGCATGTGTGGTGGGTGCAGCACCAGCACTGTAGGATGTTTCTTTGCTATGTGTAGCCAAGTTGTTGTAATGCTCATACCCTGATTAGAGAAACAAAAAAACATGCAATACAGATGCATGGCCTGTTTTATCATAACTAAATACACTAATGATCTTCTTAGGTACTCGATAAACCAGTGGTCCTCAAAGTGTAATCCATGTAACGAGGTGAAATCATAAACCACCATCAACCACAAATTATTATTATTATTTTTAAGTAATTGGCCTCATGAGTGGTCACTGAAATTGTTCCACATCTCAATAATAATAATAATAATAAATAAAAATAAAAAAACGAGAAGACACAAATAATTCAGCATATACAGTATACTTGAATGTAATGTGTTCTGTAAGTGGATTAAATGAACATCTCTATAGCACCTAATTAGTCTCCAATTATTATTCTACATACAGTATCTCACAAAAGTGAGTACACCACTCACATTTCAGCAACCATTTTAGTATATCTTGTATAGGGACAATACTATAGAAAAGAAAATTGGAAATATTTTGTAGTAGTTAATGTGCAGGAGAGGAGGAAGACGTCTACAGAGATAGCAGGGAAAGGAGAAGTGTAGGAGAGTGGAGCTTCGGGTTGGTACTTTAAATGTTGGTACTATGACGGGTAAAGGGAGAGAGGTAGCTGATATGATGGAGAGGAGAAAGGTAGATATGTTGTGTGTTCAGGAGACCAAGTGGAAAGGGAGTAAGGCCAAGAACATTGGAGGTGGGTTTAAACTGTTCTACCATGGTGTAGATGGAAAGAGAATTGTGTAGGGGTGATTCTGAAGGAAGAGTACAGTAAGAGTGTAGTGGAGGAGAAGAGAGTTTCTGATAGGGTGATGAACGTGAAGCTGGAAGTTGAAGGGGTGATGATAAATGTCATCAGTGCTTATGCTCCACAAGTGGGTTGTGAGATGGAGGAGAAGGAAAGATTCTGGATTGAAGTAGATGAAGTGGTAGATGGTGTACCTAGGAATGAACGATTGGTGATTGGGGCAGACTTTAATGGGCATGTAGGTGAAGGGAACAGAGGTGGATGAGGAGGTGATGGGTTTTATGGAGAGGAATGTGGAAGGGCAGATGGTGGTAGATTTTGCTAAAAGGATGGAAAGGCAGTGGTGAGCACGTATTTTAAGAAGAAGGAGGATCATAGGGTGACGTATAAGAGTGGAGGAAGGTGCACACAGGTGGACTATGTTCTATGTAGGAGATGCAACCTGAAGGAGATTGGAGACTGGAAGGTGTTGGCGGGGGACATTGTAGCTAGATAGCATTGGATGGTGGTCTGTAGGATGGTTTTGGAGGTGAAGAAGAAGAGGAGGAGAGTGAGGACTGAGAGAAGAATAAAATGGTGGAAACTGAAGGAGGAAGACTGTAGTGTGAGATTTAGGGAAGAGGTCAGACAGAGGCTCTGTGGTGGTGAAGAGGTGCTGGATGATTGGATAACTACTGCAGGAGTAATGAGGGAGGCAGCTAGAAAAGTACTTGGTGTGACATCTGGAAATAGAAAGAAAGACAAAGAGACGTGGTGGTGGAATGAGGAAGTGCAGGAGAGCATAAGGAGAAAGAGGTTGGCAAAACAGAAGTGGGATCGACAGAGTTATGAGAAAAGTAGGCAGGAGTACAAGGAGATGCGGCAGCAGGTAATGAGGATGTGGTGGAAGCCAAGGAAAAGGCATATGAGAAGTTGGACACTAAGGAAGGAAAAAAGGATTTGTACCAATTGGCCAGGCAGAGGAACCGAGCTGGGAAGGATGTGCTGCAAGTTAGAGCAGTAAAGGATGGAGATGGAAATGTGTTGACTAGTGAGGAGAGTGTGTTGAGAAGGTGGAGGGAGTATTTTGAGCAGCTGATGAATGAAGAAAATGAGAGAGAGAGAAGGGTGGGTGGTGTGGAGTTGATAAAGAAGGATGTAGATAGGATTAGTAAGGAGGAAGTGATAGAAGCGATTAAGAGGATGAAGAGTGGAAAGTCGGTTAGACCAGATGACATACTCGTAGAAGCATGGAGATGTTTAGGAGAGATGGCAGTGGAGTTTTTATCCAGATTGTTTAACAAGATTCTGGAAGGTGAGAAAATGCCTGAGGAATGGACTGTGCTGGTACCGATCTTTAAGAATAAAGGAGATGTGCAGACCTGCAGTAACTACAGGGGAATTAAGTTGATCAGTCACACCATGAAGTTATGGGAAAGAGTAGTGGAAGCCAGGCTGAGAGAAGAGGTGACTATCTGTGAGCAGGAGAATGGTTTGATGCCAAGAAAGAGCACCACAGACGCCTTATTTGCTTTGAGAATGTTGATGGAGAAGTATAGAAAAGGACAGAAGGAATTGCATTGCGTATTTGTGGATTTATAGAAAGCGTACAACAGGGTGCCGAGAGAGGAGTTGTGGTATTGTATGAGGAAGTCAGGTGTGTCAGAGAAGTATGTGAGGGTGGTGCAGGACATGTATGAGGACAGTGTGACAGCAGTGAAGTGTGCAGTAGGAATGACAGACTGGTTCAAGGTGAAGGTCGGACTGCATCAAGGATCGGACCTGTTGACAGTGGTGATGGACAGGTTGACGGACGAGGTCAGACAGGAGTCTCCCTGGACTATGATGTTTGCGGATGATATTGTGATTTGTGGTGAGAGTGGTGAGCAGGTTGAGAAGAGCCTGGAGAGGTATAGGTATGTGCTGGAGAGAAGGGGAATGAAAGTCAGTAGGAGTAAAACAGAGTACATGTGTGTGAATGAAAGGAAGGGCAAAGGAGTGGTGTGGTTGCAGGGGGAAGAGGTGAAGAAGGTGGAGGAGTTTAGGTACCTAGGGTCAACAGTGCAAAGTGATGGAGAGTGTGTTAGGGAAGTGAAGAAAAGAGTGCAGGCAGGGTGGAGTGGGTGGAGAAGAGTGACAGGAGTGATGTGTGATAGAAGAGTATCTGCAAGAATGAAAGGGAAAGTTTATAGGACTGTGGTGAGACCTGCGTTGTTGTATGGTTTAGAGAGTGGAACTGAGTAAAAGACAGGAGGTGGAGCTGGAGGTAGCAGAGCTGAAGATGTTAAGGTTTACGTTGAGAGTGACGAGGGTGGACAAGATTAGAAATGAGTTTATTAGAGGGACATCCCATGTAGGACGTTTTGGTGACAAGGTGAGGGAAGCGAGATTGAGATTGTTTGGACATGTGCAGAGGAGGGACATGAGTTATATTGGTAGAAGAATGCTGAGGATGGAGCCACCAGGAAGGAGGAAAAGATGAAGGCCAAGGAGGAGGTTAATGGATGTGGTGAGGGAAGACATGCAGGTAGTTGGTGTGAAAGAGGCAGAAGTAGAGGACAGGGTGGTATGGCGACGGATGATCCGCTGTCAGTATTGTGCGTGAGATCATTATGAAGCACTGCATTAAATATTCCTGGGCATGGAATTCACCAGAGCTGCACAGGTTGCTGCTGGGATCCTCTTCAGACACATGACGCTTCTCCACCTTCTGCTTGAAGATGCCCCATAGGTGCTCAATATTGTTCACATCTGGAGGCATACTCGGCCACTCCTTTACCTTCAGCTTCCATAGCAAGGCAGTTGCCATCTTAGCGGTATGTTTGGGGTCGTTATTATTTTGGGAAACAGTTTCTAAAGAAAGGGCATCATGTTCTGCTTTAGAATGTCACAGGACATGTTGGAATCCATGTTTCCTTCAATGAACCGTAGTTCCTCAGTACCAGCGACATTAATGCAGCCCTAGACCATGATGCTACCACCACCATGCTTGACTGTAGGCAAGGCACATATTTCTTGGTACTCCTCACCAGGGTGTCACCACACATGCTGGACATGTGGGGCATCACCACACATGCTGGACACCAAACAAGTTGACTACAGGACATGGCTCCAATAATTCATGCTGTTGTGCAGACCGTCTTCAGTAAACTGTTCGCGGCCTTTCTAGTGAGCTAGCTTCAGTAAAGGGTTCCTTCTGGGATGACGGTCATGCAAACCTACTTTTTGCAATGTGTGGCGCATGGTCTGAGCTGCCGCACAGCACAAGGACTTAACTTCTTTGATTGAACCCTTGCGAGGCCTGTTCCGAGTGGAACCCGTCTTGGAAAACCTCTGTATGATCACTTTTGTTAGTATATAGGCTCCCAGGCTTAGTGATTTTGTATTGTACAGCTATAAAATAGTGGTTAAGTATGTAATTAGAAATGTATGCTTTTACAAAATTATTGTCCTTATATTTGTAGGGAATTAAACAAGACAATAGGATAATAATCAATTGTGTTGGGCTGCAGGTCACAAGCCTTTCATAGATTAATTTTCTTATAACAGCACATCCTGGACGTCCACATCCAACTATCTTTGCCAACAGATTTTTAAAACGAAAAACACACTGTGCCTTTTAAAATAATGAGAAAGGTTATGAGCTAGCAGCTGTGAATAGTCATCCGCTTACCAGCCTCTTATTTCTTTCTCTTGAAATAATAGATGCACAGAATGTCTTTGTCTGAAGAAAAAAATATCGTGCAAGGTTCTCTGTCTTGAAGACATTCAAGCAAATGTCTCCTTACAGAAAGGTTTGGCATATTAATGATGATATTTTTTTACTTGTTAAATAATGAATGCATTTTATTATCCTTATATTATTCGCTTTCGAAGAGGAGAGTTTCTGTTTTATGCGACATTGTTACTACAGATGTGATAAGCTAAACAAAAACAGTACATTAATATAAACCCATGAGTTCAATTGCAGCCAGCAATTTAGAAAAGAAAAAAAATCACCACCTTCTGACCAGATTTTAAAATTCTAGAGCACTATGGCATAACATAGTATTACTCTTCACATAGGTGAACTCTGCTTGTTTTTATTCTTATTTATTAAATCTCGATGTAAGGAAGACATATTTTCTCTTGTCAGGATATAGCAGAGCAAGAACTTTCTTAAGATTCTGACAAAACCACTGCAGTTGCTGTTCAGCCTTTGCTATGTAAAGTGTAAACAACAAAAATGCTGCAGAGCTGTCAAATCACCTTAATCCAGTGCAGTATTCCATGGCCAAAGCAGTACTAAGCACACACACACACACACACACACACACACACACACACACAGACAGTTGGTATTGGCAACAAGAAAGACAGCACAACAAGGTGCGCCACTGAGGGGAAAAAGAAAAGATGTTCAGCCAGATGGATCTGAGGAGAATTCAAAGAATTTCTGAAATCTGATTAAGACACAAACAGACAGGGGAACACAGCGGATCAAGTCAGACACAGTCATACTGAAGCGTTACTAGTTCCGCAAATTGCACTGAGGTGAGGCACAGTGCTGAAATAACTGTCATAAAAATGATTGCACTGAAATTGGACCCATTTGTTTATTGGTTAGTAGATTTGGAAGTATGGGAAAGATTAAAATTTGTATTGTAATTGTTTTCTTCCTATAATGGCAAAATGTTGTGTTTACAAGAAATACAAAAACTTGCAGTTATTAAATTATTTGGCGACATTGGTATCATTACTTCTCGCTCTGATAAACAGCTGTATCCCACATTTCACTTTCTTTAGCAATTTAAATGTGTTAATGTCATGTGCCGCAGAGAGATATGAAATATAGACATCCAGAAACTCTAGACATTTTGTGGGCACGCTATACTCATCGAACTGAGCATGGGCTTGGGCAGATTAAAATAAATAGAAATAGAGGAGTTTGAGTTTAATATTCTTAAATCCACCATCTGTGATATTTTGCTTGCATTATCCTGTTAACATGACATCTTTGATAACTTTTTGTGCAAATATAATAAACCCAGAAATTCTTTTAAGAAAACAAGATTATATAATGTGTGGCTTTAAACCAAATGCTACATGAAAATACAGGCATATTTCATTTTTACAAACAATTAAGAGTTGTAGCAAGAGAAGCGGTTCTCAAAGACAGTAGACTAATTACAATTTAGTTGCCCTTTTTAGTGTAATTGAACTTTAATCAATACATTGATACTGTATAGTGTTTTAAGGTGATTGCTTTTTTATTTTAAGCTGCCAGTAATTCACGCACAATGTTGTTTGCCTAATCTACCCACAAGTATTTCATACCCAGTATTTCCAATAAAAAAAAAAAAAATGCAGTAGAAGTTCAATGCAGTGGTTTTAATCTTCAGTCATGACAAAGTGCATTGTAAACTGTCTTTAATTTTAAACATTAGGCAATCAATATTTAAATAATTCAAGGAAAATGTGTTAATATCTTAAATATTTTAAGTAAGGTGTGTATGGTAGCACATCCTGTGGTATTAGTGCAGTTCACATATCCAGGTTTCCTGCTTTGATCCTGAGTTAGGATTAAGGTATATGTATAATTCTGGTTTTTCCAGGTTCTAGGTTATTCAGTTTCCTAATAATGTTTGTAATGATGTGCATTTACAGATTAGCTTTGCTACATTGAAATTGCTAAATAAAAGTGTTGTGGTTTTAAAACGAATTATAAGACCACATGTCAGTAATCAAATTTCTTTTCATAAACTAAGGTTAAGATTTACTCAGTCCTGTCTTAACCTCAAAAGACATTTAGTTATGCAGCACCTATACATTTTACATGACTATTCAAGCTTTTTTTCAATGTTTTTAATAGTATAAAAATAGTATAGTGGTAAATATTAAGTATTTTAAAATACTTCTTAAGAATCAATACTACTACTTCTTCCAACTGCTCCCATTAGGGGTCGCCACAGTGGATCATCCGTCTCCATACCCCCCTGTCCTCTACTTCTGCCTCTTTCAAACCAACTACCTGCATGTCTTCCCCACCACATCAATAAACCCCCTCCTTGGTCTTCCTCTTTTCCTCCTTCCTGGTGGCTCCATCCTCAACATTCTCCTACAGATATACCCCATGTCCCTCCTCTGCACATGTCCAAATTATCTCAATTGGGCCTCTCTCACTTTGTCCTCAAAATGTCCTACATGTGAAGTCTCTCTAATAAACTTGTTCCGAATCCTGTACATCCTCATCACTCCCAATGAAAATCTCAGCATCTGCAGCTCTGCTACCTCCAGCTCCACTTCTTGTTTTTTAGTCAAAGCCACAGTCTCTAAACCATACAACAACACAGGTCTCACCACAGTCCTATAAACTTTCCCGTTCACTCTTGCAGATACTCTTCTATTACAAATCACTCCTGCCACTCTTCTTCACCCACTCCACCCTGCCTGCACTCTTTTCTTCAATTCTTTAACACAACCTCCATTACTTTGCACCGTTGACCCCAGGTACCTAAACTCATCCACCTTCATCACCGCTTCTCCCTGCAACCACACCACACCACTGCCCTCACTCTGACTACTCTGACCACAAATCACAATATCATCCATCCATTATCCATCACCACTGCACATAGGAAAGGGCTCAGAGCTGATCCTTGATGCAGTCCCACCTCCACCTTATACCAATCTGTCGTTTCTACTGCATACTTAATTGCTGCCACACTGTCCTCATACATGTCCTGCACCACCCTCACATTCTTCTCTGACACACCTGACTTCCTCAAACAATACCACAACTCCTCTCTCGGCACCCTGTTGTACGCTTTCTCCTTCTCCTTCTGACCTTCTCTATATTTCTTTATACTTCTATCACCTCTGTTCCCTTCACTAACATGGCCATTGAAGTCTGTGCCAATCACCAATCATTCTTTCCAAGGTACACCTTACAACACTTTATCTAACTCACACATAATTTTTCCTTCTCCTCCATCTCACAACCCACTTCTGGATGACATTTATCAACACCCCTTCAACATCCAGCTTCACATTCATCACTCTGAAACTCTCTTCACCTCCACTACACTCGTACTGTACTCTTCCTTCAGGATTACCCCTACACCATTTCTCTTTCCATCTACACCATGGCAGAGCAGTTTGTGAAGGTGTGACATCCCATCCAGGGGGTATTCCCACCTCAAACCTTGAAACTACTAATAACAGAATCTTTTTTTTTATTATTATTATTACTGAAGGTCAATCATAAATTAATTTTGCAGTAATTTTTCCTGCACAGGTTTAATCAGCCCACAAACCTGACCCCTTTCAGCTTATTATGAGCTTAATCATTTGTTAATAAGCTCTGCTTTGTTAGATGGTGAGGTGATACCATAAAGCTCTGCAAGGCACTTCAACTGAAGCTCATAAGAATATCTAGGGGTCTAGTTTACTAGAAAACGATATCACGTGAAATACGTTTTATTTAAGGCTGTTGCTCAAGAAAGACTGTGCCATGTTTCCTTTTTACTTGCAGTGAGATCCCAAAGGTATCATTGTGCCCCCCAGACAGTGAGGATGCAGAATCTCCAATGAATGACATCTCCATTGAAAGGGACCTCATAAACCATCTGTCCACACCACCCTCCTCTTCTCAACAGTATGACCAAGTGTTGCATCAGTCACCTCGACTCAAGAGATGCCCGTGCTGTGACCAAAAGCAGCCAATCACAGACGACGTCTGTCTGAATCAAACAAATGCATCTTCTCATTCAGACGGCCCAAGCAATGCTGTCAAGACAGTTCACAGGTGCAGTCCCTTCCACCAGCCTATATGTCACAACACAATGCAGTGTCACTGGCTGCAAGGATCACGTGATGGCAGCAACTACAAGCCTGTTCAGCATCATGTGGTGACCGTCAGGTTCAAACCTTTTCCAAATGTTCTTCTGATAAAGATAAATGCAAGCGTTCACAAATGTAATAATAAAAGATGTCTTTTTTTATAGGACTGAGAGACTCCACCGGATTCCAAAGAAGTAGGTTTACATAATGTGCTTATGTTCCATTAAAGATAAATTGTTTAAAATTATAAATCACAGTCATTTTTTCTTTTTAAAAAAAGACTAATAATACATATTATTTGTTAACAATAATTGTTTTTGACAGCTACTCCCAGGTCATAGTTGAATACCCGGTGACAGTTCTTATCTCATGCTCAGTGGTACTCCTTGCATTCTCCCTAGCAGGGATTTTGATTGGTCCGCTGCCAGATTTTTCTGATCCTTTAGCAGTAAGTACCTTTCCCTTCAATTGTGTAATATTACCATTAAAATGAAACCCCTAGTTAATGCACTTCAGGGCTCTCTATTAAAAACCAACAAAATGGCATGTGGCGTTCTAGCACAATGCGCACTGTATTCAGAATCGCGAGAGATTAACATAACCCAACAGCGAGACCTGCGAATTTGCCTTGCAGATTAATTTCATACATTTTCAAAGGAACAACTCCATCTTATCTGTCTGTGATGGTGTATTACAGGGATTCAAGCCACGTGGAACAGACATTGGGATTAGACTGGCAGCCTGGGCAAAGCTGCAGGAAAATACTGGGCATGGGAAAACACTATCTCTGACATCTCAGCAGTTCATGGATCAAAGTATAGCACGGTACTGCAAATAGTAAATGAGCTCCTTGCCATGTACACTCATTATATTCATTTTAAATAATACATGTACACCAGCACATTTATGCAATTGTCCAATAATTCATTTGTGTGGCAGCAGTGTAAAACATACAATCGTGCAAATACAACTTTTGACATTTGTGCATTCTGATGTCGTTTTCTGTTCACCATGGATGTTAAAAACGG
This sequence comes from Silurus meridionalis, assembly GCF_014805685.1. Taxonomy (NCBI): domain Eukaryota; kingdom Metazoa; phylum Chordata; class Actinopteri; order Siluriformes; family Siluridae; genus Silurus; species Silurus meridionalis. The sequence continues at coordinate 10,824,366 of NC_060891.1, read as the reverse complement.
TTATTTGACTTGTCTGATTGAAACAGTCTGGCCATTCTTTTCTGACCTCAGCTAAAACAAGTTATTTCTGCCAGCAGTATAGTTGGATTTTTGTTTGGGTTTTCTGTTTACCATTCTGAATAAACTTTACACTGTTTTGCTTGTAAATTGAAACAATTCTGAAAATACTCAAATTAACCAGCCTGGCACCAAAATGGCACTGAAATTGTCCTCATTCAGATGTTTGAAATGAACATCAACTGAAGTTCTTGTGTGTCTGCCTACTTGCTTTTGCCACATGATTGGCTTACTGTAAAATTGTATGAATGAGGTGTACAGGTGTTTCTAATAAAATGGACATTCAGAATGAGTACAAATCAACAGAATTCTTTATTTTTTTTGGTAATTCATCGATCATTGTGCTTCCAGAGAAGTCACCAGTAAAACCCAGCTCCACTTAAGACATCGTTCCAGGAGAATGCTACATACAGACACTACTGAGAATGCCTATTTTTGCAATGATCCAGGTTAGTGAAGAGACAAACATTCTCTTTCTAGCTATTTGGCAAGCTCAATGAAGTATGACACTAATAAATATATCAGTAAATGTACCGTAGCATATAATAAAATCTGCTTGTGTCTCTTTTCCATCTGTGCTCCGGCAGGAGATCGCTATGCCCAGCTGGTATTCCGCTCAGGAAACTCTGACAGTCTCTGGAGTCTGAAGGCAATCTATTCCATGTGTGAGATGGAGCAAACCCAGGTAATCCAAATCTATTTTAAGTCACTAAACTTGTTGCATAATATTGGAAATGTTTTACAATTTCATGTGATGGTGCCAGTTTTCCTTGAGAAAATGGAATGTTGCCTTTTAAATTTTCAGATACGCTCAGATGCACATTTTAAAGAACTCTGTCAAGTCAAATCAGAAGCTGTTGGCAACAAAGCTGAGGGAGAGTGCTGTCCAAGCTGGTCCCTGGGAAACTTTCTGGCTCTCCTCAACAACGTCTCTTCCTGCTTCAGTCTTACAGCTCAGCAAGTGTCAGACAGTTTAGGCTTGCTCAGATACTGTGCCCCTTACTACCATGATGGAAGTCTTGTTGCATTGTGTGCAGAAAGAAGCAAACATGGCTCATGTGCATCCGTCCCACATCCCTGCAAGCGCTCCAGAATCATTTATCAGATTCTACATTACCTGGTGGATAAGGATTTCTTAGGGCCTCAGACTGTTGAATACCAGGTTCCATCCCTAAAATATAGTGTCCTGTTCCTACCAATGGTTAAAGGCAAAGCATTAATGGAGATTTATCTAAAACATCTGGAAGGTCATGAGCTAATGTATAAGAATACTAAAATAACTGGAATGGACTTGGGGATTAAGCAAAAGCTTTTCAAATATTACCTCTCAAGAGACTCCATCTATCCCATTCTCACAGTTCTCGCACTGCTACTTACAATGGCCTTATATCTTAGGTCGTTCCTTTTATCAGCTCTGTCATTGTTTGCGGTCATGTTATCACTTTTGACATCTTATTTTTTCTACAAAGTAGTATTTGGCCTATTGTTTTTTCCACTTCTGAATCTCATGGCCGTTCTTGTCCTTTTAGGCAGTTGCTCAAACCAAGCTTTCACCTTTAATGACTTTTGGAAATCCCAACTAAGCCATAATCCACCAGCTGCACTAGAAAACAGAATCCACCGTGTCTTACAAGAAATGGGGTACTTGAACTTAGTGTCTGGTTTAACATCCAGCATCACATTCTACTCAGGCTACATGAGTAGCATTACAGTGGTGAGGTGTTTTGCTGTGTATCTGGGTAGTGCCTCTTTAATCAACACACTTTTTGCTCTTGTTTGGCTCCCCTGTTCCATTGTTTTGCGAGAGCGACATGCTGCAGGAGCTTCCACCTCTGCCTCTAAGCCATCATGGAAGCCATGTTGCATAAAACACCTTGGTGGATTTTGGGAAACAAGTTCAAGAAAGCGGTGCCTTTTCACTATGGGACAGAAATTTCGGGGTCTAAAACGTGGACTCTCGGACACATCCAATCTAATTTTCTTAAAAGTTCTTCCTTGTGGTGTGGTTAAATTTCGATACATATGGATCTGCTGGTTTGCAGTCCTGGCTGCAGGAGGAATATACATCTCATGTGTAGACCCGGGCATGAAACTGCCATCCTCAAATAGCAGGTCAACGCAGCTGTTTCGCTCCAGCCATCCATTTGAAAGATATGATGCAGAATATCGCCATCAGTTCATGTTTGAGCGAAGGAAACAAGGAGAGGATGAGCCTATGAGCATGACTCTCATCTGGGGTGTCACTCCAGCCGATGACGATCATTTCAATCCAAGCAGCAATGGCTCCTTTGTCATAGACCCAGAATTCAATATAAGCAGTTATGATTCCCAAGTGTGGTTGCGAAAGCTATGCGGAAAAGTAAGAAACCAAACCTTTTATTCATCACCACCAGCAGACCAAGAAGCTCTGGAGGACAATACTTGTTTTGTGGAAGACTTGATACATTGGGTATCTATTCGCCGTTGTTCTGAAAATGAGGACGCCTTCAGGCTCTGCTGCAACAATATTACATTTCCATACCCTCCCATTGTTTTTGAACGGTGCCTCAAAATGATGTTGGAAAAACAACAGGCAGAAACAGGTTCACCCAGGAATGGAGGCCTTCGTTTTGATTCACAAAATCGCATTGCTGCCCTTGTTGTGGTTTTTAAGACCTCACAGCTCTACAGCTTGAACTTCAGCCAAACTTCAATTTTCTATAAACAAATAAGATCTTGGTTCAATAATGAGATTTCTAGCGCTCCAACTGGACTTAAGAAAGGGTGGTTTGTAAGCCAATTATTATTGTATGACCTCCAGCAATGTCTGAGCTCGGAGACATTAGTAGTGGCCGGGTTTTCCGTAGCTCTTACATTTGTATCACTTCTGCTGACCACTTGGAATATACCATTAAGCATTTATGTGACATTTGCTGTTGGGGGGAGTGTTTTTGTTACTGTTGGCCTGCTTGTGCTTCTAGAATGGCAGTTAAATAGTGTGGAAGCACTGTTCATTTCAGCTGCTGCAGGCCTCTCTGTTGATTTTGCAGTCAATTACTGCATTTCCTACTGCCTGGCACCACAAACTGACAAACTGGGTAGGGTTGCATATTCTCTTAAGAAAATGGGCTGTCCTGTAGCCATAGGAGCAGGAGCTTACTTCTGTGTTGGCATTATAATGCTACCAGCAACTGCTTTGCTTTTCAGGAAACTTGGAATATTTCTCCTTCTCGTAAAGTGTGTGGCATGCGGTTTTGCCACGTTTTTCTTTCAGTCACTATGTTGCTTCTTTGGTCCTGAGAAGAACTGTGGGAAAATAATCATTCCATGTGCAAAAGAGCCAGCCACAGAAAATATACCACCTTCCTGTTCGGGTGTTGAAACACGGAACAACAATCCATCAGCTAACGGTACATTTAACTGTGGTGCTGGCAGGGGATCACAAGGGAAAAGGAATTGTAATAAAGAGGATGGCGGAGCATTCTTGTGCCCCAATCAGCATCGCCACAGGCAACACCAGTCAAGGCTTGGGAGGGAGCCAGAGCAGTATGAGCTGCAACCTCTTGCCGGTCATCTAAGTGACAGCTTTGAAAACAGCACCTGCACCAGCAAGCTGTCTAACAGACCTTCTGTTCTTTCAGATGACATTGAGTTCTGTGGCCTCAGTCCAAATCGATACTACGAAAGGATTAGCACAGAGTCTGTGAGCGAGGAAATATGCAGCAGGTATCTCAAAGATTGTGATACTCCTCAAGCTGTCCAGACCTCATCCCCTTACAAAGGAAACAAAACGAAACCTGTAGTAGTTCCTCCTGGTGATCAAGCAAAGGAAAAACGTTTGTGTGAGAAATGCCATAGCAGCCCTGAAAATAAACTATGGAACATCTCCTTGTCATCCTCTAGCATGGAGGATATTACAGTCACAGAAACCACTGATGACCCTAATACAAAGTTACCTTTTTTGGATGGGGCCTATAGGTGTCATGCACATAAAAGACTTTTGTCTTGCCAGTCTCAGAGTTCAATTGAGGGGCTTGAAGATTCAAATGAGACTTGTTTGAGTGACATCGAGCCAGCAGTCTCTACCGCACCGTCCACTGTGACTGAAGGAGAGCTGCAACCAGGTCACCTCAATGGCAGGAGGGATACTTTGCGTCTCTCTCTGAGAGAAACGGTTTATGACCCTGGCTCCCCAGGGTCTGGTAGGGGGCGGACAAGCCAAAGTGAGCTACCTGTAATTTTGCCAAACAGTCAACCAGATTTACCTGATGTTTGGATCAAGAGGGATGGAAGAGGCGAGGACAGGAGTTGATTTAATGGATAAAATGAACAAACAGATAGACCTCACCATATACACTTATTTTTACCACCGCGTTAAATCTCAAACTTGTGATGATGTACAGCGTATCTGACAATTTCTGTATTTATCATATCTGTAAAGACTTACGAAACACAACACACCTGTAAATCCACAGTGATATAGGACCCATATTATAATGAGTCTATATGAATTGAACTTATTTCACTTTGCTACCTGCAATGATTATACAATATGTGAACCAGAAAATTTGGGACAGATGCAAATGCATGTTATAGACACTATAAAGATGCATGAAAGCTGCTCCCACATCACTTTGGGTTGCTCTTTTGCTAATTTAAATACTATAATAAAGAGAAATTACGCATTTTAATAGGACTATGGTGTCTGAAAGCAGTTTACCTAAACCATACATGAAAGCAATTTCCTCGTTTTTAAATATTCAAATATGGAATGGGCATAAATGAATCTAGAAATTTACTTTATTTTATTTAAAATCATCCAAGTGGAAAATCGTCATTTATACCAGGCATAGCTGAATTTCCCTCGATGTGCATCTGCCTCGATAAGCAATGCTTTTCAAAAATCTGGCTTCACGTCATAGAGGGAGTGTAGGAACTGTCTGCAAATAAATATGGAGAAAACTGGGTAAACAATTCAAAACCAAACAAGGAACTAATTTTGAGTCCCTGTAGAATCTAAGCGCTTGCCAGTTAAAGACTCCTTTAATACAAAGATTTGTGTCTTTTGAGAAATGTTTGGTATTTTCCTAATTTGTCAAAATGTGCTTATTTTATACACAATATATTTATCTGTTTAATTTGTTCAGATCTCAACTGTGCTATAAGCCAACCAAGTGAAGAGTTTATATTCAAATATTTAAAAGTTCTCAAATATAATATATTCATTGTTTTGCGTCCTACTGAAGACTTAAGTACCAGAATTGTATTGAATGTATTTGTCTGTTTACTCTTGCATTATGCTCAATGTTTCGATTATATCAGATTACAGTGTATTGTTTTGTTTATTGTTCTAGATCAAGATTGTTCAAGTCAACATATTCGTCTAACGTAAAAAAAAAAAAGCCATAATTTTTTTTTTTTTATAATTTGAGTTTCATGTATCGAAAAAAAAAAAAAAACACGGCAGTTAACCCTTTATACTGGTTTCATTACAAATGGACCAATACAAATAGGCCAGATGATAATTTGTGTTGCGTAAGTGAATCTTACTTGTTTATTGCCATTCAATTTGTAATGTAATGAACAAGAAAGTTGTTACTCAAACATTCCACAGCTGATGGGCCTGTTTGCCTCTGCTGTAATAACTTTTCATAAAATAATATCTAAGTGAATAAAGGAGGGGAGAAAAAAAAAGTAATTTGATTTCTTAGAAAATATAAATGGATCATAGTACCTGATTTTTTTACTACGATAGGTTGCTTTAGGATTATTTGCTGTAGATGCATACTTATGTTATCAGATAATTATAAACTTTGTAGTCCACATGATGGATGGAAAAACGATAGTTCAACTTTAAATATACTAAAAAAGCAGTTTGAATATATGTACAGTCTTATTCGTATAAAACTTTTCAGGGCTTGAATTACTTGTTAAATCTTTCTCTTTTGTTATAAAAGGGACAAAATATAACCTTTAACAATTTACTTCTGCCATCTGAACTAAATCGCTACCAAGCCAATCAACCAATATCTGATATGCGCATATAGTAACTTCTTTCCTGCTCCAAACTTTAAAGTCGTCTTTATGTGCTGTTAACTATTCAAATGTTTTACAAACATTACAGTACAAAGACTTATCTTGATGTAAAGTGTGGTGCTATGTTATGTGAGACTTTGTCAATTCTATTTTTTCTTTTATTAAAAGAACATATTAACTAGTTACTATTGAAACACTATGGAATGTGAAAAAAAGACATTTCATTCAAAAAAAGTTTTAATCCTTTGACAAATTTGTGCCACTGGTGGTTTCAGTCAATTTTCCCAGCATTCACACATTTAAGTCAATCACTATTGACAGCATCGTTGAATATTTGTAGTCCATTAATACATTTTATTAAGCTGAGGTCCATGCTTTATTAGTATGCCAGCAAACAAAATGTGTCTGGAATGCTGTCATACCTTTTTAGTGTACAAAGTGCCAAATGTAAAAAGTAAAAATTATTTGTTATAAACAGTGATGTCATGTTTGAGAAACATTGAAATTGTTTTATGTCGATGTGTGATGAAAAGGATTAAGAATGAAATATGTAAATGTGACTGAGAAGGTCAATAAAGATTTATATTTTACTGAGCGATTTTTTCCAGATTTTTTCCGCCATTTTTAATTAAAGCTGATTTTTACTGAAATTTGCACATTGTGTGATAAAAGTTCTAATTCTAAATGTAAAACCAAATGCCAGTCATTTTCCATTCACTCATTGTACAGAATAAATAAAAAAAAAAAACGAAAATAATGTCAACAGGTATTTCAATCCTGCACCCAGTCTTCTTTAGCCCAGTCAGGCATTTCTGTGGAATACTCAAAGTCAGGCCCCTTGTAGCGTAATGCATGCAGGTACATGACCAACTCCTTCTCTGTAGGGTCCGGACGGACGATTTTACACTCAGAACATAAGTGATCTCTGACGACCGGGGTTGTGTCTGCAGGTCTGATGATGTCCTCCAGGTGAGAACTGCTCTCTTCTGCATGTGTACTATTCGCTCCATTATCATTTGAACTTGAAGATGATTCTTCACCTGCAGTGTTCACAGATTTATCCTTGACTGTCTGAGCACTGCCACTGGTTTCCGCATTAGGTTCGCTCTTTATCATTAACATCTCATCAGAGATATCCAAGAGGTACAAACTCTCGTTAGAACGATGCTCCTCAATAAGAGCTTCCAGCAGCTCCTCATCGTTCTTACCCACCAGGCCTCCCTTGCCTCTGTTTGGGCCCCAGGCAGAGGAGCCATAAATAGGGTCATTAAGAATGGGAAAGCCCAGATACTGGAGGTGCACACGGATCTGGTGTGTGCGCCCTGTGAGTGGGAGACAACGCACCACGCTAGAGCGCCCGTTATAGCTGAGTTTCTGGAAAACTGTACGGGAGTCTTTGCCTTTGGGATCCACTCTGCAGACACCCACCTTGAATGAGACTACCAGAATCGGTTCTTCACACACAACCTCGCTGTCAGGAAACTCACCCTCCACACGACAAACATACTCCTTCTCCAACTGGAAAAGAAAAGGGAAATATATAGTAATATGGAAGTCACAAACAATCGGCACTATATACATTCTACAGTATATAAATAAATATATTTACACTGTAGGAGCTTAATTTCTTAATCAGCACTACTTCTACTTGTAGCGTTCCTGAGGTGACTTCTGTTCTATGGTCCATCTGGCTTTACACACAACATGCTATATATTGTAGCAAACATATAATGTTCACACACCTCTGTTGGTAAGCATAGGCTGATATTTTCCAACAAACAATTGCCTTTTCCTTCAAATTTGAAACACTTTAACTGTAATCTAGTGTAAAGCGATTACGAAAAACTGATGAATACATGTAAATGTATTGTGCAGTGTCACACAATATTAACTCATCATATCTGACTGCCTCCTTATACTTGAATGAAAGCATGCGTTTGCCTGCCGTCATTAACCTTCTATTTTTCTGGATTGGATTCTGGATGCACAAATCTATATTGTGTTTTCATCTCCTATATAGTTATAAATATAGTCAGCTCTGCTACCTCCAGCTCCACCTCCTGTTGTTTACTCAATGCCACTGTCTCTAAACCATACAACAACGCAGGTCTCACCACAGTCCTATAAACTTTCCCTTTCACGCTTGCAGACACTCTTCTATCACAAATCACTCCTGCCACTCTTCTCCACCCACTTCACCCTGCCTGCACTCTTTTCTTCACTTCTCTAACACACTCTCCATTACTTTGCACTGTTGAACCCAGGTACCTGAACTCCTCCACCTTCTCCACCTCTTCTCCCTGCAACCGCACCACTCCACTGCCCTCCCTCTCATTCACACACATGTACTCTGTCTCCTACTGACTTTCATTCCCCTTCTCTCCAGCATGTACCTCCACCTCTCCAGGCTCTTCTCAACCTGCTCCCTGCTCTCACCACAAATCACAATATCACCCGCAAGCATCATAGTCCGGGTAGCAACATACTGATGGTTTTTATTTGCCTTTTGAATACTTAGATCATGTTCCTTTTTTACTTGACAGTTAATGCCCTTTTAATACCATTCTACCCAAAAAATTTAATGATGAAACTTTCAGGACATCCTCCACTTTACATTTTTTTTCCTATAACACATTAACCTATACACTTAACAGTGGCATTTGTGTTATTAGCAGAATGTATTGCAGCAGCTTTCTGATCATTTGATGCTGAAGACCATCTTGTACAGCTTTCAAATGGGGAAGTACTACCCGAAAAGCAGTTCCTTCACAAAATGTAATAACTCAAAAATGGAAGACACCCAAATTATACAGACACAAAAAGTGTACCTTTGTGTCTGTCAAACTAAAGCCCATGAATGTGCAAAAAAAAAAAAAAAAAAACATTATGGCAAAATGACTACTAATTGACGAGATGGTGCTGGCTTTACCTGGCGATCCCGAACCATCCGGTCCAGTTTCTTGGACATCTCCAGAGTGCGAGCAAACAGAAGGATGCCTGAGGTGAGGCGATCGAGACGGTGGACAGTGTGAAGGCCAGACAGGCCTCTCTCTTTTCCCAGGATGAAGATGACGGTGTTGTGGCGATAACGGCCGCACGGATGCACGGGTAGAGAGGCAGGTTTGTCCACCACCACCACTTCACCATCATCTACCAAGACCTTCATTGGCTGACCAATTACAGGTGGTTCATGGCGATGCACAGTGTTCCTCATGAAGTCATTGTTCTGGCAGGTACAAAAGCAAAATGTTTAAACCCAAATAGGTATTTTTTTTCATACATTATCTTGGATCACATTTCCTGTTACCTTCAGTGTTATATTTAGGTCGTCCACGGGCGTCTCATTCAGTCGAATACGTCCCTTTTTCACTGCTTTCTCGTAGTAGTCCAGTGGTTCTGCACGAAATTCACTGCTGAACACTTCTAACAGTGTTTTACCGATCCAGCGTCCCTTGCAGTAAGTTTTAAAATCGAAGTAATAGGGATGCACTTTGCGAAGTCCTTTTTCAAAATAGTACGACGTTTCTGCAAAGTGTTCTTGGTTAAAACTCACCCCGGGATTTCGTTTTTGCGGCGGAGGAACATATCTCTCCCCAGGTTTCTGTTTGCGCCCCCTTCGCTTCTTACCCCCTCGGTTTATCTCGTGCTCCAGGGGGTCTTCGCTTTTCCTTTTCTTGCAGGTTTCCTTTGCGTTTTCGCTCTCGTTCACTCTTGACGCTTGCTCCTTCACACTTTCTGCGTTGTTCAACTCTTTCGTTTCCATGATGCTCAAATTTGCTCTGAAAACACTGATCGGGTTGTGGGTGGTGTGTAAATCTCGCCGGGGCTGCTTACATCTCGCTATATTATTAATAATGTCGAGGCCACTACTGGATACGGGTGTCTGTCTAAAGCAATTACGATACAGTAAACAACTGACCAACCTATGAACACGGTTTAACACATCTACACCATTCACTGTAACATGCAGTGCTGACATACCCTTCCGCGTGGTCTGTCGCACACCGATGACATCAGAAATAAAATTACTGAGACGCCTGATGACGTAGTTTCGCCAATGTATTAAGTAAATTAATTAGCAAAGTAATCTGATTAAATACATTAATTACATAAATGTATGATTTAAGTATATTTGTGCAAAGTTACACATCACTACAGCCCAAATAATTTACTTAATGCTTTAATTAACTCATTGCTTAAACACATAGATACAGCGTTTTCAAACAGGAGCTTTTGTGTTATTAAATAAAAACCTATGGTATACAACCTATTTAAAAAATGTGGAGAAAACAAATATGAAATAATTTTAGTTGCATCCAGTAAGTTGAATGAAACCTGTATGTTATATATTAATTGTATAGGTGGTCACACAAGTCTCCATACATTAACAAAATGTCCATTTATATAAAATAAAAAGGTTTTCATAAATATATTTGGATAGATAGATAGATAGATAGATAGATAGATAGATAGATAGATAGATAGATAGATAGATAGATAGATAGATAGATAGATAGATACTGAATAATAATTCCATTCTCTTAGTTGAATCGGAAAGTGTTTATTTCCCCTATGTATGGAGTTTACTTGGGACACCCTGTATTATAAAAGGATTGAAAAAGCTGGATCAAGCTGGAAGGCAGGAAAGTAATCCACAGCTGGAGCGAGTGCCTTGCTCTTTGTCCTACGTGGTCTCTGCAGTGCAACACCAGAACCACGTCCTGCAGGAGTAACCACACTTCAATCAGAGCTCACCACCACTGGGGACAGAAACAGAGCAAGGTTCAGAGCAACAAGATTACACATTGCACTGTTAAATACTTTGATTGAATTTAATTACACCTTCATTAGTGAATCCTTATTAAGTACATTTGAGACCTGAACATATATTGTAAAGTCAAAGGTTTTGGGGACACTTGACCATCCTTGCCATATGTGGTTCTTTACCAAACTGTTGCTATAAACGTGGATGTCTTTGTGTTCTGTAGGATTTACAAATCCCCTTCATTGTAAATAACCTCACCAAGCATGGCAATGCCCCTGTGCAAAAAGCAAGAACCATGAAGGCATGTTGTTTTAAGGTTGGATATTTATATTAAGTTTGTAATCTGGCGTACCAGTGTAGATTTATTCATTGCTAGAGACTTAAAGCACTTTTGTACGTCGCTCTGGATGAGGGCATCTGCTAAATGCCGCAAATGTAAATGTAAATGTAAATGGTTGGAAGAAATTAAGTGTGGCTGACACAGAGCCCGAGCCTCAACCCTACTGAGAACATATGGGATGAACTGCAATGTCTAACTGTGGCCTTATGAGTGCTATGGTCAAACATTAACAACCCTTTGACCATACGCTGTACCTCTTATAGAAAACAAATAATACATATTAATAAATTAGATGGCAAAACCCATGAATAAATACAAATATGGACTGGAATTGGGTTTTTAGAGCAATGATAGAACTGTACAGTATATATCAGCCAGTGTAATGATGTTGGAACGTACCCTGGCCACTGGTGGTGTCTGTCTGTAAGTGGTACATACACCACCCCCATGAGTGCCTTTCTGACAAAGGTACCATCACTCTGGCGATCATACTGCTCCAGAACTTGGGTCCCACCCTCTGGACCTACAGGCAGCACCAGTCTTCCACCCGGTTTCAGTTGCTCCAGGAGCTGGAGAGGATTTTATTGTTGGGTTTAGTCTGAATCATTTATAATCATTATGACTGCTAGCTAATACATTACTAAACTGAATTAATATGTGATGTTGGCTTTACTGATTGATTCACAGGAAGCAGATTTAGAACATACTCTAAACTAAGTATGCTAAAGATCTATTACAGCATCAGTGACCACATGAGAAATACCAAAAATAATGGTCATAATCTGATGTGTATGCATACATAGGGTCAGACAGTAAAGCAGTATAGAACCGAAGAGGAACTTGGTAAATTGTGTGCTCACCGCTTTGGGGATTGTAGGTGCTGCTGCTCCCACATGAATAGCATCATATGGTGCTCCATCTGGAAAACCCAATCGTCCATCACCAACTGAAAAGAAACACAGTCATGCTCAGACCAAAGACACAGTCAGTCTATATGAATTTTAATATAGAATAACTTAATTTTAGTGTGTATATATATATATATATATATATATATATATATATATATATATATATATATATATATATATATATAGCCATTTCTACAAATACAAATATGATATGAGTAATAATACTTAAACCGCATTAAAGAATAATAAAGCAGTTAATTATTTTAGTATGAAAAGAAATTGTTGTGCAAAAGTTGTGCATTTATATAACTGAGATTTGTAAATATTGTAAACTACAGAGAACTACTGCAAGCAAAAGTGATGATCCTTATGTGAAGGGAATTTTGAAGCTACAGAATGTATGATTTGGGAATTTTACCATTTCTGGTATTCCAAGCTACATGAGGAAGAACATTTAATGGCATGTGCAAAAACCCACATTTCAAAGAAATTCAAAGGTGTATCCCAAACCACCCAATAAACAAGAATCTTTGTACCTGAAATCTGTTTAATAGTACAAAATGTACATGTGGTAATTTCATCTGTGTTCTGTTTGTAATTTTGTATGTATCCTGTCCTTCAGCCTATCAAAAAAATGTTTGGAATGAACCAGACATTGTGAACACTGGTGTTCACCAGAGATTAGCAAAGACACATATCAGACAAAAACAAGGCCTAAGACACCCCTATTCACCAGCTATAACGCAAAAATACAGAGAATCTCCCCAACACAGCCCAAACACCAATTAGTACTTGCAATCATTTCTATCTCAACAAAACCAGAACAAATTTAAGAACAAACCACTACATTAACTGCTAAAACATCATCAGTCCTGATTTCCTTTTTCCTCTTATGGTGTATTATCAGACACCTTTTCCTCTCCTATTTTTTTTTTACACTCTCTCCTGGCTGTCGCTCCTGCCAAGCACAAAGTAACTGGACTTTGTTCATGCCTGAGGTTGGGGTGTGAAGACGTTTAACACATCAGAGTTGGAAAGTATGCATAGAAATTTCGCACCAATTCTGACCTGACATCCCTCACACTGCTCTGTAAGTAACTTATTATTAAAGGACTGTCAGCCTAGAAAATCCATATTACAGAGGAGTTTTTTTGATCCATTCTTCAGTTATCATGATTTTTCCTTTATTTAACAAAACCCTACACACTGTTCCTTTAACTGGTATAGAGAATAACTGTTATGTCCAATATGAAGAAATATCAGTCAAATGAGAAAGAAATTGAAATTTAATAGCACAGTTATGCTTTGCTGAGCAGCAAAGGCTGACTTTATTTTTTCACTTCTATTCAGTTCTGAAATTCTTACCCACTAGCTTGATCCGTCCAGAGGTTAATAGTTCTGGGTCATCAGCTTGGACATTTTTAATTGAGGCCCTCACTAGCTCATCTATGTGATCAATCCCCACCACTTTTCCAGTGGGACCAACCTGCATATAGAAGATAATGATTTTTAGATAATTAAAAGCTCCATATTTTGTCATCCCTTTGGCTTGGCCCTTTCTGGCCCAGGATTGTTACTGTAACATGTTTTAGAGCTGTTGTAAAAACGCCATGTTGCTCACCATCCTTGCAAAGCAGGCAGTGAGATAACCGCTCCCTGAGCCAACATCCAGGGCCGAAGCTCCTTCAGTTAACTTGTCACTGAGAACCTCGAGAGCATGTGCATGCTACAAAGAAAAGTCACATCATCAGACCAAATTCATTCTCTACATGTACAGTCACACCATCACTATAGCAACAAACTTTACTATATTACCTCCAGCATGGATCAGTGAATTAAATTGACCTCCTTTTTTACAAGCTACAAAATCTTAAATGCACATGTCTGACTATTCTCACTTACTTACCATATGAGGGGCACTGATGGTGGCCTTGTACCCTTTAAAGAGAGCAAGCAACAATGCTCATTTATGCTTTTCTGCTAACCAGTTAATCATTTCATTGTGTCTCTTCAAATTTGAACACACCTATCGACTGAGGAGAATCCTCAAACGGGTAGTCTTTGGAGTAGATGCTCCGATCAGTGGCAAGCATGGCTTCGAACACGCGATCGCTACGGATAACGCCGTGCTCTGTCGAGTAAATAAATAACACATTATTAACTCTGTATGAATAGGAACTATGTAGAGTTGCTCGTACTAAACGCAAGTCAAAGTTGCTACCTCTTAAACGGCTTATAAGCTGTGGATGTGTTTTGCCGCTTGATATCCACGCCATGCTCCTGGATAGAAGCAAACCCATAGGGAAAGCCAGTGCTGCCAGCCCAGCCACACTCCACATTTCCTGGAGAACAGTCACCTGCAGTACATTCACAAATAATTAATTGACAATGTTGAAACGGTAATTGTCAAATAATGGCCGGAGTTTCAAAAACGTTGTTTGGAGTTAAAAACAAAATGAAGGAAAAAATAATAATTTTTGCTCCATGAAATGTTCAGGTACGGCCTCAACGCCAATAAAAACTGTTCAGCTTTTTTTTTTAGATGTTTGCTTATTTTGTGAATTAAACATTGTATATACCTGAAATAATAACAATTTTAAAAAGCACAACTACTATCTGTTGTCCGTGTGATAGATGAACAACAAATGTTTGTTAAATCCTCTGTTTCTGATCAGAACAGAACGTCAGAGGTTTGAACACTGTCTCATAGCTGACCGTAACATCCTAATATGCAAAGAAAATCTCATTATACTGTATTATTTATGTAACAAGGCTTCTCCTTTCACTATGGCTAACGCAACTCCCTTCTTTAAGTTGCTCACTATGAAACAAGAGACAGTAAATTCTTAAATGTTGGGTTTTTTTTTTTCAGAGAAGATGGTGGCATTACTAAACCGTGTTCACATATAACTTCTTTTTGCATTAAAGCTGTAACCTGCATTTGCAGATGGCATAGTGAACTGTTTACAATTCACAATAATTTAGGCCCATACAGTAACTTCCCCAAAATCATCCCCAATTATTATGCAGTGCCGCCTGAGGACATGAAGAACACTGATCTCTGCCCTCGTCCATTGAAATTTCTCCAGATTTTATTAATCTTTTAATGACATTATGTACTGTAGAAAACAGAACAGTTACGATATTTATAAAAGCTACAAATTGATTATAACGTGGAATGTCTGTATTGTCTGTACTGTCTTGTATAGTCTGTTTTTGTCTTGTCATGTAGGTTTGTATTGTAAAGGTTTTTATTTATGTCTGTACTTTTGAGAGTAACAAACAGCTGGAACCAAATTCTGTGTGTCAACACACTTGGCCAATAAACCTGATTCTGATTCTGATAACCGGACCCCTAGAAATCAGACCTCAAGGCGACAGCTTTTTACTCAGATGTGTATTATGATCTGGTTGAGACCGAGTGTTTCTACACAAGGGTAAAGATTTATAGTCTGGAAGCCTACAATTAATTCCTTATCGGTGTTTATTTTGTGTTTGCTGAAGGCTGAGTCAAGTTTAAAAGCTGTCAAAAACGTCATCTGTTTGGTTCGTTGCTATGGTAAATGGGGAGGTTATTAGTGCCCATTTCACTTGCATGGCTGGGTAAGTCTGCACGTCTATACTAATAATAAGTCACATTGCTAACTAGGGATGTAACGGTACTTGTATTCATACCGAATTCAATCCATGTTATGTGCGGAACAAAGTTAAAATCTGAGTTCCCTCAGGAACGTATTAAGAGGCGGACGGCAAGTGTGCTTAGACTCTGCCTCGCATTTTGAGTGCATTATCGTTATTATTATTTTTTTTAAACTTGAAAACATGTATACAACAATACCAGGGGTTTAAACAAAACTAGAGTTAGCGCAGTGTCACTGTAGATACTCACTCCAGACCGGAAATAAATTTGCATGAAAAAGCTAAAGAATCCATAGCGCTAGCGTTAGCCGCTAACCAGGAAGTGGCTATTGGCTAACGCTAGCGCTATTGACTCTTTAGCGTTTTATGTCTAGATTCAAGAATTTCTTTTAAAAGAAGAATATTTGTTAAAGTATGCTGAAATAAACAGAACAGTTAAGTAGATAATATTTTTGGAAAATGAAATTATAAATGTTAAACACACACTAACAAACATCTGTATTACACAAATGGGGCCTAACAAATGTAAACAATTGTATTTAATTTTTCCATTGATTTTATTCAATCAATTTAACTGATTACTCAATTAAAACAATATAATACATTTTTTTGCATTTATTTGATTTATTCTATTTTATTGTTTTGTTATAAAAAATATTGTAAAATTATTTTGTATTATTTAACTAAGCAGGAATTGTATTTAAAATTGTTTTAAAAATGTAAACTATTGATGTTCACAAATAATAATTAGATGTGGAGATAACACATAGAACAGTGTGTGTGGGAGTTGTGAGAGTGTAGAGATGTGATGCACTGTTTAATCTGCTGTGGTTAATGTATGAGTTTCACCTCCTGATGTTTAATAAAAAGCACATGTTGATCTTCCGAGCTTCTTGTCGATGTTCAAACTGGCAGAACAAAGCAAAGAAGCCTCGAAAGCGTGCAGGGTAGGAACACTGAATCTAGCATATAACATCACATGCATTCAATTATTTAATGTGTTCCACCATAACTTATTGCATAAATAATTATTTCATATGATTCGAAATGCAGTGAAACAGTATGTGTGAGAAAGTCTGAATGCTCCATCTGAGACCTCTGTGTGGTCACAAATAAGAAAGTGCAATTCAAAGCTGGCTAATGTGTCTTTTTAATGTAAATCATATTACATTTGAATTCATCACGTGTTGTTGGTTTCAGATAACAGTAAAATCCTTCAGTATACAGCCAGTCAGTATATAGCCTTCACTGCTGTAATTCAAGCATCACATAGTGATTTGATTTTCAGAAATGTAAACACTTTTTAGTTTGTGGTCTGAGAGAGCATGAACAACATTGTCCTTGTTTTAATTTTAACTTTATTTATCGCAAAATTTAATAAATTGTCACAACATCACTGTATATAAACCGTTTCCCGCCGGAATCGTCCGAGGACCAAAGATGTAATTTTTCACATGAATTGGTCTAAACACCACCTTCAAGACATTCTATCAAGAATACAAATTATTAAAATCATGTTCCTGACCTGCTGCTAATAAACCTAATTTGTATGAAAACGTTCCTGCAGCTGTGATTTTTAACTAACACTAACTTTTTTAGCCCTTGGTTGCCCTGTCCGAAAATTTTAAGATTGTTGTGACCACAAAATCCTAAATTACTTATAATTTCTCTAAAATTTTACATTTCCTCAGTTTAAACATTTAATGTTTTCTATGGTCTGTTATGAATAAAATATGCGTTTATGAAATATACAAATCATTGCACACTGTTATTATTTAGATTTGACACAACATTCCCACTTTTTACGAAACAGGGTTGTATTATAAGACCATTCGCATTTCCCAAAATGTAAACAGTGGAATATTTACATATCTATAACATGTTCTTTATGAACATATAGACTTAATTGGAAAAGAAAAATAATTTTGTGTAGTCAAGATAACAGTATTTTCATTGACTTCCTTTCAACTTCAAATTATTACATCAAATCAATAATTACTTCTGTATTTCTTTTATATATATATATATATATATATGAGATTAATTAAAAGGGAATTGATATAATATTTAGATCATGTTAGTAAACGTGATAGTTTGAGTTTAGAGAAGAAAAAAAGAAGCATTTTGCAGTTATATCAGTCCTTTTGGTGACACTCAACCTGTTGATACAACTTTTTGTTTATTTTTATAGTTCTAAACTAGTACATATATGATTATAAACGTGAAAAGGGACTTGGGGAATACTTTAGTGAGAATATTTAGTGCGCAATAGTAATGATATTTAAGATTTTAAAACTGTACACATTACTGAGCCTACCTAGACTAGAGTTGAGGTCAACATTCAGCGTCGCCTTCGATGATCTACATTTACAGACGTGACATTTCTGCGTGTTGTAAGAGAATAAACACGGACGCTCATGAACTCAGATGAACCTCCAGCTTGTCTCAATTTGTTGCAGACGCGCTGCCCGAGTCAAACCCCAAATACAACGCAGCACGTAGTCCTGTTTTTGCACGCCGATATTCTCCCCCTTAATCTAACTCCTATATAGGCCAGTTGCAACTGAAATACCAAAATACAGTAAACAAAAAAATACACGCAACACATACAACCTTACGTTTCATCCTATAGCCACTTACTTTGGCGTAAGCACAGACGGAAGACCAGCCCTCGCGCACAGCGTTCATCCAATTACAGTGAAGGAAATATTGAATGACGGGCGTGTTGTCCAATGGGAATTCAGACGCGTTTCCGGTTGTGCTTCTGTTTACCACGGAAAGCCTGAAATGTTTGTGTTCGGGTGTTAATGCGTTTACACAGCGGACCGTAAAAGATCTGAAATACATTTCACGTTTAAGGTAAGAATAAAAGGTAAAAAATGATTGTGTATTTAGCATTTTAAGATCTTGATATTTCTGGAGATTCCTTTTTTTTAAAAAAATATAGATATATGTATATATAATCTTTGTATGTTAAGCAGTCGGACAGATTAATCTGATACACACAGCAACTGTTCGTTTAGATGTCGGTAAGATGTGTGTGATGAAGCCCCCACTTCTAACAGTATTGACTGGTTGTTTTTCTGGGTTGATGAACAGATATATGAGAATCATATCGTTCTTAAAATCCAAACACACATACCCATGTCCCACCTCAATATATTTAACTCATTATTTCTTTATCATTGGTGCATCTTTAATCATTGTTTTATCCTGACCAGGGTTGTAGTGACTCCTAAGGGGGCAATCCACCTAGTTTTTGAGTGATTGAAGGAAACCAGCGAGCCAGATTAGAAAATCTAAAAACACACACATATGCACATATACATACAAACACAGTTCACTAATACTGCATTACAAAATGCAAAAGGTCTGGACTGACCACTCATGCACTCGAACAAAATTGCTGTTTTGAACAAATTGCTGCTATAAAGTGTTTATATGTACGCTTTATTATTATATGGACAAATCATTTGCACTATTACAAATCTATCGTGAAGGACAGGTTGCTGCAGTGTCACTGTGTCTACTCTCTCAGTGTCCTGTGCTGTTTTGTGCTAAATGTTGCTCATATGCACTTTTCCTAGATAGTTATTTTATTTGTTTGTACTTTTTGATCATTTATGTCGTCTTATGTAGAAGTTTGTAATTTTCATGGTCAAACTACGAGTTCCTTCCCAGTTTACAGAGTAACGTCAAGTCAGCATTTCTTTTCATCATTTTAGGAAAATGTACAATTACAACCCACCCATTAGGGTTGCACAAGCCAGTGCACTCTTAGTGCCGGTCCCAAGCCCGGATAAATGGGGAGGGTTGCGTTAGGAAGATCATCCAGCGCAAAACATGTGCCAAATCAAATATGCGGATAATGTACCGGATCGGTCGAGGCCCAGGTTACCAACGACCGGCACAGGAGACGGAAAGGAGGAAGATGTCTACAGAGACGACAGGGAAAGGAGAAATGTAGGAGACTAGAGGTTTGGGTTGATACTTAAATGTTGGTACTATGACTGGTAAAGGGAGAGAGGGAGCTGATATGATGGAGAGGAAAAGGGTAGATATGTTGTGTGTTCAGGAGACCAAGTGGAAAGGGAGTAAGGCCAGGAACATTGGAGGTGGGTTTAAACTGTTTTATCATGTTGTGGATGAAAAGAGAAATGGTGTAGGGGTGATTCTGAACGAAGAGTACAGTAAGAGTGTAGTGGAGGTGAAGAGAGTTTCTGATAGAATGATGAACGTGAAGCTGGAAGTTGAAGGGGTGATGATAAATGTCATCAGTGCTTATGCTCCACAAGTAGGTTGTGAGATGGAGGAGAAGGAAAAAAATTTGGAGTGAGTTAGATGGAGTGGTATAAAGTGTACCTAGAAATGAATGATTGTTATTGGGGGAAACTTCAATGGCCATGTAGATTAAGGGAACAGAGGTGATGAGGAGGTGATGGGTAGGTATGGCTATACGGAGAGGAATGTGGAAGGGCAGATGGTGGTAGATTTTGATAAAAGAATGAAAATGGCAGTGGTGAACACACATTTTAAGAGGAAGGAGTATCATAGGGTGACGTATAAGAGTGGAGGAAGGTGTATACAGGTGGACTATGTTCTATATAGGAGATGCAACCTGAAGGACATTGGAGACTGTAAGGTGTTGGCAGGGGACAGTGTAGCTAGACCACACTGAGTGGTGGTCTGTAGGATTGTTTTGGAGGTTAAGAAGAGGAGGTGAGTGAGGACTGAAAGAAGATTAAGATGGTGAAAACTGAAAGAGAAAATAAAGGAAATATTTTGAGCAGCTGATAAATGAGGAAAATGAGAGAGAGAGAGAGAGAGAGAGAGAGAAGTTTGGATGATGTGGAGATGGTGAAGCAGGAAGTGTACAGGATTAGTAAGGAGGAAGTGAGAGCAGCTATTAAGAGGATGAAGAGTAGAAAGTCGGTAGGACCAAATTACATACTGGTAGAGATGTTTAGGAGAGATGGAAGTGGAGTTTTTAACCAGATTGTTTAACAAGATTTTGGAAGGTGATAGGATGCCTGAGGAATGGACGAAGAGAATATAGGAGATGTGCAGACCTGCAGTAACTACAGGGGAATAAAGTTGCTCAGTCACATTATTAAGTTATGGGAAAGAGGCTTTTACTTGTCCTATATACACTTCCCAGCTTGTCAGGAAGCTGAGGTCAGAGCACAGGGTCAGCTGTGATACATAGCACCTCAAGCAGAGAGGGTTAAGGATCTTGCTCAAGGCCCTAGACAGTGGCAGCTTGTCAAGGAGTTTAGCTCTAATTAATGTGGGGGTTTGCATGAGTTTCCTCCAGTTGTTCAAAACATGCATGTAAAATGATTGAAATGTTCCCTGGTGTGAATAAGTCTGTGTGCGCTTATATGCATGTATTATCTCATTAAATGAGAAACCATGAAAGGGAATTTTTCCTTCCCACATTTGCCACTGGTTTTCTTAAATTGATAAGAATTAATTTATGAATGTAAAATTGATATTATGTTTATTTTTGCAAAGCTGCTTTGTGTCAATGTCTATTGTTAAAACATACTACACAAGTAAAAAAACACGTCGTATGCAAAGTTCCCTATGATGAATTGGAGTTTTTCCGTGTCCAGTCTAGCTCCAGCCTCACTTTGACCCTGACCAAGATAAAGTGGTTGCTAAGACAAGTAAGAGTGTGACAGGTCATTTTTCTGACCCAGAAATGAGGTCTGAGTTGTCACCTTTTCACATGTAAACAGTCAAACTCACTGCTATTGCTATTTCATTGTAATTACAGTTTTACAGTTTGCCTCATGGGTAAGAGTTATAAAAGAAAATGACTGCTCCCTCAATTCAAGCTCTGACTCTCGCTGACAAAACACCGAGGCAGGTCTCTTAGAAAACCACCTACAACCAGTAACCGAAACAAAGTTATGAAATATAGAAATCTTCTGATTATTATTATTAGGAATAACACTATGATACAAGATGTATCCTGATCAACAGGGATCAGCAGACAATATAGATATAATGCAAAATATGGAATGAAACCAAAATCAAACCAATTCAGTATACTCTAAGGCTGTTCGATTCCTATTTGCAAATGTCATGCTCTGTATGCTTCTACATCTGCTTCTGCTGAATAGTGTGTAAGAAGAGCTAGAGCTCATAATGAATATTAAACAAAAATCATGATGCGCTCCTAAGAAAAGAATTTGTCTTGTCAGTATTTTGCGATTTGAGACATCGAAATTAAATTTCCTGCCAGAATCATCATGATTCAAATTCATCATATGATAATGTGTTGCATTCCTTTACTGTGCATGTAATGTTTTCAGCAGAGATGGTAAAAGTACACACGTCCTTCACTCAATTAGAAGTACAAATACCGTAATTTCCGGACTATAAAGCGCACCCATATATAAGCCGCACCCACTGAATTTTAAAAATATTTTTATTTTTAACATAAATAAGCCGCACCTGTCTATAAGCCGCAGTCTACACTAATGTACTTTACGCAGGCTTTAACGAAAGACACGTTACACACGGTGTAACGGGTGAAATATGTTGCGCTTCCTTTAGGAGCATATCGATATTTTGGGAATAGCATGCCAGAAGCGAGCTCTCCCTTCACCCTGACTCAACGCATTACAACGGCTTGTATCTAAACAGTAGCTGACCAAGAAAGTCATTGTTCACTGTCTTCCTCCTTCCTTTCACAACTATTTCTGTCGGGAGTTTTTCTTTTGGCAATGAAATTTCATTGGTCTAATGTTATGGGGTTCAGTTTTTTTGGCTTGAAGTTTGTGAAACCGGGAAAAACCCAGGAAAAATACCTAAATAAGCCGCTTCGTTGTTTAAGCCGTGGGGTTCAAAAAGTGGGAAAAAAGTAGCGGCTTATAGTCCGAAAAATACGGTACTTGTGTTATAAAAGTTTGAGCTCTGCCTTGTATTTAAGTAAAAAGTAGCCTTTACTACTACCTGTTTTAGTGTCATGCTGGAAACTGGATCTCACATCATATCCATATATTAATACAGAATAATCTCATATTTTGTTACCTAATGAATGTATCCAAACTGAACATCCACCATATAGAACACAGTTCTCAGTCATGTTTTCATTGCTGACTCCCTCTGTCTCATCCACGTTAACCCCATACTTCTTGTTACCTTCTGCATTGCTTGTTGTTGGCTTCGTAAACTTGCCTACGTCTGTGGTGTGCGAGAGCCAGAAAATTATATACCAGTGGTTGGTTGAAAAATGGAAAGAAGGAGGTTGATAGGCTGAAAACAGTGCACAATAAGAAGAAAAAATAAATAGTAAAGTACTGATAGAGGAAAAATCCATTTAGGTACAGTAATGAAGTATTTGTACTTCAGTATTTCCCACCTCTGGTTTTGAGAGTCTTGATCATGAGCTGACATTTAGACTATTTGAGCAGTGTTTTTGTTTCATTTGTATTGGAGAGATAAACTGATCAATGCTACCGAGAAGTTAACAAAAGTAAGCATTGAAATGCAGTTTGTCCAACCTAAACAAAAGTTTCTAAAATCTTATCTGCACATTTAAAATGCAGGGTCTTTTCTTTTTGGTACCAGGAACTCCATCCTATCCTTTACAAAACTGCAACAGCAGTTTGTGGACATCGTTCTAACTTGCTTCAAACTGAACTTTAAATGAACTACGCCTGAAATCCCATCACAATTGCTGTCTGTGATTACTAAATCTGCAATTGTTGTTTTTTAACAGCTAGGTTCAATCTAGCAGAGACATGAGTGATGATTCCAAAAGTTTCCAAAGCCGTTCCAGCGGTGATTTGTGGTCGGAAATCTGCTCAGATCTGCCTGAGCCACCGGAACATGGCACGGCTGGTGAACACTTCACAGATTCATTCCAGCCTCAGTGCCCTGTGACCAACCAGAACAACAATACTTCAACTAGTAGCTTTAATTCTTCTACTCAGTGGGAACCCATGGCGGACTCCGCAGTCTACATCGCCAGCTTAGGTATGGGAACATATGTTTCGACTTAGATTGATGCTAATAGACTTTTAAAAATGGTCAACAATTAAGGAAATGTGTTTACCTTGCAGAGAACCGTTTGAAAAAGATTAAAGGTCAAGCAAATGAGGTCACATCAAGGGAAATGCTGCGCTCTTTGTCACAGGCCAAAAAGGAGTGTTGGGACAGGTTCCTCCATGATCCCCAGACTTCAGAGTTATTCCAGGACGGAGATCTGGATCAGAGGCAAGTGAAAAAATCAGTTTTTGTCATCATTATGGCCCATGCTACTTAATATGTTTTTTTTTTTTACCTGATCTTATATTGTGTTTATTAGATTATTTGTCAATGGTATACAAATATGTATATTACAAGGCTGATGCATATCCATGCTTGAAGTAATATTTTGTTCCTTATGTCTTCCCCGGCAGTGCTTTGGAGCAGCTGAAGCGCTGGTTGTCTCCAGAGCGTGTAGCAATCAGCGCAGAAGAGCTGGAGTACCTCCTCTTGCCATCTAAAAGCAGAGAGAGAGACTCAAACAACCCATCCAGCACAGGCTCTTCCACAGAAGAGCAGGATGAGGAAGAATGCTCAAGTCCCGAGAAATAAGTCACATTATTCCCCCAAAAGACTGTAGCCACGTGACCAGCAGATGGCCATGTACTTGAGGTTCAGTGAGGCTATAATGTTGAGGATTTTGAGTTTCAAACCATACAGTGTTTTAAAGAAATAGCAAATGGAGAAACGTAAGCATTTTGTAATCTCCCACCATTTTCTCTCTCTCTCTCTCTCTCTCTCTCTCTCTCTCTCTCTCTCTCTCTCTCTCTCACTCTCACTCAATCTGCAAAATGAATTAGAGGTCACGATATTGACCAGTATTATATTTGTGTTTAAATGCTTAAATGAAAACCTTATTTTAAGCTTAACATTCTGTCTGGCTTTTACTACTAGGTTTTCATGGTAACCTGAAATCAAACCATCCTTTTTTGCCCTCCTGATTTCCTTTGATCTTTCATCTAATCTACTTTAAATTTTGAACCTTTTTTTTTTCTTGTATTGTCACATGCATGCACAAACTACCACAGAGAACAAGTGTTGCCAGTTGAATTTCCTTGGGCAGATGAGTTTTAAAGACGAACTCCACACTCAGATTTATAAAATATGTTCATACTAAAAGATCTGAAAAGTGCTTGGCAATTTTTTGCATTGATTTCTCATTTGGTGCAGCATTTTCAGATTCCTGCGAGAAGTTCGTGTCCTGTGAGAAGCCGATGTCATGTGATGACGTTGCCAGTGCAGTCACAATAGCGTTTTTAACGAGTAGATTTTTCAGCTTCTGTGACCATCATGTTAATTAGATATTATATTATATTGCATTATATTGACTGATGGCAGAGACTCAACTCTGTTGATTAGCCATGAAGTGCAATGATGTGATGTGATTAGCATTATATTTATAGCTCTGGAAGCTTTGTGAGCAAGAAACTGTTATCCAAAGTGAAATTTGATCAACCTATTGAGGTGTCCATTATGAATTTCATAAAACTTGGATGCCACTGAAGATGTTCAATGCTAAGTATCGAGAATAAGTATGATAGACGTTTTCTTTAAGATGTGCTTCTCCTTAATTTGAATAAAGGCCTGAAAATACACTGCTCACTTTTGGATAATAATACATATAAATATTAATATTCACTTTGTATGACTTTAGCCTGCAAAATAATGACCAGTAGATGTCAGTAGGTTGTTGCTCTTTCTTTTTTTGTTTCTTTGAAAATTTTCACCCTTGTTTTTACTAAGTTGTACATGTAGAAACATGTTTACAGTCTGAAATTACACTCATTCAACAAGCACTACACATTTTTCTGCCTCTTTTTTGTTTTGTTGGCACGGCATGAACAAAGATCCTTAGAACAAAATTTCCTTCCAAAAGCATAAGAGTGTAACGCTACCTGACTGAGCATTATATTACATACAGATACAACTATTAAAGAAATAAAAAAAAGCCCAGGAGAAAGCTGCTGGGCATGTTTTCAGCTGCATATTACTGATGGCATTTCACTGAACCCTTTCCCACAGTATAACAGGGTTTCGTTCCTCTGGCAGAGGGCATTTAGGATGTTTTTAATCAGTAGAAACTAATTATTTTTTTTGCCGCAAGTCTGTTATATGATTATTCAGGATACTGTTGGGTGTGAGTGTGTAGAGCATGGTGATGTGTTTAGGTAGGTGTGCAGAGTAAAGGAAAAGGGGGTAGGTGGAACAATTCACACATTCCAAAATAACATTTGTGCACAGCACAATAAAAGCTTTTCGAATTGAAAACACCATATACAACTGCTACAATCAATACTTATTACATAATTTAAACCTAGCAGGCTCGGTAAAAAAAATAATTTCTTATAAAAACTTACATTTCTGATGAGCTCTTAATTAGCATAAAAAAAGAAACACAATTAAATAATTACTTGACCTCAGGTATGTCACATTAGTATAACTAATTCAGTACGACAGTACAGCAGTCTTGTGTGTGCTAAATGTTCAAAATTGTCACGATCGCCATTGTAGTGCTGCTTTTTACACTATATCTATAACACAAATTAGTTTCAAGTAACTGCCATACTAATGTTCAGAAATTGACATTTCAGACAAAAAAAAGCTTTCTTTTTGCCTTATTAACGAAATGAGTCACCACAAAACTGGACAATTTTCATGGGTTTCGCCTTGGCAATGCACAGACTGACTGACAGAAAGACTGAATGATTGACTGAAGGAATGATTAACCCTAACCTGGAATGATTAACCCTAACACTAACCCTAATTGACTGACTGACTGAAAGATTGACTGATTGATAGTGTGACTGACTGACTGACTGATTAGCTGATTGAAAGATTGGCTGACTGATTGACTGATTAAATGACTGACTGATTGTCTGACTGATTGAATGATTGACTGACTATTTTGCTAACTGATTAATTGACTGACTGACTGATTGGCTAACTAAGTGAGTAGCTGACTGATTGGTTGGTTGGTTGATTGATTGATTAATTGATTGTAATATTGGCTGAATGACTGACTAATTGGATGACTGACAGACTGATTGATTGACTGACAGGCCATTATAGGCAAGATCAGTATAATTAATTTATTTACTATATATATATATATATATATATATATATATATATATATATATATATATATATATATATATAGTCTCAGTATAAGAAACTACGCCTAGAATTGGACATTTACGTAATTGTGCACACTTGAACACCGCCAATTAAATCAGTGGACTGGAACTAACTGCTGTATAATGTCATTTGTTTCATTTGATGTGATACGGTTCAAAGCAAAGTGTAAGCATAAAAAAGATCTGCACTGAGGCCTTTAGACAGTGTTTGTGCCTTTAGCTTCAAATACATGACGATGACAATGCTTTTGTCAAACAAAATTTGGAGTTGGAGACACCAGGGCCATTTAGCAGGTATACAATTACGTTGCCATTTTACATGTATTTAGTTTATATATAGCTGTTAATAGCTGTTTTTTGAATACATAATGGCTGACGAATCTGATTTGGTTGCAGATATACTTACAAGGCTATTTTAAAACGGACTTGTCAAGATAAGCTCAACACTGTGGCGAAAGGTCAGCCAAAACAGTTAAAAACTGTTGTTAAGATTTTTCAAGAACCATTTTTACTTTTGTGTATTCTTTCCTGTAGAATTTGCACAAAAATGAACAATTTGCCTTCATTTCAAATACCCAGGAAAACCATAATCCCTGGTGTTTCTGTTGTTGTGGAACTCGCAAAGTACTACAAAACTGCAACCAGGGAAAATTTTGGGGGTGGATTGTTTATTTTGTATTTTTTAATAAGGTTAATATTGAGATGATGATGGAAGCAGCCGGTGCAGCTGTGGCTGCATGGGGTTTCTTGCTTTAGTAATGACATTCATTCTTGATGCTTGAGAGACCTCTCGGTGATGCAGTGCTCTGTTACACTGCATTTCTGTATATTATTGATTTTCTTCTTCAACTGTTGAGTCATAATGATGATATTAAGAGGTGGGTTGATTCAAGTAGAACACAGCTCAAGGTCCAGGTCTGAAATGCATGGCCCACTACTGTAGCTGTGGACCGGTACTGGACCACCGGTATTGGACCATGGATCATTTGGAACCTGGCCACATAGAAAGAATATTTTTTTTCTTTATTTTTTTATTGACTTTCGTGGTCTGCAGTGTGTTTTATTTTTTTTTTTTTTAAATGACAACTTCTGCCTTTGCCAATTTCCCACGCTTGTTTCAGTCAGTATTTTTATGCATCGCACTGATTCTGCATTATCGGGAGCTGAGTTACATTTTCATTATATATGTAATTAAATTCATAATGAAATCATATATGGATAATAGTCAAATAATATGTACGTTATTGCGCGTTAATGGAATGAAAAATACTCTGATAAAGTACAGCTGTGTAACGGTGCTACGACTATACGCTCATTAGGTACAGCGATGGTTGCAACATCTGGCTGTAATATATAATGCAAATAAAGTGGCTACAGAGGCTGGTCCTCTCTCACTTCCAGAGCAATGACGTAGACAATAGAGAAGGTGTGTGTGTCTGTGTGTGTGTGTGTGTGTGTGTGTGTGTGGGGAGCTGGCGCGTGTGAGTGACCGCGCGCGCGCTCTATCCATCCTCCAGTCTGCTGTGGAGCGACAGGAGAAGAGAGCAGCTTCAGGTGAACGACCACTGACCGAACAGCTTCACAGGCAAAATCAGCCAATATTTTCTGTACGAGCTTTGACCTTTTGTTTTATTACTATAATATATAAAAACTGAACAAAGTCGTGTTTTACAGTGAACTTATTTGGGGCTTTTTCACTGTCTGATTGAGATGTGATCAACTCGACAGAAAAAGGTAACTGTTGCGTTCCCTGATTGCATAATGATGTAAATTACATCTGTAATTGCAATTACATCTGTAAAAAAATAAAATCTAATAAATATTTTTCTACTGAAATTTCAAGGATTGCATGTATTATAGGCTACATTGTGTAATTTCAAGCTTAAATTGAATCATGGCTACAGGTGATGCCTTCACTCTGAACTCTCAGTTCTTATTATATTGTACATTGTTTGCCTGATTATATAAATACTTATACATGACCAAATATGCAAAAAGTTACATTTTGAAATGTTAGATTTTTCTATAGCAGTATTTTATATTACTATGTAGAAATTCTCTAGAAATTACATTAGAAAATTAAATAATTTGCACATGCTGTAATAATGTTTAATATTCTGAAAACATGTTAATGTATAATTATGGTTCTAGGAAATATTATGTTATAAGTGCATCATATAATTATCTAAGACAGACATTCTCAAAGTGGGGTCCCTCCAGAGTTTGTGATTCTTTTATTTGTTACACAGTGCAAATAACAGCCTTCCTTTATCCAAGTTATTAGGTTAGTATTGAGTTCCTATAATATTTATCATGGTTATTTGAATTAAACGCCTCAATAATTCTCAATAACTTAACATCCAAATCAATCTAAATACAATTTAGACCTCTCTAATGTCTCCTGTCGATGGAAACCTCATGAATTAAAAGCTTTATGGCTCCAATGTACAAATTTAATTAAAGAGCCGAATATTTGGCTAGTTGATTTATGGTTATAAACCTGTACTCAGGAGTTTATAGTATTTGTTTGAATGTATTGTACAGTTCAATGAGTCTATGTTTGCAATACCTTTGAGAGCTCTTGCTTTATGCCATTGTGGAGGTGCTTTCCCTGTAGCTGTGGATAGATGTTCAGCATTCATGCACAGAATGCTCTACAGTGTAGGTCTGTTAATCTGTAACAAATGAACCCTATTCACCAATTTCAGGCTTTAAAAAACTCTTGATTATGCACCAACCCTATTTCATAAATGTCAAGTACCTCCTTTTTTTCATTAAGATGTTTTTCTGAGCCGGCGCACCTAATTTGTTTCCATTAACTCTCTAGTTGTGTTCAAATTCGATGAATCATTTATGGGTCTGTTTTGCTTTATCATATTGGTTCTGCGGTTGGATTTACGTAAGACTTGACATGCTTATGGCCACCTTCCTAAGCACAAAAAAATTCTGATAAATGCATTCATTTGATTCAATTCAAAGTTGATTAAAATTTTGCACATACATGGTTACTAAAAACCCTGCAGCCAGAAATCCTGCATTATCACCCTTTGTGTACGTATGAACACCCATTTTGTACCAAATAGACATTGCTAAGTAAACCGTTGGTGTCAAGTGTGTCTTGGGGCTACATTGTGATCTGATTTACTTAATCCACTTTCAGAGGTGACTATGCAACATTTGTAGTGTCTGTTGTTGTGTCAACAACCAGGGTAGAGGAGATATTTTCCCAAATATTGCCACTTAAAATTACTTGGGGAAAAAATGATGTTGAAGTAACAGTGTACTAAGAACAGGAATACTACTTATTTACACAGACCAGCCATTTTTAAGTAATAGTTCAACCGTCTTCCTTGTTGGACACCTTTTATGATATTCTTGCTTGGGAAGTCAGGTTCGATAATTCAGCTTCTACTAATCTGCAGGTGGATGTAATCTGAACACATCTGACTAGATCTCTGAATATTGATCTTTGTTTTATAACATATATTATTACTTTGAAAAGAAGTAATACATTTTAAGAATGAAAGCATGAGCATTTCTTTGCAATGGCCACTCAACCACATTTTGTTTAAGGAATACATGGTAAAAAATACCTGAATACATGGTCCCTGTGGTTTGCTTGACTTGGCTGAATGCAAGGGTGAGAATAAAGCATTAATGAAGGCTAAATTTATTGATTTTGCAGCACATGGGAAAGCCTTTATGATTCTTACAATCCAGTATTTCCTGGCTTTTTAAAATACAGGTCTTAATTATTTAACTGATAGTAATGGCAATTATTATAGGTTAGGACAATTAATGAAATCTCTAAGAGGACAATGAAAAAATGTAACCTGGCTCAACTAATAATTAAAGTTTAATTTGTAGTGTGCCAAATTACCATTTTAGAACAGCTAATCTACACTCACCTTCTAATTTATTACAAAACGCCTGTTCATTTATGAAGTTTTCGAATTATCCAATCATGTGGCAGTAGCACAAATTAAAAAATTATGCAAATACATGTCAATAGCTTCAGATAATGTTCATACCAAACATGAGAATAACAAAAAATGTGATCTGTGTTATTGTAGTTGGGGCATGGTTGGAAAAAAAACCCAACTAAAAATATCCTGTGTGTGGCGAGTGCAGGCTGAAACACCTTTTTGATAAGAGAGATCAGTGGAGAATCACCAGACTGGTGGATTTGCTCAAGAGAGGACCACATCAGGTTCTACTCTTGTCAGCGAAGAGCAGAATCCGAGGCTATTATGGGGACAGACTCACAGACAGTGGAAAAGCCAGAGTGATTTTTATTCTAATCTTTAACTGTCCAGTATGGATGAGTCCGTGTCCATGTTAGCTTCAGATTCATGTTTTTGGCTGACAGGAGTGAAACCTGATGTCTTCTGATGGTGTTGCCCATCTATTTCCATTTTGCTTTTCTGTTCACCACAGTTGTAAAGAATAATGATTTGAGTTATTATATCCATCCTGACAGCTCAAACCAATTTGACAATTTACTTACCAACCTCTCAATAATAAGGTGTTTCAACCCACAGAACTGTCATCCACTCAGAGTTTGTTTTATGCTTTATAGATATTATATGTACCCTACTAGTTCTTCTAAGACTTCAGTCAATCAGTGTGTAATAGGTTTTATAATTATCTCCCAGCCTAGACCCTGTCTGAAACTGCTGATCAAGTAAAGTCAGGATGCAGAGAGTATACCACGGTGTCCCACATGGGTCAATATGGGGTCTAAATTTATATACTGTATATCTAAATATTTTATTGTTGTATGCTGCCGCCATCATGTTGTGCTGGGCTTTTTCAAACCTGGACCATGTTTCTACATTATGCACAAGATATAATTATACTAAGATCTATTTTTACATTTTGTTAGAGAGATCAT
Organism: Silurus meridionalis; assembly: GCF_014805685.1. Lineage (NCBI taxonomy): Eukaryota > Metazoa > Chordata > Actinopteri > Siluriformes > Siluridae > Silurus > Silurus meridionalis. The sequence continues at coordinate 10,792,568 of NC_060891.1, read as the reverse complement.
GGGAATACTATTTATGACATGGGCATTGCTTCAATACTGAAATCTTTAGAATCAATATTTCACAGTCCCCTGCTTTATTAAAAGTCACAGAAGCGATAAACATGACCGTGATCTTCACTGGCCATCTGCAGGTGATTCAGTCCCTTGCTTTTGTATACAGGGCTTCACTGGGAAAACAGCCAATATTCTTGTCCATATTAGTGGATTACAGAAATAATAAATGCAGCAAAAATCAAATGACTGGAATGTTCTCCTGTTTCGAGCATGTAGAAGAAAACCTAGGAAACGATTTTTTATTCTTAGCCCTTGCCAATAGAATGAAATATTGAGCACAGTAAAACATCATTGTCTGGTATGAAAGTCATTTTAGGTTAACCTTAACGAATTGTCAAAGAAGTAATCTCAAATTATATATCTACAGTAACATATTTATTATGGTCAGTCTTGCAGTGGATCCAAAGCCTATCCCTGGATGACTGGGCACAAGTCAGAGACACAAAAGACTTTTGTAAGTCGCTCTGGACAAGGGCATCTTCTAAATGCTATAAATGTAAATGTACACACTGGATGAGAAAGCCATCCATCACAAGGCACCATGCACACATATTCACAAACTCATTCACACTTAGGTGTAAATTGGATTAGCCAGCCATTCTAGCTGCATGCAGAGACAAAAGAAACCGTTCCACTGGCCACCTAAAGAATGTTTCAGTTATTAATATTACAGTTTTTCTCAGCTGCTTAGGAGCATTTCTGGAATCATTCCTAATATTTGCAAACCAGAAAGTGCATTCTCGAAACAATTTGTACAAACATTACAACACATTGAATTTCTTGCCAAAGCCTGACGTTTTCTTAAACTTAAACTTTTCATCTCTCAAAAGTAATTATTTGTGTCAATGAACATATCTTTCCCATCAATATGAAAAGTCCTTTTGTCATTGTTTACAAGACCATCAAAATGTTTAGCCATGTTGTCAGTATGATGGCACACAGTTTCAGGATTTCTTGATATAAACTACAATTTGGATTGCAGTAATTGAAAATGCACAAAAATTTGACTTGCTTCTGTACGGCATCTATGGATTTCAGCAGCACAAATTCATTTATTTGATTGCATATTTGATTTATATTGATTGCAAGAGACTGGACAGGATTCACAGTTTTATTGTACTATACAAGTGTTCCTTTGTTCGTTTCTCGGTTGTTCATCTATTTTCAGAAATTGTAATTCTGTCTGTCACCAATTGAAGGTTCTCAAGATTCACCTTTGACCTATTTTAGAGAACTAGTTGATTATTGGTTGATCTGATGCCATACACTCGCCTACATTAGTGCCATTCAAGATTCATCTGCACAATCTGCATCAATTCAAGACACTTTTACAAAAGAAGAAGTTTAATAGAAATTTTTGATGACAGATGTTGGCAACTGGTTTAACCATTTTGCATTCGATGACTTATGCAAACTGATGCTGAGCTGCTTTGGGGTTAAACTTGTATAACATAAACAACTGATCATGTAGGAAACAGCAGATACTTGATTAAATTAATGTACAAAAGCATTCACAATTTGATCAAAGCCACAAGAAATGTTTTATTAATGAGCACAATTGACTAAATGATGTGTAGTTTTGAGAATTTCATTTCGGATCTGAGAAACGCTCCAAAGCAACTGAGAAAAGCTGTAAGATTTATTCTGTATAAAATTTGAACGAGTGTTGCGTATCGCATTTTAATGACTGACTGTATGTTGTATATATGAGATTAACTCATGTTCTCAAATACCTTAGATGTACTGGGATATATACCCTTACTCTGTTATTCTGTTATTTAACACTTTTTCTTGTTAATGTTTAAAGCCATTTATGCCTACAAGCCCACCAACTGCTCGTCACATCTGAAAATAGAAGTCTAAGTATAGATTTTCCTGCTTCTCAATAACTAAATGAATTGTAAGGGATTTTTATCTTGATTGCATATGCAATCAAGATAAATTATATATAAATTATATATAATATATATAAACAACAAAAGACTGCTTTGTCACAAAACCCAATTATAAATGGTCACTGGAGACACGTTCAATACACACAAAATGCCAGGTGTAAGCGGATTTCTGTCTCAAATGTCTACTTGCTATTTAATCATCAGTGGTGAATGTTAATAATAGGTGAGGACAGGGCTCACATGTCTGTCTAGTGGGCTAGTACACCCCCGTTTAAACAGTAACCACACTTTCCACAAAAACCTTCAAAGACTTTAGTCACTGGTGTTGAAAAAAAAAAGTAAGCTCAAGTTGATTGAAGCTGGTTGAATACTATAAAACAGCATGGGGTAATAATTAATTTTTGTAATTTTTTATAATAATTTGCACCAACTTAAAAGGCTAGCACAGCCAGAACTCAAACGTTTCTCATGTCCTTAGCTCTGGCTCGTCTGAAGAACAGATTTGTGTTCTTTAAATGTACAGCTATTATGTAAACAAAGAAATGCTCAATTGCCTCATTCCAAACTTTTGATGCAGTTTTTTAGCTATTAAAGTTGGAGAAAGTGTGCTCAATTGGTCCATTATTCTAAAACGTTCACCATCTTTAATTTAGGCAGCAATTGATTTTTGTTTTTAAAGAGGCTTACAATTTTGAAACATCGATCATCAGACTTTTATTTAAGGTTTTTTGTATCTAAGGGTTTTTTTGCATAGCACCATAATGTTCCTTATCAGGCTATGTAGGTTTAAAAAAGGCAAATAGATGCTGCTTTTTTATAAACCTCTCAGTGATCAAGCGTCTTCTAAGGAACACAATGCAGCCTTCAAAAGGTATTTCAAAAGTAACTAAAAGTATAAAACAAGCACATATAGCAGTTGTTTCTTTCCATTTTACTGTTAATGGAATGCCATGTGGTATATGTATCTGCATGTGCTGCCATATAATACCTATACACTTATTTACAACAGGTCAAAGCTCTGGTGAACATGGACTCCCTCCTGAATGAAACTTCGGAGAACACAACCTTCAGCGTGTCTCCTCCATCTCTCTCCTCTTTCAATGGACTGAACCTCCTGATGGAATTAAAGATGCTCTTTGTGCCTCTCTACGCTATGCTAGTTCTAGTAGCCTGCTGTGGAAATCTCTTTCTCCTTTTCCTCATTGGATTGAACAGGAAGCTTCACAGCACAACAAACTTCTTGATTGGAAACTTGGCCCTGGCCGACTTGGTGATGTGTCTTTTCTGTGTGCCCCTGACTGTATTTTATGCCTTTGATGAGCGTGGCTGGGTTTTTGGGCATTTTATGTGCCGTTTTGTATCGCTTATGCAGACTGCAACTGTCTTTGCGGCAGTTCTGTCTCTGACCGCCATAGCAGTGGACCGATACATTGTGGTTGCTTATCCTATCCGTCGACGTGTAGGCCGCCATTTTTGCGCTGGCCTGGTTTTGAGCATATGGTTTTGTGCCCTGGTAATGTCCATCCCAGCCACTCTGCACACTATGTATTTGGATTTAAGTGCTGCTGGTCATCACATGGCTGTGTGTGAGGAGTTCTGGCAAGAGCAGGAGCTTGGTCGGCTTATCTACTCGTGCTTCTTTTTGCTCCTTTCTTATTTCGTTCCTCTTGCAGCTGTGTCTATATCCTACTGTGCCATTTCGTGCCACCTCCAGCACAGGGCCACACAGCGACTCATAGCTGCCATTCCCTCCAATCAGGAGAAATGGGGCCGTAAAAGGCGCAAGACCTTTCGCCTGCTGCTGATATCGGTGCTGTGCTTTGCATTCTCCTGGCTCCCCTTGCAGGTGGTCAACCTCATCCGTGACCTGGACACTGACTTTGTTATCTTGAGCAAGAGTCATATCAATGTGATTCAGGTCTCCTGCCATTTGTTAGCCATGAGCTCGGCATGCTTTAACCCTTTTATCTACGCATCTCTGCATGACAAGTTTTTGTCCTATTTGTGCCGCCACATGTTCCGGAGGCGCAGACAATCTCAGGCACAGAGTAGCTCCACCACCTCCAGCCGCTTACCACGCCAACACACCAACTCCACCCTATCTGCAATTCCTATGGCTGTAAGCAAGACACTGCAAGAGGAAATTTAGTCAGTTATGCGTTCCTAGAAATGGTACTTCCCCCTAACAAGTTGTCACCATGTTTATGTTGATGTGTGCTGTACTGTACTGTACTGTACTGTAGGATGGAAGTTGTATACACAAATGCTGTGCAAAGCCTGCCAAACATATTCTCAAGAGTAACAGTATATAGTAATAGTAAGCTGTCCTGTATATGTTATTAACACTCAAAGCAATGCTATGACTGTTTAAGAACACATGGCAATGCATTTTTTTCACATTTCATTTGCATGGCCAATCTGTATTGTTGAAAACTGTAAAGTGTGTACAGGTGGTTGTAATATGAAACTGTTTTAGTGCATGTATTGTGAATATATTTTATTGCATTTGTTAATTTCATATATTTCTTAAATTCAATTTTTTGTCCTCCTTTACAGAAAATGTGAAGAATAAACAAAACATTTTCCAATTAAGGAAATGTACCTTGTAAAAGCCACCTTCACATCATGGAATGGGTTGAAAAATCATTTCAGAGAAGCGTGGTTACTTAAACAAAAACATTAAAGTGAAGCCATTCAAGGGATGTTGCCAAAGGAGTCCCAATAGCTACAAATGAGCAAAGGGCCTTGGGGGGGACATCACATCTGTCAGCTGTAGACAGACAACGTTCAATCTGTCAGCAGTAACCGGATCACAATAATCATGAGGAGAATTGTAATTACCTAGGAGCAACATTATTTAACAACACAGATAAGGGCATTAAGTACTGTTGCATTATGTTCTGTGCCTGAGTAAATAGTCATTGAACTTGAATTCTTGTAAACCTGTAAGAAAATGTAATTTTAAATGTATTTTATTCTGTCGAAAAGGGAAATGAGCCAAAATCAAAGAAATAGAAACAAACCCACACAGATATGGTGAAAACATGCAAAACTTTATATAGACAGTAACCAGAGCACAAGATCGAACACATACCTGTGAGTCACTACCTTATGCCCCAAGGTTCTCTCCACGCACACGTGTATTTACACACCATTCTAGCCAATGTAACCTCTACACCTATGTGCATGTTTTGACCAGGTGAAAGAAAACTTTAGAATTCAGAAGAAACCCAAAGAAACCTACAGAACGATAGCAACTTCACACAGATAAGTATATTTCCCATTAAAGATAGAATCCATTTACAATACAATTAGACTGTATTTTAAATATTTTTTGTACAAAAAACCACAGTTTCTGTTTGTAACATATTTTCACTTCCTGATGAGGAGAAGATTGATCTAAGCAAGAAAAAAAGGAAGTAACTTATTTGCTGTGATTATTGACAGGAGTCGTAAAATGATTTCTAGAGTGCACAGAAGCATCTTTTGCTCACGCAGATCCAACCACATGATTCAGATCTTATTGGACAGCACTTTATCTTGCAGTGGGATAATGATCTCAAGCACAATGCTAGAACAAATCCGGAAGGACAAAAAAAGTAGTTATTGACTTGCTGAGTCAATACGTCCATTAAATTTCATTTACTGCAGACAAGGCCATGACTAAAAAATCCTTAAAATAAGCAGGGAACTAAAACTTTTGTGTTTCAGCCGAGGCCCAATTATTTTCGACCACCTGGAATAGAGGACATATGTATAAATAATGCTGTGGGGCTATGGTTCATCCAAAAGAATTTAAATAACTCTGATTTAATACAAATAGAATGAATTCATTGCAAATACATTTTGAGGCACAGTCAAAATTTTATTATGAACTCAACTGTGGCTGATAATAATTATTTATTAAATATATAGTGCCTGTCAAAAGTTTGAAAACACAATCTTTTATAGTTTTGTAGACACATGCTTGTTCCTTTTGTTTATATGAAACAAACTAAGCAAAAGGCAAAAACACAGAAGAATTGATTAGTGAATGAGTGGAAGAAAGTATGATTGACAGACAAGTCCAAATTTGTCATATTTGGCTCTAACAGAAGAACTTATATAAGACTTAGAGCAGATTTTAGCTCATAGATTTTCACTCATTCAGTCAAACATGAAGGTGGAAGCTTATTGGTTTGGGTTTGCTGTGGACCAGGGGAGGTTGGAGACTTCCAGGTGAAAGAAATTCTGAACCAACATAGCTATGATTTCATACCTCAACACAATGCAATTCCTTCTGGACTGCAGCTCATTGGAACCAACTTCACCATACAAAAAAACAATGACCCAAAACATATTTTCAAGTTCTGTAAGCATTATTTAGAGAGCAAACAGGCAGCTGGAGTGTTATCGATCATGTAATGGCTTGCTCAGGATTTTTCCTGGATAAACTGGATCACAATGTCAGAAAGAAATATCCAACTAGTGATTAACCCTTCTGGTAAGTTGCAAAGAGTCATGGCAAAGTATTTCAGCTGAATGTTCAGAGAAACCCAAGAGTGTGTAAAGCTGTTATTCCTGCTGAGAGAGAACTTTTCAATAAAGAGTTTATCATCCGTACCTTTATATATTTGTTTGGTTTCTTAATATTGTTACCTGCTTTGTTGCATTTAAATAAAAGGAAAATGCATGTGCCTCTCAAAATTAAGAACTATTAAGGGAAAGGTGTTGCCTAACTTCTGACAGACACTGTATATTTTACATAATATACAATAATGTAAAAGATCATATAAGACACACAATCCTAACACCTTCAAAATTCACACATGCATTTGAATTTTCACAGACGAAAGCTATTTTTAAAATCACTCAGGGAAATAATGCAGTCACCGCAGGCTCTCATAAGATATTCATGACATTTATGATTTATTTCATTAAAGTGTTCTTGATCATGTACATTTTAGTTTTTGCTTCACTATTTTAAGGCTTCATTGCAACACATTTCCTTTTTTTACTTCCTGGCAAAGTAATACACATCTGTTTTTCCCCCACTTCAAGTTCAGCCAAAGCTTTGAAGGAGAAATATGATAGAAAATGCATTAAACCTATAAAATCCTGAATCCCCAGCCATGGTCTAAGAGCCCTCTCCTCTCATTACCGCAGTCCTTGAAGAACATAACCGAGAACAAACAATTTAGGTAGTAGATGGGGCCAATTAGTGAAGCTTATGTGTTGTGTTACTAAAGGGGAAACATAGTTTTAAAAATAAATGGTCAGTGTAAGTTAGTAACAGAGTATTTTTGCATTGAGGGAATCCACACACTGTTCCTGAACAAAAAAAGCTTTCAGCGTTCTGTATCACTTAAGAAAAACGTAAAATAGCAGAGAACATAATGTATATATTAGACTGCCACTACTACATTTTTAAAGAAAATAAAAAAAGGAGATCAAAATGTTCTTATTACGGATTCATTCAAAAGCCCTTTAAATTACCTTTAAATCAAGGTTACTGATTTTGCAGAAAACATGCGTCTTTTCCAAATATATTTGCACTCCATTGTGAACTGAATGGGTTATATACAATGCAAATACTTATTCGTTTCAGTATAGTTATTCATGGTTTACTTCTATGTGATGTTTCTGAAAAATGGTATTAATATAACAAAAAATATTCTGTCTCATTCCAGAATGTGCACCGATGTGACACTTGATAACTATGTAGAATTGAGTATTAAGCTTCTGCTGAGTGGTAGGTGAAATGTTTATTTTGAACCCAATTATTATCTAGCTTTTGAAAGTGCCGCAGAAAGTGGGAGCGGGGTTTGGGGCGGGGGGGATTTCTCAGTAATTAGAAGAAAATGAAGGAGACCATGTTGGCTTATGCAGTTTCTGGCTGAACTGGGATAAAAGGATGAAAAGTAAATTGGGATATGAAAGTAGTGTTTTGAGATGAGATAGACACTAGCCAGCTAAAGGGCATTTATTATAGCCCAGAATAAGTACTGTCTTTCTTTCCACCCCCAGCTTCTTGTGTGCAGAGCCACTTCAGAATACGCACAGAGTCTGTGCTTCACATGCTAATGCCTCTCCTTTAAAACCTGAAAACATAAAGGCATATAATTTTCTTGCCTCATTAACAAGGATTGATCAAGAACCAGGACTCTGCACTTGTAATTATGAAAACCATCAAGTATTTTTTTAATAACCAACTGTCCAGTTTAGCATGTATTTCTAAGATATTACTTTAACAATATTTTAAAAATGAGCAGTATGGCAGATTGGTTGATTTGATTAGCCATGCTACGTAATTCAGGAGACGGTGGATGCACATAGAGATTTATTTAAAGAAGGGCAACAAATTGCAAACAAAACCATAAAACAAGAACCATACACTTAGACACTGGATATACAAAACAGGGTAAGACTATGGAGTATGCACTAACACATATGTAAGACAAAGACAAAAGCATGACACAGAGAAAAAATGGAACCTTGAGTATGGATACTAAAGGGGCTGATGGGTAGTGTAGTACAGGGACATCATCTTGACAAGTTTTATAATTGTCTGAATAAGTTCCAGTACTTGTGATTTCTAAAGGATTTCATGTGAAATAATAAAGGTAAAAAATATACCCTAAGGAACAATGGATAAAGCAATTCATTCATGTCTTATATAAAAAAAATCAAAGTGGTCAAGGTTAGTATAGAAGAAACACAAAAATGAGCTAATAAATCTGAATCTATCTTAAAATGCCTGTTTATTATAAAATGTCATGCTTGTCTAATTTTCTGCTTAATAGCTAAAACTTAAAACTCGATTATGTACACTGTGCAGGTGCAAGTTGTAAATAGTGAGTGTAATACATGTTGCAAATATACAGTACATGCAAATGTTTTATGCAAATGTAGGATTTAAAACCAGAATATGCAAACCGAACCAGCCCCAGGAAGATCTCTGATGTATTGTGTAGAAATAACATTTAAGCAATTTACAGCAAGCTCACATTCATATTACCATGTAATTACAGGTGGTGTGCTTTTTGTAAAATAAATGCAATGTTAAAGGAAGGAAGGCAAGTGGAGGAATATGTGTCCATAATTTGTTTACTAAGTGGACATTTCATTAGGCATTTAGATAACACAAAATCTTGGGCACCAAATAGGTGAAATATAGTCAGCAACAATTCTTTGAGGAATACATGTACACATGCACATCCATCAGTTATCTAGTCAGCCAGTCATGCGGCATCATTGCAATACATACAAATCATACAGATTTGTCAAGAGTATCAGTTAATGTTCAAACAAAACACCATGATGGGGAAAATTGTGACACAAAAACTAAAGTGAGCAACAGGTTTGTGGATTGAAACACCTTGTTGAGGTCAGAAGAAAATGAGCAGATTGGTTTGAGATGCTAAGAAGTCAATAGTACCTCATATAATCACACTTTTCAACTGTGGTGAGAAAGAAATGATCTCAGCATGCAAGACAAACCTTAAGGTTGATGGTACACAAGAGCAGGAGACACACATCAGGTTGCAATCCTCACAGCCAAGAACAAGTATCTGAGGCTAACATGAACACAGGCTCACCCAGACTGGACAGAATAGAAACAAATCCCTACATAAATTTCCACCACAATGTCCTAGGCAGGAATAGAAAGTCTGCAGATATGGCCATTAAAAATGACATGATTCATATCAAATAATCTAGGGATTGTCTTCTGTGGAGAAGGCTCTCATGGCAATCAAAGTGGAGAAGCCTACTTTCTTCTATAGCTCCTGGCATGAGGAAATGTGCATATTTTTGATCCATGTTTACAAAACAAACAGGTTTTCTTTACCAGGTGTATCAACTATTTGTATCATATGAAACAACAGTGTTTGTTCTTAAGATTTCTTTCTTTTTTTAATTTAATTAAAAACTGAAATCTATTATTTTTATTGCCTGCAGTCCTTAAAGCCCATTTATTTTTTTATTTTTTTATCAGGCAGACTTCAGCGTTTGATGATATCAAAGGAGAAACCACATAGTGGTTGAACTCTGCAATCATTACATTCTCTCTCTCAGTATTCATTGATATGGGAGCGGTTGGATTCTTCACAGACTCCAAAACTGCTCGTCAGCTTAATATTCCCCTGCATCCTTTTACAAAACAGATCAGTATTCTGTGTCTAAGCACTGAGTGGTAAACTGGTCAGCTCAGAATTTTTCCCCAAATAAGGACCCTTTTGCATAGATAAAAGGACCTTGTACAGTGAAGTGACATCCCTCCTCATCACAGAAACTTCCATCATCCTTATTGTACTAGGGTTGCCATGGTTACAAACACACACTCCAAGATTCTCCTGGTCTGGACAAGAAATCACAGCCTGGTTCTGCCACAACACATGTATTTCCCACCATGTTAGAACCATTTCAACATCTGTTGAAAGCTTTGAAATGAAGGTGTCGGTTAACATCAAAGCCTGTTATGGGGAGTTTTTGAGAGATATTGAGTCAAAGCATGTGCTCTGCTCCTCAGAGACCACTGTTACAGTAGATTGCCCCCTGATACTTTAGCTTCAACAGCACGTGTTTATCCCTTGTTCCCCTCCGAATGCTAAACTGTTGTTAAATACATTACCAAAGCACTGTAAAAAAAAAAAAAAAGATCAGGCCATCCATTTGTTAAAGCCAATGTAGATGACATCTTCAAATATTCAAATTCTCTATAAAACCACATAAAAGCAAGAAGAAGGTGTGTCCTGGTGATCATTAGTCATAGGATTGTCAGGATTGTTAATGATCAGATCATTGTTTTGTAATAATAAATATTTGAAGTAAACAAATAATTCCCATTCATTTCCATGTACTGATTTAATATTTTGTTCACTTAAACCATGCCCATATCAAGCACATGACAGCTTTGGTGCACATGAAGAAGTATGTCATTGGTTGGACCTACTGAAAGAACAAACCTCTTGCTGTTGAGACCGAATGAGAGCAGTTCTTTAACTAGTTCATGAACGAGTTGGTTAAGCATTCATTCAGTTTGGGTGTGAGTCTTATCTGCTTTATTATGTGTAAAAAATAACTAATGACATTAAAATTATATATTATTATTATATTCATATATATATATATATAGTATAAAGGATCTTAAGATTTATGAAGAATTTATGGATTTAAGAAAATACAAATAAACCCTCTTGACCACCAAGCATACGATTTCCAAAATATACTCAAAGCCATTTTTTATTAGCAAAGCAGGTGTCTCAGAAGAAGGCCTTTCCATGTCAGATTTTTCAATATCATTGTTCTTGTCAAGATGTATTCCACTACAGTTTATTCATAGAGGTACCCTGGTGTTGATAAGTGTTATTCGAAGAGCATCACCATTAGTCAAATGGGGTTAAACATTCAGAATTTACTCATCATAAAACATTCAGTCAGCAACACATCCAACATAAGCCAAATAAAGAATATTCTTCTACTTCTTTTCAAGTTCATGAAACAGAACCAATAATTAATCAACAAAATAAACATTATCATTAACAGTATTACATAACTATCCCCTGCAGGGACTTTGATAAACAGTTCCCTAAATAACCACCCTGTGCCAACTTTATTTCCCTCTGAGAAGACTTAATTTTGACCACCTACAGATATGTGCTCATTACAAGCATGGATTCACACTTCCCTAGTCACTTGAAGCCACAGGAAAAAAAAAGCCCCATCAACTTCTCAGTGCAAAGTACTGGTTGGAGTCCAATTTTAAAGGACGTTTTAAAGTTAATCAAATCATGTGTTTATGAAATCTTTGCTCAAGCCAAGCCATAAACTCACAGGCAAGCTTTGCCCACTAGGTATTCCTCAGTTGCAACCATTTTTGTGGCAATTGAATTAAATGAAATTGATTCCAGCTCTACTCACAGAATTTGAGATGGGTAGTGGATTACTTCAAATGAGTTCTGGTATTATGGCATAGAGATATTTCTGCAAATCTGACTTCTTATAATGGATCCCAATTCACATTACAAGTGTGGCAATTATTCAAGGAGAAGCTACAAGTCTCGGTCAGTCTCAGGTCACATTTTTTTTACTCTCAAGCTAATGGCTAATCAAGAAATAAGAAGATTTGTCACAAATGTCCTGAAGCTTGGGCATGTTTTTTCCCATTGGCTGAACATGTCCTGAATTTCCTTTGCCAGTATGTGCCATGCAACTCGTACCATTTTAATGTGTACATAGCTATCAATCACCACTATTCCCCCAACATGCCATTCCTTCTGATGCACAGGCAGTCAAGCATTGAAGTTTATTTCTATGGGCCTGGGATGGAGTCTATATATGCTTCGAAAAATCAGTCCTACAACACAAGGCATTTGCTACACACAGCTCCAAAAAAAAACTATAATCCAGATGAGCACTGAAATAAAATGAAATGAGTTATGCTTGTACAACTGTGTCAACAGATCCACAGCAATTACACACCACAAAGAATAGGTCATGTGTAATATCGACACTTATTAATAATTAATTACTGCCACATTATTTATATAACACCATAGGATAGAGGTCCAAAGCATTATTAGTAATGCTGCAATTTGATTTCATAACCACCTCAGGCTGACCAATGGTTATTATTTTTCTATGTTGTGTATAGGGAAAAAAAATGCCTTTTCTTCTTTTTCTTGCAGTTTGACACGGAAAATTTCAGAAAAGCCTTTATACAACAAAGGCATTGAGAAATTGGAATGTCACTGGTGGTCTGTAATCTGTAACTTGAAAAATATAAGACTTACACTGTCTTTTCTTTCTCCTCTTCAACAAGGACCCTAAACTAAAGCATCTCATCTGTGAGGAACTTATTTAGACCCTATGGATATTAAATTAAAAGCCAATATGCTTGTTTCTTGAGATCTAGTGTATCATTACGGGCTGTAACAAAGCACATGAAAGAGCGCATTTACGGCTCCGTGTGTACCCAGGCATCTGCTCAGACCCAAGAGTAAGCCGTCAGTAATATCAGTGTACATCTCAACTTTGTATGTCTTGATCTCTGTGAGCACAATTTTCGAAGGAACTCAGCGTCAGCCTTTTTTTCCTTCTGTGAACATGTCTCTTTCCAGGAATAGCAAGGGCAGGTGATTCAAACTCTGAAGACTGCCTTTGCAATAATGCTTCATGGAATCATAGAGATTCCTGTCAGCACACAAAAAAATGATCGATCTGAAACATGGGCATTTCTCTCGAATGCTATTTGAAGCTCCAGATTTCTTCAAGGTTTCAGAGTTTAAAACAAAGTCTGGCTGCTTTACATTGATTGTCTTCCCTCTTTTCATAGTCTAATGTCATCATTTCGAAATGCTTATCATCTAACATTTCACAAAGATTATCACTGAGTACTGCTTGACATGACCATCTAGTGGTTGAGAGGGTTGAGTCAGGCTAATGGCAATGCTTTTGAATATCTTATTCAATTGGTGAGTGATGGACAAAAAGCAAAATGTGCAAAGTGTTCGCAATAAAAGGAATAAGCTGGCTTACTTCTGCACAGCCATTTTTGGGCACTTTTGCACTCATCAAATGTAGTGAATGGACTTTGGATGAAATGAAAGAATAAATGAAAAGATTTTTGGCATCTTAGATTGAACAGCATAGTATTCATTTCACTTTTGATACTTTACTCTCCTGCATCCAAACAACAATCAAATGAATACAGGAGGGATGAGTGTTATGTCAGTAGGCAGCATCTAACTTTATATGGTTAAATACGTTATAGTTGGTCTTTCTTTTGTTGAAATAAATTAAGCATTGCATAAGATTGTGGCATTTATTTAAGACCCGAAGCAGAAATATACATATTGCATTGTAAAAGCACTAAGTAACTACAAAGCAATTAGAATAATTAAAAATATTCGTCCCTCAAAAGGGCAGCATCTGTCTGCGAAATCATGGGCATATCTATATACATTGGACTAAATGATCAGAAAACTGGTCTGATAAAAACTGGTCTACTTTTCTCAGGGGAAAGGCAGATAAATGCTGACCTGGAGAAAAAAGCATATGCATATTATGGAAATACTCCAGGATCTCATGTAAAATGAGTCTTGCCTGAATAGGATTATAAAGTGCCTGCAGGCAATTTTACATTCTTGATATATTTCTTGCATTGTCATACAATCCATTTACAGCGATAACTGATCTCAAAATCAACAGCACTGAATATTTTGAGTGCAGCAATGTCACATTAGATCCAATGTGGTTAATATAGATTTCAACTCAGTACATTGTTTTGGTACTTTTAGTACTTTCTGATCACACAAGTTATGGATAAATAAATACTTTGCATGTTCAACATTTTTTGGCTTCCTGATCTACTACATGAATTAATTTCTCGTTATGAGTCAAGGTCAAATAGCAAGCATTTTAAAATGCAAAATTCTAAATTACAAAATGATTAGTTGCAATTTAATTTATTAATTTATTTTATTATTATTATTATTATTATTATTTTTTTTTTTGGAAACTCTAAAACTGCATTTCCTGAATGTTAAACTCAATATGCTTCAGTCCCTTTTTCTAGAACTGGTCTTTGGACAGCATCTGCCTGCCTTAAAATGCACCTTAAAATTGTGCCTTAAATAATGCACTCTCACTCTCACGCTACTAATCATGCTGTCATTCTTTAGAACAGTCTGGCAGTAATTTTACAAATATTTTGAATCTTCTTTTGATCGATCTGTTTTGAAGATTTATATTTAGCAAGAGTTATACATTCCTTATTCTATATAGATTAGTGCATCATGTTAAGGTAAAACTCAGTCCCTGTTAAAGATTTATTGAATCAGCGGTGGAATTGAACAAAACGTACAGCCTGATTTTTTTTTTTGCATGTTTGTCACACTTTAATGTTTCAGATCATTAAACTAATTTAAATATTAGTAAAAGATAACACAAGTAAACACAACATGCCGTTTTTAAATGAAGGTTTTTATTATTGAGTGTAAACAAAATCCAAAACTACATGGCTCTGTGTGAAAAAGTGTTTGCCCCCTAAAAATCATGCATTTGCAATAACTTGCAATGAGTCTGTTACAGCGCTGTGGAGGAATTTTGGTCCACTCATCTTTGCAGAATTGTTGTAATTCAGCCACATTGGATGGATTTCGAGCATGAACTGCCTTTTTAAGGTCATGCCACAGCATCTCAATGGGATTCAGGTCAGGACTAGGCCACTCCAAAGTCTTCATTTTTTTTTTTTCAGCCATTCAGAGGTGGACTTGCTGGCGTGTTTTGGATCATTGTTCTGCTGCAGAACCCAAGTTCACTTCAGCTTGAGGTCGCGAACAGATGGCCGGACATTCTCTTTCAGGGTTTTTTGGTAAACAGCAGAATTCATGGTTCCATTTATCACTGCAGGTCTTCCAGGTCCTGAAGCAGCAAAACAGCCCCAGACCATCACACTACCACCACCATATTTTACTGTTAGTACAACCCCTGGCAAAAAGTATGGAATTACCCCTCTCAGAAGATGTTCATTCAAATGTTTAATTGTGTAGAAAAAAAAAGCCAAGCACATATATGCCACAAAACAATTTTCACTCAACAATCCAAACCTCTGGCTGTATAAAACACTTTAAAAAAACAACAAAGAAAGATAACTATAGTCAATTACAACTG
Organism: Silurus meridionalis; assembly: GCF_014805685.1. NCBI lineage: Eukaryota > Metazoa > Chordata > Actinopteri > Siluriformes > Siluridae > Silurus > Silurus meridionalis. The sequence goes on along the minus strand of NC_060891.1, from coordinate 10,776,966 downwards.
TTTTTACAGATCAAACAGAGGAAAAAAATATGGAACCACACAAATCTGAGGAAAATTATATGGAATCACCAAATAAAAACACTACTAGTACTTTGTTGCACCACCTCTGGCTATTATAACAGCTTGAGTTCTCTGAGGCATGGATTTAACTAATGACAAACAGTATACTTCATCAATCTGTCTCCAGTTTTGTCTTATTGCAGTTGCCAGATCAGCCTTGCAGGTTGGAGCCTTGTCGTGGACCATTTTCTTTAATTTCCACCATAGATTTTCAATTGGATTGAGGTCCGGACTATTTGCAGGCCATGCCATTGACATTATATGTCTTTCCTGTAGGAATGTTTTCACAGATTTTGCCCTATGGCATGATGCATTATCATCCTGAAAAATGATGACCAAGCATCCTTTCAATTGATGGAATAAGAAAAGTGTCCAAAATCTCAACATAAACTTGTGCATTTATAGAAGATGTAATGACTGTCATCTCTCCCATACCTTTACCCGACATACAACCCCATATCATTAATGATTGTGGAAATTTGCATGTTTTCTTCAGGCAGTTGTCTTTATAAATTTCATTGGAACGGCACCAAACAAAAGTTCCAGCATCATCACCCTGCCCAATGCAGATTCGTGATTCATCACTGAATGAAACTCTCATCCAGTCATCCACAGTCCAAGATTGTCTTTCTTAAACCCACTGAAACCTTGTTTTTTCTGTTAAGATGTTAGTTGTTTGTTCTGTTTAGGTTTTCGTTTGGCTTTTTTGTATGTAAATCCCATTTCTTTTAGGCGATTTCTTACAGTCCGGTCACAGACACTGACTCCACTTTCTGCCCATTAGTTCCTCATTTGTTTTGTTGTGCATTTTCTGTTTTCAAGGCATATTGCTTTAAGTTTTCTGTCTTGGCGCTTTGATGTCTTTCTTGGTCTACCAGTACGCTTCCCTTTTACAACCTTTTCATTTGATTTGTACTTGGTCCAGATTTTAGACACAGCTGATTGGGAACAACCAACATCTTTTGCATCTTTCCGTGAAGATTAACCTTCTTTGAGAAGTTTGATAATCCTCTCCTTTGTTTCAACTGACATCTCTCGTGTTGGAGCCATGAGTTATGTCAATCATCTTGGTTCAACACATCACTAATGTGTGCAAGCACTCTTTTTTAACTGCAGACTAATTAGCAGTTGTAATCAGATACAGGTGTTTGTTTTAGAAATGCAAAGTGCATGGTGATTCCATATAACTTTCCTCAGATTTGTGTGATTCCATTTTTTTCCCTCTGTTTGATCTGTAAAAAAGTCAAGTCAAGTCAAGTTTATTTCTATAGCGCTTTTCACAACAGACATTGTCTCAAATCAGCTTTACACAAATCAACAGTTAAGGTGAATGGTGTGAATTTGTCCCTGATGAGCAGCCGTGGCGACTGTGGCAAGGAAAAACTCCCTTAGATGTTATGAGGAAGAAACCTTGAGAGGAACCAGACTCAAAAGGGGAACCCATCCTCATTTGGGTGACATCAAGAGTTTGATCATAAATCTTTCAACAATACAGAACACTGGAGAGTGAGAACTAACATGATTACTGGAGTATAAGATTATAAGTGATGTTCTTTCTGCAGTCTTATACAGTCTATATGGTTAGTAGCTCCTAGTTTTATAAGCTCAGCATTTGTGATCATCACAGATCCAGACAAACTCCACACATGTAGCGGGATCCAAATGGCACTGGTACATCTCTAGATGGTTCGGGATGTTTGCGAGTTTGGCATCTACTTCTTCAAAGGTCCGTAATCATCACGAGGTGGGAGGTGACTGGAGCTGGCCAAACCTCAGGGTGTCTCGGGATGGGGAGAGAAAGAAAAGCAGTGGAGAGGAATTAGCGTAGCTGCTGTTCATGATATTAACAGCACAAGTTGGTAACTTGTAACTGAAGCTTGTTTATTAATGACGCAGGACATCCACCTAGTAATGCATTACAGTAGTCTATTCTGGAGGTCATAAACGCATGGACGAGCTTCTCTGCATCGGATATAGACAACATGTTTCTTAACTTAGAAATATAACTTGAGGGATTTAGGGACTTGTCCTAACGATAGTGAAGAGTTAATAATATTCAGAAGAGGTTCACCAGTTGTATATAACACTTTACTTCAGTAATTTAGTAGGAATTGGATCTAACTGACATGTTGTCGATTTAGCTTTGGCAATAACATTATACAGCTCTTCCTGTCCTATACATGTACATATACATTACAGTTGTAATTGACTATAGTTATCTTTCTTTGTGTTTTATACAGCCAGAAGTTTGGATTGTTGTGTGAAAATTGTTTTGTGGCATACATGTACTTGTTTTTTTTCTACACAATTAAACATTTGAATGAACAACTTCTGAGAGGGGTGATTCCATACTTTTTGCCAGGGGTTGTATGATGTTCTTTTACTGAAATGCGGTGTTACGTTTATGCCAGATGTAATAGAACACACACCTTCCAAAAAGTTCAACTTTTGTCTCGTCAGTCCACAGAGTATTTTCCCAAAAGTCTTGGGAATCATCAAGTGTTTCCTGGCAAAACTAAGACAAGCCTTTATGTTCTTTTTACTCAGCAGTGGTTCTCGTCTTGGAACTCTGCCAGAAGACCATTTTTGCCCAGTCTCTATCTTATGGTGGAGTCATGAACACTGACCTTAACTGAGGCAAGTGAGGCCTGCTGTTCTTTGAATGTTTTTGTAGGATCTTTTGTAAACTCTTGGATGAGTCGTCGTTGTGCTCTTGAGGTAATTTTGGTCGGTCGGCCACTCCTGGGAAGGTTCTCCACTGTTTTTGCCATTTGTGAATAATGGCTCTCACTGTGGTTCACTGTTTCTGATGTCTAGCTTTTGAGGACCTTTTGGTCTACTTTACTTTGTCAGGCAGATCCTATTCAAGTTTTCTTAATTGTGAACAGGTGTAGCAGTAATCAGGCCTGGGTGTGGCTAAAGAAATTCAACTCAGGTGTGATAAACCACAGTTTTAACAACAGGGCCATGTAGTTTTGGATTTAGTTTTCCCTCAATAATAAAAACCTTCATTTAAAAACTGCATGTTGTGTTCACTTGTGTTATCTATTTTTATTATTTAAATTGGTTTGATGATCTGAAACGTTAAAGTGTGACAAACATGCAAAAAAACAAACACTTTTTCACACCACTGTATATGAATAAAGTATTAGTCTGTAGCTAAGTCTAGCTACCAAGTACCAAAAATTAACTCATATTTGTTTGCAATATTAGAGTATTTATTAAATGTCTCAACCATGAAACTTTATCCACGTTCTCACTGGTTCTCTCAACAGTGGTCTATAGTCATGCTTCTCCATTTACATAACACTTCAGATCCTGACTGTGTTTCCTAAATTAGCTTTGTGTATTTTGCCCATCCCTCCACCTACCAAGCATCATCTGTATAAATCTGCTATGGTGTTATCTTTAGTCCACCTTTTGCAGCAGCAGCATCATTGTTTTTAATATCCATCCGTTTTTAACATTCTTAACCGATCTAATCATTTTAAAATAGATTTTAAAGATTTTAAACTCTTTGCAAGTCTATGCATGGTCTAAGGCATTGTCAGATTACACTTTTTAGTATTTGTGATATAAAGCACAAAGACAGCACAATGCAATAAAAATGTGAGGAGGTGCAGGGTATGATCGATTACCCACAGTTAGAATTGGGCTGACCTCAGTCTTTAAAGAACAAAAAATACTATATATCAGAAACCAGAAGAAAAAAGAAAGCATAACCTCTGTCTTCTGGTAGTGCTCACCAAACAATATCTTTTAGTAACATCTGTAGACATGCTGATTCATTTAATTCTTTAATAAACCGATCATGGAGCAACAGCACAATTCATAAAATCATTCAGAAAACAAGTAAATATCAAACATTCGAAAGGGGAAATTTGAGTGACTTCGACCATTGCAGGTTTTGAGCTTTTTTGCTGAAACTGCTGATTTCACGTTTTTATGCAAGTATACACAGAATTATGCAGGGGAAGAAAAATATTCAGTGAAAAGCTCTTCTGCTGTAGAAACCATTTGTTGATAAGAGAGATCAGACAAGAATTGTCAGAATGGTTCAAAGTAATTCGGAAAAAATGTTTAAAAATTTTATAACTGTGGTGAGCAGAAAAGCATTTCAGAACAAGCCACGTGTGGAGTCTGGTGGCGGATGTTCTACCACATTAACAATCACATCAGCATCCACTCCTGTAGCATCAAAGGACAAAATCTTTGAGGCTAAATTGTCCACAGGCTCCCTAGAACGAAGCAGTTAATGGAAAAAAAAGACCAGGCAGCTGTTTAATAAAATGTAAAAAGTGACTTAGATCTCAATTTTCCCTTTCTGAAATTTGATATTGAATTTCATTAACTGGAATTCGTGGCTGTAATAATTCATTAATTTTATTAAATTATAAACCTTTTATTTAGTAAAGTACCAAGTAAAACTAATGGGGAAAAAAAGAAAATGATATACCTAAAAGAGGTTGAAATGCCTGCACTGTCTTCAATCTTATCTCAAATTGAAAATGATAGATGTGCACAGGACAGTTTCTTTGAAATGTGCCCTCGTTTTTTGTTCTAAAAATGTTAAAATTCTAAATAAAAGAACAGTGGTCAGTTTCCTTAAAAAAAGTGTCCTCTATTTGCACCTGTTTAGAATACATTATTGTTCATTTTTGCATAATGCATTCATATTCAAACACACATCCCTAGTGTGTGCCACCTTCAAAGAAAATGGTGCAAAATAATCCTGTTTTGCTGTTTTGACAATTCTTTTTTCACACCAATGAGAAGTTGATGTCTGATTAAACATTTATTGTCCAAAGTGAGTCATATGGAACTAAACTATGCCAACTTCATCTACTTCATTTTTCTGCACCATGCAAATATACCATCTCTATGTGGCGCTAATGCTTGCACTTCAGGTTATTGATTAATTGGGGAAAAAAACAGGTGTCCATTCCTTTCCTCTGATAGCAAATGAATAATGGCAAAATGCTGGCCCACATTTCATCATTTCATCTTATCCATATACTGCCATGACAGTGATCAATATCAATGAACTCATTCGAGTCTGGCCGCCAGAACATAGATATAACTCACCTTTGATAAGATCATATCCCAAAGATGATATGAGGAACGGATTGTAGTGAAGACAACTTCGACTCAAAATGTGGCACAAGCATTGGGCCATTTTGTTACAGATTCCAAGTAAACATATTGTGTCTACATTTCTTTTCTATCTGGGTACTGTTATCACAGTGTTAATATAAAACTGAGTAGAATTTATGTCTAACTATCTACATCATAGCGATGTGGTTTAGCTAAATGTATGTTTTAAAAAAAAGTTTTCTCTCTTTTCTGTTCATCTACACACTACTTCTCCTGAGACACGTTGTCTATTTAAGCATACCGAAGAGCAAAGTGATAATGCCATTTTGGCACTGTCCCTGGTCACACATTTCCTGTAATAGCACATGCATTTCACTAAACTAATTCTCAGTTCTCCATAATCACAGAGCACTGATCCCTTGGCAGAAGCAATGTGCACTATGATTAACACTTTGACTCTGACGCTGTAATGCTGCTACTTTATTGAGTCATCTGCCAAGAGGAGCAGACTTTGTTTTATTAGTTTCTCAACACGTTTTTGGACGATATAGTCCAAAATATTTCATTTTGCTTCATTAAATCAGCATTCTTCCCCGTTAGTGGGGTCTGTCTCAGTAGACCATTCCCCTTAGTTACACTGTAACCCTCTATTTAAAAATCTATTGCGGCTTTATACATTCTTTTTCACTGCATACATAAAAAGAAAATATTCACTTGTACAGCTTTAGTAACAGCTTCATCAGAAGTAATCCTGGGCTCAACATAGGGAGAATTCCTCCTGGATGAAACACCAGTCCTTCACAGGGTGTGTAAGCACCTACCTATTAGATATCTATAGGCAATTTTGCATAGCCAGTCTGCCTACTGTTCATGCATGTTTTGGAGCTGTGGGAGGATAATGACTAGCCAAAGAAAACCAATTTAATGACAGGAAGTAACAAAGAACTGACCCAAGGAACCAGGAGTGATGATGTAGCAAAATCAAATAATAATTATATATTTTAATGCTTTATTTATTTGTTTGTTCATATTTACATTACTGAATCAAAAAAAAAAAGGTTTTGATACCTAGAAACCAAATTTTGATACATAATCCTGCCTGTCCCATGAAGTTTCAGTTGTCAGATAAGCTCAGCATTGTCATTCCTTAGTGCTATGCAGGATTGATGTATCACATATGTTAGCGGCAGATGTTGTATAGCACTTAAAAGCAACTCATAACAAAAGGGATAAACCACAGATTTAGGATTCAAATGATGAGGTATGATTTATGAAACGGTTGTTAAAACAGCTGAGAGACTCTTCTGAACATATTGTTCTTTCTGAGGTGAAAGCGGTATTTGTGTCACTTTGAAACACAAATGCAATACATAGATATGATGACCTTTAGCCAAAGCCCACTTTTAAGCCAGATCGATTTCCTGGGTGTGAATTGCTTTCCATTCCACATGAAAAGACCAAGACCTGTTCTCTGGTATTGCCTAATTTTCCATTCTGGCTTGCACATGACAAGATGAAGTGAAGCTTGAAATCGATTTTTATTTACTATATGCCAATACTATATAAACACTCAAAGTGAGGTATCCTTACTTTACCTTACCTCATGTTAAAAAGACACATTATACTGTTATAAATAGATACTGAAGGACTATTGTGTATAGGGAGTTTATGGATTAACACCTGGAAGCATTTCCTTTACAGCATTCTTGTCGTTTTCATGACAGTCATCTGGTGTAAATAATGTTTTTTTATTATTAAAAGCACATCTATAATTAGAGCTGCCCAAAGTATGTATACATAAGAACAAAACACAAATTAAAGCTAGAAATAAAAGTCATTCACAATAATATCCCCAACATGCAAGAATGAGAAGATATTTTTAGTTTAGTTTTGATTTAAAAATAGTAACTGGCATTGCACTCCTGAGACAGTTATGCACCAGCACCTTCCCTTTCTATATTATGACGTCTGTACAACTGCTTACTCATGCAACATGTCTGATCTTACTAGCGACTCATGTGTCAGCATTATAGACAATCAAGCAGATACAGGTCAAAGTCAAGAGGTTGGTTAATATTCAAATCAAGGTTCAAATTGAAAAAAAGCGTAATCTTCGTGACCTTAATCTTGCCATGGTGGTTGGTTCAGGATGGGCTGGTTTGAGCATTTCAGAAACTGCTGATATCTTGGGATTTTCCGATTTGAAGAAAGGTCAAATGATAATAGCAGTATAGGTTTGAGCTGTCAGGAAGGAGATATTAAATTAAATAATCAATCTTTATAATGTTGTGAACAGAAAGCATCTTAGCAAGGGCAAAACATGACCTCGATGTGGATGTCATACCACAGCAGAAGACCACATCAAGTTGTCAGCCAAGAACAAGAATCTGAGGCTAATATCATTATTGTAATGGCTTCCAGCCTCAATGTTAAAGAAGGTGCATAAACAAGCTTCAGGTAGTATCAAATTCTAAAGTAAGTCTCCATACTAATGCCAGAATATATAATCACCCCTATTTTATCTACATGTCATTGCTCTCTAATGTTTTTGCTATTTGTTTTACTTCAAATGCCAGCTGTCATAGTCTTGTTAGAGTCCCTGCTTGTGCTTTAATTATATTGAACATAGTTCTTAATTATTATGTCACATTAAGCATACCTAATAATTTCTCTCTCTCTCTATCTCTCTTTCTCTCTCTCACACACACACACACACACACACACACACACACACACACACACTATACAGCGTCACCCAAATAGGGTACAGTGGGTTTACCTCTGAAGGTACTGCAGCAGTGACAAGCTATTGTACCTCAAAAGGTCTAATGTTTGCACATTTTTCTACCAGTGTAGCAACACAATCTTCTAGCAACCATTCTATTCTATTCTATTTGCTTTAGCCAATTTGATTCCCCTCTAGCAACAAGCAACAGGACAAGAATGTCATTAAGCTGTTTTCTCAGCATACTTATAATTTGTCCATTTGGAAAAAAAAAAAAAACAACATTAGTCATATTCTTGTTATGTTAGAGGCCGAGATATTTTTTTAATGCCAGGGATCGTGATATTCGTCTGAACATCCCAATCAATTTGTTCATTCACCACATCCTCTGTAAACCAACACCATGTCCAATCACTTAAGAAGGAGTGTGAACTAATTACCATAATTCACGAGAAACAAGGCATTTGATTACTCCACTAGGCTTATGTAACAGCCTCCACTCCACATTTTAATACCCATTCATTTTTTCCTCGTCAGAACAGAGCTTCGGTTTATTGCAGATGTATTTTTGATTTATTGTACCATTATCTTTCATATCTTTTAAAACTGAAGTAGATCTATTCATCTCATAATGAAAATGATGATGAAAAAGCAATAACCTATCATAACCTTTCGAAGTTAGGATTGTCTTGTCTCAAGTGGTTTGATAAGTGGTTTATAAGGTAGGATAATACATTTTTTTTCTCTCTTTTCCTAACCATTGACATTTCATCTTGGACTTCCCCATGCTTTATATTTTCTGCTACCTGGAATCTCATCTGTTGAATAGAGCCAGATGTTCAGCAATCTGAAATGTAGTTATGGAGAAGTGGAATTTGAAACTAGACAGACTAATGGCCAAAATATTCAGTGAGGGTCTCTAGATTGTTCCACACTCTACACAAGTGTCACACCAAGCATCAGCTTAAAAACTCACCCAGCCACTGGGTCATCATTTCACAGCACTGCAAAAACAACCACAGGGGAACTGCTGGAAATAAAAGGGAATAAAATCTTCCATTTAAATATTTTAGTAATTTCATTATGTTTCTCAAATTATACAAATACAGTGTGATGGTGTTTCAAAAATGGCAATATTCTAAGGAAATAACGTGTTAATCTTAATGCAAAATAACTTGTATTATTATTAATTAGTCTACTACATACATTTAAGTTAAACCTAACATGAGGTACAGAGGTAGTAATCTCAGGTATATTTTTGTCATATGAGAAAGTTGGCTGCATATCTGCCTCAGGTTTTCTGAAACCTTTATCCTTACAGTGACCTTTTTTTAACATGCAATTTAATATATTTATTTTTTAATTAATGTAGTAAGACATACAATATACTGTATATGTAAGGAACAATTGACAACAGGCTACTGAATTATCAGTAAAAACTTTCTTTCGGCTACTCCCATTAAGGGGTCGCCACAGAGGATCATCCGTATTCATGATTCGCATGTTTGATTTGGCACGTTTTACGCTAGATGCCCTTCCTAACGCAACCCTCCCCATTTATCTGGGCTTGGACCGGCACTAAGAGCGCACTGGCTTGTGCAACCCTTATGGCTGGGGTCGGTTCCCTGACCGGGAGCAGTGAGAGCGCCGCATCCTAACCACTAGACCACCAGGGAACAGGCTACTGAATTATCATGTCATGACCATGACAACATTTTTGATGATTCAACAGACTGGTGCCAATTATTCCACTTTTCATTTCAAGACATTGGTCAGGTTTGCGTCCTTAAAACGCACTTGTGCATAGAATTAATTTCTTATGCATCTCATTAACATCTTATCCAGTATTTAATATCACTGTGGTGTAAATATAAATGAGGCTTCATGCTGTTACACACCCAATGCAGAGGATTGAATTCCAAACATTATTCCAGTTTGACCAGTGTAATGATTGAAACATTTCTGAAGAGTGATGGAGACAATTAAATCTGACAGAGCATGAGATGGTATACTGATAAATGGATAAAGGGAGCAAATCCAACAAATCCTGGTGTGATGAAATTTGACATAACATTTCTAAGATTTGTTTACTCATGAAACTTCACTTTGAATTCATGTCACACCTGAGCAATAACAGAACAGGTCAGAATACTTTCTAAATACACTACAAATTTGTAAATATTTCTACAGAAAAGTTGGCTGAGTTAAAATCCAATCCCCTGCAGTGAATTATTGACGTGGACGACCCCATATTACTTGCTGAGCAATAATCAAACAAAAGACCATAAACCCTAATGAAATAGGAAAACAAAACAAAAAACCAGAAACACATTGTGTAGTTCTTATCAAGCTCAAGCACACTGTAGTGTATTCAAACTGTTTCCATGGCATTTAAATCCCTTTTAGATGATTGAGTTGGAAATAGCTTTATTAATATTCATGAGTTATCTGATTAATCAGGATGCCTGTTGTGGCCTCGAGAGTAGAGTTTTGGCTCAGCTGAAACCTTGAAATTGCACCCATTTCTGTGAAAATGTACAAGAACCAGAAAGAAAGAAATGCAAATTGCATAATCAGTCAGGTCTGGAAATGCACTGAAAGAGGAAAGGAAGTCATCTCAGAGTGGTTTTTCCCCATAACTCATTCTGCCCTTAGACTACTGAATGCACTCAGTAAGCTGGTGTAATATAAATTTAAACACCTCTCTGGTGTAATAGTGTAACAGTTAGAAACTCAGTTAGAAAGAGTTTCTGACTCTTAGGTTTGACTTTTATGCAAATTTATACTGTATGTAGACACAACAGCACCAATAATGTCTCTCAGAAATATATATATATATATATATATATATAGTTTGAGACAAGCTTAAGAAGTATTGCACTGAAATCCATTCCCATGTTAATATCTCGGGTTGTCATGTGTTGTCTTCATTAAGATGTTTAGACAAGCAATTCAGAGCGTGCGTCTCCCACAGTTGGGCCTTTAAAACTATAAGCAAAAGGACAGTTAAAAATCCTGTTTACGCCTGGTCGTTTCTTGCTTCTTCAGTATGAGGATTATAAACAAATGTAGATTATCCACTTGAAAACTGGAGTGCAATTGCACACAAGATGCATTTGAAACAGATGGACTGTAAATCTGATTGCACAACACACTTGAGGTGGTGTGGGACACGTTTCTGCCACTTTTTACAAGTGTAAATCCATCTATCTATTTTTCTCCAAGCCACAATTAACTACTAAAATTTTGAGCAAAGATTCGAGATTAATCAAGATTGATTATGATAATAATCGTCTAATAAACATCAATAGTAATGAACAACTTATCAATAATAAAACTATTAAACTAGTGCACAAAAACAACGGCTGCTGATTTGAATATTAACACGTTGCACTTCATGGCTTCTAAATATGTTCCAGACTTCTTATTTATACCATGAATGTTTGAGTCTGAATGACTGGAAGGTGTGCATTTAAAAGATAAAGGCCAGTCAAGGCTGGTGCTGAGATTAATTTGAATGAACTGCAGAAGATAATATTAAAATATCGACTACATCAAAAACAGCACAAGGAATTAAGGGATGCAGCACAGATGCATATAATTCAGCCCTGTGCCCCCCCCCCATCCCCCATCCCACAGACTCTTTCTCTCATAAATATTTATTGAAATTCATTTAAATAAATGTAAAATTAAGTGCACTACTTGATCTCTGTGTATGATTTACAGCAAGCAAAAATTCTGCCTCATATTAAATAACTAATGGAAATTTGTATTTGTATTTTGATCCATTCAGTCAGTTTTGCTTTGCAAACATCATCAGCAGCTTGTCAGTGCTGGTAATTGAGCAGGATGATCCACAGGTAGGTGTGTGCTAGATGATTGCAATGCTTTGCTTTTCTTTGGGTCATTATTCGTGTCCTTGTTTTGCATTAAAATTTTATAACGCACATCTACCCATCGATTACACCTTCAATAACGTTCCGCATTTCTTGCAATTAAATAAAAGCACTGTAACATCATTAGCACGATTTCACTTGCAATAATATTCTTATTTCCAAGCGAGATATGCTGTGAGGTTTTGAAAACAGTTAGTAAATGTTAAATACTACTAATACTCCTCCTACTCCTAATAATAATAATAATAAACAGTATCGTAACTCAGATATTGGACACTGTCTATTATCTGCAGAGTGAAATCTTTTATCCTGCTGTGACAACCCTAAAGGCCGCCGTGTGCACGAGGACTAAATGAGATATGATGGCGAAGCCTGCACACGTCCTTAAGGGGGTTACTATAAGAGCATAATTCCAAAGTCATAATGATGCCATTTTCTCTAAAAGCACATAATAGGAGAAAAACATTTGTATTGATTACCATATGGCCTGTTTGTCCATTTATTCATAATGTGATTTTCAAGCCTATTTCTTCACTGTACCCTCTATTCGCTATAACTATTCCCTGTAGGATTGAAATAGCAGTTTTTTTTTAGCTCCGTAAATGTTGTTTAAGGATACTACATTTGCTAAGAATAGCACAAGGAAAGTGCCTTTTCTCTACTAGTGCATCAGTAAGATTTTGGATTCGTACTCTATGTGCACTTTTTCTGATTTCCATAAAGGATAAAAATATACAGTATAAAACACGATTTGCCGGAGCTGTGTGAAATGTTTTGCATTTTTTGCAAATCCTGAAGATGTTAGTGTAGTGTAAAAGTCATACACAATTGAAAAAAAAAACTCATATGAGGGGGTGTAGGGGGCATTAGATAGAATTGCATTTGATTTAGAATTAGTTCTCGTTTTGAAAAAATTGAAATGTTTTTTTGTTGTTTGTCTTGTGAGTGTGTGCCCTCTATAGGTCAGGGGGAAAGTTATAAAGGTGGGGCAAGAAGTGGCTGAGGGGAGGCCAATGCGTGCGCATACCATTCATTGGTGTAACACACAAGACTCCTTAAAGCTTATTGTTGTTTTTTTTCTTTTCTCTTTCCTTTTTCCCCCAAATAAATATCAGCAATTCACCATGCAGTTAATCTCTTCTCATCTGTCATATATGTGTCAACAACGCAATAACGCCTGTAACCTCAGTAGTGGTGTCAGAACAAATCAAATATACCAATCTCTATGTTTAGATTTTCTAATTCCAAACATTGTAATATATAATTACCCAAAGGAGGTCCAACACCAACTCGGCTTCTAAATATAAAAATCCCCACTTGGTATCTAATTCTGTATATAAACTCATTTTTTACCCATTAGACAATTATGGATGTGAGTGTGAAAAAGGCCTACATGTTTATAATGTCAGTGCAGACGTGTTGATTGGGAACATTAATATTAGGCAAAACAAGCTATTACAGGTTTGGAGTTTATTCGTTAAGGCGATGGTGTCAAGATAAGGAGCAATTTTATATCTCTTCTTATTGTGTTCAAGTCAAATTATCCCCTTGTCCTTTTTATTTATCTTTGTAGGACAGCTATATTTTGTCAGATTCAGTTAGTATTATGTTTAATGGACTGACACAAAGAGTCAACGACACCACGAACTGTAAAGTAAAGAAGCTAAATTAAGCAGAAAACCATCTGGAGATCTGAAGTAAAATATCCCATAATAAGATTTTGAAGGGGAAGTGTTTAACTGAATAAAAGCGGCCCAAGAACCAAACCCTGGATGAAACATCAAATTTGCTCGGATACGTAATCTAAAAAAAAATAGCTACTACCCTGCAAGGATTTTTCGATTCATAGTGTCAAAAAACATACTGAGATTAAAAGAGCAGTAGAACAGAATTTCTATTTAAACAAATGTCATGAAGCAGTCTCAGCGCTATGATAGAGCCAGAATTCAAAACAAAATGTATTAAAGCTATTTGAGGTTAGGAAACCAGTCAGTTGATTCAAATTACCTTTTCTATTCATTTTTTGATGAAAGGTACGTTTGAAATGAGCCTGTAAATGATTGAGCTGTTGCATTTTGTGCACCCCAAACCCACAAAATGGCACTTTTCAATGAACTAAGAAAAATATTCAATCTGTGTGAATCATTTTCTTTTTGTAGCACACATCTGGGCAAAAAGACTAAAAATGGGCCACAGCCAAAATGCCAAAATATGAGGCTTTTAATGGTTTTAATAACAAATCATTGGCCAGGAAATTAGTAAAAATGAAACAAATGCTCTAGATCTCAATCCTGCATCCATTTAGGAGTTTGTTATCAGGCTCATGATGAGGTGCACCATGTGGCAGATCACCAAATGGTTCATCTTTTAAAAACAAAAAAGCATCCAAGATATTTTTTGTACACCCAGACGCATGTTGAATGCAAATTTTTTTTACCTTAAACATTTATTATGATTTTATCTTTATTACAAAAAGCTAAATAAATGGCTATATTAATTATATGGACAAAAGATTATAGACACCTTACCATTTCTATGTGCTATGTGAACATTCCATTCTATATTTCGTTAAGGCATTGGACTTTACATCAGAAGGGCATGAGTTCAAATCCCAGCCTCAAAAAGCTGCCGTATTAATATAATACTTGTATTAATGAGATAACTAAGTCGCTCTGGATAAAGACTTGTGCCGAAAGCTGCAAATGTTAAGTAATCACCTTTACTCTTTTTGGAAGATGTTCCACTAGATTTTGAAATTCTTCAGCCACAAGAACATTAGTAAAGTCAAGTACTGATGTAGGGTGAGCAGGTCTGAGGTGCAAGCAGCATTCCAATTTATCCCAAGGATTTTTAATAGGGTTGAGGTCAGCGCTTTATAGCAGGCCACATACCATCGTTCACTCCAACCAATGTAAAGCATATCTTCATAGAGCTGGCTTTGTGCTCATAAGGCACCGTCATGTCAGAACAGGTTCGGGTCTCCTATTTTAAGTGAAGGCGAAAATTTGTATACCACCTCATCCAATTACATCCTATACAATCGTGTCCCTCCAACTCTGTGGTTACAGTTTGGGGAACAACCACATACGGCTGAAAAAATCAAGCGTCCCAAAACTGAGGTCTCTATAATGTATACAGAAAGATCTACACATTCATATGGTTTGCACAGTGAGATATTTTGCTAAATGTTTTTTCCCCTTGTGAGCTCTTAGTGAGCTGTCAGTACTTTTAATATCACGAGCAATGGATTTAATTCTGGGGGAGCCTAGCTAATTAAATTGAAGACCACCACTAATACAAAAAGGTTTAGGGTTAAGTTACTTTTAGAGGTTTTGGTTGAAAAATAACAATGTCTGTGACAATTAATAATAAAATCGGTTAGTAACAGATCCCTCACAGAGAAGAACCAAATACTTGGCTTTAAGGATTGTGATTCACATTTTAGATACCACACACTGCTGATAAACAATTTTGCCTCAAGGTATAAACGAAATAAAAATAATCCCATTAATGAGATTCTACAATCCCTATAGGCAGCTTGTCTATTAGAGCATTCATGGGTATATTACTAGTGTAGCAGGGGAGACTATAAACATTTCTCATCATTTATTCATGACAGATGGATGTATAGGAGGTCTGGTCAGTGTGGTGTGGTGGTTCAGCATGACACCATGTGGTAACATTGCACCAGTGCAGCTTGTGTTATTTTTTTTTTTAAGTACACGTATTATAATAATCTGATCAGGAGCTCATGACACTTGGATAAAGAAAATTAGTTACAACCACAATTACAGGTCAGACATATTTAACTTATAACATTAATAAGAACATTGTCTCTATTAAAATTATGAACATCTTTGCAAAACTGAATTAAGGCCCGATTTCTCATGTCAGGTGTCTTTTTGGTGTTCTGTCAGTGGCAATAGATATTTGGTTGAAAGGAATTTCTTTTTGTTTTTACATCACCCACTTGAACATACTTGTAAAAATGACTTGTTCAATACCATCTGTATACACTTTTTTGCCTTTAATTGTTTTATCTTATCTGCTCTTCTAAATCTCATCCTCCAACTCGCCAAGATAGTGAAAAGTGTCAAACATGTCATCTGGTCAGCAATAGTAGGAGGATAATATCGAACCCAATGCTTGCATTAATTACTCGCTGCGGAAACAAGAATTCTTTGTTAGTTTGGCAAACAGCAAAGCTTTTTTCTCTCCACAAAAAAACCCTATTAATTTAGCTGAGAAAGACTTTGTTCATTATATAAACCATGAATGTGAATCTCACAGCAACAGCCTGGCAATAAATCGCCCCTAAAGATGCACCACTGAATGGACAAATCCATTCTCCGGGCACTAATCATCTAACTCATGACAAATCTGCTACTTAATGTCACTTAATAAAATCTTATGTAGCACAACGGACAGCATTAACGAGGCATGAGTCGGTATTAACGTAAGCAATGAAAGTCTTGAAAATCCCCCAATTTGGGCGAATTTTGAAAATCGTGCTGGTGGGGATTTGGATTTGGACTGTAGTTAATGTCAACAGTCTGCTACACAGACTCAGGACTACAGATTGCTTCTGATCACCATCACTGCACCCCGCAACATCGTTTAGCTGTGATAAATGGACATTCGGTCAACCCGAATAAGGATGGGTTCCCTCTTGAGTCTGGTTCCTCTCAAGGTTTCTTCCTTATGCCATCTCGGGGGGTTTTTCCTTTCCACAGTCGGCACCGGCTCGCTCATCAGGGACAAACTTACACTTATAAAGAACATTCATTTTTATCACCACATATCTGTGTGAAGCTGCTTTGAGACAATGTTCATTGTTAAAAGCGCAACACAAAAAAATGAACCTATGCGGCATTTTAAAATACAAAAAAAAAAAAAAAAACAACAAAGATGTCAAACTCATATATTATTTATTCCATTTAAATATTTGCCTCTTATACATTTTTTTTTATCTTAAATAATACAAATGCGTGTGCTAGGACTAATTTCCAAGAATGCCCAGTACTTCCATGCTGCATTGAAATATATATTTGTATACACACATACACCCACACACTCACATCACCATAGGAGCAAAAAAGCGCTTGGTGAGTTTTGTACATTTTAGAATTAACCTCCCGCTTTCTCCGAGGCCCTGTTTTTTTTGGAACGTGACTCTCAGAACTTTCTACTATAGCGAGGACGATTCACAATGCTGACGAAAGAGCAAAAATACTTAGTACTTGCTATGTAAGACTTTGAAAGAATGTTTACAATGCTGCAACAAAATAAAAAAAAAAACATTTCTTGTGCTTGTGTGTGTCAGTGTAGTAGAGGGTAAAATATTGGAATGCTGCTGGATCGTATTAAAAAACGAGAGATTTCTAATAATTTCAAAAAATATTATAGCGCTGTGATGTACCCGAAGCCAAATGATTCTTGCGTGTCTACTGAATGCCAATGCCATGACTGTATTGACTACATGCTAATTCACTGTGGTCATTAAATAAAGAGCAATGAGCAAACAGTCAGCAGACGGAACATCTCTAGCGTTCCCGTACAGCGTTTTTCTCTCCTCTTTATACAGTCGTGTTCGGAAATATATTCATTTTTCCCCATTATTTAAAAAGAAACTAGTTCTTTCCTAGCTAACCGTCCAAAGAAAAAAACAAAAAACAATTGCAATAAAAATCATTAAGAAAACATAGTTGCAAAGCAGCCAGAGAGAAAGAAAAAAAAGCGCTGAATAAACCACAAGATCTGTTTCTGTTTACACACTGTACATAACGACTTCGTTCGATGACCCCTTCATCTCGAATAGCACTATAAACCTATATTCCAAACCAACAGGGTGTCAGTGGTGCCACCTAGAACAAGACACTGTATTGTCCATCTGTTGTTATCAATGCTAATAATAATCATAAAAAATAAAAACATCTTGCACTATAAAGCAATGGCAGATGAACTGAAAAGAAGTGATGTGTGTTCTTTCATGCTGTACATTTTGGCCAGTACTGTCGAACATGGGTATCTTGAGCGCTTGATTGGAGTCATCGGCATACTAAACTAGTACAGAAATCACATTTCTAGCTATCACCACAATACATGTGTGACTGATATACACTCGGGTATGTCTTTTAAATAGTTAAAGAGGAATGGATAATTCATGTAAAAGTTGATGTGTGTGTTAGCACTGGAGCACATTCGCTGTTATGAAGGAAAACCATAACGTGTATATGCTTGTTCACGGCATCGAGGCCTTACATGAGAATAGGAAAAAAAGGCATGGGTTGTTTTTGTTTTTTGCTTATTTTTTTTCCCGGGGGGACGGGACGGGACGTTTCCTCAGTTCCGGCTGCCTCATTCTCTGCAAGGATGCATGTTTGACCTACGCTGAGTGATGCAAATTAGATCGGAGGGGGGTGTGTGTGTGGAGGCATGGGGTCGTCTTAGCAGCCTTTTCCAAAAAACAGGAAATAATGCTTTGTCAAACTTTTGTACTTGATTCAATAGAAGGCATGAAATGATAGTCTTACATCATGCTTTCCTGTCCGCCATTTCCAGTTCGGTGGTCCGATGCACCCAGGTGATCGTTGCTTCATTAAAAAAGTTACGGCGTGTATTTTCTTTCCTGGCCTTTCTATTCTTTCTCTGACCTTTAGGTCAATTTTCTTTCCTTCTCTTTTCTATCTCAGCAGGAGAGAGTAAAGGGGGTGTCACTACAGTGCAATGAGACTCATAAGGAATGGCTTTTTGTTTTTTAAAGCACAAACTGCTGCATGATACAAACCAAGCTAGGGCAAGAGAAGCAAACGCACTATGAACTGGGGGGAGATAAAATCCTCCTGTTGTTTCTTTTCATAGCGGACTAACCTATTACTATTAAAAGGCACAAAAAAAGACCGAATGAAACAGTGTTTTCATATCGATCCCAAATAGGAAACAAGCGTATCTAAAAAAAGGTAACGCTGGAGGAGGGGGGGCGGGGGGGCGATGGCACATACCGAAAGCCGAAGTGTGTATGCAAGGCAATACTTTTCTATTCACACGCTCGGGAAAAAAATGAAATGGATTACCTCCCTCGGGTTTTGTAGGATCGGAGACGTTAAATTCTCTCTGTTCTGTATTTACACATACGACAAATACACAGTATTTTTCTTCCGTTTTAAAGTCAGTAGCAGGTGAAAGTTTCAGACGGAATCACAACTCCTGATTCGCTGAACGGTAGATTAGTGCAAACTTATGATGGCCGTGGGTTGGGGTGCTTGTATCTAGCGGCGCAGTGTGAAAGCTTTGGTTTGCTGGGAAGGCAGGATGTGAGGAAGGGAGGTGGAACACGCTCTGTCTAAGGTGTAAGGCAAGTTCTCACAAGCTATAGTAGGATGAGAGTTCATTAAAGAAATCTCAAGTCTAATTGGACGATCGATGGTAAGACAAGGAACTCCGACGTTATCTGGGCCACCAGAATACCTCTATGGTCCTGCATGGTACAACAAATTGATATACGATCGGTTGAAGATTTAAGGTTAAAGATTCAAGATTTGGGGAAGACCAGGTACTCGGTTTGGTCTTGGTCGAGGGAAGTCATTTTTAATTACTCTAAAAATAAATATTTCCACCATAGAATCTATAAATAAATAACTCTACAGCCAATAAGGGCACGTTTATAGTCTAAGTCATAATTTAAGGTACCCCTAAATGTACCTACAACTCGTATCTTTTTTTTTTTCCACACACAAATCCGGCGAGTATAAAATAGAACTATTGACAAGCCAAATATATATATATGTAAGCAGTTTCATGGAGTTACAGATCATATATTAGCCATCAGATCTGTCCCAAGTTGTGCTCAAAGTAGCATTATGCTGAATCACCAAATCTTCGGTTTCAGCAAGTACGAAGTCTGGAAAGAGCAGCCTAACTTTGACAGTCTTGTGGCCTTTCAGGAATTCCTTGGATTAGGATATTGATTGTGACTTCACCTTATAGACTCTGGTTTTCAGTGTATGGCTCCACGATAGCAAACATTATTTATTTCTTTTTTTACTACTAGCGCTACTGCAGGTTCTTCAGAAGGCGGCCGTAGCGGAAGTCGTAAACATGGCGACAGACGAACACCAGGTCGGGGTCAACGTCAGTCGGGATGCTGCGATGAGCTGGAATGGTGTAGTTGCGAGCCGGAGGGACCAAGGGGGCACTTTTGGGACGACCCTCCTCACGACGCTTCACCAAGGCACAAAATCTAAAGCAAAACGGATGCACGCGAGAATGAACCGACCATTAATTCGGACTCGTTATTGACGTTGCAGACACACGACCTACCTGCAATATTGTGCTAATGTCAAGACGTAGCACTTATCCTCGATGCACGCGACGCTGTTCTCGTCCTGATGCCGGGATGCAAAAATCTCATTCTGGAAAGAAAAAAAATCCCTCAGCACAAGACACAAAGCTTTGATGCTCAAATATTCAATACATCAATGAGAGCAGACAATCAGCGCAGCGCACAGGTGTCCAATTTCAAAAGCACTCAATGCAAGAGCAATGCAAGTCGGCTGTGTGTGTTTTTTTTTTTTTTGTTCTCCCCTTAGCCACGGTCTCCAGGGCTTACTGAGTGCAGAAAAGCCTGCGCTGCCTACTGCCTCTTAGAAAACTCATAATCAAGGCAAGTCAAATGTTTACACAATGCTTTCTTCTGAAGAACTCTCTTGCCTTTGTCATGAACACAACTCACCTCACAGTGCATGCTGGGATTGCGGCCCCCCTGAGTGTGCTCTGGACGGTAGTACCAAAACAGGCTCATCATCAGCTCCCCTGTGGAGAGTCATATCACTTTTTAGTTTATCAGCTCGGTGCAGCAGTCACTATACATGACCCAGCAGATGGTAAATATGAGTTTTTAAAAGAGTGCTGCTTCCACCATAAAATTACATGAATTAATTTTTTTAATTCAAAATAAGCTAACTTTACAATATTTCCCAACAAACAACGTGCACAGTGTGTTGAATGTAGTTGTCACTATAGTATCTTTGTAGATGGTAAATTGGCATTAATTAGACCTTCTTACAGACAACAGACAATATGAATCCTAAAACGGACGAAAGCCGACTAACTGATATCAGTTGTACATTCCAGAAATAATAAAACATCAGATCTCCTCCTCCTCGAAGTTGTACCAAAGTAATGCAGCATCTTCCAGCACAATACCTTGTCAGAGCAATGTAGATCATTTCTCTGCTACACTGTAATTACCAGAATCTGCTCCCCTAATTTTAAATGCTTTCACCTGGTAGGTTCCCAGACGCAGGCCTGTAATCATCCCATTGAGTGGAGGTGAGTTGCTACTCAGCTACTGCGATTATTATTGCAGCAAGAACTGGGAACCTTTGCTCTTCTCGGGTCTCGGTCGCAATTCAGAGGCTTGCGTTTCGATTAAAAATAGACTGCCGATGCATATCGATCATGTCATTTAACTTCTGTGGCGATGGACAGTTATGAATTGCAGGGTTACTGTGACTTCACCTTCAATTCCCATCAGCGTCATTACTTCAGCTTAACCACTGGAATGCGATATTGTGGCTCAGATAGAAAATTCAAGCGCGGATCCTTAGATATTGATTGAGTTTTCTTTCTTGCCCTTTTGCAGTCGAGTACCATCTTTGATACGAGCGCCTATTCAAAAGGTTCCCTGATTAGCGTACAATTTTTGCTGCTATCAATATTTCCAATATTTTGTTTTATTGGTCATGTTGCTAGGTATTTAAAATATTTGATGTTGGAGTATCTTGCAAAATGCCATGGTCTCAAGTTTTTATTTAATTCTTTTAAACTCCCACACAGAACTGAAGTGTAGGGAAGAAGCTATCGATTCATTTAGTAATCGAGTATTCTAGCGATTAATCTTATAAGAAGGAATTTATTAAAGAGCAATACTAAATATACAAGAGCAAATATGATGGGTCTGTTAAAATAAACAAGTCATTTGTTTCCTTAAAAAAAAAAAAAAATCTAATTATTGCTGAAATTGCATACAAGTGTAACTGAAAACTTAACCCATTTGGAGCATATTAAATACATAAAATCATACATAAATAAAAAAATTTATAAAAAAATATATAAATGTAACTACTTTAGATTACCCCAAAAAAAAAAAAAAAAAAAAAGGAAATGCCAAACTTTGGAAACTTTGTTTTCTTTGGCCTGAATCCTATCGTTTCATGTGGCTCATTTCCGGCACATTAAAAGAAAAAAGTTTGCCTAATTCCGCCCCCCCCTCTCAATTCCGAGTTTATTTCCGCAATTCTGACTTTATCTCTCGTAAACATCCAACATTTCTGGTGCATCCACCAGTAACCATGTCAAGAGACCGGTCTTATTTTCTCTTGTATATTTAGTGTAGCGCATTAACAAAGTAAAAGTACTTATCCGATTTCTTGATTATTCGTAGGAATAATCGTAGCATACTCAAAAATGTATTTTTTTATTCTAATTACTTCAGGAATCGTTTCAGCCCAAAATTGTTCCCAACAATGTTTAAAAAAGTTTAACACTGTCTACGTGTATTTTAGGGATGTGGATCTCTGTAACCATGCATCGAGATGTGAATCACATCAGCCTTAGTTTAAAATAGATGAAATAAATCCAGGCGTTCTTCTCCTGTTTTGTCTCCAGGAACATGCAGCTCTACCTCTGCCATGTTAATCTATTTTCTATATGACTCCCAGGACACGCCTTGGTCTCCGTAGTGTTATGATATGCCACATTCACGTAGCAGCAGTGGTGCTGAGAGAACTCGCTTGAAAACGTTTAGCGAAGATTCTACATATCAAATATTGGTCAGAAATGATCTAAATAATATAAGTATAGCGTCTACTAATAATTATATATAAATAAATCGTTTTTCAATCCGTGCAAATATGTACAAAATTACGCGATAACGCGTTAACTGTTATGCAGGTGCACTGATGCGAATCGGTGAATCTTACCTTTTCTAGTGTATATGCTTAAATTAGCCACATATTAAAATAAAAAACACAATTATAGTTAGATTGTTTAATGCGTTGTTTTTTCTCAATTTTCGCAATTTCTCAAATAAAAAGAAAAGAAAAAAAGCAATGCATCCTCTCACCCCTAAGCACTTGTGTATTCTACTTCCTATAGAGCTAGCTTTGCTTATTTCCTTGAAGACATTATCACCTCATGACTATGACACCATGAGTGCAGTTAGTTCTGAAACGCCAGAGCTGGACGACAGACAGAAATCAATGCCCAAATTGTTTGTGATCTGAACATCTGCGACAGGCGCTTACAGAGCCCTGTATAATGCCCTTCACAGGCTATGAAAATACTGCACTCCATTCATCACTTTTCTCTGGTGCACAGCGGAGGTGAAGAGCGAAGTAAACAGCAGACATGGCTGCAAAACTCTACTAGGAAGAAAGTCTTAAGCAGCGCAGACAGGTTTTAGTAGCAGGAACTAAATCAGGCAGAAGAATCCCCTGAGCAATCTGATGATAGAGAAGAGAGTCTTCACCGCAGTAAAATTAAACAGTCGAGAAACGGATTTAGACGCGAGATCTTTTGAAATTTCAGCAAACATGATTGGTTTGTAATATTTCTATTCGAGGATGATGGACTAAGATGGACAGATCAATTTGTAAATGTGGTTCTACAACTGAACAGTCGCTCAACGTCAGGAGGATGAGCATCACGATGGAACCCTGCAATTATGACTTGGGAAAGTAAACAAGCATATAAGCATAAGATATACGTGTCAAAGCAGCAATAGAACAATACACTATATGAGCAAAAGCATTGCGACACCTGACTTTTCCAGCTGTATGTGCTTCTCCCCACACTTTTACTAAACTTTTAAGTTGGACGAACACAATTGTACATGATGTCTTCAGATGTGGTTACATTATACTGTCATTTTACTTGGGAGTAATCGAGCATTCACCAATTATTCCAACGATTAATCGAGTATTCTCTATTAAAGAACAATACTAAATCAACAAGAGACAATAAGACTGGTCTCTTCCTTTTAGGTAAAATTTGTTTCCTATTTAGTGAAATTCACATTTTTATTGCTTAAATCGTATACAAGAATATCTGTGAAACCCGTTTAGTGCATTTAATTGCTATATTACATCATAATGTAAATACAACTATACGTACATAAAAAAAAAAAAAGAATCATACATAAAAATACATTTCAGATTTTAAAAAATAATAATACAAATAAAATAGTACATTTTTTTCCTTATATTTTAGTTTGAAATTATCCCAAACTTTGGAAACCTAAATCCTATGGAAGCCCGTTTCCGCCACATAAAAATTCAGACTTTATTTCTCGTAAACATCCGAGATTCCTGGTGCATCCACCGGTAACCATGTTGTTGGCCTGAAGTTTGAAGCAGTTGGTGTGTGAACGAGGCCTCCTCTGCTTCATCTGTTTGCGTTCCGTCTCCTCCAGTGCTGATTGTTAGGGATCATGAGCTTAGCTCGATAGCATGCGATTCTATTGATTGTAGCCTATTTCATTTTTAATGTGTAAAGATTCTGCCACTATAGAGGGTGTGACGCTTCCTGATTGGCTAAAACAAAAAACCTCGGAATTGGGCAAACTTTTTATTTAATGTGGCAGAAACCAACTTCCATATGAATCATCTCCCCGTTCCTCACTGTTTTCTCCCCGTTCCTCCATTTTTAATTCTGCAGCATTCTTCTGTTTTACCTGTCCAGAGCGCTCCGGAGTTTAGTGAGTGGTGCGTCAGTAATAATTGTCCGTGGGAAACGCAGTGCTTCGTGTGTAGTTAAATGGACTAAACAAAGCATCAAGGCAAAATGATTTGTATCACTACATTTTTGCAATCGAAATCCTTGAGGAATCGTTACAGCCCTAGTTTGGAGTGGAAGACCTTAAATAGCCTGCTATAAAAGTTATTATTAACTAATTATTCATTAACAGAAAATGAGGACTTAATGTGGAATGTGATGTTCTAAAATCACATATATATCTTAATCAGGTGTCCACAAACTTTTGTCCATATTGTGTACTTCTTGACCAAAGTAGTAAGGACTCTTGGCGTACCTGACTCAGGGTCCTCCCAGAAGGCAGACACTTTGGCCACGTAGGGGAGTGACTTCTTTCGTGGACCAGACCGCAGCAGAACAGTGTCTCGCACCCTGATTACTTCCCCGTCTCTCTGCACCCCTTCGTAACATCTGCGCAGTGCTGGAGACTCCTCGCCCTGTGGGTCATCACCGCACATGAGAAATAAATACCTTACACACATCGCAAGGCTTCTCTGATAGTTTACGGATACGGTTCTTCAAAAATGTTGTATTACCCGGGGTGAAGGTATATGATGGAAAATCAGTTTCATTACTGAAGTACTGAATGGTTGTTGCAAGCATGTCATGTTCTTGTCATTTATTCATTTTCATTCAATACTTTTCTATCTTTATCCACAAAGTGCTGTTCATTTTATTTATATATATATATATATATATAATTCTTGCATCTTCCAAAATACATACATATATCAATAGCTTGTATAAAGTAAGTGTAATGATAGATACTGCATTCATCCACACTCTTTCCTCTTACTCTAGGAAAAAAAAAATAAACAAGACATTCTATTAGTACATTACATTAAAATTCCACTTTCCAGGAAAATATGTGAGCAAACAGTCTGGTTAGACGAGCTGAATGAATCCAGTTGGCCAAGTTGACATTCTATGAATTATTGTTAGCTTAATTCTGTAGTTGCTACATCAAATCATAAGAGAAAATAATAATACAACTAATAGTAATGATAAAACAAACACTCAAAACTGTTATTCAGATGCGTTACTGTATGGAATTATTATTATGGAAGTATTGAACGTAACCTTTCGAGTAACTAAGAAAAATGTACTGTGAGGAAGAAGAAAAAATGTAGACAGTGAAAAGAACGTCAAGCGCCTGTCAAAACACCGGTCACACCTTTTTGAGGACACATGCATTTTCGCTTTGTTTATATGCAACAAACCAGGCAATTTAACAGCAGATTTACTTTGACCAAACTAATACGAAGTATAGTTATAAGTTTTGAGAATGACACGAATATTCATTTTCACAAAGTCTGCTGCTTTAGTGTTTTTAGATCTTGTCAGATGTTACTATTGCATACTAAAGCATAATTACAAGCATTTCACAAGTGCCAAAAGCTTTTATTGATAATTACATCAAGTGTATGCAAACAGTCAATATTTGCACTAGTGACCCTTCCTTTTCAAGACCTCTTCAATTCACCCTGCTGTCAATCAACCTCTGGGCCACATCCTGACTGATGGCCATTCATGAATAATCAATGTTTAGAGTTTGTTAGAATTTGTGGCCTCTTGCAGATTGACCAGTCCTCAAAAGTATTAGGGTCTGGGGAGTTTCCTGGCCATGGACCCAAAATGTCTTTGAACCACTTAGTTATCACTTATGGCAAGGTGCTCCATCATGCCGGAAAAGGAATTGTTCTTCACCAAACTGTTCTTGGATGGTTGGGAGAATTTGGTCTCAGAAGAAGTTTTTGTACCATTCTTTATTCATAACTGTGTTCGTAGGCAACACTGTGATTGAGCTCACTCCCTTGGCTAAAAAAAGCAACCCCACACTTGAATAGTCTCAGGATACTTTACGCTCGCCTTTTTCTTCTCCGCGCAAGCTTTTTTCTGGATGCCTCAAACAATCGGAAAGGGGATTCGTCAGAAAAAAATGACTTTACCCCAGTCCTCAGCAGTTTAATCCCTGTACCTTTTGCAGATGCTTTATTTATCTCACACGTGCTTGCTGCCATTCCTGAGCAAGCTCTGCACTGATGGTGCACCGATTCCACAGCTGAATATACTTTAGAAGAAGGTCCTAGCACTTGCTGGACTTTCTTGGTTGCCCTGAAGCCATCTTCACAACAACTGAACCTCTCCTTAAAGTTCTTGATGATCCGATAAATGGTTGATATAAGTGCATGGTGTATCTAACTAGTAGCAATACCATGGCTTGTGAATCGCTTTTTATGCAAAGCATAAAAA
The DNA here is from genome assembly GCF_014805685.1 of Silurus meridionalis. NCBI lineage: Eukaryota > Metazoa > Chordata > Actinopteri > Siluriformes > Siluridae > Silurus > Silurus meridionalis. The sequence continues at coordinate 10,750,125 of NC_060891.1, read as the reverse complement.
TGACTTCAAGTGTTTCTTTGCAGGTAACCATGATTAGCAGACTAAAAATAATGATTTCAAGCAGCACCCTCCTTTACAAGTCTGCTATTCTAATTTACTCAGCATGACAGAGTGATCATCCTTGTCCTCGTCAACACCTGTGTCAATGAGAGAATCGTTGACGCGATGTCAGCTGGTTCTTTTGAGGCAGCGCTGAAATGCAGTGGAAATGTTTTATTTTTGGGGGATTAACTTCATTTTCAAGAGGGAATTGCAATCTGCTCTTCAATAGTTTGATCCAGTTAATTCTAGAGCAGTTCAATTAAATTCAGATGTGGTGAATGAGTAGGTTATTCCATGATCCATGGTAGATAACAGAATTGCTCGCTCTCTAAATAACACCTACAGAGTTTGTATGTATGCTTTAGGTCATTGTCTTGTTCTATGGTGAACAAGTTGCAGTCCAGACAGAATTGCATGGCATTAACGTATGGAATGGTAGGCATGTTGGATCAGTATGACTTTTGTCTAAAATTAGTTTCCAGAACAACCCCAAACCATTAAGCCGCCACCTCCCTGTTTGACTGTGTGTGTGAGGCAGTCTGGTAAAATCTTCTCTCCTGTTCTTCATCTTACATAAGTTCTTTTAGAGCCAGATATTCTTGCAGCCATTCACTGCCATTCTTGTTGCATATAAACAAAAGGAGTAAGCACTGATTTTAAACACAACTTTTTACACTCACGGTAGTGTTCACACGTTGGCACGGAAATTCCTTCCTTAGTTAGTAGTTCATAGTTAAGATTCCAGTTTAAGGTATACAACTCATTGCTTTACAAAATAAACCAATTCCAGATATCGCTCCAAAACGCGCTAGTTCTGAAATCTTCTGACGATCAACATCTCGCTAGCCGATAGGAGAAAAGCACCGCTAAGCTCCGGCGCCACTCTAAAAACCCGGCGAGAGTAAACGCCAAATTTGAAACAGTAAACAAAAACGTGGACAGTGCATTCGTAAACCATAATTACTGAAAATGAAACTGTGCACAAAAAAAAAGCTGTGTATTTGACAACTACGTTATAGTTCCGCCACAGCGGTCGTTATTTTTAGTTTCAGGGTGCTTTACTTCTTTCTTATTGAATATATTTTGTTTATTTCTTGAAAAGTTCAGTTCAATGCTTTTTGCCACTAATGTAACGCCACAGTAATTAGTTTTCCAAACCTTAGGTGAAAAAAAAAGCTTAACATGGTGCATCTACAAGAAAAAATAAAAACAACAACAACAAGTCACATTTCCCACACTTTTCTCACATGAACAAATTTAGATATGTTGAACCCTTTATAACCTAACAGGAGGTGCGAGTAAATTTTTTAAGGCTTAAAAAATATTTTCTAAAAAAACAAAATATTTCTTCATATTGAAGCTGGTGTTGGATCTGTGATGATCTCAAATGTTGAGCTATTTTATGAGTTGCTCAGTAGCTCCTGGTTCCATCACCTCAAATGGCTGTATAAGATTGTAGAAAGGACATTACTCACAATCACACACTCCGGTGCTCATGTTAGTTCTCTCTCAGTGTTCTGTATTGTTTAAAGACTATAATCACACTCTTGATGTCACCAAATGAGGATGGGTTCCCCTTTTGAGTCTGGTTCCTCTCAAGGTTTCTTCCTCATAACATCTAAGGGAGTTTTTCCTTGCCACAGTCGCCACGGCTGCTCATCAGGGATAAATGCACATTGTTCACCTTAACTATTGATTTCTGTAAAGCTGCTTTAAGACAATGTCTGTTGTGAAAAGCGCTATAGAAATAAACTTGACTTATTCACATACATACCGTATGTTAATAAGAAGCAATCACCAATTAATGACTTGTTAATTACAGCAAATTTGTATTTAGTGAAACCCACAAATTCCATAAAAGTGTTTACAAAGCATGATGACCACTAAATGGGCAAAAAAAATTAAATGAGGCAGAAATGGTCTATGATTACGTCTACAAGAAATAAATATTTACATAGCAGTGTATGCAGCAGTCACAGCACCAGAAAAGGCCAAAATATGAAGCAAAACCCCCAAAAAAATAAAAAATAAATAAGAGTGCTGGAGGATACTGCTTTTGTTTTATACTGTCTTATAAAACAAAAATAATCACCAGTGCAAAATGTGAAAAAATAAAAAATAGCGTGTGTTATGAAATAAACAGCTGGCTAAATTTCTCTGATTTATTCCAGAAACCTTTGCTTTATATACGCACGATGACTACTGTCTTCCTTTAGGGATGGAAGAAGAATGCGTACTGATTCAAGAACACAGATGGATGATTGAAAGCTAGGCTGTTACGGCTTATTGTTGGTTGTGACATGCAAGATCGGTCATTTCTCTTTCATAGAAACGGGACCCTCTTTTAGTCGGGAAATTAATTTTCTCCTAATTGAAGTGGTTTTTGTCTTTAAATGGTTCATTAGTTCGTCTACTTAATCTTAATAAACAAACAGGAGGGTTCTTTTTTAACCACAAAGCTTCATGAGCACCAGAGTTCTTTCAAACTAAAGAGTTAGGAATAAATAGTATTTATTTTACTCTAAAAAGGTATATGCTTGTAACACTAACATCCTTTTGAAGGACGAACTGATTCTTGACTAAAAGGTGATCAATTTACATTAAACATCACAACCATCATTTGTACAATTAAACTATGAAGCTCCGAATATTTCAGTTATATTAACATGGCTTATATTACACGGATCTGACGTTTTTAATAATAATAGCGGTAATTACCATAAATCAAACAACCTCTAATATTAATACGCATTTCTCACTGATGGTGACATGTGAGTGATAAGCTACCATGATCTTAAGGAGCGATGTTTACAGTAGATACACAGACAGAAAATTCTAAAGCTGCAACAACGTGGGGCTGCTTTAGTTACAGCTTAGTGTGACGGTAAGATAACAGCCAGTGTGATGACAGAGTACAGGGTCAAAAAGGAAGCAGGAAAAAACGTGCGCCCCAAGTCATCCAAGGCAATGGGAGCATTTTATATTAAACGCGACAAAGAAGGCTGAGGATGGAAGTACCACAGTGAAGCACGATGAAAAGAAAACACACTGGTGTCAGGGATGAAGGTGAAACATCAGCACGGTGATCAAAAACTGTAGAATCCTCATCATGTTTAATGAAGTGCTATTGTGTAAACTGTTTAAACTTCAGGACAGTCGCACTGGATCTGTTCTGTCGTGACTCGCGAGCATCAGGTTACACAATCAGCTCGCTCACCACATAGTGATGGATTCAATTAAAACGGTGCGAACAAACACTACATCTAAAAGCAGCAAATAACAGCAGCAGTAAACGATTATGTTTTTAGTCACTGTTGTGGTTTTAATGAATGATTATGCATTTGTACACTAATGCATATTTTTCCCTTTTTGAAATTTTAAACCAAGCCTGTAAACTCGCTGCGTTTCTCCGTTTCATTTTCTTTAATAGCATTTGTCTACTACAACAGTAACTTATCTGTTTTCAAACGTGATTTACTGCGACATTCAAATGCTTGTTTTTAATGTTTTATATTAATTTATACAGATATCATTGAACTATTATACATTTTTTTATTAATTCTTAATTCTAGATGCTTATATTTTCACAACTGAACCAAATGTCTTCAAAACGATGCCGTATTATATTTTATATTGATTATTTTAAGCAGGGTTGTCTACAATTATCATTAAAAACAATACAAATGATTGATTTACACAAATTGTACACAATTTGTTTCTGTTTAATTATTATTATAAAAAAAAAAATATATATATATATATATATATATATATATATATATATTTTTTTTTTTTAACAGAAACAAGCCAGCATGAGTGAATATGTTCAAAGGAAAAATCCCCTATAAGCTTTAAAACATTTAAATTAAGGTAGTTTAACTCAATATGTGGCTTTTGCTTTTTTTTAAGTACATTTTTTTTGTAAGTACACTTAGGGTTTATAGGGTTTTATATAGTTATAATAAGCAAAACATCTCATTAAAAATTGCATTTTATCCCATTAAATTTTTTATCCCATTAATAATAATTTAAAAAAAAATAATAATAATAAAAAATATTCGCCAGATTAATCGAATATCAAAATATTCGTTAGTTGCAGCCCTTAGAATATTCGCAATCAAAATTCTCCTTTTGAATTTAAGGATGACCTTCAAAGAAAACGTTCAGGTGTAGAATGTAGCAATTATATTATAAATGGTTTATGGTCTATAGGTTGTGCACTTCATGTACCTCAATTTAGAATTTAATGGAGGAAGACAAAGAAAATAGGAGCATTATTAATTCACACACACACACACACACACACACACACACACACACACACACACACACACAAACTCACAGCTTCGGCAGTGCAAGGCAACACTCGCTATTCTCACATCCTCCACCAGCCATTTTCTAGTCAGGACAGAAGAGAACACGAGTACGTACCACTATGAATACCTCCTTCTCAGCCGCTGTGCCCACAGGCAGCCAGCCGTTGGTGGCCCGTCGCCGACTGATCTTGGCCTGTTTGGTGCTTGGATTGCAATGGCCGGCTCCCAGCTGGCCCTCCTTCACATGGGGGCAGACAGCTGTGTCCCGTATAGCAGAGCGCGAGCTGCTGGGCGGCTTGGCACTCTGAGGGCACTCTCGGCCTACGCGTAACTGGACCTGAGGACGCCCAGTGTCCGGCAGAGGAGACTGCAGGTGCGGCATAGGCTGTGTGGCAGCAGGCACACTTGGGATGGGGCAGACAGATAGGGGCATGGTTGGGGCCATGGAAATAGAGGGGCTGTGCTTGTCCAGTGGATAGGGGTAGTCCTCTGTAACAGGAAGGTGAAAGCTTGACATTAGTGTCAAACAACATAAATACGGATATTATAATATTTATAATATATATGTATATAATTACAATATACAGTAACCCCCCTGAAAAGAAACGCGTTAAACGAACGCCACTCCAAAAATGCTATTTTATGAATACAGTACTATACTGTATTAACATTTTACTGCATTTTATAAATAATAATTCTATTTTTCATTAATACATTTCATTATTCCAACATTAAACTCCATAAAAACAATTCCCTATAAGTTTTTTGGTCTATGGTGCTGTCCGTGAGAGACCGGGAAAATCAGCCAAATGTGGCAAATGTAGTTCTGCGATATAAAAAGGTATTATAGCATAAAGTGGTTAATACATTCCTTAATTAAAAACCTCTACAAATCTTCCTTAAAGTCCCATTTGCTGGTTTCTTTGTTACCCTTGACACAAGTCATACTGATCAGAACCATGGCGCTTTTCTTTTAGGAACAGGTGTGCAGGAGCAGCGAGTAGCTACAGAAGTACATAACATTTGTTCAATGCTGTAATCGGTGATTCGATTTTAATAGCTCGTTAAATAGCTAACAGACCTTTCGAAATGGAGCCTTACAATTAGAAATGACCCATTGACGCTGTGCCTGATGGAAATTGTATTATCTACAGTATAAGCTCCTAACCTCTGCTGGAATTCTGAACCATGCGTGCGATCCGGCCATCGTGTTCTACTCCGGGTGCAGGAAAGAAAAAAAAAAAAAACAACGGTGAAATTTGAGTAAATTACCCTCATTTCAAACAGCCATCACATGATCTAGAATCAATGATGTGCTCATTTACTCTATAATCGCACTTCTTTCGTGAGGTCAAATGGGCTGCAGGCCAACACAAATAAAAAGTAACGGCAAATGCGTTGTGGATCAAACCTTTTCCCGAACTTAATAGAGCCTTTCTTGCTTATTCTGGCTTCTCAGGGAGGTGACCGGCCAAGCATGAGAGAGAATGTGCAGCTCACTGCATGTTCACTCAGCTGTTAAGTCTCTGTATTATTACAAGCGGACTTGCACGCCTACAAAGTAGGGATAGCGCTAGTCATGATATACACTAGCATCTACACAGTATATTCTGCACATTGAGTGAACGGCACTCGAGATGAGAAATTGACTGGCAAAATTTTGGCTGTTTGTTGAACCTATGAAAGATTAACCACCACAACCATAAGATTATTTCAGTTTTTTTTGTGTATAAAAAAAAAAAAAAGGAAAAGCAATTTTTTACTAAGGACCCCAGGCCACAGTGTTCATTAGCTGATTTAGTCGTTCATTAAAGCAGTGAACGTTGAAATGATTCAAACTATCTGGTGGTATAACAAATGATCTTTTCGTCGCGAAGGCTATCTAAAACTACATTTTCTATTCTCGCTCAAACACGCTGAGCTGCTCTTTTGTTGCTGCAACAGCCTCTGGTGTGTAGGCTTTCTCTATGAAGTGCTTCTGTCTAGAAAATACATTAGTGTTCTGCCATTGTGCTGGTTGAATCTGTACAGCTGTAAGTATTTCCAATACATTTCCACTGGGTAAAGAATTGCTCAACCTAAATACAGAATGCTGGTCGGTATATTGTTTGTTCAAATTAGGATTTCACGGTTAGTGTACACTGTGTGATTGGATGGTTCTCACTTTTTTCAAAAACGACACTATTTCCTCTCACCCACCCGTTTTTTTGCTGGTTATAACAACATTATGATAAATTTGTTCTTCAAAATACCTTTCATGAGGACTTTTCAAATTGGGCTAGTTTCACGTGGGAAATTATTCAAGTTTGTATCTGTGATTTCAGTGCCATTTGTATCAGTCATGTCAGCAAGTTTTATTTTTAACCATATTTTACTATTTTATAATGGCAGATAAACATCCTGTCGGAACCGACAGCTTGGTAATGATTCCGTTAATTTCCAATGGGAAAAGACGTTTTTGCACTACAGGAAGTGTTCACTTTTTTTTTTTCTATTATTTCCCCAAAGAAAACCAAAACAGCTCAAAATATTGGCCAATTTTGCAAAGGAAAACAATAAGATATACAGTACATTGGTCAGTGAGAAGAAATGCTGCAAAGTAAGAATGCTTTGTATATATATATATATATATATATATATATATATATATATATATATATATATATATATGTGTGTACATACAAATAAATAATAAATTGGCAAAATGATTGGGTCAAAAGTAACACCTGACCTTTCCTGCTGGAGGCACACAATTGGTCTTTAGATGCGCTATAATACAATTTTGCCTTCACATGAACTTGGAAACCCCAAACCTGTTCCAACATGGCGATGTCCCTGTGCACAAAGTGAGCTCCTTGAAGATCTGGCTTACATGCTTTGGAGAGGAAGATCTTGAGTGGCCTGCTAGCTCTGATCTAATCCCTACTGAACACCTTTGGGATGAATTGGAACGCTGACTGCACCCCAGGTCTCATCACCTCACCTACATCAGCTTTTCATAATACTCTTGTGGCTGATGAACACAAATATCCTTAAGTGCACTCCAAAATCAAGTGGAACATCTTCCCAGAAGAGTGGAGGGAATTATATGAGTAAATTGGGACTAAATGTGGAAAGCAATGCCAATTTACAAAAAAATCTAAATTAAATCAATATTTGTTATGGCTACTCTTTGGCACACATTTTGTCGGATCAGTGTCAAGTGTATGATTAACCAATTATACCATTCAGGTGCTAATCATCATCAATTAATTACGTAGGTTCGAACACAGTCATTAACTGAAACAGCTGTGTAGGCGGCTTTAAACGGGTGAGAAAAGCCAAACTCTGCTACTAAGGTGAGGGGTGTGGAGGACAGTTTCATGCCATAGATCATACACCATGGCCATACACCAAGACTGAGCAAAGCAACTACACTGCATCAGCAAGGTCTCTCCCAGGAAAAGAGTTCAAAGCAGACTGGGGTTTCAAAATGTGATGTAACGAGCAATGTTGAAAACCTTAGACAAATGAAAGACGCATCATACTTGCTTCCCTTCAATATCAGAAGACGTCCAGGAGTGCCAGCAGCAAAGAACTGGCGGAAACCAGCAGAACCCAGATACACCCATCTAGTGGGTGGAAAAATCTGGCCAGATGTGATCTTCATGGAAGAATTGCGGCCAAAAAGCCATACTTCTGACATGGAAACACTCAAAACTCAACTAAGCATGAAAAGCAGGGGCTCTGGATTGAGAAGGTGTTTGCAGACGCGCTGGAGAGCGGTACAATAATGACCTGCATCAACAGTGAAGCATGGTGGAGGTGCAAGTTTGGGGCTGCGTTATGATTAATGGTGTCCTCAATGCTAATAAATACAGACGGACACTTACCGTGTTTTTCGGACTATAAGCCGCTACTTTTTTCCCACGCTTTGAACCCCGCAGTTTAAACAACAAAGCGGCTAATTTATGGATTTTTCCTGGGTTTTTCCCGGTTTCACAAACTTCAAGCCAAAATACTGAGCCCCATAACATTAGACCAATGAAATGCGCTCCCACTGAATGGGGCCGCACCACATCATAAATATGGATGAGGTTCCTCTGACGTTTGACCTGCCGCTCACTCGGACGCGCAACAGGAAATGCGAATCATTCGTCACGCTGAAAACAACCGGGCATGAAAAAACACACTTCACCTGTGTTCTGAGCTGCACGGCATCGAGAGAAAAGCTCCACCGATGGTGATTTTTAAACGCATGACGATGCCAAAAGAAAAACTCCTGAGAGAAATTAGTGTGAAAGGAAGGAGGAAGACAGTGAACAATGACTTTCTTGGTAGGCTACTGTTTAGTTACAAGCCGTGTAACAGACACTGTCTTTCGTTAAAGCCTGTGTAAAGTTCATTAGTTTTAATGTAGACACCTGCAGCTTATAGGCTTATTTATGTTAAAAATAAAAATCTTTGTCAAATTCAGTGTGTGTGGCTTATATTTGGGTGCGCTTAATAGTCTGGAAATTACGGTATCTATCATGGGACGCGTCTGATTTTCACCAAATTCATTCTGCAGCAGGACAACAGCCTCAAACAAACAACCGAGGTCACTAAGGACTGTCTTCAGTGTGGAGAAAAACAAAGAGTCCTGGAAGTCATGGTTTGGCTCCCACAGGGCCCTGATCTCAACATCATCGAGTCTGTCTGGGATTATATTACAAGACCGTAGGATTTCAGGCAGAAGATCTGAGTTTTGTGGTTAGTTCTCCAAGATGATCAGAAAAACCTAACTGCTGAGTTCCTTCAAAATCTGTGTGGAAGTAGAATCCAATGTGATTCTACATTGCAATGTGGAATGTAGAATCGATGCTGTTTTGCGAGCAAAGGGTGGTCGCACCAAATATTGATTTCATTTGGATTTCTCGTCTGTTCTTTTACTTTCGATTTCAATTTTTGAAAGCGATCTTATTTTGCAGCATTTTATCATACCTGCCTAAAACGTTTGCGCGGCACTGTATATCGCACGTAATGAGGACGTGTCAAGAAAAGCTGCAAATTTTATTTAAATGAATTCCCCTCACAGGTATAGGCTACATGAATCCTATCCTCATGACCTACTAATGATCAAACACAAACCGCATAGCCGAGTGGACTACAGCAAGAGACTCTAATTACAGACAAAACAAACAGGTTGTATTCAAATGAGGTGTGCCCTGCATTTACGTAATGTGCAGCGGGGAACAGGTATCGTTTTTTTTTTCCTGGGAATCCCTCGTTACTACAGACATCCTCTGGCAAAATGACTTGACGGGCAAATGTCAAGGAATCTTATCCAGTAGAAAAATTGTGCAGGCATTTGATCAGATTGTTTCTATTTGGATTTGGTTAAATATACACAATTATGTGGACGAATATCATAAACACGTTTTCCATCGTCCATTTTCAGCACCAGCCCCTGTTTATTTTTTTAAATGGTAGACTAATACCAGGGATATGAGCCATAATATTGTTTCGACAATCATACCATTCAAATGCATGTGCATCCTGGTTATTGTAAAGCCATAATAGGAGGGTTATAACAACTGAGCCGAGCAAAGAGAATATTATCTGGGGGATTGCGTCAGGTCGGATGGGTATAATGTATCCATCACAAAGTCCTGTAATGCTTTGCGGCTGTTCTAAGGTCAGTAAAAGTCTACAAGATTACAGCTGTCATCTTACAATGAAAAGCCAAGTCAAGTCTCCTGCCAACAAAAATAACCAGCACCCTGCCCACCTGTGCCAATTATTCACATTCAAACGAGCGCTGAAAAGACGGCGGCGAGCAAACAGACATGGTGGAGTGGCTGCACGAAGTGAAAGAGGGGTTTTTAACGTTCAGCCGAATCTTTCTTTCCGAGTCTCTTTTAGAGCGTCTCAATGGCTTTTATTTCACTATTTCCCCTTTTGTGCCGCTTAATGTTTAAAGATAGGCCTTGCGACCCGACAGTTTAATGTCTCCGCGAGATAAAGCCGGATATATCCCATATCCAGACGCTAATTAGGGGGTCGAAATGTTTGTGAATAGACCTCTGACATCATATTACAGTTCAATTGAGTAAAGGGAAAAAGTCTTCATCGTAAATTTAAAACGTGTTCTGGTATTTCTCTTTAACCCTTTTAAACGGATTATTAATATAATATTAAAAAAACACATTAGGTCGCCTTTCGCTTGTTTTATAGAAGTGATTGTGTAGAATAAAAACAACCATCATGCACCATCCGGCATCTCAGTCAGCAATTGGGCAAAAAAATAATAAAAGCTTTCTCATGTCACGTGACTGTTTTTGAGGCACTTGTCGAAAGCATCAATATACAATATAGCCGGTATGAGGTAGAGAATATTACCTGTCTGAGTCAATGATAACCTTCTTAGCTCAAGGTATGCTACAATTTCAGCTCTATGAATATGCTTGGGGGTGGGGACGGGGTACTTTTTTTTTTTTACTCAGAAAGCATTTCGACACAGCATGTTATGTGAGGTAATCATGACACATTGCAAGCATTTCCCCATTACAGTCCTCAGCATTTGACCTCGTACTGTTTGCCAAACATTATTTCGCATGGTTATCTCAGCAGGCATATTCTCTAACCAGCACAGCGTCAGTTATCACACAAGTGTTGAATAACTGAGGCTGATTCTATCGAGGAGCCCATGCTAAGGGTGGATGGGTTTTCATCCCGTTTGCCTCGTCTTACCCATCTTGATCTTGTGGCTGCAGCTGGAGCATCCGCCGCTAAACGAGCAGCTCCTGTTAGCGATGGGCTGAGTGTGTCTGTAGGTACAGCTGCTGATCCTACACGGGTCGCCATAACACGTCCCCACAGAGTTGCAGTACACTGGATGAGGAATTCCTGGAGGGTGAGACACTGGAGAGGGCAGTAGTTTGGGTCTCTGGACCCCAGTCGGACACAGTGTAATAGGAGGTACAGAAGGTGGTGCGTGGGGTCCTGGACTTGTACTTACAGGGAGCGAGGATGTCCCGTGGTGGGCAATATGGACATAGTAACCTGGGTAGCAGGAGTAAGAATGAGCACCTAGTGTCAAAGCTGGGTGGGTTAGTGTGTGAGGGGAGGGAAGGTATCCTTTTACAGATGGCAATGAATGCTGTTCTGATTCGGGAAACGCCTTCTGCCCAAGGAACAGGGCTAATCGGTGACAATATTCCACAGATCTCTCCTGGGAACAGCAGTAACATGAGTTCACGTCAGTCTCGGTTTTCTCCTCTTTCACAGGCTTCAGCGAGTAGCTTAGCAGAGACCTGCATTGGTATCCGGGTTTGATGAAGTCATGGCCCCCGGAAGTGCCTTCCCACAAAGTGTCAGTCTTGAGAGCCTCCTTCTTGCAGAGATTGCAGCACTGTTGAGATACTGGCGGCTTGGAAAGGCATGGTGGGCTGTGTTGTTTTTTCATCTTTCCCTGCAGTAGTTTTGTTCGTGCTCCACCACTGCCTGGCTTGGTGTCCGGTTTAGCTCGCCGTTTAGCTCCAGACGAGGTGCTAGTCAGCTTCAGAAGAGCGGCCGCGTTTAAACCTGCTAGACGCCTTGGGGTCGGACTGTTTAGATTCAGCTGGTCCAGATGTTCAGACTCCGTCTTTGCCTTCTTGGTTTTTTTAGGGTTTGTACTCTCGTCTCGTTCTCCTGCGTGTGCACGTTTTTGGCCTTCTAGTCCTTTTTTTGAAGGGTCTTTTTTTTTGGGGAGTTCACCATCACCCTTTTGGGAATTCTGCTGTTTTTTGGACATTTGAGAGTCCTCTCTGAACAACAAAAGGCTGTTGACTGCTTCAGCATTAAGAGAGGCCAACCGTCGCTTTCGAGGTTCGAGGAGTTCCACGAATAAGGCAGTTTTGTTCCTCTTGGTTTTGCTTTTTGGTCCAGGTTTTAGCCGGCAGGTTTTGCATGCCTTCTTCCGACACGTACAGGGTTTGGTCCTTCCCTTCTTTGCCTTCATATTTCTTTTCCTTTTATTCTTAGGCACAGCTTTCATGCCGCCTTTAGAAGTTCCTCCTTCTTCTAAGCGAGTCAGTAGAACGCAGCAGTTTAAGGAGCCCACGTCATTTATTCCCTGCCGTCCTCTGAGTGGATAAAGCTTCCGGTCACTCTCTGCGTTTTGCTGCTTTATTTCCTTATCTCTTCCTCTTTTATAGGAATGCCTTTTAGTCTTCTTTTTCAGCACTATGTTCTCTGGCCAGGTTTTGCCCATGGTTTCAGCATGTATCTGGCAGCTCACCTGCTCCTTGGATTCTCTTCGATATCTACATAGAGTTCCTCTTCCGTGCATGTGTCATTACAATCTTCCGTGCGGATCCTGCAAAGAAAAAAAGGAAAATGCTCAAACTCAGTTGTGTTGCAGGGATGCAGGTCTGTAAATACTGTGGTTGGCTCGTTCAAATTATGGTTTCTTTTCTGGCTTTGGCTAGTGGCTGCTGAAATCGATATGGCTGACTACGCAAAGTAAAGATAGATGTAATAACTACATTATGAGCTGTGCACTCTCCCTCGCTGACTTCTAAGATGTCATCCATTTTCAACCTTCAGTTAAATACATTTTATATAAAGCATCCATCCCATATAAGCTCCAATCGACTGCCACACACACACACACACACAAAAAAGAAACCACACACACATGCAGCATGTAAATACAGATGATTAATGAGGTCTTTTGAGTGTTACTTATTACCATAAATATTCTGCTCGTGTACATGCAGATAAGTATAAAGTCTAAAGTCAATATTCTGAAGATCATATAGAACATAAATCTACATGATTGTAACACTGAATCCCTTATTTCACTTTTTTTTTAAACACTGTCCCTCACTCGGATTATCAAGAAACAGAAAAAAAAAATCAGAGCCATTTTCCACTTAACAGTATTCCTGCCTACATTTCAAAGCCACATAATTGTATAAACCATACATTTCGAAAGGCAGTAATGTTGAAGAAGGACATGTTAAAGTTTAACCGCACAATCCCACAGGATTTGCTTCCTTTGTATACCTGGGTGTGTATTACTAATCACTATATAACTACTCATTTTAGTATATTCCGATAATAATTGTTAGATACATGCCCGCACAAGTCTACACGCTAATCAGGCATCATATGAACTGCAGAATTTGACCTGCTGACATGTTATTAACACTAGACATCATCCAATTAGTCTCCCTTAATGCAGCACTGATTTGTAAACCTTCTTCTCCTCCTTTTCCAGTCACATTTCCACTGTTTTAAGGGATCCATCATCTAACTGGTACATTTGTAATCAAGCACCAATACTTTCCCATTGGAAAATGACTTAACATTTCGAATCAAATGTACCTTCACAAAGTTCTTCAAGGTCTGTTGTGAACAGACTTCACAACAGTTCAGCAAGATTCAAACAGAACCGCTTTTTTTGTCTGTTTTTTCCAAGTATAACGTTAGAGATTTCAATTGGCATATTTTTTTTTATAAGATAGACAGATCAATAGATAAATGGATAGACAGATAGATGGATGGACTTTATTGATTTCCCAGGAGAAAATCTGGGAAATTTAAAATTGATCAGAAATACAACACTACAGCAGGAAAGTCAAAATGGTCAGGAAATAGTTTGCAATCTAATGCTTATTGTAGATTTTCCCTAGCTAAATATCCATTGTTTTGTTTTTTTACTTGTCCTGTTGCATACTTCTATTTTTGCTTTCTCAGCCATGATGACAAATAACGAGGAAATCGGTGGTTAGGGGGGAAAAAAAATAAAAATAAATCACGGGCTGTATTTCACCGAGCTATTAGACGAGCGAGTTCACGTACAGATGACAAACGTATCAGAACAAATTTCACAGATCGGCTTAAGATTGGTGACATTTACCGGGGAAAATAAATACACATTGATGGATTACACTTCCTCAGCTTCCTGCACAATCCCACAAAAAAACATTTTGGAGTACTTCATCCCTGACAGAATCCTGACTCCTATGTATTCATTAAAATACACAATAAAATAGTTAAACAAACAAATAAAACCCCTGCTACATTTACATAAATGTATAAACAACCTTAAAAGAGGTCTTATGAAAACCCTGCATTATCTTCTTTCTCCATAACAATAATGACATCTGGAAGAATCCAAATGAACCCATCGAAGTTTTAACGAGGCAGAGTTCTCGTTTTTTCCAGCCTTTTCTTATAACTTCACACCAGAAAGGAAAATACGAAGCTTTTAATGACGGCAACAAATCAATAAGCAAGAATTAAACTAGTGTAGATAGCGTCTAAGTCTTGTGTGTTCAACCGGCACGGCTTTTTACAGAGTCGGCATGTTTTCGTTTAGTAGCTGTAGTTTCTCGGTAGCTGAACAGTTGCGTGACCCCATACATGATTTTTTTTTTTTATATTGCAAACATTTGAATCAGTCTCGTGATTTTTACGTTGCGTACAATAACACGATATAACTGAATCCCCCCCACACACACACCTTCAGTGCACTGCAGCAAATAGTGTCAGTCTCAGGAGTGCATCTGTTCCATTCTCTCATTTTCTGATCATCATTAGTTATCAAGAACATTATACACTTCTCTGTGGGGTGGTTCAACCTCGGTGTGTAGATCATGAGGAACTGCTGGGGGGGTTTTATTGGAGTGCTGGACAGTAAAGAACGTCTTCCAAAAAAATAAAAAATAAAATAAAAATGCAAGTGCATGAATGGGTTAGGGTTCATTTGGAGTACTGGTTGGAAACATGGCTCCTGAGACAAAGTAGCAATTAAACCCTGATTATGCACTGATGTTAACTTTGAACCTATAGAGAAATCAGAGGAGCTTTTCTCCACCCTCTCTCTTTCTGTCTCCCAATGCTGAGTTAAGGGAATTGATCCGACTTAAAGGACACGACAAAAATATGAGAGAGAGAGAGAGAGAGAGAGAGAGAGAGAGAGAGAGAGAGAGAGAGACTAATGTTTGTTTTTTTGCTGCGATGCCGAAAATAATGCCATGTTTCTCCAGTAGAAGTGTTGAGAAGCGTGTTGGGAGCAGATCACACACAGGGCGTAACACATTCCCGGGTTCAAATCGTCGCGCTTGGGGCTCACACACACCTTACAAACCCACATACACACACATGAAAACCCGAACTAAATAACTCCAAAGCCGATCAAATGAATCCCACCTCAATGTTCAGCTCGAGAAGCGAGAAGCAAAAAAAAAAAAAAACCCCTCCTGCTCCTCGAGCCTTCACAAACCCCGGAGCCAGCGACGGTACGTCAGCGCCAAACGAGCACGCGAGAAAAAAAAATACAGCAGAAAGACACCGATTACCCCTTTTTTTTTTTGCACGCGCTGCAATCGTTCACGCGGACGGGTTTCTTTCGACAGCAGAAAGAACCGAAAGGCGCACAATCGAAAGGAAAAGGAAAAAAAAAAAAAACACCACACATTCACATTAGTAATCCTGGGCTTTTACCTCCGAGTCCACTCCGTCAGCCGGAAAAAAAACCGTCACATTCCGAAAGCGGTGCAAAAATCCCGGATTCGGATTATTATTTTTTTTGTAATGTGCTCGATGTTCACGCAACGAGAAGAAGAAGAAGAGCAGCAGCGAGAAGCAAGCAGCTGACAAGACACGGCTGAAGCGGTGACCTACTTCCGAAGTAGCACGCGCACGATTATATTCATGCGCCGGGACCACGCGCGGCTCACAGAGTTCAGAAAGCACGAGAGCACATTTCTAAAAAATCGTCTCCTTCTTTTTCTTTTTTACATCCAGCAGTTATAAGTGGGTGGATGGGTGAAGGAAAGGGGGGAAAAAAAACCACTGAATACATTAGCCAAGCTCATCAGCTGTTTAGTTTGTACGTAATCAAAAGGTTGTTACGTAACGAGCTGCCACTTCAAACCCTCACCAGATCTAATCAAGTGGATCACCAAGCAAAAACCTGATCATGGATCACTAACAGTCCTAGTGCGTTCACACCTGCCTTTGATACTTTATACCAAAGTAAGGTCACGCTCCAGGAACTGAGACATAAACACTGGAGATGAGCTTGTGATGAAAAGTTTTCTTTGGTCAACACAATAGTTTGATCGAGACTCGTTATTTAGCAGGGTGGAGGTTCTGTAGATCCTGGAAAGCCGTTACACAAGTGTTTTTTTTTAGGATTAGTTCTCAAATATACGTACAGTATGACATGGTCTAAATAGAATCTTGTCTGTGAATCCTGCCTTAATAGACAATTACACAGTCCAGGTCGGATGATACAAACCCTAACATATACTGAAAAATAAAAGATTCTAGATCTATAAGCCAAGCCCATCAGCTGTTTACCGTTTCTATGTAAACAAAAGGTTGCTGTGCAACGAGCTTGCCATTTCAAACCCTCACTAGATCTAGCTGGATCACCAAGCAAAAACTGCTCATGGATTACCAAGAGCCCGAGTGCTTTCACTCCGATACACCTGCCTCGAATACTTCATTATTAGAAACCCAGAGTCTATAGGAAGGTCAGGAACCAGGAACAGAAACATGAACAGCGAGCAATGGACAAGGTCATGATAAAAAGTTTCCCAGGGTCAACACAATAGTTCGATATGGACAGTAAGGTGGCAGTTCTGTGAGCCGTGAAAGCTGTTACCCAACTGGTCTTTTAGGATTAATTGTTACACTATGCATATGACATGGTATAAATAGAATCCTGTCTTGATAGAGTGAATTACACAGCCCATGTCTGATTATACAAACCCTGACATTATTATTAAATCCAGGTCCTGGAGCTACTCCGTGTCCTGCACAATTCTGAACGTGCAGGACCATGCGTGGCTAACAGAGAATGCACAAGAGAACGTTCCTGAAAAACAGTCCTAGTGCTTTCACACCAATACACCTGGCTCATATACTTTATTATCAGGAACTTGTGGCTAACAGAGTTCAGGTAGCACAAGAGCACATTATTGAAAAACCTTCTTCTTCTATTCTTTTTTTTACATCCAGTACTTATACATGGGTGGGTGAAGGAAAGGGAAAAAATACAGAATCCATTAGCCAAGCTTATCAGCTGTTTAATTTCTAGGTGATCAAAAGGTCGTTACATAACGAGCTGCCAATTCAAACCTTCACTAGATCTAACCAAGTGGATCACCAAGCAAAACCTGCTAATGGATTACTAAGAATCCTAGTGCTTTCACTCCAATACGCCTGCATCTGATACTTCAATTCATAGGAAGGTCGAGCTCCAGAAACAGCTACAGGAACAGTGAGCACTGGATGAGTTTGTGATGAAAAGTTTTCACCACAATAGTTCGATATAGACACATTGTTTAACAAGGTGGCTGTTCAGTAGTTCCTGGAAAGCTGTTTTACAAGTGGGCTTTTAGGATTACTTGTCACACTATATGTATGACATGGTGTAAATAGAAACTTGTCTTAATAGAGTGAATTACACAGCCCATTTCTGCTTATACAAACCCTGGCATTGTTATTAAACCCAGGTCCTGGAGCTACCTTGTGTTTTAAAAACATGCAGGATCATGCGTGGCTAACAGACTTAAAAAAAAAAAAAAAAAAGTAAAAGTGCTGATAAACCTTCTTCTTCTTTTCTTTTTTTTTTTTTTACATCCAGTAGTTGTGAGTGGTGGGTGAGGGAAAGAAAAAACAATTAAATCCATTAGCCAAGCTCATTGACTGTTTATAGTTTCTACATAATCAAAAGGTTGTTATTCAATGAGCTTCCACTGCAAACCCTCACTCAATCTAACCAAATGGATCACCAAGCAAAACCTACTCATGGATCACTAACAGTCTAACAGATACTTCATTCCATAGGAAGGTCGAGCTTCAGACCACTGAAAATGCTTGTGATGAAAGGTTTTCCGGGGTCAAGACAATAATTTGTTAGGGACACATTGTTTAGTGAGATGGAAGTTCTGTAGTTTCTGGAAAGCTGTTAAACAAGTTGTCTTTTAAGATTAAATGTCACCCTATATGTATAGCATGGTCTAAACAAATGGTCTGAGAATCTGTTCTTAATGGACTGAATTATACAGTCCAGGTTTGATTATACAAACTCTGACATTGTTATTAAACCCAGGTCTTGGAACTACCCTAGGTTCTGCACATTTGTTAATACACCAATTTGGAGAAGCCTGTAAATTAGCTTGAAAGCTTATTAAAGTGGATTCAGAGCAAGAACACTACATTGTGCAGGGCAGGGGGTACTCCAGGAACTTGTGGATTTTACAACAGCAGATCCTCTAACAACAGTAGAAAAAGAAAACATGTTTATCACATTACAGAATAGTCAAATTCCTTCTTTGCATATCCCAGCTTGTTAGAAAGTTGGGAAGAGTGTGCAGGGCCAGTCACAATAGAGCAACCCCAAAGCAAAGAGGAAAAAGAGCCTTGCATAAGGGCCCAACATGGGGAATTTGAAGCCCCATGACCTTCTGATCAGCAACCTAAAGCCACTGAGCCATCACTGCATCTAAAGACACTGCACTCAAAGATACAACAACTAAAACCACAATGCCTATAAACACTATAGACACAACACCTTAAATACACTGTATAATCATCAATTAGCCAAATTTGGTCTCATGAAAAAAATTAAGTTGTGAACAAAAAAAATTGTATTGGTTTTTCAATTGTATGGTTTTACATATAAGGATATAATAATAAAAATAATCTGGTCTGTAGCAGGTTTGCTTCTAAAGCAGCAACCAGGTGCTGCTAATCAAATGCCCTCGATTAATTTTTCATCAGCAAGTGTGACCACTTTTAAAAAACGCCTACAGTTCAGCAGTTTGCTTTTCTGGATCATTCAAGTAGGTATTAACACAATGCAATATAACAGTAGGAACAATAACTGCAATGATCTTAGAGAATCTGTTGTTGCTAGCCATCAATCCGGGAAGGGTTATAAGGTCATTTTCAAACAATTTGAAGTCCATCATTCTACAGTGAAGAACATTATTCACGAGTCAAAAACGTTCAAAACACTTGCCAATCTTTTCAGGAGTGGATGTCACATTTACCCCAAGGTCAGACTCTGCCATGCTCAGAGCAACTGCAAAAAGCCCAAGAGGTACATCTTAAGACTCTGCAGGTCTCAGCATGCTAAATGTGAAAGTTCATGACAGTACAATCAGCAAAAGATGGAACAAATATGGTTTTATTGAAAGGGTTGCCAGTAGGTGAGACAAAAGTGGAGATGTTTGGTCAAATTGCATAGTGTCATGCTTAGCTAATATCAAACAGCATATCAAAACAAACGCCTCATACCGATTGTCAAGCATGGAGGTGAAGGGTTGATGATTTGGGATTTTTTTTTTTTTACAGTCACAGGACCTGGGCAACTAGGGCAGTCGTTGAGTTAGCCATGAACTCCTGTATACCAAAGTAATTGAAAATCAATGTAAGGTCATCTGAAGTTGGCTGAAGTTAGTTCATGTAACAGGAAAATGATCCCAAGCGCATCAGCAAATCTATAACAGAAATGGTGAAAAAAAAAACAACAGAATCTGCAATGGCCCAGTCAGACTCTACACCTCAACCCGAACAAAATACTGTGGCAGAACGTTAAGAGAGCTGTGTACAAACAAAAGCCCACAAACCTCAATGAACTTAAGCAACACTCTAAAGAAGGGTGTGTCAAAATTTCTCCACAATGATGTGAGACACTAATAAAGTCATACATGACATGGTTACTTCAAGTGATTGCTGCTAAAGCTATTGAAAAATAAGGTATATTTAGTTTATTCCAAACATGGCTTTTCCATTTCAGCTTTATTTTATTTTTTTCTAAAAAATTAAAAAAACACTGTGTAATATGTCATGTGTTTGGATGATTAGGCAACTACTGCAGAAGTGATAATGAAGACAGTATGGAAGGTACTTGGCGTGACAACTGAAAAGAGAAAGGTAGACAAAGGGACGAGGTGGAATGAGGAAGTGCAGGAAAGCATAAGGAAAAAGAGGTTAGCGAAACAGAATTGGAATCGGTTGCATGGTGTGGAGATGGTGAAGCAGGAAGTAGATAGGCCTAGTAAGGAGGAAGTGAGGGCAGTGATTAAGAGGATAAAGAATGGAAAGTCAGTAGAACCAGATGACATACCAGTAGATGCAGGGAGATGTTTAGGAGAGATGGCAGTGGAGTTTTTTAACAAAATTGTTTAACAGGATTTTGAAAGGTGAGAGGATGCCTGAGGAATGGAGAAGGAGTGTGCTGGTACTGATCTTTAAGCATAAGGGAGATGTGCAGACCTGCAGTAACTACAGGGGAATAAAGTTGATCAGCCACACCATGAAGTTATGGGAAAGAGTAGTGGAAGCCAGGCTGAGAGAGCAATAGTATGGTTTCATTAGGAGGAAGAGCACTACAAATCGGAAGTTTGCTCGGAATCTGGGGTCAGAGCGTAGGGTCAACCATGTGGCAGTGCACCTGGAGCACAGAGGGTTAAGGGCCTTGCTCAAGGGCAGCAGCTTGGCGATACTGATGTTTGAACCTCCGACCTTCCAAACAGTAACCCAGCACCTTAACCACCACCCAGCACCTTAACCATTGAGCTACCACTCCCCCAGATGCAATATTAATTGCAATATTAGACACATAAAAGCATAGAATTCGAAGAGGGTGCACTCAGATTTCAATCCTACATTTCTGCCAGGACTGGTCGGAAAGTGTCACTCGTTATTTTTAACTATGATTAAAATGGCTGTTAGTGAGCATGTCATATAAAGATTTCATAGAATGGCAATAACGAATGAATGATAAACTAGCAACTAAATAAGTCTTCAACGATGTGAGATTTTTCTCTACCATGACAATATCAATTCAAAAATCATACAGTCTAAAGCCAGCTTAATGAAACCAATTCTTCTAATGACACCTCCAATAAAACAACATATCGTCTGTGAAAGACATTCATCTTTGTGAGATTGATCCTGCAAACGGCTACAACATGCCAATTAGCCCTCTAACAAATAATCGTTTGCTCCTGTGATGAGTTCCAGATGAGCGCTCTTGAGCCTGGTTTGATAAACCATGGCATTCATACAGTATGTTTCCATAAATGCAGAGAGCTAATTATGCAGTGACATTCAAAGGGTCATCTTCCCTTTATACAATGCTACTGCTACTGAATTACTAGCAGTCTGAATTAGGAAGTGTCATATTCATCCCGTCCTCTGTAATTCACTCCCTGAATAAATGTTAATCATTCTGGTCAAAAACAATGGAAGCCATCTTTAACACACGTCACATCAAGGGTTCATCAGTGTGTTTTAATACGTTGCAAGGCATATTTCAGACACCATGTGTCATCGCCGTACAGCATCTCATCCATCACACAGCTTCATTCAGCCCTACTTTTTTTAATGGGATTACTTAAAATCCAGGTAGACCGTGTTATTCGAGATAAAGGACACTTTAACAACCAACAAGACATTTTATCATGATCTAGTTAAGTCGACGTCTGAGTTTTTCCCCACCAATCATTTTCCTTTCATACAAGAAGCAAACTTTTTCAGAGCTCAGTCCATCTGCGCTGCTTCTGTTCTCGCTTATTTGATTAAAAGCCAGATAACAGCAGATCCCTTACAAATGTGCCTGAAGAATTGAGACAGCTGTGCAATGAGGGTAAGCAATAACTCTAATAAACTAACGTGCACTGGTTTTGATACTGAAACAAAAATCTGCACAACAGAGACAGTTAATGAGAGCACTTCACTTCTTACAATGATGCAATATGGTACCGTATTAGTGACTTAAAAATAAAATGGTTTAGAATCAAACTTCCATTTCAAATGCAATTTGTAAATATATACCATTTATGTATATAATTTTTATTCAGTCTCTGAAAGATTAAATTAATTAATTTTACCAAAATACAAAAACAAATAGTAGATTACGTATTTATATATTTGTTACTTAGGTATTTATAACTTAGTGTAAGATATACAGTATGTAAATATTTTTTTTATTGCCAATTGTAGCTTTATGTATGCTTGCTAACCTAAGCAAAAATGTCACTAACTACTTAGCAATTCAGGCTGCTTCTGTCTTAAAAATGCCAAAACTTTATTTAAGGCAACCCCCGGGCCGCGGACCAGCACCGCTCTGTGGGTCAATTGGTACCAGACCGCACAGAAAGAATACATAACTTACATTATTTCCGTTTTATTTATTATCTGATTCTAAATTATGTTTTATTTTGGAAAATTACCGGATTCTCTCCGCCACATCTGTCTATGACTCACTCTTGATGCATGTAAAGATGCCTCGGTCACATGTCTTACCTCCATCCGCTACCTTCTTAAAGGGGCTGCTCCGGCCGCTAACACATAATACATTACCGCTAAATTGAAACCCCCAAGCTAGCAAAATGAACAAACAACTACACAGTGGATTCACAATTATTATTATATTTAGAAAATATAATTTTTTATGCCTGTCGTAAAGGCCAGTCCTTTAAAATATTGTCTGATATTAATCCGGTACGTGGTGCAAAAAAGGTTGGGGACCACTGATTTGAGGGAAAAATGCACACTAGAATGTAAAACATTGTGCAATCTAATTTAAGATGTGTAGCAGGCACCAACACTGATTTGAATTCAAATATACTGTTGAAATGTCACAATCATTTTGAGGACTGGCCATCTTAGGCTGCATGAGATGAAACTGGATGATGAATAAATCCCAGTAAACTAAAGTGCATTACATTTTACTAGGTTAATTATCGCACCCAAATGTAGGACAAATGAATCTCCCTACCACTGTGCCCGCTGTTTAACCATGTGTCTACTTTATTTTTTTGCTTGGTTGTAAGGTAATTTTGTTTGTTTTATTTTATTTACTCTATTATTCTTATGTGTTAAAATTTCGTTTCTCTTTGAAAGAGTGTACTGCCATTATTATGCACTTATATATATATATATATATATATATATATATATATATATATATATATATATATATATATATATATATAATTATACCATTGGCATAAAAAAAAAACAACTTAAAATGTCTATCATTTATTGCAATTACAGAAAAGAGAGTACACCCCTCACATTTCAGCAACCATTTAAGTAGATATTATCAAGAGACAATACTATAGAAATACTATAGAATATTATAGAATCTATAGAAACTTGGACACATTTTAGAGTACCGTAATTTCCGGACTATAAAGCGCACCCATATATAAACCGTACCCACTGAATTTGACAAATATTTTTATTTTGAACATAAATAAGCCGCCGCACCTGTCTATAAACCGCAGGTGTCTACACTGAAACTAATGAACTTTACACAGGCGTTTTTATGAAAGACAGTGTCTGTTACACGGTGTAACGGGTGAAATATGTTGTGGCTCCTTTAGGAGCAGAGCGGTATTTTGGGAATAGGCTGCCGCCGCATTTTTCCGCTATTATTGCGTGTGTGCAAGACCAAGGAATATGTCTTTATTATTTTCTGATGTTCATTTCTAAGTTTCTTTGACTAACCCGTAATGCTGTTGCCAAGAAAAATAAAAAAGCACGAGTTTTGGAAACCTGTCTGTGCTTATATGATTTCTGTTGCAACTGGAGTTAGTGAGCTCTCCCATGACCCTGACTCAACGTGTTACAACGGCTTGTATCTAAACAGGAGCCTACCAAGAAAGTCATTGTTGACTGTCTTCCTCCTTCCTTTCACAACTATTTCTCTCGAGTTTTTCTTTTGGCATCGTCGTGCATTTAAAAAAACTTTTTTTCTCCCGATGCCGTGCAGCTCAGAACACAGGTTCAGAAATGTCATTGGTCTAATGTTATGGGGCTCAGTTTTTTTTGGCTTGAAGTTTGTGAAACCGGGAAAAACCCAGGAAAAATTCATAAATAAGCCGCTTCGTTGTTTAAACCGCGGGGTTCAAAACGTGGGAAAAAGGTAGCGGCTTATAGTCCGAAAAATACGGTAGTCAATGTGCAGCTTGTATAGCAGTATAGATTTACTGTCTCCTAAAAATAACTCAACAAACAGCCATTATTGTCAAAATATCTGCCAACAAAAAGTGAGTACACCCTAAGTGATAACAGCTGTATGTAATATAACTATGCAAAGCCACATGTCCTATTCATCATGTATATGTTTTTGTCTGCTTGACAGGACCATACAAATTTGTGTATCTTTTATTAGAGCAGGTATATTCGGGTGCTTTGAGTACAATTCTCTCATACTGACCACTGGATGTTCAACATGGCACCTCATGGCAAAGATTTAAGAATTGGAATTGTTGCTCTATACAAATGCCGCAAATGTAAATGTAAAGATGGGCTTATCTTATAGGCTATAAGAAGATCAGTAACACCCTGAAACTACTGTATTTTTGCGGACTATAAGCCGCTACTTTTTCCCCACGCTTTATAAAATAAAGGGCTTATTTATGGATTTTTCCTGGGTTTTTCCCGGTTTCACAAACCTTAAGCCAAAAAACTGAGCCCTATAATATTAGACCAATGAAATTGCCGAACGGGTTCAGGTGAACCAATGAAACTCTTTATATTAAATCAGATGCGCTCCCACTGAATCGGGCCGCACCACATCATAAATATGGATGAGGTTCCTCTGACGTTTGACCTGCCGCTCACTCAGACTGTCTACAGGAAATGGGGAATCATTCATCACGCTAAAAACAACCAGGCATAAAAACGCATTTCACCTGTGTTCTGAGCTGCACGGCATCGGGACATTGGGACTCACTCCTGATAAAAGTAGGCTACAAAAACAATTTAAACATCTTTAAAAAGAAAACACTTTGCGCTTTACGGTTAATCATCAAAGTTGATATTGCTCAAAAGATATTAAGTTATAGATGATGACGTGCTGTGAATACACATTTCCTGCATTGAACATTATTTGTATTTCATATATAAATACATGAAATCAGTCCTGGAGCAATCCAGAAAAGTACTGGGTTGAAAGCCACATGCCTCATAAGTTTCTCTTCCAAATTTTATGAAGATTTTCATGACAAATGAGATTCCCAGAAATATTTATCTGAGGACTGTCTGATCCTTTTCTCCCTGTATGAGAGCCACCTGCTAAACTCAGGTGGCCATTCATACTCTATTCATACAGTCTGCATATAAATGAATGGCTGACCATTAAAGGCTTTTGTTATACATGTTTGGCTATTGATATTGAGTTGGCATTTATACTGATGTCCAGGTAGCCAGACAAGCTATTGTTTTACAGTCATGGCCATTCATATTGATGTCCAGCCATTCTAATCCCAACAATACACACATACACACTTACTTTCAAGCATTTCTATATCATCGTATAAAACTGTAAAGGGAGATATATTGTAACTTACAGATGTAAAATAGTCTCAGATTTTTCATTCCCATGCAGATCTCCAAGTCGCTGTTGTTACTCTGCCCCAAAAATATTTTCCTCATTGCTGCTTTGTTCAAATCTCTGATAAACCTACTTTTTTGATTCTTCAAGTTTTTCTTTGTTTTCTTTTTAGTTTTTTTTTTGTAAACAAAGCCCAGTCAGCATGAGCTAGAAACAGGTGTTTGTGCAGAACTGGGAGCTGCATCCACTTCCTGGTCACCACTGCACATGTTCCACTGTTTGATCACTAAAAGTTTCTAAAGAAACTCACATGGAGAATAAAATCCTCCCATTTATCGTTAGAATTCGGCACTCATTGGCTACATTTTCCATTTATCATGTTGCTTCCATAATTCTACTGGCTGGAAATAAAAGGTTTGAAATGATAGGTGATGCAAAGCAGAACATCACAGCACCTGCCTATAGAGTGTAGACTCAAGCCAGAGATTCCACATCTTTTACTTTTTTATTTTTCTTTTTTTATTTATAGGTGGTCTCATTTGCTTTTGTAACACTATATTCTACCAGCCAAATTCTTTTTTTACCACCAAGATGCTTGTTTTATGCAGAAGTTACTGTGACATAAACAAAAGAATAACCATCTAAATTACAACACTATTGTTTGGTTGTAGCAAAAATGTTCAGTGGTGCCTTATCTTTCCAAATAAATTTGCAGCAATTTGGATGCGTTTGTGACTCGTTATTACAATAATAATGTAAGTAGTGCATTTTTTTATGCATGTTGTTTGTGTGTACTGCTTACACAAATTCAGCAAATACATTCGTTATACGTTTTCCATTGAAAAACAGTGATCTAAAAATGCTTAAGGCTAAGATTAAGACCTAAGATGCTTAAGGCTTAGACCTTTTATTTATAGTTTGTCATTTTTACTCTTGTCTCTTTTCATTCAATCTATTGCTAAACATTAACACCTGAGAACATGGGGAGGAATGGGGTTGAAGACAAATAAGGAGTACCAAGAAAATTGTGTTTTGCCTATAAGCATGGTGGTGGTAACATCATGGTCTGGGGCTGCATGAGTGCTGCTGGTACTGGGGAGATGCGGTTCTTGAGGGAAACATGGATTTCAACATTCTGAAGCAGAAAATTATGCCCTTTGTTCAGAAACTGGGCCGAATGGCAGTTTTCCAACATAATAATGACTCCAAACACACTGCCAAGATGACAACTGCCATGCTGAGAAAGCTGAAGATGGATGTCTCCAGACCTGAACCCTATTGAGCTCCTGTAAGGCATCCTCAAGTGGAAGGTGTAGAAGCACCATGTGTCTAACATCCAGCAGCTCTGTGATGTCATTATGGAGGAGTGGAAGAGGATCCCAGAAACAACCTGTGCAGCTCTGGTTAATTCCACGCCCAGGAGGATTAAGGCAGTGTAGATAACAAGGGTGCTCATACAAAATATTGACACTTTGGATACAGTTTTGACATGTTCACTTAAGGTTTACTCACGTTTGTGGCCAGCTATAATGGCTGTATGTTGGGGTATACTTACTTTTGTGAGATAATGTATTTCTGGGACAATATAACATCCAGCAAATAGTGTTATTGAGACATACCTTGTCAGAGAATCATTGCTGAACCATAGGCTTCATTATTAGTGTAGCCGGTTCGAATTAGAACTACAGAACAACTAATCATAACAAAAATTATTAAAATGAAATATTCTTTGTAATAAGGTAAACCGGTGGATTGCAGTATAGCTATAAATGTTGTAAATAAGAAGAGGTGTGTGGTAAAGTTGTTGGTTTATATAACTAGCTGTTTCCTTTCCCAAACTGGTGAGGCAGCAAAAAAAATAAAAAATAAAAAACCAGCACACAGACCACCATATACACACGCTGTCAAAAAGCAGTTTGGTCAAATTAAAATGAACTCTTTATTGTCATTATTAAAATCAGAAAATCTGTACTACTGCATTACAACATGGGCATCAATTGTTACTGTAAATTGTAAATTTATTCATAGGTCAAATAGAAATAAAACTACAATTCACACCGGATTTGCAAAACCTCTACTACTAATTTTCCTTATACTCATAAGCGCATGTTGATAAATGCCAGGCAACTGTAATTTGCAGCAAGTTGATTCACGTTCAGTGGCGTCCGCAAAACTAAACTAAAAGCGAACCTTACAGAGCTGAATATAAACAAATTACAACTTAATCGAAAAATGACAACTTCCATTAATTCAGCTCAGTCACTGTAGCATGTCAGCTATCTTGACATTAACATTTGTTCTTTCTAATCGGGTGTATTAGTTTTGTCTTTGGCATAGTAATTTATGAATTCGATTGCTTTTCTTTCATGTGTTTAATTTTGCAAGGCAGAGGTTCTGAAAATAACTCCTAAACTACACCACTAAATTCATGGGTCTGATATGATATATGCTGCTGAAAATTTTGCATCAGTTGTATTAAAAAGAAAACATTGCACTAACCGCTTTCAGACTACGATCCGGACCAATCAAGATTGAAGAATTTTCATCAGGAACTCCCAAATGTCTTTTTAATTTAAACAACACATTACACACACATTTGTTGTATCCCATTGTATCCCATGTCTTTTTAATTTAAACAACACATTACAAGCACATTTGTTGTATCCCATTTCATACAGCAACTATAAAACCTGCAGCCTGACACGTCTCACAGGAGCATCCTGCACAAATGAAGAATTTACAAGATACGGTCAAGCGGAGCACTGAATGGAATTTCTTGGGTTCTTAAAGCACCTTACGAAGCTGAATCATTTACAGACATGTCTGAGACAAAGCCTAAAACGTTGATGTCCGTAGGCCACTCACAGCCTCCACAAGACTGACCTTAGCGACCAAACAGGAGGCATTAGTCATCAGATTTACTGTAAAGCACTCGTATCTAGCATCTATCAAAGCCCATTAGCGCAGAGAAGGGAAAATGGCTGCACTTCTGCTGCACGCCACTCATCTTGAATGTGAACATAGACACATGGGTAAATGGAATTTCGGGATCTTGCCATTAATAACAAGACAATGACCTCGGACCAATCTTTTAGGCACACCGTGCATAACACGATTTGCCAACTCGAGTGAATTTCATAGACAGATATCACAGTGATGTGCACTTATTCAACCCATCTCACTAATAACATCATGCCGTTTCGTTGAGCTGTTTGCGTAATTAAGGCCCATTAGTGTTGTCACCATGTGGAGCAGCCAGTGTAACATTCCATCCATCTGCACGCTGACATTTGAAAAGCGGAACAGTCGCTGATGCAGCGCTCAAAAGGTGCGAAGGTTAACACGGTGAGTCATCACCCGGTGTGCCACTGATATAACCTAACTGACACGGCCTCCGACCGGCCATCATAATGAAGCCTGCTGCACATTTCTGGTGACATTTCTTTTCATTCTGGAAAAGCTCCACACAGCATCGCTTCCTTGCTCTATTGCGTTTCCAATATAACATAAAGCGTGGCTAATAGTGAAATCACGCTGTCGGTTAAAGAGAAAAAAAACGGAAACAGCAGGTCTTCTCAACTTTATCACAGCATTTAAGTGTGTTAACAAACACATCTAATGTTTCAAACATATTTTCACATTTACTTGGCACATATGCAAAAATAAAAACATTTCCAGGGCAGATGTACAGTATTTCACAATAGGTTATGTCTTCTTCTTCTTTTGGCTGTTCCCATTAGGGGTCACCACAGTGGATCATCTGTCTCCATACTACTCTGTCGTCTACATCTGCCTCTTTCAAATTGACTACCTGCATGTCTTCCCTCACCACATCCATAAACCTCCTCCTTGGTCTTCTTCTTTTCCTCCTTCCTGGCGGCTCGATCCTTCTCCTACCGATATACCCCATGTCCCTCCTCTGCACATGTCCAAACCATCTCATAGGTTATGCATTGCTGCGATATCACTGCATTTATTACACAGTATTAAATTTACATAAAAAAACTTCTTCTCTGAGGTTTTCATTTGATCCATCAAGAAATCCTGAATAAAATCTTCGCTGAAATTAGCCTCCATATATATAAAACTACATACAGTATATTTATTTATATATTTATATCTATATAAATGTGTGAATGTATAGCTAAAACCATTTGTCTTTTGTTTGTTCCCATGGCACCAATTCCACACAGTGAGAAAAAAAAAATAACAGCTCATTAATGCAGAGGAAAACCTTTCATGCAGAGATGGTTTAAAGGTCAATTCTGTAACATATCACAATGTTTCTACACCTGAAATAATTAAACTATGCCAAGGATACTTCAGAAAAATGTCAATTACATGTATATATCTGGAGATCTAGTTTCCTCAATGAGGGACTTTGTTTACATTTTTTCTGGGCTGGGCATTAGCTTGGAACAAGACTGCCAAGTCTGCCGCTTTTCCCTGAAGAGTAACTTGTGAGAAGTGGGGGTGTTGCTTGGAGGGATATGAGGGGGTTTACAAAATGTTTTTATTACAAATCTAATTGACCTCAGACTCTGAAATTTACTAAGCGTGACTGTATTCTACTAATTCATACACATTATTATTATTGCATTAAATCTATATTAAAAGTTAATTACATGCTCACTGATCACTTCAATACTGACACCCTTAAACCTACATAATAACACCTGGACACCTTTATAATGCATACCCATCATGCAGAGCTTTAGGTAAAGTTCACATCAAACATCACATCATGATCTCTGTTGGTACCAGGAGGTCTGTAACCAAAGGGTCTGCAATAATAAGATAAAAGAAAAATAACTAGACCAGGTTTGATTGATTTCTAGGTCAGGATCTCATAATAACTCTTTATAACTCTCTGCTCTCCACCTTAGCCACCTCACACAACCTTGGAGTAACTATAGACAATCAACTGTCCTTCTCCTCACATGTTGCTAATGTGACTCGTTCTTGTTCCTTCTCGTTTCTGTCCACACAGGCTGCTCAGGTGCTTATTCATTCTCTTGTCTTCGAGACTGGACTACTGCAGCTCTCTGCTGGCAGGTCTTCCTCTGAACGCTATTCGTCTACTGCAGATGATCCAAAACGCAGCTGCACGACTTGTGTTCAATCTGCCCAAGTTTTCCCACACCACCCCACTGCTGCACTCCCTCCACTGGCTTCCAGTAGCTGCACGCATCAGATTCAAAACACTGATGCCTACAAGGAGAAAAATGGACCAGAATCTTCTTACCTCACAGATCTAATCACACCTCGCACTGCACCAAGCTGCCTGAGATCTTCTAGCACTGCTCAACTGGTACCACCTTCTCTGAGAGTAAAAGGTTAAGTATACCTCCAGGCTCTTCTCTGTTCTGGGACTGAGGTGGGATGAACTACTCCCAGATGTCCGAACAGCGGATGTCACTGGCTATCTTCAAGAGACGGATGAAGACCTTCCTTTTCCTGAAACACTTTAACTAGCAATTTTCCAATTTTTACAAAAAAAAATCCTCTCAACAGAGTTGTAGTCTAGCATACCAGTGTAACTTTATCCAGAGAGACTCAAAGCACGTTTGTACATCGCTCTGGACAAGGGCATCTGCTAAATGCCATAAATGTAAATGCAGATAGGAACCTGAAATTTTCACAGAAATAACTCTGCTATAGAAATTTGAGGTTCCACTTGTTATAGAGTTACAACAACTAGAAATTTGGTGACAGTCCTACTTTATTCATGCAGTTTGAGAAATAAACAGAAAAAAAATTAAAATGCTTTTTCCGGTGTTACATGTACATTACAGCACAGTAAAATTCTTTCTTCGGATATCCCAGCGATGTTAGGAAGCTGGGGTCAGAACGTAGGGTCAACCATTATACAGCGTCCCTGGAGCACAGAGGATTAATGGCTTTGCTCAAGGGCCCAACACTGGCAGCTCAGTGATACTGGCGCTTGAACTGCAGACTTTCTGATCAGTAACCCAGAGCCTTAACCACTGAGCTACCACTTCCCCCTGATAATATTCCCCCTAGTTATATAACATACATATACACTGATTAGGCATAACATTATGACCACCAGTCTAATATTGTATTGATCCTACTTTTGTTTTCCAAAACAAAACTGACCCGTTAACCTCTTCAGCATCTGTTTGCTCGGACCACTCGGGCCAACCTTTTGCTCCCTGCGTGCATTAATGAGCCTTGGCTGCCCATGACCCTTCCGACGGTTTCACTACAGTTACTTCCTTGGACCACTATTGATAGATACTGACCACTGCAAACATGAAAAATCCATGATGGTCTGACCCAGTCGTCTTGCCATCACAATTTAGCCCTTGTGAAACTCACTCAAATCCTTACACTTGTCCATTTTTCCTGCTTCTATCACATTGAATTTGAGGACAAAATGTTCACTTGCTGCTTTATATATATAAACACACTTCACAGGGTACTTTAAAACTTCAGATTAGTTCCAACCCTCGTAGTAATTCTGAAGACCTAAGTTAGCTTGTTCAGGTGTGTTTGATTAGAGCTGGAGCTACAATCTAAAGCACAGTGGACTTTCAGGGCATGACATTTAGTGGAGATGAATATGATTCAGACACGATAAATCCGTTATTATAAACCAACTTCCAAAGGCCATATGTTTTTGTACTGGTAAAAAAACAATCAGTCTTCAGAATGCCACGTACTTGAAAAGGTCAAGATTTCACAAACTGAAGAGTTTTCATTAGACACCACACATTCTGTGTAAACAATTCATTTGTTTAATGATAGCATGTTGCTGCTTGAACCCATGTCTTGCACCGGTTTTACTACGTAGATGTGAGAATATCAGCCTGTTATCGCTAATGTTCTCAGAGAGAAAACCCCTTCTGAGAAGGCTGCAAGTGTTCGTGCTATGTAATGTGTTTGCTTGTTTTGGAGCAGACTCACAAACATTCTGCCACCTCTGATCTGACAGGACATGACACAGGAAGCCTTGTAGGATGTTAAGCAGGATGTCTTCAAAGAGATGAGATGTGAGGCAGCGTGCCAAGGAAAATGACAAAGTTCTCTCTTTCAAACTGCATTACAAAATCCTGGATTAAAAAGGCAACTGATATTAGTGTACAAAAAAAAAGGTCATTTATCTTTAAAGATCTTTAATACATCCACAGTTCCTAGTGCAAGGTAAACGCTGTTGTGCACGCACACACACACACTAAAAGCTGGGAGTGTCTTTGAACAGGAGGTGTTTTTTGGCACGTGACGTTTTAAAGCCCATGTGCGCGCCGGTTTGCAGTGGGTGCCCGGAATCTCTCGGTCGCTTGGAAAGCATTTTGTGTGGCTCATAAACAGGATTTACCGTCCTCTCAGTGTAATCACTTGAAGAGCGATAACAGACTGAAGAGCTCCAGGCGATCCTTCGCATCTATCTCAGCTGCACAGTGCGCGCAAACAGCTGAGTGTGTATTCAGTAACCCCCCCCACACACATACCCGCCTCCTTTTCCTCATCCCAACACAAGTAAATTCGCTGCCGCGGCAATTGGAAAGCGATCAGGATAAATCTGATTTGTTTTAAGATTAGCCATGTGAAACAAATTATCCCTCTTTAAGCATACGCAAGTGTTGAAACAGCCTACGCCAAAAAAAGGGGGACTTTAAGATAATGAAAAACATTCCACAGTGGCACAAAGCTCACTGAAATATCAGCTCAATGTACCAGAGCTGCTTTTTGATGCGGCTCGAGCGATTGCTCACCTTGGACGATGGCGTTTAAGATGTAATCAAAGTC
This sequence comes from Silurus meridionalis, assembly GCF_014805685.1. Taxonomy (NCBI): domain Eukaryota; kingdom Metazoa; phylum Chordata; class Actinopteri; order Siluriformes; family Siluridae; genus Silurus; species Silurus meridionalis. The sequence continues at coordinate 10,716,672 of NC_060891.1, read as the reverse complement.
GACGCAAGTCGGTGGCAGACAGCGCCGTCACAGACAAGACAGATGACAAGCAAAAAAACAAGTCTTTTCCCTGATGTGTTTGCGTTTTTATGTCGTATTCACACCATTTGGCACATGCGCTTATCCTGAGTGACTTACAGAAGATACAAATGTTTGCGTTTAAATGAAAAAGCAGTGGAACTATTATTCGTCTCCTAAAATAACAACAGATGGAATATAGCTGGAAACAAATAACGCAGACACATATTCATGCTAATTCCCTAAAGACTCATAACAACTATTTCTGAAAGTTCAAGAGGACCACACACAGTTGTGAGGTTTATGTACACCAACATAACAAGCACATGCCTTTTACTGTGCTGTAAACTGAAGTCTGCTAATTTGTTTACACCAAACAGACTAAACTTTTTTCCACATTTACCTCATTGTTATAAAAAGCTTGAAACACCTCAGGCAATTTTAGCATTCTTGTATAAATCATAAATACACAAGACTATAATATCATGGATCTGCATGATTACCAGTTCAATTTGTCTTTGTTGACATAACTGGTATTTAAATTACATACTAAAAATAGGCCTTTGCTTTTGGGTCTGTTTATATTCATACTCCAAACTAGTATTGATAATATGGCCAATCTACACTTCAGGATTAATGAAACAGTCTCAATAAATAACTGCTAAAAAGAAACTAGTTTCAGGATAGTGCTGCGCTCGAACATGAGGCTACACATGCGCTATAGTCCACATACCTCATGTACGCTTTAAAGATTAAAAGCAATATCCACAAGTCGATTTATTGGTACCTGTTGATCAACTTTAAAATGACCTACGACATCAGCACTTTACCCTAAGATTTGTATCTGCTTTTTAAAGTCCCCTTTGTTGTTATAATACCCTCTACTCTTATGGAAAGATGTTCGACTAGATTTTGGAGTGTGCTTGTGGAGATTTATGAACATTCAGTTACATGGGTGTTAGTAAAGTCAGATACTGATGTAGGGTTAAGAGGTCTGGGGTGCAGTCAACGTTCCAATTCATCCCAAAGGTGTTCAATAGGGTTTAGGTCAAAGCTCTATAGCAGGAGATCTTCCACTCCAACCTATGTAAATCATATCTTCATGAAGTTCGCTTTGTGCACAGGTTCATTGTTATCCTGGAACAGGTTTGTGTTTCCTAGTTAAAGTGAATGGAAAATGAAATGCTACTAAATTTAAAGGCATCTGATACAATTGTATAGGTTTAGGGACAAAGCACATATGGCTGGAAAAGTCAGGTGTCCCAATACCTTTGTCCATATAGTGTATGAAGGGTGTAGTTAATTCTTTGTTTGCTGGAAGCTACAAAAATATTTGCCTGTTCTTGAGGAACCAAAAGAATAAAGTCCTGGGGTTTCTTAGTGGATAAACTGAATGACTTCATGTCTCAAACTTTATTAGGAAAGTGTTTTATGACACCATAAAGACTTAATCAGTAGTGAAAGTATATAGTTAAAAAGGTTACTACTGGATTTATACATAGAGCTATAAGGATTATGTTCCCTTTAAAATTGTATTTATTTAATTATTCATTGGTATAATTTTATCATTGTTATTATTGCCTGATAATCTGATTTTCCTTCTCTCTCGCTTTTGCTATCTCTACATGCTTCAGAGATTTCATGCTCCAGCCTGATAAATCCTGTCTAATTGGAGTTCTTCACAATCAGAAACCCCTCGCTGATGCGCTGCACTTTAGCACGTATCGTTATGTGTACATTTACACTGAATAGACTGATGGACAGACTTATATCAGCCTCTCGATATATATGTTCTGCATATGCAATGTCTTCCTAAATGGCACTTTTTTTAAAAGCACAAAATGATTACATTTCCTACATTCTAATGATGATTTTTAATAGGCCGAGAGCATATTAGCAATTTGCACAATTATTGTCTAAGCTCAGTGTTGACAGTTTGCAAACTAGGTCTGAGTGGGAGTTGTAGCATAACTGTAGCATAATAAGTTAATTGTATATAGCTGCTTAAAATACAATTATGCATGTCAATTAACTTTAAAACTGCAGATGGCCCACACATGAACAGACATACGATACCAGACTAAAGTTCCACCAATGCTACCACTTCGAAAACATGAAAATGCCTTTACACTGCAATTAATATGAATACTGTTGCTCCAATGGAGCTATAATGAAAGGACATCCGGTGTCACCCAGATGACAATAGGTTTCTTTTTAAACTAGTTCCTCCGAGGCTTTTTCCCCTCAAACTGTTTTGGAGTTTTCCTTGCCACCGTTAGCATGGCTTGCTCATTAGGAATACATTTATAAATTTACAGTGTATCTATTTATATCTGTAAAGCTGCTCTTTGCTAATATCCAACATTAAAAACACGTAGAACTAAATAAAAATGATCAATTCGTTCTTATCGGATTATAAAGAAAAATCCTGATTACTGTATGCTCCTGATGGTTTTTATAATGTGTGATCAATAAAAATAAAAAGGACCGGATTGTTAGCTAAAAAGGCCAAATGGCCCCAATGGCTACCTTTCAATGTTTAACCGATAATGATTCGTTTTGGGCTATAAAATAAAACAATTTTGATGTGGTTGCATTTGTATTTCATGGCAATGCTCAGACTCTGAACAGAACATCTGTTTTGAATTTGACATGTGGAGAACAACCGCATACTTCTCTGTCCAACCATCTTTAAACATTGTTTTCATCACTGACTTGAAACAAGCCATGTCATCAGTTCGATAACCAGGCAGGAAAGAGTAATAAAGTAAAAAAAATTTTAAAAATGTTTTTTTTTTTTTATTTAGCGAATGCCTCTAGACTTGTAGGTCACCTCTCATCCAATGGGCTGCTTTCAGGTAAATAATTAATTTGATTGGTTAAGCCCAACAGAGGATCTGCTACAGAAGTCAGGTTGTGGACATGAAAACTAAAATCTATATTGAATTACAAAAAAAAATTTAAATTTACATGATACTTCAAATCAACACTACTCCTAAAACAAACAAATAAATAATGTTTACCTTTTCTAACATTTAAATTTTTAAACTAATGCTAAAAGTCTTCAAACCATTTCCTAAGTCACTCTTAATAAAGGCGTCTGCCAAATGCCGTCAGAGTAAATGCATTTTTTCCCCAGATACACAGCTTGATCTGCTAAAATACTTGGCGAATATGAATGCTTGCTTGTTGGCGACCCCTGCACTAGAGGGAAGGTCAGAGCCAAAACATCCCTTTCTGACAGATGTTTAGTCATCATGGTTCACTATTAAGCCACAGAAATTTGTCACAGTAGAAATACGCTGATTAGCTGTTTTTGCAATAGTTAGGGTTATTTATGAGCTGCATCTTGAAAACACAAGTAATTTTTCAAATATAATAATTAATATTAATAACAATAATATTACTACACAATGTCATAAAAAGCAGTCTGAATTAAAAAAAAATTATCCAAGATTTTCTGGAAGTATATGAGAAGTATCTGATTTAAGAAAATGTATTCACTCTATTGTGGACCCTAACACTAGCCCTAGTCCAGTCACTTTGCTTATATATTTGCTCAGTTAAAACCAAGTATAAACCTAGTCTTGTACTTTGTGATATGCAAATTCAAAATAATGAAATTACATGAACCAAAAGAAATAGTGGTGTCTTATTACAATCCACGCTGTGTCGATTTGAGGCAGTTACGCACCGAAAGTCAATTTTGTGCACATAAGCTGATTATCTGCTCAAGTGCCAGAGATGATTTCCTACACATTTGATTGACTTTTTCTGCGGTGTTACAATCCATATTATACATGACCCATGTTAAGTGGTTTGTGTTGAATCACATCTTAGGATCATTACTGAAATGTAAACTGCTAATAACTATAACGAGATAACGTTTGGCTTAACAACATGCTCAGCATTGTTACTCTCATGATAAGAGTTTGCTCGCTGCATCTCCCTCTTAAGTATCTAGTCTGTTTACTGTAATAAATCTCAGCGTAGTTCCTTTGAATAGCTTTCAAATAAAGTACGCTAGCCAATTAAAAGGCTTTGTCCAAACATTCTACTCACTCATGCAGCAGGTCAGTTTAGGACTCATTTTTTTTTAGGGACAAATTTGTGATTTGTTATGTAAAAGCTATGCAAGTCCACTTGAAGTGTCAATTCAATAAACTCAAAACACCATTACACCATGTTTTTTTTTTTTTTTTTTAATGAATAAAAAATAAATTGTTTTTTAATGCTTAACATATATGCTGGTCATGTAGCATTTCTGATCAGCACAATCCAGGCTCTGAGAAGGCAAACACATCAAAAATCAAATTACAATTTCAGTAAATGGGCTCTTACTGCTGCTTCACAGCAAACTGTCTGAAAGTAACCTGTTTAGAAACACTGCTGGATATAGGCTTCAGCAAAATATAGACACGGATAAAATGAGCCTACCGGCAGCTATTTTTACCCAGACATCATTAGAACTCATAAAAGCTCATTTTACTTTAAAAACTTACAACAATAGTTGTTTTTTTGTCACAATTCTTCTCATATAAGGTATATCTAGCCTCTGGTGAGAAAAATGAACAGCCACTGACAAAAGCCATTGTTACTGAATTATTTTCTTCACAATGAAATTGTTATTGTTTTTAAATAAAACTGTATCATCTATAGGGTTTTTTTTTGTTTCGTTTATTTTTTAAGTCGCTCAAATATTAAAATCGAAATTAACAGCTCTGGCTGGAATTCTCTCACTGTCCTTCATTAACGAAGACATGAACTGGATGTAATCTAAATTATGCAGCTTCAGAAATCACACAATCCTTGCTGTCTAGATGTGGATCGGGGTCACTTGGTAGAATAATAACCCAAAACAAACTGGCATGGAGTTATTTAAGACTTGAAAAAACATCAAATCCCTAGTTGGCTGCCCAACTTAGACACCAATCAAAATGTTTTTGTGCAGTCCAGAAGTCTGTTTACCAACCGAAAAAAAAAAAAAAACATCAACGGAGAGCGTTTGGTGATGAAGCCTGTGAATCACAGGCTTAAGAATAGCATTGCATGCAGTGAAGATGCTGCCAAGTATATATATATATATATATATATAAAGATTTCCCACATTTATAGACCCATGGATGGGTAAATAGACAGCATGCAAAAAAACTAAGCCTAAGACTTCAGCCTGACCGTAGATTTTCCTACCTATAACAAAACTGCGCTTCTTCTCTTTCACCACTCTGTTTCTTTAAAAGCTTCTCCAACATTGTATGCTTTAAAGCTATTCTTAACATTTATTTAAATGTTTTGGCTTTTGATTCATTTTACTGTACTTTTATTTTCTTTATTGTCTTAATGTAGAGCACGTGGTCCGCATATTTGTTTTGGACAGTAAAAACTGTAGTAACTACAGAGGAATAAAGTTGATCGATCACACAATGAAGTTATGGGAAAGAGTAGTGGAAGCCAGGCTGAGAGAAGAGCAACAGTATGGTTTCATGCCGAGGAAGAGATGCACTACAGACGCATTATTTGCTTTGAGAATGTTGATAGAGAAATATAAAAAAGGTCAGAAGGAGTTGCATTGTGTGTTCGTGGATTACATTGTGCGTACGACAGAGTGCCGAGAGAAGAGTTGTGGTATTGTTTGAGGAAGTCAGGTGTGTCAGAGAAGTATGTGAGGGTGGTGCAGGACATGTATGAGGACAGTGTGACAGCAGTGAAGTGTGCAGTAGGAACGACAGACTGGTTCAAGGTGGAGGTTGGACTGCATCAAGGATCGGCTCTGAGCCCTTTCCTGTTTGCAGTGGTGATGGACAGGTTGACAGAGGAGGTCAGACAGGAGTCTCAATGGACTATGATGTTTGCAGATGATATTGTGATTTGTGGTGAGAGTAGGGAGCAGGTTGAGAAGAGCCTGGAGAGGTGGAGGTATGCGCAGGAAAAAAGAGGAATAAAAGTCAGTAGGAGTAAAACAGAGTACATGTGTGTGAATGAGAAGGAGGGCAGTAGTGTGGTGCGGTTGCAGGAAAAAAGAGGTGGAGAAGGTGGAGGAGTTTAAGTAAAAATGAGTTTATTAAAGGGACCGCACATGTAGGAGTCTTTAGAGACAATGCGAGAAAGAGGATAGATTAAGATGGTTTGGACATGAGGAGGGACATGGGGTATATCCGTAGGAGAATGCTGAGGATGGAGCCACCAGGAAGGAGGAAAAGAGGAAGGCCAAGGAGGAGGTTTATGGATGTGGTGAAAGAAGACATGCAGGTAGTTGATTTGAAAGAGGCAGATGTAGAGGACAGAGGTGTATTGAGACGGATGATCCGCTGTGGGAGCAGTTGAAAGAAGTCGTCGTCTTAATAAAGAGCGCATCTGTTGCGTTAAATGTCATCGATATATACAATTTGAGGTTTGTGTGGCTGAAATGATGGAAAATTTCCACTGAATGAACAACTGTCTATAATATAAAAATCCAATCCAGTCGCCAGGCTCTTGCAATGAAATAGCTTAAGATGTGGATCAAGTCAATAAAGATTTCAGGTCAAGGGCTTTTCCACTAGGTGGTTAGGACTGGCTAAGCTCTGTATATTACCCATAATCCTCCACGTTTTTGCCATTTCCCATGCCACATAAACTGTGCAGTACTCAATTACCCGTGCTACATCAGCTTCTCTACTTACCCATGTAATTCAGCTCCCTTCCATGTCCTTCCTTTTCTTGCTTATTCATAAATGGCTGGGATTGCTATAGTCAAAATTATTGTTTTGTTTCTTTTGGGAAATAGAACCCATTAAGTTTATTAGAAAATCGCACAAGCAAGTTTGCAGAAGCAGGTGAAACTTTCTGGGGAAGTAAATTTTGCCCATAGGTTTTCATAGTTAGCTGATGAAGACAGTCAGACGCAAATCGCACCAGTGCAAAAATGAAACGTAAGCAATTAGACAAGAAACCTGGCTGACAAGTATCACAACCTCGTCTTAGATTCGACAGGTTAGACAGCATTCAGCCGTCCGATTAACTAGGGTTTCTGTGTAGTGACGTTGGAGCTTTCCCATGATTGCCATCACAAATGGAACAGCTTATTTCTATGTAGCCTATTTTTGAAAGAGGGAGATAAAATGTGAGTGTCAAAAATGTATGTAAACACTTAACATGTAGAAACTTATAAACTAACACTTATAAACTAACACTAAAAACCAAGAAAAATCTTCAAAGAGCAAATGCTAAAAGGTTTCCTATTCATTCTGTTTACACCCTACATCGGATAGAACATAATGGCGCTGAAGATAAATAAGTGTTTGGCACACTTGGCTGTGTTTGGGTGTGTGGGCAGCCATGAAGTGAAGGTTCTGCCATTTGTACTCACAGTAAACAATGAAAGCATTTACACACTTGTGCTTGGGTGCCCATACTCCCATTAAAACAAACTTGCTATGTCTTGTCTTTTTTGTTTCACTCTAAAGCAAAGCAGCATGTTAAGATCAAATGAAAGGTGACTGGTTTCAGTTCAAACTTGTGGCGTGTTCAGCTGAGAAGTGCTCTATTTGAGGGTCTCTCATATATAATCTCTGACAGTGCACATAAAAGAAAAACCCACATTAGAAACTCGATCGTGCAAATAGTCAATCGACAGCTTTTAATGTAGCACAGACTAGCAATAAATATCTCACTTGAAAGGTTCATACCCTGAGGCAAAACTCTGATTTTATGTTTCTTTAAGCACTTCGAACTTGATTTGGAAGCATTTTTATGATATTATTAAAAGACCAATCTATGAACAAGTCTGAACCTCCTTGAGACAACCAGGATTTGTGTTTATATATCCTGGTACTTTGCAAAATTCTACTGTACACAGAAGCATTTAAACAAGCAACAAAAGCATCCCCAAAGAGTCACTAACCCACCTTTATTATATTATATTTTAGTATCTATCAGGTGCTTTTCCATGAATAAAACCCCCGTTTTCCACCAAGCTAGATGATGATGTGCGTGAACAGAAAACTGGCTTTTGGTTTCATCTTCACCACAACTGCAGGTGAAATCCAGGTGCGGCCTTTTGTAAGATTCACTCTGAGACTTTGATTCTTGGAACAAACAGCGTGTTGCAAAAGTGGAATTTGCTTTGAAACTCGACAACCACAAGAATTGACGAAAGCGTCATTCTAAAACTGTGATCTTTTGTCTCTTTCCAATCCTCCACACTGTGTGGGCTCACGGGCTCAATGTAAATTTAAAGCTTTTTCTTGTGGTCTAGGCGTGATTATTGTTTTTTTTCTTTTCCCAATTTTCTTTTTCACTTTATATATTTTTATACCCATTACCAAATTCAATTCAAGTACAATGTGTTGTGTATGGTTAATCAAAAGTAATCAGACAGTTAGCTGATAAAAATCTCCATGCTCATTTGACCCTAACCCTAATCCTAGATAGATTAGATAGATAGACCTCACATTATCCCACAAGAATGGGAAATGGGCATGGGAAAAGGCAACATGAGCAAACTGGGAGCAAATGCAATCTAAAATTTTCATAACAATTCATTTGCATTCAGGTAAAATATTCCATAATTCTGCCATACATTATGGAGAGAAGATAGTTTATCAAACTGCAAATATTGAGCTCAACGTTTATTTAAAACTATGATTTTAATTATAGGTGTGAATAATTCTGGAAGACATGTTTACAGGAAAGTTGATATTCACCCAAAATATTGGCAGCTCCTTGTGCTGAAGACTCCGAAGCCAATTTCTACAGAACTAGAAAACTTTTTCTAATGTTTGTTCATGCAGCTGGCTTCATTTCCTTCTGGACTGAATTCAAAGTTTGGATTCCCACAATTACTGTTACCTCATATTTAGATATATGTTAAAGACGATGAATCTTGTCATGGCATTTTGTGGTATCCTCTGCCTCGGAATGGAAACAAAAAAAAAAGTTTGTAATCAATAATTTTATTTCACAAACCCACACCCAGACATATGCATGAATCTATCCATAAGATTTTATTCAGGAACTATAGCCTTTTCAAAGTTTATTTTTGGCTAATTAAAATTTGATTATTTGTATATACTGTGTTGAAGGCTTCTCTTGATTGCTGCCTTTGACACAAATACACCTACCTCCTGAAGGTTGTTTTTTATCCAGACAACTGTCCTCTCTCATCCTTTACAGTTGTTTACCATGCTCCTGAGAGCTTTTTGGTGTTCATGAGCTCCCACAGTACATTCATTTATTTGAAGAATGTCCCAAAGACTTAATATGGCCACACCTGATGTTTTTGCGATCTCCTTCATGGATTTGGTTTGATTTTGCATGTTAATGATGACTTGCTTCATGAACAGTGAGAGCTCCTTGGATTTCAAGTTAATCAATAACAGCAACAGACTGCATATGCCACACACGTGAAAACAACTCCAGACTATTTATCTGCTTGTAAGAAAAATAATGAGGGAATTGCACACAAATAAAATGTAAATTTCCCAATGGGATGAATAAAGTATCTATCTATCTATCCATCCATCCATCTATCTATCTATCATGGAGATTTTTATCCGCCAACTCTCTGAATACTTTTGATCCCTACAAATGGAGAGTCTATAAAATGTGCTCTAATTGCTACACTATTTCCCTGATCTGAATGTACATTACACAAGTTAGATTTTTAACCTTATACTCAGTGTTTTTTTTTATACAAGTAAAACTGTAACTCTATATACACCAGGTCTTAATCTCACGCTTCTGTACACCTGAACATTCATGCAATTATCCAATAGCCAATCATGTGGCACCACAGTTTATAAAATCAAGAAGACACAGGAAAGCTTCAGTTAAAGTTCACATCAAACATCGTGAAGGGATTTTTAGTAACCTTGACTGTGCCATGGTTGTTGGTTGCCAGATGGGCTGGTTTGAGTGTTTTAGAAACTGTTGCTCTTCAGGCATTTTCATGCATGACGGTCTCTAGAGTTTACACAGAATAGTGCCTCATTGATGAGAGAGGTCAGAGAAAAAATGGCCACACTCGAGCTCGAGCTGAAAAGAAAGGATAAAGTCTTTACAACCATGGTGGCCATAAATGTATCTCACATAGACAAACACTTTACAGGAGAACTCAGAATTAGGTTCAGTGAATGCTTTGCACGGTCGTGTGAAAGCCAGCAAATGAGAGACAATTTTTCTAGGACCAGGTACACCTGTACGGTGCAAACATTTGTTCCTGATGATTTTCTGTATAAGTCGCTATAATTATTCAGGAGTGTTCTGCTAAACCCCAGGATGAAGAAAAACACCTTCCACAGCCTCCTCAGTCACCAGGTTTCAACTGTTTTGAACCTTTATGGGTGATATATCCCATTAAATTACCTTAACATCTAAACAGGAATGTGTTTACTGACTATATTTATAGATTTTATAACTAATGTATGGTATTTGGATTTACTTAAAATTCAAGGTCATTTTTTTCTAGAGCACAAACTATAGACTTTTTATCACTGCAATGTTAAAGCAATCCAGTATAAACTAGTAAAGTCTTATCATCGTTGTTTGGACCTTTCACTGACATTATTATTTGTCGATGCATTAATGCTTTGTCTTCGACTGCATGCTATTCCGACAGCTCATTTAAGTTGCATTATTTGTGGAAATTCAGTTTTCCTTATACGGACAAACCCTGTCCCCACAAGGTCAACCCTTATTCCCGGCCTCATGGGGACAATTTGTAATGCAGTAATTGGGTTGTTGAACCCTTTCACACTATTAATCACATATTAGGTATTGCAGGAATGTCACAGGTTACAGTCACAATGCAAGTTTCCATAATTAAATCTGATTTGGTTTCTAAATCTTGTTGTTCGCTTGTTTTTATTACTTTAAATCACTTTTTACCTATATATTTTTCATGTGAAAAATATCCAGTACGAATTTGAAGCTAGGTTAGCTCAGGTTAACTTCCTGAGACGACTTGTGTGCAGAAGACAAATCATTAGAAGACAGAGGAACAGTTACAAGCATTGTTAAAACAGAAACTTTCAAAGGTGATATTAATCATGAGAAATGAAAAGTGATTAGAGTTGATTGTAATTGATGTCCTTTCAATTATTCCTTCTGAGCCAAAAATGCTTAGCAATTGTTTTTAAAAGGTGGTCACATCACAGTGATATGGGCATGTACTGGGTCGATTTGGTAGATTATAGTAGATTTCAATGAGGGCTGCATCTAACAATTATTTTGATGACCGATTATTCGGACAATCTTTTTTTCTTGTAGATTGATAGAATTTTTAAAGAAAATATTATTTGATAAATTATAGCATTTAAGTATGAAAAGGGAAGCAATTTGTGTAAATCAACATTTGTATTGTATTTTGAAGATGGCAAGTTGACAACCATGCTTAAAAAAATCTATATCAAATATAATACAACTTTGTTTACAAAAAATACACTGATATTTTGTTCCTTTTTGAAGATAAGTATTTAGAATCAATTTAATTTTGTATAATAATTCAATGATATATGCACAAATTAAATATACAAACATTGAAAACGAGCATTTGAACGTAGTAAAGCGGCAGTAAATCACGTTTGAAACAGATAAATTAACTGTTGTAGTAGGCAAATGCTATAAAAAGAGAATGAAAAGAAGAACAGTGACTAAAAATGTAATTGTTTACTGCTGCTGTTATTTGCTGCTTTAAGATTTAGTGTTTGTTCGCACCGTTTTATTGAATCCATCACTATGTCGCGACAGAAGGAATCCAGTGCGACTGTCCTGAAGTTTAAACAGTTTACACAATAGCACTTCATTAAACTACACCATTTTCACATGATGAGGATTCTACAGTTTTTGCTCACCGTGCTGATGTTTCATGACACCAGAGTCTTTCTTTTGTGCGCGTGCATCACTGTGGTACCTCCATTCAACACAAGCTTCCAGGTACAGTTTTCTTTGCGTTTCAGTTGCGGTTAATATAAAATGCTCTCATGCCTTAAAGGAATTGGGACCCACACTTTTTCCTGCTGCCGGTTGACCCTGTACTGTCCGCCATTTTCCCGGGCGGCTGTGTAATCTTACAGTCACGCAAACCCGTAACTTGAGCAGCCTAACTAATCGATAACGGCATGCGTTGACAACGAATTTCATTCGTTCGTTAGTTGTTGCGGCTCTAATTTCAATATCTGTAAAACTCTGAAATGTGAAAAAATGTGATCAAACATTATTGGTGCATAAATAAAATCCTCAAAAGGTTCAACTGTACCAGCATATTTGTGTAGCAGTTATAATAATTTTTTGTTATAACAAAAAGAAGTATCATTTGCTCAAAATCTATTACCAATGCAATTTTGGGGTTTAGGTCATCCCCATGTTTCTATACACACTGCCAGTTTGTTTAACATTGCCACACATGAAAAAGTTAAACATTAAACAGTTCTGACTTGGAGACCTGATGGACAGAGATGTTTTGGCTATGATGAGGCATCTAGTGAACAATGCATTAAATCCTCTTGATGTATATAAGATAGTTGAGCAAGTATGTAAAGAATGCCAGTTGCACTGTTGCAGCTTGTGTACATACTCGCTGGATGCGTCAACGAAAAGCTAATGCGAATATATATTCATTTGTTTTGTATTCACGTATATTACACATATGTTACGGACTTAACGTTTCATTCCTCGCATTAAAAAAGTAGAGTTAATGCAGCCGGTATTTACCTTTTTATTAGAAAAAATGTAAATACCGGCTGCATTAACTCTACAAGGTGCACAGAATGCACCTTGATGCCTGCCTTGATTTTTTTCGACCTCATGATGAATGGGTCATAAGCTGATAGTGTCTTCCTAGACGCTTTTTAGGAAGCCTGCGCAACCAGCAGCAAGTCTGGAAAAAAAGAATGTGCTGTAATTGTGCTCTTCCCATACCTGTACAAGTGCTTTCTACCCTGGGGTTTCTGCTACAGCTACATTTCTGCTATTCACTGCTCTTTTGTGTAAAAAAAGAATAAATTCAGACTCAAGAGTTGAGTAACTGGTTCAAAAGCAGTCAATGTTTGTTATCTAAATGACTTCATCACATGCAGGAAATGCATTCAACATTTGAATTTTATTTAATTAAAAGAGAAAATCACAGAGAATGATGTTATTTCACCTAAATCCATGTTTAGTAAATAATACACTACTGTGTTAAATTACAAAGAATGCTAAACTGTGCATAGTGTCTAGCACACTTGTATCCTATCATGCCTGTGTGTCTGTTTAACTAAGAGACAAAGTGACTACGTGTCCGTCAAGATCATATAAACTCACTCAAATTTCTCACAACGACTTAATGAACCAGAAATCAAACTGGGGATCTTCCAAGGGAAGAAACTATAATGGAAGTAAAATGTATGTTTACATTTACTGAAGCACCGGGGTTTTTTTTTTTTTTATCAACCCACACGTAGAGCCTAGCAGGGAAGGGGATGTTCTCTAGCCTTAACCATTATAATAAAAAGTAAGCTTTTTTTTTCCCCCACTCATTTTAATCCTGTTCCGTTTCCCAAAATACGAAACAAATGAATCATTCAAACCTCTAACCATGATAAAGCAGCTACTAATGAACAAATATTGTAAATGCGTCAGGAAGCACGGTGCAAACTCTCAATACACCGCCGTATTAATGAACACTGGTCCTGTGAGCTTCATGTGAGACCACCTGCTCCCATAAACGCGAAGAAGTAAAAAAAAACTCCAACGTTTTCGTCGGATCCCGCAGGATCAGTCAGGCTAACACGTTTGTTTGTTAATGCCCTCTCAGGGCTTTCTGTTGGTCTTAATGAAGTCTGGACTGGCACACAGCCCTCTACAGGTGGCCCTATTGAAGCTGTGATCAAAAACATAGGAACAAACTGTTTTTTGGGGTTTTTTTTTGTTTTCTTGTGAAATGTGTAATTTGATATTTATTTGCTCGGGAGATTGATCCATCCGGGGAAATACACCACAGACTTCTTAATGTGCATCCTAAGTAATACAGCTATTATTAATATTAATAATAATAATATTAATAATAATATAGTCTTCACCATTTTTGGATATGGCAACCAGCCCAAGTGTGGTGGGATAACGTATAAAAACGTGCATGTCTCCACCGTGTTTTAACTCTTGCACACGGAAAGCTATGAATTAACAACAAGCATAAACTTCACAGTTGGAAAGTACACATGCTGCTGTCAGTATAATAGGCGATTTATTTTACCCTGTGGTATCATGGAAATTTTTTTATTGTCTTTTCTTGTCATGCCTTACAGCACAGTCTCCCAACCCCCAGTACTCCACATTTTAATGCGTTCCCTGCCATCAACACACTAACACTAATTCAACTAATCAGCTAATTAACCGAGATCTTCACACCCACTTTCTGGATTGAAACGGGTATGTTAGAAGTAAGAAAACTCTAAAATGTGCAGGACATGCTGTACCAGAGCAGGGTTTTGGATCTGTTTACACACACACACACACACACACACACACCATTTTTTACGAGCCTGGATCACACACAACAGTAATTTTCTTTAACTACTACTCTATCATTAAGGGATCATCATCATATTATCTGACATTGAGATACACTTTATCGCACAGCTCCTTACAGAATTGGCCCTGACTGTTTAAATAATTTGCCAGTAATCTTTAAAGATTCCTGAACTCACACAGCGGGAATGCGTGCCTGCAAAGCACAGGGTTTTTTTTGTAAATCCAAATTAAATCTGAATGTGGATTCCGTAGAAACGGTTTACATGTTCCCTAAACACTGTAACTCAGATATTCATTTAGATGTGCATTACTAACATTCCTGAATACACCATTTTCACATTATAGGGTGCGTGTGCAAGGCATTTTTTACTCCAGTTAAGAAAAAAACAGTTTCCAGCATTTACATTACCTTTTTTTTTCAAATTTACCCGATCGTATCACCTTTTGAGCTGATCGGCGTTTTATTCGGATTGATTGCAGTGTTTACCTGGAACGCTTTTTAATCCGATTACGCAAGTAATCCAATCATTAATGGACTTATTGGTTGCACGTAAACAAGCTGACTTTCAACGCAACATCTGAAGGCTGAACTGTTTTATTGTTACAGTAACAGAGATACCTAAAAAATAAAAATGGATGGATGAACAGGGTATTCAAATGTCAATAGGAGTCTAAATGTTTTTCAAGTCAAGTCAAGAAGCTTTTATTGTCATTTCAACTATATATAGCTGACGCAGTACACAGTGAGATGAAACAACGTTTCACCAGAACCCCGATGCTACATTAAACAACAATCACAGACACAGAAAACACAGGGCCAAGGACTAGTAAGTGCCCTCGCCACATAAAGTGCATGTGTGCAACCTGGTGCAAACAGTGCAAAGATAACACAAGACAGCTCAAGACAACACAGGACAGTGCAAAGACAATACAAGACAGTGCAAAGACAATACAAGACAGTGCAAAGACAACACAAGATAGTGCAAAGACAATACAGGACAGTGCAGGACAACACAAGACAGTTCAAGACAACACAAGACAGTTCAAAGACAACACAGGACAGTTCAAGACAACACAAGACAGTTTGAAGACAACACAAGACAGTGCAAAGACAACACAAGACAAGACAGTGCAAAGACAACACAAGACAGTGCAAAGACAACACAAGACAGTGCAAAGACAACACAAGACAGTGCAAAGACAACACAAGATAGTGCAAAGACAATACAGGACAGTGCAGGACAACACAAGACAGTTCAAGGCAACACAAGACAGTTCAAATACAACACAAGACAGTGCAAAGACAACACAAGACAGTGCAAAGACAACACAAGACAGTGCAGGACAAAACACAAAATAGCTCCGCCAGTAAACCTGTTATGACAAACAAAGTAAACAAAATTGAACAGTAGCCAAAATGTAAACAAAATGTTGTGCAAAAGAGCAAATATAGCAGCAGTTCAGGAAAGATGTGCAAAAACGACATGTAAACAGTTTATAGTACTAAAGTCATGGGTGTGCGAAGTGAGTACGAGTGTGTGTTGAGTCCGGGTTGCACAGATCAGTCAGTCACACAGTTGTGTGTGTGTGTGTGTGTGTGTGTGTGTGTGTGTTCAGTTGAGTTCCCATGAATGAAGAAGATAAAAAGGTACAGATGAATGTGAAAGGAGACCTCTAACATTGAAAAAGAAAAAGCCGTGCAATTACTAGAACTGGAGATGGAAAGCTGATTCAGTGTGAACAGGCTGATGTGGCAGGATTTCAGCTTTTGTCAAGGTTACTGAACTTTAAAGTCAGACATGGAAGGTGAACTTCTAGCTGAAGTTCGAGGGGTTTCCACATTCAAACACAATCAACAGCAGCAGCAGCAACAAAAACATCAACAACAACAGATCAAAGTCAAGTGTTTTCTTATTTTAGTCTGTTATTATTCATTATATGACTGTGTTCCGGGGGGAAAAATTTCCCATCAATACTTCGATCTAACAATGCAGTCATACAGCCGGACTCAAAGCAATGATTAATAGCTGATTTATTTTCACTGCATTTGCACAAAGATTCATAATCAAGAATATTAAACGCAAAACAGCCCATTAACACAACATGCAGCGGTGGACCCCAGACTCTGAGAGCCACACAAATGCAAAGTACAACTCAAGGTATTCACAAAATACAACAAAATAAAAAACTCATTACAGTCAGCATGCGACAGGAGGAAAAGTTGGAAATGCCAAGTCCATACCTGAACCTAACAGTGTAGGTGGCTGCTTAATTCCTTCACGAGCGCATGGATTAGTGACGTATTAATTCGGTCTTTCGGTTTTTCTTCTCTATGTTGTCTCTCTCTGTCTCCGTCTCTGTCTCTGCTGTCCCTCCTCGAGCTGTATTTTCCTCGCGCATTGCCAGACGGATATACAAATCAAACGACCATATGTGCCGATACCTGATCACAACTAACGAACACTTTCCTCTGGTTTTATTTATTTATTTATTTATTTCCATCATTGATGTTTTCTTTTACGTAACAGCCCCATCCGTTCCCTCGGTGTTGACGCATCACACGCTCGGACAATATGGAGTTTCTTAAAGGGACATGGCAGCTATATAGCGAGATGCATCGACATAAAGTCCCTCACAGAAACATCTATAGTAGATTTGTTTATTGGCTCTTACAACATAGACATCCATTTTTAACTGACTACATCATTCAACACTTTCATTTCAAGATAATTTGGTCATCATGTGGCTGATGTCTGGTACATTTGCATTTACATTTAGATGAATGGTTGTTGACAGACCCCTTTATCCAAAGTGACTTAGAATTACAGTACAGTAAAACCCTGTTGTACGAGCGACTAATAGTACGAGCAAACGAAGATACGAGCGACCTTACGGTCAAATTTTGCGAGCAAATTTCGAATGCACGAGCAAACCCACGCTGCCGGTTCCCCGCTTTCGGCCGAGGGTAGCATCGGTCGCTTAGTTCATCTCGTTTCGCTCGGTCGCTCTCGTTGTTCAGTGCAGCAAAAACGTAACTTTTTTAGCGGTTTATTTTTATTACACTAGAAATCTTGAAAAATGTCTCCCAAGAAAATCAGTGATGGTGCTGGGAAAACCAAAGTAAATACAATTACCATTGAAACCAAGAAGGAAATAGTCAAATAGTACGAGCATGGTGTGCGTACTCACACTCGCAATCAACCACTACCACATGGATAACTGTTAAATTTGCGGTGTATTTGTTTGTCAAAATAGGCTACAAATACTTGTGCAGAAATAAGCGATCGAATGAGGTTTCGGAACGGATTAAATCGCCTTTACATGAATTCTAATGGGGAAAACTAGTTCGAACATTCGAGCAAATTAAGCTCATCCACTGTTGTTTTACTGTATCTTATTCATACAGCTGAGCAGTTGAGGGGTAAGAGCCTTGCTCAAGGACCCAGATGTGGCAGCTTAGTGGTGGTTTGATTGGAACTCACAACCTTCTGATCAGAAGTCCAACGTCCTAAGACATGACCACTTACAACAGAGACATTTATTTCAACTGACTTCTTTTTTACTTTTATTTTAACCAAATTTGGTCCTCTTGTGGCAGTTATCTGGGTTATTTGACCATGGTTGAGCAGAACTGGGCCAAATATCTCAAACATTCAAAATGGCCTCGATAAGAAGTTGTAGATAGAGCACACCATAGAGAGAGAGAGAGTTTGGATTCAACCAAATGTAGAGTGAAGGACAATGTGGGAATAACAAGGAAATTAAACATTTTGGAAATTCTGTTGGACAAATAAAACTCCTCTTGTCAATATTTAACTAACCATCAGTGAAAGAAAATGTTGTTACAGGCAATATTTTGCATCTTATCTTTATTGAATGGAGGAATAGACATGGTTTACAAGACAATGTGTGGAATACCGTTACCTTAAGGCTGACTGGTCATAGTTCTGCCATATGCTGATCAGTTTGTGTCAGAGTGAAAAATATATATAAAATCTATTTTTTTAAGCAGAAATTGGTTGAAACTAAAAGACTTATGGTGAGTCAGGAAAACAAGGTGTGGAAATGTCCAGGTTCCAGGTTATTTGTACATGATATGAACAGAGCATAAGGACAGCTGAGGTCATTTGCATGGCACTGTAGCCAGCTTAACTGATAAAGCATAGTGTGGGCTCAGATTCCAGCTACAACCCTTGTGGTGGTTCAAGCTATGTCCAAATAAATTCACACAAGTGAAAAAAATTTAACTGTTTTCACTGTAATGTTTTAGCTTTCCAGCATATTCTTTGACCAAAAAAGGATTATTGTGGGGATGGGGTGCTCTCAAGTGACAATTTTCTCATTGTAGTATAGACTGAGAGAATGGAGGTATTCAAATGCTATGATGTATTTTTTTGTCACGTGACCCTTTCAATTCAAAACAAACACGTTTTAACTCCAGCTTAACAGGGTTGTTTGGATTCATGCACTTGCAAGTAAACATATCTATGAGACGAAGAGTAAATAAATGCCTGATGAAGAGGAGGCTAAAAGTTTTTAAACATGTTGTAAAGGGACGCATCAGCATGGACTAGCAAGCCCTGGAAAACCTTTCAAAATGCATGTATAGACAAAGTGTTTTTAAAAACTACTTTTCAGGTCTATCCAGCTGAATGTGGACATAGACTAAGTGTTAAGGTTCCCACTGCTAAATCCTCAAAGTTTAGGCAAGAAAAATATTAGACAAGTGAAACTGCAACTGAAATATAGTGTAAACAATAGCAGTGGCACCTCAAATTGAAGGACTACAAAAATGAGTACGTTTTCATTCAAATTGCTTCTGATGTTGGCTATTAAACTAAACAAACAAATGCCCTTAATTAATGGATCATCAGCAAGTGTGACCACCTCTATAAAAGCTGAAGTTTTAACAGTTTGCTGGTCTCGAGCATTCAGGTGCGTGTTAATTCAATACCAAGGAGAAAAGAGATCAGCAATGATCTTAGAGACACATCTGTTGCTGCTTATCAGTTTGAGAAGGGTTATAAATGCATTTCCAAACAATTTAAAGCTCATAATTCAACAGTGAGAATCATTATTCAGTGGAAATCACTTCACAGATATGTACATCCCAGCAAATTGCTCCCAATGTTCAGAGAAATTGCAAAAAACCCAAAAGTTACCTCTCATACTCTATAGACCTTAGTTAGCATGTTAAATGTGAATTTATGACAATACAATTAGAAAAGGACTCAACAAGTATGGTTTGATTAAAAGGGTTACCAGGAGGAAATTTGATTTGAAACCTCTTCTGTCCAAAAAGAGCATATCTTAGGTTTGAAAGCTGCATCTGAACACACCACAAGACTTCTGGAACAATTTTCTTTGGACAGAGACTAAAGTGAACATGATTGGCTATAATGGAAAAAGCATATTAGTATAATCAACTCATATCTCCTGAGAAGCACGGATGGTTTAGGGCGGATGATTTGTGTTTGTTTTGCAGCCACATTACCTGGACAACAAGCAGTCATAGAGTTGACCATGAAATTTTCTGTTTACCAAAGTATTCTGGAAACAGCGTAATGTCATCCTTAGCCGAAGCTTGGCTAAAATTGAATCATGCAACAGGACAATGATCACAAGTACATCATCAAAAGCACAACAGAATGGATGAAAAAGTAAAGAATCGAGATGCTGCAATGGCCCAGTCAAAGTCCAGACCTCAACCCAACTAAAATGCTGTGGCAGGACATTAAGAGAGCTGTGCAACAAGTGCCCACAAGACCTCAATGAAAAAAACCACTAAAGAAGAGTGAGCCAAAATTACTCCACAATAATGTGAGAATGAATGTCTTACAGGTTGTGATTATTTCAAGTTATTGCTGCTAAAGGTGGTTCTATGAGCTCTTGAATCATAAGGTATACTTATTTTTTTTTAAATATGACCTTGGCTTGATTTTTGTCAAATAAATATTGAAACAGTGTTATATGTCATATGTATTATGTCTTGATATGTAAAACAATAGAATTCAAAGAGGGTGTACTTTATTTTTTCACATGACTGTATTCCCTTCAACCCATCTGTACTAACAAAAGCAAGAGCACCACATCTGCTTTCTGACCCATTGAAGAAAGCTGTACTTTATATCATTATTGTAATAACAGCTGTACAGTACAATGGATTTCAGTGTCTGTTCATTGCAACTAAAAGCCAGATAGCAAACTTGTTTACAGAATTGTAAAAGTTATTACTATACAGTATGTCATCCAGTGTTCCAAGCATCACAGCAGTCCATACTGTTTAGTGTACTGTTAAAATTTCCATTAATTATGTCCACATCAATAAAACATACACTTACACACTTTCAGTAATCCATACAGCCTATACTGTGCACTAAGCAAACACATTCATGCCAATTCACAGCTTACCCAGTACACCAATTGAAGGGTTTCTGGAGATGGAAATAAACTGGAGAACCTGGGGGAAACTTCTGGACCCCCATGAACTTGGAGAACTTGGAGCTGTGAGGTAAAGACACCACACTGGCTGTCATTAAACTCAATAAATGCAAGAAAGAAAACATTAGGGATTAAATGATGAAGTAGGATAAAGATTCATCCATGACACCATAGTATTGTGGTGTGGTTTCAAATAAACCATAATGATCTTTATTCCTGTATTCCTCGTGCTTAACGTGTAATGCAGTACTACAATGGTTTGCATTTGAAAATAATTCCTCTAAATTTTATTGTATTAGCTATAAGTTGGTGGAAGAAAACTAGCTTCCTTCTGTTCTTCTTACTTTTGCACTTGAAGGATACAGACAGGAAAGAATACATTTTTAAAACAGATTTTCTTGATAAAGGGGCCCACAGCAGTCAAAAAGATTAATTATAACATGAAGAAACAATGCTTATAAAGTGCATTTCTTTACATGGACCAAAACACATACTGGAATATGACTTTCATTCCCTTCTCTGATTACAGCCTCACCCTCAAGTATAGCTTAGAAGCTGATGAAAGTGAACTGCAATGCAATGGGGAATTACCTTCACTATTGCATCTTGGGAAAAAAAGCAGCTTATACCCTGGAAATTCCATAACTTGGATTATTTTGGTGGAATTGGGGTTTTGAATAAAGATTTGCTAAGACAAAGAACTTGCTGAAACGGCATTTATATCAGCTAGGTATTGGCCATGTAATCTGATTGATGAACTGTGCCATTGCTCTGACAATAAAGAAGTAATTTTACAATTTAGCAGTTCATCTGTAGATATTTGGAATGCTTATATAGGGGCAATGATTTAGTAATGATAGTAACCATTTTATACTGGGCATACTGGATCCAGAGTATTTCTCTTTCCTGGAAAATGACTCTAAATGGGCCTTCTCCAATTACAAACACACCTCCAAGTACAACTCTGTGCATTTCAATCTCCGCACTGATGCAATAGACCAGTTGAAGTGAAATACAATGCAATAGAAAATTGCATTCACTGTTAAGAATGTTCTCCATAAAATGTTCACCTTTCACGTCTCTATCTGGTAATAGAATGTGAAATAGGAATTACAGCAATATTACTTCACAAACCTGTCTAGACTTAGAAATTTCTGAACACAAGTATGGTAATCCTTCCATACCCCATACTAAAAAAAAAAAACAGACCTAATGATAACGTAACGACTCAAAAATATAAACCTGAAATATAACATTGACAGAAGGATTCAGACGTAAATGTTTCTGTGCATGGCCCATATGTCGTTGGATTATCTTTGAGATGTTTCTACACTTTAATTGGAGTCTACCTCAGATTAAATTGACTGGACATGATTTAGATATGCACACATCTGACTGTTTACGGTCTAACAGCTGAAAATGCATATCTGAGCAAAGAACAAGCCATTAAGTCAAAGGAACTTCTGGGAGAGCTTCGAGAGCTCTTTAAATAAATACATTGAGAAAAAACTGAAAAAACTCTTCCTTGAGCTGGTTGTCTGGCCAAACTAAGCAATTAGGGGACAAGGGCCTTGGTGAGAGAGGTGACTAAGAAACTGCTGGTCATTCTGGTTGAGCTTCAGAGATCATTTGTAGAGACTGAAGACACTTGCAGAATTTCTACAATCGCTACAAAATGTTTAACAAATTTCTTGTGATAACCATGTAGACTGCATTAATAATTAGTACAAGCAACTCGTCATCCCTTAAGAAATTATTTATTTTTAATTGCTTTCCGTCACTTGTTCTCTGTTGTAACTTCTTCCCAGGAGTAATAATCAGAAATAAAACACTCACATCAATTATGCTGAGAGGAAATACAGAAATACACACTTGTTAAATACAGCAAAATTGCTCATAACGCAATCGGGGAAATAATACTACGTTTTCAGAAGTCTGGAACTGTTCGAAATGTGTTAGGAAGAGGCCCCAGGAGCATACTGCCCTCACACATACTGCCCTGAGGAGGATGCTGAATGAGACTATGAAGAACACAAAGATCACTATTTCAAAGCATTTGTTAGCTCTAGAGGATTTATAGCCACCTCCTTAACAACTAGTTGTCTAGAAGGGCTGCATGAAAGAGCTCAGTCCTAAAAGCAACACGCAATATACAGCACCAGAACTTCAACCATAATTAAAGCTGAAGCAGGAGTAAAAAAGGAGATAACATAAATAAAAGAACATAACTATAAAAAAGAATAAATAAATAAATAAATAAATAAATAAATAAATAAATAAATAAATAAAATTATAGATATTATATATAGTGGCGGATTTAGGAGAATTGATCATTGTTTTGTTTTTGACCACTTATTTGCACAGTCGTATCAGTTATTATGTCATGCCAAGGTAAATAAAGCTGGTCGGGACTGTGTGCACCTATCGCCCAGAAAAGTTCCCTCATACACTCAGAAAGGAGGGGCAGGGTATCAATAAGGCGTGCTGAACCCCAGGGATTAGCAGGGTTCAAGCAACTGAGGTACTGAAGGTCATAAGGAAAAAGAAATTAGGAACATTCCCACTGAGTTTCGTTGTAGTACGCCTCTGATAACCTTGTCCAACAAGTGCTCACATGTCATTGGCAGATGACAGCCATGTTTCTTCAGATACGCAAATATGACACTTGACACTGTGTGCCAAGTATCAAGTCGATCGGATGAACGGTGGTGTCGTTATAGCCGTTTCTTTTTTTGTTTTTCTTTCTTAGCACTACCAAATGGCAAAGCTATGAACATTTCTGTTTGACCAAATATTGAGCCCATAGACAAGTTTTGTTTAAATGCCTCATTCCGTTCATGAGTTATTGCCATTTTTGTCAAAGTAGCCACGCCTGAGAAACAAGTGTAGCTTTTTTGATAATTATTGATAGCCACTGTCCAGCGAACATTTGTGCACTGGATTGGTTCCAATCAGATGAAAAACCTAGGACTAGTTTGTAAAAGTAACGTTTTTTAATTAATGAAGGATTTGATTGAGAGCAGTGATCCTTGAGGCAAAGTTGCTCAACATAAGTAGACCATATGAAAATTGAGTGTCTGCTTGAAATATTGTGCAATATACGACAATTTATAGACTTGAAAAACATGATATTTGCTCAAAGTTCTTACAGACATTCAGGGCCATGGGTCAAATATGTCCACTGGGTTACGTTTTGATTGGCCTCCAGTAACCTTGTCAAAAAGGTGCTCAAAAGTCATTGGCAAATAGCGACCATGTTTTTTAAGGAACGCAAATATCCTCATAAACCCTTCTGGCACATTTGGACAGAGACACAACATGCCAAGTTTCAGGTCAATCTGATGAACAGTTGCGCAGTTATAGCCATTATTCATTTTTTCCTTGTGTAGCGCCACCAAGTGGCAAAGCTACGCCACATTTTATTCTAAAACCAAAGATAGAGCACATAGATATTTCAAGTTCCGTGAAGATTTCTCATTCCCTTCATGAGTTAAAGCCATTTTTGTCAAAGTAGCCACACCTACTTCGAAGTCTTTGGCGAGCCTTTGCAACTAAACATTGCTACACTGGTTTCGTTCCGATGGCACGAAAAACCTAGGGCTAGTTTGCAAAAGTATGTTTTTAACATAACTCAATTTAATAGAAAAAGCAAATATGTCAATAGGCATTTTCTTTGTTTTGACCCAAGGATTCTAAGCATCGAAATGTTTTGAGTCTACGATAAACCTTGTATGAGCTATGGCCAAAAATTAGTGAAATTAAGTTTTTTAGACTGTAGCGCCCCCCTTTGGCCAACTGGGTTGATACTTTGTTAACCTAAATTAAGTGCTTCCATCTGGCTAAGTTTAAACTTTTTAGGCCTTACGGTTTAGTCTGCATGATCAGTTTTAGGGCGTAATAATAATAATAATAATAATAATAATAATAATAATAATAATAAGCATTTCATGCTTGAACCCCTAATTATGGATGACAAAAAAAGGGTCTAAAACCTCAGGATTCCAATTCAGAAAAAAAGAGGAAAGTTGTAGTTCCCATGTTTCCATGGGAAATGTGCAAAAGATAAAGGAGTATATGAAGCTCTATTACTCATCTCGTTATGAGAATAGTATAAGCTAATGCATTTAATGAAATTGGCTAATAATTGTACATCACTTAGGTTATACTGTGTTGCCTGCTATGCTTTTAATGCATACAACAACAAAATATTTTTTAACTTGCATAACATTATGATTTATAGTATGTATTTTATCATCATGTGTGTAGCAACAAAACAATTACAACCTAAATAGTCTAGTTGAATTGTAATTAAAATAGCACTTTTGCTAATTTCTGTGATTGCACTAAATAGGCCCTGAACTGAGTTCAATATTGGGAATCTCCAGTACAGCTTAAATGGCTATTTTAAAAGTCATATATTATAAGGATATAGATGTTGTATGTATCTTATGGCTAGAATTAGCCAAGGAATTTGATGGTTCTTGGTTCTGAGAGTTTGATAAACTGACATGTGAATTTAATTGTGCAATAACTGCATTTAGGGTGGTATTTATACATGAAATGGAGCTCTCAGAAATGTATTCAGATTTGTGGACTGCTCTGAGAATATGTCTTACTCATCCAGTGACGGTAGCTGAAGCAGAGAGGAGCTTTTCAAAGCTGAAACACATCAACGCAGGAGATGTTGTGTCATGGCGTAGTTCAGGTGTTTTAAGCTAGAACCGCCATCGCCGCTTGGTGTTATCTACTTATTACCAATATCTTGATAATTTATTAGATATCAATCCATCTTTATTCAAGACAATCATTTATAAATGTTAAACCTACCTACAAATCATTAGAGAATAGAAATGAATACAGTACAAATGCTAGCAAATATATACAAGTAAACAAGGAAGCAAACCACAACCTAACCTGACATGAATACAAGAGCAACAAACAGTATGAATAACAAACAGTGAAGTGTATGAAGAGATTTTAAAACATGTGCTAATCAAGGGTGACAAGTAACATGTGACTTGCAGGGACTGTTTTTTATTTTGCTAACATTAATTTTAAGTTCTTCACAGCTACATTCTTGTTGGTTCAGTGTTTGTTTCCAAGCCAACATAAATATAGACATTATATTATTGAAAACATATGCATTTAACAACCAGTTCTTTTTTATTTGTAGGTCTCTTTATGTGTTTATGAAGTTGTCAGGAAGAACTACTGCTCCTCCAACTTGAGTAGAGTCAGTTAAAGTGGTTAGGCATTTTACAAGGATGCCATCTGCTCTGTTGTGCCACTGCACAGAGACCTCAGAGCAGACCTAGAATCCTCAGGTCAGAGTCAACAGTATGTCTCAGTTGGTTTGCAAACAAGGCAGAATCTGTGGCTGGGGAGAGAGAAGCTTAACCTTCTCAGACTACTGCTGTTGCAACCCCACCAGGAAAAGTGAAAAAGAAGTCTTTATATTTTTTTTACACATACTTTTTTTTTTCTTTGCATAACCCAGCTTGTTACGGTCAAAGCACAGAGTCAGTCATGATATTGCACTTCTTGAGCAGAGTTAAATGTCTTGCTGAAAGGCCCAGCACTTGCAGTTTGGCAACGCTGGGGCTTAAACCCCTGCCCATCTGAACACGAATCCACACAAATCTTCCACACATTAATGAAAGATTATTAATTTCTGTTGTGTATTGCATTTTATGTAGTCTTATTTACAGCTCGGTGTTACATCATGGTCCTGAAGATATGATATTTAGTTCCAATGTATACAGTATATAAAGAGGAATGGCAATAGAATCCATTTGACTTGAATGAATGTGTTAGGGTAAATCTGAATGAAACTGCTATTGACCCATAAATAGAAGGAGAAGAAAAAAGTGGAATATATATATAACAGCTGTACAAACACAATTTAAAACATTATATTTTTACAATCACTAGCTGTGAATGTTTTCATGTCTATTAATAATGGGTAATACATTTGTACTAGAGGTGTAATGGTACACAAAATTCACGGTCGGTACGTGTTTCGGTTTTTAATTCACGGTCAGGTTCAATCTCGGTACGGTTAGGGGGAAGAAATGCAAAACATAAAATTGCTTGTCGTTTCTTTTCATCTCAGTTTACTATTATTAACATTTGTGAACATCAACAGTTTCAATTTAGAAAACAATTTTTAATTAAAATATCTGTCAAATTAATGCAATACACTTTTTATTATACTGATTAAATTGAGTAATCAAATAAATTGCCACAAATCAAATTGTTTAAATATAATCAAATAAAGAAAAACATTTAATTGAATAGCTTCCATTTGTTAAAACCCTTTGGGTAAGACAGATGTGTGTGTGTGTGTTTTACATTTAATATTCAATTCTTTAACTGTTCTACTTATTTCAGCATATTTTAGCAAATGTCTTCATTCCTTCCATCCTTCATTCAATCACTCCTTCAATATGCAGAATTGTCAAGATTTTCTCCTTTTAACAGAAATTCTTGAAGCTGGACATAAAACGCTAACGAATTCATAGCACTAGCATTATCCGATAGCCACTTTCTGGTTAGTGGCTAATGCTAGCGCTATTGATTCTTTAGCATTTCCATGCATGCGCAAAACAAATCTTCCGTCTGGAATGAGTAGCTACAGTGACACTGTGCTAACTCTTGTTTCTTTTTTTCTTTTCTTTTTACCTCTGGCATTGTTGTGTATGTTTTCAAGTTTAATAATAATGCTAATATATATTATATATACAGTGGAACCCGGTTATGTCGATGTCCTAGGGGGTCGCCAAAAAGCATTGAGATAACCGATGATCGAGATAAACGAAAATCAATATGGCGGCAATATATTAACGTGCTTGAAATTTCTTTATGTACATGATGTGCGTTAATAAATGAGAATGTGCATGCACGTGTTTTTGAAGGTTTTTACACAACAGCGTTGCCGCGATTTGTTTGATGAAGTCATGCTATAAAAATACATACAGTACATGTTTATCTGTCAGGAATCCACCTGCCACGCCCCCTTCGGCCCCTTCAGCGTGTCAGGTGTTTTCTCGGCCGCTTTCTCTGAAGCTCCCGGCTTCAATCGCGCACATATGGTGCTCGTTTATCATCACCAGCTCCTATTTAAACTTCCACACTCTCACTGTCCGTTATTGTTGGTATATGTTGGTTCACGGCGGTCGTTGTTATCGCTCATGTGTATCCCGGTACGTGCCTTCCCACCGGCACTCTCTCAACGGCTGCTCTTTTCTTCCCAAAGCGCATCGTGGATTCCCCCCGATCCTGCCGGTGTTCATTCTATGCTTTTGCTGCTCATCCCACGTTCTCCCGTGTGCTGTTCAGCGCCGCGCTTCTACTTTCGCCTCCCGATCATCGCATAACAATTAACAACAAAAGGCATATGTGCACTAACTAACAGCAGAGATTCACCAGTATACAATACAACACCTGTAGCATCTGTAAGGCTTGAAAGAAAATACACTACAAAAAAAAACAACACACTGCATACCTGTAATGACAAAGCCACTTTTATTTTATACAGATATGGATTTTTAATTTTATTTTTAAATCAACTGGAAAAACACACAGATTCTTTAATTAGTTATTTTTGGGAGCATTTCCAAACTGATAATTGCTAGAAATATGACACGGTTATTAGCGCCAGACAGACTCGTTTGATTATTTCCAAACCACATGTATAGAAAACCAAAACATCCAGTGGCCGTCTGTATTGAAAAAGAAAGGTCACAGGGGAATAGTCAAGCAAGTATGAGCTGGCACTAAAGGCTACAGCAACTTAAATAGCCATTCTTTACAACCGTGGTGAACAGGAAGTAAAATCTTTAAATGAACAACCACATCAGGTTTTTACTGCTGTCACAAAATATAGGAAACTGTGTGCAGATGCAAACAGAAACAGGAAACACTCTAGAAGACTGGAAAAACATTGCCAGATCTAATGACTCTTGATTACTTAATTTGATTTCTCAAGTCAGAATTGGGCATTAATAGCGTAAATTCAACCTGCACTGCAGATTAGCCGAGTATTGTATCTGATCACACGCATCCCCCTAAGCCCACAATTTGTGCATTTCCTAAATTCTACTGCCAGCATAATTGTAACAAAGCAGTTATGTCTCAAATTGGTTCCATGAACATGACCATGAGCTCAGTGTACTTGAATGGTTTCCCCAGACACCAGATCTGTATCCAAAACAGTACCTTGGGGATGTGGTAGAATGGGAGATTCACAAGACAAATGTGCAGCTGACAAATCTCCAACAATTATGTGATGCAATCATGGACCAGAATCTTAGAACCGAGGCTGTGTATATACATATGAACAAATAAATATTGCCATCATGCATTTGAAATATTATTTTAATTTGAGCTATAATTAATGCAGTATTAATTATGCTTTAAAAGCACATTTCAATGAACAAAACCTTGATTTGCCAAAATATAGTAGCCTATTTGACTTAATTTCGTTAAGAATACAAGGCATACAAAATACTTTGCAACAGGCAATTATATTGGAAAGACACCATTAACAATTGATTTCTTTTATACACAGGTCTCTGTATACTACAGAATTACACGAGGTGTACAGACAAAAAAAAAAAAAAAAAGAGAAACTCCTTTCACATTATTATAGTGTTTTTCCTCCCTAAACTGCAGTAGCGAGCATTGAAGAGTAAATATTATGAGTCTGCTTTATAGAAAACAGATTTTTCACGTTTTAGCTTTGCTAAGACTGTCAACACAGACTATTAATTGCTCACCAAGATTCACCTACTGAAACTAAATGCATATGCTTATCTCTTCATTTTCTGTTCTGTTGTACAGCACCATTAAAAAGTATCCATCTGACAAGTTTTTTTTCCTCCTTATGCAAGTATTCTGTGCATATACTGTAATATAATAGAAATCAGTGAAAGGCATCAAACAGATCTCTCGTAACAACTCTTTTCTGGATTGCAGTCTTATTTAAACATGGAGTTGAAGGCTCTGCCAATAACCATCCTTCGGACCTCACTGGTACCTGCGCCGATCTCGTAGAGCTTAGCGTCTCGCAGGAAGCGGCCCATCGGGTAATCGTTGACATAACCGTTTCCACCTGTGGGTACAAACATACTGTTAGATAGACATACTGTCAAATATGCATGAACCAAATACAAGTCAGTTCTTTTTTTTCTTTTTTAGTATTTAATTCACCTGAGGGTAGATTCTATAAAAAAAATTTATAAAAGTAAACACTACAAAGTCTCAGATTTTTTCCTCATCTGAACTGGGAATATTGCGCTTTAGTGTTTGAAGGTTTGTATGTTATTATAATTCTGCATGACTGAATACGATATGAATCTCATTAGGATTTTTAGAAAATGTTGTTTCTAATGAATACTATTCATTATTTGTATTATTTTGATGTTGAATTAATCATGTGTACCAGTGATGAATATTCAAGTGATATTGAATAGATGAAAGCTTAAGCATTTTTAACAGTCCCCTTTTTACACTATTCCTCCAGATCTCAGCTCTCGAAATGCAACGACGACTGAATCAATAACAGCATTTAAACATAAGCTTTAAACGCATTACGAACTCGTGTGTTAAACCTTATCAACAATCGCATATTGAAAGACACACAGCTCTGACTTCAATTTTTCATGCTGTGCAAACTGCATAACGCTCACCCAGGCACTGAATCCCGTCCAAGGCAACCTGAGTCGCGTTCTCAGCACAATAAAGGATTACCCCAGCACAGTCCTGCAACAACACGACAAAAATCAATACCGCTACTACGGCACAGTTGAAAGGCTGCATGCTTCAATTTAAAGAGGTAAAATTATCTGAATACTCACCATGCCGCTGAAATGGCCTTTGTCACACGCACGGGCTACGTTATACACGTACTGGCGGCATGCACCGAGTCGTGTGTACATGTCGGCCATCTTTCCTTGCATCAGCTAGATGATTCATTTAATAAAAATAAGAAAGAAAAAAAAAAGAAGAACGAGCATTAGTATTAAAGTGTGTAATCCAGAGCGCGTTTTCGCCTGCTTTAATACGCCGGATTTAACTCATTAGCAATCTTCAATGCCCTTCATAAGTTGCATCAAGCCTGAAAAACACTGTGCAGTTCAGTGATCCCACTGCATTGGAAAAGGAAAAAAAAAAACATACCCAAAGCACTTTTTTCTGCATACAGCTACAAAATTGAGTTGTTTGCACTGAAACTGCATCTTTATTTTTTTAATAGTGTCATATTTTTTCCAGGGCTGTTTAATCAGCTGTTAAAGATTTTGAAAGCTTTTTATTACTGGAAATGTTCATAAAAATCTTCTTACATTTTATTATTATTATTTTTTTTTAATTGAGACATGACTCCTTATCTTCTGTATATTCTAAACCTTACTACAGGAGAACTGTACTTCTGCAATTACCATTCTTTATACCATAGTCAGTCTGAATACTCGATCCTGATTGGCTGGAAGGCGTGCATTCAAAGCGCTGAACATACAGGTAATTCCGGTTGATTCATTTTTATCTCCATTGTAAATGAAAGACGTGCCTTATAAACAACTGTAACCATAGTAACAAATAGCTACAGCTGCACACAGGGTGAATATGCTGAATTTGATGCATGGGCCAACACACAAGATTAATGAGAAATATGGAATTAACACCAACAGCATTTTTACAGCAAAAATGATTGAACATCGGAGAACCAACCTGGAAGTGGCCGATCTTCTGGCCAAATGCTTCTCGGACATGCAGATAAGGAATAGCGTGGTCAAGCACAGCCTGCATAATGCTGTATGATTTAAAAAAAGGTATCAACAACCAATCCAGCAAAACAGGAAGTCTATTTGAATGCAAGTCGGTAGTGCTTTAATTACCCAATAGGCCCGGCTGAGAGCACAAGCCTCTCCAGGTCAAGTCCACTCATCAGTACGTACACACCTTTGTTCACCGGTCCCAACATGTTCTTCTCTGCAATTAGCAATTATATTTAAAATACTGGAGAAAACCAACAGAAGCAAATTGACACTATTTCTCCACTGGACTGTTTCAACACAGACCTGGAACTCTGCAATCTTCAATGCCCTTCATAAGTTGCATCAAGCCTGAAAAACACTGTGCAGTTCAGTGATCCCACTGCATTGGAAAAGGAAAAAAAAAAAACATACCCAAAGCACTTTTTCTGCATACAGCTACAAAATTGAGTTGTTTGCACTGAAACTGCATCTTTATTTTTTAATAGTGTCATATTTTTTCCAGGGCTGTTTAATCAGCTGTTAAAGATTTTGAAAGCTTTTTATTACTTGAAATGTTCATAAAAATCTTCTTACATTTTATTTATTTGTTTATTTTTTAATTGAGACATGACTCCTTATCTTCTGTATATTCTAAACCTTACTACAGGAGAACTGTACTTCTGCAATTACCATTCTTTATACCATAGTCAGTCTGAATACTCGATCCTGATTGGCTGGAAGGCGTGCATTCAAAGCGCTGAACATACAGGTAATTCCGGTTGATTCATTTTTATCTCCATTGTAAATGAAAGACGTGCCTTATAAACAACTGTAACCATAGTAACAAATAGCTACAGCTGCACACAGGGTGAATATGCTGAATTTGATGCATGGGCCAACACACAAGATTAATGAGAAATATGGAATTAATACCAACAGCATTTTTACAGCAAAAATGATTGAACATCGGAGAACCAACCTGGAAGTGGCCGATCTTCTGGCCAAATGCTTCTCGGACATGCAGATAAGGAATAGCGTGGTCAAGCACAGCCTGCATAATGCTGTATGATTTAAAAAAAGGTATCAACAACCAATCCAGCAAAACAGGAAGTCTATTTGAATGCAAGTCGGTAGTGCTTTAATTACCCAATAGGCCCGGCTGAGAGCACAAGCCTCTCCAGGTCAAGTCCACTCATCAGTACGTACACACCTTTGTTCACCGGTCCCAACATGTTCTTCTCTGCAATTAGCAATTATATTTAAAATACTGGAGAAAACCAACAGAAGCAAATTGACACTATTTCTCCACTGGACTGTTTCAACACAGACCTGGAACTCTGCAGTCTTCAAAGATGAGCTCACACGTGTTGGAGCCTCTCATTCCCAGCTTATCCAGCTTCTGCGCTGTACTGAAACCAGGCGTTCCCTTCAAGGGACAAAAGCTAAATCCGATCAACACTTTAAAAATAGATGTAAAGATATTACTACTTATTAGTGTTTTTCTACAGGGACCAGCTGGAGGCTACGTAATATGTGCTTCTCGAACCTTTTCCACGATGAACGCCGAGATTCCACGTGCGACCGCGTCGACGTCTGTCTTTGCATACACAATCAGAACGTCCGCATCGGGTCCGTTCGTAATCCAGAACTTATTACCGTTCAACACGTAGTGGTCACCTTAAAGAGCCAGACAGATTGAAGCGGAAGGGAAACGTGGGAGAGCTTACCATGAGCACAAATGCAAAACGGGTTTATATTCGGGCGAGACGGAGAAGACATTTCTGAAACATACCATGTCTAAGGGGCTAGATTTGCTCTTAACATGCAGCCATATGGACACACAGTGTGCCTTCAAATAATATTTAAAAAAAATCATAGCATTGTACAGTAATTAGACAAAACAGCTTACCCTCTTTCTTCGCTGTCATCTTCATGGATACTACATCAGAGCCAGAGTTGGGCTCACTCATGGCCAGGGCACCCACATGTTCTCCTGTAATTAACTGGAAAACACAGTCTCATGTGCACATTGTTCCAGTTTGCTGGAGATTTTATTTGTATTTTTATTAAATTAGCATTAACAAAGGATGTGGCTCTAATCGGGGAGCAAATGATTTGAGAATATTATTTATAAAAACATTGATTATGGGTGTTGGCTTCTGTGTAAACACATTTAGATCCCAGTGACTCGGGATGTCCTGAATAAACACCTAAGGGCTTCTAAATCCCTCAAATAAGTGTCAAGTCAAAGTATAAATGGAATTTACTCGGGAATGGAAATTGAACTTGATTGAAATGGGAACAGGTCGGAGTTATATACGTCTCAAAAGAATGTCTATCCGTAGTGATGACTGTCACACAATTGTGTAAAAAATAAATAAATAAATAAATAAAAATGTAAAACTTTCGATAAGTATAATTATTTTGTTTAACTTAAATAAAGCTACAAATTCTATTCAACTTTCAGTGCAAGTTAATTAACTTCAATTCTTTTTTCCTCTCATCATAAATCATTGCAACAATTCTGGAGTCGGCTGTAATTAAACCAATCCAGACTAAATAATACACTTGATGCAGTATAATTTATGTAAAACAGATGCCTGGAAGCAAGTGATTAAGGAGTAAATGTGAGAGGGAAAACAGAAATGAGAATGAGAGAGAGAGAGAGAGAGAGAGAGAGAGAGAAACAGGAAAGAAGATCTGTATTTGTGGAACTTCTGCATGCATGATTTAACCTCCTACCTTCGGGAGATATTTCTCTTTCTGTTTCTGGTTGCCATGACGCACAAGCTGATTGACACAGAGGTTAGAATGTGCGCCGTAGCTTAGCGCTATAGCTGCTGACACCCGTGATATCTCCTCCATCACAATTACATGATCAAGATAGCCCAGTCCTGTGCCACCATACTCCACTGTGAACAGCAAAAAAAACATAGCTGAAGTTGTCATTTCATTGATGACCAATTTTAGAGGCGATTTATATTCTTAATCAAGCACAGGCAATTTACTGATAAAACAACGTTTTGTTCTTGCCTGGAGCTGTGATGCCAAGCAATCCAAGTTCACCTGCCTCTTTCCAAAAGTCCTGAAGCAAAAAACAAACACATTGGATGTTACCACATGTAAAACACATTGTTTAATGAGAAAGGATTAGAACTGTGGGGTCAGGGCATTTAAAATAGGATTTGTCTCAGGACTTACTCTCAGGCGCGGAAACTCGTTCGCCTTGTCTATTTCATCAGCATAGGGAGCAAGCTTCTCCTGACAGAACCGCTGAACCGTCTGTCTGAGCTGACGCAAAACATGAGATCGGTAAGAGTTTGTTCAGCAGCCATCACATTGCTCATAAACAGACTATATATTGGGAGGTCAAGCAGGAAAAACCCATCCACATGGTCAAATCCTGATCGTTCTGAGAAGTTTCGGTGTTCCTTAACTAAAATTTTAATTTTTGCAAATATCTCATTCACATTTTAAAATCTAATTCATTTTCAAATTCTTAGTCCAAACCAATAGCATGGAAAGACACTGCACATACCTCCACATTTATACATTTATATTAATATTTATGCCATGTTTTAAGGGATCCCAAGTTTACAGTGGAAATATGTGTTCAGAGTTTAATCATTAAGACCACACAGATCACCTGAGGTAAAAATCTCTTGCGACACCTCGTCATCTCTTCACGTCAATGATCTCTCTCGTTTTCTCTATACCTAATTTCATGATATGAATGCGTTTTATTATGTCATCCATTTAAACCTAAGAGTTTGTCCACCATACCTTTACAAAGAGTGTAAGCATTTTATTTATGCTTTGATTACAACATCTAGGAGCAGAATCTAATTACAAAACAAACTGATCAGGCTTATTTAGACTAGCAAGGTTTTATACGTCTTGAAGGTGGAATTGAGCTTGTAACCCATCCTCTGCAGTCAGAAAGTAGCAACCAACCTTTAAAAAAAACCTACTATATTAGAGCTGCAGCTAATGATCATTTTGAGAAGTGAATAATCGGATGATTATTATTATTATTTTAATTTTTTATTATTCAGATTTTAAAAACAACAACAATAATAATACTAATATTTGATGTTTTGCTTATTATAACTAAATAAAATCCTAATTTAGGAGGTATTTATGAATAAAAGTGTACTTAAAAAATCTATAAAAATAATACATTTTTGTAAAAACAAAAAGCACAAAACAAAACAACAACAAAAAAACAAAAACACACATTTTGTTCATTTGTGAAGATATAAGCATCTAGAATATATAATCATTACATTTTGTATAATAATTCAATTATATATGCATAAATTAAATATACAAACATCGAAAACAAGCATTTGAACGTAGTAAAGAAAAGGTAGCAGGAAATCACGTTTGAAAACAGATAAGTTAACAGTTACAAAGAAACATCATGGAGAATTTTTATGCATCCGAAGGTGAAAAGTTGTCAGCCAATCAGAAACCTCGTCCCGAACACGCCCCCTTGGGGAAATGGCGACTTTGTAGAAGTGCATACCTGCCACACGCCGGAAGGAGGCGTACTACTTTCCCATACTACCAGTAAGTAAGTTCAGATTTTCACACGTAGACCTCTATCGTGTCTATAAGTATATTCTAACTGCATTTTAGTAAACTATTATTATATTAGGTGTTGCTGACATGCTTGTATTCGACACACTAATGAAGCGAGATTTGTACAAGGTCAGGAGTGACGTCATAAGAAGACGCCAACCAAGACTAACCTACAGGTGACAGTACAACCGGCAATGTATATTAGACACAAGTGCACAGCATCCAAAAAGAAATCATTAACATTCTTATAATTAACTATTAGTGTCTTGACACTGGTGAAGACTAATGTTTCAAACTTGTTGGAATTTGTTTTATAGACTTATATGTTGTTGCGCAGCTATTTTCTTAAATACCCCAATATAATGATTGCTCCGCGTAAATAAAACACCGACATCATTCGTTTTTTTTTTACCTGGATCTGCTCGTCTGTAAGTCCATTTACGATGTCGTCCACGGGAACTGCACCAGCACATCCCCGCCGAGACACACCAACCCCGGCCAACCGCTGTGCAAGCCGCAAAATTCCTCTAGCTGCAAACATGATGCGCTATTACTGAGAAAATAACTGAAAATTATATGTATCCGTACAAACACACTGACTATTTGCAGTGTTATATGAATGCACACGAAAAGGTCACTTCTTCTGCCAGTCACAATGCACACACTTGACACTTCACTGCCATCTACTGGACAGGAGCGACGCCTCAGCAAAGAGAAGGCTTTTTGAAGCTAATAAAACATCTCGGTGCCTTGTTTATGTATACCGCAGAATTGGCAACTAAGTAAAATTTGTTAGAATTTAAGCCTTTGAATTATGCCTTGACGCTCAATTTTGACATTTGCAGTTTATACACACCATACATCCATTAAATCCACTTTGGAAAGTACACGGATCAGAAATAACATTAATACCACCTGCCTAATGTAGGTTCTCCATGTGCCACCAAAACAGCTCTGGGAGATCACAGGGATTATATATGTAAATATTTGATCTGTTAACTGATGGCATATGTCTGATTTATTGCACGATCCAGCAAGAGCTCTTTTGCACAACATTTTGTTTACATTTTGTTTATTTACGATGTTCACTCCTGTACTCAGTACTTTTTTACAGAGTGCAATATACAACAGGTTTACTGGTGGCACAATTTTGTGTTTTGTGTATTTGTCTTACATTGTCTTGTGTTGTCTTGCACTGTCTTGTGTTTGTCTTTTGCACTTTATGTGGCGAGGACACTTACTAGTCCTTAGCCCTGTGTTTTCTGTGATGTAGCTTTATGTTGTAAATGTAGCACCAGGGTTCAGGAGGAACGTTGTTTCATTTCACTGTGTACTGCTGAAATGACGTATGGTTAAAATGACAATAAAAGCTTCTTGACTTGACTTGACTTGAAGAGAAAGTTGTTGCTATCAAACATTTTTTGTTTGAGTCAGTGTAATGGTGAAGTACAGATCAAATAGGCCAATTGATGGAAGTTTTGCAAAGAAATGTCATGCTCCCTTGTTAAAGTTTTTATTTTTTTTTTTCAATACATACTTGTGTTTATAAAGTTTATTTTGATGCATGGTGTGGCTGCTGTATTTTATTTTATTTTATTATACACTTAAAGTTAAGGTATTTTGTATTTTATTCTCAAATACATCTTGATGTATCTTTGCCCAACCCTGCTTCAAGTAGGTACCTACTTTAAGTAGGTACTAACCACAGAGACCTGCTGTAACTCACCTACAGGAGATTAAAAACCTGGAGAGATGGTGCCAGGAGAACAATCTTCTCCTGAATGTCAGCAAGACTAAGGAGTGAGACACACGGAAACTAGTACCTGGACTTCTCTTTCTGTCTCACTTTTCGGTCGCTGCACGACTACACTATTGTATATGTCACTTTAACTCTGGACTGTCACTTTAACTCGGGACTGGTACAGCACAGAGTCACTTTATGTCACCTTATAATAGCATATGGTAATTTTAAAGACAAATAACACTGAATTACTTTAATCTGTACTTCTGTCAATATCTGTCATACACGTATCCATGCCGTCCTGTGTTATTTGTGTGTATATATTATTATTATTATTATTATTATTATTATTATTATTATTATTAACCTTGTTTTCATTCTTTTTTGTACAGTCGTATGAATGTGCATGTGACAAAAAAAAAAAAATATATATATATATATATATATATATATATATATATATTTTATATATATATATATATATATATATATATATATATATATATATATATATATATAAACTCATCAAATATTTTTCATTATTATTAGAATTATTGTTATATATATATATATATATATATATATATATATATATATTTATTTTATTTTATTATACTTTTATTGTTGTTGTTGTGGTTGCTGTTGTTGGTGGTATTAGTAGTATTTGTACTATTTTTATTTTATATTGTTGTCATTTTTGTTTTAGTCTATTAGTTACTATACTAGTTTTGCTTTAGTTAGTGGTGATGCTTTTAGTAACATTTTTGTTGGTAATAATGGTGATGTTGTTGCTGGTGGTGACAATATTAGTACAGTTGTTATTAGTAGAGGCATTGTTGTTGCTGTCAGTAAGGTATTAGTACTGTTTTTGTTCATGTTAGTGGTGACAGTATTAGTACAGTTGTTGTTAGTAGGTATTAATAGTAGTGTTGTTACTGTTGGTGAGGTCTTAATACAGTTTTAGTTGTTGTTAGTAAAGATGTTGCAGGTGGTGATGGTATTAGTACAGTGTTTGTTGTTATTGTGGGTATTGTTGTTGTGGGTGGTGAACGTATTAGTACAGTGTTTGTTGTTATTGTGGGTGGTGAACGTATTAGTACAGTGTTTGTTGTTAGTGGTAATGGTTTTAGTAAAATTGTTGTTGTTAATAAAGGGACCTTTTTTGTTGTTTTTAGGAGAGATGTTGCTGGTGTTAGTAGATATTAATACTATTGTTGTTGCTATTAGTGAGGTATTAACACTGTTGTTGTTGTTGTTGCTGTTGATATTGGTGACAGTAGCAGTAATTTGTTGTAGTAGAAATTAATACTATTGTTCTTGCTGTTAATGAGGCATTAATACTGTTGTTATTAGTATTGTTGTTTTGGTTGGCGATGGTATTAATTCTGTTTTTGTTGTTGTTAATGTTGATGCTATAAGTATTGTTATTAGTACAGGTATTGTTGCCGGTGGTGACAGTATTAGTACAGTTGTTAGTAGAGGCATTGTTGTTGTTGTTGTTGACGTTAGTGGTGATGGTATTAGTACAGTTTTTTATTAAAGCTCCTGCTGTTGCTGGTGTGAAAGTATTAGTACAGTTGTTACTTTAGGTATTAGTGTTGCTGTGTTTGGTGTTAGTGGTAGTAAGAGGTGTTGTGATTGCTGCTGGTGGATTGCTGTATGAGCAAAGGGAAACCTCTGTAGGTGAGGTGTAACAGGCTAAGCTCCCAGGTGCTAACGAGGAAACGAGTAAAACCAACGTAGAGTCAGGAAGCAGAAGAACAGAGAGAATGAAACGCGGAAGATCTTGTTTGGCCAAGTGAACCGCGCTGAGGTTATGAGTGTCACAGGGTTTCCCCACCGCTGCTGCTCTGAGCATCAAGACAAACATGACCAACTGGACTACAACTCAAGTCTTTGATGATTCGGTCGGACGGACCTGATTTTCAAAACGGGAGATAAAGGTGTGGTCAATCCATCGGCGTAAAAAGTGGATCGGGGAACGCGGATTATTTTTTTCCTCTAAAAAAAAAAGATATCGTCCATAATCGATGCCAAAAGAGAGGCGGAGGTCTATTAAGGAGGCGTTGACCTGTAGATCCTCTCCTCTGCGCATTGGGAAAGAGCGCCAGGGCCACTGCTCGTCCTCGCACGTCTGTGATGAGCGGCTGCCGATGGCGAGCGCGCGCCCGGTGCCGCAGCTGACCGTGACGGCGGAAGAGGAGGAAGGCAGCGGCGCGCGGGAGATCGGCTACGAGGAGGCGGAGGCGCTGAACGGAGGCGCGCCGCTCCGCCGCAAGCTCTCCACCTCGTCCGTGTCGTCCACCGGCTCGTCCGTGGGCTTGGAGGAGTCTGAGGACGACGTCCTGAGCGACAACGAAACGAAGAGTAAAGGCATCGTTACTTTAGAGCGCGTCGGAGACGGAGGAGAGGTGGGTTCACGTCTGATTTACACACACGTGCGGGGCTTTTGATCAGGGGACATTCAAACACGTTGGAGTTGCATGGTGATGTTTTAAAGGGTCTCAGAGTTTCAGTAAACCTTGGGCAACTTTTCTCCCTCTCCATTTCTTTATCCAAGGATCCTTCACTTATTTTATTCACATTTAGTGTCTGTATTAAAAAAAAATAGACTTTGGTATCTAAACTTAAAAA
Source organism: Silurus meridionalis (assembly GCF_014805685.1). Taxonomy (NCBI): domain Eukaryota; kingdom Metazoa; phylum Chordata; class Actinopteri; order Siluriformes; family Siluridae; genus Silurus; species Silurus meridionalis. The sequence continues at coordinate 10,676,010 of NC_060891.1, read as the reverse complement.
CATTAAGCATACTACACTTTCAACCTACAACTGTCAATTTCATTGATTTTGATCATTGTAATTTTAGTTTTACATTTTCCCTGGAAACTTGCATTTACTATTTACCTTATTAAATACTTACTATATGCATACTTCTAATACTATTTAGGATGCATAACTGCACCTTATAGCACTGGAAAAATGTTCATCACATGCATCTTTGCAGAGAAGATGCACACGAAAGGCACAAATCAAAATCTATTGCTGATGGTACCACCACAGTAACAAAATAAAATCAAAGGCATCTTGGTACCTCTATTATATGTGTAAGATCAAGATTTTCAGTAGAAGAAGCTGAACTTTGTAAGTAGTAAACATGCTTTTTTTTTTGCTGTAGGACACGGTCATGCAATCTGCAAGAATGACATTGTAACTCTTAAAAGTGTGAAAACAGATAAGAGCCTATTAGTACGAAGCCTCAGCAAGAACAAATGGACATTTTTATTATACACTAAAACATATAAGCATGATTTATCTTTTGTCAGATAAGCTCTGGCCTTGCTGGTCAACTGCACTTTTATTTTATTTCCGTAATAACTAACGTATTGTAGAGAAATGGATTTGTGTGCAGCTGCATTATGCTACAATTGAACACTGTAAAAGCTTTCTAGAATGTAGGTGGTCTTCTGTGCTGTATTTAGAATTGAAAATGATTTAATACATCCTTTGAAAATCACAAAGTAGTATTTTATCCAAAGTGTGTCTCCCATTGTATGCCAAGCGCTGAGCGTTGTTTTGGATAAATTTGCTGTTCTCGGAATCCTGCCGGTTGATCACATCCATAGAAGGCGTTAGCAGTCACCGAACTTTAAACACATGCAGCGTCTTGAAGTCTGGAAGGCATGTCTGTACAGTATCCAACCTGAGCCTTCAGAGGACTTTCACAGTTCAGCACCTCCTGCTCGATGAGGCGCGTGTAACGAGTGTTATTGACTCGTTAAATGTAAGAAAGACAAAACCCTGCAGTGTTCAGTTTCTTTACATAAGGGCATTAGAGTAGATTGTTTCTCAAATATCCCCAGGAACCTAGCAGTGCACACAGGCAATCTTATCTTGGCATATTTGAAGAAAAACAAACCTTCAGTGCTGTGACATTTAAAGCCGAAGCCACATCGTGCAGCAACACATTTTCACTACCTCTTTAAAAAGGAACAACTTCAGGCCTGTTGAAATGCCACTCAGCTGATCATCACAGTTATTATAATAAGCGTGCTTCATATATTCCACACTTGGCTAAACAAAGAGGTCTTTATTTAGCTCGTTCTGTTTTTTTTTTAAATAGTGCACGGTTGCACTGTTTTGTGCGTATGTGTTTTTTTCCATCTCAGTTCTTCTCAGTAAAATGTCTGTGGACTGTCCACTGCTGTGGGTTGACATGGTAAACCAGAGTGTGATTTATCCACTGCCTGTGTGTGAGGTGACATTTTGGTCAAGCCCAGTGTGTTTACAAAGTGGTATGATCTGCTTAAGCCTCCCCCAACACACACAGATAGTCTGCATATGCATACACACACACACACACACACACACACACACACACACACACATATATATATATATATATATATATATATATATATATATATATATATATATATATATAAATAAAATATGTATTTAATATATGTATTTAATATAATATGTATTTAATATATTTAATAAATATATATATTTATTTACATGAAAACTTTGTTTGCTATACTAAAACTCCAGAGAATATTGAGGTAAGGTATTTCCTGGTGAGTACATGATGCAATATTTGCTGCAGACAAACATTTTGTTGTTTTAAGTGTTCTCCCCTTCAAGATTTATAAGAGTTTAAAAGCTAACTTAGTCATGTTTGTGTATAATGTCCAATATGACTGTTCAATTCAATATTTGGCTAATGGGTGTGTTGCAGATCTGTGCACTTACTGTTCTACAAGGTTTAGCTTTTATGTTGGGTAAAAGCTTGATTGTCCTTTCTGCTTATCTCTACTTATGGGAGTTCTCCACTGATGCCGTACAAATCCACATACAACTTTTGTCATGGAGTAGATATCATTTGAAAAATGACTTACCTGATTATATTTTATCTTCAGTGTTTCAGTATGGTCCTGAGGTTATTGTCTTTTGTGAAGATGTACAAGTTGATCATTACTGGCACATTCTTAAAAATGAAGTATTAAGTCTTTTAATTATAAGATCAAATAGTGTGCTCTGCGTTCTCATCTGTGACCTTTTACTAGACACACTGTTGTGTGTCAGATTACGCAATTTGTGTGTAGGTGGAGGAGCGTGTGTAGGAGTCTGCACATGTTAGTGGAGGAAAATGGCATTTGAATTCAGCAAGGTTAATAGTTTCTAAAAAAGCAAGTATCACTCGTAGTACTTTTTCACATGTATGTATTTAGTGGGCATACATTAAAGAACAGTGTTGATGTGATGGTGGTGTGTACCAACCCTATACTGGTTCTTTTTCAGTAACAACATGCAAGAAAGTACATTGTTCCTCTTATATCTCAGCAAATTGTCAATACTCAGACATTTTATTTGTAACAGTCACTCCCTCACCACGTTAATAGGACAAAATTATGCAGCTTGTCATGTGACAGAGAAACTAGAACAGAACTGGGGGGTTTTCGCTATTCGGTTTAAAGAAATAAGACTACCATCCTGTGTACTGAAACTTTGAGTCTGTTTGTTGAAAGAGGAAATTTCTACTGTGAGAATTACTTTCAAACATGTATATCAAAAATGATATGTGGAAAAACTATCTCTTCTGTAGACCCCATTATTCAAGTCTCCACTGTGTTTAATTACACAAAGTTTGCGCTATGGCACTTCATTCAAACCGTAAACAATATTAAATAGAAAAACGCGGTTGTTATTAGTTTCATGAAGCATTTAATGTGTCGTATTTTACCGTACTTTCTGTAAGAGTGAAAGAATTCCACTTTGTTTTTTATCAGCCGTCACACATGTTCACTCTCATTCAGGTAAAAAAAATAAAAAAATAAATAAATATATATATACAGTTTTTGTAATATTTGTTAATTAGGATATCATTTTAAAGGAAAACTTTAAATAATAATGGAAACAAAGATTGACCTATTAAATAAAACAAAAATTAATATAATATACATAATTTATATATTATTATTTAGAAATGGCACTCTAATGACATTTTTTATTTTTATCACTGGATCTTTTGTCTTAAATGATGTCTCGAGTAGCATACATTTTCTTTTTATGTTAATAACTATGAAAAAAATAACTTTATGCTAATATTACCTATTAAGTCTAAAGCAGCACAGTCCTGTGATAAGAAGCATGAGTGGTTCAAATAAATACCACAGAGCGGTTTGTAAATATTTGAAGGATTTTGGTTTAGAGCTTTTGCACATTGGCTTTCAAATGGAAAAATTACTAGGATGTTCACTTGCAGAAAGCTTAGCTTTAATTTGAGGGTGTTTACATAAACTCAAACTGAACTGAAAGATGGCTGTGTTATAGGTCTGAAGACATGTGCCAGAATATGGTGGTGTGTATGGGTCACATAGTTTACACAGCCTTTACATTGAAAGGTTGTGCGACTGCCTACTGAATAAGACTATTTTATTGAATAATATGTTAATTTATATATTATTGATGGCTCTCTGAATTAAGTAATGACTGTTAACTAGCAAAATTAAATTATTTCCATGCCAACTGCCATGCTGTCTGTGTTTACTGAAAAGAAAAAAAAAATTCCGTTGGCATTGGCAATGAGCGGGAACACAAACAACAGAGTGCTCAGCCGAGTCATCTTTATTAAACACTGTTATTGCTGCACATGGAAAAAAAACCTGAAAATCTTGTAGGCTTCCACGTAATATATTGTTGCAGGACAACCTACAATGAAATCCTACGAATATTTACATTCTTTGGTTTTACGCAGGTTACATGCTTGTAAAACAGGTAGCAAACATTTGCAGTTTAATCCTGAGCCAATTTAGCACATGGTTCTTGTAGTCTTGGTGTTTGACAATGCGGTAATAGAGCTGAGTGAGACTTTCCATGGGTTGAGTGCACAGTTGCATGTTGACTGACGTGTATATAAGCGACACACTTATACTGACTGAATCCTTTTATACTCATTTATATAACTTTTGTAATAAGAACATACAAATCTATTTATACCACAATAGTGTTGAATTGTAGTCATGTGTTGATTAATGTACAGATTCTAATGGTAACAAAAATAGGTATGATTGTTGATGTGGTGAAGCCTTCCAGTGTTAGATCTTATAAGCTTCAGGAGGTTTTTCTTCACTGGTAAAAGTAAATAAAGATAAAGACTGGTGAAGGAATGACGTTTATTTGTTTATAGCCGCTATAATTGTAAGTGATAACCAGAATTTTACTTTTTTTTTGTATTTCACATGTAACTATACACAAAAGAAAGACAAGCCATCAGTCTTTAATAAATAAAATTGTTATTGTTGGAAATTGACCCACCTTCTTTTGACCATTTTCTGTTTCTCGAAATTAAACGCTGCCAGTTCCCACCAACTTGCTAGCCAATTGCAGGTAAAAGCTACCTCCAAGACACGTCAATTCTGCCAAGATCATCTTTCCAAACGTCCCCTGCAACACAGGGGTGAATAACACGTTTAGAGATAAGCCCTGTCTACCCTCTATTATACTAATGAGCCATGTGTGAGACTTCCGTGATTAGCTATTGTCACTGTAAATGAGAAGAGAGAGAGAATTATTCTATCCTTTCCTAGACCATAGTCAATCCCTTAGTTCCCTAGGCTGCCAAGATTCGAACTAATGTAGAATGTACAATTTTCACTCATGCCACTCAAGAGCATCTGATTATTATTATTTTTTTATTCCTTTATATGATTAATTGTCAGTATAGCCTTGTTGTTTATATACCGTAATTTCCGGACTATAAAGCGCACCCATGTATAAGCCGCACCCACTGAATTTGACAAAGATTTTTATTTTAAACATAAATAAGCCGCACCTTGTCTATAAGCCGCACTACACTGAAACTAATGAACTTTAAACAGGCTTTAACGACAGACAGTGCCTGTTACACGGTGTAACGTGTGAAATATGTTGTGGCTCCTTTAAGAGCAGAGCGGTATTTTGGGAATAGCCTGGCGCCGCATTTTTCCGCTATTACTGCATGTGTGCAAGGCCGAGGAATATGTCCTTATTATTTTCTGATGTTCATTTCTAAGTTTCTTTAATTAAACCGTAACGCTGTTGCCAAGAAAAATAAAAAAGCACGAGTTTTGGAAACCTGTCTGTGCTTATATGATTTCTGTTGCAAATGGAGTTAGCGAGCTCTCCCTTCACCCAGACTCAATGCGCTACAACGGCTTGTATCTAAACAGTAGCCTACCAAGAAAGTCATTGTTCACTGTATTCCTCCTTCCTTTCACACAACTATTTCTCTCGGGAGTTTATCTTTTGGCATTGTCGTGCGTTAAAAAAAAAGTTTTTTCTCCCGATGCCGTGCAGCTCAGAACACAGGTGAGGTGCGTTTTTTTGTTTCCGTTCAGAAATTTCATTGGTCTAATGTTATGGGGTTCAGTTTTTTGGCTTGAAGTTTGTGAAACCGGGAAAAACCCAGGAAAAAATTCATAAATTAGCCGCTTCCTTGTTTAAGCCGCGGGGTTCAAAAAGTGGGAAAAATGTAGCGGCTTATAGTCCGGAAAATACGGTAGCTTTGATTCCCTCTTATCGATGCTTTCTCTTCAAGTAACCTTTCATTTTAAGCTTAAAGGTGTTTTCCATATGGAAAATTTTTGGTGGTGTTGTTTTATTTTTTTTGGTGACATTACAACATACTTCCTGTCGGACTTGCTGTATAAGCAGATTAACCAAAACATCTTTTCAGTATTCAGATACTTGCATCTTGCACAATGGACCAAGATGTTGACAGTATTGTTTACTGTTTCTCAGCAGGCTAAGACCTGGTGCACATTGAAGACTGTTGTCCGTTGGCATGGTATAGCCTCACAGAGAAAGCGCTTGTCGTGGGTTCAGTTAGCCGGTCATAAAGGTAAAAAAAAACACATTTCACTACTAAAGTGTACCTTGTGAATTCTATTAAGCTAGTATTTTCTTACTGCAGGCAGCTTCAAAGCAGGAGAGGAGGGCACGATTCTGAAGAAGTACGCCGAGAACGAGAAGCTGTGTTTCGAGCACTTAAGGGGAGACAGGTTGGAACGATTTGTACCAGCCTACCGTGGAACGGTTGAGAGAGATGGAGAGCTCTTCTTACAGATGAGTGACCTGCTAACCAACTTCAATGGGCCGAATGTCATGGACTGCAAGATGGGAGTGAGGTTAGTCACTTAAACACTAAGCGCTCGCCTTCAGCCCTGAAATGTAGTTATAGGGGACAGAGCAATTTAGTAAGCTGTAATGTCAGAGGGAATGTTGGATGCAGACTAATAGCTGTTCTAATTGCTTCCTTAAAGCCAGCAGATGGTCTGTTATGCAATAAACAGGAGATTAGTAATCCATGTGGTCATTAAGTGTCATGAAATAAAGAGCTGCTGTGGTTAAAATGAGGTGGATGAAGAAGTGCTGTAAATGTATAAAGCAGGATTGCTTCCTTGACTGTCTAATGCTAGTGCTTTTTATGATTTAAATAAAGTATGGCCTATATAGTTAATATTAAATAATATTTAGCAATCGATGATTAAGTACACGATTATTTATTATTATTCGGAGGTAACGCATATCGTAAAACTGTGTTTGTGTGTGTGTGGTTAGCCTCAGCTTGTTTAAACACCTGTTACAGCTCTTGGTCTGTTTCCTGTTGAGGCAAAGAGAGCAGAGCACAAAAGCTCATGAAAAATGAAGCCACTCACACTTAACAACTGAGGCATGAATTTCCGGCACAGAGCACAGTTTTTGTCTATGCACAGCTACACAAGCACACACGGGGTGTCCCTTAGGGCTTCCTTCTCATACACTCTACACATGGCAGACACTTATACATACGCACTCAGACATGTTCGGAGGAGTCCCCTGTCGACTTCCTCTTTTCAAAAAGGAAGGCAGCACGAGAACGAAACTAAAAATCACACAAGGAAAAAAAACAAAAAAACAAGAACAGCCACTCCAATCTTCATATATATATATTTGTGGATACCCATTTTTTTTTTATACAATGGTTATAAGTATATAGGTATGACCGTATTCAAGGAAGTGGGTTTTTGTTCAACACGAAGTCAGTAACTTCCTGTGACTTTTCACCTTACTGATCTCAGCAGTTCTGTACATTTAATGCCCTGACAATCAAATGATCTTTATGATATACAATGACAGAGCCAATCGAGCACTTCCTTTCATTAAAATGCACTGGATCACCAATAAAATGGATGCTACTTTTTTTTTTTTAGCTTCAGAGAGTCGATTTCAATCCAGCAAACCTTCAAAACAGGCGTGAAGGGTTCATCGGATGTTCTCAGCAGGCAGCTTCTCTTTCAGCGAGTGACTCACGCTTCGCTATGCATTCTCTCTTTCCAATCAGAACATATCTGGAGGAAGAGCTGGAGCGAGCCAGGGAGAAGCCCAAGCTGCGCAAGGACTTGTATAACAAAATGCTGGAGGTGGACGGCGAGGCTCCCACCGCCGGGGAACACAAGCAGCAGGCCGTGACCAAGCTACGTTACATGCAGTGGAGGGAGACTATCAGCTCCACCAGCACTCTGGGCTTCCGTATCGAGGGCATCAAGGTACCTGCGCAGGCCAAAAAAGCAAACATTTGATGAGGGAGGGCACTTAGTGTCAGTGGAAACAGGATACAGCGTATGAATTATTCATTGTTATCTCATGGGCATGTAAATGTCAACATAAAGGTTACGCCACAAATATTGACTTGTAGTAATTGTTTGTACCACGGCTCGCACAAGGCCTTAATTCTGTGTATATATATATATATATATATATATATATATATATATATATATATATATATATATATATATATATATATATAAAATAAACATGTACAGTGGCCTGGGGAAGCCTTCAGGATTTCACATCTACTCTTTTTTACTGTTTTGATTGTATCTCAACCACAATTACAGAAGCTTATTCAAATATTTCTGGTGGGTGTTTTGCTTCTCTAGCCAGAGTGACCGATTTCATCACCATGTTTGTTCAAATGATCTCCTTACCCACAATCATCTTTGTAAAAAAAAGATTACAAACTACTTGAAAAATAATTAAGTGGCTAAACATGCTTATGGTTTCTTCAAGTCTAAGTGTCAGAGTACTTTGGATGGTTGTCGGAATTCTGTTGGGTTTTCTCCAGATGATAAACATATATTTAGCTTCATGATGCCTAATAGTCATAATAATACTACTAATAACAAGAAGAATTGTCATCAAGATGATTAGCGTATTTATTCATTTTCATTTTGATTTTTCAATCGGACAGAAATCGGATGGGACCTGCCGCACAGACTTTAAGAAGACTCACTCGAGGGAAGAAGTCGCACAGGTCTTCAAAGACTTTGTCAGCGGGAATGGAAAAATAATTGTGCGTAAAAAAACCCAGAAGCAGATCATCCCGTTGGTTTAGGTTTCACAGCCATACTGCTTTTTTTTTACTTTATTACATTACTATTCACTAGTCTACTATACAAGGCACAATAGATGTACACATACACATACATTTGCTAGCTGTATATGAATTATATGTATTAGCACAGAGAATTATGTTTAGCCCAGATGTAATATTTTGTCTTGGATTTGTTTGACATTGAGTAGATTATAGTATGATGATGATTCACGAGGAAGATATTTTAATCTCCCATTATTTCACCTCTTTTTACACTCACTGGCAGAGTCAGACTTGGATTCCTAACACGTACATTTTTCACTGCGGTTACTGAATAATGTATACAAGTTACTGAATCAAATATTTATATTAGAAATCAATCAAATTGTTTGACTTTAGGAAGTTAAAGCCTAAGTGAGAATAATGTACAGTCAAAAGTGTTGAACTGGAATGAATTATTTGCATGCTCTATATGGAGGTCAGTGCAAACAAGATGAGGAAACTAGTTAGAACCACAAACAATGCAAGAACAAATATACACCATTAAAAGTTGGGGCGTGCGTTTTTTTTTTTTTTTTCGAATGAATTCAAATCTATGCTAGAATTACTGTCGAGCCACTGAATAACATGTATTTACTGTATAGTGAAATATTTAATACTATGCTTTTCTCTTATGTGTTTGTTACAGAGCTCCTACATTAGGAGGCTGGAGGATATCAAACAGACCCTGAAGGCTTCAGAATTTTTCATGAAACATGAGGTAAATTCCAGCACTTTTGTCATTTGCTCGTGTTTGTGGCCTGACTATCCCTGCGTTCCTTCTTTGTAAATAACTCAACACGAATTGTGATCGAGTAAATCGCACTGTCGGGAAACAAACACTCGTCTTCAACGCGACGTGACAGAACAATTTATTTCCCAGGTCATCGGGAGTTCAATGCTGTTCATCCACGACCACACGGAGCGAGCTGAAGTTTGGCTCATCGATTTCGGTAAGACCACGGCTCTTCCTGACGGACAAACGCTGGATCACAATATTCCCTGGAACGAGGGCAACCGAGAGGACGGATACTTATGGGGCCTCGACAACCTGCTGCACACCCTCAGCTCCCTGCCAGCACTGAGCTCATAATGAACTTTTAAGATGGACCCTTTTACATCGTGCCATGGGGAAATCTGTGTTTCATTCGCAGTATAAAAATCACACACTCGACACAGCTTTTCTTTCATATGAGTAACTGTCCAAGAGTCCAAGAGCACAGAATTTAATTCAGGTGCCTCATGTCCCTAGCTGATAATGTTGGAGAATTTATAGCACACAGTGACATCAATTAGTACTCAGTTTGTCAGTAGACTCAATTTAAATGACCAGTGAAGAATATTACTGCACCCTTAATACAGTATACCATGCTCTATTACTGAAAGTCCATTACCAGCAAATTACCATTAAAAAAAAAAAAAAAAGCAAAGGCAAATTGCTTTTACAAAAATGTAAGCTTTTATTATTAGTCAAAGCTAATATGTACCAGACAAGATACCGTTTGTTTTGTTATTCCTCCCAGAGGACGAGAAACACGTTTAATGCCGAGCCGATTGTGAGCGCACAGCACAACCAAGAAATTCTAACAAGACTTCCGCCCACATTTGGGGGTGACTCACTAGATTTAGCTGCCACACTCGCTCGCTTTTATCTTTAGCCTTATCTCCAGACCATTGCTGTGATCATGCTTTGTTTCTCACTTCTAAGGTGTCGTAAAATGACTCACTTGTTTGTTCGGTGACTTTTTACTTTAATTGCGATTCACGCGATTACCCGTTTAATGGCAAGTGTGCATTAGTTGAATGCAGGTTATGACTCATGAGCAAACCAAACAGTCTTGGAAATAGGAGAAGCACAGCAGGAATCTTAGTCATCTATTCCACAAGCGCAGTTAAGTGTAATGCTAAACGGTTGCATATAATAACTAAGTACATACTCCAGTAATGAAATAACTGCAGTATTAACTATTGCAGACAGAATTTGTGTTATGTAACGCCCCTCTGAATGTATTTGCACCACAAAGAGCTGAAGTACAATCCAAGCAGTTTTCCTTTTTCTGTTTCTTTGAAAAAAAAAATCAAAATCAGGCAGTGATAGCAATTTAAAGCTCTGCGTTTGCAACCAGAATTATACGTTGAAATCCCAGGACTGCCAGAGAGACAGCTTTGCCCCCCCAAAGCAAAGCACGTAACCTTCAACTTCTTTTTGTGTTTTACTTATGAGGCCCTTTGTTTAACGTTTCAGACCTAAAAATCAAACCTTTGTAGCGGATTTGCGATAAATCACCAATCTGTAGAGACTGTAAGACACATTAGCATGTCTCTTTCTGTATGCTCCCCCTCCACCCACCCACTGAAGCTCTTTCTGTTCTCTATCATCTCCTGTATGATTTTTCTTTTTGTGGGACAGACCACTAATATCAATTCCCCCTTTTGAAACTTATAAAACGTGTATGGGTTTACGAGGGTCTGTGGGTTTTAACCGTGTTTAAACCCAGGATCAAATTAGGTGTTTTTTTTAAGACTTTCCTACTTGAATATCACTAGTATGCAATTAATTAGTGTCTATAAATATATACTGTACTGGTAATTTTTTTCAAGTTTGTCTTGTGGCAAAAAGTGGTACTGCGATTTTTCCTGTTCATTTGTTGAAGGCTTTATTGTATTCTTTTCCTGGTGTGAAGCATTAAGTTTTAGGACCTGGGCTGCAGTTTGCTTATCTATATTTCTGTAAAAGTATTTTCCATGTCAAAGCGGACAAATTTTTACCTTCAAACACTATTGTTTTTAGGGACAAGGTGACAGTATTTCTTGTCACAGGACAAACACGTGAGATGTTCTCATAATAAATATCTTTAAAATAATGAGCATTTTTTTTAGCCTCTATGACAAATCTTTTGGAGAAATTGGTGTTCATTTGCGTGTTTATTTTTATACCAGGATGATGTTTGAATTAACAAGTTTATAATGAAAGTGAATGAAGTAACAGTAAGAAAAATCTGTATAATTGTTAGTCAGAAGGATGGAAATTGTTATATAGACATGGCTCAAATCAGTTTATCAAAGTGTGGTGTATGTATTAAATCCATAGTCAGAAGTATAATCAAATATGGTTTTTATTTGAGTTTTGGAATGACTAAAACTAACACTATTATATACAGTAGAAATAGCATTTTCACAAGATTCAGGAGCAACAGACTGTCACCAAAATCTATTGCTCCCCCTTGTGGTTATTGAAGATGACAGTTTCCTGCATAAAGAGTATGTATTTATGCAGCCCATTGGCAGTGATAAAGTCACTACTTTATGGTAATTAAAAAGTTCAACAAACAAACCACAGAGTACACGTGGGGTTAAATTATACATTATATATATATATATATATATATATATATATATATATATATATATATATATATATATATATATATATATAAATCGCTACATATCTGCAATTGTTAGTCAGAGTAAAATATCAATTTCTATATAAATATATATAAAGAAGCTTGCTCTGTGGATCAACTCGAAAGTAGTAATATCTTCAATGACACACAAGTTGAGAATCTCAAAGTAAAAAAAAACATGTCGGTAAACTTCAATGAACAGTGTATATGAGTTTGTTCTTAACATGAAAATATATAAACAAAACAACATCTGGCAAATTAAGTAATTAACACTTTACTGTCTTAGCTATAATCGCTAACCAACAAAAATATAAACATAAAAACTTCACATGGGAATATCATATTATTAATAATTAATATAATAAAAAAAAATCCTTAAAGTATAGAAATGTATTGTTGACAGTGATGTTTTACACTGCTCTGGAGCAAGTCCTCACAGATGGTTCTCCACTTGTTCACTCACACAACCATGCAATAAAACACAAGCACTTTGTTTAACAAACTGTCAGCTTCCTACAAATCCAAACAAAACATAACATCCAGCCAAAATTCTTGGGAATTTGGCAATTTGACAAGTTTGATGGTTCCCATTAGAGATATTTCGCATTTTCAAGCTGAATAAACTGCTCAATATAATAGCAGTGGCTCTGTTTACAATCTATTCAAGTTTTTTTTTTTTTTTTTTTTTCCCATCATGGTAAGACCTATCAATTAAAAAAAAAGTTAAATTCTTGTTTGTTGCTATTGCTTGCAAATCTCAATTTTTGGCTTTGACCATGCCGTGTCTCTCCCTGATAAAAAAAAGGAAAAAAAATGCTGGTTCTTCAAAATATATCCATTGAAATATCTTTCACAGTGTTAGATCCAGTGTAAATGGATGAAGATGCAAAGGGGGGGTGGGACTTGCTTTCAGCTTTCATGAACGTACCTATAGAAAGCTACATGCTCATGTTTCATACGTCTTTTATCTCTGCAATAGCGAACTTTTTTCTCTTCTCCAGCAGCCACAGATCCTGCAAAGGCTTACAGAAGGTCAGAGCAGAAGCACAATTTCTTAATGATCTGATTAGAATGGTCTTTAATCTGGAAGAAATTAATGTGGTGAACTACTGCTTTCCTAAACCTGGATTTTATATATATATATATATATATATATATATATATATATATATATATATATATATATATATTTTTTTTTTTTTTTTAAAGCTACTGCTTTAGCACAGTCTCTTTCATACGTATTCATTTACATGAATCTGGTTTTGAATACAGGTAGCAAAAACCTGTCATTGATTTGAAGATTTGGTATAGTGAGTTCTCCAAGTATTATAGGGTGCAACACAACCTGTTCTTCAGGACCCCCAGTGTACACACATACCACCCGTAAATGTGTGAACCCAAATAATAACACCAGATTCAACATGCTAGAAACATTAGAGAGACTACATAGATATTATTCCTGTAAGCAATGCAGTCTGTCATCTGCATGCTATACACTGCACCAGGGGTGCCAAAACAATGGGGAACATGTGAATGATTCCAAAACCTATTGAGTGGACAGGGGACACAAGGAATGCCCATTGATTTGAAATTGTTCTTAGGAATTATCCACAGTAAAGAATGCAGTCATAACCCACTTAAGATACAACATTTCCCAAGAATTGGTTTGTGTCTGTTTTGAGTTGCACATGAACTGAAAAAAGTCCAAATTCTCACAGATCTTGTGATTTTTTTGAGAAAAAAGACTCCAATGTTTCTATGATGCCACTTATGCCACATGAGGACAGGTTTGTGAAAAAACTCCAGCTGATTTGCTCCTCGATTGATGTTTAAACACTTCTGTAATATGCACAAGATGCTTGTTTTGAATGACCCATTTATATGGATGCCATAATATCTTTTTACACAAAAAGAAATATGGAACTATCTTAGTCTTGTTTTCTGTTCTTTTAAACCTGCAGGAGCATTGCTGGCCTCCCAATTTATTTAGATCTAGAAGAGGCAACCTGAATGAAGAGGAATACTTTGTTTTTTTTCAGTATTATATCTGGCTTGAGTTCAGCATCTAAAACTGCTACACAGGAGTAACAGTAAGATCTTCTGACAAAGAGAAGCCTGAGTCTCGGTCCCGTGTGGGTTTCTCTGGCTTGCTATGCCTTCTGATATCTTCATGTCCATAACTGGCATGACGCTTGACCAGTGGTTTGTGTGTATTGGAAACGCCCAGTGCTGTTAGAGAGGAGCTCGCTGCAGAACTACTGCTGGCTTTTTGAGACCTAGCAACTACCAGGGGTAGCCCCTCAGCTTCAAATCTCTGCTCATCATATGCGTAATTTACATTGCCACAAGGGAAGACCTGGAGCTTAGCCAAGTCCATAACAGCAGCAAGAGAGCTCCCTATAGCCCTAGCCTGCATTTTTTTTGAAGTGAGACTCAAAGACCCTTGAGGACTCACGCTCATTTGAGAGGGGGCAGGTGATGCATTTAAGCATGGTGATGCATTATCTCCCATTCCAGCGTTGTTATGTTCTGAAGTTAAGGTAGAATGAGACAGAGCAGTGGTGGTAGAGGACAAAGGCATGGATTGGGTGTGAGACAGTGCTGTCCTCCCAAAGCTCTCCAGAATCCATGAACCATAAGTGGGGTTCCAAAGGTTCTTGGTGTTGTTTTTTAGCTTTTGGCTTCCTGAAGAGGAGCTAGACCTGGAGCATGGTTGGTGCGCTGGAACTTGCAACCAAGAGCTTGAGCATGCTCCAGAATCAGAAGGCGACTCAACCCAAAAAGGCTCCAAAGCTTCACGTGGCGCCATGTCCTGAGGTAATTGGGATGGTCGCTGTAACAGCAGGCAGGGTTTCTGGACCTGAGGGAGTGGAGTAAAGATCGCAGGCTGCACTACAGGCGCATCCAGTGATCGGCTAACTAGAAGAGGAGTCAGGCTGCCAGATGCTACTGGACGAATCACTGTGCTGCTCTCTTCATCCACAGTTGGCCCATACTCCACTGGAAGGGGTGTATTTATAACATCAGGATCCTGCACACATAAGCAAGTGAGGAGCAAAAGAGGAAAGGCACAGGCAATTACGGCTTGGACTGAAACCAGATGTAATTTTTTTATGGTTGGTGATTATTTTTTACCTGAGTACAATATTTGATCCTCTCTAAAATAGCGGAGAAGTTTGGGCGATGTTCTGGGCAGTGTTGCCAACACTGTGTCATAATCCGGTAACTACAACATGAAAGAATATCTGTCAATGAACAAGTCCTTCAGAAAACCAAACCATTTGGCATAAAACCCAATACTAACTCAACCCTTAAGGAGTATTTCATGAAGCCCAAATTAATAATTCGAATAACCATACTGAACAAATTGCTCTAATTCTTCTTAGAAACATGCATTTATTTGTATTATTTACACTCCTCCACTAGTGTAGTAAAATGGGCAATGGGCAATTATTCTTGACTAAAAGATTTAAGCATTTACACTGGTCCTGGGCAGCTCTTAGGTGGATCCATGCGTCCTCCACTGGTCACAAACTCCAGTACCTCCTGATTGGTCTTACAGGGATAAGGCATGTAGCCCAAGGAGAAAATCTCCCACAGCAGTACACCAAATGACCTACAGAGGGAGGCAAATGCTACAATTAAATATACTTCCTTCATAACTACATTAACAAACTAGAAAGTGCTCTGTCAGATATTTTAAAATAGGTTTAAACGTTTTCAGCAAAATCAACTGGTATCTTAAAGAAATGTCTCTCACGAAAAATAAAATACAATTACCACGTATCAGTCTTGCAAGTGAAAATGCCCTCAAGGAAAGCTTCAGGTGGCATCCATTTAACTGGCAGCATGGCACGTCCACCCTTCCTGTAATAACTGGCCCTGCAGGGCAGCCGGTTATAGTTAGAGATACATGGAAACAACTTGGTTTCACAAAACATCTATTTAATGTGTGCACTCAAAAAAACCCCGAGATGTTTAAACTTAGAGTGCAGAAAGATATTCAAAATTATTTGATTTAAAGCCAGATGTTTACATTAATGAATCTTTTCATGTATACTTTTTTATACACTCTAGATCACAAATAAGATCTGAAAAAATTTTATGGAATTTTTATTAAATCAATTTTCTTTTAAATTGCTCTTGTAATGGTAGCTCAGTGGAGGTGGTAGCTCGGTGGTTCAGGCACTGGACTGCATTGAAGGTCATGAGTTAAAATAACAGCACCCTTATGCTACCACTGCTGGGTCCTTAAAAAAAGGCCTTAACCATCAACTGCCAGTCAGTCACTCTGGATAAGGGTTACTGCCAAATACCATAAAAGTAAATGCCAATGAGGCTGTATTTATTTATATATAATAGATATATTTGGTACATTGGTTTTAACATGGACAGTAAGATCACCTGTATATATCACGAGCCATTCCAAAATCTCCAATTTTGGCTACTCGCTCTGGACCAGGACAAGTCAAGAGGCAGTTCCGTGCAGCAATGTCTCTGAAACAAAATGATTTATAAAAGCATTTTCATATTTGCTCCAACAAGATTCTAAACTGATCCCAGAGCTATATATTAGAGTTTACAAATGCA